>NC_080678.1:118474681-119832049 GCF_030445035.2 Dasypus novemcinctus
AACTCAACGTTGACCGTTCTATAGTTGTTCAGCATTTGAAGCAAATTGGAAAGGTGAAAAAGCTTGATAAGTGGTACCTCAAGAGCTAACCGAAATTCAAAAAAATCGTCAAAGTGTCATCTTCTCCTTTTCTACGCAACAATAAGGAAACATTTCTCGACGGGATTGTGATGTGCGATGAAACGTGGATTATATATGACAACCGGGAATGACCAGCTCAGTGGTTGGACCAAGAAGCTCCAAAGCACTTCCCAAAGCCTAATTTGCACCACAAAAGGTCATGGTCACTGTTGGTTGGTCTGCTGCCGGTCTATCAACCACAGCTTTCTGAATCCCAGCGAAACCATAACATCTGAGAAGTATGCTCAGCAAATCGATGAGATGCACTAAGACTGCAATGCCTGCAGCCAGCACTGGTCAACAGAAAGGGCCCAAGTCTTCTCCTTGGCAATACCCAACCACACGTCGCACAACCAATGCTTCAAAAGGGAAAGAACTGGGCTACTAAGTTTTGCCTCGTCCGCCATATTCATCTGACTCTCACCAACTGACCACCACTTCTTGAAGCATCTTGACAACTTTTTGCAGGGAAAATGCTTCCACAACCAGCAGGATGCAGAAAATGCTTCCCAAGAGTTCATCGAATCCCAAAGTACGGATTTTTATGCTACAGGAATAAACAAACTTATTTCTCATTGACAAAAATGTGTTGATTGTAATGGTTCCTATTTTGGGTAATAAAGATGTGTTTGAGCCTAGTTATAATGATTTAAAATTCATGGTCTGAATCACAATTACTTTTGCACCAACCTAACAGCAGACTTAGAGCTGGGCTGCCTGGACTGAGTTCCACCCAACCTTGAGTGACCTTCTGCAAGTGACGTAGGCCCTCTGTGCCTCAGTGTCCTCATCTGTAAAAGGGGAGTAATAAAGCATCTTCCTCATAGGATGGTAAAGATTAATGAATTTATTTATATACATGGAGCAAACAGTAAGGACTGTGGAAGCACACAGTATTTTCAGGCATGCCCTATGCTTTTACTCATTCCACCGAGACCTTTCCTAGTCAGAGGAGCAAGTGGCAGCACCTTGGTGACAGGGGAAAAGCAGAGGCAGAGGCAACTGAGAGGCAGGGAGGTTCCTACCAGAACAAAATTAGCAGCTGCGCCTGCAGGCCTTGGACGGAAGCCCCGCGGGCACACGGGTTTAGTCGCTGCCTGGCGCTCTCGGGGCCCGCTGGGAGATGGCCCCTTGCATTGGGTTGGAGGGGACCCCTTCCCTCCAGGGCCTGGGGGTCCTCGGTTCTTACCTTAACCTGCCATCGGCAACACTCCCTTTGTCCACTTTAGTGACAAATATGCCGCAGTCCCCCGGGAAGCAGGGCTCGTTCACGCCTTCTGCCATTTCAAACCCGAGTGCCTTCAAATCCACATCCTCCTGTCAAAGCAGCAGCACACTTGACCGAGCGCCAAGGAGGAAGGTTTGGCTCTCAAACCCCCAGGTCCCCTCACCGTGCCTGACGGAGCCCGGGCCCCCGGCTGGAAACCTGCGAACAGCTGCCCCCGCCTGTCAGCCACTGCAGACAGACACACGTCCTCGCGGCGCCACCTCCCCCCTACTCTCTGCTCCTCCCTCTGCCTTCCGCGTGCATGCTGGCATCTGCCATGTGACACAGGGGACCAACGTGCTGCCACCCAGCTTGGGCGCCACCCTCACACTCCCTAAAGGCAACTCACCGTCTCCCTCTCAAACTCTACCACTTCCGTTTCCCACTCCATGGAATCCGTGTCGATGGCCGAGTCATGGGAGCTGTGGGCCATCAGCTGTCGGAACCGGGCCTCCTTCTCTAACTGGGATTCCATCTGCTCCCTGCGGAGAGGGTCCTGGGGCAGCTCTCTGGGCGGGGAAGCACCCAGCCTGTCCCAGCTCCCAGCCCAAGCCGAATGTGCTCCTTTCCCCCCTCCCCTCACACTAGCTTCCCAATCAATCTGGAGGGTCAGTCACGGCCCCTTCAGTCTCAGTGGGTTTTCACGGTGGTTGGTTACTGTGTTTTTTTAAGGAAGACTCAAATCCTTTACAAATTGATCTATACGTTCGATGCATTTCCTACCAAAATTCCAGCAAGATTTTTTCTTGTAGACATGAATGAGACTATCTAATATTTATAGAGAAGAGAAAAGGAACTAAAATAACCAAAACAATTTTGAAAAGTGTGGCAGTTGGATATTACTGAGGAATTCCAAAAAGAAATACTGATTATGTTTGTAAACTGGTCTGTTCCTCTGGACTAGTGATACCCTTAAATTGTGTTGAATTTAGGTTTCACTTTTACTTGATTAAATTATGATTAGGGCTTGGATTGGGCCAGTAGGATGTGGTGGCAGACTCACAGAAAACAACACGGCAGAGGAGGCAGTTAAGAGTTTTGGATGCTGGAGCCCTGGGAAGTAAACACACAGAAGAACACAGAGGAATAGACACAGTAGAGACCCCAGGAAGAGAGAGAGCCTGACAGTCCATAGCTGACCTTGTGGAAGGAAGAGAGCAGCCAAGACTGGAGAGAGAGATGGGACTTATCCCAGCAATGCTGAAGGAAGCCAGGACACCGAGCCTTGGTGGGGTAAGGAGGCAGAACTCGAAGACGATGGCAGCCATCATGCTCCACCACGTGGCAACTTTGGTGAGGGAAGTACCTTATGCTTTATGGCCTGGTGACTGTAAGCTTCTACCCCAAATAAATACCCTTTTAAAAGCCAATATATTTCTGGTACTTTGTCTCAGCATCGCTTTGGCTAATACAAAAAGGAAGAATAAATTGCGGACTCACTACCTGACTTCAAGACATATTATACACTACATTGATTAAGACTGTGTGGTATTGACACAGATCAATGGTATGAAATAGAGAGCCTAGAAACAGACCCTCACAAGCAAAGGGCAACGGATTTTTAAAAATGTGGATGAAACCAATGCCAGTAGTGGAAGGATGGTCCGTTCAACAAACAGTGCTGGAGCACCTGAACACCACAGGCAAAAAATTAATGATCTAAACCTCAAAACTTCTATGAATTAACTCAAAATAGATCATGGGTTCAATTTTTAATTTAATTTTGTAGATTTAAATGTAAAATTTAAAACCACAAAACTTTGAGAAGAACATATAGGAGAAAATTTTCAAGACTTGGGCTAGGGGAAAATAAAAAGGACTTTGGTGAAATTAAAAACTTCAGCTCTGCAAAAAGCCATGAAAAAGATGACAAAAGACTCGATATCCTGATGACTTGCATGTGATGCCCCTTCTTCCTAAAACCCAAACCCCCTTTCCGGGTTCATCGGTGTGACCGTTCAGGCCCAGGGACACTCTTTTGTAACCTGCTCGTTTCCTGCTCAAGTGTGCCCTCCCCCAAGCCCACAGCTCTGGCTGGCCCGAGGTCTCTCTGGCCATCTCCAAAAGCTGCTTGGCCTTCCTGGGACACTGCCAGTCCCCACCCCAGACCAGGGGAAGGGTGCTTCCACCAGGGTCCCACAGCCCTCGGCCAGCGCTCTGCATTTAATGCGTGCTGCACTTGCCCCTGCTGTCATCTGATCGGGTGCACACCTGTGCTCCCACAGGCTGGGGGCTTCCTCGGGAGCAGCACTGACCCCTCGTCGGCATCACAGGTTAGAGAACTTAGGAGCTTAGCAGAGAGAAGGTACAAATCCAAGTATGCCAAAGGAACAAATGGAAGATGCTTGAAAGTTCCAGGCATCTCTGGTGCAATTAAAATGCAAAACCTTCTCCCAGGTTCAAGCTCCAGAGGTTCCAGGATTTAACTTAATTTAGATCCACTGCTCATGAGAGCCAAGGCGGGTGCCTGGCAGGGGGAGTTGGACACTTGGTTCCAAACGCCTGAGACTTTTCTTAGAGCACTCAAACCCTGGAGATTCTGGTTTGGTTTTTCAAAATAAATATTAGGTTTTACTGAATGGAGGAGGAAGCACTGTCAACTCCCTCAAAGGCCACCACTCAAGTGTGTGCAGGCTTGTACACTCACACAACACACCAGCTCTTACCTCCCCTTCCCCACACTATCAGCATAGGAAAACTTCCAATGTACAGAGAACCACTGCTTCTCAAGTTCAAGTTCTCTATTACACTGATGGGTATTGGGCTCTGCCACTTTTTATGGTTAAAGTGTGATCTTTCTTTTATCAACCACTGCTAAAGGCCACCATGCCTTAAACGGCTCTCCTGGGAGCAAGCTGGAACCACAGGGAGGAGTCTGATACCCCAAAGATTCTCCTCTAAATGGACAGCCTCATAACACAAGCAGAGTGGACGGATGAGCCTGAGATATGCTGCCTTGGAAACACTGACTCACAGTCATGACTATTTTCATTGTTGACATATTTGTCTCTCTAACAGCCCCATCTATCCAGCTCCTCCTAGGGACTTTGCTGGTTCAGCACTGTCTGCTCATGGCTGTCCAGAGGGCCTGGCCCATACCGAGGACATCCTCAACCAACATCACAGAATGAATGAATGGCTGGCAAGTCCCCAGGCAGACTGCCTGGATGGACTGTATTGCAAGGCTTTCCTCCTTTGTGCCTTCACACATGGATCCTGCTGATGGAGGGGTTGGGGACACGTTCCGCAGCGCTCTAAAGAATTTCTAGTGAGGGACGCAGATGTGGCTCAAGCAACTGAGCTCCTGTCTACCACACGGGAGGTCCCTGGTTCGGTTCTTGGTGCCTCCTAAAGAAGACAAGCTGAAGTGATGGGCAGGTACAACAGGGTGACACAACAAGGGACACAAGAAGAAAAACACAATGAGAGAGACACAACAAAGCAGGGAACAGAGGTGGCTCAAGCGATGAGGTGCCACCCTCCCACATCGGAGGTCCTGGGTTCAGTTCCCAGTGCCTCCTGAAGAAACAAGGAAGACAAATGGACACAGAGAGTGCAAACAATGAGGGGATGGGGAGAAATAAATCTTTAAAAAAAAAAAGGCGGCACTGAGACCTGCCCTACGGACTGACAGAGCGGGGCAGAGAGAAGGACACGGTGCCCAGGCTGCACGCAGGGAAAAGCCCTTGCCTCGTCCCCAAGGCGCCCACCCCAGCGTACTTGAGCTCCTTGAGCTCCCGGCTGATGTCATTCTTCTGCTTGCGCGTGTCGTCCAGGCTGCGCAGGGCCTCGGCCAGCTCGCTCACCGCCCGGTCCCGCTCCCGCCGCAGGTTGTCACACAGCGTCCTGGCAGAGAGGGGGCAGTGGGCAAGGTCAGCACAAGAGGCGTGGAAAGCTCGAGGGCCTGCGATGGACACTCCTAGACGCACAGGAGGCTGGGGAGCCGGGGGGTGATCATCCAGGCTGGGTCCATCATGAGACAGAGGGGACAGGGAGGACCCCCGAGCAAGCAGCATCAGGTTCCAGGCTCTTCCCACTGTTTCCCCCTCAACGTGCCTGGAGTTACAGACCACCCTCCTCCCCGCCCCACCCTCCTGCAGATGCTCACTCCCACCTGGCTCAAGACCCACCTGGGAGGTCTCCTCTTCCATGAGCCCCCCTGCCCACCTGGCAGCCTGTGCTGCAGAGCCCATGTGTCTAGGAGCTTTCTGGAGCCACCCCCCAACCCACAGCCAGGAGGGAGCCCAGGCTCACACCTCTGCAGGTCTGAGCCCCTCCAGGGGCACAGGCCAGGCGTGGCATGGCTCTACTAAAGCGACCTGTGGCTTTGAGGACCCTAGGACTACCTCAGCTGTTCCAGAGAGGAGGTGGGCATGGGCAGCCTTGGCAACATGGGAGCCTGGGCTCTGTGCCACTTCTGGAACCGCCTGATGCTGCTGTGCCCAGGGGCTGGTCCCCACCTCTCCACGGCCCTAAACCCCACACCCGGGCCCTGAGCAAGGACTGCACCCCGGAGAAACCACGGAGAGGGTCAGAGCAGGGTCAGAGCGGGAGCAGACAGGGAGCCCGCCACCCCTTCCCCACCTCCGCCGGGGCCTCCCTGGCCACACCCTCCAGCCCACACTGCGCACTAAGGGGCTCGCTACCGGCAGGGTCCCCGGGGGGGGGGGTTGTGCCTACCGGATGCTGTCGCGCTCTGCCACGATCTTGTCTCGCTCCTGGAAAGCCCAGTCCCGCCGGCACTTGGCCACATCTGCCTCCTGGAGGGCTTCCTTCAGCTCCTGGCACAGAGCCTTGCACTGCTTTCGAAGGATTTCGATCTCCTTGTTGGCCCTCCCGGCGTCCATTGTCACTGTGTCTTTGATCTGGGGGGGTGAGGGGACAAGCAGAGGGGACTTTTGTGGGGCTTTCTGGCTCCTACCAGGATCAGGGCTGGAGCCGAAGCTCTAGGTTTGGGGGAGGCTCGGATCACAGCCACAGCCGAAGCCAACAGCCGCTCCTTCTCCTGAGCCCGCAACCCCCATGTCCACAGCCACGGCTCGGGCTCCCGATGAGGGGCCCAGTCCACGCCCGGCTCAGCGGAGCCCCGGCTGAGGGCTTTGTCAGAGGCCCTGGCCAGCCCCTAACTGGCTTCTATCTGCAAGAGCGTGCTACATCTCTCTAAAGGGCTGGCAACAAAACGTCATGGGGCGAGGCTGCACTGCCCCCACGCTCCAGGCAGGAAAAGAATGCTTGCCCCACCTTCTGTGTCTGCCATACCGGTTTTTATAATCTGGCAGACTGCATTATTTTTAAAGGCTAAAACTCCAGGAATTTTTGCTGAAGAACTGTTTATCTCAGCTGGCTTAAAAAGCTGAAATATGAAGCATCTGCATCTTGACACCTCCTCAAAGAATTGCATGCTCCACTAAAATCTCAAATTGAACTTTTATAAGCACTCATGTAGAAAGCTCTCTCTATGCTTCTACAAACCTTAAGAAGGGGAAAAGGTGAAATGACAAAGCAAGTGTCTAGTGCAAAAACCATCTCTGCTTCGAGCTCAACGGCAAGCCGCGTATGACCATGACATTCATTTCCACATGGGCCATCTCCACCTCTGCATAAGGCCAAGGAAGACAAATGAAGAGCATACCCAGCTACCTCTCCATGGAAGAGAAGAGAACCGCCTCTGCTGAAAACAAATTCAAAAAGACCTCGGGTCCTCACCCAGACACCAGGACGAAGGAGACAGGGGAAGATCCTAGGCATCACCCTGGAGCTGCCCCCACCTCTCAAGCAGCATCGGAAAGGGCTGGGGCAACTGCACCACAAATACGCCGGAAATCAGAGCAAGGCCTCTGACCCGCTCTGCTCAGACCTCACATTTCACAAGATCAATTTCAATCACTTTACTTTCCATTTTCCGCAGTTCTCTTCACTCTTATGCAGTGTTCAGTTTGCTATTTTGAAAGGAAACCCTTATTTGTATTACTCTTCTGTCAAGTGTTATAATAAGCAACACGTTCAGCAATCACACTCTTAGAACCTGCCGTTTTACTCTGCTCTGGATTCATCGAGTTCAGGATCTGAGAGGTCTTAGTACCTAGTTCCACTCTGGTACAGAGACATCTCACTTTGCCGTCCAGAGGTGGAGACCCCAAGGGGAGGTGGCTTTCCCCCTCCCCCTCTCCCTCCCTCTGGGCCCCTTAGCCCTGTGGGTCCCAGAAGTGAATTCATCCAAAAAGACTATTTCCTTGTAAGCAGCACAGCAGCTCTGCACTTAGGTCTGTGGAGGGGCACGAAGGCGGTAACTCATAAGGAGCGCTGCAATTCGGGAGCTGAGAGGCCCCGAGAGGGCCCTCTGTGGGAGCCTGGTTTGCTGCCGAGGAACCTCAGGATCCGAGAGGTCCCCCAGGGCCCCCGCTGGTGGGAGCGCTGAGCCCGGACCCCGGCCTTCCAACTCTCACTCCAGAGTTCCTCCCTCTACACCATGCACCCCCCAAGGTCTTTCCCCACGGCCCCTGGGCAGGGCTGGGGCCCCAGGTTGGGGAAGAACTTGCTGGTTTTCCCACCACTCGCCTGGCCCAGGCCTGAGGCCAATTCAAAAGGCCCCTGGGCTGCAGCCCAGCCCCCCAGACGCTCCTCTCAGAGTCCCGTCTCCTGCTGCCTTCCCTGCCCCTGAATAGCTCCAAAACTCCTTCCTGCTCCTTTCCTCTCCCGCACTGCTCAGGCTCTCTCCACCACAGCTGAGCTCCGCTCCTAAAGGGGCACTGCGGTTGCCTGGGCGATGGGGGGGCAGGGACGCAGCAGCCACTGTGCCAGGCAGCCACGCCATCCTTTCTGTGAGCTGGGGGCTCGCTTGGAGAGGCCTGACCTGGGAAGCGACCCAGCACCTGGGGAGAACTTGTGACCAATGGCAGTGCCCACCCCACCCCACCCCCGCCCCAGGCAGCACCTTGGTCCACCAGAGGGCCACAAGCCCCAACTGGACCAGGTCAGCTGATGGCCAGAGGCTGGGGGCGTGGTCCAGGACAGGCCCACGCGGCAGCTGGGAAGCAGAAGGGAAGGCAGAGGGACCTGGTGTCCAGAGCTGACCAGACACCCAGAGCAGACCCAGATTCTGGAGAGGACCTGGCGTCCACAGTGGGCCTGGCACCCAGAGCAGGGCTGGGCAAAGGCCCTGACTGGCCTCCGGACCTCCCGGGCCCCTCCTGCCCATTCAGGAGAAAGGCATGGGAAGGGGAGTGGACCGAGGAAAGGAAGGCAAAAGGGAGGGAGGGAAGAGAGGTGCAGAGAGAAGGGCAGAGACTGCCAGGGAAGCCCGAATCGCACCAGAGACAAAAAGCAGCTGATTCTGAGATCTGGGGGGCAGGTCACCATGGCGGAGGTCCTGGACAGGGCACTGTGGCGAGGCATGGAAAGCAGGGAGGTGTGCCCAGGGAGAGGGTCAGACCCAGGACGGCCCAGGCCACCGGGTGAAGTGGCGCGTCTGGAGGCCAGGCAAAGTGCAGAAGGGAGCCGAGCATTTCAGCCCCGGAAGCCCTTGGCTGCCGGGGAGGGGAGAGGCTCTCCTCTCCCGCCTGCTGATTCGGAACAAAGCCTAAAAAAGATTTCGGCTCAGCTGGCCGGCAGGCTCCATGCCCAGCCAAGACCCCCCGCGCAGTCCAGGAAGCGGACTCTGCTCTCGAGTGCACGGGGCAAGCAGCCGGCAGCAGTGAGCTCGTTCCTGGAGCTAGCACCCAGGGCAAGGCGGGCATTGATCTGCCCACACTCCCTGTGCTTTCAGACTTCCTCAAAGGGCACAACTCCTCCAGCGGCAGGCGCCCCCCAGGCAGCCCCGCCGCACCACTGCGTGTCACCTGCACGATCCACTTTTCTGCGTCTGCTCTTCTTTGACCCTTTTGTTTACTTACTGACTCAGTCATTTTCAATTTTCTTCCTAGTCACTTTGTTTCCCTTTCTGATATGGACAATATTCACTCGCCCCCACCCCCAAAATTAAGTACTTAAATCCCAGAAGGCGAAAATGAGTTGATAGTTTTCCTGGGACCATTACGGAGTTCTAGTGCATTAACTTTGCTTATTAGAAATTCCTTCAACATCTTTTCAAAAATTCCATCAACATAAAAAGTATACCTTATTGCTTTTCAACTACCAGCTAGAGAAGTCTCAGTCCTTTTGAATGAAATTGCCATTACGTGACCCTCTTTTACCTACAAAAACACGATTTCGTATGGTTCAACCTGATATACACAGGGCAGTAAGCTTCCGATGAGAATAATACTAACCTTAATAATAAAAGTAGAGTCAAGTTGTTCCTAAGTCTCATGGGGCCCACTCTACGTGCTTTTTCTACATTCAACCATTTGATCGTCACAGCCCTGGGAGGCAGCTGCCACTGTCTTCCCCACTTTGCAGGTGAAGAAGCCGAAGCATAGAGCGGCCCCCGGCTGCGGAGGTCCCCTGCAAGCACAAGGCTGTGTCCCTCGCATGCCCGCGGTCCCTGGCACCCCTGGCATCCCCGGCACAGGAAGAAAGCCTCGCAGGGCCCTGGACGCCTCTCAGGCACCAGCCCTGCGCCATGCTTGGTAGAGGGGAGGGGTCTGGCTGTGACCACCCAGTGCCCACCTCCCCCTGCCAAGCTGCCCCACCCATAACACCTTGCTTCTCGTTTCTCACAGACCAACCTTAAAACCTACATTCTGACTGAGCTGCCAAGGAAAGCAGCAATGTGGAGAGGCATAAACAGATGGTTTTGATGGGGAGAACATTCACTACGATCAAGTTCAGCAGCACACAGCAGAGCTGAAAGATGTAAAAGGGAAGCTCAAATACGGGGGGAGCTCCTGCTGGACACAGATGGCCTTGGGGTCAGCAGTGACCATGAGGAAGGCCTGGGGTGACCAGGTAGGAAGTCTTCAAAAACTCCACACTGAAGGCCCAGGATTCCAGCTGAGTGGCCCCATGCTGGTGCTAATGAGCAAGCCTTCCCTCGACCCTGGAGGTAAGACCCCCAGGGAGCAAGGCTTGAGGAGGAGGGTCTCAGGGTCAACCCAGGATAACATCTTCCCCGAAGAACGCTGACCACCCCTTTAATAAGCAAATGCCCACGACTGAGGGAACACTTCCAGACCCATCGACAGCTTTGGGGACTTGCTCTCGGCATCTTTCTCCTTCACGAGCAAGCCCTTGCACTAGCCCCTGACTTTTCAAGATTATCTACTACTGCTTCACCATGGGTCTGGGTGTGAGGGTGCCTGGGCAGCGTCCAAAACTCATCCAGCGTTTCAGGCGAAAACGAGCAGGCCTTCGTGCCAACTCGGAAGGTGGCTTCTGACCGGCCGCCGTGCCCACTGCAGCCCCCTCCTCCCTGGCTGCTTTAGAAGATGCTGGACGGCCACCGTCCCCCTGCCTACCTGTCGCAGTGCCTCCATCTCCTCGCTGGCCGCCTTCTTCTCAGATGTGCTGCTCTTGAGCTTGGACTCGGCCAGCTCCACCTCGGTCTGCAGCTTGTCCAGCTCAGAGATGACCTGGTCCCGCTCGCTCATGATGAGCTTGTACTCGCTGTACACTGCATCCCGCTCCTCCTTGTACTTCTCTGACTCCTTGGCGGTCTTTGCCTGCGTGGTCCGCAGCTCCGTCAGCTCCGACTGCAGCAGCTCCATCTCCCACTGCAGGTCCTTGTTCTGGGTCGTGGCCTTGTTCAGCTCATGGTGGATTGCCTCGAACCTAGGAGAGCGGCGCCCAGGGCACCGGGGAGGGGGGGGGGGCCTGCCCAGTCAGCTGCTAGGCCGAGGCCACTGCGCTGGACCGCCTTTCTCCCACACCCCCGACAAAGGAAAGTTATGGAGTCCTGGTGTCCGTGAACCTGGAATCTTTCTCAGCCTTTAACAAATACCAGAAGTTGAGCTGAGGATTGTATGCCTCCTGTTTTACTAGAAATAACACCTTATATCTTCCACAGCCAAGCCATGTTCTTTAAAAAATAAAAATAAAGCCTGCAGCAGCCCAGCCCACGGGAGCTCAAAGCAGCTTTGATCTAACCTTGAGTCCGACCGCCACGTTTTCACAGACACTAAGGCCTCAAGTCAGTCAGCACAGAGACCACAGCTTGGTCCGGCCAGCCCCGTGCAAGGCAGCCCTGCAAGTCAGGGCCTGCAGCACGAGACCAGCATTCTCAAAGGCTGTTCCTTGAAACCCCAGTCCTGCACAGGGTCCCACTAAACATGCTGGGTGCTCTGGCGGCTTATGTTTGGGAAGCACTGCATCCTGTGCCCCACTCTTGGCAAGTCACATTGCGCAATACCAGAGTAAAAGGCCCCGAGAGGTCCTGATGTACAGAAACCTGTACATCAATCCAGCAATTTCCAAACCTATTTATCAAGAGAAAACGTCTACTTAAGAAGCCCAGGAAGACTGCTGAGAATTGGCGTTGTGCAGGAACGTTCCTTACGAAACACTATTTGGAGGAAGGGAGCACACCCCTGAAGAAGATCATATTCCTTAATTTAAAAATAAAACTTTGGAAGGAACAATGCCTAAGACAAGTCGCTGTCCTATTTTCTGGGTGGGTAACTGACACAGATGGAAACGCTTGTGGTGAAACCTGGATGAACTGCATGCTTTGTTGATATGTATCAATAAAATAGATTTGTTTTTTTTTTTTAAAAAAAGAATTACCAGCATTAGAAGAAAGAAAGAGAGAGAGAGAAGGGAGGGAGGGAGGAAGGGAAGAAAAGGAAAGAAAAGGAAAAAAGCAAGCTCAGAGCACTCGGAGCTACTCAGGGGAGAGGAAGGAGCCACAATTCATGAGACTTACTGGGTGTCAAAAACAATGCTTCCTGGAGACCAGGAGCCTGTGCTGGTTTTAATCCCGGAAGGCGCTGGGAGCCTCGCAGATAACCACCAGCCCAGAGGTTAGCCCCCTTCCCCCCCACGCCCAGGGGAGTTCAAGCAGCTCCCCTGCCCTTCTCAGAGAAGGTGGGGTGGGTGCAGGCTCTGCCCGCGCGTGCCCCCCTCCCAGCCCCCCGGCTCCTACCTCCTCAAGGAGAGGGCGCACTGGTGCTGCAGCTGGATGGCGGTGTCCCTCTGCTGGGTCAGCATGTCCGTCTGCTTCAGCAGCCGCTGGTTCTCCCGCTCCAGCTGCTCCAGGCGGTTCAGGTCCGAGTTGTGGATGGCCACCTTCTCGCTGAACCTCTTCCGCAGGGCGTCGTAGTCCTTCTTGACCCCCTCCAGCTTGTCCATGGCCGTGTCGTACAGCTTGTTGAGAATCTCCGAGGACCCGCTGCGCTTCAGCACCTGGAGACAGAGACTGCGGGGCTCACCCAGGGCCTGTGGGGGCTGGGGGGGCTGTGCCCAGAGCACACCACGCCCACGCTTCTATCTGGGAGGGAAGGCCCCACCCTCTAGCTTGGGGGAATCTGGCTGTCTCATTCACAGGCCCTGCAGTCACATGAGGCTGATTCATTCAGATTTATTCATTCACAAATCTCTATTAAGTACTGGGCAGAAAACCATAAACATTGCAGACCTAAGGCTGTGTTTAAGGACAGAAATCCATAAAAAGGCCTGTTTGCAAGGCTGGCCCTTGGCTGGTATCTAGGAACTTGAAGGGTAAACAGTTCCCTACAGTGACATAAAACCTTCCCTAAATGATCAAAGTGGCTCACGGTGCCTAAACTGTACAAATAACGTGTTACACTCTGAGCACCTGCATCTTCTTCTGGGAGTCATACACTTAGTCAACAGAAAGCCCTCATAACTTTTAGATCAAGCAACACCTTGTACCCAGGTCTGGCAAAGTTCCAGTAACTACAATGTATTGCCCTTATTCATGGGAAATAACTCAAAACTTTGAAAAGAAAGACTTCAAATATTCAATTACCAAACATTCCCTAAATCAGGTGAGAACCCGATTAGCTCCAATCCGGTTTACTGTGTGGCCCCCGCACTGCAGTTATTCCCAAAGTAGCCCACAAGGGGGCAGTCCTTTGCAGACCAGCCAAATGCTCTCCCGATTTGTCTCACAAGCTTCATTGAGAAACAAAATAATTTAAAAGGCCATCTGGAGGTGAATGAACACAAACCTGGTAGAGCCCAATTTCACATGTCTGGGACAGAATTTGGAATCTATATGACGGTTTGGCATCTCTGCATTGTAAGTCCTTCAAATACCCCAGCCTTGAGTTTAAACCCTGACAGTCCGGGGACAATTCAGGGCCGAGTGAATCACAAGTTCGCAGTGAGCAAGGGCACGCAGGGACAAGCCCAGGGATAAGGAGATGACAGAATCTCAGGGTCACAGGGGACCCCGAGGGGCCACTTCCACCAGTGTTATAACCACGCTCACGCACAGGCAGACTGCACAAGAACGCCTGGCTTACTCTGAGCTGAAATCCACCTCCTCTAACTTCAAAGCCTGTTCTTCTACCCCTGGAATCCTACAGAACAATCCTTTCTCCACAGGACAGTAGCCGAAGAGGTGCTCACGTGCCCACACGCTCTGCAACCTCTTGCCACAGGCAGGTGCGCGGGGGCAGCCTCTGCGCATTACCATCGACAGCCTCTGGAGAAATCGGGGGGAACCACCGCCTCAGCGCAGACCAGGAAATTTGAAAAGCTATCCTAGTAGTCCAGACTTTTCCCTTTACACCGTTAGAAGACTGTGTTCTTAGGAGCTAGTTTCCCACACACTGAGTCGCAGTCAATGGTGAGACGTACATAAACGCACACGCAACTGCAGCCAAACATTCAGCCTGCCAGCCCAAGGGCGGTGGAGGTCCGAGGGAGAGCATTTACACCCAGCCTGGGATCCTACCGTCCTTCTCGTCCCAGGCAGGCAGCAGTCTCCAGAGATGACTCCCCAGGCCTGAGCTCCTGACAGTCTGCCTGGGAGGACGGGGTGGGAGTGGCGGGAGGGAAGAACCAAGCCCCGCGTTCCGCTCTATCCGCGGCACGACAGCCGCGGCAGGAGCGGCTGCAGAAGGCAAGCAGAGCAAGAAGAGAACGCACCTGGGGCTGCACTCAAGGCGGGTCAAAACGCTCATTATCTGCGCTTCTCCCCAGACGTGTCCTTCAGGGACCAAGAAACCCCTTTGCCCCTCCCTCTGGGCCCATGACAGGGCATTAGCCTGTGGTTCCTGGGAAAAGAAAGTCAACTTTCAGGAACTACAGAAGAAAAATACTGTATTTTAAAGACAGGGGCCAGGGCAAGAAAGAGAAGAGAGAAGGCTCCAGGGGCCTTATGAGTTTCTCAAATAAACTGGCAGAGCCTATAAAAAGAGAAAATGTGCTTTGCCTTGAACCCAGCAATTTTATCTCTAAGAGTCGAACCTAAGAAAATGCGGAAAAAAGAATGAGGGCAGACGTAAGCATGTCCCGGGAAAGACTATTTGTAACAGGACGAAAGTGCAAACAACCAAGGTGCTTAACACACGGAGAACAGGGTTAGGCCATCCCTGACAACGAAGCCACGGAACACTTGGCTGGGAGTTCCGAACTGAAAGAAAACTACAAGGAAACCCACGGTATATTGTTGGGTTAGGAGAAAAGGCAGGTTGCAGGAAATGAAAATGAACGCTGTGCATATGTTAGGTATGACACAGAAAAGTATCTATGAAATTAGATGTCAGGGGTGCCGGAGGAGTCCCCTTTCAGGAGGGAACCTGGGGCTGCAGTAGGGGTTGGTAACTGCACGGCTGTTGAAGAGGGTGCTGGTTATTTCGTTCATGGCCTGTTTGACCAAAGAAGATGTATGATTTCAGTAAAGAAAACAGACAGGCACACATCCTGTACCTGCTTCCCCAGCCCAGGCTCGGCAGCCCCTGCCCTGGTCACTGGGGCACCCCCAAGACAGCCAAGAAGAACCCAAAATGCCGCAGCCCGGGGATGCCACATCTGGGCCGGGGCCCTCCCTGTCCCCTCCACACACTCAGAGGGCAAAGCGCCCGTCTGCCCAAGAGGGAACGGGGCCCGGACCCAGGCCCACGAAGCCCCGCCCACCAGGGCAGCCTCACTTCCTGTGAGATAAACCGTACCGAGGGCAGGAGGGCCCCACAAATCCCTCGAGTAAACACACAAGTCAAACAGCACCTTTAACCCAGCAAGGGCCTCTTCACGTTGACAAGGCGTGGGAGGAAGCGAGCCACAAAACCGCCTTGTCCCTGGAGACTGACCTTTACCCCCCAGGCCCCAAGGGGCACAAACCTGGGGCCTGCCGCCCGGGCGGAGGGGGGCACGGGCAGCCCCGGCAGCTGGAGAGTCCCCGTGGTGGCCAGGCCACTCCTCCCCCAGCCGCCAAGGCGGCGGCACTTGCCCGGTGACAGCCAGTGCCATGAAGGACCTGCGGAGCCTGGAGCACGGGCATTTAGTCCTGCCCTGCGGGACAAGCCTTCAGGAAAAAGAAACCAGGGGATGGGCAAAGGGACCGACAGAAAATACCCCCACTTTATTTGGGAGGAGGGGGACAGGACAGGGAAGGAGGCGAAGAGAATGGAGATGCAACTCTCAGTCTGGCTGCCTGTCAAAGCCGTGTACCTCCGGAAGAAAGAGTCAGATTTGGAGGCAAAGTTTTATGCTTCATGAGGGCAGATTTTTTGTGTGTGATGGAGTCTTTCTGAGATCTAATTCACCCTTTTAAAGTAAAACTTCAGTTGGTGTTTAGTATCTTTATGAGGTTGTGCAATCACCACCGCCACACAATTCCAGAACATTTCCATCACCTCGAAAATAAATCCTGTACCCATGAAGCAGGGGCTCTCTGGTCCTCCTCCCCTCAGCTCCCAGAAACCGCTCATCTGTGCTGAGTCTCGACGGATTTACCTCTTCTGGACATTTCATGGAAAGGAATCGTGCAATATGTGACCTTCTGTGTCTGGCGGCTTTCATTCAAAATAATGGTTTTCAGGCTCATGCACATTGCAGCGTGCACCAAAACGTCATTCCTGTTTCTGGCTGAATAGTACGCTGCTGTACGGGTAGACCATATTCTGCTCATCCATCCGTCAGTGGATGTTTACGTTGTTTCCACCCTGCGGCTACAGTGACCGACGCTGCCATGAACGTTTGTTCACAGTTTTGTGTGGACAAGTTCTCGGTTACCTTGGCTTTATACCTAGGAGTGGGTCGCTGCGTCACCAATAACACCCGTGCTAACTTTTTTTAAAAAAATATTTATTTTATTTATTTATTTATCTTCCCTTCCCCCCCACCCTGGTTGTCTGTTCTCTGTGTCTATTTGCTGCATGTTCTTTGTCTGCTTCTGTTATTGTCAGCAGCACAGGAATCTGTGTTTCTTTTTGTTGCGTCATCTTGTTGTGTCAGCTCTCCATGTGTGCGGCGCCATTCCTGGGCAGGCTGCACTTTCTTTCGCGCTGGGCGGCTCTCCTTAAGGGGCGCACTCCTTGCGCGTGGGGCTCCCCTACGTGGGGGACACCCCTGCGTGGCAGGGCACTCCTTGCACGCATCAGCACTGCACATTGGCCAGCTCCACACGGGTCAAGGAGGCCCAGGGTTTGAACCGCGGACCTCCCATGTGGCAGACGGACGCCCTAACCACTGGGCCAAGTCCGCCACCCCATGCTAACTTTTTGAGGACATGCCAAACTGCCATCTAATGTTCCCACTAGCAATGTATAAGGGTTCCAATTTCTCCACATCCAGATCTGAAAGGCCCAGGACAATAACAGCAAACATCACCGAGCGCTTCAGACATGCCAGGCCCCTGGTGCTGTGCTCTGCATGCAGGCCTCCTTTAATCTCCTCAGCAACCATGAGATGAATTCAGCCAAAAGCCCACTCTGCCACTTCCCAGCAAGGCTCGAAAGGCAGAGCTGCAAACTCTCTCGAAATGATGAATCCCCCAAAGAAGAATAAAATCTAAATTAGACTCCAAGGCAAAAGGTTATCTGATAATTAAGGTAAGCAAACTCACAGAGACAGACTCTAGATGTAAGTTATGAGGGGACGGGGTAGGGTAAGAAAATGAGGAGTGAATGCTTAGATTGCCCTGAAGTTCTGTTTGGATTGATGGTAAAGTTTTGGTAATGGACAGTGGTGCTGGTAGCACAATGCTGTGAACATAATTAACAGCCCTGAAATATATATTTGAAGGTGGCTAAAAGAGGATTTTTTAGGTTGTATACACGGAACTAGAATAAAAATTGAGAGGGAAAAAAAAAAAAATGATCTGAGCCAAGGTCAGAGCAGGCAATGGCCAGGAAAAAAGGAGAGGCAAAGGGTGAAGTCAGGGAGGGCCGCCCACCCCTCAGACCAGGAGTCGCCCCTCGCAGTAGAGAGAGGCACGAGGCCTCGGCTGGGGCTCCGTGACCGACTGCCAGGCAGCTCCCGCTCACACCGGGAGCACGGGGGCAGGCCGGCCCGGATCGGCCAGAGCTTCCGACAGGTGAGGCCCACAGTCCTACACGGCTGCTCCGGGAAGCTCGGCGCACAGGCAGGGCAGGCGCACGGGCGCTGGCCTCAAGGCGGCACTTCCTGTCAGCGGCACCTGCCTCCTCTCATCCTTGCAGCAATGCTCCAGGAGCATCGTCCCTCCCGCCTGGGACTTTTACCAGGACAGGGGAAAGGAAGGCGAGGGTGCCGCGGAAGCCGCTATGGGGTCATGTGTTGGGTCAGCCATGGAGGGGGCATGGGGACCACGTGGTCCATGGCGCTCCCCACGGGGCCTGGGGCCTCCGGCTGCTGTCCTGGCCTGCACCTAACTCCCTTTCCTGGGAGCCCTTCCTCTTGCCAAGAACAAGCCAAGGCCTACAGTTAAGTACCAGCCCCCACCCCAGACTCAGGCCTGACCCCGGCCGGCCATATCCCCCAGCAGGGGGCTCATGGGAGAGATGCAGGGGCACCTCACAGCAAGGCCCTCCCAGGGCCCCCCACCCAGCCTGCCCCGGTATGCCACACAGGACCTCAGGAGTTATCAGCCAAACAAAATAAACCACGGAAGCAAATTTTTAAATAGAATATAGTGTATAATGGGAAAATACTGAAAATAGCCCTAGGTTTAGTCAATAGGAGACTGGCTGAATCATTTAAGTACTTCCATGGAATGCAATACTCTACAGAAGTTAAAAACAATGAGGTAGCCTTGTACCAAAATAGAAAGAAGTACATGACCTATTAAGCAAAGAAAAAAAAATTCTGGCCAGAAATTGTATCGTTTGATGCCATTTCTGTAAAATAAATGGAGAGAGAAGGGGTTGTGTTTGTGTGCAGATAAAGTCTCAAACCTTCCACTGGTAGTAGGCTAAGGACACAAATGGCAGTTATTTCTGTGTAGTGAGAATATGGGAAGAATTCTACTTTTAATTTTTGACATTCCTGTATCATCTGATTCTTTCATTATTCAGTACAAAATGTTTATTAATTTTGCAATTGGAAAAAATAACCATAGCATAAAAAAAGAAAAAAGCCCCCACCCCCCCTTTCTCAAGAATTGGACCTGAAAGCGATTAGGTGTGGCAGAGCAAGGCAGGCACCCTGGAGGGGAGGCGCCCTGAGGGGGCTCAGGGCCTGAGTGGGATGGGGAGGGGTCCCCATGGAGGTGAGGCCCGGAGCAGGAGGGCCCAAGAAGGGCAAGACGGGCCTGGCATGGGGAAGGGGACAGAGGGGCTGGAGACAGGTTACAGAGGCGGGCACTGATCAAAGTTAACAGCTCAAAGAATAACAGGCACCAGGTTTCTCATCGTGTGAGGACCGGGGTAAAAAAAAAAAAAAGGGGGAATGGGAGAAACCAGGCCAACCCCGTGGTGTCAGTGTAAACTCATGGTGATAATCAATCAAGATGCAAATGTGTGTGCATACACATGTATGTATATACAGATATTCCCTACTTCTATCCACTGAGAAGGCGTAGGAGCAGTGACACCCCAATACCTATGAGCATAGCTGGCATTCAGATCTTGCCCCTAAGTACCGTTCTCCACTAAAAGGAATGAAGCCTCCTTGGAGAAATGGCTAATTTCCAGGGTTAGGGCAGGAGATGTATAAAACAAGCCTGGAGCATCTTGTACCAGAGAGCAAGGAAGTGCTCAAACAATGATAGAAAATGTCAAAAAAAAAAAAAAAAGACATAAGTGCAAGGCCAAAGGGGGGGGTTCCCACTGGCCTCAACAGATTGTGACTAAAACAGGAAACCAGAGATGGATAGGTAAATGGATACACAGATGGAGGGATGGAGGACAGGTAATTGAAAATCTGATGACAAATGGGATATCTGCAGTTTCAATGGACAGCCCTAAAAACACTTCTGAATCACGAAGAGGAACTTTACAGTGGAGAAGCTTGGAGACATCACCACAGTCAAGTGATTCTAGTGAACAGTATGAGGAGCGGATCAGAGGGCAGCATTTCCCACCGACAGGATACAAGAGAAGAACGCAGGATCCCTTCTGTGACACTCCTACCAAAAATACACTAACCGTTTCTAACCATGAGGATCAGAGAACTCTACATTGAGAGCCACCCTACAAAATAACTGGCCTCACGCCCAGGTCAAGAGGATGGGGTGAGGCATGCCAGGGCTCCACCCCGACACAAACTCTGAATAACCTACAAGAACTGGCAGAAACGTCTTTCTCAAACAAAGCTCAAGAAAACAGTTAGACAACAGTACCAGGATGAGAACCGAATCAAGAAAAAAAGCTACCTACAAAGTGTTGGCTCTCGTGGCACCCTGGCCGGCCCCTCGCCCACCCCTCACAGCTGGGCACGGGGTCAGCAGCGCTCCCAGGGTGGGTCCCTGACCCTGAATGCAGAGGGAGCAAAAGAACCCTCGTGCATATCCTGGCAGCATGCACGTCCGGCCCAGCCTGCCTGGCGGTGGCCTGAGGGACTCGCTGCCCCAGAGCGTGCCCTGCCACGGAGGGCAGCTTGCCCAGCTCCCCTGCAAAAGGCAGAAGGCAGCTGGGGGGCGGCAGGCTGTCAAGCCATGCTGCCTGGGGCAAGGGACTGCTGGCTGGAGGACACAGAGGGCTGTGCTGTGAGGAAACTGCCTCCTAGGAAAGAGGGACATTCCTATGTGTGTAAACGGGAATTCCCAGGGCCACAGAGCAAGCCCAGGGAAGACCTAACCTGCAGAAAGGGCTCTGAAGGAGAGCACAGGTCAATTTGCAAAGACTGGAAACAGTACATTCTTTCTCCTTTTTTAGCTCTTAGGCTAGCTGTTTACTAGCTTAAGGAACAAACACCTCAGACTCTAAATTCCAGCGATAACACATTAAAAAAATCATTTAAAAAATCGAAACATCCAGCTTTTAATGTAAGATTACAAAACATACAAAGAAAAGGAAGTGATGGGCCAGGCAAAGGAGATGATTAAAGCATTTGAAATTACCCATGAGGAGGGGCCAGACTTGGGACATAACAAAGACTCAAAAAAAAAAAAAAAAAACTCTAAATATGTTGAAAGAGCTAAAGGAAAACATGGACAACAAACTAAAGGAAATCAGGGAAATGACAGATGAACGCAGAATAGCAATAGAGATGGAAAATATGAAGGGAGTGGACGTGGCTCCAGCGGTTAAGCACCCACCTCACACCCAGGTTTGGTTCAGGTGTCTCCTAAAAAAAAAAACAAGCAAAACAAACAGAAAAGTCAACCCAGGGAAGCCGATATGGCTCAGTGAGTGGGCACCCACTTCCCATATACAGGGTCCTGGGTTCAATCCCCAGCCCCCATATCTTAAAAAAAAAAAATTATGAAAAGGAATGAAACAGAGCTGAAGACAAGAGTAACAGAAAAATTTAAATTCCTTTAAGGTTTGGTTCAACAACAGATAGGGGCTAGGGAGAATCAGGTAAACTTGAAGATAAGACAGTTGAAATCATCCAGTCTGAGGAAAGACAAAAGAATGAAGAAAAGTGAACAGAGCCAGAGGGAACCTGTGAGACACCATCAAGCACTGTGGGAGTCCCAGGAGAAGGAAAGAAAGGAGCAAAGAGAAAATTCAAAGAAATGATAGCTGAAAACTTCCCAAATTTAACAAAAGACATGAATAACATAACAGCAATATAACAAAAGATATCCAAGACGCTCAAGGAACCCAAAATAGGATAAACCCAAATAGACCCACAGTACAGTACCTTTTAATCAAACAGTGCAATACCGAAGATTAAGAGAGAATTCTAAAAGCCCTGAAGAAATGTGTCTCATAAAGAAGCCTCAGTAAGATTAAGTGCCTATTTCTCATGGAAAACCATGGAGGCAAGAAGGCAGTGAGGTAACATATTTAAAGTGCTGAATGCAAACAATTATCAACCAAATTAAAACATTTCCAAATAAACAAAAGCTGAGGGAGTTTGTCTACCACTAGACCAGCCCTACAAGAGAGACTAAAAGAGTTTTGCAGGTAGAAAGGAAAGGACACTAGACAATAAATGGAAGCCACATGAAAAGCATCTCCAGCTAGGGTAACAGCTGGGGTATGTATAAATACTAGCACCCTTGTGTTTTTGGTTTGTAACTCCACTTCTCACTTCCTACAGAATCTAAAAGTCAGATGCATAAAATGTCATGAGAAATCAGTGATTTTTTATAAACAAAGTATATAAACCTGTAATTTACAAGAACTACATGAAATAGTTGGTACATACCATTGAAGTTAAGTTGGTCTCTACACAAACAAGACAGTTAAGGATAGTGGACTTGGCCCAATGGATAGGGCATCTGCCTACCACATGGGAGGTCCGTGGTTCAAACCCTGGGCCTCCTTGACCCGTGTGGAGCTGGCCCATGCGCAGTGCTGATGTGCGCAAGGAGTGCCGTGCCATGCAGGGGTGTCCCCCGAGTAGGGGAGCCCCACGTGCAAGGAGTGCACTCCATAAGGAGAGCTGCCCAGCGCGAAAGAAAGTGCAGCCTGTCCAAGAATGGCGCTGCACACACAGAAAGCTGAAACAACAAGATGACGCAACAAAGAGACACAGATTCCCAGTGTTGCTGATAAGGATAGAAGCGGACACAGAGAGCAGACCACTTGGGGGGGTGGAGGGAGAGAAATAAATAAAAAAATAAATCTAAACAACAAAAAAAGAAAGTTATAGACTTAAAACTATTTATAGGATGTTTACACTTAAGCTCCATGGTAACTACAAAAAAAAATCAGTGAACCGCAGTCTCACAGAGATGGAAGTTACAATACGGGTAGTCAGGGGTGGGGAAGGAGGGGACAAGGGGCATGGGGAATTAACACATAACAGGCACAGGGTTTCTGTTTGGGAAGACAGGAATGGCAGGTGGTAAGGGCACCACAACAGGGAAAATGCGAGTAATCCCACTGAGTGGTTGAGATGGAAACATCTGCTATATGTGTGTGTGTGCATATATTCACACACACACAAAAAAAGAGCAACTGAAGAGACAAAGACAATTAAATGCAATACGTGATCTTACACAAGAGGAGAAAAGGCTCAAAAGCAAATTTTTGGGACATATGAAAATATTAGAATATAGACTGTAAGCTTTATATCAATGTTAAACTTCTTGAACTTGAAAACTGCACTTAAGGTGATTACATAAATGAATATTCTTGTTCTTAGGAAATGTGCATGGCACTATTAAGTGTTCAAGCAGCATGATGTATATAAACAATAAACAAATGTTAGAAAATGGACTGATAGATGATTATAAGATGGACGGGTAAGTTGCTGCATAGATAGAAGGAGAATGATAAAATGTTAAAATTGGTGCACCTGGATATTGGGGCATAGGGTTATTTTGAAATTCTCTATATGGCCTTTATTTTATTTCTGTAACTCTCTTGTATATTTGAAAGTATTTCAAAATTAAAAGTTTAAAAAATAATAATTGGTCTGTAAGCTTCAATAGTCAAGGTGACAAAGGTCAAGGGAAGCCTGAGGCACCATTCCCAATTGAAGGAGACTAAAGAGACAGAAGACGTACATTTTATGCTACAGACAATCTGAACTTGACCCTTTTCCCCAAAAAGACAGGACTGAGACAACTGGCGAAACATGCACAGGGTCTGATGATTGGGTGGTACTGATGTATCATGCTAGCTTCCTGGGGCTGGTGGTTGTGTTGCTGTCACACGGGAGAATATCCCTGTCTGCAGGCAACACGCGGTAGAACCTGTGGAGGGGATCCTACTCTTGAATGAGGCAGGGGCAAAAAAGGTTCTTTGACCCATACCTGCAAATACTCTATAAGTTTATAATAGCTTCAAAATTTAAAATGTAAAATATGTTCACATGAAAAGAAAGCAAAGAATACAATGTCATACTAAATTATTGGATGAGTTCTGACTGTTACCCATTAGTTTATAAGCAAAACCCAACAGCCCTGCTTTAACTCTCGAGGGTCCACAAATGCCCTCGGGTGGGGACGGGGCGCTCTGCTGCACCACGTCCTGGGTTGCGGTGCTCAGAGCCTCTGCCTCGCCCGGGGAACGCCTTCCGACCCCAAACATCCACAGCATCTACAGACCCACAGCACGTCATGGGCCCTGTCCAGATACCTGGGCAGCTGCAGACTGTGCTAGGAGAGGAAGACCCCGCCCAATGCCACTCACGGCAAGCCCATGTTCTGACGGGCCTGCTGCTCATGCCGGTCCATCGGAGTGAATCAAGAGCTGAACCGAGGGAGGGAACTGGCTGGGACTGGAGAGAGCCCCAGAGCAGAGGCCACACCCAGCCACAATAATGACAACAACTGCTCCACCTCATATCTGCACAGTATTAAAATTTCCAAGCTTCTTTCCATCCATAATCTCACCTGATCCATACAAAGGAAATAAGATACAGAAACCCGAACCCCCAGATTAAGCCAAGCCCGTGTTAGACCACATCACACCATACACCTCCTGCTCAGCAGCCCCTGCAACACCCGGTGTGTGTGGTTATGAGATTCATACTCCTCTCCCCCCGCTGGATGGCAGCCTCCAGGAGAGCGTGGGTGGTTTGCTCATGGATATCCCAGGACCTCACAGGAGGCACACACCCCAGGGGGCACTGGGGAGAAGGAGGGAGGGAGCCAGCCCTGCTCTGCCCCCCACCACCCGGCCCGGTGCTACCTGCTGCTGCTGGGCCCGGAGGTCGCCGATCTCCTTCTGGTCCTCTTCATGGAGCCGCTTCATGTCCTCCCACGACTGCTGCAGCAGGTTCCGCTCGCGCAGCAGCTGCCCATTCTCCCTCCTCAGCATGTCCACGTCGTCCTTCAGCTGCGTCTGGTCGCTCAGGAGCCGGCTGTGGAGTGTGCTGAAAAGCCCACGCAGTGAGCCCCAGCCGGCTTCCTACCCCATCCCGAGGCCTCGCCCCTCCAGGTCCCAACACTCCCAAAACGCCCAATGGGAGCCAGCACGGCCAGGCCAGCAGCACTTGGAGGCAGACCCAAGCCCAGTACCAGCCACATTCCAGGAAGACCCAAACCACTTGTTGAAAACCCGACATCAGAAATGGCAAATGTACAAAGACCAAGGAAAGGAGATAAGCCCTTGGCTGGTACGGACCCAGCACCCCCCAGTTCTGAGGTCCGGGCAAACATCAGGAGGGGGAGGGCAAATACCCTCAAAGGGGCGCCAGAGCCAAAGAAGTCCGTGCCACGTGCCCATCTGCCCGTCCTGCAGCCACATGCTGCGGCAAAGCCCGGGCAGCGACTGGACGGGGTCTGCCTGGCTCACTGTCTAAGGCAGGTCCAAGGGCACACATCCACTCGCTGAAGGCAGGATGCTTGCTAAGTGGGAGAAGAGGACCAGGACCAGAACCCCAGCTCCACATCCAGAGACCGGCGGGAGCCCCGGCCGGGCAGGTCCACTCACTGGTAGAAGTCGGTCTCCTTGGCCACCTCCTCGCACCTCTTCAAGGCGTTGGTGTGCTGGTTCTGGAGGCTCTGCAGGTCCGACATGGCCCGCACACACTGGATCTTCAGCCTCTCGTAGTCGGGATTCAGCCTGTGGTAGGGCCTGGCCCAGACCAAACAGCCCCATGAACAGAGTGCAAAAATCCTGAGATTTGCACTGACAATGAAGGTCTCTCAGCCAGGAGGCATGTGGACTCCTACATGAAGCTCTCCTGGATTACCCCAGTCCAGTGGTCCCCAAATACTGGTCTCCTATGTACCAGCATCCCCTGGGGGCTTGAGAGACCCAGAGGTCTCAGCCTCCCCCAGATCAACAAAATCAGAATTCCTAGGATGGAGGGAGGCTCGGTTGTCTGAGCTCCCTGCATGTGTCTGAGAAGGTGGCGCCTCGTCCCCTAGGAGCTCACAGGGGACCATGCAACCAGCCAGTATGCACAACGGGTCCATCTGGAAACCTGGGAGGGGACCCTTGCATTCCCACGATGGGGTGAAGTTTCCTCCTTTTAACCGGTGTGTTTCAATCTCGGATACTCATTAAAATACCAATGCCCAGGCCAATGGCATCGGCATATCTGAGGCTGGACCCAGGGGTCAAGAGTTTTTTAAAGCTCCCCAGGTGATTCCAACATGCAGCCAAAGTTGAGAACTATGGCCAGGTGCAGAGGTGCTCAAAGTGTGCTTCCCAGGGCGTCAGCACCCGGACCTCCTGGGGACTCCTTAGAGATGTGAAGTATCAGGCTCAGCCCTGGACCTAAGGATCAGCGGCTCTGAGGGAGGGGGTGGGAAGAGGATGACTAGACCAGAAGCCCATGAGTCATCAACAAACCCTCGGTGATTGTGATGCACGCTCAGGTTTGAAAACCCCTGCTCTAGAAAGTCAACTAACTTTTCCTGTAAAGGTCCAGAAGTTAAATATTTTAGGCTTTGTGAGCCATACAGTCTCTGCTGCAGCTACTCAGCTCTGCCTTCGCAGCATGAAAGCAGCCAGAGACATTACACCAACAAATGAGTGTGGCTGTCTTCCAATAAAACTCTTTAAAAAGCCCAGGCAGTGGGCCTGATTTGTCCTGCAGGCCATAGTTTGCCTGCTCCTGCTCTAGAGCATCCTTAACTTCACTCATCCTGCCTTTGTGACATCTGACATAGGGGCATATTCTCATAAAAAACAGTTTCAAGAACCAGGCTTTGTAGCCCTGACATCATCCCAGAGGAACCTCCCTTGGGAGGAGGCACAGACCTGTGATGGTCCTAAAGGAAAGCAGTTAAATCACTCCCTCTGTCCTCAAGACTCCTGCCAGCCACTCTGGACCCATGCTCCTTCCCCTCCTCCTCCACGAAGCCCTCCTGGATCATGCAGGTGAATAAGGACACTTCCTCTGCCCTGCTCTGTGGCCACCCTTCCCTCGATCTACCTCTGGTCCCAAAGAAAGAGGGGGATGAGGATTTTCTTCCAAACAAGAAACCAGGTGGAATACACCCTTCCTAACACCACGCATGGCAACGGGACGATAAACGTGCTCACAAGTCACACAGCGAGCCACTCGACGTGAGGCCAGCCGGGGTCTTCTGGGAGGCAGCAGCACACACAGACACACAGACAGACGGACCCACCAAGGGTGGGCTGCAATGGCCGACTGTGCCTACGAGGGCAGGGGCTTCACGCAGCCCCTGAGGGATACACAGGGGCCGCACTCTCTCGGGGCGGGAAGGCGGAACCAGAGAGCGGAGTGGGGAGCCCAAGGCCATCCAACAGACAGCAGGGCCACCAAGCGAGCACCACGAGGGACAGGCAGGGGCTGAGGGCTGTGCCCCAGCACTCCTGTCACCACACACACATCCACAGCCATCGGGGCCTCTCCACGCGTATGACAGGACGGACAGATGGACACGGTAAGCACAGCCATGGGGCCTCTCCACGTGTAAGACAGGACAGACAGATGGACACAGTAAGCACAGCCATCGGGGCCTCTCCACACGTATGACAGGACGGACGTATGGACACAATAAGCACGGTCATCGGGGTCTCTCCACGCGTATGACAGGACGGACAGATGGATACAGTAAGCACAGCCATCGGGGCCTCTCCACGTGTAAGACAGGACAGACAGATGGACACAGTAAGCACAGCCATTGGGGCTTCTCCATGTGCATGACAGGACGGACAGACAGACACAATAAGCACAGCCATCAGGGCCTCTCCACGTGCATGACAGGACGGACAGACGGACACAATAAGCACAGCCATCGGGGCCTTTCCATGTACATGACAGGACGGACAGATGGACACAATAAGCACAGCCATCGGGGCCTTTCCATGTGCATGACAGGACGGACAGATGGACACAATAAGCACAGTCATCAGGGGCCTCTCCGCGTGCATGACAGGGCAGATGGACGCACGTGTGCACACACAAGCACACCTCTCACACAAATGCACCCCCATAAGGGGTCTCTCCAAACGTGGCAGGACAGACGGACAGACAGCTGGATCCATGCCCTCCCCTGGATTCCTGAGTGTCGGCTTGGATTTGGAGGAAGCCTGCACCCCCTGGGCCCGCAGGCAGCACCTCTGGGTGCCTCTCCAGATGTGAGGTGGGGCCCGGGGACGCCAGGAGCACAGCCAGACCCTGGGAGCTGGCTAAGCACTCGGGGACAACGGCGCCTGCGTCAGGACGGCAACCCTCGCGCATTGGGCCTGAAGAGGAGACCGGTCGCAACTACCTTTTGTCACAGGTGGTCCCGTGGGAGGCAAAAGCCAGGCGCTTCCGCAGCTCGTTCCTCTCTCGGGTCATGAGGCGCAGCTGAATAGAGAGGTTTTCCACCTTCTCGTTGGCTTGCCGGTCGGCGAGGAGCGGTGGGGATGGCGCCTTCCCGGTGGTGCCTGGGGGAGGGCAGCGATAAGGGCAACTCGTATTTAGACTGTGCTCCCCAAGTGCTGGGCAGGGTTCTGAGCTCCTGCTCCTGCTCAGCCAACCCGGCAGGGCGGGCACTCCAGGTCCCCTTCACAGACGCGAACGCTGAGCCTCGAGCCCAGGCAGACGGGCTCCACCACCCACACACCCACCCACATCCGCTCCTACACTCTTATAGGACCAGGGCCTTGGCTCAGGACCCTGACAACGCCCCTCAACCCCCAACCTGGCTTTGAGCCTTCCAGGGGGATGCTGGCTTGCCCCCGTCCTGGATCCTTACCTGGTCTGGAAACACCAGCTGTCATCCACCCCTGCCCACGGATTTAGCCCGGCAGGAGAAACTGCACAGGCCTCGGACCCAGCCCGAAGACAAAGGCGCCCAGGGCCCCGCAAAGCCCCCGCAGACTGGGGCAGCTTCCTCCCCCACCAGTGCTGGACACCACGCCCTACACAAGCTCCCTTTTCCAATCCTTCCAGCTGGCTGCTGGACCTGTCCAACTGGCCACAGGTATGCAGGCTGGGAGGAGGCAGCCAGGGAGAGCGGCCCATAGTCCAGGTAAGTGGGCGAGGCAGGTAAGCCCTGGGGCCTCCAGCTCTCCAGCCCAGAGCAGGTCCTGATAAGCTGCCCCCAGGACCAAAAATGTCCTGAAGGGAGCCCCACACCTCATGCTCTTACTAAGGAACAGCAGCCAACACCAGCACATCTCACAAGCTACAACTCTGGTTCTAGGAGGAAAGCAATCCATCCATCCAGGAAGAAAGCGCCTTGCGCAAATGTCCTAGAGAAGTGGGACAGCACAGCGGGTTATTCTCAGCTCTGTAAAGCACGTTCTCCTGATATCAGCCATCCCGTTGTATGGCTGTGATCCAGGGCTGACTCACCCCAGGAGAGACAACATTTGTCTCCCTGGTAGAGCTGCAGAGCGGGCAAAGGGCAATCACTGCATCTTCCAACTCTCTGTGCCGTCCTGAATCACACGTCCCCTTCCCCCTCGCCTGCCTAATCACTTGGAGGTCAAAAAATCCTCGGTTGATGGGTTGTCCACTTTCAGGAGCTCCCGGGAGGGAGCGAGTTCAACGCTGGGGTTGGGTCAGCTAGGTACGAGACGGGGGCCTCAAGCTTCCAGCTCAGTGCTTTTCAAAACTGGATCCCGTGCGTCCTGAAAGGTCTGTTATTTTAACCCCCCGACACACCCTAACCACCAGGATTCCTGCTGTCCAGCACAGACCTCTCTCAAAGTGGGGTCCAGAATCAGCATTTTTCGTAAGCACGGCCCTTCTCCAACGTGGTTCTACTCTACAGCTTGAGAAGCCCGCCCTCGCTTCTCCCCTCAAAGACCCTGGCTCCATACCCCTGTCCCCAGGAGATGTAACAGGCTAGTTACAGCTCTGAGAGGGCTGCAGAGCTGCCTCCCCTTCTAGCAAATGAAATCACTGTGGTGGGCATGAGCCAGGGCCAGTGCCCCCGCCAAGTCTTCTGGTTTGCAGCAACTTGCTTGACTTTTGGACAAACAGGGCTTTCTTTGGACACGTCTGAGCCCCCTGCTAGAGGTGCTTACTATTCACCCTCTAACCAATTCGGGGCAGTGGTGGGGGCGGATCATCAATGGAGGATCGACAAACCCAAGACAATGGGCTGGAAAGACTCTCAACGAGCACCCAGCAAAAGGGAGCTTCCACGTCCAGTCATGGCTAGCCCCCCAGAACAGCCCAGAGAGATGACTTCTACTGAGTGCTTACTATGTCCCTGGCATTAATTGGATCTTCACAACAGGTAGGTGCTATTGTCATCATTCCCATTTCGCAGGTGAGAAAACTGAGGCACTACAAGGTTAGGTAGACAGAGCCAGTGGGGGCACTGGGAGGTAAGCTGAGGCACCCTGGATTCAGGGCACATGCTCCTCAGTCATCAATAACATTTCATGCCCAGCCGTTTCTGAAGTGCTTTTCACACATTATGCCATTTAATCCCCATGAAGTAGAGGCTGCTGTTATCTCCATTGTATAGATAAGGAAACAAAACCTTACCAGGGTACAGAGCCATGGCAGAGTTGGGATTAGAAGCCCTCTCTGTCTGACCCCAGAGCCCAAGATTAATCTAAAAGTTTGCAAACTTTTTGACCCTAGGACCTCTTCACACTCCTAAAAATCACGGAGGACTCAAAGAACCTTGGTTCATAAGGGTTCAATCTATCCGTATACACGAGATTAGAAATTAAAACTAAGAAAAAAAAACTTTTAAGTTTATTAATTTTAAAGTAACAAAAAAGTATTAATATTGTTAGGAAAAATGAAATACATTTTCCATAACAAAACAAAAAATGTAGTAAGGCGTGACATATTCCATTTTCATTGAGTTCTTTCCTAAGGGACGGCTGGATTCTGCCAGGGCCGCACCATCACACAGCGCGCTGTAACCTGTGAACACGCCACTCCACCTTCGTGGGAGGAGGACAGCGGGAAGAGCAAACCCGTCCCAGCGTCATCGTGAAAACAGTTTTGACCTCACAGACTCCCTGAAGGCGCCTCAGGGACGCAAGGTCAAAAACCAGGAAACATAAACCCTCCAGCCTCACAACTGAAAAGGACCAGCTGCCCGCAGCCTGCCCGGGGAGCTGAGCGTGTGATCCCCGCTGTACAAAGGAGCGACAGGAAGGAAGCCAGGGCGAAGGCGGGACCGCGACGCCCTCCCAGGGCACGGGGGCGAGGCGGTGTGCTCTGGGCTGCGCGGACCCCCGGTGGGGGTGCGGACCCCGAAGAACGCGGCTGCAGCTTACGGCCGGAGGGACCGCGTGAGCTGAAGGCACGCAGCGTGGGCGCATCACCCCCAACACCCACGCCAGGGCGTGCTACGGTCACCCCTTGAGGAACCATTTCACAGCCGGGAAAACGGCGGGCCCCGCGCAGGCTCGGGGCCAAGGGCTCCACCAACTGCCCACCCAGCGTCGTCGGTCCTGGAGGCTTCACCCAGCAAGCGGCCCTCTCGACTCAGCCCACGGCGCTTCCTCCTGTCCTTTCACAATAATGGGGAGAGAGAGGGCAGATGAGGGGCACGAGGAAACTTCGAGAAGAATCCCAGAATGAGGCAAGCCAGGAAGTTCCAAAATAACAGCAAGTGTTGCTGAAAACCTTCTCCATTCCCGTTCAAATTAAAAAAAAAAAAAGCTTTTGGCTTTTTACTTCCATTTCAGAGTTCAAAGACATTTTGAAATGGGCACAGTCTTTGCATCATCCCCCATGTGGCCACTGAGACCCATGGAAAACGCTAATGCAAAGTGTTAATAATGGTGGGGGGAGGTGTCTACAGGAACCCTCTTTTCTGCATGATTTTTCTGTAAAACCTACAACTTCTCTAACTAAAAAAGAAATTTATGTTTAAAAAAAAAAAAAGACCGACCTCCAGAATGAGGGGCTTACTATCACAGCAAAGTCCATTCTCTCTCTCCCTGTCTTAGTTTTCTAGGGCTTTCGTAAGCACTTCCCACAAACCGCATGGCTTAAACAACAGAAAGTTCACGTTTCTAAAGGTTACAAGTCTGAGATCAAGGTGCCGCAGGGCCAGGCGTCCTCTGAGCTCCGCAGGGCTCTGGTGGTGGCTGTACTGCATGATGCTCTCTGGCTTGTGGTAAAACTCAAATCACCACCTTCGTCACACAGCTGTCTTCTCTCCGCCTGTTTCCTGTCTGTGGATTACGACCCGCTCTGATCCCGTTTGGCCTCATCTTAAATAACATCTTCAAAGATCTTACTTACAAATAAGTTTACATTCACAAGATCTGGGTAAGACTCAAATGAGTCTCTTTGGGGGACACAGTTCAATCCATAACACTCCCCATAAAACGATTCTCTGTACTGACCCACCCTAGTTCTACCCGAGGGTCACAGGGTACATCACAATGCCTCGTCTACAGAGCAGACCTATTGTCCTTTTGAAGACAATGATCATGATCCTATACCAGGCACTCTTATCAAAATGGGTAAAATAAAGAAGTGACAACACGAAATGCCGGCAAAAGTGGGAAACGCAGTAAAATTGCATGTTTAACTTTATAAGCTCATTGTTGGTGAGAAAACAAGATGACACAACCACTTTTGAAAGCAGTTTAGCAAGAGCTCATAAAGTTAAAAACGCACTTACTACAGCAAACAGCCATCCCACTTCTGGGTAATTTACGTGAGAGAAATGAAAACTTATGTTCTCACCAAAACCAGCCTGGGTGGGAAGCGGATGTGGCTCAACTGATACAGCTTCCACCTACCACATGGGAGGACCTGGGTTCGATCCCTGGGGCCTCCTGGTGAAAAAGAAGATGAGAAAGTGTGCCTGCATAGCAAGCCGTGCCCACACAAGTGCCTGTGTGGTTAGCCAGTGCCCACACAAATACCCGCACGAGTGCCTGCGTGGTGAGCCAGTGCCCGGCAAGTGAGTCACGCAGCAAGATGATGACGCATCAAAAGAGAGACAAGAAGAGAGTCAAGGTGAAATGCAGCAGAAACCAGGAACTGAGGTGGCACAATTGACAGGAAACCTCTCTCCCCATCAGAGGTCTCCAGGATTGAATCTCAGTGAATCCTAGGAGAGAAAATGAGAAGACAACACAGACAGCAAAAACAGCAGGGCAGGAAGAGGGGAAGGGGGATAAATAAATAAATCTTTAAAAACAACAATAACAACAACAAAAACCCAGCCTGGGGGGAGCAAATGTGGCTTGAGCAGTTGAGCACCCCACCTCCCACATGGGAAGTCTAGGGTTCAGTTCCCAGTGCCTCCTGGTGGGGAGGGGGAACAAAAAACAAGGGAAACAGATGTGGCTCAAGCGACTGGGCTCTTGTCTACCATATGGGAGGTCCTGGATTCGATTCCCAGGGCCTCCTGGTGAAGACGAGCTGGCCCACGCCATGGACACGGAGAGCTGACAGCCCACACTGTGGAGAGCTGGCGCTGCAAGATGACATAACAACAAAAAAAGGGAGACTCAGAGGAAAGACCGAGACACAGCAGACCAGGAAGATGAGGTGGCGCAAGCAACTGAATGCCTCTCTCCCACACGGGAGGTCCCAGGATTGGATCCTGGTACCTCCGAAAGAGAAAGAGGAGAAGAAAAACAGACATGGAAGAACACACAGCGGATGGACACAGAGAACAGACAGCGAGCACAAACAACAACGGGGGGGGGGGGGACACGCACAAACAAACAACAAGCAAAGCAAACAAACGACAAAACGAAAACCAACTCAGAGGAGCCAACATGGCTCAGTAGTTGAGTGCCGGCTTCCCACACAGGAGGTCTTGGGTTCAATCCCAGACCCCAATACATCAAAAACAAACAAACAAACAAACAAAACTAGTCTGCCTCTGGAGATAGAGTGTATGGACAAACAACTGTGCTATATCCATACAATGGACTTCTACTCAGCAATAAAAAAGGAATGAATTACTAGTATGCACAGCAGTATGGGTGAAACTCAAATGCATCATGGTAAGTGCAAGAAGCCAGACTCCAACAGCTGTGTACTATGTAATACCATTATGACATTCTGGAAAAGGCAACAACTATAGGGATGGGAAACTAAAGGAACTGGGTGGAGGGAAGCGCTGACTACAAAGCTGCAGGAGGGAAGTTTTCAGTTGATAGGAGAGTTCTGTATCTTAATTATGTCGGTGGTTACACGACTGTGCATCTGTCAAAACTCACTGAAATTTATTTTTTAAAAGGGTAAATTTTACTGTATTCAATGATACCTCAATAAACCTGATTTTTTTTTTAAATTAAAAGTAAGACAGCGTGGTGCCCTGGACTGAAGCCATCATCCCAGGAGTGGGGTGACTGGTGAAGAGCTGAGGCTTGTCACCCTCCCTCTGCCAATGAATGCAGTTACAGTAACCATTAAAAAGAAAAAGCACAGCAAAATAAAAACGAACACCAAGCCAACCATCAACAAAAACCTCCAATGCCTTTCCCACAGCTCCTTTGCACGATCCTGGTGCAGCTCTTCTTTTGGATTCAAATGTAAAACTGTCACCTGTCCCTCATTTAAACCCTTCCTCTTCCTAAGTCAGGAACCCACTCAAGAAGGCAGATTTTACTTTTCCTTGGAATGTCCAGGACAGGATTCAGAAGGTAGGGGCTTGGGCTGCAGAGGCCTGAAAAGGGGTGCTGGGAGCCGGCACAGGCCCTGGACTGTGGACCAGGGGCGGAGGAGCAGAGGCCCTGTGCCCGTCACTGGACCTCTCCTCTGGCCACCCTGCGATGCAGCTCCCCACCGATGCCAAGGCCCAGACTCGGGCTCTCTGTCCTTGGTCCCCTGGTCACCACTCTCCAGCCTCCTTGGTCTTATTGACAGCTGGGCAGGTCCCAACTTTGCTTCAGAACCCTGTGGGCCTGTGGTGCCAGGAACCGGGGAGAACACTGGCACAGGCGCTCAGGCTGGTGCAGGGGAAGCTTCTGGACCTCCACCAGACACTGGCTATCAGGGAGAAGCAGAACAGCCCCACAACTGGCCATCAGAGGCACCATGGAGCCGAGCCAACCCACCCTCACCTGCAGCCGGGAGAGCCAGCGCCACCCGAGGCCTAGGCCCGATTCCTGCAGCAAGGTCAGCTCCGCTCGGAGAACTTCCAGGACCTCCCTCGGACCTACTGAAGCAGAAAGCAGAAACCCTGGGACAGAGCCTGGCGGCGGGGGCGGGGCGGGGGGGCTGGCAAGCCCTCCAGGGAGTCTGGCTTCTGATGCCCGCTAAATTTTGGAACCGCGTCTGCAGCCAGGGTGCATTTAACAGCCAGCGTGGGCTTTGCTTTCCCTTGTTTTACTGGCTGTCCAGTAGCCACACCTGAAGGAAACCCCAGGGATGAAATGCAGGGCTATCCTCCGACCCCGCAACTACAGAAATGGAAGAAGGCTTCCTCCTTTGCCAGTACACAACTCTAGCTCAGCTCCCTCCCGGGACTCAGAAAGACAGGAGCCAAGGCGAAAGGAGGTTACAATTCCAACACAGCAGCTGCAGCTGTGCCTAGCTCCCAGCACTCCTTCCAGACACAGTACTTGTTCTAGAATCCTTGCTTCAGGGTCTGCTTCCGCAGCAATGGCCTATTGCTTCCCCATCACTCCCTCGTCTAGAGCACCATCCCTGAAAGGCCCAACTCAAGTGCCACCTCCTCCACAAAGGTCTCTGATTCAGAACTAACGACTCCACCCCCTGGGCTATTTCCTTCTGTTTTACACAGGGCAGAATAGCCACTTATCTCTCTGCCTCCCTGGCTGGATGCGAAGAGTAGGGACCATGCTAAGGAATGAAGAGAAAGCAGGCTTTCCAGAAGGGGGAAGGAAGGGTGAGAGGGCACAGAGAGCCAGAGAGCAACCCCTGCCCCCTGACGAATTATCGCTACCTTCCCCTACCAACCAGAAGCCACACTTTCAAGGAATCTCCACAGGGACACGAGGGAAATCCTGCAGCTCCTTCTCTTGCCAACCAGCCAGGAGATCTCTGTTTAATAAAACATCTCTCCTGTTACTTCCATTTGCATGGAATTTAAGGCGTGCTTTACAAATGCTGCCCAAGAATGTCTCTTCTCCTTAAAAGCTCCCCGGTCATCGAAGAAGAGAAATGAAAGGCAGCTCAGAAAATTAGGTCAGGATGAATAGGGAGAAAGAAATACCAATTGCCCAAAACGAGCGTGCATTCCCTGGGCAGACTGCACCAGCTACCCACACGGCAGGGTTGGAGCCAGGCTACAATAATGGGCCAGATGGCATGGGGGAAGCCACGTGCTGAGCGGAAGAATGTCTGAAAAGACCTCAGCAGGGAGACACTGCAACCTCCCAGGCTGTTAGCAAAGGTGTGAGGAGTCAGTAGTGGAGTCCACGTGGAGAAGCGAAACAGGAGAGAGTACCTGACGACCTAACGCCAAGCAGGTGGACTTACCAGGTGTGAGTTATGGGGGGGAAACGCTACACCCCAGGCTCCCCCTACCAATACTCTCCTATGCCGAGTATAACCTGCCAGACTTTTCCCAAATGTTCTTTTGAGAGAGATGAAAGTGGGAAAGTAGAGGTGGTCTTATTTTAGAAACCTTGCCCCGCCTTTATTTTCACAGAGACCAAGCACATGGAAACAAGCAGGCTCCATCTAAACGCTCAGTGCCCTCCTGCCAAGGGCGGTGGCGAGCTCCCAAAGGCTGGCAAGGGAAGAGCTGTCTCCTCTCACCGAGGTGGGCTGAGCCAGGAGGAATTCTCCAGGAGGTGCTGGAGCCCATCACCCATCCTGCCCCAAGCCCACCGACAGCATCTGGGACCTTGCCAGGGCTGAGTGAGGCCAGAGCCAGCCTCGGCATCACGTGGAGGGCTCCGAGAGCAGCCCCGGCCAGGCCCCACCCTGAGTTTCCAACCCAGCAGGTGTGGGGTGAAGCTGAAGAGCTGGTTTTCTCACGAGCGCCTGCACGGTCCAGGGGCCACACTTTGTGAGCCACCGGCTTGGGCACAGTGGGAAGAGAGGCACATCTGTGCAACGGGCCTTCTGGGGAAGGAGACCCAAGAGGACACAGCCGTCTTCTTCCTAGGGACCGTCTGTGCTGGGGAAGGTAGTCTATGTCCGTGCTAAGACAGTCGCCACTAGCCACAGGCGGCTACTGAACACTGGAAATGTGGCTGGGAGATGTGATTTCATTTTAATCAATTTAAATTTGAATAGCCACGTCTTTCAGCTCTGAACAGGATGCTGGAGCTGCTGCCGCAGACACCCTGCCATCAGCGTGACGCTCCCACGAAGGAGAGGGCAGAGCCAAGAGGGCCACGTGCCGCAGCGGGCCGACCTCGGGGCTGCGCCTCTCTGGTTTAGGGCCGTACGTGTGTCCCTGTTGCAGCCACGGGCCTCCTGGCCAATACAGCCGAGAGCGCCTTTAAGGCAGCCTGTGGAGAGATGTTGCTGCATACACCCAGAGGACAAGGGCGACGGGAAAGAGAAGAGCGAGGAAACCAAAACGTGGCTCCCTGGGAACCTAGGAGCGTTTGTTCCGGCTGGAAGGGGTGACGAGTGCTTTCTGCGTTAAAGGCCTGGGCACAGGCGGGGAAGCTGCCCCTGCTCCAGAGGGTCCATCAGAGGGTTGCACCCTGCCTGCCTGTGGCCGGTGGCATCGCTGACCCCTCCACCCCAGGCGCGGAGCCAGCATCACACGGGATAACACCGGCCAGCGGACTGCCCACACGGGGCCTCCCCCAGGGCACGCAAAGGGCCAGCCACACAAAAAACATCTTCCCACTCATGTCTCAAATTCCCCCGTTAATAATAAGGGTTAAGCAATTCCTCTGTCTGGAAGCCTTTTTTAAATTTCAAAGGCTCCTAGGAAAGGTAATACTTTAAACCTTAAATGTCTCTAAAAAAGAGTCTGGAGGCTGGCAGAAGGATTGCCCTCATGCACAACTGAGCAGAGTCAGAGAGACAGATAAAGCAGATACAACCCCCAGATATTGGTTCCTATGAAGGCTAAAGAGACCCATGGGAGTTATGGTCATGGCCGATGGGGTTGACTACCAGGGCAGATGGCCCCTCTTTGGAAATGGTGTTTATGTGTGAGGAATCTGGACTCAGATGGGATCTCCCTTCATAAGACTTTCATGCTAATGTGCTAGAGGTGCAGTTAACGTTAGGGTTTAAGATAGATTTAGGGGATTTGAATCTCTGGACCGACAATGTGATAACCAGGTCCTGAGCCTCAACAGACTCCAGCACCTACAATCTGATTTATTGGACTTACCACACTCAGCTAAGATGGAGTTGAAGAAGGACAATCACCACACCATGGAGCCTAGAGTGATTACAACCGAAAATGGGAGGATTGCATCCAGCATCCAGGTGGAATCTGAGCCTCCTCTTGACATAGAGGTGCAATGGACACAACCAATCCAATGTCCACATAGAAGAGGTGGCATTGGATTGGGAAAAGTGGACATGGTGGACGATGGGTGTGGGGAAAGGCAGGAAGAGATGAGAGGTGGAGGTGTCTTTGGGACATGGAGCTGCCCTGGATGGTGCCTCAGAGGTAATCACCGGACATTGTAAATCCTCACAGGGCCCACTGGATGGAGTGGAGGAGAGTATGGGCCATGATGTGGACCATTGACTATGAGGTGCAGAGGTGCCCAAAGATGTACTTACCAAATCCAATGGATGTGTCATGATGATGGGAACGAGTGTTGTTGGGGGGGGGAGAGGGGGGTGAGGGGGTGGGGTTGAATGGGACCTCACATATATATTTTTAATGTAATATTATTACAAAGTCAATAAAAAAATATAAAAAATAAAAAAAAAAAACCTTAAATGTCGAGGGGAATGAATTTGTCAGATCATTGTTACTCGTTCCCAAGGGAGAAATGAGGCACCATAAATTCACAGGGTTTTTTGTTTATTATTATTATTATTGAAAAAATGAAAATGCTCTAATGATGATCGAAGTGATGAATGCACAACTATGTGATTATACTAAATACTGCTGATGGTACACTTTGGATAAACTGTATGCTTTATTAATATATATCAATAAAATTGATTAGGTTAAAAAAAAAACCACAGGGAGCCGAGCAGAGGTGAGGCAAGAGGGGTGCATTGAGGGTTTACCCAGTTCAATTTTCTAGAAGCCCCCACCTTACCCTCTGTTGACCCTGATGCCCCACCCCCATGCCCTTCCTCAAGGGTCAGTCCCATGTTCAAAATGCCAACCACCCCACATTCGCTCGATGAGTCTAAAGACATCCAAAGCAGGCAGAACAACAAAAATGAGCATGCCACGGCCGAGAACAGGCCCCTGGCTGCTCAACAGGATGAGAGCACCCTGTTTGTCCTCTCTTCCCCTCACCACAATGGCCCCACTTACTGTAATCACTAATTAACCATCTCCCCCATGCACCCCAAGATCTATGTGTGCAATGAGGGACCAGTCCTTCCCATTCCCCACCAAACTCCAGAGCCTACTCTGGCTCATGGGAGGTCTTCAGTAAATAGGGGTCAGATTCACCTATGAACGCTCTGCCTGTGGCTAATTCTGGAATCTCAGGCATGAGGCTTCCCTGCCCTGGATGTCAACTTCCGCCTCTGTCGATATAGGGAGGAAGGAAATAATTGGACCATGACCTCTGCAAGCCCTTCTGGCTCCACAACTCCAGCACTCACCACTGAGGCGGCACCCAGCAGACTGGAGCCACAGAACCCACGCTGGGGGTGCTAGAGGATGTCACCCAGGGACCCGATTGCAGAGGTGGTGAAAGACGAGAAAAGAGACACCGCCTTCCTGCCCGTGTGTCGGTAGTGATGCGAGAGCAGGGCCGACCTCGCCTTAGGGGTCTCTGAAACCCAGGATCAGAAAGACACATCCAGTTCAGCATGGATGGCTGTCCCTGGCCCCAAGGTCACACGCTGTCCAGGGGGCTGTTTCTGCTTACAGCGGAGTCTCAAAAGGCAAACAGTCTCACGGATAGTGGTTGCCGAGGGGAACAGGCTCCCTGAGTGGGTCGACATCCTGATGGGGTGGGGGTGGGGTAATGGCAACACACGTGCCTCTCCCTGCACCCCCCTCCTTTCTAACAGCTGAACCAGAGTCCTGCCCTTCTCCATGATATGGCAGGGACATTATATATCCTGCCATAACCACTGGGATGACTGGGAGTATGTGAACTGCAATGTAAACTGAAGTCCATGCGGTGTAGCAGGGCTACAAAATGTAATCACCAAGTGCAGAAAAGGTGCCATGCTGATGGGAGAGGTTCTGATGTGGGAGGAGTGGGGGGTGGGTAATATGGGAACCTCTTACATTTTTTAATTTAACATTTTGTGTGATCTATGTATCTTTAAAAAAGAAAAGATAAAAAAAAAAAAAGAGGACTAAGTGCCAATGGGAGGAAGAGAATGGAAATGATGGGAGAGGATAGCCCTGAGGGATGTGACAAGTGAGGGCCAGAATCCAGCCCAGGAGCCGGGGGCTCTAGCCCACACCCAGACCCCACCAGCCTGGCCACCTCCCGGCGGGGTACTCACCCACACTGCTGAGGGAGCTGCTGCTCTCCGAGTCCGAAGGCATGATGGACAGGACACTGTAGGTGGAGCCTGGGGACAGAAGGAAGACAGATGGTTACCAGCCCCGGAGGAGCTGCTCGCCTCACCCAGACAGCTGCCAGACCAACTGGTCCTCAGTCAACACCGGGCCATGACGACCAACGCCGGGACTAGAACTCAGGAACCAAGAGCCAGGCAGGGGGAAGCGGGTGTGGCTCAAGAGGCTGGGTGCCCGCCTACCACATGGGAAGTCCCGGGTTCGGTTCCCAGTGCCTCCTAAAGAAGACACAGAGCAGACAACAAGCGCAAACGATGGGGTTGGGGGGTGGGGAGAAATATATAAGTACAATAAATCTTAAAAGAAAATAAAAATAAAGAGCCGGGCAGAGAAGGGGCAGTCCACCTAGCCCTCCACTGTACCTCTCTGCAACATTCTGGCTCAGGGGAGCGGCTCAAAGGGCAGAGTGGCAACTGGGAGTCCCCAGAGTGGCAACTGGGAGTCACTGGCTCCCTGCTGGGACATCTGGGGAAAGGCTTAGCCAGGGTACAACAGGCCCCAGGGATTTCCTGCGGATTGTTATCAACGTGATTCTGGCAGAGGCAGCAGGGCATCAATTAAGCATCAACCGAACTATTTGTTCTGCTATGTCTAGCTGTCCTTAATAATTTAGTCAGTGTCTTCTTCCTGATTAAACATTACTCATAAACTTATGAGCAATTACACCATCACCAAAGCCAGGGAGTAACACAGGCTTTCCTTTTTCCTTTTTTTAAGTCTTGGTTGACAATGTTAACTCCTGATCTTTGGACACAATTAATTTGAATTCAGATATTTTCAAAGCCAGGATGTTGTCCTCCTGGCATCTGGGGGAAAAACAAACCTTGGATCTGGAATCCCCATTTCTGAACCCACAACTCAAGTCTACCTAAAGAAGCTAAGTCAGGCCGAGCAAGTCACTTCAGTTTTCTGGGACTCTATTAATGATTTTAGAAACAAATGGTGTGCTTTGCTTATCAAGACTACAAATGAGGGAAGCAGATTTCACTCAACTGATAGAGCATCCGCCTATCATATGGGAGGTCCAGGGTTCAAACCCAGGGTCTCTTGACCTGTGTGGTGAGCTGGCCCATGCACAGTGCTGATGTGCACAAGGAGTGCCATGCCATAGGGGAGCCCCCCACCCAAGGAGTGCACCCTGCAAGGAGAGCCACCCCACATGAGAAAAGCGCAGCCTGCCCAGAACTGGTGCCACACACACGGAGAGCTGATGCAACAAGATGACACAACAAAAAGAGACACAGAAGAACACACAGTGAATGGACACAGAGAGCAGACCGGGGGGGGGGGGGGGGGGGGGAGGAGGGAAGGGGGAGAGAAATAAATAAAAATACATCTTAAAAAAAAAAAAAGACTACAAGTGACAGAAAATTAAGAGGGAGGGAAAATCAACTCCAATTCTTAACTGGGAGTTGGGGGTGGAGCACAACATGCAGAGATTATGGATCAAATAAAATAGGCTGATGAGAGGAATGCAGTGTTTTATACTTGGAATCAAAAGAACTATGCAGTGAAGAGTTGTGCACCATGGCACTGGGAGGGCAAGCCAGAGGTGGCTTTTTGCAGTGGAGTCTTTGAACAAGCCTTAGGGTCTTGGTAACAAAAAGCTGCCAAGAAGGAATAAATTCTTGGGCTCAGGAACAGAAATGTGGAGGCCAGATTTAAGGGGTTCTCTTCCACCTCCACTCTGGACTAGCCACCCTACACCTGGACATCCTCAGAAGGGGAGGAAGACACTGAGGAGATGGGGCAGAAATAGCCAGGGGGACTCAAAGACTTGTACAGGGGGGCAGGAGACCCCAAGGGGGGAATGGAAAGACCACGCGTGTAAGCCGAGTGGGAGGGGGCATCTGAACATAAAGGTGTGCAGGTGAGCGGGCACGTGTGCCCATCAGAAAAAGAGACGAAAGGGGAGGGAAAAAGAGAAAGCAAGGAAAAAGAAGGATTTGGGCAATGGGGAGAACAAGGACAGTGGCCAGGAATGACCGCAGCCTCTTTAGCACACTTTCTGGGTTTAAGCTCTGAAGAACCTGAGGGTGTTTAGACTGGGTGGAAGGGAACAGGGAGGTGTTCTAATCCAAACAGGACTGGGATTAAATGCGTCCTCTATGGCCTTCGGCAACAGAACTGGGAACAGCGGTTGATGCTGGAGGAAGCTGCAGCTCTCCACAAGCTGGGACACGCACCGACACGCTTCCTGCTCCAGGGGCCTCCAGTTTCTTGGGGTGAAATCCCCTCAGGCGCCCGTGTTCGCAGCAGGCCCGGCGCTCACTGGGCTTGTGCTTATCACCCAGGATGTGTCCAGCTCCAAAGGGAGATGGACCCAGAAAACCCTGATCCATCCCGAACTTCTACGATCTCACTGAAAACTGAATGAGGGGAGCCGACGTGGCTCGAGCAGCCGAGCACCTGCTTCCACATGGGAGGTCCCGGGTTTGCTTCCAGTGCCTCCTAAAAACAGCAAGCAAACAAAAAACCAACTCAGGGGATGGGATGTGGCTCGGTGGCTGAGCACCCTCTTCCCACAGACGAGGTCCTGGGTTCAGTCCCTAGCCCCAGGACCTCAAAAAACAAAACAAAACCGTATTCAAGGCTCAGCCTCCCACATTTAAAGTCAACCCACCCGCTACAGCTTTCCTGCCCATTCACACCTCCACATTTTGGTCTCAGCAAAACAATGCGCAACATGATTTTTTCCAAAGTCTCTCTCTTCCCATTCCATAAATATTAATTGTTGCTTACAGATCTGTGAAACCAAGTCAAATTTCACGTTAGGCAAATCCACTGGTATCTTTCAAGATCAAGAACCCAACGCAAGGTCTATCTCCTAAACTCAATCGCCATTTTTAAATTTTTATTTCTTAAACGGTACTGGGGATTGAACCTTGGAACTCCTGCATGGGAAGCAGGCACTCAACCACTGAGCCACATCTGCTCCCCAGTTTTTTCTTTTAATGGGAGTAAGGGAGGCTAGCTGGGTGGCTTTTTTTTTTTTTTGGTAAAACGCCTCCTAAGAAAAGCCAGCACAGATGGGCGCAAACATTCTGCTCGGAGGCCTCTGCTACGCCCAATCCTCCTTGTGACGCTGCAGCCTGCTCTCCACTCATTTTCAAGGTTGGCATCAACAGTGCCCCATCTTCCACTCAGGTGCCCTCCTGTTCACCCCCCCATGGTGTGTTCCACTGTTAATTAACGTGGCAGACGCCGCCTCCCTCGGCGGGGGGAGTCCCCCGGCCAACGCCGACACGTTCTGTCCCTCTGCCCGGTCCCCCAGTCCTGACCCGGGGCAGGGTGACATCTCTCTGCATCTCTGGGCATCACCTCCCCCCCCCCCCCCCCCAAATCAGCTGGCAGGGCTCCTAGGAGCCGGGGGCGGGGGTCAGGAGTGATTGTAATTGGAAAGAGCCCAGATTTTACAATGTTCTCAGCGCCTTGGACGTCATGGGGGGGGGGAGCCTGAAGACGCTGTTGTCTTGGTCACACCTTGTCTCTGCCCCTATTGTTGTCTTAAAAGCCTGTGTGGTCAGGGCTGTCGGGAACAGGCAAAGACAGATCCTCCTGGAGTCACGCCGCGTCCTTCCAGGCTGGTGTCCCGGGAATTTCACAATCAAATCCGGAGGCCGATGCGAGTCCCGTCCACTCCCACGCTTCCCTGCCCAGTGGCCCTCAGGGTCCGCCACTGCCCAGTCCAAGCTCCACCCCAACCCACCCTGTAACCTGAGGCAGCTCCAGACGTGGGCGGGGAGAAATGGGAGATGATGAGCACTCCCCAGCGCACGGAGAGGCCCGGGCTACCCAGGAAGCAGAAGCAGCCCCCTCCCGTCCCCCACCCCCCCACAGAGCCCGGACGGGTTCAGGAGGCTCAGAGGCTCCTGCAGTGCCCCAAGCCCAAGCCTGTGCAGAAGTCCCCAGGGGACCCAGAGAAATCAGTCGGATGAGAGCGATCTGGAAGCATTTCCAGAAAAGGAAAGGCTGAGGCCACGCTTCAATGGGTCAGAGTGATATATCTGCAAGTTTGCCATCAGAGGAATTATCCCGGGACCTCGTCAAAGGACAGTTTCCCACTCCAACGGGGGTGGGGCCTGAGGGTCTGCACTTCTAACAGGCTCCCAGGAGATGTGGTCTGGACAGGGGCCCTCGCACTTGCAGGAGATGGGCAGATGGGGTGCCAGTGCGAGTGGCGGCAGAGCCCTGGGGGGGAGCCCGACTGGGACCGGGGACCCCCGGGACGACAGGCCTGGTCCCCGAGCAGCGTCTGCATCCTTCCCAAGGCCCCGCCTGGCCTCTGCGAATTCTGTTTACTCTGTGACTCAGGCCGTCGGGTCACAGGGACCACTTCAAAAGCACTTCCAGTAAAATCATCCAAGCAAAAAAAGAGAACGCCCCAGCCCTAGGCCCCGAGCCTGCAGGGCCCAAGAGAGTTGGGGGCGCCCTCTATGCAGCCCTTCATTCACCTGCAGCTTGCAAAGGTGGGGGGGGGGGGACGACACACCAGGACGACCAGGACACACTCTTCTGCCACCCGGCAATGAAGCCCTTCACCCGGGACTCGTCCGCCTCAGCCTTGAACACCAGGCGGAGCTCTTCCCGTTCTGCCTTCCCCAGCCTTCCAAGGAAAGGCTCACTGGCCGCGGGACCCCGCCCACTCCGCCCCCCTCCCCAGCACCTCGGGAGAGGGGAAGCGGTGCTCCCGGGGGCTCTGGGGTCCCTGAAGGCAGAGCAGGGGGTGCTGCCCGCACACTACCAGGCCCCCCTTTGCCCACCTCCAGATCACACCCTGAGGGACCCACCACCCCACACTCATGGGTGTCGGTCAGGATCCCGACACACGCCCTGAGCCCTGCGAGGCACCGGGCTAGGTTTCAGTAGAAGACAAGCCGGGGGCCCAGAAGCCTTGGGGGCTACTCACCTGCTGTGAGACTCTATGGAAATCCCTGCCCCTCTCTGGGTCTGTAAACCGAGGCAGCACACTGCCGTGATGAGAACATGGATGCCAGAGCCAGCCTGCCTGAGGTCACCTCTCTACTCTGCCACTTACCAGCTGTGTGCCCTTAGGTAAGTGACTTAGCCTCTCTGTGCCCAGTTTGCTTATCTGTAAAATGGGATCATAGCAGGACTTACCTCATGGAGATGTTGTGAGGTCATCTGAGTTAATAAATAAAAAGCGCCTGACACAGCACCTGGCATGGACAGCAGTCCAAGGGTATGCTCCTGTTTTTATCTTCAAAGGAGACCACTAAGTGCCAGGACTGAGCTGAGCACGTCACATGCACTGTCTCATTTAATTCCCCTAACAATCCTGTGGTTATCATGATCATCATTTTACAAAGGGGGAAACTAAGGGTTAGAAAAACGGAGCCACTTGCTTAATAAGGGTCATGGTACAGCTAATAAGGGGACAACAAGGAAACAAAGCCAGGCAATCTGGCCCCAGTGCCTGTGCTCTTAGCCCCTGTATACAGTACTTCTGCCTGGCTCTAGAAATGCAAATGCAGTCAGGGAGGACTTCCTGGAGGAAGGGGTCTGGAGTGAGTGGTCCCTGGGGGCTGGTGGCCTTGGATAAGTGCAAGAGAAGCCAGATCAGCTTGAAGCCAGACAAGCAGCAGAACCTGCACCCTGTGCAAGTGAGAAGCCTCCAGGCCCAGGGCCGCCCAGAATAGACGCTCCAGGGGCGGGGGCTTGTTGCCTCCCCACCCTCCTCCCCCCTCTAAGGCATTCTGAGCTGAGCAAGAAACGAGAAAAGGGGAAGGGGGGGTCAGCCCTCACTGGAGAATCACTCAACTCCGTGCTGCAGAGATAAGGCGGTGGGAGGGGGAGCTGTCGGCTCATCACCCGGTGCAGAGCCCCCTTTCTGCTTCCGAGGTCCCCGAGGTGCTGGGAGGGTGCCTTCAGCTGCTAAGAAGCCTCCCTGCAGGCCTGTGCCCAGGGCCCTGCAGCTCCCCTGGGGGCCTCAGACTCCGGCACTGTAACAGCTCAGTCCAAGGCTGCGGGCCCCGAGACCCAGACTTGAAGGCTGCCAGCCCCCAGCATTCCAGGAGAAGTGACCGAGGGACGGGGGACCAAGGGACAGGGGACAGAGGCCCGGCGAGCGGCTGCACTGCACATGCACGTGCCCACCTTGAGGGGGGGAAACACTGTTCTCCTGACATGCCCCGAAGAAGTGGGTGACAGAGGACCCCGGCTACCTCTGGGTCAGACACAGATTCACCCAAACGGGCACCCTTCAAAGTATCAGGTTCATAAGTTAAAGACCTAAAATTGGTTTTCCCCAGCTGAGATGCAGCTGCAGTGTCCTTGACAAAGTTTTAAACAAGAATAATCAGGGAGAAGATGTGGTTCAACCGATTGGGCACCTCCCTCCCACAAGGGAGGTCCCGGGTTCATTTCCTGGTGCCTCCTAAAAAGAACACGAGCACTCAACGAACAGACACAGAGAGCAGACAGCGACGTACAAACCACTGGGGGGTAGGGGGCAGGTAGAGGAATAAATAAATAAAATAAATCTCTAAAGAAAAAATAATCAAACAGCTGATGTACCAGAGTAATGATGCTCATTTCCCCCTTTTCGAGTCATTGTAAGGACAGCAGTCTGTCTTTCAAGGGTGAATGGGAGTATCCATTTCCCAGGTAACTGGAGAGTTAAAGCTGAGAGCGTGCACAGAAAATCTGCAGGGGGCAGCATGACCAGGAAGCACGCCTGCTGGGCTCCAAGCTCACAGTTTAAACCCTTCTCCCACAACTCTGGGGACCACCTATAAAGTAACAGGCTGAACAAGCAGATTCTGAGAAACTCTCAGCTGTCAATTTTGCCCCCTTACCTGCTCAGAAAGCAAAGATAAGAAAACAGGGAAAGCAAAGCATACACAGCCATAAGTAATCATTCAACACTATTAAAATAAAGGCCTTCTCTCACTAACCTTTGTTTCTTTTTTTTCCTGGTATATGAAGAAGGAAAGATGGAAGTCTTGAATTTTGGAAGAAAAAAAATAGCAGTCAGAAAGCTTGCTTTCCCTCATCAGCTAAGCAAAGGTTCCTGGAGGTTTTTGGAAAGGCCTATGTCTGATGAAAGTCACTTTCCTTTGTTCCTCTCCTTTTTAGAGCCTCAGGATGGAGGCAGGAGAGGGAGAAGGAAACTGGGGGGGGGGGGGGGGGGAGAGGAGGAGGTTGCCAAGACCTTCAATTGGCCCCAGGGCCCGAGGTGAGAACACCTCTCCATCCTGCCTCTCCATCACCGAACACAAGTCCTGCTTCCTGCTGTCATCTGGCCAGCCACGAGACAGTGTTCCACCCAGGAGGCCCAGCAGGAGGGCCCTCAGCAGGGTCTGGGGAGCTGGGCCACAGCGCACACCCCGGAGGGTGGAGGATGGACTGGGACCAGCTTCAGGAGCCCCCACCACCATGCAAGGATCATCAGGGCACACGGTCATGATCAACGGACGCGGCCCAGCCTGACCTGCACCCCAGAGGTGGGCACAGAGGCGCCAGCCACAGCATCTGCAGCAACAGCAGCAGCAAGCTCCCCTCTGCTCTGCCTGCTCCACACAGCGAGTGTCCCCGGCACGAGGACACAACCGAGAGGGCACAGGGAGCCTGAGCAGCCACTGCCTCTGCCCTGGAATAAACCTCTGAGAGCACGAGAGGACACGACGGGCAGGAAGCAGCTCCTGGAAAGGCGCAGCGCCAGCTCCCTCCAGCTCCAGCGCCCCAGCAGTGCTCCCTGTCCCCTTCTCAGCAAGACACAGAAGAGGCAGCTGCCTCCCTCACACACTGCACCGCCCCGCGTCCCCCACAGAGCGCACCAACCACCTCGGGCACAGGCAGAGGCTCCGGGGCCAGACGGCCCGGCTCAAACCCGCCACCTTCCAGCTGTGTGACTGGGGCAAGGTGCTTCAACGTTCTGGCTGTTTCCTCATCTGTACAAAAGGAAGGAGAGCGGTGGGCTCTGGGGACTCAGTTATGCTGCAACAAGGAGAGACAGGCAGAGCCTTAGATTGGGCATGAGGGAAGAGGGCCATAAAGCCTGCCTCTCCCCGGTAACCTGGCTCTCCTGGCCACCTAGGTATGGCAGGGCACGGCCTCACCTCTGCGGTGTAGACTGTGGGCTGCTACCAGCTAGTCTTGGCAGATGACCACCAGCCTTCCCTGGAACACGGGGCAGCTTTATGGCTCAAGCTGCTTGCGCCCCTGAGGTGCCTCCTATTACCCCACCCCCAGGACCTGACGGCTCTCCTCCAAATGGGTGTCCCCCCCACTGCACACCAGCCTCTCGACGTCTGAGTGCAGCCCTGTGCCTCTGCTTTCTTCTCCTTTAGGGAAAGGGGGCCCCCACACCCCTGCCACCATTCCGCCGGTCATGGCCAATTCCCAGCCATCCCCCTTCTCCCCTCTTGAGCTCCCAATTCCACCATTCCATCAGAACAAACACGGGTGCCCGCCATGAGCTTGGCATCATACCAGGCCCTGCATCTGCTTTCTCACCCAGTCCTCACAGCCATGTGCACGTGGCCTCAGGCAAGGAGCCGGAGGCACCAGAAGAAGTGCCCGTGCTCTGGACAGGACACTGCCCCTGGGACTCAGATGCCCCCGAGTATGCACCAAATGCTCACTGAACACCGTTCCAGGTACTCGGGATGCAGCAAAGAACAAGACGGACAAAGTCTCCGCCCTCATGGAGCTCACGTTGGCGGGAGGCGGGTGGTCAGCAAAGTAAACCAATCAACAAATATAAACTGTATCAGGTGATAAGTGCTATGGAGAAAAATGCAGCAGGGTGCCTGCTGTAGGGAGGAGAGGTGGCTGTTTTGTCCAAGGGTCAGGGAAGCCGCTCTAAGAAGGCCACATTTAAGCAGAGACCTTAGGAAAATGCAGAGTAGGAAGCAGATGTGGCTAAAGTGATTGGGTTCCGTCTATCAAACAGAAGGTCCAGGGTTTGAGTCCCAGGTCCTCCCGGTGAAGGTGAGCTGGCCTGAGTGGAGTGCTGGCCCATGTGGAGGGCTGGTGCAGCAAGATGACACAACAAAAAGAGACACAGAGAAGAAACAGTAAGAGATGCACAGACCAGGGAGCTGAGGTGGCACAAGAGATTGAGCACCTCTCTCTCACTGCAGAAGGTCCCTGGATCGGTTCCCAGTGCCATCCCATCTAAAGAGAAGACAAGCAGACACAGAAGAACACACAGCAAATGGACACAGAAAGCAAACGCAAGCACAAAACAATGAAGGGGGGGCGGGGTATAGAAATAAATAAATAAATCTTAAGGGGAAAAAAGAAAATGCAGAATGCTGGAGAAATGTTCTTTCAGGCAGAGGGAAAGCAAGTGCGAAGTCTGGGGCAAGACTGTGCTTGATGAGTTCCAGAAACAGCAAGGAGGCCGGTAGATCTGGGTGGAGTGCAGAAGTGAGAGGGGCAGCAGAAGCTGGCTCCTGCAGGGCCTGTCCACCCCAGGGAGGATATTGGGTTTTATCCCAAATGAGATGGGAAACCTTGGGAAGGTCCTGAGTGGAAGACAGACACAGTCTGCCTTACATTACCTTAAGATCACCAGACACTGCGCTGAACACCGTCCATAGGTAGGGCAGGTGGAAACCAGTTAGGGAGCAACTGCAGCCATCCAGGAGAGCGACACTGGCGCTCAGACCAGGCTGGCAGGAGTGAGCTGGAGCACAGTGGCTGGTGGGCAGGGATATTCTGGACAGGGAATAAATGGGGAAACCTGTCAGAGAACAGGCAGGAGGGGCAAAAACAAGGAGCTAGCATGTGGCCAGGCTGCGTCTGAGATGTCTACAGACTCACGAGCGGAGACACGAGGGAGGCCCTGGGATGGACCAGTCTGAAGTTCAGGGGTGAGGTGAGCATCAGAGAAATAAGCTGGGAATTATGTCAGAATACGCTTAGTATATGAAAGTGATTAAAATGGGGAATTTAGGTTGTGTGTATGTTAACAGAGTAAATAAATAAATAAATAAAATAAAAGAACTGCATAGCACAAAGAGTGAACCCTAATGTAAACCATGGACTATAATTAATAGTAGCATTATAATAATATTGTTTTACCAGTTGTAACAAAGTCACCACACTAATGCAAAATATTAATGAGAGGGACAGGCATGATTATATGGAAACTTGGAACTTTGTGCATGATTCTTCTGTAAACCTATAACTGCTTTAATTGAAGGAAAAAAAAAAAAGAGTGAAAGAAAGAAAGAAAAAGGCAACAAGAGTTGATGGGATCACCTAAGGGAGGAGTGAGGATAGGGAGGATAGAGGAGAGGTCCAAGGACCAAAGCCTCAACATTTGAGGGTGGGGGATAAGAGGAACCAACAAAGACGACAGAGGAGGAGTGGACAGTGGGGTAGGAGGAAAGCCACAAGTCCAAGTAAAGACACTGAACACAACAGGATGTACTCTTGATTCTTAGAGTGACCTGCTATGTCCAGGCTGCTTAATAGTGAAGGTGAGAAAGATAAGCCACTCACTCCTGACCCAAACTGTACCTGCACTCCACCTATCTCCTGAATTTGCATAGCAAGGAGACTGGTGGAGGTGAATCAGAGACCTCTTTAGGGAGAGCCTACAAGGTACACTGGGCATCTTACATGTTATGGCTCAAGGCTTGAAGTTACACTCCCAACTCCTAGTAGCTGCTAACACTGAGTACTTGCTGCAGAAAAGGCACTATTTATATGGATAATTTCAGTGAATCCTACCAGACACATACTATTATCAGCTCATCTTCTAGATGGTGAAATGTAGGCTCAGGGGGAATAAACAACTTGCCCCAAGGCCACAAAGCTAGTAAGTGAGTCTAGATTCAAACATGACCCATCCACTGACCCTATCCTAACTCACTGGTCCCCCGCCCCAGTGGACAGCACAGGACGAGAGCAGCCATCCCCCTGCTCCGTGAAGACACTCAGGAGAGCACCTGAGAGCTACCAACTGCTGGATCACTGACAAGGGGGGTGCTGCCAGGAAGTGGCCTGGGGGCCATCTTTCAACTCTGCAGCCAAGGTTATCCTTTCCAACAGTGGGAAGGAAGGAAGGAGCAGGAGAAATGGGTTTCTGACTCCCTGCTGCACATCCTCAGCCGCAAGCCTTCTCCTCTGGTCCTGGCTTTGGTCCCCACCGCTTGACCCTGTCACTCATCCCACCATCAACTTCTCCAGGGCCACCCAGGAAAGACCAGTCCAATCTCTGAAACAAGCTAGAGAAATATCTCTGGGTTAGAAGGCAGCAGGCAATGGAATGAGCCAATGGGGTTTTGAGAACCTGTTCATGACTCCAGTGCCTGGACTAGAAGGCAAAAGAAGTGCAAGAGGCCTCTGTGGAAGACGGTTTGGTGGTACCTCAAGAAGGTGAATACAGAGCTGCCATATGATCCAGCAATCTTGTTACTAGGAAGATATTCAGAAGAACTGAAAGCAAGGACACAAACTGACATTTGTACACCTATGTTCAGAGCAGCATTATTCACAATTGTTTAAATATGGAAACAAACTGAGTGTCCATCAACCAGTGAATGAATAAACAAAATGTGGTATATACATACAATGGAATACTATTCAGCTGTAGGAAGAAACAAAGTTGGGATGCATATGGCAACATGCATGAACCTAGAGGATGTTAAGTTGAGTGAAATAAGCCAGACACAAAAGGACCAATATTGCATGGTCTCACTAACATGAACTAAATACAATGAGTAAACTCATAGAGGTGAACTCTAGAGTACGGGTTATAGGAAACAGAAGATGGGTTTAGAATGGGAGCTGATGCTTAATGTATGCAGCATTATTAAAATGAACAGAATTGATGGCAACACTTTACAGTGAGTTTAACTACCACGGCTGATTTATAAATGTGATTGGGGCTGAAAGGGGTACTATGTGGAAGTAAATGCCAATTGAATAGAAACCAGACAGTAATCCAGGGCATGTATACAGTGATTTTGGTGGTAGATTTAGATTAAAAATGCTCTTCTTTTATACAGTGCTAAGAATATGGTGATATGCTGGAAAATTACAACTAATGTAATTTGTGGGCAATAGTTAACAGTAATATAATATTTTGCAGCAACGGCAAGAAGATATTTCAATACTAAGGGACACAATAGGGGGAGATAAGAGGCTATGAGATTTTTCCTTTCGGAGTAATGAAAATGTTCTAAAATTGACTGAAGTGGTGACAGCACAGTTCTGATGAAAACGAGAGCCACTGAGTGTGCACTTTGAATGGACTGTACAGAGTATGGGACTGTATCACACAGTGAATTCTGTGGTAGATGACAGACTTTGATTAACAGGACAAATATGAGAACATTTTCTCCTGAACGATTAACAAATATAATATTAATACAGGGTGTTGATAATTGATTAGGATGGAGGGAAAATATACCAAGTGTAAGATAGGGGCTATATTAGCAGTAAGATTTTGATGATGCTCTTTCACAGTCTGTAACGAATGTTTCACAGCAATGCAAAGTGCTGGGGGTGAGGAGATGCAAAGGAGCCTTGTATGAGGACATGCATGTTTGTTTTGTCAATTCACAAATGGTACTGTGCATTTATGGTTTATGTGTGTTCATATATGAATGATATACTTAAATACATTTTTATTTTAAAAACTGCAAAAGGTGGCTCTCCCCACTGTCTCCTTAATGCCACACCACCCCTCCAAGTGGTCATTTTCCATTCATCTCAGTTCAGGGGAAGCCAGGGAGCAGCTGGAGGGAATGGAGGCCCTGGGAACGGCTCAAGTCCCAAGGCCTGAGTTGGAAGGTGGGGTCAGGACAGGACACGCTAGGTGCAGTCAAAGGTCAAGGTTCATTCAAGGAGGTGCCAAAAGGTCACTCCCGGGTGATTTCAGTCCACAAAGGTGGAGGAGGGGGAGATACAAAGGAAAGGTCGTGTCTTCATCAGCAACCCTTCTTATTCCAATACCGGCAACGCCAGCGATGGGCTGCTCGGTTCCTTGCCTCCTTCCTCGTAGACTTTGCGGGGCACCTTGAAAAGTCCTCCAAGCCTGGGCCCCCAGGAGCAGCAAGGCCTGGCGAATCCCTCCCCTAACATAGTATTCCTGCTGAATTTGAATGTTCCAGGACCCCTGCCCCAGGTGGGGGAGGCACAAAGTAACCATACAGTGGTGACGGGACAGGCCAGGGGACAGATGCACCTGGGCTCTCCCTGGCTTAGCCACCTACCAATACGGGGACCACGGACATGAGCGTCAGTTTCCTCATCTCTCCACGGAGGCTAAACAGTCTTTATCTGCATTTCAGGGGGGTTGTGCCCAGGACATGTGATAACAGATGCCACAGTGCTTTGTGACTGGAAAGGAACTCCTGATGAATGTTACAGCTAACGTGTGCAGGTGTCCCGAGTATCACCCTCTCCCAGAGGGCACTGTGTGCCTTTTCCAGTCCCCTTTGCTCCTCTACTTTCACCATTAGCCAATTTGCTTCCAGAAGCTACTCCTCATTTCCTCTACTCATATTTAAAACACACACACAAACAAGAAGGAAAATAAATACAAAAACAAGAGTTTTACATCCTCTCTCTCTGTTACCTACTGGTCATTCCAAATCCTTGAGCCCTGAGGGTACCTCAAGCCCCACCTAGTTTTGCACAATCCTACAGAGAATTTGCTTCCTACAGGCCAGTGCCTCAGCTCCTCAGTCTTGGAATTCAAGAATGCCAGAGGCTTTTGAGCACAGGATGGAGCCAGCAGGGGTGACCTCCAGCAGCCAGGAGCAGAAAAGACTGCTCTCTGCTTCCACAAGGAACAGGGGAGCAGTTGGGATGTTCTGGCAAGAGCTCCCCTGAATCCCTGCTCTCGGGGGAGTTGAGGAGGGAAGACACAAGAGATTGTGCAGAGGTGGGGGAGTGAGGTTGCGGAGACACTAGGTGGGGAGTACAGGAGGGCGCTGGGTTGGGGCGTCCACTTCATAGGGGCAGGGCACCCAAAAGGGAAGAGCTACCTAGGCGAGAGGAGAGCGCGTGAGACACGCCAGGTGGCAGGCGCTGAAGAACGCCTCCACGAAGGCGGTCAGCCGACGCAGGAACTGGAGGCTGGGCCGGGGAGGGCGTCCCCAGCCAGCACAGCCTATTTGGGGGTCATCCCAGGGAGCCTGCAGGGTGAGTGGCAAGCCCAGAGCCACGGCCTGACCACGTGAAGTCCTTGGATAAAGAGAGTGGAGGGGAGAAGTGGGAGGGGAGGAGAGGAATGGAGGAGGGGGAGGGAGGGAAGGGCCTGCTCCAGGACTTAGGAACTCGTGAGAGAAGTGCGGTTCTAGGCATACACAGGGCAGAACCTGGGAAATATCACCTATGAGGACAGGAGAAGCAAGAAGGCTTTCTGGAAAAGACACAAAGGAGACACAAATTGGACACTCAGGGAGGCAGGAGCGGTGTTCCACAAGGGGGAAGGAGGCGCTGGCCTGCCACGGGGAATGTGGAGGGCGGATGTGAAAGGAAAGGAAACCAAGTCTTTGATTTGGTCGTTTGGGGGCCAGGCAGCAGCAGTAAATACAGAGCAGGAGGCCACACTGAGGCCCTGCGGGGAAGGGGCCCCCAGGGGATGGATTCATTCCTGAGGTCTGCTCTGGGCCAGAAGAGGAAGCTCCTGGGCCCACCGCGGGGGGTTCGAAGAGCAGGTGTGCCTCCCAGAGCTCCACTTCACGGGGCTTACTTCTTAGCAGGCTTACTATTACCAATTGCTGATGTGCATTAAACTCCAAAACCCAATCTGCTTCTCTAACATTCTTGAAGTGACTGGGATTGGAAGAGCCTCCAGGGAAAACTGAAAGGACCATTCTCCTCCTCCATCTAGTCTTTCTTTAAAGCCCCTGGGTCTTTCTGGGAGGCCTAAGGCAGATGGCTTTCCAACCCAAGAGGAGCCTTAGGATACTAGAGAGGGTCCGCTCCCGAAACCACGGGCATCTGTCACATTTTCCAAAAAGGACAGCTGCACACACGCACATGCAGAAACCCACTTCCATATCAAATGTTCTGCTGGTTACACCAAAAGCAGGGCTGAGGATCCTAGAGCGGACTCTGGCCTGCAGACCCACAGCACCAGCCCACTCAACGAGGCAGTGTTCGTGTGGGTAACCTGCCGGTCGGGTCCTCCCCGCACCAAAGAAAGATGAACCACCACGAGTATTCTCCTCGGTCAAATCCAGGAACAAAGCTCTCTGTTGTGTTCCGGTTTCACAGCTACATTTCCGTGAGTCCAAGCACTCACATTTACCTTCAACTTGACTGCAATTTTATATTCACTCCAATGCTCAGAAAACAGACCCACGATCATTCTTGTCTGAGCTGCAGAGAGGAGCCCCTCCCCAAGGCAAAATCTGGGCACGCACTGCAGTCTCTCAATTGCCACAAGTCAACCACAGGAAATGGGGGAGGAGATCAGAGAAGCATTTCACATGTACAAAAGGATGTGGGTTATCCTTCACACAGGCCTCCCTCAAGAGAAAAAGTTGATTTGAGTAAAAAGAGAAAATATTTCACTATTTTGTGCATAGGGCAAAAACCAAAATTTCTTATCCCCCCAAAACCAAAGAATACACCAAATGACAGCAAAATGCACCAATCCCAAAGATGTGAGCTTCCTTTTTCCCCACCCCCCCACTATACCGAGTGCAGATGCCCTGCCTGGCTCACTGCTGGATCACTGTGCTTGCTCTCTCTAGCTACTGCACCAGCTCAGTAAGGAGTGCAGAGGAAGTTTGGATCCAGGTTTTCTTTTTTTTTTTTAAAGATTTATTTTTTATTCATTTCTCCCCCCACTCCCATCCCCTGTTGTCTGCTCTCTGTGTCTATTCACTGTGTGCTCTTCTGTGACTGCTTCTATCCTTATCAGCAGCACCGGGAATCTGTCTCTTTTTGTTGCGTCATCTTGCTGTGTCAGCTCTCCGTGTGGGCAGCAGCATTCCTGGGCAGACTGCACTTTCTTTCGCGCTGGGCAGCTCTCCCTACGGGGTGCACTCCCTGCGCATGGGGCTCCCCGACCTGGGGGACACTCCTGTGTGGCAGGGCACTCCTTGCTTGCATCAGCACTGCACCCTGCGTGGCAGGGCACTCCTTGCTTGCATCAGCACTGCGCATGGGCCAGCTCCACATGGGTCAAGGAGGCCCGGGGTTTGAACCTCAGACCTCCCATGTGTAGGCAGATGCCCCATCTACTGGGCCAAGTCCGCCTCCCCAGGCTTTCTTTTAAACTTCAGCCTCCTAAGAGCTTAAGGGGGTCCATATCCCTGACATTTCACAGAAGTCCAGAGGAGGACAACTTAAGCTAGGTCACACAGCAAAGGTGGTGACAGCACCAAGAACTCCCAGGCCACAAGCCAACCTACAACTCTGCTGGAAGGGGCTGAAGGCAGAAGACGCCAGCACCTGCAGTTAAAGCAGCCACACAGCGTGGCCCAAAGCAGCCCGCGGGCATCCTCGCTAAGCTTTCTCTGCCTGCTGTGGGACCCGAGGGGGAGGGACAGTCGGTCAGTTTGGCTTCTGGCCATCAGCCCCCAAACCTGGCCCCTCATCAGAATCATCCAACTGCTCTTTGAAAACGCCAAGTCCGGGGCCCTTTCCTACATCCAAGAATCAGCGCATCCAGGAGTGCAGCCTGGGAATCCGGCTTGCGAAGGTGCTCTCCAGGCGATGCTGATGGGCCGCCCAGTTTGGGAGTCCCCGTCCTGGCTGCACACGCCCCACAGCTACCCATGACCTCAGAGCCTCCTAAAACCCTACACTGCCCCTGGGTCCCCCAAGACCACCCTCAGAGGCCACCCACGCCACAACTCGGGCCCTGTATCCGATGAAAACCAATCCAGACTTTGCCCACAGTGAGAGCAGGAGACTCTAGCCATGAAAATCATTAACTTACTTAAAACTCCCAGCACTCCGGCACAGGAAATATTGAGAGTACCCTTTTTACAGACACAAACCTGAGGTTCAGAGACCTTCAGGTAGACTTGAAACAAGATGTATCCACCTCCAGAGCCCAGCACCCTTAAATGCCGCTAAGGCCTAACGCCTCCTCCCCGCATCCTCAACGGCACCTCCTGCCCACAGCACGTAGACTGCTCTGCCTTCCCCATTCTGGAACCCCTGGCAAATAACTGAAGGAACCCCAGGCTTTCTACCATGTATATTTCTGGAATATTTTTCTGTCTTCTCTTTTTTAAATGAACATTGCATTGCTCTGGCAATAAAAATTTAAGAAAAAGTTAACAAGATTATGGGATTCTATAGACTCTCCTACCCATAGGCAAGTAAATGATTAAAAGGGATATCTTTTAAAAGAATCTTCAGAAGAAAACGGAGGGGAAAAAAAATACAGGCAGCCCTTGCCAGTGTACCATCAGCGAAGATGAGATAAGGAGCTCATGGGGCAGAAGTAAGACTGACACAGCCAGTGAGCCCAGCCAAGCCATCTCCAGAAAATATCTATTTTTACAAGGACATTTCAGAAAAACAAAGAGGAGACCTGAGGGGCAGAACGGCAGGCTCCAAAGCGCTTGCAACAGCAGCAGCAGTGGAGGCGGCCACCCACGGCCGGCCAGCCACTTTCATCTGAAAAATCCGGATCTGGTGGTAGACAGACCATCGGCGTCCAGCCCGACAGAGCCCCAACTTTCCTACTTCCCCCAGCCTGCCGGCAGCCTGCTTCCTCACTTAAATGGAAACCGTCAGGCGTGGCTTTGTGCAAACATGCAAGTTTTCCTCTGGGGCAAACATTCTGAGTCTACGAACTGTTATTGCATTTTCCAAGCTTCTCGGTCTTCAGTGACAGTATCAAAGAGGAGAGAGGAGGGTGAGGTGGGCACCGGAGAGCAAAGCAAACACGAAGCGCAGGGAGATCCAAATGGGTTTCAGGCAGGAAAACGCAGTAGGAGTCTGCCAGCTCGGCCGCTCCCGGGCGAGGGTCAGCAGCGCCCTCCTCTCCCAGCGCCTGGCCGGCCAGTCCCATCTGTAGTAGAGAGACTTCCCTCCACGGGACTGAGAGGTCTGGGAGAGGGAAATGGTGGGAAAGCGAGTGCAAAAAAAAATAAAAGTTGTTTCAAGGTGAGAGGAAGGACAATAAGACACTGATGACCAGAAGTCCGATAGGCAATCTACAGGAATAGGGTTAGAGACGATGGCGGCTAAAAACAGTATTACTATTTCATCAGGCAGAGCTTTTGGACCGTTTTTGGTAATGCCATTGATTCTTCTGGAACCACTTTTAAGGGTCAGCCACTTTTTCATTCTAAGGTCATCCATTTAAGCCTCTTAAAATGGTCTCAAAAGACAGACAGGTACGCACCCAAATCTGCCTTAACACAGTCACCGCACGTCGAGCAAATGGAAATCCGAGGCAAGGGCCTCTGAGAGACTGTCCCAACCCCTGTTATAATACATATTCCTCTCTAGCTTTACGCATTAAACCTAATCAAACCACGTCAACAAACAGTTATGGAGCTCCTTTGAGGTGGATGGTGTGTGCAACACGTCACGTGTTTTGGGGCTGCTAGGGGTGGGGGCAGTTAAGGAGCGATCCCTCAATTTAACTGAAAAAGAGTGACTAAAACTGAAACATCCCAGTCTCCAAAAGCCTCCGCTGCCTTTGAGACGATGGCGCCCTCTGTTTGCATTTCAAGGGTCAAGATGAAGAACTGCTGTGAAGACTCCTGCCCAGGGCTGCCCTCCCAGGCCCAGGTCCAGCCCAAGTATCAATTAAGTCTCTTGATTCCAGTCACTGTAAAATCACCAGGAACCTTCCCTGCAGCTCTGTGCTCCCTCCCCACGTCTTCAAGAAAAACAGGGGTCCGTTCTGGGGCTCGCAGGGCAGAGCCAGCTGGCCGGGCTCCAGCCGCCCTGTGGATCCTGGCCGTGTCCCACCTGGGGACGGCGCACCCCACGCTCCGACTCAGCACGAAGGCCACTTGTTTCCCGTGAGTGCCCAGAACAGTGGCTTCCCCAGTGAGTCCAGTCGGGGACCGTGGTCCTGATGGATGGGTGGTGGCAAGGGCTCACTGTGACCCCACAGACAATTAGCAAGATGGGATCAATCACCAAGTTCCAGCAGTCACCAGCCAGACGGGACGGGGCACTGTGGGGGACATTGTGGGGGTCACCATGGGATCTGGCCTCTGGACAGCCGGGTGGGGGCCGGGCAGGTCCCTCCATCTCTGCCCCGGCCTCTCCATGTGGGGCCCTGTGGCTGTCACAGCAGTCCAGGACCTGAGGAACCTGAGCGGGTTTTGGGGGAGGGGAGGTAGCACCCCTAGGAGGCATTTGGCAATGTGTGGGGACATGGTTCAGTGGGCTCGACTGGGTAGGGGCTGGGGGCCAGAGATGGTGACCTTCTTGCAAAGTGAAGGAAGACCTCAAAGCCACCAGCACCTGCTGAGACGCACTGCAAGTCGATCCCACGTACGCCGGCTGTTACAACCACTCCTGGACCACAACAGCACTAGAGCCACAACCAATTTGGAAGGTAGGAAGTACCAAGAGTTACAAGAGGAAGAAAACTAAAAGATTAGAGGGAGGTAAGCAGATGTGGCTCAACTGATAGAGTGTCCGCCCACCACCTGGGAGGTCCAGGATTTAAATCCAGGGCCTCCTGGCCTGTGTGGTGAGCTGGCCCACGCACAGTGCTGATGCATGCAAGGAGGGCCCTGCCATGCAGGGGTGCCCCCCGCATAAGGAGTGTGCCCCACAAGGAGAGCTGCCCTACGCGAAAAAAGCGCAGCCTGCCCAGGAGTGGCGCCGCACACACGGAGAGCTGATGCAGCAAGGTGACACAACAAAACGAGGCACGGATTCCCGGTGACACAGAGAATACAAGCAGACACAGAAGAGCATACAGTGAATGGACACAGAGAGCAGACAACAGGGGGTGGGCGGCGGGAGGGTGGGGAGAGAGAAATAAATTTTTTTTTTTAAAAAAAAAGACTGGAGAATAAGAGACTACAGTTTTTACATGGTGATTGGGAGAACAAGGGGCAAATTGGGGCTCAAAAGAACAAGAGAAGAGCTGGCAGGATTTACCGAGGGGTAAGGCAAACGGCTTTTCAAAGTGGGGTGCCCCCACCTCTGCCGACTTACCTGAGCCGCGGGAGGACGACCACGTGCCAACCTGCAGGCTGACCTCGGCTGACAGGAACTCCACCAGGGGACGGATCGATGGCCTGCCCATGCCCGCCTGCCCCACCTCCTCTCCCCTCCACCCCCATGGCTTCTTCTCTACTGCCACCATCCTGGGGACAGCTCTCACTCATCCACTGTTGCAGCCACCTCCCAATTTGCCTCTGGCTTCTAGGACCCCCACTTTGCCACTTGCCTCCACAGGCAAGCACGTAATACCTCTCTGCACCCTGTTCACCTCTGCAGTGACTCGCAGAGGACTCAGTGGATAATAGTGTCTCAAGGCAGCCCCACTTCAAGCCACTGGGATACCGAGGGCCACCTCCAGGCACCCAGCTACGAGCTGTCGCCAAGCCCCCAGCAGCCCTGAGTTGTCCTCTGTGGCTTCAGAACTAAACCTGCCTTGACGCTGGTATTCTAGGGTCTTCTTGGATGTAGGACGCCCGGGCCCCCCACTGCCCCCTACCGCCACCCAGGCCTCGGGCCAGCCCGCGGGCCGCTCATCACTCCCTGCTCACGCCCACATCTTCCCAGCAGATGCCTTTGCTCCCACATCACCCCCACCGACACCTGAGCCATCCCTCCAGGCCCAGCCTAAATGGGACTCCTCCAAGAGGACCTCCCAGGCCCCGCTGCACAGTGTCCCCCCAAAATTCACCTCCGCCAGGAACCTCAGAACACGACCTCATTTGGAAATAGGGTCTTCTCTGATAGAGTTAGGACGGGCCTTCAACCCAGTGACCGGTGTCCTGAGACGAAGAGGGAAGGACACACAGAGACACGGAGAAGAAAAGCACGTGACGACGAGGCGCAGATCGGAGCTGCGCTGCCCCAAGCCAGGAGCGGCCGGGGCTGCCGGGAGCTGGAGGAGGCAAGGAAGGCTGCCCCCCAGACCTTCAGGGGGAGCAGGACTGTGCCCGCACCTGGGTTCCAGGCGTCTACCTTCCAGAACCATGACAGAATACATTCCTGGGGTTCTTCTTCGTTTCACCTTTTTTAGGAGGTACTGGGGCTTGAACCTGGCACCCCATACATGTGAAGCTGGCACTCAACTACTGAGCTAGACCTGCTCCAAAAATTCCTGTTGTTTTTTGTTGTCATTGTTTTTTTGCGGTACCAGGAGCCGGGGACTGAACCCGGAACCTCATATGTAGGAAGCCGGTGCTCAACCACTGAGCCTCACTGTCTCCCTCCTGTTGTTGCTTTGTTTATTCCTATCTGGGTGTGTCAACGTCTTTTTGGGGTGTGGCAGGGGACTGCGCCTCACCGTGCAGGTCCGGGACGCATTTTTTCCTTTGTTTGACCAGGAGGTCCCGGGGATCAAACCTGGGTCCTCTCTATGGGTAACGGGAGCTCAATTGCTTGAGCCACAGCCGCTTCCCCCTCCTGTTGTTTTAAGCTCCCAGTGTGTGTACTGTGCTATGGGAGCCTGGGAAACCAATACACTGTCCTACCTGGAAGTTACCTGTCCCACTGCCGCCCTGCCTGAACTTCCCCCTAGGGCTCTGGGTTCCACCAGGCCGGTGCTCACCTGCTGACCACGGGCCGCTTCGCGAGGCCCCGCGCTTGGTTTCAGGCTCTGCTGCCACCGTCCTCACATTAATTTATGAGCAAGGAGCTCTGCATTCTCATTTGGCACTGGGCCTGCAGATTAGGTAGGTGGTCCTCTGTCACCTTGTCAAGGACAAGGGATTTATCTCTCCATCCCCCAGTATGAAGTAGTGTTTGGTAGAGACCCAACGAGGGACGAAACGAGGCACAACTCTGCGTCTCTGCTCTGGGTGGACAGTTAACGTCCCTGCCACCACAGCCCACGTACATGCCAACGGGCTCGCCTCTCCTTCACACACCCATGTAAAGGGAAGCAATTCACCTCAGCTCTTTCCTCACTGCACATGACCCCACAGGACACCATGAAAATGGTCCTTGGATTTTAAAAGGCAGCACTGGGGGGCGTAGATGTGGCTCAAGCCATTGGGCGCCCACCTCCCACATGGGAGACCCCAGCTCCAGTTCATGGTGCCTCCTCAAGACAAGCAGATGCCACAAGCGCTGGAACCAGCAGATGCTGCAAAGAGCAGATGTCACAACCGCCACAACCAGCAGATGCCATAATGGGAAGGCACTGCAACGAGCAGACACTGCAACAAGCAGACACAGCAAGCAGACAATAAGCAGATAGACGAGGGAGCCACCCCGGGGGGCAGGGGTAAATAAATCTTTTTAAAAAGGCAGCATTGGGGATTGAAACCTGTGCCCTCTGTTCAAGTCCTAATCCCCAGTTCTGTGGGTCGGAACTCATTTGCCAATGGGATTTTTGAAGCTCCTATATTAAGATGAAGTCAGGGAAGGGGATGTGGCTCAATCGACTGGGCTCCCGTCTACCATATGTGAAGGCAAGCTGGCCCCATGCCTGCGGAGAGCTGATGGCCCACACCCGCAGAGAGCAGGTGCAGCAAGATGACGCAACAAAGGGAGACAAGCAGACACAGAAGAACGCAGCGAATGGACACAGAGAACAGACAGCAAGCAAGCGGCGGGGGGGGGGGGGGGGCAGATAAATAAATAATCTTTTTTAAAAAAATCTTTTAAAAGGTGAGGCCAAACTGAAATAGGATGGGTCTTAATACAATATGCCTGGGGTCCTTATAAATGAAGAACACTTGGACCTGGACATAGAAGCCACAGGAGAGGAAGAGACACGTCTGTGTGGCGGAGGCAGAGACGACTACCGAACACCACAGACCGCAGAGAAGCATGGATCCTGGACCTCCAGCACCCAAAACTAGGAGCCGACAAATCCGGTTGTTTAAGTCAAGCCCTCCGGGGTATTGGTCGTACAGCCCAGGCAAGCTAAGACACGCAGCATCTGTTTGGGCTCAACAAAACATGCAAGCGGTTTCTCTCAAGGCAGGTGGCTGACACTCACCTTCCTGCACAATTTAGTGCGTTCACTGCCTCGGCGGGCAGCCTGGGTCAGACTCCCGCTGGGCCATCTGCGGGCTGTAGAACCTTGAGCAGGTCCCACCCTGCAGGAGGCCTGGGAAGCAGGAACCTCGGGGCCCAGGGCTGCCCCAGCGCCCCCTTCCCCTGCCCCTTCATCAGCCTGGCCCCCTGTGGCATCTCTCTCTGCTCTGACAGTCCGCAGTAGAGCCCGCAAGGCCTGGGCTCCCGAGGACGGACACGCCACAGGCCAGCCTCGGCCTTGGGAGCCAGGCGCGCTGGCAGACCCCTGGAATCACCCGAGGCTGGCTCGGGCATGTGGGAGCACATCGGACATGTGCCCGCAAACCCTCCCTGCCCCGCAAGGCACAAAGAGCCTGCTGGGGCTGCCTCCCCATCCTCCCCATCCAAACTATTCCCTGGCTATGCAGATACATGTATTTGGCCCATCAGAGAAGGAATAACTGTTTATGAGAGGATAAATACATAGAACACAAAAGACTCATTCCTCTCCGTGAGCTGGCACTTTCGATGTTAAATTTTGGTTGACTCTAAACACATGCTAACCTCCAAGCTAACAGGGTTCCCATAAGGAGTCACTGAGTAGCCCAGTGTACCCATTTTACAGAGGGAGAAACCAAGACTCCCGCAGGGAGGATGCTGGTCCAGAACTGTCACCTCCCTCCGTCACCCCTGCTGGGCGTCTGCGCCCGCTCCTTGAAATCTGCATATCGGTCCCTGAACCTCAGGGTGGCTGTATGTGCACGTACAAAAACGACAAGACTCCTGCAGGGGTTTTCGGGATTGCAGGGAGCGCTGGCACCAGACTGCCTGGCTGGGAATCACAACTCAAGTCCTTACATGCCGTGGGACCTGAGGCCTGCCACTTAACCACGCTGTGCCTCGCTGTCTACAGCCCTAAGGCGGCGACAACAGGAACACACAGCTCCCAGGGTTTTTGTGAGGATGGAAGGAGATAATGCTTAGTGGGAAAGCTTGGCATACAAAAAATAGTAATAATAAAAGCTACATTCTCCCCAGCACAATGCTAATAGGGCTGCCTCTGGGATTTCATGTGCCTTTCCTTTTTGTTCTTTATTAATTGAATTTTCTACATGAATGTGCAGGCATTATTGTAAGCAAAGAATAAAGCTTTTTTATGAGATGGGAAATGAGAACAACTCGGAATCCCCAGTAACCCTTTCCTCCAAACACACAGTGCAGGAATACTCTCCCTGCAGGCTTATTTTCCAGGGTCCTCCTTAGGGCAGGGCTCTGGTCCCCGACTGCCACCACTCCCTGTCCTCACCCCTGACCGTCCAGCAAGCCCCAAGCCTGACCCCCTCCAAAAGCCCTCCCCGCGGGCACGCACGGCCTTCTTCCTCCCGGGGCACACCGCTTGTCTGCGCAGCCTCCCTTCCCAGCGTGGCGCCTGCCCACCCAAGGGCAAGCCCACCTGCCACGGGTCTCGGGCTGTCCAGGGGTGACGTGCTGGCCCAGGCCCCAGTCGACGTCTTCCCTCCGCCTCAAGGAACCGCCAAGCTCGCGCCCTGCGTCACTGACTGACTCCTCGCCACGACCCCAGGAGGATGTGGGGCTCAGGGAGGGAGGCAAGGAGGCAGGCATGCCAGTTAAGCCCGTCTGACCAACTCCCCCGAGCGGCTGCTCCCGGCCAGCCCGACTCCATCAGGGCAGGGCAGCGCCGTCCCCCTGCGCCACCGCCCCCTCCCCGCTCTCGCCCCTTCCACTCCAGGCTTTTCCTCCTCCCATCGCGTACTTTGGTGCTGCCGGTACAAGCAGGAATGACCTTTCCAGGCTGCTCAGAGCTAAAGAGGCTGGTGACCCGTACTAGAGGGGAGGGCAAGGGAGAAGCATTTCGAACTTTATAGGAGACACTACGTTTTTCTCTGTCTTATGCCAATGACCTATAACATTCTGCAATGGTGCATTTAAGCCTTGGGTTCTTAAAAGAATCTAGCAGGATGGTTTAAAATGTCCAGACGCAGAGGTGTCAGATTTCACAAACAGAAGAAATTCAGAACACATAAGCAAACCTCAACATCCAGTGATTTATGCCAAGACACTGAAGAATCTCGACCACAGTGCTCAGCGATTCTGTAAAGAGAGGTGAGCAGCATTCCCAGGTCCCTCCTGAATTTTAAGAACTCGAGAGTCATTTCCTGGGGGATATCAGCAGTGTGTGCATTTGTCTATCTTAGAATAGGTCAATCACTGACAACCAGTTTATAATTCATGTTTTGTTTTGAAACAACATGAGTACAACCAAATGTAGCATGTTTATAGACCCTAGATTTTAACAAATCTGTAAAAGACACGTTTAGGACAAATGGGGAAATGTTAAAGAAACTGCATTAGATATTATTCTGTAAGTGCTGAATCTGGGGGTATGAGAACGGTGTGATGTCATGTGCGAGCACACTTTGTTCACAGGCAAGGTGTGCTTCAGGGAACTGCCACGATGCATACAACTTTCTTCCAAATGTATCAGGAAAAATAAATTATATGTGGATATATACAGAGAGAGTGAGAGAGTGAAAAAGTCAATACAGTAGGCTGTTAACAATTGGTGACTCTAGGTGAAAGACTATACTATTATTTATTGTACTATTCTTTCGATTTTTCTGTGCAGCTAAAAAATTTTAAAACAAGATGTTAAGGAAAACATATCAGTAGGTCTAAAAAATATCAGAAAAGTCTAAAGAAAAAGAAAAATGACCCATAATCCCACTGCCCAGAAAATTCTTTAAAGTTGTTGCTATCTAACCACTGACTTAAAAATAGATAAATAATGCTGTACATGCGCAGTCTTGTTTTATGTACCCAAGGGGGAAAACACCCTTAGAATATTTTTCTCTAACTAAACTATTTAGGCAAGTAGGTAAAGAATAAGACTCTAAAAAATCTACTCTAACATTTCTTAGTGGTAGAATGTTTTTTTTTTTGTTTTTTTTTTTAAGTATGTGATTCCCAAAACGAGGGACTGTACAAAGATAGGAGACATGGGGAAGGAGTTTGGAAGCATTCTGTCGGGTGAGGCTCTGGCCCCATCTCCCTGGTTAGATGCCTCTGGCTACCCATGGGAACTCAGGTTCCCATCTACCAGTGGGCCCTGCCTGGGAAGAGCCGCATGGCTATTCCCTCCACCACTCCCCACAGCAGTGGGCCCTCTGGGGCTCCCAGAGACCCGCCAGAAGCCCTGGGACTGTCCACTCCAGGGACCTCCACATCACTCACGACCCACGCCAGCCACCTGGTCTCTGCGCACTCCTGCTGCACAAGCACCTTCCTCCCAGGGACCCCCTGCGCCCCGAGGAGCCAGAGGAGGCTCCCCTGTGGGCGCTGGTGACTAAGGGGCCCCCGGCACAGGCAGCCAGCCCGCACACCTGGCCTCCCCCGCGGCCTGGACTCAGTTTCCACCATCTCCGCCTTACCATCTCTGCCCCCACCATGCTTCAGCCTTGGGCTCATTGAGGCCTTGTGAGGGGGAGAAAGAGGAAAGCACACCACTTCACTCCCACCGGAATGGCTATTAGAAAAAGGAGAAAGAAAACAGAGAATAGTGCATGTTGGCAAGGACAGGGAGAAATAACACCCTCCTGCATGGCTGGGGGGATGCACAATGGTACAGCTGTTGTGGAAAACAGCCCGGCGGTCCTTCAGGAAGCGGGACCTAGAATCACCGTATGACAGGGTAATCTGCTCTTAGGTACGTGCCCCCAAGAACTGTGAGCAGGGAGGTGAACAGGTATTTGCACACCGATGTTCACAGCGGCGTAATTCACAACTGCCTAAAGGCGGAAGCAATCCAAGTGTCTATCAACAGACAAATGATAAACAAAATGCCATATGGCCATGCAGTGGAATATTTTCAGCCATAAACAGCAAGTTCTGATATGCAAAGGTGAACCTTGTAGATATTAATTATGTTGAGTGCGATAAGCCAGACACAAAAGGATCAATAGTGTATAATTCCACTTCGGCGAAATATTTAGAATAAGCAAATTGAGCGAGACAGAAAGTAGAGTAGAAGTTACCAAGGACCAGGGAAAGGGGAAATGGGGACTTATTGCTTAATAGGTACAGAGTTTCTGTTGCAGGTGATAAAGAAGTTTTGTTAATGGATAGTGGTAATGGTAGCACAACACTGTAAATGTGATTAATTCCACTGAATTGTAACTCAAAACTGGTTAAAATGGCAACTTTTGTTGTATGTTATTTTTTTTAAGGGGGGAGAAAAAAAGGAAAGGAGAGGAAATCCTGAACTGTTCATGAGGTTTGGAACACTGTCCCCCGAAGGGAGGCTGAAGAGCTGAGGGAGCTGGCAGGAGAGGCAGCTGATAACGGGCTGTCCTGGCAAGGTCCCAGGGACTGAGGGGCACAAGGCAAGGGACAGGACAGGTGGGGGAGCAAGGAGAGGCAGAGGGACCCAGGAGCTGGCCGCGAGCTTGGTTACTAAAGCCAGAGCTGCGCTGCTCCCCCCGCCAGCAGCTACCTTTCAGCCCGACCCCCAGAGGCCACCAGTGGCCCTGGCACAGGAGCGGCTCCGAGGACAAGTGAGTCAGCGGCTGGGCCCTGTGACTGTCCCTGCAGGACAGGGCTTGCCCCGTCCCCCGGAGAAAGTGCGGCCCCTGCCCCTCCAGGGCCTGGCTCCCAACAGGCCTGTGCACGCCGGGGAGGGCAAGGCAGCAGGAGAGGAAGCAGAGGGAGCTGCCGTGCCCTGCAGGGTCACCGGATGTGCCCTGCAGGTCCCCAGAAGGGAGGGCACGCGTCCAAGGTCACCGAGCGGGCCGGCGGCATGCCAGGACAGGGCAGCCATCCTAGGGTCTTTCTTCTACCCAGATGTGGCCACAGGCTGTGCAGTTCAAGGACAGCCATGAACAACTGGCCGTGGCTGGCCGCCTGGGGCACTGGGTGCGTGGAATTCCGTGGCGCTGGGCGAGACTCGGCAGGCTGTATCGGGACTGCTGGGTGAGGGAAGAGAGGCGGGTGCTCCCTGCCACCCTCCACACACCCTGACAGCTCACACACCAGCCTGGGGATGTTTCCCCCGAATGCCCCGAAACGTGCATCCACCTGCAGGGTGGCTGAGGCCGCTGGAGTCACCCAGAACCTAGCAGGAACATTCTCTAAGCGCAGTGAGCTTACCCCTGCCCTCCTTCTAGGGTTCCCAGGCACCTGCCTCTAAGCATCCCACCCATGCTCATGCCCCATGCCCCAATTCAAACACCAGGAGGGGAGGGGCAGCGAGCCGCAGGGGTGAGGCAGGAGGGGGAACACCAGGAGGGGAGGGGCAGCGGGCCGCAGGGGTGAGGAAGGAGGGGGAACACCAGGAGGGGAGGGGCAGCGAGCCACAGGGGTGAGGCAGGAGGGGGAACACCAGGAGGGGAGGGGCAGCGGGCCGCAGGGGTGAGGCAGGAGGGGGAACACCAGGAGGGGAGGGGTAGCGGGCCGCAGGGGTGAGGCAGGAGGGGGAACACCAGGAGGGGAGGAGCAGCAGGCCGCAGGGGTGAGGAAGGAGGGGGAACACCAGGAGGGGAGGGCCAGCGGGCCGCAGGGGTGAGGCAGGAGGGGGAACACCAGGAGGGGAGGGCCAGCGGGCCGCAGGGGTGAGGCAGGAGGGGGAACACCAGGAGGGGAGGGGTAGCGGGCCGCAGGGGTGAGGCAGGAGGGGGAACACCAGGAGGGGAGGAGCAGCGGGCCGCAGGGGTGAGGCAGGAGGGGGAACACCAGGAGGGGAGGGGTAGCGGGCCGCAGGGGTGAGGCAGGAGGGGGAACACCAGGAGGGGAGGAGCAGCGGGCCGCAGGGGTGAGGCAGGAGGGGGAACACCAGGAGGGGAGGGCCAGCGGGCCGCAGGGGTGAGGCAGGAGGGGGAACACCAGGAGGGGAGGGCCAGCGGGCCGCAGGGGTGAGGCAGGAGGGGGAACACCAGGAGGGGAGGGGCAGCGGGCCACAGGGGTGAGGCAGGAGGGGGAACACCAGGAGGGGAGGGGCAGCGGGCTGCAGGGGTGAGGCAGGAGGGGGCATCAGTGGCAAAGTCTTAAGGTTGGCAGGGACTAGGGAGGCACAGAGCCATCTGGATAACAATGTAGGGCCTGGCTCCCCTCCCCTCCCCCTCCTTGGCATCCCCCAGTTAGCCATCCGGCTCCTCCAGGGTCCAAGGGCAGCCGCCCCACGGCTGGACAGTTCTCTGTGCCGCAGTGCTCCTGGGGAGCCGAAACATGCCAGCAGGAACAGGTAGCTGAGAACTCCAAACCTAGCCAAGCCTTCCTGCGACCACTCAGCCCAGCAATTCAGGAATGGCAGGACGGTGCAGAGATGGAGAGTTTGCCTTGTGGATTCCCAGGATGAAATCCTGGCTCTCACACTGCCTAGTCTGGGACTGTGGGCGGGTGATCTGACCTCCCCGTGCTCAGGTCCCTCATCTGCTAAAAGTCCTTCATCATGAGGCTGCTCGGAGGACAAGACGGTCCACGTAAGACGCCTGGCACATGGCAAGCAGCCAGTAAGTGCTGACCTGTGGCCAAAGCACACTGCTGCCAGCACAGCCTCTCTCCCCAGGTTCTGCCAGTTTTCTGCCCCTCTCCTGTCTCTCACCCCACTTTCTCACTGCCAGACTCTCAGTCAGCAGGTATCCCAATCTGCAGAACCAAGGGTGGTCAGCTTGCCAGGGGACACCTTTCAAACCTTGGTCTCTCCTTCTGAACCTTCTGTCCAGAGTTCCAGCAGCCCCTGAGCTGGGGACCATTAAACGGGAAGGTCTCTTCTCCTCCATCCCCGTCTTGGCCCGTATCTCCAGTCTCACCATCCTATACCCCACCAGACCGCCAAAGGTATCATAAAGAACACACAAACACCCAAACACAACAGCAAATCGATAGCCCACCAATTCCCTGCTCCACAACCATCTATGGCTCACTTAGACCCATTAAGATAAGGTTTAAAAAAAATATATATCATCCTAGCACCTTAAAGGGATAAAAGAAACATTTACTGTGACTCTGATTATGTGCTAAGTTTTCCTCTATTTACTGTACAGATGTTATATTATCTAATTCTCCCCAAAACTCCCCTCTAAAACCCTACAGGTGAGGAAACCAAGACTCTGAAACACTCAAGCAACTGGCCTAAGTCACAATCCAAGTGGCAGAATCAGATTTGGAGGTCAGGTCTGCAGGGCCACAGCCCAGTTCCTGTCTTCCTCTCCAGCTCATCTCCTACAACCCCTTCCCGACGTGGGCCACCATCTTGTCACAGGGGGCCCTAAGTCACCCAACAGCCCCTACTGCTTCCTACCTCGCTGTCTTCCTCAGGCTTCTACTATCCTGCCCGGAGCTCACCTACCCATCCCGACGGACTTCTACGCAGCCCTCAAAGCCCAGGTCTCAAGTTACCTCCTTCATGAGACCCACCCTCATCCCTATCTTCCCCTCACACAAGGCAAAACGAGTCCCTTCCTTCCATCTGTTTCCAGGCGCCTTGCCTCTGTCCACAAGCACACTACTTACCCGGCCACACGTCGGCTGCGTTGCCCTCGGCTCCCTAACGCTGACCATGCCTCTGGACACCCGTGCAGCTCAGTGGGTCTGCTGGAATGAGTCAGTGAATGTTCTAGACTTACACACCAAGAAACTGGACAGTCAGAGGCAGACTTGACCTTTGCAGCAACAACTGGTAAACAGCCATCTAGAGCAGCCTCCTGGAGGTTAGACCTGGCAAATATTTAATCCTTGACTAGGTGCAGCTCGGCAGCCCCACGGGGACAACCACCTTCGGTTAGGAAGCAGTACGTGCACAAGGTGAAGCTGTGTCCCTCAGAAAAGGGAACGGCAGCGCCAGAGCACCAGGGCCCACCGTGATGGGAAGGCCCCCCGGGCCTCCGCCATGGCCCACCCAGGCCCCAGGGCCTGGGCCTCGCACTCTCTCTCAGACAAGGAAGTGCCAAGACACAGGCATAAGCGGCTCCTCTTTGCTGACCTGGTCAGAAAGACGCCAGGCCTGGAGCAGCCCCCGCCAGCAGCGCCCTGCCTTATCCGCCGAGGTCCCCTGGGAGCACACAGAAAGCCGGGCTCTGTGCTACCCACCTCTCCCTCCCCAGACCGCCCCAGCCCACAGATGAAAGCCTGTTCTGAACCGGGAATTCTCACGAGGTGCTTCCAGCACCCATGTGGTGGGGTATCCAAGGCCACGTGTTCTTCTGCCCCAGCGAGGCCCCTCTGGCCCCGTGACGTTCGTAAGAGAACTACTCACTCAGGCATTGCTATCACAGAGCACCTAATGCTCATCAAGACCACTCTGACCCTCTGGCTTGACAGAAGGAAAATGGTGCCTGGATGTAAGCCCCTGAGTGTGCGTCCTCCCCCCTGACCTGTTACTGTTCTCCCTTAGAGGAGACAGAAAGATGTGCCTCCCCGCTTACCCTCCCCGAGCAGGCTCGCACACAGAAACGCCATAATCCAGTTCCCAAACACCACCGAGTCAGTCACCCCGGCCCTGTGAAAAGGGCAGGTGCCATGCCCAGCCCAGGCCCCCGCTCAGATTCAGGAGGCCAGGGAGGGGCCCAGGAGGCCTGACTCTCAACAGCTTCCCAGGGGAGCCTGCAGACAGGCGTCCAAAGGCTGCACCTGGAGCCACCAGGAGTGACTCACCGTCAGCAGGTGGGCCATTTGTATCACAGCCTTAAAAACATCCCCGCCCTTTGACCCAGGAGCGCCACTTCCAGGACTTTATCCTGAGGAAACAAAGAGGTGTGCGGAGATACATGCATCAGAATGTTTGCTACAGCATTAGGCTGGGGGGCGGCGGGGGCGAATTTCTTAATCTCCAACCAAGGGGAAATGTACATATAAATCTTAATAGGGTACCCATTAATGATCTCTTTTTTCACTCTTTTTTTTTAAAGGTATTTATAGCGATTATCTCCAGTTAGCAAGATTACCTGCAATTTTTTTCACTACCTGTATTTTCTAAATTCTCTACAATAAACATGAATTTTCATATAAATTTTTTAAAACTCAAGCAACTTTTTTTTCCCCTTACCAGACTGAGACATAAAACTTGAAGTCCAGGCCAGTTAGAGATGGAAGCGGTTGCAGCAACACTGATCTCAACCACAAAAATGACAGAGGAATTGCTTCCTTGCCACCCCTGAGATTCTACTTGAATACCTCCAGCAAAGGGGAACTCACTCCCTTCCCTAAAGCACTAGTTTCTGGTGATTAAAAAGCTATTGCCTGGATGTGTCATGATGATGGGAACGAGTGTTGTTGGGGGGGGGAGAGGGGGGGGTGGGGGGATGGGGTTGAATGGTACCTCACATATATATTTTTAATGTAATATTATTACAAAGTCAATAAAAAATAAAAAATTAAAAAAAAAACCACTAAAAAAAAAAAAAAAAAAAGCTATTGCCTTGGGTGAAGATGGAGGATTAGAAAGACCCAAGACTCTCTTCTCTCCAGAAAAACAGCTAGAGGACAAGCAGAAATGGCCTGGGAAAAAATGTTCTAGGGACTTGTATGATGAATTGCCTATTTGTTTTATAAAATCACTAACTTTACTATATATTTATTCTGTATGTATGTTCAGGTTTGAATGATATACTTTAAAAATTTTTTATTTAAAAAAAAATCAATTGGCCGTACAAGCCAGGGGACTGTGTAATACAGTGAACCATGTGGTGGAAGATGGACTGTGGATAACAGCACAAATACGTGAGTGTTCTCCCATGAACGGTAACAAATGTACAATACCAATATACGGTGTTAATAATAGGGGGTGCATGGAAAAATATATACCAAATATAAGCTATGGACCACAGTTAGTGGTAATAGTCTGATGTTCTTTCATAAACGGTTACAAATGTTCCACAACAATGCAAGGTGTTAGTGGAGGGGTGATACACATTATGCATCACTGTTTTGTAAGCTCACTTCTCTAACAATATATATATACGTATGCATGTATAAAATGTTCTAGAGTTTTAGGGCTCCGAGGGAAGGGTGGACACCACCCACCAGAAGAGAGAGGGGCAAAGGAAAGAATCTCGATGGGAAAACTCTGTGAGTAAAAGCTGCAGCAGTAGCTGCCAGCACCCACCCCCCACCCCCAGAGCAGACAGCTTTGACTTCTCTGGCCTCTGGCCAGCAGCTATGGACAGAGGGGTCCACAGGGGTCCACCTCCCCAGGAAAGCGGGGGAGAGAGAAGGACACAGCCTAAGGCTGACTCAGGTTTTGGCCAACAAATTTGGTCTGCTGTTCGCAGGAGCCCTTCCGGGCTGGGCGGGGCTCACCGGTGTCTGCCTTGAGAGCCTGCAAGGCACTAAAGAGATTCCGCTCTCACAAACACCCTCCCCTGACCAGACTGTGGTGGAGGAAGCCGGGGGGAGTGGAATTATTTCCTACCTGCTGGGAGAGGCTGCCAGCAAAGGCTGGAGAACTCCAGACTCTGAATAACCTTAGGGTGGGACCCGCCCTCAGGTTGTGACAGTCCGAGTTGCAGCAAACACACTCTTCCCAGGGTTTGAACTGAGAGGGCTGCCCAATACCGCCCTCTGCTGGCCACCCAAGGAAGTGCATGTGAGGAAATTAAAAGTAAATACTGTAAGAGAGGCATTTTCAGGCCTTTAGTTTCCCTCCCCAAGGGCCTTGGAAGCATTACTGAGACTCATTACTGGATCCATGGCCCAGATTTGAGCAACTAAACAGAGATAATCCTAAAGAACTAGAACAGGTTGAACCAAGTCTCAAAAAATGGCAATAAAACACAGCCTCTCACCACTAAGTCCCTACACGAGAGAGAAATTGAGCATCAGAGTAAACTCACTATCATAATCAGATACCTAGATATCAGCAAAAAAATTTATAAGCCATACTAAGAAAACAGAAGATATGGTCTAAGCAAAGGAAGAATATATCAAAGCCCCAGAAGAGACAACTAATCAGCAAAGTCCATACACATCTCCAAAATCAAATCAACAAGTTGAAAGGCAATATGGTTAAAGAGATAAAGGACATCAAGAGGATGCTGGGTGAGCACAAAGAAGAATTTATAAACCTGAATACAAAAATTGAAGAGCTTATGCGAATAAAAGACAAAATAAGTGAGATCAAAAACACATTAGAGGGAAGCGGACTTGGCCCAGTGGATATGGCATCCGTCTGCCACATGGGAGGTGCGCGGTTCAAACCCCGGGCCTCCCTGACCCCTGTGCAGCTGGCCCACATGCAGTGCTGATGCGCGCAAGGAGTGCCCTGCCACGCAGGGGTGTCCCCCGCATAGGGAAGCCCCACACACAAGGAGTGCGCCCCGTAAGGAGAGCCGCCCAGCGCGAAAGAAAGTGCAGCCTGCCCAGGAATGGTGCTGCACACACAGAGAGCTGACACAAGATGACACAACAAAAAAAAAAGCACAGGTTCCCAGTGCCGCTGACAACAACAGAAGCGGACAAAGAAGGACACACAGCAAATGGACACACAGAACAGACAACGAGGGTGGGGGGAGGGGGAGAGAAATTTTTTTAAAATTTTTAATAAAATTAATAAAAATAAACACATTAGAGGCTTAAAATGGCACACAAAATGATACAAGAAAGAATAAGTAATGCAGAAGACAGAAGAGCTGAAATTGAAGAAAGGAAGAGAAAAAATTGAACAGGGACTCAGGGATTTGAATGATAACACAAACTGCAACATCATACATGTCATGGGAGTTCCAGAAGGAGAAGAGAGGGGAAATGGGGCAGAAAGAGTATTTGAGGAAATAATGGCTGAAAATTTCCCAACTCTCATAAAAGCAATGAATTTACAAATCAAAGAAGCACAGTATACCCAATCAGAATAAATCTGAATAAAACTACTCCAAGACACGTATTACTCAGAATGTCAAATGCCAAAGGTAAAGCAAAGAAAGAGAAACAGGGGAGAAGTAACCCATCTGTAGCAGTTTGATAAAGTTATGGATTCCAAAAACAGATACTGGGTTATGTCTGTAATCTGGTCTGCCCCCGGGCATGATTAAGTTACGATTAGGGCTTTGATTGGACCACGTCAGTAGGGCGTTGAGTCCCTGTCCCTTGGTGGGTGGGGACTCACAGATAAAAAGCATGGCAAAGGACAGAGTTGGAGCTTTTTGATGTTGGAGTTTTGATGCTGAAGCCTTAAGCTGGAGCCCTGGGAAGAAAGCTCACAGAGGAAAGAGAAATCGGCCCCAGGAAAAGAGGAACCCTGAGCCCAGGAAGAAGCAAGCCCTGGGAAGAAAGGAACCTTGAACCCAGAGAGAAGCAAGATCCTGGAAGGGTGGAACCCAGGAAGCCTGAACCCTCACAGACGTCAGCAGCCATCTTGCTCCAACATGTGAAAACAGACTTTGGTGAGGGAAGTAACTAACTTATGCTTATGGCCTGGTATTTGTAAGCTTCTACACCAAATAAATACCCTTTATAAAAACCAACCAATTTCTGTTATGTTGCATCAGCACCCCTTTGGCTAACTAATACACCATCACATACAAGTGGCACCGTCTAAGACTTAGTGTGGATTTCTCATCAGAAACCATGGAGGCGAGAAGGCAGATGGTGTAATATAATTATGATAATGAAAGAGAAAATATTCCAGCTGAGAATCAATTCTTCATCTGGAAAAGCTGTCCTTCAAATATGAAGGTAAGTTTAAAATATTCACAAATAAACAGAAACTAAGAGAATTTTTAAAAAAGAATCCAGGGAGCAGATATGACTTAAGCAATTGAGTATCTGCTTCCCACACGGGAGGTCCAGGGTTTGGTTCCCAGTGCCTCCTAAAAACAAAACAAACAATAAGCAAATAAACAAAAAATCAACTCGGGGAGCTGAAGTGGCTCAGAGGTTGAGCACTGGCTTCCCACAAACAAGGTCCCAGTTTTAGTCCCCAGCCCTGGTACCTAAAAAAAAAAAAAAAAAAAAAGTCCAGCTTTGTAGGAAGTATTAATGAGCCTTATAGCAAGAAAGAAAAAAACAGGAGAAAGAGAGGCATGGAGGAGGATATAGAAGGGAAGACTATCTACCTAAAAGAGTAAAAAGACATGAAAATAAGATAAGACATGCGAAAGCCAAAGAATAAAAAAGTGGAAGTAAATAATGCATTTACAGTAATATCACTGAATATTAATGGATTAAACTCCCCAATCGAAAGTCACAGACTGACAGAATGGATTAAAAAAACATGAACCATCCATATGTTGTCTATAAGACTCACCTTAGATCCAGGGACACAAATCAGCTAAAAATGAAAGGTGGAAAAAAGATATTCCATATAAACAGTAAGTAAAAGAGAGCAAGGATAGCTACACTAATATCAGACAAAACGGACTTTAAATGCAAAAAAGTTATAAGAAATGCAGAAGGACATTATATATTAATAAAAGGGACTCTTGCTTAGAAATTCTGTTTATCTGTGAATATTCTAATTTCGCCCTCATTTTTGAAAGACAGTCTTCCTGGATATAAGATTCTTGGCTGGATGTTTTCCTCTGGTAGTATCTTAAATATATCAGACCACTGTCTTCTTGCCTCCATGGTTTCTAGTGAGAAACCAGCACTTAATCTTATTGGATATCCCTTATATGTTATGCATTGCTTTTCTCTTGCTGCTCTCAGAATTCTGTCTTTGGCCTTTGACATTCTGATGGAATGGAGTGGGTCTTGGAGTGGGTCTACTTGGATTTTTTCGGATGGGAGTACGCTGTGCTTCTTGGACAGGAATATCTATGTCCTTCAATAGGGTTGGGAAATTTTCTACCATTATTTCTTTAAATATTCCTTCTGCCCCTTTTCCCTTCTCTTCTCCTGCTGGGACACCCATGACATGTATGTTTGCATGCCTTTTGCTGTCATTTAGTTCCCTGAGACCTTGTTCAATTTTTTCCATTCTTTTCTTCATTTCTTCTTTTGTATGTTCACTTTCAGAGGCCATTTCTTCAAGCTCACCAATCCTTTCTTCTGCCTCCTCAAATCTGCTATTATATGATTCCAATGTTTTTTAATTTCATTGATTGTACCTTTCATTCCCATAAGGTCTGCTATTTTTCTATGTATACTTTCAAATTCTTCTTTGTGCTTATCCAATGTCTTCTTAATATCCTTAATCTCTTTATCCATCTCATTGAATTTATTAAGGAGATTTGTTTGAACATCTATAATTAGTTGTCTCAACTCCTTTATGTCATCTGGAGACTTTTCTTGTTCCTTTAACTGTGCCACAGCTTCCTGTCTCTTGGTGTGGACTGTAATTTTTTGTTAGTGTCTTCACATTGGCTTACTAGAGTATTTTTTCTGGGTGCAGTTTTTCTCTCTAGATTAGGGCTTCCTATTATTTCTTCCTTGCTGGTTATGCAGTAGCTCAGATGATATTATTTTATCTGTAGCAAATGACACCCCATATTGTGGTGTGTTGATGGAGGGGTGTTGTTTGGGAATTCTGCACATGTGCATAATTGTTTTATAAGTTTACAACTTTCATCATAAAAAAATATTTTAAAAATAATGATAGGGTGAGTTGGGGGAAAAACACACCAAATGTAAGAAAAGAACTATGATTAGTAGTAATATTTTGACAGTGTTCTTTCATAGTTTGTAACAAACATCTCTTGACAATGCAAGGTGTTGGTGGAGGGTTGATGTATGGGACCCCTGTATTATGTTATGCATGTCTGCTTTGTAAGTTCACAACTTTTACTATACACTTAATTGCTTATGTTATGTTCATATATAAATGATATCAAGATAATAATAATTGGATTGGTTAGGGGAAAAATACTTTGTTTAGTTGTAATATTTTGACAATTCCCTTTAATCGTTAGTTAAAAAGGTTTACAAACAATGCAAGTTATTGGTGGTAGGGTGAGATGTTATATATGTTTGCTTGATGTTATATATGTTTGTTTTGTAAGTTCACAACTATTATACATTTGTTGTTTATGTATGTTTATGTATGAGTGACATATTTCAATAAATTTTTTTAAAGTCAAAAATAAACAAATAATAAAAGAGACAATACACCAGAAGGAAATAATAGTCAAAAATATCTAGACACCTAACTAGGGTGCCCCAAAATATATGAAACAAATGTGGCCACTCACTAAGCCAGACTCAGCATATAAATGCATTACCTTCCCCCCAGCATGGGACATGACTCCTGGAGATGAGCCTCCCTGGCACCGAGGGATTACTACCAAGTATTGGCTGGCGATGCAACTGGAAAAAGACCTTAAATAAAAGGGGGAAATGGTAAAGACAAATGAGTTTATATGGCTAAGAGACTTCAAAATAAGTCGGGAGGTCATCAGAGAGGTAACGTTTATTCATGTCTTAGCAGGATCTCATAGACAGCCAAAGTAGATACTACCCCAAATAGTGGCACTTCTGAGGATTCCTGGGACACCCAGGTCCTATGGTCATGGCAGATAGCTCTGGAGTTTGGTGCCTTGCCAGTGGGCCGTACCTTGGAGTTTGTGATCCTGAGTGTGACAGAGTTGGAATCAGATGTGTCTTCTCTACAGCCACCTCTTCTGACCCTTTATTGAATCTATAGTTGGTGCGAAGTTAGTAGGTGTATGTCCAAGAGATTTGAATCTCTGGGCTGTCCATATGCCAGCTGGACCCTGAGCCTCAGCAGAGTTTCAACACCCACTCTCCAGTTCACTGGACTGACCCAGGACAACTAACAGGGAAGTGGGGATGGATAACCACCACACCAAGGAGTCTACAAGTGCAAGAGTCTACACTTGAGTGAGAGAGTCTACAAGTGCAAGCAAGAGAGCCCCATCATGACCTGTATGGGATCGAAGCCCCTCTCAATTAGAGGTGCAGTGGGTATCACCATCCCAGAATTCTCAGGACTGAGAAATAAAATATGGACTAGAGCAGACTTACTGGTATTCTACTATAGATTTCTTGTGATTCTAGAAATGGAAGAAATTATATCATTGATGTGGAGACAGTGGCCACTGGAGTTGCTAAAGGCAGGGAGAGGGAAAAAGAGGTATAATATGCGGGCATTTTCTGGACTTGGAATTGTCCTGAATGACATTGCAAAGACAGATACAGGACATTATATATCCTGCCATAACCTATAGAACTGAGTGTGAGAGAGTGTAAACTACAGTGTAAACTAAAATCCATGCTGTGTGGCAATGCTCTAAAATGTGTTCATCAATTGCAATGAATGTACCACACTAATGAAAGCAGTTGTTAATGTGGGAAAGTGGGAGATGTGAGGAGTGGGATATATAGGAATCCCCTATTTTTTTGGTAACATTTTATGTGATCTATGTATCTTTTAAAAATAAATAAAAAATATATTTTAAAATACATGGAAAGAAGGGAAAAATGGACATCTATACAATTATAGTTGGAGACCTCAACATATCACTCACATCATTAGACAGAACAAGTAGACAGAGGACAAGGAAAGAGAAAACTTGAACAACATGATGAACACACCAGACCTAACAGACATAGACAGACATTGCACCTGAAATCAGCATTATACATTCTTCTCAAGTGCTCATGGATCTTTCTCCAGGGTAAACCACATGTTGGGTCACAAAGCAGGTCTCAATAAATATAAAAATATTGAAATTATACAAAGCACCTTCTCAGATCATAACAGAATGAAGCTGGAAATCAATAACAGAGAGGAAAGGGGAAATTTCCCAAATATATGGAGGCTACGCAACACATTCCTAAACAATCAGTGGGTCAAAGAAGAAATTGTAAGAGAAACTAGTAAGTATCTCAAGACAAATGAAAATGAGACCACAACTTATCAAAACATATGGGATACAGCAAAGGCAGTGCTGAGAGAGCAATTTATAACCCTAAATGCCTATATTAAAAAAAGAGAGAGAGCTAAAATCAAAGACCTAACTGAATAACTGGAGGAACTATAAAAAGAACAGCAAACTCAGGCTAAAGCAAGCAGAAGGAAATATAATAAAAATCAGAGCAGAAATAATAAAATTGAGAACAAAAAAAAGAAAAGCCAGCAAAACCAAAAGCTCAATCTCTGAGATCTATCTAACTGACAAACCCCTAGCTAAACTAACAAAAAAAGAGAGAAGGGAAGAGGACGTGGTTCAAGCGACTGGGCTTCCGCCTACCACAAAGGAGGTCCTGGGATCGGTTTCCAGTGCCTCCTAGAGAAGGTGAGCTGGTGTGGTGGGCAGGCATGGCAAGATGATGCCACAGAAGAGACACAAAGAGGAAAGACAATGAGAGACACAACAAATCAGGAAGCTGAGGTGGCTCAGGTGATTAAGCGCCTCTCTTCCACTTGGGAGGTCCCGGGTTCAGTTCCTGGTGCCTCCTAAAGAGAAGGCGTGCAGACACAGAGAGCACAGAGAGCAGAAAATGATTGCAAACAATGAGAGAAGGGGAATACATAAATAAGCCTTTTAAAAAAGAGAGGAGATGCAAATAAAATCAGAAATGTAATGGGGGATGTTATAACTGATCCCACAGAAATAAAAAAGATTAAGAAGAAAGTATGAGAATCTGTATGCCAACAGATTAGACAACCTACATCAAGCTTCTCAATCTTTCTTGTTTCACAAACCCCTTTGCCAGTCAGGTGAAAACCATGAACACCCGTCTCAGAATGTAGCAGCAGACAGTTTTATGAACTCAACCAGCATCGTGTCTAACAACTATTGTAATGTCAAAGTATGGATGACCATAGGCAATTTTTTGATACATGCAACAGCTGTAATGTGATATGAAATTAATACTACTTTATTTTTTAAAAAATACCACTTTATTGCATACACTCATAAGTGAAGGAAACGCTAAATTCCAATTAGAGGTCAGAGAAAATAAATATAATAAGCTGATTTTTTTTCAAGTTCACAGGCCCCCTGAAATCCTTCCAAGGATTCCTAGTTAAGAAACCTTGACCCAGATGAAATGGACAAATTCCTAGGAATGCACAAACAATGTACATTTATTATAAAAGAAATACAAGAACTTAACAAACCAATCACATTGAAAAAGACTGAATCAGTCATTAAAATCTCCTAAGCAAAGAAAGACCAGGACCAGGTGGCTTTACAGGTGAATTCTACCAAGCATTTCAAGAAGAATTAATACCAATCCTGTTTAAACTCTTTCAAAAATTTGAAGAGGAGGGAAAATTACTCAACACATGTCATGAAGCCAACATCACCCTAACACCAAAGCCAGATAAAGATACTACAAGAAAATTACAGACCAATCTCTCCAATGAACATAAATGCAAAAACTCTCAACAACATACTTGCAAATCAAATCCAACAGCATATCAAAGGACTTATACACCATGACCAAGTTAGATTCATTCCTGGTGTGCAAGGCTGGTTCAACATAAGAAAATCAATCAACGTAATACACAGCATTAGCAAATTGAAGGAAAAAAACCATGATCATCTCAATCGATACAGAAAAGACATTTGACAAACTCCGGCATGCTTTCTTGACAAAAACACTTCAAAAGATAGGAACAGAAGGAAAATTCCTCAAAATGATAAAAAGCATATATGAAAAACCCACAGCCAACATCGTACTCAATGGGGAAAGGTTGAAATCTTTCCCTCTAAGATCAGGAAGAAGAAAAGGATGTCCACTGTCACCATCGTTATTCAACATTGTACTAGAAGTTCTACCTAGGGCAATAAGATAAGGAAAAAAAAAAGGCATCCAAATAGGAAAAGAGGAAGTAAAACGATATTTGTGGATAACATGATCCTATATTTAGAAAATTCTGAAATATCTATGACAAAGATCCTTGAGCTAATAAAGGAATTTAGCAGGATACAAGATCAACACTCAAACACCAGTAATATTTCTGTACACTAGTATTGAACAATATGAGGAGAAAATAAGGGAAAAATCCGTTTACAATTCCAACAAAAAGACTCAAATACCTAGGCATCAATTTAACCAAAGATGCATGGGACCTATATTCAGAAAACTACTGCAAAAAGAAATCAAAGAAGACCTAAACAAATGGAAAGACATTCTGTGTTCATGGACTGGAAGACTAAATATTACAAGTTTGTCAATCCTACCCAAACTGACTTATGGATTCAATATAATACCAATCAAACTCCCAACAGCCTATTTTATAGAATTAGAAAAGGCAATTACCAAACTAATTTGGAAGGGAAAGGGCAAAGAATAGCCAAAAACATCCAAAAAAGGAAGAGCAATATGGGAGGACTTTTACTGCCTGAACTTAAAAATATACTACAAACCCACAGTGGTCAAAACAGCATGGTGGGAAGCAGATTTGGTTCAACTGGTAAGAGTGTCCGCCTACCACATAGGAGGCCCAGGGTTCCAACCCAGGGCCTCCTGATGTGTGTGGTGAACTAGCCCACGCACAGTGCTGATGCACGCAAGGAGTGTCGTGCCATGCAGGGGTGTCCCCCGCATAGGGGAGCCCCATGCTCAATGAGAGCCACCCAGCACAAGAAAAAAAAAGCTCAGCCTGCCCAGGAGTGGCGCCGCACACACGGAGAGTTGACGCAGCAAGATGATACAATAAAAAAGAGACGCGGTTTCCCAGTGTCGCTGACAAGAATACAAGTGGACACAGAAGAACATACAGAAAATGGACACAGAGAGCGGAAGACGTGTGGGGGGGAGGGCGGGAAAGGGGAGAGAAATAATAAAAAATAAATCTTAAAAAAAAACAAACAGCATGGTACTGGCATAAAGACAGACACATTGATCAGTGGAACAGAATTGAGAGTTCAGAAATAGACCCTCACCTCTACAGTCACCTGTTTTTTGACAAACCTACCCAAGTCCACGTTACTGGGACAAAACAGTTTCTTCAACAAACGGTGCTGGGAGACCTAGAAATCCATAACCAAAAGATAAAAGAGGACCCCTATCTCGCTCCCTATACAAGAATCAATGAAAATGGATCTAAGACCTAAATATAAAAGCCAGAACCATAAAACTACTAGAAGAAAATGTAGGGAAACATCTTCAAGACCTTGTGGTAGTTGGTGGTTTCTTGGACCTTACACCCAAAGAACGCACAACAAAAGAAAAAAAAAAATAGGTAAAAGGGACTTCCTCAAAATTAAACACCTTTGCATGTCAGAGGACTTTGTCAAAAGAGTGAAAAGGCCCCCAACTCAATGGGAAAAAATATTTGGAAATCACATATCCGAAAAGGGTTTAATATCTATGATATAAAGAAATGCTACAACTCAACAATAAAAAGACAAATGATTTAAAAATGGGAAAAAGACTTGAATGGACATTTGTCCAAAGAAGAAATACAAATGGTTAAAAAATTAAAAAAAAAAAAAGAAAAAATTCTTCATCATCACTAGCAATTAGGGAAATGCAAACAATGACATATCATTTCACACCTGTTAGAATGGACACTACTAAAAAGAAAGAAAACTACAAGTGTTGGAGAGGATGTGGAGATATAGGAACACTTATTCACTGTTGGGAATGCAGAATGGACAGCCACTGTAGAGGACTGTTTGGTAGTTTCTAAGAAAGTTGAAGATAGATTTGTCACATGACCCAGCAACACCACTTCTAGGTATATACCCAGAAGAACTAACAGCATTGACATGAACAGATATTAGCACACCAATGTTCACAGCGGCATTATTCAGAATTGCAAAAAAGTCAGAAACTGATGAATGGATAAACCAATTGTGGTGCATACATATGATGGAATATTATACAGCTGTAAGAAGAAATGAGGTCATGAGACATACGACAACACGGATGAACCTGGAGGACACTGTGTTGAATGAAGCCAGACAAAAAGGTCAAATACTGTATGATTGTGTTATGAACTAAATATATTATGTAAACTCATGGAGTTAACAATTAGAATATAGGTCACCAGAAAATAGAATGAGGTTACAGAAATGAAAGCTGAGGGTTAATCAATGCAGAATTGGTAAAAGGATTATTTGTAAATCTTTGTAAATGAACAGAAATGGTGAAAGCACATCATAGTGTTTATAACTAGCAGTGCTAATATATGGGTATGACAGTGGTTGAAAAGGAAAGTCTAAGGTCATGTATATTACTAGAAGGAAAGTCAAAAAATGTAACATGGGACTATGTAACAGAGTAAAACCTCATGTGAAATATGATTATGGGTAATATTGCATATATAAGATTATTTTTCTTTGAAACTGAAGAAACATATGTTAGTGTTACAAGATGTTAATATCAGGCAAATGTACAAGCAAAATATGAACAGTAGTGTATAGTAATATATTAATAATCTTCCATTAAGGGTAAAAAAGAAAAAAGAAATATACTAAGTAAAAGAAACTAGAAAAAAAGGTATTACATATTGGACTCCATCTATACAAAATATAAATACAAATAAATCAGAGATACAGAAACAGAATTGCAGTTATGTACGATAGGAGAAACAAAGAAAAATTGAGAGGTGATCATTAAGGGGTAGAGGGTTTTTTTTGTTTATTTATTTATTATTGGAACAATGAAAATGCTCTAATAATGACTGAAATGATAAATGTACAATTATGTGATTATACCAAATACCACTGATTGCACAGTTTGGATGGACTGTATACTTTATTAATATATATCAATAAAATTGATTTATTAAAAAAATTTTAAAAATACGCATCCATTAGACTGATTTTTTTAAAAAAAAGCTTTTCCTTATCCTGAGCAGGATTCTATATTCCTAAAGCTAAAATTCCTGTCTCCCTGCCTAACAGGTTAGAGTATACAGCATCACATCAGATGCTCAATAAGCACCCTGAACTAATTTTTTAAATTTTTTATTTAATTAACTGACCTACAGGATGCTCACTCATACTTTTCAACCATGGCCAAGACAATCACAGTGCTGGGTGTTTTTTCACCTTTGCTTCGCTCCCCCACCCCACCCCCAGCAACCACCCAGAGGATTTTGAAAAATACCTGTTCCTTACGGAGTCAACTTTTCCAGCAGCTCATCAGGCCACCCTGTTCCCACCCTGGTCACCCTGAGGGCCCTGAACTGTAAGGATGACTCTGTACAGAGGACACTCTGGGGTGGGCAAGGTGCTAGAGGCTGCCAGCTCCACCAAGACTGCGGAACGAAGTGGCCAAGACACAGGCCCTACCCACTGGGTGGGTTTCTTTTCCTCCCTTTCATTCTCTTTATTTCCTTTTATTCCCCTTTCGCTTCCCATTCTCCTCCCCCACACCCAAAGGCAACCCATTCTTTTGTGTTTATCTTTTGTTTTGTGTTCTTACAAAATGGGGACCCTTTTGTAGTATTAATTTATATAACCAGCACTGCATTATCCTTCTCCCTCTATGTCTTTCCCTTTCCCTGCTCAGCACTAGCTCAGCACTAGTTGCCGCGAGAAAGCGGACTCTAATCCACAGAGGGCTCCAAGCATGCACCCACCCACCCTTCACCCACTTGCTCCCCCAGGGGGGGACGCCCCAGGCTGCCTCCCCCTCCCACCTCCACATGCAGTGCAGCAATGAACACCAGGGAACCTGTATGAGAATTTGGGGGACCCGGGCCCAGGAAAGTGATTGCTGGGCCCAGCTTTGCTGGATGCCCAGGACAGCGCCCCCAGCCCCCACTCCCAATTAGCATTTATCCACCTCTAATTTCTGCCAGGCCGACGGTGGAAAGGGAGCTCCCTGTGGCGTTCCCACGTGGATTCCTACCAAACCTGCCAGAACCACCTGCTAGGAGAAGAGGAAGAAAGGCCTTTGCCACGGCAAGTGTCAATGGCACCAAATGAAACAAGCACCCATCAATGAAAGTCTCAGCCAGTGAGTTTTCCCTTAAGTTGTCACAGACAGTGGGAACACAAACATCCCAACGTCACCCACTGGCCACAAAATGCCACGGGCGGGGATGTTCCTCCCAAGGAAACATCCCAGCTCAAGTTTGGGCTCTTCAACCACTCTACTAAACTGACTGCCAAGTTACCTGGGCTCCTTCCCCTGGTAAGCTGGGATCACAACTCCCAAGGGGTGGCTGGTAAGATGAAAAGAAAAACTGAATACAAAAATGATAGGACAATGCATGCTGCGCAGGATGAATCCCACCATCTGCATGGCGGGCAGCTGTGTCTGACCCCGCCCACCTCCCTGTCCTGCCAGTTCCGGGAGGGTAGGTGAGGTGGCCATGGGGACACAGCTAGAGAGCAGGGGTCATTCCTTCCCCCCAGCCAGCCTGTTCCTCCCCAAAGAAACAGCCAGCAGATCAGAACTTGCCTCATCCTCCCCAGAGGACTCATGGGTCGTGAATTCAAAACATCCCATCTATAACTCACAGACTTGAAATGTAGGGAAGCGTTGGCTTTCCAATCGAACGACTCAAGAAAGCTCATCAGGATCTCAGGGTATCTCACCTACCTCTGGCCACTGCACCCTCCTCCACAAATCAGACCGTGCTCCCACCGCACCCTGGCTCGAGCAGACTCACACGAGAACCGACCACAAGGAGAACGCCTGCAGGCTGCGGCCAGACCTGTTCTGTACACGACGGAGGCTGGCGAGCCTGGCTCGCTCTCCAGGCAGCAGTGCTCACACGCGGAGTGAATGCCTGGCCAGAAGCCCCGCCTTCCCGTAAAGACCCACTAGTCACAGAACGGATTCTCTCCCAAATCTCTGCCACCATCTTCGATTCTCTCCCAAGTCTCTGCCACTATCTTCGCTGGCCCTGCCGTCCTCCTCTCCAGCATCCATCCAACCTTCCAGTCGCCAACCTCAAGGAACCCGCCCTTCCCAGCTCACTGCACACTCTGCTTCGTAGGGAGGGAGGAGGGAGGGAGCGGGGAGGGAAGGGTGGAGGGGGGCGGCATCCGAACACCTCATCTGTCACACGCGGTCGGTACTGCTGCATGCCTGCTCATCCAGGTCTGGGCTTTCCAATGACAGGACAAACTCCAGGGGTCGGGGCACCATCTCTGCAGCCTTTCTTTTTTTTTTTTTTCAGGAGAGTTAAAAATATTTATTTCACATGTTTAAAAGCCATATAATTACAGAAATTCAAATCAATATATAGAAGATACAAAGCATGTTCCTTAGACATAGCAAACCCATGTTAATATTAGTTTTGTTATCATCATCCACACTACATCACCATCGTCTCTTCCTGCTCTACCCACTCCTAACTGCTAGTCCAGGAGCCCTAGCATATTAAATTGTACTCTAAGTTGTTTTCTAAATAGGACCTAGGAAAATTGTATGAAGATAAGCAGAACACTTAAATATCATATAATTCTGAGAATTTACAGATTTTATTTTTATCTGTATCATAACATCCCAAGATATTAAAGAACACTGTGTCCAAAACATCTTCCTAAGGTATACACTTCTTTTTCTCTTTTAATATGTGGGGTAGAACGAAGAAAGCTAAGACAAAATTACAATTTTTCCTATAGTCTACCCACTCCAACTTCACACTCATGACAAGGTCATATATTTTACAAAATGGACATTCTTTCCCTTAGGAAAGAGGTGGCTGTAAATGCAGATGTAGCTGCTCCTGCCAAATTCTTAAAAGGGTAGGGTGAACTTTGAGGCTTTATCCAAACAGGATGTTAATAATGCCAGTGTCAGTTCCCATCCTCCAATCATATTGTGCAATCAGAGTTCAGAATTTTTACAACGATTCCTATCCCATCCTTTTTTTTTTTAATTATCTATTTATTTTTAAAAATTACATTCAAAAAATATGAGGTCACATTTAACCCCACCGCCCCCACCCCCCACTCCCCCCACAGCAACACTCTCTCCCATCATCGTGACACATCCATTGCACCTGGTAAGAACATATCTGAGCATCACTGCACCCCATAGTCAATGATCCACATCATAGCCCACACTCTCCCACCTTCCATCCAGTGGGCCCTGGGGGGATCTACAATGTCCCGTAATTGTCCATGAAACACCACCCAGGACAACTTGACGTCCGGAAACCGGCTCCACCTCTCATCTCTTCCTCCCATTCCCCAAACCCAACAGCCACCATGGCTACCCTTCCCACACCCATTCCACATTTTCTCTGTGGACATTATATTAGTTGTGTCCATTGCACATCTATGTCAAGTGGGGGCTTAGATTCCATATGGATACTGGATGCACTCCTCCTGCTTTCAGTTGTAGATACTCTAGGCTCCATGGTGTGGTGGTTGACCTTCTTCAACTCCATGTTAGCTGAGTAGGGTAAGTCCAATAAATCAAAGTGTAGGAGCTGAAGTCTGTTGAGGCTCTGGGCCTGGGTGTCATATTATCAGTCCAGAGATTCAAATCCCCTAAATATATCTTAAACCCCAGCACCTATTACAATTCCTATAAAGTAGCATGGAAGTCTTGTGAAAAGAGATCCCCTCTGAGTCCAATTCCATCACGCAGAAACACAGGCTCCAAAGAAGGGCCATCTACCATGGCAGTGAACCCCATCTGCCATGACCATAGAACCCGTGGGTCTCTTTATCCCTCAAAAGAACCAATACCTAGGGTTGTATCTACTTTGTCTGTCTCTCAGACTCTGCTCAGTTGTGCATAAGGGCATTCCTTCTGACAACCTCCAGACTCTTTTTCAGAGACTCATAGCCTTATAATCTCATTTCTCCTTTCCATTTCCCCCTTACATTAGGTCAATCAGCATTTTGAAGTCATGTTATTATATGTAGACAGGGATATTCTGCTGATCCGTATTGAACCTTTAATTCAAGGTCATTTTCTAGTTGTATCTTCAGCTGGTATGTGGTAGTGGTCCCTCGGTGCCAGGGAGGCTCATCCCCGGGTGTCATGTCCCTCGCTGGGGGGAATGCACTGCATCTAATGATGAATTTGGCTGTAAGAGTGGCCACATTTGAGTAACATGAAGGCTGTCAGGAGGAAACACCCAGGCACAGTGCTACTCTAGGCCTTGTTCTTATTGCAGGTATACAGGCTCAGAAGCATAGCCATTAGTATCAGGAGCCCACTGTTGGGCCCTCCTTCCTTCCTGGTTCTTGCCATTGCACCTGGGGGACTGCCGCTGCTCCTCCAGGGTCCATGACAGTGACCCCCCCGGCCAGGGGCCCAGTACCCCCCCAGCTGTTGTTTTTAATTGTTTCCACTATGAGTATATATAGACATTACTATATACCCTGGGCATATGCCCTGTATAACTCCCTGTCAACCCTATATATCCTGTCAATAACATCCTATATCAGTATTCCTCCGCTGCCACTGTTGAACCACTCTGTGATCCAAAACTTCCTGTAAAGTGAATCCCAACAAACTGTCAGCTTCACAAGAGTCTTAGATCACCGAAATTCATATATACAATATACAGTACTTCCCCAGATCCACCATAAAACCTTTTCCCTTCCGCAGCGATAATCTTTTAACTTATTCATATCATATTTCCCGAAACTGATGTAGAGATTCCGAGACAATAGCTTTCAAACAAGGTGACAGCTGTACTTACTATGTGGTCCATACTTTAGGTTGTACAGTTTTCTAAATTTTTTAGTTATCCTATGTTTTGCCTTATGGTTTACATTATTAGTCTGTCATCCCCTATATGTTTTTGGTGTAATATTACATGTTTTATATTCATCCTCGTGTACTCTCACAAAACTCCTCTCTTGCCCCCATATTTACCTTGGTTCCATCCATTCCACATCCATTTTCCCCTCCCCTTGGGGCCCACAACGCCAGCCAATCTCCATTTCCCAAGAAGCCATGTCCAGAGATACTTGCAGCAGTATTCAGGGCCTGACTTTCTCAACTGCCCTGTTGCCCTGGGAGCCATCCTTTCTCACGAGAGATACAGTTCTCTCTATTTGACGGCAGTAGTCTACTCCAGGATGTGGGTCCACCCCAACTCTCACTTCTTGGGTCTCTTCCCAATGGTACTACCCACCTTGGCATAATGAGCCTTCAGCTATTCCCCTGGAGTCCGTCCCACATCAGACCATACCCCCTGAGCATCCTAAACAGGTAACCCTCCTACTTATACTTTGATACGAGTTTCTCAACATTTTGTTCTCAACAAACACCTGACATTCTCCCATGTTCGTATGTTGCCCCTCCCTCCCCCCATTTTTTCTGCAGCCTTTCTGAGATGCTTACTGACTCTTGCACATAAAAATACTTGCCATTGTTACAACTACAAGATAGAAGGTGAGAAGGAAGAAGTCAATAATCTGGGCAGATTTCTTCTTTCTGTCATGTCTAAAAGCTCCAGGATAGATAATGCAATTGAAAGGAAGACCTCTGTTGAGCAACAGGATCCGCTCCAGCTAAAAGAGCAATGCTGTGTGGGAGCGGGTTGTGGACAGTGCTAAGGTCTTCCTCGCCTGTCTTCCTCATCTTTGCAAGCCCAGGACTTAAAAGAACCTGGTTGAGAACACAGACCAGGTAAAAGAGGGATGGGTAGATGGGTGGTATGGCAGTTTGATATTATTTATGAATTCCAGAAAGAGATATGGATTATGTTTGTAAACTGGCCGGTTCCTCTGGGCATGGTAGCTTTTGACTGTATTAGATTCAAAGGTTAGGTTTATTTGATTAAGAGTAGGGCTTTGATCTGGCCACGACTGAAGGGCGTTGAGCCCCCACCCCCTTGGTGGGCAGACACTCACACAGACTAAGATACACACAGAGCAACAGAGAGCACTTCAGAGACCCAGACGCATAGAGGAGAGAGCTTTGATTCTGCAGCCCTGGGGAGAGATGAGCCATTCACCTAAGGGTTTACAGCTGACCTTGTGAAGAGACCAGAGCAGCTGAGAAGCCCTGAGAGGCGAGCCCTGGGCCAGCCTACGGCTGAGAGCAGAAGACGCCCACGGGCCTTAAGAGGGAAGAGGAAGGCAGAACTCCCACAGACGTCGCCCACCATCCTGTGTCAAGACGTAGAGCAGACTCTGGGTGAGAAAATACCTCTTATGGGACTTTGAGTTGGACTCTTCAGGACCTTGTAACTGTAAGCTTCTACGCCAAATAAATACCCTGTATAAAAGCCAACGGGTTTCTGGCACTTTGCATCAGCACCCTTTTGGCTGACTAATACAGAGGGACAATGGGTAAAATCTGGATCTGAACATGACTGGCTTCTTTCTAAAGGCTGCATGACTTCATGCCAGAAGAAGCAAGCGTGGCCAGCTCCACTGCGTTCTCACGAGATCCCTGGCACGAGGGAGGCTGCAGGCAGAGGAGGAGGTTATATGACTTTTCACAATCTCCCTGGCAATCATGCTTCTCACTAAAAACAAGGACAGCGGGGCACTGTTTGTTTCCTCACTGGGCCCATAAAATGGGGCAGAGTGGAGACGACTGGATATATACAGACAGACGGTCTGTCATTTCCTACCAGAAATGGGTTAGAATACCCAGGCATATAAACACACACCGCCCCTAACATCTAAGCTGCCACAAGTTCAGCTAGATTTTTTTTCCAGAGTAATGACATAGAGCCAGCAAACTTTGGTTCTGTTTACTATGTTGCTTTCTCCTGGATCCAGTTCCTACTGAGGTTGGCCGTGGGGATGGGCCCCATTTCCGGGTCTATGGGGCCTTTAGCCTCTTATCTTTATGAAAGGATTTTGTTTCCTCTGGGGCAAAAGGCTCAGTGGCGTCATTTTCCTGCCTGAACTCTGTCCTGTGACTAAGCAATAAGAAGCCACAGCAGTGAGTATGAGGAAATTTTGCTGAGTCACAAAAAAGAACGCAACATGGAGGTACCTCTTGCCAACTTCAGATCATTGTCTGACTCAGCACTAAATGCGGAGGTCGTCTCCTGTGCAGGCAACACACACAGTTTCCCCGTGAGCCACGTGCTCAGATGTCTGCTGAATGAATCGATGCTGTGATGAGAAGGGAAGACAGGTCAAGACTCACTGTGGACCTTCACAGGACAGCCTCGAGTACAAGGGCAAATACAGTCTTTATAAAGTAACAGACAAGGATGCCAAAGCTTGCCCAGGCTCTTGGCAACTGGCAACCCTGGAGAAGCTGCTGAATGCCTCTTGGCCTAGTGTGCTCATCTGCAGAACGTAAATACAAGTGCACAGACTATTAGAAGATGGTCTGGGAAAGCAGATTGGCTCAACGGATAGAGTGTCTGCCTACCTCATGGGAGGTCTGCGGTTCAAACCCCGGGCCTCCTTGACCCGTGTGGAGCTGGCCCACGAGCAGTGCTGATGCACGCAAGGAGTGCTGTGCCACGCAGGGGTGTCCCCTGCGTAGAGGAGCCCCATGCGCAAAGAGTGAGCCCCGTAAGGAGAGCCACCCAGCGTGAAAAAAGCACAGCCTGCCCAGGAGCAGCGCTGCACACATGGAGAGCTGATGCAGCAAGATGACACCACAAAAAGAGACACAGATTCCTAGTGCTGCTGACAAGAATGCAAGCAGACACAGAACACACAGCGAATGGACACAGGGAGCAGACAACGGGGCGGGGGGGGATAAATTTTGAAATAAATAAATAAATCTTAAAAAAAAAAAAAAGGTGGCCTGAAGTGGCCAGGCATGAGAAGCTGTAGCACAACTCCATGAACTGTGATGCCCTGTGCCTCACTCACCCTCACAGTCGAGGCTGGTACCTGCAAAGCCAGCCCAGATCCAGAAATCCCAGCCAAGGCTCCCGAGACTCTCCATCCAGCCTGAACCTGGCAGACAGGCCCGGGAAGGAGCCCCAGATGGGAAGAGATCTGGATCCTGTGTCCAGCTCTGCCAGAGGCAGGCCACGAGATTCTGGTCAATTCGGGTTGCATTTCTGGGCTGCTGTTTCTCACCTATTAAAAAAAATGAGTTCGGGCAAAGTGGCCTCTAAGAGCTCATCCAGCCTTGGTACTCAACAATCTTGGTTTGCTTAAGAAATATAAACAGCTCCAGGCAGATGAGAAGAAACAGAGGTAACCCTGAGGGAGAAAAATAGAGGTTACTGAGAGTGTCGGAACGGTCATTAACATTGTACGTACTTTCAAGTAATCATGTATTACTTCTTACATTGGAGCATATAAACAAAACTAAGTTTCTTTCCATCTGTTTTGTTATCACATCAGTCAATACTGGCCGACAGGTTTTCATCCCATTGGGAGAGAAGGCTCTCGATGGTGAAAACAGGATTCATCTGGGAGTCCTGAGGACCATTCTAAAGAGTCCAACAGATGACAGTCAGACAAGTAAACTGAAGCAGATTTTAAGAGAGGGGCCTGAGAGGAATGGACGTGGCTCGAGCAGTTGGGCACCCACCTCCCACACGGGAGGTCCTGGGTTCAATTCCCAGTGCCTCCTAAAGAAAACAAGCAGACAAAGCCAGCAGACACAGAGAGCTGACAGAGAGCACAAACAATGAGCAGACAGATGAGGGAGTCATCTCAGGGGGAATAAATTTTTAAAATTAATTTTTAAAATTAATTAAAAAAAACAAAGAAAGAGAGAGGGGCCTGAAACACACCATACCCATAAAAACACCTTGGCAGAGAAAGCACACCCTGGCTCGGGCAGCCCCCGGGGCAGCAGGTGTGCATCGCGGCCATGATCTCTGATAGCTTCTGGGCCCGCTGGGGGTTGCAGGCACGTGGGGGCTTATTTAGGCATCAACGGTTTATCAGTCTCTTCTGCAATGTGAGAGTACTGCCAACTAGTGACAATGAAAAAAAAAGAATATTTCTTAAAAAAAGGAAACTACTTCTCACTGCCACAGACCACCTGATGAGGTTTCACTCCGCTCCCTCCCCACATCACTGCCTTGGGTGGCAGAGGGTGGTTTTTTATTAGCCACAGTGTGGCCATTTGTCATTTTCAAGAGCATGGCTCATCCTCAGAGGGACACAGAAGGTAAAGAGAAGAAGCAGGTGAAGTCAGGAGTGGCCATCCAAGCTTCTGGGTCCAGTTCTGACTCACTAACCCCGCTTGGGAAGGAAAGGTGAGGCTTTTGAGTGGGTGGCTCTTTCTCTTGACATGGGGAATAGCTTTAAAAAAAAAAAAAAAAACTCTGGCCAGTGGTTTTAAACTGTGTTCCACGGAACCCTGCGGAACCCTGCAAAGGTGTCTTGGGGAGGCCAAAAGGAAAGAGGCCAGCTCCAGGTTTCCATTCCCAACCACCGTGGTGTCTCTTTTATTATTTTACACATCTGGCTTTCATATAAGAGTCCCATTAATGAGAGGGTTCCGCAGCTTAAAATTTTTTTAATTTTTAAAAATTAAAACATAAAGGGCATTTATACTTCACATGTATTATTTCTTTTCTTTATTTGCAAACTGAGGCTGAATGGTTTTATAGTCAGACTCCACAGCCCATTTTCTGAATAACTACGCTATGCTCGCCCAATCTGTGTACGGAAACTTTCAGGGAAGGGAAGAGACCATCGAGGATAGTCTATTTTATGTTTCATGGTTGGGCAGTACTCATCACTTTTTTTAAAAAAAAAAAAAAAAAGCTCTTCCTTAAACCACAGACCTGGGGAAGGGAACTGTGAGGATTATAAAAGTGACTCACAGGGGAGCGGATATGGGTCAAGCACCACATGGGAGGTCCCAGGTTCGGTTCCTGGCGCCCCCTAAAGATGACAGACAATAAGCAGACAGATGAGAGGGCCATCTCAGGGGGAGGGATGGGGAATAAAAAGAAAACCAGCAGACCCAAAATGAAAAAAAAAAGTGACTCACACGGTGACATCAACTAAACGCAACATGTGGACTTTGTTTAAATACCAATTTGAATAAACCATTCAGAAAAAGACATTTTTGAGATGAAATAACTGAATATTGACTGTGTATTAGATGGCATTAAAAAAGCATTGTTGCCTCTGAAGGAATAACAAGTCAGGATGGAGGGGCCTTAGTTGCTTGGGTCCAGGGGCCAGGAAGCTAATAACAGATGAACTTTGAACCCGCTGACCAAAGGGCTACCCCAGAAAGTAGTGAGTTTGCCATCCCTAGAGGCATTCAAGGAGAAGCAAAATAGAATGCTTAGTAGGGATTCAGGTTCCTGGCCCCCAGGACCTCAGAGCTCAGTGATTCTGGAATATGGTGGAAATAGGAGGATCAGACGCCTTCATCCCAGTGAACCTATGTTCCATTCCATCTACAGTCCAGCCATTCCCCAACTGTGTTTATGGATTGAATATGAATATGCAAAAAAATTTTTATGGTAAAGAGAGTTTGGGAAACATGGGCTTAAATAAAATTGAACTAATTTCCTAAAAAACAGAAAGAAATTATTGTTAATATTGTTGGCTGCAAAAATGGTATTATACATCATCATTACTGTTCACATCAACTCTGTATTGAAGAAACTGACACTCTGAGAGGTTAGGTGGACCTGTCCAAGATCCACTGCTGGCCAGGAAAAAAGCCAGCTCTGAGCCTGTGCTGTCCTCCTCGCCACCTCTAATGACACCATGTGAGCCATTAGCAGGGTATCAAGAACGGGTCACAGTTTCTTTTGTCTTGTCCAAAGAAAGTTAGGTTGATGTTACATCAGTTAAAAGCCTTGCTTAAAGGGACAAGATATATATTTTAAACTCCATAATTTCCCTACTAAAGGAACTATAACGCAAAGGGAGAAATACAAGCACATGATCCCTCCTCCCACTCAGAGCTTCATTACACTTTCTGGAAAATCACAAGGCTAAAAAGAACATTTAGCAGTCAATTATGAAACCAAAGGTAAGAGAGATCTTAGGTCATATATATATATTACTGGAATAAAAATTAAAAGATGAAACATAGGACTATTGTAAACAATGGACTGTAGTCAATAGTACAAGTATAAAATTGTTTTTTCATGAACTATAACACAGGTACCACACTAACACAAAGTGTCAACAATGCGGGGCGGTATATGGAAATGCCGTATTTTTTTACGTGATTTTTCTGTAAACCTAAAACTTTTCTGGGAAGCGACTTTGGCTCAACTGATAGAGCGTCCACCTACCACATGGGAGGTCCGGGGTACACACCCAGGGCCTCCTGACTCATGTGGTGAGCTGGCCCACGCGCAGAGCTGATGCACAAAAGGAGTGCCCTGCCACGTAGGGGTGTCCCCGCATATGGGAGCCCCACGCGCAAGGAGCACGCCCTGCAAGGAGAGCTGCCCTGAACGAAAAAAGCACAGCTTGCCCAGGAATGGCGCCACATACGCGGAGAGCTGACGCAGGAAGATGACACAACAAAAAGAGACACAGATTCCCAGTGCTACTGACAACAACAGAAGCAGACAAAGAACACACAGCGATTGAACACAGAGAGTAGACAACGGGATGGGGGGGGGGAAGAGGAGAGAATAAATTTTAAAAGTTAAATCTTTAAAAAAAAAAAAATTTAAAAGTTTTCTAATAAAAAAATTTTTTAATGGTATTACAGCTATATTTTTTAAAAGGCTTCATTCATCTCTTAGAGACACATCCTCCAGTAGTTACAGGTGAAATGATATGCTGTCTGGGAAGTGCTTTAGAATGACAGAAAACAAAAGTCGTCAGGAAAGCTGGGTGATGAGTACGTGGGTGTTCATTATATTATCCTTTTCCCTTCTACATATTTTTTGAGACTTTTATAATGAAAACTTTAAAAGGAAGGGAGGGAGGGAGCGAGGGGGAGGAAGGTCTTCCTTAATTTGAGCTCAATTCCGCCTCCCAGAACGTTCCACCAATCGGCCCGAGTCCCGCTTCCAGAGACTCAGGGATCCTCATTTTCCCGTGTGTCGATCAGAAAACTGCCATGGGAGCCCATTTCCTTTCCTCCAAAATAAACTCTTCCCAAGGTCTTTTCAGAGCGGAACTCCTCGCAGCTCAAGGCCAGGCCCTCTGTAAAACGCAGCTCCAGGACCCAGGCTTTGTGAAAGAGCGTCCTGCGCTGCCCAGAGAGGCTGGGCGTCCCCGTCCCATGGGTGCTCCAGGCTCTCCTTCGGGCCCCTGTCTCTTCAACCAGGGGGTCTACGCTCTGTGGCGCCGCCTGATTCCAAGCAGGGCAGGGCCCTCTACACAAGGGCAGGCCCCCCCATCAGCTGCCCGCTGGGTGTGAAACGCCTTTATAAGTCACCTCGATGCCCACCAAAGCCCAGCAGGAGAGGCCGGGAGCCCTCGTTTACAGATGAGGCTGAAAGCCCAGGGAGATGACGCAGCTTGCTGAAGCCACACCACTCTAAACGCAAGAGCAGGTTTTTAAACCCTCGTCGGTGGGGTCCCCACGTCTGGCATCATGGCACTCGCTGTCTCTAGACCTGGGGCTCGCTCCCTGGCTCCAAACCCACCAACGATGCTCAGGCCACCTGGTGCTCAGTCCCAGAAGCAAGGACGCTCTCAGAGCAGGGCACACCGTCGTCCCTGCTCCAGCACCTCCCAGGGACTCAGGAAAGACCTGCCAAACTAGTCCCAGACCTGCAGCCAACAAACCGCCAAGACAGGTCACCGCACTTCCTCCAAGGCTCCCCCAGATACCTCAACCGTGCACCCAAGCCCTGGACTCAGTCCTGCAGTCCAAGAGGTCTCACTGCCGCAAAGCAGCCCTCATTCTCATCAAGCCACATCAGGGAAACCGAGGGCCAGGGAGGACACACACCTTACCACAGTCAGACATCTAGAAAGCAATGGATGGATGGCCCCAGAGTTGGTAGCAAAATTTAGAAGAGAAACTTTAAGGCGTTGGTGCTCCAACTAAGAGAACTAAACATACTTTACAGCCCTTAGAGTTAAAGAGATATTAGTGTTGAAAACGCAAGGGAAATGTGCAAACACGTCTTGCCTGCTGTGACTGTGCTGGTTAACAACTTCTGGCTTCAAAAGAGTCACAGATGACTCCTGAAACTAAAATCTTTCTTTAAAGTCCAAAGGAACTGTCCTGAGACTTTCCAATATATGTTTGGGGGGTGGGGGAAGGAAATTACATAATTTTTTCCAAGAAAAAAGAAAAGGTGATGTTGGAACTAAGATTCCAGCCAGGCCAACCACCTCCAAGTCAAGGTTCTGTGGGCAACACAGATTTCCTTATTTAAAACTCAAAGCAAAAAGAGGCTAAAATGGGAAATTTTGTGTTGTATGTATGTTAACAAAATTAAAATTTAAAAAAAACCCTCAAAGACAGTTTAGCATGAGATGAACATCAAGGTCAAGAGTCAACGTTCAATTCTCTACCAAGGGTTTAGAAGTCTGGATCACCAACATACAACACTCCAAATATTTCTGTTTAGTTTTAAATGTTGCTGCAGCACCTTCGTGGAACTCTGTCTCAAAAAGATCAATACACCAATTTTAAGATATGGGCTCTAGTTAGTAATATTTTGAAGATGCTCCTTCATAGCTTGTAACAAATGTTTCACAACAATGCAACGTGTTGGTGGCGGGGAGATATAGGGGAGCCTTGTATGATGATACGCATGCTCGTTTTATAAATTCACAAATTTTACTATATACTTATTATTTATGTATGTTCATGTATGAAGGAGTTTCAATAAAATTTTATTAAAGAAGAACAACAGACATACACAAATAGAGATATACAACCTGCCCAAGCAAAAAGGTGAAAAAAAGATCCAATATCCCCTGTGCTCAATCTCTTTTAAAATTCTTCTCTCCTGAACACACTTCACATCTGTACCTCACAGACCGATTCACATGCAGTTCAGCCCCCTGGTTCTACGCCTGCTGTTTCTGGGGCTCGCATCTTCCCAGGGTTACAGGAAATCACTGAAGAGGTCCCTCGTACTGCCTGCAGAACGGGCAGTAAGAAGGGAGGGTGACAAAAAATGGAGACAAACTATTTCCCTTACTCTGCTTACTATTTCAGGAAATAGAAGCCAGAGTATCAAAAACCACTCAACACCAACATTAAACAACATTACATCAGATCGCAGTAATCATGGGGCAGAGCTAGAAGAGGCTTTGGAAATCTGGTCCAACTCAGACACCACGCTTCCTTGGACCAAACGCCACCCTGGGGGCCCTGAGAACCCTACAGGCCGACAGGCAAGTCCCCAGCCTTTGCCAAACCTCTATCTTTACTGGCTGGGGGAAGTTGAGGCTTGTCCAAGGTCAAGATGTTGCTTGGGGGGAGCCCAGCCCCATCCAGGGCTCTTTCAAGCTGACCTTCAGATTCTAAGTGTAAAATGGGAGCATCTCTCCAATCCTACAACAGGCAATGTGAGTGCTCCCTGCCCCACAATGCCAGGACCTGATGGGTGACCTTGGAGACTCCAGACATCAAGGTCACACCACCGGCTTCCATCACAGACCCACTGTGGGTGGGGACGTCCATGGGTGCATCTGGGACTCACTCAAGCCTTCCGCCTCTCCCACAGCCTTCTACCACCCACCGGTCGGTCAGCAGCCGGGATTCCGCGCGTATTCTGAAGAGGGCGTGGACTTACACGGGGATTCTTTCTACAAACAGGTATTTGTCTATTCAGCAAACATTTTCTCAGTATTAGGCATACAGTCACAAAAAAAAAAACAACAGCGATTACACTCCAGACCAGATGACCTACAGCCATAGTTGAAGCGCCATGCTCGGCATGTGCGCAGCCTGGTCAGCAAGGAGCACTCACGTCTCCACTCCCTTTGATCTTCACAAGAACCCTCTGGAATATTAGGAGAGTCCAAGCGTTCCGATGCCAAGGCCAGGCTCTTTCCAGTTTTGCGCTGCCACTTCTATGTGGTATTGCTCACCATGGTAACAAAATGCCCCTCCTTTTTTTCCTACCACTGATTGTCAGAGACTGGTGAAGAAGCTATTGTACTAATTACTTCATAGAGTAGGAGATAAGTTCAGAAAGCTTCACCGCCTTGCTCGAAGTCTCGACCACCCCCTCCTCTAGGAACGACCTCGCTCGCTAACGGTGTCACTGGCACCAAGATGGGACCACATGTCACGGACATTCAGCTGCTGAGCATTCCTCCTGCTTTTCTTCCTTTGGAGCGCTGCTTCTGCCCCGCTCCCAAAAGGAACCACGTGGTACCTGAATGGGCTTCCAATCACTGCACCCATCCTCTAAGGAACGGGTGGCTCCAGCGCAAGGCCCAGGGCCAAACCAAGGTGAATCTTAGCTCTCCAGACCACGAGCCCCATAAGCACATGACGCTCGGCCAATCAGAATCCTCCCGCGAGCTCTCCCCGTCCAGCGGATGGGGCTGAGCGCCCTTTCCCACAGGTCAGGGGCTGTGCAGATGAAAGCACAGGGGACCTAAGACCACTTCCCGGGCCTTGAGAAGAGCCCGAAGCATTCAGGGGTTGTTCAGCCCAAAGCTCAGCTCCCCCCATCCACCCCAAAGTTTTGGAATTTTGTAAGATATATCAATTACATTTTTCTTTTCTGCCTAAGCTGGTTTGAGCTAAGTTTCTGTCACTTGCAATAACTACCGGAACTAATACACAGACAGCTAAATAAAACCTACCATTACTTTCAAGTCCCTCCACCAATTCCTCTCAGATAACAGTGAAGGAAAGTAGATGTGGCTCAAGCAGTTGGGTGCCCACCTACCACATGGAAGGTCCCGGGTTCAGTTTCCCATGTCTCCTAAAGAACGCAAGCAAGACAGCGAGCTGATGGGACAGGCTGGTGCAGAGAGCTGATGCAGCAAGATGACGCAACAAAGCAATACAACGAGGAAACACCTTAAGAGACACAACAAGAAGGGAGTGGCGGTCGCTTGAGTAATTGAGCACCTCCCTCCCACCTGGGTGGTCCTGGGGGTGGGGTGAAATAAATTTAAAAAATAAAAAAAAAATTAAAAAAATAAAGTTACAGTTAAAAGAGTTGAAATAAGAACCACAATGATTAGAGCTTTTATTTATGTGCCTTCCCTTACTGACCTTCCAGCTGGACTGGATGAAGGAAAGGTGAACTGGTACCCAAGGGGAGTAGGGGGAGGGCAAAAGGCCTGTTGAGTAATAAATAACCCATACCTGACAGCAGCCACCCCACCCCACCCCCATCTCATCCCACTGAAGGAAACCTGGCAGGATTATTTCCTTTAAAAAGTCATAATCTTCCAGTTTTAACTTCCAACAGGTATATAATGTTTAATTCCAAGCACATCCAAACCCTTCAGTCAGCCTAGCCTTCAGTCCTCTAGCTTACCTCTGCAAACCCATCTCCCTTCCGCCCAGAGCCGATGCAATTCCCCGGCTCTGATTACTGCACCCTGAAAGCATGCTGTTCCTCTCTACTGCTAGGCCTCTGCTCTTGCTGTGCCTACTGCCTAAAACGCCTTCCTCTATCCCTCTGCATCTTCAACGCCCAGCTCAAGCCCAATTCCTCCATAAAGCCTTCCTCGGCTTCTCCAGCAGACGCGCCATCTCCGTTCTCCTTGGTGAAGCCAAGCCAGCCAGCTAGGAACCTCAGGAGGAGGCCGGGTTCCTCTCACACACCTCTCCCCTGTCTCCTCCCAGCCCCGCTGGGGCCAAGACAGGACCAGGCACTTCCCTGCTCTCCCCATCACAGCCTGCCTGCCTTCCCCATGACTCCGGGCAGTCGACCTGCCAGCCTTAGATCCATCCACAGATGAAGACACTGAGGCTCCCAGCCTGGAAGAGCTCCCACTCCAGGGACAGCTGGGAGACGATCTCCACGTGAGAAAAATCGAGATGCAAGTAACAGAATCAAAGAGCACAGAGCGCTGTGTGGGTTCCAGTGACCAAACGAGATTCTGAAACAACTGTCCGAAAGCACTAGAGACTTGAGCTAACAATGGTTCTCTCCTCTCCCTACCACCAGCTGGGGCAAAGGTGATTACTTCTTCCCAGATTCGTGTACTGGGAACCAGGAAAGGCTACATAATTCCTCAGAGTTCCCCGATGTCAGGAAATGACCTGGAATTGTAGTGGACCGTCTACACAGGTAACAGGAGAAAACACCCTAGATACCAGTCTTAGCCCCAGATTTAAGCCTCAATTCTGGTACCTTTCTGCTCTTGCACACCTGGAAGGCCCTCACACCTTACAGAGGGGCCCCGGAACCCAGCGAAACATGGGTGATGAAACAGCACTCATCTCACCAGAGCTGCCAGAAGAATGAGGTGAGCTAAGAAAGTGCATGGTAAGATACAAAAAGTTGAATTGTAATGTACCTGGAATAATCCTGGTACATCCCCCAAAAAACTCTCCATGTTTCTCACTCATCTTCACATCCCCAGATCTGAGCATACAGGGGTCTACTGGTGTCTGGGCAACAAAGTGAGCACGTGTTTGGTTTGCTCACCTGCCTGGCACCACCCAGGCCACGTGCCCACCCCAGCTTTCTTCCGGTTCCAAGCCCCACGTGGCAGCCAGCCAGCCATCCCTGGCTTGCAACACCGCAGGCTCCCACAGAGCACAAGTGCAAGGCAGGGGGCTGAGAGTTCTGGGACCAGAGTTCCAGAGGGGCATGGGAGCTACCAAGGGAGACCCTGAGGATCTAGAGAGATGGCAACAGGGGCCTCCCCTTGACGCTATGGATCCTGGGGAAACAAGCTAGTTCCTCTCTCAGGATCCCGTAAGGACCCAGCCCTACACCAACTTAACAAAGAGATGCAGACGTACATGCAGAGTGGAAACTGCTGGAGAGGAAGAAGGAAGGAGGTAGGACCACAGTGACTTGAATTTGGTTCCTTTGGGACAAGGCAGGTGCCTCCATCCCTTCAACCAGAGCTGCCTTTTATGTACTGAGCTTTTCCCCATAAGAAAGGGTCGTTGGCTAACATAAAAAAAAAAAAAAAAAAAAAAAAGTTGGAAAACCTCTGCACATTAATTCAACCTTTTTCAAAGATCCAACACTGGATGATTTACTTTCACACCACATCATCTCTCCCCACAGAACAAGCAGGTGGTGGCTTGCCATGCCAAATGCTATCGTAATCTTTTTCTAACGTGTTAACTAAAATGAACTTAGCGCACCTTAAAAATTATATTTCTGAGGATTTCATGACCCTCTGCAAAGCCACAGAACTCTTGCACTGTGGTAAAACTTGGATCTGAAATCACCACCCTATAGGAAAAAACCCAAACCGTATCCATCCCTTCCCTAGAGTTCAGGACTAGCTCCTAGAACTTCAGATCACGAGAGCCCCCCCTTCTCCACGAGGCATAGGAAAAGTGGGACGTAATGAATGCAATTCATCCATCTATTTCAGAGATGACTAGAGCGGATGCACACACGTCCCGACACGACTTCCAGCTGCACTCTAACTTCTGTGCTTCTTCTGAACAGCTTCTGGAAAAAGATCTTTGATAAACGTCCTCCTTCAAAATTAGAAAAAATAAAATAGAGAGAGCGGATATGGCTCAAGCAGTTGGGTGCCCACCTTCCACATGGGAGGTCCAGGTTTGGCTCCCAGTGCTTCCTAAATAAAAAACAAACAGATAACAAGCAAAAAAGATAGATAGATAGATAGATAGATAGATAGACAGACAGACAGACAGACAGATAGATAGATAGCTATCACCCATGAAGTCTTCCTTTCTTCTCCCCACGGCCACATAGACAGCCCCTTCTAAACATCTCCTGAAGCACTCTCTATTCAGGAGGTTGGCCCAGCCACCCAGACACAACCACAGGTGGACAGGCAGAATGCAGGTTTAAGGGACAGAGATGGACGGGAGAAGCCCAAGGTGGCAGCTGAGGGGCCACCACTGAAATGATCTGTTGTGTGGCCATAGTTTAGTCTTTCTGTACATCAGTTTACTTGAACTATAAAAAGGGAGGGTAAGGCAGCCGGTATACATCAGCGCTGTTAGGAGGACCAGCTTATTAAATCATTCCCCTTTTAATAAGTGAGCCTTTTAACAGCCACATAAGCGGGTGTCATCCGCCTTTGGCCTCCGGTTGCTAAGGGCAGGTTTCTCTGACCTCTCGATTCACTCTTCAAACAAGGCCAAGACCTGGAAGAGGTGGCACTCGCTGTTCCCTGACTCTGAATGTGTGAAATGAAACAACAGGTCATAATTCAAAACTCCTGGGTCCTTTCTGAACACTTCAGCCACTCCAAGGAGGAACAATGCATAGCTCTCAGGGTGGTAACAACAATTAAAGCGACAAACAAAGCAATCACATGGTAAGTGCCCAATAAACGCTGCTGCTTTCATCCTTGGTGCTATGCCTTTTTTCTCCAGCTTCCTGGTCCACAAGGCTGGCTTACCCACTCCCCAACTAGGCGAGACCAAGCCCATCACTTGTCACAAACTAGCAGCAGACCCCCAACACACACACTCACAAATGCCAAGCACATTCACAAACTGGTCACCTCCAAAGCCAAAGACATAGGGTTCCAAAAGGAGCCACCCGAGGGAACCAGCTCACCAGCCTTTCCTCCGCAGGCAGCTTCGGCCGGTGCAGGGAAGGAACTGAGGCCCAGCAGGCACGACCAAGATTTTCCCATGGTGCAATGCAACTTCCCCAACTTTTCCAGGCCCACAGTTCCCAAAGAAACCTAGCAGGCATCGTACTGTGCAGAATCAACCGCAAACCCGGTGGAGCAAGGAGACTGAGCTAGAGGCAGAGGGAGGGGGCTGAGACAGCCAGAAAATGAAAAAGCACACGCGATCCGGAGTCGGGGGGTGGGGGGCGCAAATTTTAGAAGCACCAGTCCTGGCCCAGGTTCCATTCTTCTAGGCTGCCCCACTGCTTAAAGGCCAGCACAGGCTCCCGAGAGCCTAGTGATGGCGAAGAGTCCTAGAAAAGCGCCTGACAGACATCCCTCTGAGCGGGGAGGCCGAACCTGGTGACCTCCGGGGGACTCCGCTTCTGTGGCACCTGGGAGGGTCAAGGCCTTCCGTGCGGGGCATTGTTCATTGCGAACCGCAGAGCTCGGGGAGGAGGTGCGAACCGGGGCTCCGCGGCTGTCCCCCCCCCCCCCCCCCCAGGAGGGGACAGGGAGGGAGGGCTCTAGCCGCGGCTGGCGCCTGGTAACGAGCGGCCCTGGCGAGTTCCCACTTGCCAAGCGGCAGAGAGAAGTGGCGGAGGGCAAGGGCGAGAAGCCGGGAGGCGGGGATCGGGCACTCACCGGCGCCCTCGGCGGGCTGCGGCGGCCCGACCACGCCGTTCAGGTAGAGAATGGGCAGCAGGTGAGGCTGCGTCTTCTCCAGCGCCGCCCGCAGGTCCTGGAAGTGGTCCCGCTCCTTGGCCAGGAGCAGCTTGAGCAGCAGCTCCGCCTTGGCGCCTCCCGCCTCCTCGTCCAGCTGACGCCGCTCGCCGGGGCTGAGCGCGCCCGCGGCCTCCAGCAGCCCGAGCACGGCTTCCACCTCCGTCATGGCCTGGGCCAGGCTCTGCTGACACTGGGCGAGCAGCTCCCGGCGCTGCGGCTCCATGCTGGCTCCCGGGCTCCCCGCGGCGGGCGGGCGGGCGGCGGCGAGGGGCCCCGCGGCGCGGCGGGCGGGCGGGCGCCTCGGCGGCGGCCCTAGCGTGCCGGGAGCCGCGAGGCCACCGGGGCCATGGGCCGGGCCCGGGGCGGCCTGGGGCCCGGGGAGGCGAGCGGCGCTCAGCAGCGGCCGCCTCCCGAGCTCAGGAGCGCAGCCATGTTGGCTGCGGCGGCGGCGGGACTGGAAGAGGAGGAGGAGGAGGAGGAGGAGGAGGAGACGGAGGAGGGGAAGGAGGAGGAGGAGGTGGGGACGGCGGCCCGGGCGCGCCCCGAGGCCCGGCTCCAGCCGGGCATGCTCCCCTTCCCCCTCCGCGCGCCGCCGCCTCCGCGAGCACCCTCGCCCCGAAACCCGGCCCCGGCGCCGCCCCACCCCCCAGAAAGATCACGACTCGCAGGGAAAAGTAGCCCGGGCCGTGCGCGCTGGACCCCCGACGGCCAGGCCCGTGCGCCCCGGCCGGCTCCCCCGGGCCCCGCCCCGGCCCGAGCTCCGCCGCCGCCAGCCCGCCCCTCGCGCCCTCCCCTCCCCCGGCTGTCCCTTCGAGCGCCCCGGCGACCGGCCCCGAGAGGAGGCGGCGAAGGAGCGGACGGGCGAAGGGGAGGGGTCCCCCCGGGAGGCGGGGATGCAGCCCTCGCTCCCTCTCCCGGTACCCCGAGGCCCAGACGCGGCCCGAGGTGGGGGACGCGGCACCGGGGGCCCCGCGGAAAGCAGCCCGCACCCCAGGCCCCTCCTCCGGGCACACGGCCAGTCCTCAGACAATTGGAGACCCCCCACACACCTCAAACAAAAGCCTACCCGCGATCCAGGGTCTCCTAACCCAAGAACTCCGAAGTAAAGTTTGGAGATAACTGGGGAGCCACTAAACTTGGACAACTCTGAGGCTTCCCCACTCCGAAGATCTCCAATTAAATCCCCGAAACGGAGACTCAGTTAACTGGGATCTTTGCCCTCGACACCGTTTCAGACGGTGGTCCCCCGAGTCTAAAGAGGTTAGAACGTTGCGGGGAGGACGGGATGTGTAGCGGATGAAGTCTCCAGGGCATTTGGTGATCTTTTGGGCAAGACACGTGCTTCCTCTCTGGGTGTCACCCTAGTGTGTAGCTGGTCTCAAGGAGGAGGCAAACCTATGCACTACTGAAACATTGCTTCCCTGATGAGCTCACAGAGGGCCTTCCATCGGCCCCCAAGCCCAAGCACATTTTCTGCTCTCCACAACAGCCACTGATGGACACATCCACACCCCCCGACTCTGGCTGGAAGACAAGCTCCTTCAAAGCTAGGATCCCAGCTGGTTGCTTGAGGGTGGCTAGATCCATCTCCGCGTCCAAACGCCTGTGTTGGAATGAGTTAAGCTCCTTTACAAACCCTGGGGACCACAGGTGCCTTTTCTACTGCTACCATCACTCCCACCCTCATCATTGCCCCTCCCCCCCCCCCAAAAGCAAAGTTTTCTTAAATACTCTATTGAGGGGAGGAGCCCCTTTTATTTAATGGAAACAAACTCTTTATATGGTGATGAGCACAAGAGTACCTGAATTTGCTCTTCAATTTGGGGTTTCCTGGGAAACGGACTTTGGCCCAGTGGTTAGGGCGTCAGTCTACCATATGGGAGGTCCGCGGTTCAAACCCCGGGCCTCCTTGACTCGTGTGGAGCTGGCCATGAGCAGCGCTGATGCGCGCAAGGAGTGCCCTTGCCACTCAAGGGTGTCCCCGCGTGGGGGAGCCCCACGCGCAAGGAGTGCACCCGTGAGGAAAGCCGCCCAGCATGAAAAGAAAGAGCAGCCTGCCCAGGAATGGCGCCGCCCACACTTCCCGTGCCGCTGACGACAACAGAAGTGGACAAAGAAACAAGACGCAGCAATAGACACAGAGAACAGACAACCAGGGGAGGGGGGGAAATTAAATAAATAAATAAATCTTTAAAAAAAAAAAAAAAATTTGGGGTTTCCATCTAAATAACTGCATAGTGTGGGGAAAATCCATTGCTCTTGCTAATCTCCATTTTCTCCTCCGGAAAATGGGGCGGGAAGAGTGTGTGAGATCAGGCCTTCTTAGCCTGGGCTGCGTGAATAAGCTCGAGGATGTCAGCGATATTGGCTGAAATTTTTGTGGCCATTTATGTATTTTTCTGCAATAGGGATCCATAGCTTTCATCCAATTCCTTAAGGCCTCTATGACCCAAAATGAATTCCAAAATGGCAGGGCAAAATTATTTAAAGATACCTCCCTACTTGGGTATTCTCGGCTTCTGTAGCTGAGCAGGTTTCAAGGCAGGGGAAGACTGGCTCCTGCCCAGTCCCCGCGTTCTAGAGAGGCCCCCTGCTCTTCCCCTGTACCTTCTGGCCACCACCTCCCTTACAGCCACTGCAGAGCCTACTTCATCACAGGCATTCATCCAACCTTTCAGGACACACCTGGGACCTCTACTTTGCTGGATTAAGTAGAAACCTACAGGGTGGGAGAAAGGTGGACGTGGGAGGAGAGGAGGAGAAGTTGGAGACTAACATGCTCTATGATTAGAACCATCTGTGAGCAAGTCTCAAATACAAAGGGTGCCTGAGACAAGAAGAAGGGGCAGGAGGGGGCACAATGGCCCGGGAACCCCTAAAGGGATGGAGGGGGATTATGGGCCATTCCTCCCTGGAAGCCGTCTTGGAAGCATGGAGAAGCCCATTTGCTAATTGCTTTCTCCCAGATGTTGTGCAGTGATGGGCATGATGGCAAACCCTTTATAGGAAACTCTGGGGTGGGGGGGGGGGGGTGTTATGCAAAAAAGAAGTTCCAGGGTAAATAGTTAGCTTTCTGAACATATTTGTTTTAGGATTCCTTTAACCAGTAACCTTGGTATGGTTTGTAGGTTCCTGAATGAATGGCGTGGACTCCAACTAAAAGACTTTCCTTTAGCTTATATTTAAATTGTGAGGGCAGGGGCCTCTTCCTTCTTGTTCTCTGCTGTAGCCCCTTGGTTCTGTGCCTGGCATGCAGTAGGTGCACAGTTGATATTTTTATAATCAATAAGTGAGCATATAAATGAATGAATGAACTACAGAGTTTTAAATTGAGGCCCTGTTTCAAAAATAACATTTTCTTAAAAAAGATGGAAAAGAAGAGCATCTCAAAAAGGAGAAGCATAAGAAACAAAGTGGGAGAGGTTGGGACAATCCCCCTGCTGGGCCAGGGAACGGGTGGTAGGAAGAGGACAGAACGTGCAGTGCCTGGCCCAGCGCTCCATACAGGTGCCCGGAACTCTACCTACGGCAGAGCAGCGCCCGCGGAGATGCTGAGAGACGGAGACCTCCTCTCTCCTGCCTTGCCTTGCCTAGCTTGGCCTACCAAACCCTGCGAAAGACGCCTCTGCTCCAGGAATCCAGAATCCAGAAATTCATGCCTCAGCGAAAGGCACCCAGGCAGACCCTCCTGCTGGTCCGGCTCCCTCCGATTCTCTACAAGTGCAGCCCTGCCTGGGAGAATTAACCTTTTGATTCACATTTCAACTTAGATATTACCTATTTTAGAAAACCCTACATGCCTTACCACCCTCCTCACAAAAGTGTCTGGTATCTCACAAAGTTACTCTCATGGAACTTTATACTTCCTCCTTAAAAAATGCATCTATCCAAAGTGTATTATTAGATTTGCCAGTTTCCTTCCCTGTATTCCTCAGGGAAGAGTGGCTCCCCCAAGATGTCTATGCTCTAGTCCCTGGAACCTGTGAATATGTGACATTACAGGCCTAAAGGAACTTTGTGATGAAGGGTAATGGACCTTAAAACAAGGGGAGCCTGCATGATCCAGGTGGCCCAATCTAAACACACCAGCCCTTAGCAGCAGAGAAAATTCTCAGGCTGGAGGCAGTAGGAAGGAAAGTCAAAGAGATTTCAGGCACGAGAAGGATTTCCCGTGCCACTGATGGCATTGGGATGTGGGGGTCCACATGCAAGGATCAGAGAGCAGTTCCAGGAACGAAAGGTGGTCCCCAGCTGACAGCCAGGAAACAGGGATGTCAGGCTCCTACAGCCACTGGCAAATGGATTCTGCAAACAACGTGAATGAGCTTGGAAGTGAATTCTCCCCAGAGCCTCCCGCTAATATCCCAGCAGCTGACAGCTTGACTTTGGCCTTGTGAAGCCCAGAACAGAGCAATCAGCTGAGCAATCCCAGATCTGTGACCGAAGGAACTGTGACATGCAAAATGAATGTTGTATTTTTTTTAAGATTTATTTTTTTATCTATTTCTATTTCTCTTCCTTTCCTCTCCCCGCCCCCCCCCCAGTTGTCTGCTCTCTGTGTCCATTCGCTATGTGATCTTCTGTGTACGTTTGTATTCTTGTCAGCAGCACCCGGAATCTGTGTTTCTTTTTGTTGCATCATCTTGTTGTGTCAGCTCTCCGTGTGGGTGGCGCCATTCTCTGGCAGGCTGCACTCTCTTTCACGCTGGGCGGATCTCCTTATAGGGTGCACTCCTTGCAAGTGGGGCTCCCCTACACAGGGGACACCCCTGCATGGCAGGGTACTCCTTGCACGCATCAGCACTGCATACGGGCCAGCTCCACACAGGTCAGGGAGGCCTGGGATTTGAACAGCAGACCTCCCATGTGGTAGGTGGACGCCCCATCCACTGGGCCAAATCCGCTTCGCTGAGTGTTGTATTAAGCCTCTAAATTGTTGGTAATTTGTTATAGTAGCAGTAGAAAACGAACAATTCCCATGACTATGAGCTCTGTGGGGGCAGGAATGACATCCAACTGGTTCATTTTGGTATACTTGTAGCTAATCTAGTGCCCATATGAATGAGTGGAAACCTCCCTTCCACTCAGGCCTTGCTTCTTGGGTAATTGTGGAATTTTTGAAAAATGGAATTCAGTGATTGGAGAGGAAGTTTTCAAACAAAGACACCTAAAAACCAGGGCCTCTCTGCAGGCTGTGAGCTGGGGCCCCAGCGACCTCTGACCCTGGATTTTATGTTCTAATAGATAAACTACAGTTGTTCCCTGGAGAATCGGATCCTGGTGCTCTCCTCCATGTATCCAATTCTCTTGGAAATAAACAAGTCTGCCCACGAGAACATGTGTGTGTACATATGTGTATGTGCGTGCATATGTGTATATATGCATGTACATGTATGTGCATGTGGGTATTTGTTTGCATGTGCACACAATGACAAGACTGGGGGCATTGTGGATATGAGTGGGGCCCTTTCAGGATGGATGTGGGTATCTGTGAGTGCAAGCTGTGCCAATAGGAAGGCATGGGCACATGGATATGTGAGCAGAGGAGGACCCTTTCTAAGACGGTTTCCCTAAACCAGTTAGAAAATTGCAGGTAACCCAACATCTCAGTCGTGGCATTTAAGAATTTATTTGTTTGTTTATTTTCCTTCACCCCTCACTGTCTGCTCTCTGTGTCCATTCACTGAATATTCTTCTGTGTCTGCTTTGTCTTCTCTTTAGGTGGCACTGGAAACAGATTCTGGGACCTTCTGAAGTGAGAGAGAGGTGCTCAATCTCTTGTGCCACTTCAGCAACCTGGTCTGCTGCATCTCTTATTGTCTCTCCTCTTTATCTCTTTTTGTTGAGTCATCTTGCTGTGCCAGCACTCTGCTTGGGCCAGCTCACCATGCGGGCCAGCTTGCCTTCACCAGGAGGCCCTGGGAATCGAAGCCTGCACCTCCTGTATGGTAGACAAGAGCACAATTGCTTGAGCCACATTCACTTCCTTCCAGTTGTGACATTTAAAAAGATTTCCTTGCAGAGTTTCTTAAAATGAACTCCTGCAGGATGCTGAATATGGAATTATTTTTATTAAAATGCCATAATTCACACAACTTCTTAGGCATGCTATAATTATGAAATAAGCTCTACCTGTTTAGAAAACAAATAGCATAAATTTGACTTTTGGTAACTTCTCAAATCAGGACAGCATTTTCTTCCAGGCACTTTTATTCTTAGTTCTGGCATGGCCCAGAGGCAAATGCCCTAAGATATTAAACAGGGAATCTGGGAGAGGCCCATATCCAGGAATGAATCTTGCCTGAGAGGCCAGGGACAGGGCGAAAATTTGAGATCAGAGAATCAAAGCATTTAAGGAACCTTAGAAAAGATTGGTTAATGATGAACAATTCATTAAGGAACAACTATCTATTGAGTGCTTAGTGTATGCCAGGCACTGGCCCAATCCCTAAGGGAAATGAAGAACTAGGAAGCTGCTTGCCCAAAGTCCTGCAGCAGTTACTGTCAGAATGGGGAAGAAATTTAAGTTTATCGCCTAAATTCACTGCTCTTCCAAGCCAAGCTCCTGCCTTCCTTTGGAGTGCTCACCTTCCGTTTTTATTCCCTCTTGGTAGCCACACAACCTTCTGCAGCAACTGCTCAAGGCCCGTCCCCTGCCCAACACCCTCTATCCCTCCTCCTTCCTGTAAAAACATTCCTAAGGTGTGTCTCTTCTACAGAAGCCAGTTTGAAGGCATACTTGGAAAGGAGCTGATACTACCATGTAACATCTTCCAGGTTACCCCTCCCAAAGGACTGGCAGTTTAATATCCACGAAGTGAAGCCTAAAAGAATGAAGGATGCCTTGTATCAGTGTGAAATGCCTTGAACTTGATAGCCATGCTTTAAGCGGTTACATAGTGAGTGTTCTCAGGCACTGTACATGGAAGTGTTAAGTGTTTAAAAATAGATGATAGGTGATAGGTAGATAGATATTAGATAGATACAGAATGATAAATGTGACAAAATGCTAGTGGTTGATAAATTTGGGTGGCTGGATGGCGGTACATTGGAGTTCTATATACTGTTTCTGTATTGTTTTTCAACTTTCCTGTAAGTTTGAAATTATTTTAATATTCATTTAAAAACAAAACAGTGAAGGTCCCAAGTTCTGAGCAGCCTTCTCAGTGAAGTCCAGCAGTTCAAGCCAGTCAACTCCCGGCCAGCCTCATCTCCATCCATGCTTTGAGAATTGCAGCATTTGGGAAGCGGATTTGGCCCAACAGATAGGGCGTCCGCCTACCACATGGGAGGTCCAGGGTTCAAACCCAGGGCCTCCTGACCCGTGTGATGAGCTGGCCCACACACAGTGATGATGTGCCCTGCCATGCAGGGGTGTCCCCTGTGTAGGGGAACCCCCGCACAAGGAGTGAGCCCCATAAGGAGAGCCACCTGGTGCAAAAAAAGTGCAGCCTGCCCAGGAATGGTGCTGCACACACGGAGAACTGATGCAGCAAGATGATGCAACAAAACGAGACACAGATTCTGGGTGCTGCTGACAAGAACGCAAGCGGACACAGAAGAACACACAGCAAATGGACACAGAGCAGACAACTGGGGGTGGGGGGGAAGGGGAGAGAAATAAAAAATAAATCTTTAAAAAAAAAAAGAATTGCAATATTTGCCTCTCAGAAAACAATGCCACTTCCTCAAGAACATTCACTAATGAACAAATATCTGCACGCCAATGTTCATAGTATCATTATTCACAATTGCCAAAAGATGAAAACAACCTGGGTGTCTATCAACTGACGAATGTATAAACAAATTGTGGTGTATATACATGTTGGAAAATTATGCAGCAGTAAGAAGAAATGAAGTTGTGAAGCATATGACAACCTGGATGAACCTGGAGGACATTGTGTTGCATGAAACAAGCCGGACAAGTACTGTATGATTGCAGTATTATGAACTAAATATACTACGTAAACTCATGGAGTTAATAACTAGAATATAGGTCACCAGAAAATAGAATGAAGTTAGAAAATGGAAAGCTGAAGGTTAATCTGTGCAGAATTGGTAAAAAGGTTGTTTGTTAATCTTTGGAAATGAATAGAAAAGGTGAAAGCATTGTGTTTGTATTTAATAACTAACAGTGCTAATATATGACTATGACAGAAGGAAAGCTAAAAAATGTAACATGGGACTGTATAGCATAGTGAAACCTCATGCGAAATATGAATATAGGAAATATTGCATATATGACTATTTTTCTTTGAAACTGAACAAATGTATGTTGATGTTACAAGATGTTAATTATCAGGCAAAAAAAACCCACATTATGCTAAGTGAAAGAAACCAGACACAAAGTACTACATATTGTATGATTCCATTTGTATAAAATGTAAATATAAATCAATTTATGTAGATGGAATTAGATTAGTGGTTGTGTAGGGATGGGGAAGGATAGAGAGATTGAGAGGTAACTGCTAAGTGGTATAGAGTTTCTTTTTAGAGTAATGAAATTGTTCTAAAATTTTTTTGGTGATGAATGCACAACATTGATTACACTAAAAGCCATTGATTGTACACTTTGGATATATTGTATGGTGTGTGAATAGATCTCAATAAAAATGCTTTAAAAAACTGAAAAAATAGTTCATGACTATAATAATTTGCAATCAATTAATGTGATACCTTCAATCACTGATAGTTTAAAATAGTAAAGACATCTGGTCATATAAACATTTTAGGAACTATTTTTGGTAAAACTCAACATCAGTGCATGATTAAAAATTCTTAGAAAGTTAAAATTAGAAATAAATTTCTTAATTTAAGATGTTTCACATAAAAATACAGAAATTTCATACTTAATGCTAAAATAAATTCATTTTATTTTACTTTAACTTTTTTTAAAAGATTAATTTGTTTATTCCTCTCCCCTTTCCCCCGTTGTCTGCTGTGTCTATTCCCTGTGTGTTCTTCCCCGTCCACTTGCATTATCCTGTAGCTCTGGGAACCAGCATCTCTTTTTTTTGGCGTCATCTTGCTGCAGCAGCTCTCCGTGCGTGAGCGCCACTCCTGGGCAGGCTGCACTTTCTTTCCCGCTGGGCGGCTCTCCTTGCAGGGCACACTCCTTGCACGTGGGGCTCCCCTACGCCAGGGACACCCCTGCGTGGCACGGCACTCCTTGCGCGCATCAGCGCTGCACATGGGCCAGCTGCACACGGGTCAAGGAGGCCCGGGGCTTGAACTGCAGACCTCCCATGTGGTAGACGGACGCGCTAACCACTGGGCCAAGCCCACTTCCCTTTCATCTCCTCTTATTCCTCCACTGCTCTGGGGGCTGAGGCTTTCTGTCCTTCACCAAGACAATGTGCCCCTTCTTCCCCCTAGAGCCCATGCCTGCTTCATGTCCAACTCCTACCCCCTCATCCTTTAGGGCCAGGACGCTCTTCCGCTGACCCCAGTTTTTCTTCCCCAGAACTCCAGATGTGCTTAGGCTTTGAATCTTCGGCCATTATCTATTGATTTGTTTGTGATTTTTCCCTGCGATGTAGTTTGCCCCCTAAATGCATTGGGGACAAAGATCTTGCACTCTTTTGCTTTGTCTTTCATATCCCTCATAGTGTCTACAATAGTAGATGCTTCACAAATATTCGTAAATGGAAAAAAACACAAAAAACAAGGCTCGAGAGCGAGGGGCAGAGAGGGGCTAGCACCTTTGCGTCCTTTAGGTCTCAGTTTAAACATCACTTCCTCAGAACCCCACCTAGTCCCCGCCTTCCCCCAAATTGTCAAAATTTGGTTCTATTCCCTTTGAGCAGTCATTTTCCTTCCTGGCACTTACCTCGCTTTGTACTATTTTTTATGTGGCTCTTTGTTTAGTGACCGCCACTGACCACCTCCCGGTTCACCTCTGTCTCCTCAGCACCTAGTCTGATGCATGAGGGAAGCTCAAAACCATGCTGGAAGACTGAATAAGGGGAGAGGAAATGACTGCTTCTGGTGTCCCATAATACTCCCAGACACCCCTAACAAGAGCACTTCCTTCCATCTTGCCAGTCTACACCCAGAGAATCAGTGTCTCTAGGGTAACTACGACCCCAGCCACAGAGCAAATAATTATAGTGCCCTCCCTTCACTGAGCACTAAGTATGTGCCAAGCGCCTGCTAAATGCTTTGCCTGCATCACCATCACCCTTCACTACACACTCAAAGACAGTAAGTGCTGTGATCAGCTCCATTTCACAGATGTGGCACCCAAGACTCAGCTTTCCCACCCCTCCCAGCCCTTCTAGCAGCTCCAGGGAGTGACAGAAGCCCCAGAACACCTTTTGAAAATGCACAAAAGGGAAGTGGATGTGGCTGAAGTGGTTGAGCTCCCACCTACCACATGGGAGGTCCCTGGTTCGGTTCCTGGTGCCTCCTAAAGAAGACAGTGAGCTGGTGCGACGGGAAGGCGCAGCGAGATGATGCACCAAGAGACACAGCAAAGCAGGGAATGGAGGTGGCTCAAGCGATTAGGTGCCTCCCTTTCACCTGGGAGTGAACTGGGTTCAGTTTCTGGTGCCTCCTAAAGAAACAAGGAAAATGAACGGACACAGCAAGTGCAAACAACGAGGGGGTGGGGAGAAATAAATAAAATAAATCTTAAAAAGAAAATGCACAAAAACTCCCTACCTTCAAAGGAACCAAGTTCCACTCCTTGAGAACCAGCTAGAAATCTATGGGAGTCTGTGCAGACATGTGAAAATCAGATACAAATGAATCCGCAGACCCAGTCAGACTCTTGGTGAAGGTAAGAATACCCCAGAAGGGACCACGAAGTTTGGGAATTCCCAGACCCACCTGGGCCCTGACCCTTCCAGGTCACTCAGCAGCTAACCTTGCAAAGTCTTTTTTTTTCCTTTTGTTAAAAGATTTATTTTATTTATTTGTTTCTCCCTTCTCTCTTGTTTGTGCTCACTGTCTGCTCTCTGTGTCTGTTTGCTGTGTGCACCTCTTCTTTTTCGGAGGCACTGGGAACCAAACCCGGGACCTCTCATGTGGGAGGGAGGGACCCAGTGGTTTGAGCCACCTCCACTCCTGCTTGTTATGTCTCTCCTTGTGTTTCCTCGTTGTGTCTCTTCATTGTGCCATCTCATCACGTATCTTGTTACATCAGCTCGCCAAGCCACCCCATTGCGTCAGCTCACTGTCTTGCTCATCTTCTTTACAAGGCCCAGGAACCGAACCTGAGACCTCCCGTATGGTAGCAGGCACCCAACTGCTTGAGCCACATCTGCTTCCCGCGAAGTCTTTTCATACATTCTCTTGTTCATCCCTGTGCTCCACCACGCAGCTGTAAAAATGCCCAATTCCACACTGAGGCAACCGACCAGATCACAAAGCTGGAGAGTGATGAAATCAGGGTTCGCAGCCACGGCATTTGGAACGGCTCCCCACGGGGGCCAGCCAGACCAACTTCTCCAGGCAGACCTTCTTTGTGTAGAAGCCACAGCTGGAGAAAGAGCGCCAGCTGCAACGCTGGCCTTGGTTTTCCTCGTGGGAACCACCCCCCTCCCTGCAGCTTGCCTGGGGTTGTCAGAGACGGTTCCCTCGGTGGGGATGTGCTTGGCAAGCACTGTCACATGAAGTGCTCCGGCAGCGGAGGTAGCTGCTCCAGTGCGAGGCCATGGAGACCTTCTAACTGCCTCGTCACACAGCATTCTTCACTGTGAAATGGAATAAGAACCCTGGAAAGAAAACTCCCAGAGAGGGAAGTGTCCTGGGGGTCAGGGAGCCTCTTGACACTGTCCCAACCCCAAGTCACCTCTGGCCTTACTCAGCGGCCGCAGAACCCACGACCCTCCCGCTCTGAGCACCCGCGGGACCCCACGTTTCCATGCCCAGTTCCTTCTTTTCTCCAGAGGAGAAGCCTGATGGCCAGGCAGGAAAAGGGTTAAGAAATCTGTTCTGGTCTCCAGCTGCTTCCCCCAACCCACAGGCCCAGACAGCAGGCACGTGGACCTTTCCAGCAACGGGGAAAGTGAAGGAGCCAAAAGAGAAAAGTGTGCCTCGTAGTGAGTGACCAGGTACCTCAAAGCTTCCCAACCGGGGAGGCTAGCTGTGGCTAGACCTGGCACCCTGCCCTCACGGGGCTTTTTTCCTCCTTGCCTTCAGGCAGCATGAGCCCTCCTCAGCCTCTCTGAACTGCTTTATCCTGAGGCCCCTCCTGCCTCCAAGGGAGTCTTTTTTAAAAATTTCTTCCCCCTCATTGTTTGAACTTGCTGTCTGCTCTCTGTGTCTGCTTGTCTTTTTTTAGGAGGCACCAGAAATCGAAGTAGAGACCTCCCTTGTGGGAGAGAGGCACCCAATCACTTGAGCCACATCTGTTCCCTGCTCTTGTCTCTCTTGCTGTGTTATGTCATTGTGTCATCTAGTTGCACAGCTCGCTGGCCAGCCTGTCACAGCAGCGCACAGTCCTGCTCATCTTCTCCAGGAGGCGCCGGGAACCCAATCTGGGACCTCCCATGGGGTGGGTGGGCACCCAGCTGCTCGAGCCACATCTGCTTCCGTCCAAAAGAATCTTTTCTCCTTTCCTGAGACCAGCTCCACCCAAGGCTGGCCCTATCTTCTCCTACCGGACAAAAACAAAGAGGGACACAAATAATAGTCCTTGTTCTTAATCGCACTCTCCACTCTGCAATAGCGTTACATGTATCAGCTCTTGATCCACAGAACAGCCCTCCGAGATATGTGCCATTATGCCATTACCAGCCTGTCCGGGTCACATATGGGGAAACTGAGTCACGGAGAAGTCATATGAAGTGCCCACCTAGCCGGGATTACAGCCCAGGTCCAGAGGGGACCTCGTAACCCCCTCACTGTACCTCCTCTGCATGTTTTCAAATGAAAACGTGTCAGTGGGAAAATCTTCAGGGTGTTCTAAACTTGGAAGCAGGGTTCGTTTGCACTTCAGAGAAGTGCCCAGATTCTCTCTCATTTATCTTTTCTTCATTTTGGTTCAATAAATATTCATTAACTCCCAAGACAGGCACTGGAAAGATAGGAAGGACTGAGGTCGCCTCCACCTCGGGCCTAGCACTTTCCTGCTAATTCCCCCACTAACCCTCAGGGCTCTCCTGGTGCCACTAGAGGGACTCGTTTGACATTCAGATTCCTGGGCCCAGCCCTCTGCAGGGGCCCGCCGACCTGAATTTTCAGCAAGCCGTCCAGGTGCATCGGGACACAGTGAAGCCCGCCTCTCTGCCTTCGCTGCCCGGATGAGCCCACGAGGCTAACCCTGGAGCGCCTCGTGCTGCCTCACACGCTGTCCTCAGCCACGTCCACCAGCGCCTGCGTCGCTGTGGCACGCTCGCTCGAGGAGAGAAGCCAGCTTTGCCCACCTTTATTTGCCAGCTCCCTCTAGCCCCCCCTTGGGTCCTGCTGACACTTTGGAGACTTTCAGTAATTGTCAGCTGAAAGAATAAATTAATGGCAGAGGGAGACAGGCGTGTTGTGTTAACAGCCAGCAGTAAGTCCCGCAGAATGGAGTAGGTGCTAACTGGTGAGGGGTGAGTCATCGGTGTTGACTGGAAGGAAGAGGGAAAAAGGCACTCATCTCCTCTCCCCTCCACTGTCCCAACAGGGTTTCCTCCCTTGCCTTCTCCCTTTCATTAGATGGTGAAATGTGTCTTACATTCAGAAGAGAGCAGAAAATACATGAGTAGAGTTTGAAGAATAATTCTAAAGCAAACCCCTGTACTCACACCTTCCCAGCCCCCAGAGGAAGAAAGAGAACCCCGTCAGAATCTCAGGAACCTCCCGTGTTCCCTGCACTGCCCGGGCCGTCGCCCCCTCCCTTCCCCTCGTCTGACCTCTATCCCGAATCTGGCTTTTCTTTACAGCTTTACTGTGAATTTAGATATCACTAGGCAATACATTGTTTGGAATTGCCAGGTTTTGAATTTTCCATGGTCGTACATTTTCTTCTGTGACTTGCTTCTTTTGCGCAATGTGGTTTTTCGTTTTTTGTGTTTTTTTAAAGATTTATTTTTTATTTATTTCTCTCCCCTTTCCCCCCACCCCAGTTGTCTGCTCTGTGTCCATTTGCTGTGTGTTCTTCTGTGACCGCTTCCATCCTTATCAGCAGCACTGGGAATCTGTGTTTCTTTTTGTTGCATCATCTTGTTGTGTCAGCTATCTGTGAGGGCGGCGTCACTCCTGGGCAGGCTGCACCTTCCTTCGTGCTGGGTGGCTCTCCTTACGGGGCGCACTCCTTGTGCGTGGGACACCCCTGCATGGCAGGGCACTCCTTGCGCACATCAGCACTGTGCGTGGGCCAGCTCCACACGGGTCAAGGAGGCCCGGGGTTTGGACCGCAGACCTCCCATGTGGTATGGCAGACGCCCTAACCACTGGGCCAAGTCCACTTCTGTGCAATGCGCTTTTTTTTTGGAAGTTTTGTCCATATCAATGCTTGTGGCAGGGGTTTATTCCTTCTCGAGGCTGAAGGTCCATTCTATTGTGAAAACACACCAGAATGTACTTATCCATTGTTCTGTTAATTGTCGTTTGAATTGTGCCCTGTTTATGGTGCTTACCAGCAAGGCTGCTGTATAGTGCATAAGTGCTCATATGCAGTATGTTTAAGAGAAATTGCTGGGCCACAGAGTATTCAATGTTCAATTTTTCAAAGTTTTGCCTGTTTTCCAAAGTGGTTATACCTGCTTCTAGAGAGCTCTTCCATTTGAAGTTTGTCTTACTCAGTAGTTCTAGGGTGTGGTATCTCTAAAACAGGTCTAAAACCGATTGAACTTCCTTGGTTTCATCTGAGAGTTTGGGAGAAGCTGAAAATAAAAATAGTTCAGAGAAAATACCAAGGGGAGTAAGCCCAATTTTTATAGGCTTTCGTGACAGTTAACATATGTTTGTCTGTAAGCACCAGAAACCCCCAAATAATAGCAGATTATGGGAAGCGGATGTGGCTCAAGCAATTGGGCTCCCATCTGCCATGTAGGAGGTCCAGGGTTCAAAGTCTAGGGCCTCCTGGGAAGGCAAGCTGGCCCATGTGGCGAGTTGGCCCATGCAGAGTGTTGGCCTAAGCAGAGTACTGCCCCGTGCAGGAGTGCTGGCCCCTGTGGAGCGCTGACACTGCAAGATGATGCAGCAAAACAAGACACACAGGAGAGATAATAAGAGAGGCAGCAGATCAGGGAGCTGTGGTGGCACAAGAGAATGATCGCCTCCCTTCCACTCTGGAAGGTCCCAGGATCAGTTCCTGGAGCCGCCCAATGAGAATACAAACAGACACAGAAGAACACACAGTGAATGGACATATGAAGCAGACTGTGTAGGGAGTGGGGAGAAATAATAAATAAATCTTTAAAAAAAAAGGCAGATTAAACAAGATAGAAGTACATCCCTCTCCCTCATGAATGAAGGCCAGAAGTCAGCTACACAGACTGGTATGGGGCCCCACAGTATAAGGATCTACGTTCTTGTTAGCCTGTTGCACTCTTCTGCACGTGGCTTTCTTTTCATAGTCCCATAAGAGTGCTCGAGCTCCTGCCATCACGTCTGTATGCCAGCCAATAGGAAAGAAGAAGAAGAGAGTTTCAATCCTTTCCTTTGAGTACCTTTTCAGAAAGTCACATAAGATGCCTCCTCTTATATCCCAGTAGCTGGAACTTCATCTCATGGACACAACTAACTACAAGTTCTACTGGGAAAAGTCGTCCTTATTCTCGATAGCTATCTGCCCTGCAAAAAGTTGGCAGCTTTATCATGAAGGAAGAAGGAAGAATGGATTTGCATAACAATGAAAAATTTCTGTCATAGATTATGTCTGCCTAATAGCCTCGCCACATAAACATGCACATATACGTATCCCACAACGCAGAATGTTGGAGGGTAAAACGCATATTCAGCAAGGCCACATCCTTAAATATTTCATACTCGCTATCTGCTCACCTAGGAAACTGGTGCCCATGTGGCCAGTTTCAAAGTAAGTATTTCCCCCCCTTAATAGTCTTGTCATTCTTTTCTCTGGGTCCTCTACTTCTGATTTTGAAGGTTAGGGCTTTTCTCCTGGGCCTTTCCTAAGGAACTGGTACTTAAAACCCCTTTCATACGTATATACTGCATTGCGAACCAGGTGGGATGACCTAGAAGCCACACATCTAGCCCAGATAGAAACTTACATTAATGTAACTGCAAGCAAATTCATTTCTAACATCCCGGCAATTCCCTGCCACTAAGGCTCCTAACCACAGGAAAAAAATGGGATCAAAATCTTGGCTATTGGCGGCGGACTTGGCCCAGTGGTTAGGGCGTCCGTCTACCACATGGGAGGTCCGCGGTTCAAACCCCGGGCCTCCGTGACCCCTGTGGAGCTGGCCCATGCACAATGCTGATGCGCGCAAGGAGTGCCCTGCCATGCAGGGGTGTCCCCCGCGTAGGGGAGCCCCACGCGCAAGGAGTGCGCCCCGTAAGGAGAGCTGCCTAGCGTGAAAGAAAGTGCAGCCTGCCCAGGAATGGCGCCACCCACACGGAGAGTTGACACAACAAGATGACACAACAAAAAGAAACACGGATTCCCGTGCCGCTGACAACAGAAGCAGACAAAGACGATGCAGCAAATAGACACAGAGAGCGGACAACCAGGGTGGGGGTGGGGGTGGGGAACGGGAGATAAATAAATAAATAAATAGATCTTAAAAAAAAATCTTGGCTATTCCTCTTCAGGCCTTTTATAATCTGACCCAAATTAACATTCCTCTTTAGCCTTAGCCACAACCATTGCCTAACATGGACCAAAATACACCGACAATAATGATAATAATAACAATGGAAGTTGCCATTAAATGAACGTGTGTTATGTGCCAGTCCCTTTATTAAGCTATTGGCATACTTTCTTTCATTTAATCCTCACCACAACCCTACAATGTTGGTATTACTGCCTATTTACAGAAGAGGAAACTGAGGGTCAAAGAAGTCAGGGAATTTTCCCAAAGTCGTAAATATGATATGTGTCAAAACCAGAATTGGTTTGGTCAACCTGCTTATCCTTTAAGGTGCTGCTCATCCTTTAAGGTACTGCTCAAATGTCCTTTCCTCCATAACACCCACTCCCCTCCCCAGCAAAATTAAATGCTTCTTCCTCTGGGCCTCCCTGAAATGTCTTCATTTTTGCTTGTGGTGCCTTTCAGTGAGTATTCGATGAATTGTTACTGGACACCTGTTATGAGCCAGGCAGGTCCCAGGTTGTTGTAGCTGCATTCCGGTCTACATCTGGGTATGCTGGTCGAATGAACTGTCTTTTTAAAATTTCTTCCTGAACCTAGCTCAGACTCTGCCATCTCAGTGTGTTTATTGAGTGAGTGAGTGAATGAATGAAAGAATGAATGAATTTCACCACAAACAGATGACATGCTTTTGCTATCCAGGGTGTGTTCAATGAAGAAACCATTTCAACAAGCCAGTGACTTCGCCAAGGTCAAGAGTCTGGACTTGAAGTGTCTGGCTGCAAGGCTGCACACTCTCTGTGGAACGTGGCTCTCCTCTGAGACCCCCGGGGTTGCTTCTGCCTGCCTGGCCCCGGACGCCCACCCTCTGTGGGGAGGCAGCCCCTCCGTAGAGCCACATAGCCAACCCGGCTCCGCATTGTGCAAGGCAAGCAAATTCAGGAGAAAGAAACTCGCTGGCCTGTGACATCCGAGGACCTCCCCCAAACCCCACCAGCCCCTGGGGTGCTCGGAGGCAGGAGCTCAGCCAAGCTCCTCCAGTGCTCAGAGGAGCAGAGAGATTCACATTTCAGCGACACTCCCAGGCTGGCTGGAATGCTGGGGCTGCCACTGCCACTGCCTCGTGAGAACTCCTCTGGGTGCCTGCAGGCTTATAAACTGGGCTGAGTCACTTCCTCACCTTAATTCTCCCCTAATTCCTTCCCTTTTCTCTGCAGCTTTACTCCCGGCACCACTGTCTGGGTGTGGAATGTCTGGTGCAGCTGTGCAGGTGGGTTGGCTCAGCTGTCTGTGGTTGGGAAGAGAGGATGCGGGGGCAGGAGGAAAGCCAGGTTCCTCTGCCAGCTCTGAAGTGCCGCCTAAAGTCCTCAGCCAGTTAGATCTCTGCAAGCGTGAGCACAGGTCAACATCTCCAAGCTGGGCTCAGGAGGAGTGGGGAGCAGGGGCAGAGGGTGGAGAGGAACAGGTAAGGGTGAGGAGGGAGGGTTGCTTTGGGTTCCAAGGACTTCCAACCAGGACTTGCTTCCTGGGACCTCGTATGTGAGAAGCGAGTGCTTGACCACTGAGCCACACTGGCTTCCCAGAGTTCATTTTTTGTTTGTTTTACTTGCTCGTTTTTGTTTTTTCAAGCTCTTCTTCAGGATTTTGAATGCACTGCTTAAGCATCGTCTAACTTCCAGTGTTTGTTGAGACATTCAACCTATTTGTGTTCATGCCTGCTTCTCCCTCCCTTGTGTACTTGCAGGATATTCTCTTTGTCTTTGGTGTTCTGAATTATAAAGATTTGTGCGGTGTGCCTTTAGTTTGGTCCACTGTGCTTTCTTATAGTTCTTGTCAAGAAGGGGTGCTGGATTTTGTCAAATTCCTTTTCTGCATCGATTGAGATGATCATGTGGTTTTTTCCCTTGATTCTGTTAGTATGGTATATTACATTGTTTGATTTTCTCATGTTGAAGCCCCCTTGCATACCTGGGATAAATCCCAGTTGATCATGGGGTTTAATTCTTCTAATGTGCAGTTGGATTTGTCTTGCTAATATTTTGTTGAGGATTTTTGCATCTATTTGCATAAGAGATATTGGTCTGCTATTTCCTTTCTTATGGTATCTATATCTGGCATTGATAGGAGAGTAATGTTGGCCTCATAGAATGAGTTAGGGAGTGTTCCTACCTCTTCAATTTTTGGAAGTTTCTTGTTAATTCTTCTTGGAATGTTTGGTAAAATTCACCTGTGAACTCATCTGGTCCTGGACTTTTCATTGTGAGGTTTGGGATGACTGAGACAATCTCTTTACTTGTTATTGGTCTGTTGATATCTTCTTGAGTAAGTGTAAGTTGTTCATGTGTTTCTAGGAATTTGTGTATTTCATCTTGGTTGTCTAATTTGTTCATAGTACCCTCTTTATTTTTTTTTTTTAATTTTTTTATTTTTTATTGACTTTGTAATAATATTACATTAAAAATATATATGTGAGGTCCCATTCAACCCCACCCCCCCACCCCCCCCTCTCCCCCCCCCCAACAACACTCGTTCCCATCATCATGACACATCCATTGGATTTGGTAAGTACATCTTTGGGCACCTCTGCACCTCATATACATTGGTTCACATCATGGCCCATACTCTCCTCTATTCCATCAAGTAGGCCCTGTGAGGATTTACAATGTCCGGTGATTACCTCTGAAGCACCATCCAGGGCAGCTCCATGTCCCGAAGACGCCTCCACCTCTCATCTCTTCCTGCCTTTCCCCATACCCTTTGTCCATTATGTCCACTTTTCCCAATCCAATGCCACCTCTTCTATGTGGACACTGGATTGGTTGTGTCCATTGCACCTTTATGTCAAGAGGAGGCTCAGATTCCACCTGGATGCTGGATGCAATCCTCCCATTTTCAGTTGTAATCACTCTAGGCTCCATGGTGTGGTGGTTGTCCTTCTTCACCTCCATCTTAGCTGAGTGTGGTAAGTCCAATAAATCAGATTGTAGGTGCTGGAGTCTGTTGAGGCTCAGGATCTGGCTATCACATTGTCAGTCCAGAGATTCAAATCCCCTAAATATATCTTAAATCCCAACATTAACTGCACCTCCAGCACATTAGCATGAAAGTCTTATGAAGGGAGATCCCATCTGAGTCCAGATTCATCACACATAAACACCATTTCCAAAGAGGGGCCATCTGCCCTGGTAGTTAACCCCATCGGCCATGACCATAACTCCCATGGGTCTCTTTAGCCCTCAAAGGAACCAATATCTGGGGGTTGTATCTGCTTTATCTGTCTCTCTGACTCTGCTCAGTTGTGCATGAGGGCAAACCTTCTGCCAGCCTCCAGACTCTTTTTTAGAAACTCGTAGCCATATAAACTCATTTCTCCTTTCCATTTCCCCCTTACTTTAGGTCAAACAGCATTTTAAAGTCATGCATAATACCCTCTTTATAGTGCTTTTTATATCTGTGTGTTTGTTGGTAATGTACCCCCTTCATTTCATTTTTCCCCCCTCCCTCCCCCACCCTGCTGTGGGTTTTTTTGCTGTCTGTATCCATTCGCTGTGTGATCTTCTGTATCTATTTCTCTTTTTTGTCTTCTTTTCTCATCTTTCTCCTCTAGGATTCACTGGGATTCAATCCTGGGGGACTCTGATATGGAGAGAGGTTCCCTGTCAATTGCACCACCTCAGTTCCTGGTCTCTGCTGCGCTTCGCTTTGACTCTCCCCTTTGCCTCTCTTTTGTTGCATCATCATCTTGCTGCACGACTCACTTGCATGGGCACTGGCTCACCACGCGGGCACTCACGTGAGCATTTGGCTCACCCAGCAGGCACTGGCTCACTGTGTGGGCACGCTTTCTCTTCTTTTCCACCAGAAGGTCCCAGGGATTGAACCCCGGTCCTCCCATATGGTATGGCAGAGGCCTTATCAATTGAGCCATACCTGCTTCCCCCCTCTTCATTTCTTTTTTTGGTTGTTTGTGTTCTCTCTCTTTTTTTGTCAGTTTTACTGATCTTTTCAGAGAACTAACTTTTGGTTTCATTGAGTCTCTCTGTTGTTTTTTTATTCTCTGTTTCGTTTATCTCCATTCTAATCTTTGTTATTTCTTTCCTTCTGCTCACTTTGGGTTTAGTTTGTTCTTCTTTTTCTTGATCATCCAGGTGTGAGGTTATGCCTCTGATTTGAGATCTTTCTCCCTCTTCTTTTTTTTTTTTTCACTTTATTAGAGAAGTTGTGGATTTACAGAAAATCTTGCATAAAATACAGGGTTTCCATATACTACTCTATTATTAACACTTACATTTCTTACAACTGATGAAAGTACATTTTAATAATTGTACTTTAGTTCTTGGTTTAGCTTAGGGTTCCCTGTTTATGTTGTACAGTTTATGGATTTTCTTTTTCAGGAGGTACTTCCCATTGAACCCAGGACCTCATACGTAGGAAGCAGGTGCTCAACCACTGAGGTGAGCTTTTAAAAGCATGGACTTTTAAAATTTTTCATTCTAATAACATATATACAACCTAAAACTTCCCCTTTTAATGACATTCAAATATATAATTCAGTGCTGTTAATTACATTCACAATGTTGTGCTACCATCACCATCAACCATTACCAACTTCTTTTTTAATGTAAACATTTAGAGCTATAAATTTCCCTCTTGGCCTTGCCTTTGCTGCACCCCATAAGTTCTGGTACTTGTATTTTAATTTTCATTTGTTTCAAGATATTTCCTGATTAACCTTGTGATATCTTCTTTGACTTCCTGGTTTAAGAGTGTGTTCTTTAATTTCTACATATTTGTGAATTTTCCAGTGCTTCCTCTGTTTTTGATTTCTAGCTTCAGTCCATTATAGTCAGAGAATACACATGGTATGATTTTAATATTTTTGAATTCATTGAAACTTGTGATATAACCTATGGTCTATCCTGAATAATGATCTATGTGTACTAGAGAAGAATGTGCATTCTGCTGCTGTCAAGTGAAGTGTTCTACATATGTCTGTTAGGTCTAGCTGGGTTATTGCATCAAATCTTCCATTTTTCTTATGATCTTCTGTCTCTCTGTTCTATCCATCATTGAAACTGGTGTATTGGAAGTCTCTTATTATTAATATAGAACTGTCAATTTCTTTCTTTAAATCTGGTATGTTCTTGTTGCATCATATATTTTGGGGCTCTGACATTAGGTGTGTATATATTTATAAATGCTATATCTTCTTGTTGAATTGACCCCTTTATTAGTATATAGTGACCTTTTCTGTCCCTTTTAACAGTTTTTTAAAAAGCAGTTTCATTGAGATCTATTCACACACTATATAGTCCATCCAAAGCAGACAATGAATGGCTTTTAGTATAATCAAAATGTTGTGCATTCATCACCACAAAAAAAATTTTGGAACAATTACTCCAAAAAGAAACTCCACTCCCCTTAGCAGTCACCTCTCAATCCCTCTATCCTTCCCTAAACCTCCATAACCATTAACATGAATTCCATCTTTATTTTATTTTATTGATCCCCCCCACCTTGTTGTTTGCAGTTGCTGTCTGCTCTCTGTGTATATTTGCTCTGTGTTCTCTGTGTCTTCCTGTCTTCTCTTTAGGAGGCACCAGGAACTGAACCTGGGACCTCCCATGTGGGAGAGGAGCACTCAATCATTTGAGCCACCTCAGCTTCTGGATTTGTTGTGTCTTTCATTGTCTTTCCTCTTTGCATCTCTTTTGTTGCATCATCTTGTTGTGTCGGCTCGCCGCACCTATTCATTGTGCCAGCTCTCCTTCTCCAGGAGGCTCTGGGAACCAAACCTGGGACCTCCCATGTGGTAGGCGGAAGCCCAGTCACTTGAGCCACATCTGTTTCCCTTGAATTCCATCTTTATAAATTGATTTATGTTTATATTTTATATAAATGGAATCATACAATATGTAGTACTGTTCCTTTCATTTAGCATAACCTCATAACAGTTTTTGACTTAAAGTTAATTTTATCTTATATCAGTATAGCTACCCAGCTGTCTTTTGGTTACTATTTTCATGGTATATTTTCCATCCTTTCACTTTCAACTTCTTGTGTCTTTGAACTTAAAGTGAGTCTCTTGGAAGCAGCATGTAATTAGGTCATGCTTTTTTATCCATTCTACCAATCTCTGCTTTTTGAATGGAGAGTTGACATTCAAATAAGTACTGATAATGCAGGACCTTCTTCTGCCATTTTGCTACTTTGCCTTTTAAGTCTTATACATTTTCTGGTCCCTCATTCTTTTTACAAGATGTGTTATTTCTCCCACCCTTGTTGTTTGCACTTGCTATCTGCTCTCTGTGTCTGTTTATTGTGTGTTTGTCTTCTTTTTTTAAGGAGGCACCAGGAACCAAACCTGGGACCTCCCACGTGGGAGGGAGGTGCCTAATTCCTTGAGCCACCTCCACTCCCTGCTTGTGGTCTTTCTCATTGTGTTTCTTATTGTGTCTCTTCATTGTCGTCTTCTTACATCAACTTACTGTGCCAGCCCATCATGTCAGCTCGTTATCTTGCTTGTCTTCTTTAGGAGGCATGGGGAACTGAACCCAGGACCTCCCATGTGGTAGGCAGGTGACCAACTGCTTGAGCCACATCTGCTTCCCCTCAAGTCTTCTGGTAATGCCTACTTTCACATTTATTTGATTTTTTTTTTTTGTAGTGTAACATTTTGAGTCCCTTCTCATTTCCTTCTGTATATATTTTTCAGATACTTTCTTGTTAGTTACCATTGTACTTAAATTTAGCATCATATATTTATAACAATCAAGTGTGATTTGCTACCAACTTAACTTCAATAGTGTACACACTGTTCCTATAGTCCTTTGTCCCCTGGCCTTTTTGTTGAACTTATTAAAATGATCTTTATACACCATATCTACAAAAACATAGATTTATCATTACTTTTCTGCATTTACACTTTAGAACTGGTAAGAAATAAAAAGTGGAGTTACATGCCAAAAAAAATACTATATTCCTGGGTTTTGTATTTACCATATGGTTACCTTTACTAGAGAGCTTTCCTTCTTTATGTGGCGTTGGTCCACTGTCTATTATCTTTCCTTCCAGTCTGAAGGAACTCTCAAGCATTGCTGGTAGGACAGGACTAGCAGTTAAGGGCTCTTTCAGCTTTTGCTTGTCTGGTAATGCTCCAATCTCTCCCTCACTTTGAAAGGAAGTCTCGTGGATATAAAATTCTTGGTTGGCAATTGTTTTCTTTTAACACTAAAACTTTCATCTCACTATCTTCTTGCCTTCATAGTTTCTCTTAAAAAGTTGGCACTTAATCTTAGGGACTCCCTTGTACATAACAAGGGAGTTGTTTCTCTTACAGCGTTCATCTTTTTTTTTTAAGATTTGTTTTATATATTCCTCTCCCCCCGCACCCCCAGGTCAGCTGTGTCCCTTTATTGTGTGTTCTTCTGTGTCTGCTTGCATTATCCGGCAGCACTCGGAAACTGCGTATCTTTTTTGTTGCGTCATCTTGCTGCGTCGGCTCTCCATGTGTGTGGCACCACTCCTGGGCGGGTTGCACTTTTTTCATGTGGGGCGGCTCTCCTTGCAGGGCACACTCCTTGCGCATGGGAGACCCCTATGCAGGGACACCCCTGCATGGCACAGCACTCCTTGCACATGGCAGCAGCACTGCACGTGGGCCAGCTCACCACATGGACCAGGAGGCCCTGGGGATCAAACCCTGGACCTCCTATGTGGTAGGTGGATGCTCTGTCAGTTGAGCCAAGTCTGCTTCCCTCTTACAGCTTTCAGCACTCTGTCCTTGCTGTTGGCAATTGCCAGTTGGATGCTCTGAGTGTGGGTGTGGTGCTCTTGGGGTTTATCCTGTTTGGGTTCATTGGGCTTCTTGAATATGTATATTCATGTCTTTCATTAAATTTGGGGTGTGTTCTGACATTATTTTTGGAATATTCCTTCTGTCCCTTTCTGTGTTTCTTCTCCCTCTGGGACCCCCATATGCATATATTGACACATTTCATGGTGTCCCTCACATCTCTTAGGGCCTGTTCTTTTTTTGTTCTTTTTATTTTCTGTTCCTCAGCCTGAAACACCTAAAATATTCCAACTGTCTTGTCTTTGAGTTAACTGATTCTTTCTTCCGCCTGCTATAATCTGCTATTTAAACCATGTAGAGAATTCTAAAATTTATATTTCTTTATTGAGATTCACATATTGTTCATTCATCATTTTCCTGATATCCTTTAGTTCTTTCTCCAAGTTTTTCTGTATCTCTTTGAGCATAATAGAGACCTTTTTTTTTTTTTTCCAAATGTTTTGTCTGGTATGTCCAAATTCTGTCATTTTTGGTTTCTGAATTTTTATCTTGTTCCATTGGATGTGGCATCATATCCTGTTTCTTTGTCTTGTAATCTTTTGTTTCACATTGTACATTTTAATATTTTAACGTGCTGACTCTGGGATTCAATCCCTGAGATGTTTCTTAAGTTTATATCCAACTAGTGATATGACAGAGTGCCGGGAACTAAACACAGCAACCAAAAAAAAAAAAAAAAACAGCAAGAAACCCCATACCTCACAGTTTAGCCCTCCTATAAAGGAGATCAGCCCAAGGGGAAAAGGAAATGAAGGATTCTCTCTGTCTTTTCTGAGCCTATGTCTTGTCCTTGGTTTGCATTTGCTCATGTTCTTATGCATTCCTTGTTTACAGGAATCTAAATGTCCCTTGTGGTCCCCATGAAATAGACTTTTCCCCCTTTATGGTGTTTTATTGTATATCTTAAAGTTTATAATCCTTTGCCCCAGGACACTTTAATTTGATTTCCTGTACTGCATTAGCTGTCCTCAAGCTGCTTCTGCCTGCCTGGCAAGTTCTGGAAGGGTAAGCCAGAGCCGAGTGTCCTGGTTCAGTCTTTCAGTCTGCCACCTGATAGACCGACACAGACATACAGACACCACAGTATGTGCACAAACGTTAGTCTGTTTCTTCCAGAACAGGACCAGGGAGCCACCATGGAAGCAGAGGCCAGCTCCACACTGAACCAGGGAGCTGATGGGGGAGGAGTCAGAAAGGGCGCCATGAGCTTCTCCTACCCTTTGTTTTAGGGAGGTACTGGGAATTGAAGCTGGCACCTTGTCCCTATGAAGCATGTGCTCAACAGCTGACCTACACCTGCTCCACAGTCCTACCATTTATTAAAGCTGTGTTTTTGATTCATCACTTGCCCAGTTACTGAAACCTTTTAACTGTTTTCCAGAGTTGTCAAGATGGTTCTGCAAGTTTTTGTTAGTCATTATAGAAATAGAAATATTTTTACTCTAATGGTAGGATAACACACATGGTATTCTGTAGCATGTTCTTGTCATTTCAAAACTTTGCATTTATTTATTGTTCATAAATATGGTTCCATGATTGGAAAGATGTATACTTTCTGGCTGCAAGCCTAACACCTCTCTTTCACTCTGCAACTCACTTCCATATGGTGCCTGCCCACACATGGACATGGACACATTTCTTCTTAGAGCCCAACTACCAACGTGTCTCTAAAGCTAATGCCATTCAGCCCTCACCACTTCCCTCACAGTAGTATGTGGTCCTGGGGATCACTCCTATCTGTCCTCCATCTGGTTCTGTGATATCACACTGGTTTCCCACCTCCTTCACTGGCCATTTGCTCTCGGTCACTTCTGTTCATCCAACCAGTCCCTAAGTCTTAGCCCTGGTCTCTTAACCCTCAGTATTCTCTTACTAGACAATCTAATGTGAACCCATGAAGAGTCATGCTAATTTTTATCTCCATTCTAGCCTTCTTTGAGGTCCATCTCTAGACCTGCATAATGTGCTGCTTTCTCTACATCTCCTCTTGGAGGTCTCGAAGGCACTTCAAACATGGTATGCCCCCAAATAAGGTCATGCTTATTCTCCCAAACCTGGTCCTCTCCTGTCATTCCTAATTCAGTGAATGGCACCAGAATCCAACCAGAGTGGTTAAGCAGGGAAATTGGAATCATTCTCAACTTCTCTATCATCTTCCATGGACAAGTCCTATTGATTTGACCTCCTTGGTATTTCTGGATACCATGCACCCTTCTCTTCCCCCACCATGATTATCTTGGAACAAGTCAGCACCATTTCCTGTCTGGACTAATGCAATAGTCCTCTAACATATCTCTATGCTTCCATTTTTTCTGTTTCATCTGTTTTTATTTTATATATATATTAGATTAATTTTTATTAGAGCAGTTGTAGGTTGACAGAGAAATCATGCATAAAGTACAGAGTTCCTGTATACCACCCCCCAATAGTTTTCCCTATTATTAACATTTTGCATTGGTTACAATTGATGAAACATGATCATTTTATATGAACCATAGTCATAGTTTACATTAGAGCTCACTCTTTGTGTTGTACACTTCTATTCCGGTAACATATATACAACCTAAAGTGAATCATTTTAAGCACTTTCAAGTATACAATTCAGTGTCATAAGGTTAGCATCAAAAGTTTATAGAGGTGTTTAGTAGAGGGAAAAATTGGTAACAATCTAAAAACCCAAAACTTGGGGAATGTTTCAACAAATTATTGCAGATATTTCTATGTATATTAATAATTATGTATTATTAACAACATGGAAAAATGCCCAAACATAAAATTAAGTGATAAGAGCTGGGAATAAAACTTCCAAGTTTATAACCCATGTGGTTATACCCATCTCTGTACCTGCTCCCAGCAGCTGACCTGGCTGGGAAAACCCACAGTCACCTGACTGGTCTCTCTTTAAGCTCATGACCGTGAACTCCAGCTGGAGCCTTAAGGCTGCCAGACAGTCACGAAATCCTTGCTGCGTTCATTCTCTCCTCAGCCGCACAGTCCTACCTCCTGGATGACTAGCTTACAGCTTCCCTTTCCTCCTCACACATCCAACACTCCCTCCGCCTTTCTTACTCTCCTGATGTTCTTCTTTTTCCACCACATAACCTCATTCTTGCCAGAGTTCAAGTTGTTTTCCGCACTGCAGTCAGAGTTGTCTTTTAAGCTTTAAATCTACTCAAGTTACTGTTCTGCTTTTAAAAAATCACCCAATAACTTCCCACGACTTTTAGGATTAAGAGCTTATCGTGGCCTACATCAGTGGTTTTCACTTTTTTAAAAACTGTAACTCAGCAAAAAATACGTTTTACACTGACATCCAGAACATGCACATCCTTAACTGAAGCAAGAGCTTGCATGACAATGTGCACCATTCTGCTAAATATCTGCACTCTGATGTTTTCCATTCTATTCTATTTTGTTTTTTAAAAAAATTGCTGCTTTCATAGTGTAACGTCACTAAGACAAAAAAGGACTAGGCAAGAGTCAAACATTAGAGATTAGGGAGACGTGACAATTAAATGCAATGTAGGGAAGCGGGTGTGGCTCAACTGATAGAGCATCCGCCTATGATATGGAGGGTCCAGGGTTCGATACCCAGGGCCTCCTGGACCTGTGTGGTGAGCTGGCCCATGAGCAGTGCTGCTGTGTACAAGGAGTGCAGAGCCACGCCTGGGTGTCCCCCATGTAGGGGTGCCCACGCACAAGGAGTGCGCCCTGCAAGGAGAGCTGCCCTGTACCAAAAAATTGCAGCCTGCCCAGGACTGGCACCGCACACATGGAGAGCTGACGCAGCAAGATGACGCAACAAAAAAAGCGACAGTTTCCCAGTGCCGCATGACAAGAACGCAAATGGACACAGAAGAGCACACAGCGAATGGACACAGAGAGCAGACAACCGGGGGCGGGGAGGAGGGGGAGGGGAGAGAAATAAATAAAATAAATCCTTAAAAAAGTACATGCAATGTAGTAGAGTGGGTGTAGCTCAGTGGTTGAGCACACACTTCACATCTATGAAGTCCCAGGTTCAATCCCCTTACACCCTAAAAAAAATGCAATGCTATACCCCGGGTTGGATCCTGAGGTCCTGAAAATGGATTTTAGTGAAAAAACTACTGAAATTCAAATAGGGTGTTTAGTTAATAGTATTAACATATGCAGCTGTAAGAAGAAATGAAGTCATAAAGCATATGACAACATGGATGAACCTGGAGGACATTATGTTGAGTGAAGCAAGCCAGACACAAAAGGACAAATACTGTATGATTGCATTACCATGAACCGAATATATTGTGTAACATATTGTATGATTCAAAAAATAATTTTATAGGTATTCAGTATTAAAAAAATAGTATTAATAGTGTGTATCAACATACAATTTTCACATCAAGGGAATCTGGGTGAAGGGTATACAGGAATTCTCTGTACTATTTTGTAAGTCTAATATTAAAAAAAAAATTTCTAACCCACGGCTTTGATTTCATGGCCTAATAACAGATCAAAACTTGTAGTTTGAAGAACAGTGGTTGATAGGAAAATCACCCTGCATCATCTGGTCTCTTTGCCCTGATGGGGCTGACGTTCAAGGGTAGCTCCATGGGACCACAGCTCCAAAGAGCCCAAAGCTCTGGACCCCGTGTGACCTTTAACAAATAACGACCTGTTGTAGCATCTTGCTTGTCACACTCGCTCTGGCCCAGGCCTACAGGCCCTCTTTTAGCCCCGCCCCGCCCTGGGGCTGTCCACTCTGTTTGGATTTCCTCCCCTCCTTCCTCCACCGACCTCTTCCAGTTGACCAGGACTGCAGCCTCTAACCCTGGCCTTGCCCGGATCCCTGGGGAACCATGACCTTCTGGACTGGGTCAGGTTCGCGTCCTTCGCAGGGTCTCATGGCATGTAAGAACACATTCCCAGCATAAATCGCATGTGTACATGTTATTATCCCATTCACCTCCGTCTTCTCCAGGCAGGGTTTCTAGGAGGGCAGGGTCATGTTTGCACTCCATTGTGTTGTGCGTTTCAATCTCTCATGTCTGGTATAAGCTCATTCCAAGATGTATTTTTTTTTAATTGCAGAAATGCATACTTTGGAAAGAAGGGAAATGGACTTGGCTCAGTGGTTAGGGCGTCTGCCTAACACATGGGAGGTCCGCGGGTCAAACCCTGGGCCTCCTTGACCCGTGTGGAGCTGGCCCATGCGCAGTGCTGATGCACGCAAGGAGTGCCCTGTCACGCAGGGGTGTCCCCCGCGTAGGGGAGCCCCACGTGCAAGGAGTGCGCCCTGCAAGGAGAGCCGCCTAGTGCGAAAGAAAGTGCAGCCTGCCCAGGAATGGCGCCGCCCACATTTCCAGTGCCGCTGACAACAGAAGCGGACAAAGAAACAAGACGCAGCAAATAGACACAGAGAACAGACAACCGGGGGAGGGGGGGAAATAAATAAATAAATAAATCTTAAAAAAAAAATTTGGAAAGAAAAATTTCCCCATAATTCCACCCACCAGCTGGAACCACAATTCGCATTTTGGATTATCATCTCCGGAGGTTTTCTGTTCCTGCCTTACCGACTTCTGCTTCCCTTCCTGGGACCTCTCTCCTCTTCTGGCGATCCCTGGGTCAGGGCTTTGAAAGGAGCCACCTAGGAACCTCATTCTCCTTTTCTGCTCGGACCGGGTCCAGCTGGGGGAGCTGCCACTGCCCTGCCCCAGGATGCCCATGGAACTCAGGAGGAAAATAACAGAGAGTGATGGCGGGAAACTTGGTGGATGGTCCTGAGAAACTGTTCCTGCCAGAAGGAGCCTTGACAGGATGGGGTGAGAGCCCCCCTGCAGAGACCCTGCCTGGCTGCAAGGAGCCTTGGCGACTAAGTCGCTAAACCTGGGCTGAGGCTGGGGACTGGCTGGGTGTGTTTGTTTGTTTGAGGTACCGGGGCCAGGGATTGAACCTGGGACCTCATATGTGGGAAGCTGGCACTCAACCACAGAGACACATCAGCTTCCCTGAGTTGGTTTTTTCATTTGTTTTGCTAGTCATTTGTTATTGTTTTTTCAGGAGGTACCAGGAACTGAACCCCGGACCTTCCATGTGGGAGCCGGGCACCCATTTTCTTGAGCCACACCCGCTTACCCATTAAGTGGTATATTTAACATACTCTTATTCTGATAAGACAAATATACACATTTAGAGTCTTGGAAGACAGTACGTGAACCTATTGATGGTGGCTATTATTGAGTGGAGGGATTATGGGCAATTTTACTTTCTTCTTTTTGGCTTACCTTTGTTTTCTTCATATACACGTGAAACATTTACTATTTTTATAAAAAGAAAAATTATCATTTAAAGAGATACGCTTTATTTATCTGGGCAAAATTGCTTATATTGCAAAAGCAAGACATTCATTCATTCATGACGTGCTATCAGCTGAGGTCACTCTCCTTTGACATTTTAAGGAAGTCACTAAATACTTCTACACATGCCTCTTCTGTCACTTTTACTGAGCCTGTGGTTGGCGCTAGGGATGGTCCATACTCAGGAGACTTGAATCTCTGGACTGCCCATGTGCCAGCTGGGCCCTGAGCCTCAGCAGAGTGGTGACTCCTACTCTCTGGTTTGTTGGTCTTACCCGGGTCAGCTCACAGGGAGGTGAAGATGGTCAACCACCACACCAGGGAACCAAGAGTGCCTACAACTGCAAGCAGAGGAATTGCATCCAGCATCCCTGTGGAATCTAAGCTCCCTCTTGATCCAGAGGTGGAGAGGACATCATCATCCCAGGGTCCACAGGATGGAGGAATAAAATATGGACTAGAGTGGGCTTACTGATATTCTACTATAAAACTGTTGTGATGAGTAATAGAAGAAATTTTAGCATCGAGGTGGAGAAAGTGGCCACAGTAGTTGCTGAGGGCAGGGAGAGGGAAGAAGAAATGTGATGTGGGGGCATTTTTGGGATTTTGAGTTGTCCTTAAATGATATTGCAGGGTCAGATGCTAGACTTTATATATCCTGGCATAACCCACCGAATGTAGAGGGGGAGAATGTGAACTACAAGGTAAACTATTATCCACGTGGTGCAGCAGTGCCTCAAAATGAGTTCCCTGAGTTGACGAGTGTGCCACAGTGATGGGGGAGGTTGTTGGTGTGGGAGGAGTGGGGTGGGGAGTGGGGTGGGGGTATGCGGGAACCTCATTTTTCTGTGTGATGTATATATCTTAAAAAAAAATAGAATTTACAAAAATGATGTGGTGGGGGTGGGGGGTGGATTATATGGGGGAAAAATAAAGGAAAAAATTAAAATAAAATAAAAAAATATATATATATAAAATAAAGAACATCCTCATACTAAAAAAAAAGTACTTACCACCTCCCTCTCCCCACCTCCTCACAGCCCAAAAGAATGGCAGCCTTTCTGAGGTTGTCTGAGTACCCCGGAGCTCCTGCCCCTTGGCGATGACGAGGACAGCGTTTCAGGAGCAGAGGCTGCAGTGCTCAGCCCTCTAGCAGCCTTGCCCCCTTGAGTCCCGACAGCAGCCCCGTGAGAGGGCCGGGGCAGCTGCCTTTCCACAAATTAGGAAAAGACACCCGTTCCTCCTGGCAGCCCATAGTTTGCAAAGCAAAACAGGGGCTGGGCTGACCCCCGCTTGGGCCCTGGGCGCAGCACCACCTACGCAGCTGTCCACGATGGCCCTGAGGGGGCACGGCTGGTCCCCTGATTTTACGGGTGCGGAAGGGGAAGCACGGGAGACCAGGGCAAGCTTGGAACTGGGCAGAATGAGGCCAAAGCCGGGTTCTTGCTTGCTTTGCTGTCCTTTCTCAGGGTCTGTGGCCAGCTGCCTTCAAGCTGTTATTTTTTTTCCTGTGCTCCAAATGACATCTTGAGGTCGCTCAGGTTGTTAAAGAATGTGGCTGAAGGGAATGGGGGAGCGTGCGACCTGAAGCCCCCACCGCTGGGCGCCCATCCCTTCCATAAGCAGCCCTCAAGGCCGCCCCGTGGACACCCTTTGCCCTCCCTGGGGGAGCAGGTGGTGGTGAAGGGAGGCTGGCCGTGAGGCAGGACACCCTGAAGTGGCCACTCAGTGCTTGGGTGACCTTAGCTCAGTACCCCCCTCCTTTTTTACGCTTTATTGAGATGAGATTCTCCTGTCTCAAGCATACAATTCAATGGCTTTCAGTATTCATGGAGTTGGGCAATTTTAGGATATTTTCATCAGCCCAGAAAGAAACCCTGTACTCACTGGCAGTCGCTACCCCCACTGCCCCATCTCCTCACCCCGCATCTGCATTCTGTCTCTACTGATTTGCCTGTTGTGGGCATTCATATAAATGGCATCATGCAATATGTAGCCTTTTGTGTCTGGCTTCTTTGGCTTAGCAAAATGTTTTTAAGGTTGTATTAGTCAGTCAAAGAGGTGCTGATGCAAAATACCAGAAATTGGTTGGTTTTTAGAAAGGGTATTTATTTGGCGTAGGAGCTTACAGATACCAGACCACAAAGCATAAGTTACTTCCCTCTCCAAGGTCCATTTGGAGCAAGATGGCTGCTGAGGTCTGCGAGGGCTCAGGCTTCCTGGCTTCCTCTGGGCTCAGCTCCTGTTTTCTCCACAAGGTCAGCTGTAGACTATCAGGCAAACGGCTCTGTCTCTCTTCCCGGGGCTCCAGCTTAAGACTTCAGCATCGAACTCCAACAGCAAAACTCCAACATTAAGAACCCTCCACTCTGTCCTTTGCCATGCCTTTTATCTGTGCGTCCCCACCCACCAAGGGGTGGAGACTCAAGGCCCTAATCATAACTCAATCGCCCACGTTACAGATCAGATTACAAACATAATCCAACATCTATTTTTGGAATTCATAACCATATCAAACTGCTACAAAGGTTTATCCATGTTATAACATGTATCAGAAGTTCATTTCTTTTTATTGATGAATAGAATTCTGTGAGGTGGACATACCACGTTTTATTCATTCATTCAGTTGGGTATTTATATTGATTTGGGTTGTTTCCACTCTTTGGTCATTATGAATGCTGCTGCTGTAAGTGCTGTGTACACGTTTCTGGATGGACACGCTTTTATTTCTCTTAGATATATAGATACCCAGGAGTGGAATTGCTGGAACATGTGGTTTAACTGTCTAAGGAACGGCCAGACTTTCCCGAAGCAACGGTACCATTTGACATTCCCACCAGCAGCATGGGACGGTTCTCGTAGCCCCACATCCTCCCTCACACTTATCAGTCTTTTGTATTTTGGTAAGAGGGATCTCCTTGTGGTTCTGATTTGCATTTCCCTGATGACTTACTTCCTTCTCTTCTGTCGCACATTCTGTGCAGGCAGAATCTAGAGGTTCTTCAAAGGTCCCTCTGGTTTGGCCTTCTTGGATCCTAAAGGGTGTCCCTTAGAACGGTGACGATCCACAGCTGTGGGTGGGGATGCGGGACTAAGTTAAGGTACAGGAGATGGAAGCAGCAGGGTATGGCATCAGCCCTCAGAAATTCTCCTGAAGGGCTCTGGTCACAGGGTGTCAGAGCTAGAGGAACTTTTGCCTCCATTCTGTCTAAATTGCCAAACAATTCCGCAGGTGAGGAAACCGACGCTCAGAGGGAGGTATACTATAAATTTTCAGTGTGTTAGTGGCAGCGGGTTGAAATCAGAGGACTCAGATCATGTCAGGGTAGCTGCAGGGCCCTCGATGGGATTCCCAACATTCTGTGGGACTGTGGGCCAGTTCCAGAAATTTCCAAAGCTTCCCCAGTGTGTGATGGCAATAATACTTTCCTTATGGGGTTGTTTTGAGGATACAAGATATTCAGCATAATAAAGGCCTCAGGAAACAATATATTTTGAATTTTGGAACAATTAATATTTACATATCTAGGATAAAAGACGCTTAAACGGTACAAAAGTGCATAAAATGAAAAACAAGCCTCTCCCCTCCACCCTTCTTCCAGGGCCACCGCTCTTACCAGTCTCCTGCCTTTCCTTCCAGATACGTTTCCTTCCAGATAAATGGATGTTATTTATCATCCAGGACCCTGGAGTTTGTGGGGCGCACTGACCTGCCTGCCTTCATAAGCTGATCTTTTCCACTCGGGCCCTTCCAGCCCCTTCTCGTGCCAGCACACAAAGCCCTGAGGCCCCCGTATTTGCCCAGCCCCGCCTTCCCCAGCCCCATCCACCTGGTAATGATTTCCTAGAGAGTTTCCCAGGGGTCTCCATGGGGACGTTTCCTGCTCCAATCTCCATGGTAACTCTCTGGGTTGCCATGGTGACACTTAAGTGATTATTTGGAGACCCTTAAATAAATCACCCGTGGTGGTACATGCAGGAGCGCTTGGCTCCGGCTGGCTCGAAGGGGGGGCAGCCAGGGCTGGGGCCCAGCTGGGCCGACGCGGGAGGGGGCGGGAGGCGGTGGTCCAGCCGGGCGAGGGGCCCCCCTGGGCAGAGCTGGACCGGGGCCTTCGGTGAGGTAGTTGGAGGAGAAGCAGCAGGGCAGCTCTTGACTAGAGAGCTCTGCAGCAAGGTGGGTGCCCCTGTTCAGACTGGGAGTGCAGGTGGGGGAGCAGCGGGGAGAAATCCAGAAAGTGATGGAGCAACGGGGCAAGGGCGGCTCTGGTGCCCTTACTCGTTTTTTAAAACTTTTATTAAATATAAACAACAACAAGAAGATTTAAAAAGAACACTTTTATTGTAGTAACATTTGTGACTCAAAATTTCCCATTTTACCTTTCTTTTTTTTTAAACTTTAAAAAAAATTTGTATTTTTATTTTAATTTTAAAATTTTTATTCCCTGCCCCTCCCTTGGCTCCCTTGTCTGTCAGCTCACGTTCTTGCGTGTCTTCTTTAGGGGGCACTAGGAACTGAACCGGGACCTCCTGTGTGGGAGGCAGGCACCCAATTTCTTGAGCCACTTCTGCTCGCATTATCTACTTGCAAGTTACAATTCACTGGTGTGAATTACATGCACAAGTGTGCCACCATCGCCACTGTCCATCACCAAACCTCATCACCTCTAACAGAAACTCTGCACGCATTAAGCAATACCTCTCCATTCCCCTTAAATCCTTACTCTTTTTTGACTATAACTTCTTTGAGGGGACTTAAGCTTGAATTCACTCATTTGTTTATTCATTATTTTAACTCATACATATTTTTTAAAGATTTATTTTTTATTTATTTCTCTCCCCTTCCCCTCCCCCCCCCAAGTTGTCTGCTCTGTGTCCTTTTGCTGTTCGTTCTTCTGTGTCTGCTTGGATTCTTGTCAGTGGCATGGGGAATCTGTGTCTCTTTTTGTTGCGTCATCTTGCTGCGTCGGCTCTCCGTGTGTGCGGCGCCACTCCTGGGCAGGCTGTGCTTTTTTCGTGCTTGGCAGCTCTCCTTACAGGGCGCACTCCTTGTGAGTGGGGCTCCCCTATGCGGGGACACCCCTGCGTGGCACGGCACTCCTTGTACACATGGGCCAGCTCACCACACGGGTCAGGAGGCCCTGGGTTTGAACCCTGGATCTCCCATGTGGTCGGCAGATGTTCTATCCTTTGAGTCAAATCTGCTTGCCTTAACCAATATTTGTAAAGCTCTTACTACAGGTGAGGTGCTGTACTAAGGACTGGGGATACAGCAGTGAATAAGCCAAACAAACAAATCCGTGTCCTCATGGGGCTTACATTCTTCTGGGGGAGATACAGACAACTGGTAAAATAAACAAGTAAAATATGTAGATTAGAAGGTGGTTTTAAGTGATATGGAGGATGGGAAAGCAGGGAAGTGGGTAGGGAGTGCCGGGATAAACTGTAGCACACAGGTACCTAATCGTAGCACACACCAGAACTGGGAGTCCCTGGGCAGATACGGGGACTCTGTTGGGGTGGAGGATGAGACGGGAGAGAATCTGGGAAGATTGAGACTGTAACAGCAGCCATGGCTCCTTCCAAGTGTGATGGCAGCACACTTCACGAGGCAATTCGCAAAGACTTCTGGCTTCCTGGACCCCTCGCATGACGCTCTGAAGCAGACGGATGTGGCAGAGGTTAGCGCGCATTTCACAGCCTGGAAAGCGGAGACCCTGGAGGGAGGCAGCACGCTTAAGGCAATGCTGCGAATGGCGGCCAGCATGATGACGTCGGCTTGAGTCTTCAACATCCCAGCCAAGGACTCTTTTTTTGCTGGACCAGTGGATTTATCACCCAGTCTGCAAAATCACACTCACCCCCGAGCACTGTCTTAGAGAAGGCTGCGTAAGTGGCTTGCGTTACATACCTGGGAGACTGGCGTGGTCTCCCTGGGGAGTATGGTTTATTTCTAACATGAACCTCAGGGATTGTGACATGCTCCCCAGAATTGGAATGTTATCACGAAGAAACTAGTGCCCGATGTGAATGGCAAGTGGGTTGGTCAGACCCCTTCCTTGGTGGTGGACCAGACCTAAGGGTACAAGGGTGTACTTCTCCAAAGCCCTGCTTCTCCAGCCCACCAGGTCATCCTCCAGGAAAGGTCAAAGTTTGGAAGCACAAGGGCTTGGGGCAACCCAAAAAGTTTCCTAAGGAGGCAGCGAGTCTTCTGCCTTTTCTGGATGTGGAGCAGCCACCTTCAAATAGGCTTTGGGCTTGCAGAGAGGTTAACACACAACAGAAAATGGTTTCTGGTCAGTTTAAGCCCCAAGCTGCTTACTGGAAAGTTCCTTAGGCAGTGAGTGGATCTGAATGGTCAGCCCTGCAAGGAACAGACCTCTGGAGGTCCCAAGCTTGGCTCTGGGGACACCAGTTCAAAGTGCTTGGAGAGGACGTGACGGGTTTACTGGAAAGTTCCTTAGGCAGTGAGTGGATCTGAATGGTCAGCCCTGCAAGGAACGGACCTCTGGAGGTCCCAAGCTTGGCTCTGGGGACACCAGTTCAAAGTGCTTGGAGAGGACGTGACGGGTGTCCTGCTGGCTGTCCTCTGGCTCCTTAAAGAAGCCAGGTTCTCTCCTTCCCTGGGGGTCTCCTGTGTGCTAGTCTTTCTTTCCGGGACACCTGCCTCTTGATCATCATGACAAGTGTCACTTTGACGTTAGCCCTCACAGTCCTCAAACCACTCAAAGAAGCAATTCTCCCCCATTCTTCTGTCACCATAGCCTGTTTCCTCCTTAGCGCTTAACAGTTTATAATTACACATTTGTTTGCTTACTGACTTTTCCACTAACCTGTGTTTTCCAATGTGAAGGCAGTGGCTTCTAGCCACATGTGGCTATTAAGCACTTGAAACTTGAGATATGCCAAGTGAAAAACACACACTGGGTTTTGAAAGCAGTATGAAAAGAAAAATGTAAAATACCTAGTAATTCTTATAGTGAGGACCTGTTGAAACGATATTTTGGGTACGTTTTGTTAAATGAAATATATTGTTAAACAATTTCATCAGGGGTGCAGGTGTAGCTCAGTGGTTGTGCACCTGCTTCCCATGTACGAGGTCCCAGGTTTGATCCCTAGTACCTCTTAAAAAAATTGTCAGTTTTAAAAAACTCTAATCACTAAAAAATTTACCATTACATATGTGGCTTCTATTACAGTTCTGATGGGCAGTGCTGTGATTAGGCTGTCACGGGAACTTTTTTCACCATATCATACCCAGACCTGATGCTGCAGCCAGAATATAGTAGGTGAATAAACAGTGCTATTTGTTGATTGAACGTATGATGGTCACATTTTCCATCAGCCTGGAAATATTCTCAGCGGCCTGCTAAGGGAATGTGATCTAATTGAAATGTCAGTCTCTAGAAAACATAATCTGGTCACAAAATTTGCAAGGAAGGCAAAGGAAATGGGAGAATGAAAGTCGGGTCCTGGTCCCTTTCTTCTGTAGAGGTTTTTCAGTGCCCTGTGTGATTTTGCCAACCCTACCCCACCAACATTCCAGTTGCCAGGTGTTGAGAGAATATTCTGAACTTTGTCAAGCAGAAAAAAAAAAAAGACCAAAAAAAAAGAGACCAAAGGCTGATACATGATTTCCCACCACTTCCTGTTCTCTCCTTCTTTGCTAACAGAGGTCCCCGTTTTTAACAGGGCACATGGCCACCCAAAGTCAAAACTAGTTTCCAGCCTCCTGTTGAGCTGGGTTTGGCTTTGGAAGTTCTGGGCAAGGGGATGTAAACAGAAGCGTCAAGCAACTTTTCAGAACTTTCCTTACAGGGAAGTGCTACGCCTTTCCTTTCCACTCTCTCCTGGCTGGAATGTGCAGAGCTTGGGCAGATATCTCGACTGTGGGGAGTGAAGATGGGGTCACCCCCTGGGGATGGTGGAAGAGAAGGCTGGAAGGAGCCCAGGTCCCTGAGACCTTTATGAAACTGCCATGTCAGTCCTGGAATAACTACTGATAGATTTTCTATGTCAGGAAATAAAGCCTTATTTCCTAATAATAAAGCTATTAACTTGAGTTTTTTTGGTCACCTGCTCCTAATTGATAGTAATACTCTTTCCCCTAAATAACTGGTGTCTGCTTGCTTTATGTTTGAATCTCTGGAAGAAGCCACTTTACTTTAAGTACAGAATACTCAAGTACTTTTGAAAAAGGTCTGCTCCAAGCTGACTTGATTTCTTTACTATCAGAACTGTAAAACAAAAACTGGTAATACCTTCAGGAAGTATTTAATACAAAATTAGAAAGGTTCAATACAGCAGAGTGAAAAATAAGCCCCCTTCTAGAAAAGTGTTGGTAATTGATAAGTGTTGATGGTAACACATATTCAAAAGGTAATTACCACTGAGCTGTATGCCTGAACGTGGTTAAAATGGGTAATGTTATACATTACAATTAAAAACAAAAACACCACCCGTAGAACTGTACCACAGAAAGAGCAAACCCTAATGTAAACTATAACTCATTATAATTAATAACATAATTATCATATTGGTTCAACTGTAACTAAGGTACTACACTAATGCAAAATGTTAATAAGGAAACCATGTGGTGTGTGTGAGGTGGCCTATAGGAACTCTGTACTTTCTGCATGATTTTTCTGTAAAGCTACAACCGCTCTAACAAAAAAACAAAAATAAGTCACCTTCCTACTTCTAGCCTTCCGTTACCCAGTTACTATCCCCAGAGGCAACCACTCTATTTCATAATATTTTGATGATTTTTATATGGTAACTGTGAAAAAAAAAGCCAAGTCCACCTCCATCTATATACTTATCTGTCATCTATCTCATTTATTCTGGACTTAGCATTCACAACTCTAAAATAAGATCATTTACTTTATGGCCCCAATTCAAGAACAGCACTGCCAGTGTCAGCCTCCTGCCTGTAGCGTAAAATACTTCCCAGGGACCACTGGTGGGGCAGACAGGGAGGCCGCCAAGACCATCTGGGTGGATTAAAAAAGGGTCAAGAGGATTGGCTTTAACTATGAATTCATGAAGCACATTTTTCAGAGAGTTAAGTCACCTTGATCGCAAACATTGAATGAGCATGTACTGTGCCGGGCACTGTGCCAAGACCTTTATATGCCTCCAATTGACTGCGAGTTAGGGGCCATTATTGTTTCCATTTTATGAACAAAATAAGGCCAGGAGTAATTAAGTCACCAGATCGAAAGGGCAGTTGGGACTTGAATCCCCATGGTTTTTGTTTTTTTTTAAGATTTATTTCTGTCCCTTTCCCCCCATTGTCTGTTCTCTGAGTCCACTTGCTGTGTGTTCTTCTGCATCCACTTGCATTATCAGGCGGCCCTGGGAATCTTTTTTTCTGTTGCGTCTTCTCTCCATGTGTGCGGTGCCACTCCTGAGCGGGCTGCGCTTTTTACACGCAGCGTGGCTCTCCTTGTGGGGGCGCACACCTTGTGCGTGGGCACCCATGTGGCACAGCATTCCTTGCTTGTGGCAGCACTGTGCAGCCAGCTCATCACATGGGTCAGGAGGCCCTGAGGACTGAACCCTGGACCCTCCATATGGTAGAGCCACATCTGCTTCCCTCCCATGGTCGGCTCTTCACCCTAATCCCTCAACCAGACGGGAAGCCCTGGGCCTACAGATACACGTGTTTGACTCCTCGCTCCTTCCTCCTGGCCCCAGCAGACCCCCTGGCCCTGAGCAGGGGCTTGGCAGACATCTGTGCGTTTATGTCCGCTTACTGACACTGTGAGGCTGTTGAGATGGTAGCATCCTTTCCCAGTGGCTCCGGGCCTGTGGCCTCCACCCCGGGCATTCCCTCTAGAAACTGAGGCCCAAAGGAAGGAGCCAGATGGGGCACAGCGGTCCCTGTAGGGAGGGAGAACCAGGAGGGGGCTGCCCACCAGAGCAAGTCTCTTGCATTCAGGGGTCAGTTTTGACCCCTGAATGAACTGGACAAATTTTTGCCAAGTTTGGGTCTGGACCCCTTTGCTCCACCCCTTTCTGCCAGAGAATTCTTTTGAGATGCTTCCGTGTCTGACTTACCTGTTTTGTTCATTGCTGTACTCCTGGTACCAGAATAGTACCTGGGACGTATAAGGCCCTCCATGTTTGTGCAATGAATGAATGAACAGTTAAGTTAGGTCCCTGTTCTTGGCTGGCTGGTACTGCCAGCGCATGGGCTTGGGAGCCCCAGCTGCCTCCCACTGAATTTAAACCAGCTCCAGGACGGTGGGCAACCTCTTCTCCCGTGTTTCTAAGTCCCAGGGGTTGGCGAGGGCACTCACACTCACCTCCAGCACCTGGAGAGGTGAGCTTGTCGCATGGGAGACGTCTCATTTCAGGCATTAAGGCCCACACATATCCCAACCACGCACTTCACAGCCTGCAAGGGGGACTCTGTCATAGTTTTATGTAGAGCAAGTTTGCCTCTTGAGTTTTCATAGAAAAACAGAGTTCTGCCAAGAGACAGCAAAAATGCCAGAAGAATAATCATTACATAGTGTCAAGTTCAACTAGAGATGAATCAATGTGAATACACTCGGATAAACCCTGAAATAGAAACATGGCCCCATAATTTAACTGACACAGATGTTGGAAGACTCCAGAATGTCTCTCGCCACCTCCCAAGTGCTGAATAAAGGAGGGGGCTGTCACTGAAGCAAACTGCTATTTTAATCCCCTTGCACGAAAGATGCAAAAAAGGAAAAAGAAAAAAAGGGAGGGGGTAAAGGGTTAGAGAGATCAGTAGTCAGAAATATGTATTGGTTAATGGAGGAGGCAGAATTTAAATGTGTTTTTTTCATACTTCTTACAAACAGGCTCAGAGTAACATCTTAACCTTCCACTGAGTTCACTCTGGAGAATACATTCCTAGCCCGTCTTCAAGTTTTACGCTTGCATAAAGCCAAATGCTCGGGTCAGAGCAGATGATCACAGTAGGGAGGAGAATTTAACACCCAACCACGAAACAGAGTAGGCAGTACTGAGTGGGGCTGGCAGCAAGCCTTGCCTGTCAGTGGTCCCAGGGGGACGGCAGTGCCAGCGGAGCCCCGGCCTCGGGACGCACAATCACAGAACCTCGGCGACACCTCAGCGCCAAGCTGAGCCCGCCCCGGCAGGGGCTCATCAAGGGCTGACCATTGCCCAAAGCAGCACCTGACGGCCACGCCCCCTCCTCCATCTCAAGCTGCTGCCACACATGGACAGGAGTGGGCGCCGGGTTCCTCCCGGGAGTCCATGCCCCCTCCCCTCCTCCTCAGGTCCTCTCCAGCAGTAGTGGGTCTGCCCTGGCCTGTGACTTCGTTCCCAGGCGTGAGGGTGGGCACTGACGCGCTTCACCCTTGGGGCAGGAGCAGCAGCAGCCCTGCGAGCTCTCAAGTGCCAGCCTGGCATCGATGGCTGCTAATGGATCTAGTCCTCTGTCTTCAGCCAGGTTAGGTCCGTTCCGAGACTGAAAAGCTTGAACATTAGGGAAAATGGCATTTTTCTCATGTCTCTGATGTCCCAAGAGAAGTTCACAGATCAACCTCATGGGTGCACGGAGACCCTAGGGCCAAACTACAATATTTTATTAGAATTTAATAGAATTTTAAACTTGAGCATTGGCCTAAAACAACTCAGGTCAGGAAGTGATAACTCACAATCATAGCAGAGTGGAGAGAAAGCGCTCATCTAGTTCAGACGCCCCAACTAACGGTACTATTAAGCACCTCGGTAGCATTAACCCAGAACTGGGAAATCAACAGTGAGCGCCCAAAGGCGATTCCATAAAACAGCAATGGAATTCTTTGGGCCTCCCTACTTTTCCTGTTACCACATCTACTTTTTTCATCATCCAAACCATCTTCTTGCTCAACAATAAACTCACATCTCTTGGGTGCTGGCTGACACGTCAGCAGGGTCATTTCAGAAACTGGCCTTCTCCAGCGCATGGAGGGGGAAGCAGGGTCCGAGCCCTCCTTTCTACCATCAACTCACTTCCAGCTGAGCCACTGAGGAGGAAGGAGGAGTGGGGACAGCGGGGCCCAGAGCAGGGAGGCAAGGACAGGCTCTGCGGAACCTTCTCCAGAGGGAGGGAGCTGCAGCCATCGCCATTTCGTCTTCCTGGCTCTCAGCCAATCTTAATGAGCAAACTCAGCACAAAGAACACACTGTCTCTAGGAGCAAAACCCCTCTTCTCTGGAGAAGACAAGCTACTTACGTTTCTTTCGTATGCTGCACAAAACCCCCTCAAAAGCCTGGCGGAATCCACCAGCGACGGGGAGGTTATTGTGCGGAAGCCTGAGCAAACGATTAAACGGGGTCCTTCCTGGCATATCCTGCTGTTTCTCTCCTCACAGCCCTGACATGTGGTTTTTATTGTCACAGGAGATTTACACCCTTCAAGCTGCTGCCAACTGGGGCAGATCCCCGGCTTCAGCTGACCCAGCCCCTGATCCCTGGGGGGTGAGCCTCCTCCCTTCCTGCTGGGTGGCCCTTGCACCCCTCAAAGCTGGCGCCTGCTTGCTGGCCCTGGGGCTGGCCCTCTCCTACCACTGCCCTGGGGCACTTTTTAGGCTGCTGGTTCTGCATCTGCCCCGCACACTCACTTGTGGGGCCTGAGAGGCAGGACGAGAACGGGGATCCCCAGGAAGGCGTGGAGGCCAGCACAGGCAGTGAGGGCTGCCGGGGCGTCTCACCTGCCATTGGTGGGCACACCCGAGAGGCTCAAGCCATCCTGACCCCATCTCCACAGGCCCCGAACGCTGGTGTAGATTCTAGAGGCCCTGAGAGATGGGCGTGACTTGTCATGAGGTAAGAGTCCCTGCTGAAGGGGTAGGAGGAAGAAGGAAACAACAGGGTAGCTGGGCCTTCTGTAAAGGCCACTTCAGAGCAGCTGTGGGGCTCACAGCAGGCGCAGCCCCGTTATAAACCCTAGACGCCCCATTTGCTTAACCAGGTTTTCCAGAGATGTGTCGATGCTGGCTTTATACTTTTGAGTTTCAAAAGTAAAATCATAACAACAAAAGTCCCCAAATCCCTCAAACTGAACAAATAAATAATGGTAACAATATTTACACGAGTCTGTCACATTGAGATTCCAGTGTGACTGAGGAATGGAAAAACTGGGAATCTCCCTGGCCTGTGCGGGCTTAGACTAGGTACAAGGTCAGGCTGGAAGACCCCACGGGGGACCACCGGATGGCATGGAGTGAGGTGGGAATCAACAGTGATACTGGGCCGGGGTCCCTCTGAAGTCCAGCAAGGCAGGGTGGGCAAGGGGTACTGGGCTGTCCACAGACAGGGTTTCAAAACAAAGAACAAACACTTTAGTGCTCACAAGCGGTGTGGTGCAGCCAGGGCACCGCTGCGAGCTGCTCCGCATCGGAGGAGGCGCTGCTCCTGGGCTCCAAGGGCCTTCTCTGAGGGCGGGCACAGGCCGGGGCGTAGGGTCTCTGTCCCGGAAGGACGAAGTCTCCCAAGTCAGCCACTGGTCTCGAGCCCCTTTCCCGACAGGAAGAGGCGCCCGAGACCAGGGATGGGCCCCGCTTCCCCTCAACTATGTGACAAGGGGAATGTGGAATTCATTTGAGTCGAAGATGAGGGGCCTCCTGGGAGGGTTGGGGTCCCGGTTGGCCTTGTGGAGCAGCTTGAAGAGCCCGGTCCCAATGTTCATCGGGATTCCCATGATGATGCATTCAGACACTCCTGGAACAAACCAGAATAGAGATCAGAGGTCCTCCAGACTACCCACCTAGGAGTCAGAAACAGCTCCACTACCATCACCTGGCGGCATCTGGGTGAGTCACTCACTTCCCACCTAAAAACTGGGGGTGGCTGTGAAGCCGGGCTCAGCTCTGCTCTCCTAGGTGGCCGGAGGGAATCCCTGCGGCCCTGGGAAAGGGCCAGTGCCCTCACAGCCGGGCAGCTTGCTGGAGGCTGAGGCAGCCTCGCCTATTCTCTCCTCTCGGAGCCAGAGGCAGACTGGTGAGGGGCACTCCTCAGGCACTGCCTTTGGGGACACTGAACATACACATTAAGGACACTGAATGATGTTTCAGGAAACCCACTGTTTCCTTAACTTAGTGCCTGGAAGAAAAGCAAACAACTGGGGATGAGAAGACTACAATCCTACTGGAAATGGCAGCAGAAAGTGCTTAGCTGTGCTCAGAGATAGGGCTGGGCCAGGCTTAATAGCACGCCTGAGCCCGGGAGATCCACAGCCAAACACTCAAAAGGCAGGGTTCCTGGAAACTTAAAGGAAGGGGGCGGGTACAGAATCTTTCTCCGAAGACATTTCAACTTTTATGAGATCCAAATGGTGGGCTTAACATCAGGCTTCTGACTCCATGAGCAGCGAATTAAGTGCCTACTCCATTCCAAGGTTTGTGCTATCAGGGAACCAAACCAAACCGAAAGCCAAAATGTAGTGAGGACCAACAGTGAGTAACCATATGCTACAGGACAACGAGGAGCGGGAGATTTCAATGTGACATGGGGTGGCGATGCCAGGTCCCCTGTAGGAAGGCGGTGGTGGGTGGGGCTGCTGGAGGATGGCTGGCTAAAGCCAAGGCTCGGGGCTCAGCTTCCAGGTGTCAGGTTTGGGGCGGCTGGGCCTTAGCCCAGTTGTCAAGGAGACTCACTCTTCCTTTGGCCTTGGCCTCCCACACCTCCCTCTCCCCCCACCCCAATTTCCTTTCCCTTCTCTTTCCTAAACAATTATATAACTCCTCTTCTCCTCCCTCTAGATTTGGATCCCCTTTGAAAAGAGAAGAAGACCAAGTCTGAGTTCACTTCAGGAGCAGAAGATGACTGGATAATCTGCCCGGGGGACGCACAGCGACCACTGCTTCTTTGTTAAGACTACACAAGGGGAGGAGTAAGGCAGAAAGTGGTCCTTAGGAAGGAGAGCTTCGGAGGCTCTGCGCCCCCGCCCCGGGCCTGAGCAGCGTGTGGCCTTGGTCAGGTTTCTCAGCACCCATGAGCCTACAGGGTCTTGCCACACATCGCAAAGGCTACAGCAAGAGCCCAGCATGGTCAGCGAAGGACGGGACACAGGAGCTGGATAAGTAAAAGGCACCTGCTGCTCCAGTCAACCCTGCCCCTCGTGCCAGGGGAGTCGACGTGCCCCTCCAGGGCGCACTCTGTGGTGTGAGGCGGCAGCACAGCGAGGGACGAGGCCGTGCAGTCCGACTTGACTGCAAGCAAGCCCGTTCGCCTCAGTCTGCTGACCCGTTTAATACCTGCGCCTCACAGGTCTGTGGAGGCGGCAGACGAGGCGCCCACACCGCGGGGCGCGTGCAGCACGACGAGCACCTTCCCCAGGGCGTCAGGGCAGCAGGGCCCTCTGCCGCTCCCAGGGGTGCAGCCTCCTCACCACACCGAGACCGCGAGATTGTGGGGGGATCAGAGCAAGAGAGAGAACGATGAGCCAAGTGTGGAAAAACGTTAAAAGCTGGTGGATCTGGGTATCCGGGTGGCAGTCTATGTATGGATTTTGTACTATCTGTGCAGTTGTCTGGTATGTTTGAAATTATTTCAAATTTCAGAAGTTTATTAAAAAGTCCCCGGGAAGTGGATGTGGCTCAGGCAGTTGGGGTCCGCGGGTTTAGTTACCCAGTGCCTCCTAAAAGAAGTCAAGCAAGGCAGCGAGCTCCCGTGATGGCTGTTGCAACAGGATAACACGATGAAGAGACACAATGGGAAACACAATGAAAGACACAATAAAGGGTAGGGGGGAGAAGTGGCTCAAGCCACTGGGCGCCTCCCTCCCACGTGGGAGGTCCCAGGTTCAGTGCCTCCTAAAAAGAGGACAAGCACATAATGAATGGACACAGAGAGCAGAAAGCATGTGCAAACAATAAAGGTGGCAGGGAAGAGGGGAAAAAAGATTTTTAAAAAGTCCCTGACTACAAGTTTTCAAGGGCTATAACAGTTCCTACATGCCCAGGGTGGCTCTGATCTTCTTGGACCAAAAATCATTTGCTCTCCCACCCGTCCTAACAGAAAGAGGCCCCTAACAGATGCAGGGGGATGCAGGCAGGCTTTGGGGACAAAAGATCGATCAGTTCCAATCCCATGATCTTGACCTTATTCTTAAAAGACCAAAGCTCCACCTCCGCAGTTTGCTCCCAGACACCTGCAACCTACCGCACACGGAATCCTTCTGCCCGAAGTAGGCAGCGTCAAAGAGGTGGTCGGCCGTCTTCTCAAAGGAAGCCAGCATCAGCACGCTCTCCTTCATCTTTGCCAGGCCAAACCGAGTGATGCCCAGGACTTCACCCTGTGCCAAGGGAGAAGCGTCAGAGCACCAGGTGCGTGGGCCCCGTGCAAAGGCTGTGAGCTGAGCCACACCCACGGCGTCCAGCAGAACACAAGCCAGCTGCACAGATGTCCACACCACAGGCCCTGGTCTAAAGGGATCGCAGCAGCTAGCGAGCTGTCTGAACTGTGTGTCACGAAGAGGCCACTGGTCACTGACAAGACGGGTCCTTACTCTCAACTAGATGCCTTTGGAACAAAGAATTAAGACTTACAACCACTATTTGGATTTGAGAACTTGAATTGAGAATCTGACTTAAAAAAAGGGGGTGGGGAGAAGGAGAGTACTTCAGAAGATGTTTATATGGCTTAAGGAATTAAAACCTCAAAGAATTTTTAAAAACCTCAAAGCAGGGAAGAAGTAAATTTAAGTATATTCAAAGGAATATTGTGCCATCATTTAAAAAGTATATTTAAAAAACTACATAACATGAAATGTATTTATACAGTAAAGAATCAGGATAAAAACTGTATACATACCACTTAGTCCAACTATGGTAAAAAAATATATATATGAATATAAAAAGAAGACTTAAAGACATAAAAATGATAGTTTACTCAGCGTGGTAGGAAGTGGGTCATTTTTTTTTTTTTAGGTACTGGGACTGGGGATTGAACCCGGGACCTTGTACACAGGAGCCACATTGGCTCCCCTGAGTTGTTTATTTCATTTGTTTGCTTGTTGCCTGTCTTTGTTTCTTTTAAGGAGGCACTGGGAACTGAACCCAGACCTCCCATTTGGGAAACAGGCGTTCAACCGCTTGAGCTGCACCCGCTCTCTAGAAATGGGTCATTTTGTCCCACCTATTTTCTAACATGGTAGTATAGTTCAGGCTTTGTATGGGATGCATGCTGTAAAGGTGCAGTCCTGTGGCATTGCTATAAGAAATACATGTTTTGAAGAAAGCTCCCCAGTCCCTCCACTGCAGATCTCAATAACTTATTTTTCACTTGGAAATGGCTATGGATGAGGTATGAGGGATGAACACTTTGGCTTGCCAGAGAAGTTCCTGGGCTTCTGTCGACGGCTAGCTTTGCATTACGATAAAATTTATCATCAAGAAAAACACATGCTCCGCCTCATCGCCTTAGTCAACTAATGGGGTGTGAAAGTTTGCCATGAGGTCACAACTGCCAGTTGAGATGTCCCCAGAGCCCTTGGCTTGACTGCTCTCTTTGCAGTTTGGGTGACTGTGACATCTTCTCTCAGCGGCAGTAACAGCCGTGCATCACAGCCGTGAATCCTACCCGTGTCAACAGCTCCCCTGGACGTGCCCACGAACCTTGTAGGTCATGAGGTCAGACAGCAGCATCACGTGCCTCCTGTCGATGCTCATGCCGTGGTTGACCATCGTGTACTGGATCTCATTGATGATTGTTGTCCGTGCAGCCTCGATGCCCAGGGTTTTCTCCACCTGCAGGGAACCAGGGATGAGCGAGCCCTTCCAGGGCCGAGGCCCCTTCTCTCTGCTTCCCTCTCTGCCCTAGGGTTCACCCTAGGTCTGTTGTCTGTGATGGATTTTTAGTCCCTGGCCCAGACCCAACAGCGGCGTCAGCGATGCGTGCCCGGAACCAGCTGAGCGCCTGCGGGCGGCACTGAGGGGAGACGGCCCGACTCCCCCGTGACCCAGCCTGGCGAGCGCTACCTCGTACGTGTTATTGGAGGTGGTGCGGGTGCCCTTCACGCCGTGGGTGGCCATGACGGCGCGCAGGTTATCGCCTTCCACCAGGAGCTTGTACTTCTCCCTGCCGCTCTGCTCGTCCACGTGGATGACGGCTCTGGACACCTCGGGGATGCCCTGCACCACCACCTGCATTCAGAGACGAGGACGGCCTGAGGCAGTGCCGGCCCGCGGCCGGCGGCCCCACACCAGCAGCCCCAGAAATCCCCAGGCACGGCAGGCCCCGTGCTGCCGCCCCCTCCCTTTCTCTCTACTGGCGATCGGTAACACTCAGCTTCGAAGTGCTGCGTGAAGGAGGAGTCCAGGGGACGGGGCTCCTCACAGGTTCTGCTTTGTGAGAGGAGACAAGAGTCTAAAAGGCAGAGTTCCTCAGAGGAGTAAAAACTTGCCTGATTCCTAGGGAGGTGGCAAAGAAATGGAAACGGGGCACCGCCCAGCGCCTCGGTCCTGACTAAGGTGGTGTCAGAGTGACAAAGTCACTGGGCCCCATCACACCTGGGTGCTCACACTAAGGTAAATGCTGCCTCGCCCTTCACAAATCTCGAGGCACTTGGCCGGCAGGGGCCCCAGAGAAGTGGCCTTTGTCTCACCTTGGGGAGATCCTCTTTCAGGAACTGCAGCACGTAGTACATGGAGCTCTTACTGTTCTCCCTGGGTGTGACGCACACCACAGCCTCGCCGTGGACAGCCACGTCCCCAGGCTTCACGCGGAGCCTGGACGTGCAGATGGAATACCGCACTGTCTCGGTGTTCACCTGCAAGGGGCCCGGGCAGGGGCCGCACACCCAGGACCTTACCGATGTGTTTGGAGGCTTCAGTCCCAGGCTTTCCCCACCTTGTATTTCGTTACTATCCCCACTCCCCCAAAAGTATTTTTATTATTTTTTTCCTACCCCCCTGCAAAATTTGAATATCGTAAATATGTTGCACATCTTTTTAAGTATTGTACACGTATCTGTGCAATTGACCCTCCCCTCCCCAGGTCCAGTTTTTGCCTATTGAAAATGCAGGCTCGGTTCAAAGCCACAACTGCAGCTTCTGTGGCATGCTCAAGGAGGCATCTGTTGTGCCCCCAATTGTTCATGTGCCACATTCTTGGATGTGAGTCACAAGGCAGGCAGCAAGAGACAAGCCAGAGAAAGCCCCCAACTGGATAAGGTCTGCTAAATTTGAGTCAATTGTTGTACGGACAGCAAATGAATTTGGTACTTGAGAGAATGGACTGACAGAATGGGTTGTAAAGGCTGGGAGAGATTTCAACTCCTTGAGAGAGAGAGAGAAGGTACCACTAAGTGACACAGTTTGCATCCCCAAAGCAGTCTGTCACTGAGAGAGGCTGATCATCTTTCACCTGTTACCTGGCCATAAACAGCAGGAGAACAAGCCAGAATCCACCCATCCAAATACATCCAGGTACGTGCTATGCTGAGCCCAGCCACGTGCTATGCTGGTACCCACTGATAAGCCACCCTGCAGTGTGGACCCCCCAGAGTCAGGGAAGCTGGGCAAGGAGACTGATGACCATGATGCTGGGTCACGAGTGAACCACTACTGTGGCCTGCACTAAATTTCAACTCATTTCCCGACTGTCTTTAAACGGCAGGATCTGTGTCAAGATCAGGTGTAGAAAGAGAGAATGTGAAGGGACAGCAGAATCACACAGCACAGAAACCCAGCAAAAGCAAGGCATCCCGTGTCTTGCTTAGCGCTTGCCCTGGTTTATCAGCACCTGCCTTGGGACGAACACAGGATGGCTTCCCTCCCACATTTCATGACGTGACTCACTTCCAGTCTCAGCAGTCTAATCCGTTCCAGGGAGAGCTTGATGAGAATGAAGCAGTCGTCAGGAAGAAACACTTCTTCAATATATTCTGCGATCTGTGGTGTCCGAAGATCAGCATGTTAATCAGTTTCCCCTCTCCTAAGAGCTTACGCAACCTGCTTTCTTCTCAGGGCAAAGGATAATGTGGACACTGCTGCCTGGTCAACTAACTGGGACTGGCTTTTGACTTCCTCCCAAGACTGCTGATCCAGTTTGCTTGTTATCTTACCTCCCCCAAGAGGGTTTTCTCAATTCTCCCTTTCACGAGGCGGGCGTAGTCTGCGTCGTCATCCTTGTCTAGCTGTGCAGTGATAATTGGAGTGCTATGAGAAGGAAAGGAAAAATGCTTCAAGCACAGGAAAGAGCCTGTTTGAAGATCACTGCTTCTAGAAACCCAATTACTATTTACAACTGTAGCACTAATAGAAACAGCAACTACAACTCCTGTGCATTGACTTAGCGGCCAGGCATTCCACTAAGGGCTCCATGAACACTCCCATTTACACTTGCAATTTTGGAACTCCCAAGGCAACGCAACAGTGAATGAAATGACTTACAGAAAATTCTCCCTTGCCAGTGGAACCTACTTCTTCCTCTTTGGGCCTGAGAAGCAGTTATTTCAGGCCGGTCCCATGATTACACTGACTCTTCCTGTATTAAACCTTCTCCATTTCTCCCCTACCCAGGAACATTTCCAGCTCCTCTGACCACTAGCCATCAGCCTCTGCCTACACTGGCCTGGATACCTTCTGCTGGACACATTTCAGTCTGACACCCCGCCTTCGGGGATGATCGGACCAGCCCAGAGGAACAGGCAGAGATCCTGCCATCCTGGATGCCCAGAGCTACCTTCCATTTAATGCTATGTATTATTTGTTAGACTCACATCCTGGGTGTTTCCTGATTTTTGCCACAGAATGCAATGTAATGCATTTCTATTTTTCTAGCTTCAGGTCACCTATAAAACCTTCCATAAAATCCCCAGGCCTTTACAGAATACGACCACAGTCTGAGTGATAGAACACACCAGCCAGGCCTATTTAGGCTGGGAATTAGGACAGCAAAAGGCTGGAACCTACAATGATATATTGCTCCAGTTTTTCCTGTCAATCGTTACATTTCTCTCTCTCTCTTTTTTTTAGGTACTGGAGCCAGGGATTGAACCAGGGACCTCTTATGTGGGCAGCCAATGTTCAACCACTGAGGAACACTGGCTTACCTGAGTTGGGGTGTTTTTTTTTCCTTCATTTGTTTGCTTGTGGTTTGTTTTTTTGCTTTTAGGAGGAACCAGGGACTGAACCTGGGACCTCCCAGTGGGAAGCAGGAGCTCAACCACTTGAGCCACATCCACTCGCACATCCAGCTTAAATTTTGACTCTCCATTTTTCACTCTAAAATTTTAAGTGGCTTTTTTTCAAAAAATCTAAATAACGATTAACATAACAAAGACACTGCCCAGAGTTCGACATGCTGATCCCTTCAGAGTATGGCATGCACAAATGTGACAGGCCCACAGCTCCTCAAGCCGTAGGCAGGCCAGTGCAGAACGGGAGGGAAGCCGGTGGCACCTGATGGCCTTGGAGGCGTTGATGATCTCTTTGATGCGGGGCACGCCCAGGGTGATGTTCATGGAGGCCACGCCGGCAAAGTGGAAAGTCTTCAGGGTCATCTGGGTGCCCGGCTCACCAATGCTCTGCGCACAGAGCGCGCCTACCGCAGAGCCTGGCTCCATCTGGGCCCTAGAAAGCAAAGACGGATGAAAACACGCCGTGACAAAGCAAAGTCCAGCAAAACTGCTGGGGAGAGGCTTCTGATGAGACAGATGACAGCAGGGTCAGGGATGAACTGACAACGAGCCAGGCTGTGCTTAGGCCGGAGAGGCTGGGCACAGGCGAGTGTCAGATGCAGACAGGGGAACATGGTGCACACAGAGGGGCTGACAATGGCATTCAATGTTGTGGGGCCACTTGTGGTCAGCAAGGGACGACTGGGTCCCAAATGTCTATTGCCTGGAGATCTGAAGGCTCTGCTGACAACTGGTACTGAAGGGGAAAGAGCAATTGCCATCTGATGTGTTTTTGGTAGTCTCTCCATAGGGAGGGGACACTCAGAAAGTTCTTTACAATTGTCTCCACATCTTGGAGCCTCCAGCTTAGAGACCCTCTGGAGTCCCTAGATAACAGGGGAGTAGAGCCTGTCAAATACTGACCAGTCTGCCATGCTGGCAGCCAATGAGCAGTGCTGGCGCAGGACCTGGCGCTGAGGGCAAGCACTCAGGAGCAACGAGAGACTGATGGCATGTCCTCTGGTCTACGACAATGAGCATTCCTACCTCATGTACTTGTCCCTGCAGGTCTCCAGAAACTTTTCTATTTGGGTGGGGGTGATCCGGTCCAACTGGTACAGCACTCGGGGCTGGAGGAACAAAAGCCAAGTGTGGATTTAGGAGGCAGCATCTCACTACACCTCGCTGTACTACCACACGCAGGAAGGCTGTTACCTCAGTTGTGCCGTTATCATTGATGCCATATTTATCTCTGGTTTTCTTGATTTTCTCAGAAACTCCCTTAATGAATTTTTTTATTTCCTGAAACATAATAGAGCAAGTATCAGTTTTATATTTCTCAGTATCCCGAACATGATTCACATCACGCACTGCAGTGATACATGGCGAGTCTGGAGCATGCTAGTTATAACCTCAGAAAAGGATCTGGCCTAGCTAATGGTTCTATTACAAGGCATGTTTGCAAGGGCTGCATCTCACACACATCCACACCCTGACAAGTGCTTCGTTAGTTAAGCCATTTTTCAGGCCTTTTTCCTCCAACAATTGGTACAGAAACAGCATGCATTAACCACCTCGCAGCACGGCTCTCAGTGGCCTTCCCCACAGCGTGTGGAAAGCGGCACCTGGACGGTTCACATCTCAACTGCGACTTTCTTTTTTGCCCTCCTGGCACACCAGGTTGCCTGCGTGTACAAAGCTCAGAACAGGTGTAACAGTACCATTTCCACTTTTCTACTCTAGATGTACTAACTTTTGAGTGTTTTCTTCTAAAGCCACTATATTACTATCAATTAAAATCTACAGCTAAAGCATAACTTTGTAGACATTTGACATGCACTTGAAACAAAAGCCTCAAACTTGCCTTCATTTCAAGGGAAACACTTGCAAGTCTATTTCCCTCTGACCCCTTTCTCTGCATCACCACCTCTCCTAGCCCCATATTCCCATCCCATAATTAGAACTTCTAAGAGTTCCTGGAAACCGCTATAAGGTCAGACATGAAAGCTCAGTGTATATGCCATTCCCGCTGTACTTAAAACCACAATGTAAAGCCCAGCGCTGACGACAAGATGGAGCAAGGAAGGTTATGCAGAGCAGCATATGCACAGAGGCCTGGCAGGGCAGGGCTACAGCCTGCAGACGTGAGTCTGTTTTACGGTGACTACTCAAAGGGGAAGAAGATGGTCTGTTTTGCAGTTTACAGTGTGTCCATGAAATGAACACAGACCAACTCTTCAGGAACCTGACCAGCATTCCTAGAACCAGTATCAGAAAGCAACTTCTCTTGGGGAGTACTTGCAGAGAGGTGTGGCTTGATTTCCTGAACTACGTCGGTCAGCATCATGCTCACAGTGTGTCAGGCCAGCATCATGGGGCCGTCTCAGCACCTGTCACGGTGAGCTGATGCACCATATAGGAGAGGCATCCTTCAGAGGCCGAGAGAATGCAGCCCCAGGGAGCTGGGAACCAGCCGCTCTGGCCTGACCCAGGGACGTTCTGAGAAAACGGGGAGGAGTGGATGGACAGCCCGTCCCTTCAGCAGGCCTCCTGAAATAGAATTTCTCTCAATGATTTTGGACTAGTAGTGGTGGCAGTAGGCTTAAATGGCTCTGGCCAATTCCAGCTGCTCACTGTGGCTGGTTGAGGACAGACCTGCACATACGACGGAGAAGTGGAAGGGCGGACTGTAAGCGTGGCGATAAGAAGCCTTGTGAGGCCATAATTCTCAATTCCTCAGTTCTGAGGTGGGTTGAGGGGGACGCGGTGAGAAAGTCAGCAAGCCTTGACCCAAATCTGCTCAGACATCACACAGCTGAAAATGCCTATGCCTACAACATGTTTTAAAGCAGTCTTAGCCAGAAGGCCACTTTTGAAAAAATAAAATCTGATAAGGCAACCTCAGGTGGTTTTTATACTAGCTCAGCTCTATCCCAACCCTGCAAAAAAAAAAAACAAAAAAAACAAACCCTATTAGCTTCCTATAGACTACCTAACAATTTCTAATTACCATTTTCCCTAAAGGAAAAACACTAACGCTTCGTTCTTATGTTTAAATAGCCTGAGTCCTCTGCGTCCACACAGCCCACGGCTTACATACCACTCCCAACCCAGCTGCTGCCTGGCTCAGTGAGGCCTCCCTGGGAGGCAGCACGGCGTAGGCCCCATCACGCTAGAGAGGAGGCCTGGAGCTGCTGGGTGATGCCAGCGGCCACGCCGTGAAATCTGGTATTTTCTCCAAGGTCTGCTTTCTGGGCAGCGGTTTCTGGGATGTCATCTTTGCCCACTGGGAATTTCAGTCTGTTTCCCAGGAGTCCTGGAGACCAAGGGCTCCCTGGGGGTCCACTGCACCCCTGGCTCTCCCTTGCTCCCTTGCTCATGACTGCCCAGCTGGCCAACACTCCTCCCCATCGAGAAAGGGCACCATCCTCACAGATCTACTTTAAGAAAGGACTTGGAACATTCTTAAGTGGCTCTTTTTAAAAAAGGAACTCTCCAGGCTTACTCATTAATGACAAACTTTATACCACATTTTCAGATACAGTCAGGTTTTGCACATCAGAGGAGAAAAATAAAGCTGGAGGGGGCAGCAGACCAATCTCTCCAGGCAAGGCTCTGCTTCAACAGGTGGGACCATTCAGAGGCATTAATGCCCGCTGCTACCTACTGTTCCCTCCAAATCATTCCGTTTAAAGACCCTCTTTCACTTTAGCGGTTTACTCCATCCTGCCTCCTTGTTTGGCTATGGAGGTGTCCTTTGGAGCAAGTTCCCTGAAAGGGCCCCTCGGCCCAGATGCTGCCTTTCAGTCACTAGGTGTGACAGGAGGCCTCAGCTGAAGGCTTAGGGAAACAGCCAGAATCCAAGGCCAAGCAGACTGGGGAGGCTTCATCTCTGAAGAAGTTTGCACACATAAGAAGCAAAGAGAGCCCACACTTAAAAACATTCCCCAGCTCATTTCCCACTGGAAATCAGATCTTTCAGCTGCCACCCAAGTGGACTTGTTTTCAGGTGCTTTGGTGAAAGGAATGACTTCCCTTACAGCAAAGTTAAGACAGATATTCAGGAAGTTAGCTTAAAAAAGAGTTCACTTGACAGAAATGAAAACTGAAATAACTACTGAAAATTCAGCTAAAGCAATCCACTCGGATTGGAGGGAACTCACAACATGGCAATCGGCAAGCAATTAATCCCACAGTTAAGGCGTAGTTAAATCCTCATATTCACTCCACAGCTGGCCTTTGAGCAGGGGCGCTGGCTTGAGGCCAGGCAGGAACTGCCTCCGCTGCTTCAGGGCGAGGGTGGGCTGGGGCTGGAGAACATTTCGTGGACTCAGACAAATCTGTTCTGGCCAATGGATTTCTGAATTTTCTGGACAAATAAAGAGTCTTCAGAATGTGAGCCACTGGAGGGTGAGGCCAGGCTGAGGCTCCTTTACATCCGCACTACCTGGCAGGGTGTGACACGTCCTGAGTGCTGACTAAGCGCTCACTGCATAAATGCTTACAGCTGGCCCAGAGGTGCCCTGTTAACCTGGTCAGAGGCAAAATGGAGCTGGTCCACAGCAAGAAACAGAGAAGTCACATTTGCCAGAACTGGGACAGATATCTGTCATTTCTGATGCTGGCAAATGCTGGAGTGCTGCTCGAGTTACTTCCTTTACACTCACAATTCGCAGGCATGCCAGTCAGATTACCTCATTATAGCTTTCATAACCTGTCTCAGGGAAGGTCTTTGAGAATAAAAAGAAAAAGTAAATAAGTAAACATATAGAAAAAAACAAATTACAATTCTAATTTTTAAAATAATAAAAAAAGAATAAGACTTCTGAAAAAAAAATCAAGGACACTCAGGCTAGCCACGCTCTTGATTTGAAACATACTAAGATCTGGAAGAGTCTCTTTTACAACTTTCATACCTCAACACATGAATGGAAGAAGAAAAAAGCTTCCTTAAATAAAACATTATTATTCAAACTTCACTTTGTTTTTATTTTTGACACCCTGAAAGGAATACAGTCTTTTCTTAAATTTTTAAAAAATTTGTTTAAATACTTCATTATAAAGAAAATTCCTTGAGGGTAGAGCCACTGTCTTATTCACATAGCAGTGAATATTGTCTTCTAATTATCAGTGTTTCTCATGATATAAATATTTATTTAATAAGGTATTGAAGATATTTTGTAAAGTTCATTCTTCAAGTTATTTTATTTCATTTTCCAATAATAGAGACTGCATCATTTGAATTTCAGAATACTACTACATTTTTCTTAAAGACAAAATCCTTGAATTTAGTATATTCTTCACAGTATGATACCTTTCACTCTTGCATGCAGAGCTTGTGCGGCATTTGAATTACCCATCAGTAGACAAAGGAAACCATTTTCTGATTTCTGTATTGATTTGCTTTTGGTTATAACCATGATTATAAGCATGAAGGAACTGCCTGAGCAGGTCAATGAAATTAAAAAACAAACGAACCAACCAAACACCTCAAGAAGGCACCTCCAGGTAACAGCCCCCTGGCCTGGAAGAAAGAGTCCAACGCAGGGGATTTCTTTCTTTTCTTTTTTTTTTCAGGTACTGGGGTCATGGGGTCAGAGACTGAACCCGGGACCTTGTATGTGGGAAGCCGGCACTCAACCACTGAGCCACATCAGCTCCCCTGCGTTGTTTTTTTCGTTTGTTCTGCTTGTTGTTCTTTTCAAGGACCTCCCATGTGGGAGGTGGGAACTCAGCCCCTGGAGCCACCTCTGCTCCCCCAATTTCTGACCCATTATATGATCAGAGAAAGAGCAGATTAGAAAAAGAAAAAAAGAAAGATAGTAAAACAATACTACTAACAAAAATAATTATTTGGATGCAGAATGCCTGAGGGAAGGGTTGCCCTACAGACTAAGAAAGAAAGTGGATGGTGATAGGGGTAGGGTTAAAAAAAATCACTTCCCTAAAGCATTTTTTTTTCTAACAGGGAATACATCTGTGAAAGATGTGAACTAAGAAAGAGATGAGAAAAAGCCTTCATGCTGGCTGGTGAGATTTTCTTTAAATTTCTAACAAAGGAGCAGTATTACATTTTTTAAAAACCCAGCTACAAAACTCATCTGCTGGCCCCTGGCAAACAGATCTCCTAAGGCCAGCCAGGCTGGGTGCAATTCCACCCCTGGTGCAGCTCACCTGGAGGAAGCTGTCCTGGCAGCAGAGGAACTCGTTTTTCTTCATGATGGACTCCATGGTCAGGATCAGCTCGTGTTTACTGAGAGCAGGTTCACTCTGGCACGGGAAGACCGCCTTGAGTATTAAAAAGAAATCACGTTATGGGGTGGGGGTGGAGGAGGGCTATGGGGAAGGGGGGACAGTTTTAAATGAAAGAATCTAGAAAAGACAAAAGGACCTTCAAGGTTACCTGGAGTGAGCATCTTAGCAATCTTTTTTTTTTCCTTTTGAAACAAATTTTAGACTCTACCTTTAACACAAATGGGAAAAAAGGCTAAACTTATGCCATATAAAGACTTGGCTATTCAGTGGATACTGTTCATTACTCTCCAATAAAAATACACTTGTTAACGGGAGCAGATGTGGCTCAAGAGGTTGAGTGCCTGCTTCCCACATGAGAGGTCCTGGATTTGGTTCCCAGTGCCTCCTAAAGGCAATAACAAGCGAAGGAATGAAAAAATCAACTCAGGGGAGCTGATGTGGCTCAGTGGTTGAGCTTCGCACATATGAGGTCCGAGTGTGCAAAAAAAACCAACCCGAATAAATGTAAATATATAAATCCATCGGGCAACATGGGGAACAGGTGTGGCGCAGTAGCTGAGCACCTGCTTCCCATACACAAGGTCTCTTGTTCAATCCCTGGTACCTCCTAAAAAAATAAATGTCTGGGTATATAAATCCATTTATAAAGATGGAATTAGATCAGTGGTTGTGTAGGGCTAGGGAATGATAGAGGGATTGAGAGGTGACTGCTAAGGGGTGAGGAGTTTTTCTTTTTGGAGTGATGAAATTGTTCTAAAACTTTTTGTGGTGATGAATACACAACACTATAATTATACTAAAAGCCATTATTTGTTCACTTTGGATAGATTATAAGCTATAAGAATATATCTCAACAACACTCCTTTTTAAAAATTTGAAATATGATGTCAAAAGTAGAGGGGAGGGAAGCGGACTTGGCCCAATGGATAGGGCATCCGCCTACCACATGGGAGGTCCGCGGTTCAAACCCCGGGCCTCCTTGACCCGTGTGCAGTGCTGATGCGTGCAAGGAGTGCCGTGCCACACACGTAGGGGAGCCGCACGCACAAGGAGTGCAACCCCGAAAGGAGAGCCGCCCAGAGCGAAAGAAAGCGCAGCCTGCCGGAGAATGGCGCTGCAACACGGAGAGCTGACACAACGAGATGACGCAACAACAACAACAAAACAGATTCCTGGTGCTGCTGCTAAGGACAGAAGCGGTCACAGAAGAACACACAGCAAATGGACACAGAAAGCAGACAATGGGGGGGGGAAGAAGGGGAGAGAAATAAATAAAAAATAAATCTTAAAAAAAAAAAAGTAGAGGGGAGTGGATATGGCTCAAGCAGTTGAGCGCCTACTTCCCACATGGGAGGTCCTGGGTTCAGTTCCTGGTACCTTCTTAAAAAACAAAAACAAAAAACAACTCAGGAAAGCCAATGTGACTCAGTGGTTCGGTGTCAGCTTCCCACATATGTGGTTCCGGGTTCAGTCCCTGGTCCCTCAAAAAAAAAAAAAAAAAAAAGTGGAAAACAGATCTTCTTGTAAAGGAATACGTCTCAATAAAACTGCTTAATAAATAGACGGAAAAAAAAGTGACTAATTGCCAAAATACCAACAATTCAGCAATATCCATGCCATGAAACCTTTCAGTATGATTCCTTTCTACAATTTCATTAAAAACTTGACAATCAAAACAAACAAACAAAAAAATGGAAATCTCCCCCACTCAAAACACAAGGGATTTCCCCCACATGTGAATGGCTATATATTATTCTACTGTATGGACAGATTACTATTTATTTGAGCTACCCTCTACTGTCAACTCGCCTGGACTATAAACTGCTACATAAAATCATTCGTTGCACATTTAGATAATTTGTGAAAGATAACTTCCTATATATGAAACTGTTGGATTTAAAGGCATATATATTTAAAAGTCAGATCACTATTATCAAACCACCCTCCAAAAAGGGTGGTTCAAACTATACTCACAGTTAATGTATGCAAAATATGCCTGTTTCTCAATATCCACAACTTAGAAAGCTGGCCTCTGCTATACTCCCTGACTAGACAAAGAAAAAACCAAAGTCCTCTTTATTCGATTATTACTAATACTAGACTTCCAAAAAAAAAAAATTTGCCCTTTGACATTTGGGAAAATTATGTACAGTAACACTGAGAGAAAAATACTTAATCAGTGGTTTGGAAGATAAGACAGAAGCAGTAACCGTGCGTGATATTCCAAATGTGACCTCCATCCTAAAGAACCATTCTTGAAAACTCTAGCCCGAGTTAGGTAACTAACTCCAGTAAGATAATGCTAAATCTTACTTTGATGTTGTCTAGAACCCTTTTAAACTCCAAGGGTTCATCCTTTCCTTCCATAGCAGCAGGATCTAAGCCATCTCCTCCATAAATGAATTGGATAATATCACCGGTAGAGCTTCGGACAGTCAAATCATACTGCGAGCAAAGATCTTCAAGGGATTTTACGAGTCTTCTCTAAAGGAAAAGGAGAGGAAACAAAAGCTCAGCTGCTTTTAGAAGACTAGTCATGTGTGCAGAGGATGAGGCTTACAATGGAAAGTTTCAAGGTAACAAGCACTTTCATCACATAAGAACACTTTATTAGGAATCCCTTAATTATAGCCCTTTTACCCCAAGAACAGCACCAAAGAGCACCTCACTGTTCTTTGCAGTAGGATTTAGAATATGCCCCAACCACCAGCATGCTGGCGTATTTTAGAATACATGCAATTTAAACCCCATTACTCCCAAAGTACTTTGCAAACACTAACTGTTTTCCTAGGTTGTTCTGCCTTCCCTCTTTCCCCCTGAGGTATAAATTAATGCAATAGCTTTACATTTTTTGAACATGACTTAAGCCAGGACTCCTGTGGACTTCAATATGAATTACAGAGGATCAAGCGCATGCCCCCTTCTTGGACAGAGGGCAAAGAAGAGAGAACAGGGGCAGCATTGTGTTTGAACCGGCAGGCGGCAACCGTTTCTCAAATCTGCTTAGGGAGAACCTTCCACCAGCAGAATATACTAGCTAGCAATGCTATGGTGGCTCAGTGAATTAAAGAGAAAGCAATCTTCCTCCAGGCAACTTCAAAACAGAAATCCCTCATGCCAGAACTAATTTGTTTTAGGTTAACATGTAGCTCTGGGAAAGTCATACCCTCTACTTCAAAAAGGCAAAGACAAAAAAAATAAAGTCAAAACACATTATGGCAAGAGTGTTAGCAGCATTTCACAGTCTGTTGGGTTTTTGACAAAAGCAGCAAGCTCTAAAACTGAAGGATAATTTCCCATCAAAAGATGATTAAAAGGAAAATATAAGATAATAATAAAGGAGATACAGAAGAGGTTATTATGGAAACGGTATCTATGAACTTGGGTTCATTTTCACTACTCAGCCTTGTTTGCTCTGGCGCACTTTCTCATGCTTAGTTTATCAATCTTGGCTTCCCAGTTTGCACAGCACCATGCTTCTCAGACTAGGATACACAGTGGGGAGAGAGGTGACACAAAGCCACAGCAAGGTCACGGCCCCAAAGGCTGGAGTGTTGACTTTATCTGCTGTGGTAAGCAGTTAAAAACATTAAAAAAAATTTTTTTTAAAGAAAACAAACATCATTGAATTATGGGGTAGAGAGTAGAAAAGATAACTTGGAGACCAGAAGGAAAGAAATTCTTTGCTCGATGGAAGAACACAGTTAAAGGTATATTTTCACACTCTGCCAAAAGGGGTGCTTTTGTGGCAGTTTGAGAAGCACAGGCCCAAGGAACCTCTTGCTAAGCCCAGCACCCTCCAGAGGCTGTTCTAGAACGACACACACACTGGAGTACAGCCTTCCCTGTAACTGCCCAAGCCTTCCTGCAGGAACTGGAACAGGTTTATCGGAGTCATTACAATGATACCAAAAATTATTTCCAAGTGCCTTGCGGAGTTCTCTCAATAACCAGGAGGGTATTATACAGGTATTATCATCTCCATCTTCATGTACCAGTAAACAGAGATTAAATGACAATGCGCTTCCAATTCATGTTCTCCATCAGAGCTTGAGTATGCGGGCACCTGCCTGGTCTCAATCATTCCAGCTACAAGGGAGAGTTTGGAACGTAATATCTTTTTTCTCGTTGATTTCCAGTGTACCTATATTTCTAATTACTTTCCTTTTAAATACCAAAAGCAGATAAATTACAGCTTGTATGCAGGCTACATCAACATCCAATGGTACAAACGGACAGCTTCCTGGCCTGCTCTGCTGCTACAGGCCCATGTTTCATTGAGTTACCTGCATGTATCCTGTTTCAGCTGTCTTTACAGCGGTGTCGACTAGACCTTCCCGGCCAGCCATTGTGTGGAAGAAAAACTCGGTTGGAGTCAACCCGGAATAAAAGCTATTGGCCACAAAGCCTTTGGCAGCTGGGAGCTGAAGAGAGGTAGGAAAAAAGAAAATCAAACAAAAAAAAAGGGTTTGAGGACTACAATTCTAAAATCCCTCAACTCAGAAAAGCCACACCTTTAGATGATAAATACCCGGCTTAAGCACTGTCCTGCCATGGCCGCTGTTGTATTTCCTTTCCTAAAGGAGAAACAGGAAATAGTCTGGCACAAGCCATCCCTGCCAGAGACAGGAAGGGCGAGCTCCAAGCCAGCGGGGAGCCGGTGTCAGGCCAGTGCCTCAGGAGAGGAAAAGCTAAGCAGGGGCTGCTTCCAGAGCAGGCAAGTGGGAGTGGTGCAGGCCCAGCTGGGTGCAGCTCGCCCATTCCCGTGGAGATATACCTTTCAAGACCTTTCTGTGGGTCACACTTGTCTGTCTCGGAAATATAACCATGAGTTGCTAATATGTTTGGGGTTTCATTTTCGGGCACTGAAAATGTCCTAAGATTAGATTGTGGTAATGGTGACACAATTCTGAATATGTTAACAGTCATATATTAAGTGGGTAAATTTTTATGGTAAGTAAAATATATCTCAATAAAACTGTAAAAGAAACTACACACACACACACACACGAAATGGTCCTTAATCTGGACAGGACTGCGTTACTTGGAGGACTACACAGACCCAGGAGGGACTGGACAGACCCTGCAGCTCAAGGAGCAGGAGCAGCTGGGGCACCCTAGGCTTTTTTTGCTTTAAAATTCATTTTATTGATCTATTTCCACCCGCCCTCTTGTTTGCGTTTACTGTCTGCTCTCTTTTTTAGGAGGCATTGGAAACTGAACAAGGGACCTCCCATGTGGCAGGCAGGTGCCCAACTGCTGGAGCCACATCTGCTTCCTGCATCTAGGCTTTAATGGGAACAAGAGCTGACCCCAAATGGAGAATTTATTAAGTAACCAAATCTATTCTGAGTTCTTCATCTTAACATTTAATATTTACCTGCTCTTGAATCCCAGAAAAATCCCAGGATGGGTTTCTTTCTCTCTTTCTCTTTTCACCCTGCTTACACTTAGAGCCTAAACTATGAGAGCTGGTGGAACCCAGAACTAATTTGAAAACAGCGTGGGGCAGCAAATGTAGCTCAGTGGTTGAGCTCCTGCCTCCCATGTATGAGGTCCCAGGTTCAATCCCCGGTACCTTCTTAAAACAAAACAAAATAAAACAAAGCCAAAACAAACAAAAAAAAACCTGAGCTTGAACATTTTGGAGAGAACCTGGAATTCTCCGGTCATTTCAGTGTGCTTCACACGATCACTATTTTAAAGTCTCATACTTTTACCTTAAGCATGCCAAAAAACAAGCACATACCTTGCGTGCATTTATAAGGTAAATTATACATTTTGATGACTCAAGGTAAGGTGGATGAGAATCTGAAATCCTCTTTACAGAGAAAATATGTGAAAAGACATTGGCTCAAGTTCTAGAGCCCGTGCCTGCAGGGCTCCTTCTACAGGGCTCCGTTTGGGCTGAAAGGGAGTGACCTGGGCCTCCTGCCCTTATCTACCACCTCTAGAAGTCAACTGGTGGATAGCCACAGAGCTTCAACCACTCTCTCCTGTGCGGTGGAGGATCTTCTTTAAAAGGTCTGGCTAATCTACTACTGCCTACCTTTGAGTGTTTTTCAAAGTGAGGCAAGGACCTGTTTTCAAAGCCATCTGGCACGCGAGAGCCACTGATGGCTTGCTGTCCCACACAGGCGATCATCTGTGATATGTTGATGAAGGAACCTGGGGAAACAGGTCAGGAGAGCAGCATTCATTTCCCGAAACAGCACTCACTGAAGTGTGTAAGCAGCTCTGTGGGGTAAAACGGGAACACAACCCAGCACCCTCCTTATCCCAGGGCAAGTTCACAGTCTAGAACAGTGGAAAACAGAACTTCAAGAGCACAGGCCAGAAGGCTGTCAGTAACACAAGAAAGGCAGAGCAAATGACCAGCTGTGGGTGGGAGGAAGACGAGTCAGGAGAGAGTGCAAGGAGGCAGCAGCACCAGGTCAGGCTTTCCAAGGACACAAAGAGAGGTGTGTGTGTGCTGGGAGGGAGTGGATGTGGCTCAAGTATTTGGGTACCTGCTTGCCACACAGGAGGTCCTGGGTTTGGTTCCCAGAAAACCCAGAGAAGACGAGCAAACAGTGAGCTGACCTGACAGGCTGGTACAGTGAGCTGATGCCAACAAGATGATGCAACGAGGAAACACAAAGAGGAAACGTGATAAGAGATATAACAAAGCAGGGAGCAGAGGTGGCTCAAGCAATTGAGCGCCTCTCTCTCACATGGAAGTCCCGGGTTCAGTCCCCGGTGCCTCCTAAAGAGAAGATGAACAGACACAGAGAGTGCACAGCAAATGGACACAGTGGGTGCAAAGAACAAATGGGGGAGGGGAGAAATAAATAAATCTTAAAAACAGAAAGAAAGAACAGGTGGGGGAAGCATTCCAAAGTAGACAGAAGAATGAGAAGCAAAGACAAAGGAAGGGGCCGTGCAAAACCACTCGCAGATGACCTGCTTCTGGGTGGGGGTTTCCTATGTAGCAGGGCAGCTCCCTCGCTGCAATCTATTGAAGGTCAGCTCTCGACACAAGGGTTTGGGGAAAAAAAAAAAAAGGAATGGGTCACAGTGGGGTATGTATCAGGAATACACAGTAGGAGAATAATGGGGTAAAATGCAGCAAATTAAAGAGACTGGACTTTATTTTGTAAAACAGCATCCAGACAAAGGAGAAGCACCAAAGGTATTGAATTTGAGTGCAGTATCATGAAACCTAATGCCCTCAGATCCTGGACACTGAAATGAAGAGAATTCTGCCACATCACTAAATACATGATTAAGAAATCCTTAGCTTCTGTTGTTTATTTTCCAAAGATCAAGTTTGTTCAAAGTCCCTAAACTCAGAAATCCTGCCTCATACATTATCAGCAAGTTCTTCCAAAGGAGTTAAACTTCCAAAAATGCAAGTAATTAAGTTTCTCTCTAAATGACAAAAACATATGTCCTTGTAAACGCAATGTCTGCTTCAAGTGACGGTTACTGCGCTTTTTGGAACAAAGCCAAGTGGAGAATGAAGCGGGAGCGGCACCCGTGGGGTGAGCCCACCTTTAGAGCCGCACAGCGCCATGGTGAGGGGACTGTTGCTCTTGTCAAGCTCCCGGAGGCAGGCGCTGCCGGCGTGGTCTCGGATCACAGACAGCTCCTTTAGGATCAGTGCCTGCACGGAGAAAGGGAGAGACATGCGGAAAGTCATCTGCATTGGCTCTGACCACAAATTTTCAATCGGACATTTTAAGAAATCTGAAAACATACAGGCAAGATGTCAGATTTCCAAATAAAGGGGTTTCAGTCTCAGAGGACCACAGTCCTCAATATATAAAGACCTGCACCTTGACCAAGGGTTCTAGAATCAAGGTGTGAAGCCAAATTCATTAGTGACAAAAACTTGGAAAATCCTTTAAATGGCCCACTAGGTAGACTGGATGTGGCTTTGTATATCCTATACAACAATACATGTGCAGAAATGTAAAAAGTCTAAGACCGCACATAGTATGCAAAAGAGAATTGCTTGCACTATTTATAAAGTTTTGTCTCGATTTTTTTCTGGCCAAGAACACATACTTGCATTTCCACAAGTTAAGCATATGATGAGTTGGCTCTACAGGAGTATTCTGGCTGATGAGCTCATCCACAGACTGCCATTCTCAGTTCACGACTTAAGATGCTGGATCAGTTAGGAGTCATGGTTCATTAAAAACGAGTGCTGCTAAGGCCTCAAGTATTTTTCTAAGTAGGTACCAGTAAGAAACATATTTTTTGCTCTCTTTCTCCTCTTCTAAAATAAAGACTCAGTGAGACTAAGCATGTGCTAATAGTGACTACCCCATGCAACTCTGCTTTCTCTCAGCTTCAAATTCATCAGGTAATTTCTTATTGCTTAAAGAGCCTTTTTAATTTATTATTGCTTAATTTGCCCATACCTTGGCAAATTAAAAGCTCTGAGCCACAAGTTGGGGGTCAGGCAGAAGAAAGCCAGGCAAAACCCTGATGGGCTCAGCACTGGTTGCTCAATGGAAACTTCAGGGCTTTCAGAAACTGGTGGTGATTCTGACTCAGGTAAGCGCTGGTCGTGTTCTCAGCTAACCTACTTTCAGATGTGATAGGACAGCAGATTGGTGCTATTAACCATGAATTCTCCCTCTTCTCATCCATTCACAGAATTGTGGTGCCAGTTTCTACGGAAAGGAAGGTAGAAAGGGCACAAGTACTTGAACAGCTCCAGAAGGGGCTCGAGTCTTATGCCAGGCAAGAGCAGCCCCGTGTGGCCAAGTGAACAGCCAGCTGTCCATGGTTTGCCCCCTGGAATGGGAAAGCTGGAAGGGATATGAAGAGCTGAGAGACGCCCCTCACCTCATGAAACCAATGGGAACACCCACAACCAGCATGGAGCCGAGGCAAGGCTTCCACCACTGCCTTTCCTTCCCATTCTCCTCATCTGCTCTCTTTTAAGGACTTAGGGCACACCCCAAGGGGACATCCTTCCAGCCACTGAGATTATGGCGTGGCTAACCAGAACCAAAGAAACAAACTTACCTCCAGAGTCTCCTCAGCAGTGCACCCGGGCTGCTGCTGCAGCTTGCCTGTGTTTAAGGCTTCAATGTATTCATCACATTTTTTGTAGCCAGCATTCAGCAGCTCATACTTGGCCTTTAGCAGTCCTTGACCAGGTGTGACGTCACCGATTCCAATTGAGAATCCGCGGTTAGCTGTAGAATAATTAGTGGGTAGAGGCACGGATGTTTTTCTATGTGAATATAGGTTTGTATCTTCACAGAATTTTTTCAAATTCAATTATACAAAAACTTACTGCATCAGGTTCTAGGGCATTACACAAAATGACCAAGACTCACTGAGTTCTCTCGGAGACCTCACAGTCTAGTGGGGTCCACAGTACTGTTCCTAACTACTAGAATAGAAACAGACCGATATGAAATACCACAGGGTAGCCTGAGAAAACAAGCTATGGATAGTGAGCCATCTGAGTTCCAATTCTAAGACGGTGGAGTAGAGACCCTTCTGCCCCACTTTTCTCCTTGGAAACCATTCCAAAACATAGAGAATAAGAAACATACAGAAATCCACTGCTGATGAAACTAGGTGCTGTCACTAATCCCAACAATACATGTGGAAATAAGTGGACGGATGAGCAGCAACTAGAAGGGGATGCCTAAGTACCTGCCAAGGGGAGGACCAATGAGCCCCAAGCTAGATTATCTGGTAGAAACCTGGACAGCTCAGAAACTAGGTCATCAGATTGTACAAGATACTAGAGATGAAGAATGTTCTAGAAATAGGGAAAACAGGCTCCAAGTCCCTGATCTTGTGGGAGGTAGAAGTTTCTTCCCTAAGAAATGGAATCAAAGAGGCTCTGGATTTGGAGATTCCAGGGACAGCTAGGTGGGGATAACTGAAAACCAAGGCAAGGGAGCAAAGCCTATCTATTCCGGAGTTGAGATCCTCAGCTCCTTTCCCTGTCCAGCTCCCAGGATTCTGGCAGCCAGGTCTCTAGCCCTTGACAGGAGACTGAGATAGGAGGCCTCTCTGGAGAAACCAAGCCTCCCTAGGGGAAAGCATGACCGATAAAGATATCTGGTAGCTTCTCAATAACCAAGCTGGCTTCTAGCTCAGTCAAGGAGCCAAAAGGCCCTTAATTCAATAAGCTCCATTTCTACCCAGTATTTTGGTGTCTTACTCTAAAAATTTGAGTGGATAGCTAGGGAACACCAAATGTTTGAAGAAAATCTTTAAATAAATGAAAGGAAATGCCCGTGAATAACAAAGGAAAAATATGATTGGAAATTAACTCCATAATGAAAACAAAAAAAAATCCCAGAGAAGCACTGAAAGACAAAGTGAAAATTTTTTTTCAGAAATCAGGAAGAAATGGAAAATAGGAAAAGAAGATAAGAAAATTAGAGAATCCACCTAGGAGGTATAATAAGAGATAAAGAGAAGTTCCAGAAAGAAAGCACAGTAAAATAAAGGAGAGAAAATTATCAAACAACACAAGAAAATTGCCAGAACTTAAGATACATACTTATATATTAAGAGTTTACTGTTTATCACAACGAATGAAAAATGACCTACACAACATATCGTTACGAAATTCCAGATCTCCAAGAACAAAGAGAGGATTCTCAAAGCTTCCAGAATGACAAAACAATTCGAAGATAAAAACTTGTAAACAAGAATGGCAATACACTTTAACAGTGACCCTGAAAGAATCAAACAGAATAGATAGAGCAACACTTTGAAAATTTCGAGGGAAAATAATTTCCAATCTAGAATTTTATACAGTGTCAATTAAGTATAAAAGTATAGGGGTGGAATCAAGAAGTTTTCAGGCATGCAAAAATCAATTCACACATAGCATGCTCAAGGCCTGAACAAAGGGAATGGAACAGTGCAAGGATAGTAAGGAAATATTGAGTAATCTGACAGGGTTGAATCATGGAAGGCCCAGAGGGTGAGAGTGGGTGCCTAAGAACTTGGCAGCAGCCCATGAAGAGCCTTTTATGTAACTCAACCCCGTCTGGTAGACCATAGGTAGCTACCACAGATTTTGAGAAGAGTCTGGAAAAGTATATACAAATTTGCAGCCAAACTGTGTGTATTGAGTTCACTTTATTAGGAAAAGCACAAATAATTTAGCCAGGAATAAGTATCATTTTTTTGCATGGGGGAATGGGGAGAAAAATGAAACAACAGGGAAAGCACAAAATAACAAACCTCTAAAACCCCAATATCTATAGTAATAGACCAAGGATGCCGAGATACCCACAGAGGTAGACAGGAGCCAGCCTGGCGAGCCGGGACATGGCATCTGCAGCTTCGTTCTGCCCCCAGTCTCGCAGCAAAATGTAAAAAATATTGTTCTTGGATCCTGATCCCAGTGTTCCTTTGTCCATGCTGCCACTCATCAACTCGCTGTTCTGGATAGTAACATCTGAAAGGATAAGAACGATTGTGCATTTAAGTACACAATTAATTATTTACTACTTTGCCTCATCCCCAAAGAATGAGGCAGCTGAGAAAATATGTTCCTAAACTGAAAGTTCAAGCAGAGCAAACAGAAATTCTCTTTCAAGATTTTTTTTGAAGGGAAAAAAGGGAAAACTAGGGGCTTTTGAAAAGTATGAAAGGTCCAATTTGTTAACTTATATTTTTAATTCTGAAATGTATTAGTTGTTATTCATGATTGCCGAAAGTTGGAAACCCAGGTACCCATCAACAGATGAATAGATAAACAAACTGTGGTGCATTCACACGATGGAATATTATGCAGCTGTAAGAAGAAATGAAGTCATAAAGCATATGACAACATGGGTGAACCTGGAGGACATTATGTTGAGGGACTGTCACAGCTAACCTTTGTGATATTGAAAACTACTGGCCAGGTGAGCCAGGTAAAATGCATTGGTCTTTTTAGTTATATTTTTCAGTCACACTTGTAAACAATGAACACATTTCTGGACACAAAATAATAAATTATATTCTTTAAATAATGAGACCCTTGTTGATGGCAAAATAGAAAACTGCATTACAGACAAGAACTAGTTACGTAAGACAAAAACACACTTGGAGAAGAACATTCTAAGCACTGGATTACGTGTCTATAGACCTACCTTTTGGAGAAATGGTAAATTGCAACAGCTACAATTTCCTGAAGAATAACTCCCCACCTACAGCCAGAAACATTGGGTCCTGTCTGCTAAGTGAAGGAGCCCAGCAACGCGAGCCACTGGCCACTAGCTCTGCCACCTCCGCCCCCTTCCCAGTTCCTTTAACTCACAGGCGTCGTTGACACAGAGGTCTTCCCCTTTGCCACAGTACTGCTTGCCCTTGGTTCGGAGGTTGGCCTTCACTGGGTTGTCATCACTAGGTCTGAGGATGACACTGAAGATCTGCTTTCCAGTCCACAGGGTGACAGGCTGAAGGAGGGAAGGTAAGACATGCTACCATCTGGCTGAGGCTGGTCTCAGTCACCCCTGATGCAAACAGGGCAAGCCAGGCAGTGACCGCACTTGAACTGGCAGAGTTCAAATCCGGTTCAGTGGCACCAGCATGGTTATGCTAACTCCATGAGTACATCCTCATGGTTATAAACACACGTCATGGATGTACATGCACAGGTGCTGCACTAACCTTTAGTATTGTAGGAGGTGGAAGGCGAACTTTAATTTTCTCATCCTTGCCAACCAATATTGAAGCAATGATTTGGCAAGCCTTGGCACGGTCAAAGAAAGTGTCTTTAAGAGTGAGGAGATAGGCACCTAGGAACGTTAAAGAAAGAACATTAAACAAAGAAAAGGAATCAAATTATGAAAAAGCCACAATGTTTAGAATTTTACATAATTTGGAATACAACTAAAACAATGCGTTAAAACATATAACTGTTTATTGGCTCTTTACTCCAGATAGAACCTGAGCTACATAAGTAAAGGGACTTTGTTTTACTCACTATTATATAGCCAGCACCAAGAAAAATGCCTGGCCTAAGGAAAGAGCCTCCAAAATACTTGATGAATAAATGAATGACCAACCAGTAAAAAACATCTCAAGGGAAGCGACGTGGCTCAAGCAAATGAGCTCCTGCCTACCACGAGAGGTCCCAGGTTCAGTTCCTAATGCCTAGAGAAGACGAGCAAGACAGTGAGCTGGAGCAAGGGGCAGGTGTGGTGAGCTGACACAACAAGATGATGCAACAAGGAGACCCAAAGAGGAAAGAGAATGAGAGACACAAAAAAGCAGGGAGCTGAGGTGGCTAAACTGATTGAAGGTCTCTCCCCTACAGGAGAGGTCCCAGGTTTGGTTCCTGTTGCCTCTTTTTTTTTTTTTTTAAAGATTTATTTTTATTTATTTAATTCCCCTCCCCTACCCCGGTTGTCTGTTTTCTGTGTCTTTTTGCTGCGTCTTGTTTCTTTGTCCGCTTCTGTTGTCGTCAGCGGCACGGGAAGTGTGGGCGGCACCATTCCTCAGCAGGCTGCTCCCTCCTTCGCGCTGGGCGGCTCTCCTTATGGGTGCACTCCTTGCACATGGGGCTCCCCCAAGCGGGGGACACCCCTGGGTGGCTCGGCACTCCTTGCGCGCATCAGCACTGCGCATGGGCCAGCTCCACACGGGTCAAGGAGGCCCGGGGCTTGAACCGCGGACCTCCCATGTGGTAGACGGACGCCCTAACCACTGGGCCAAAGTCCGTTTCCCCCTGTTGCCTCTTAAAGAGGAGACGAGCAGACACAGAGAGCACACAGCAAGCAAACAGGCACGGAGAGCAGACAGCAAGTGCAAAACAACAAGGCAGGTGGGAAATAATAAATAAATCTTAAGAAAAGAATATCTCAAGGAGGTTTACAAACAGTAAACAAAATTAAACACAGGCAGTTAACAGTTTTACAAATTGTCACATGACTCCTTATGAATGATAATCATATCATGTGAAGAGCACAAACCCACCTGTTAGAAAATCCTGAATAGCAGCAATTAGTGGTTCCCCATTCCTTGGCGTAACAAGATTTGCTTTAGTCTGAAGGAAAAAATACAAAAAGAGTAAGTTAGCCACCTTGGATGGGCGATGCAATCCGAAGACCTGCATCACAGATGTTTGTTTATGAACAAATAAAGGGGAGCAGAAAGAAGATGAGGCTGACAAATGGAAGCCAGGGGTATCAGGCTCAGCCTGCTCACTCCCAGGTCCCTCATCTATCATAAGGAGAGAAGTAACACCAGCAAGATTAACCTCAGAGGGTCCCCCCAAACTAAACTGAAATGTTGACTGAGGTTGTTTTGGAATCCTGTAAAGAACTCTACACAGATAAGACATTACTCTTATTAATAAATTCACTTCTCCAAACAAAAATTCACTCCTATGAATGATGCACAGCACCGTTACCTTTGGAGTTAAACAATTCCACACTTCACAATGACGGCAGAACTGTATGTTAAATTGCTCTTGGTTATTAACACATTTAAATTAGTTTTAAGATCAGTTGAAAAATGGAACTTAAATATATATATATATATATTTTCCCCCAGGTACATTTCTCATTTAATCCTAAGAACAAACTCAATTGCTTCTCTGGTATTCAGAAAGATATAAAAGTGAACACATGACCAAAGTCACCTTGTTAATGAAGGAAAAAAATATTTAATTATATTCATAGCTCATGGAATTTAAATATTAATGAGTGCCTACACTGGGCAAACTGTTTAAATTAGTTGTTTAATGCATAATTAACTTTAAAGAAGGTTCTGAGTATCACAGCATACTTACTTTAATCTTGATGTACATTTATGGGTTTCCTGGATCTCCTCAACTAGAGTGTAAAGTCCTCAAAGGAAGAGACCTATTGTCTTTTCTGAACTACTACATAGAGCCGTGATCTTTCAACTGGTGGGAAGAGGAGTGCTCAACCAGATTCGCCTCCTTGACACACCTCAGCCTGGCTGCTGCCCGCACTCCTACTTAGAGAACCTATTTGAGAAGGGATAGTGGGGAGTTCAGGGTGGAAGCAGGAAGCATGGCCCTAGATACATGTATTCTGGAAAAGCCTTTGGGTAATTTGGACATGTATCCATGCTAGGGCTCTTCCCTGTTCCACCAAGAAACAGTGAGTCTAGTACAGTAGATGATAATTTTCTCATGTGAAACTGATATTTGTCCAGGTGGTAACTAACGATCTGTTCACTCCAACATCCTCAAAGCCTATGTTTTATTTTTATCCAAGGAAATAAGTTGTAATTTATAGATGTCTCCTTATTTAAGTAATTCTGATTAAGATGCTATAATGTTTGAGTAAGTAAAATTCAATGCTGTAAAAGCTGGGGAGGGGGAAGCAGATGTGCTCAATGGACAGAGCATCCGCCTACCACATGGGAGGTCCAGGGTTCAAACCCAGGGCCTCCTGGCCCGTGTAGTGAGCTGGCCCATGCGCAGTGATGCTGTGCACCAGGAGTGCCATGCCACGCAGGGGTGACCCCGAGGGGTGCCCCACATGCAAGGAGTACAACCTGCAAGAAGAGCCGCCCTGAGCAAAAAGGGCGGCCCGCCCAGAAGTGGCACCGCAAACATGGAGAGCTGACGCAGCGAGATGACGCAACAAAAAGAGACACAGATTCCTGGTGCTGCTGACAAGAATGCAAGCAGACACAGAAGAACACACAGTGAATGGACACGAGAGCAGACAATGGGGGGTGGGGAGGGGGGAGAGAAATAAGTAAATCTTTAAAAAAAAGTTGGGGAGGGAGTGGCTGTGGCTCGGTTGAGCACCTGCCTCCCACACGGGAGGTCCTGGGTTTGGTTCCCAGTGCCTCCTGAAAAAACAACAAACAGGCAAAACAAACATGAAAACCAACTCTGGGAAGCTGATGAGGCTCAGTGGTTGAGCGCCAGCTTCCCACGTATTAGGTCTCAGGTTCAATCCCCAGCCCCCAGTACCACGCCCATACACACAAAAAGTTGGGGAGCTCAGTCTACACAAACTTCTTAGAAGTATTAAACTCTCTGAAGGAAAAATTTAAATGTGCCTATAAACTATGTGATACATTAGACACTTGATTTATCAGAAAAGATACCTGCCAACTTCAGCCATGAAGAACCTAGGCAAGGGCGATGAAGGCAGCTACTCCTCCCTGCCCCCACCAAATCCTCATGTACTTTATACAGAAATCCTCTTGCAGAACCCAATTCTCTGTATTTCAGAATCAATACCGACACTTCGTAAAGATTACAGAAGCATCACATCAGAAATAGCAAAGAGTGTTTTTGGAGGTAGGAACACAACCACAAGACATATCATATGATAAACTAGAATATTGGCAAAAATAAAGACTCAAGTTCTGAAAGCTCAACAATTCTGGGCCATTAAGTTTAGGAGGAAAGACCCGGCAAGGCAGGTCCCACGTACTGCCACGTTAAGGCTGGGTTCAGGAGCAGGTCATGTGTGTAGCACAACAATTAAGAGTCTAGCTGTAAACTCCTTCAGAACAGGCACCTGCCTCACACATCTCTGACCTCTCCTCCTGGACCATTTGTAAAATATATTGGTGGTGAGGGTCATTACAAGATCATCAGGGTCAGTGAGCCCTTTAAGGACACAAGGAAGCATGTAACACGCTCTAGGAAGTCTCCATTCAGAATGTGCAAATAAAATGGACTGGAGCTTAAAGAATATTCTGCTACTGGAAAATCTACTCTATATGGAACATCTCCTCCCCCAAGATAACCAACAGTCAGAGTATTGTTATAATGCTGTCTTATTTCATAACTGGTACTCATCTATGTATTTTTCCTCAGGTGTCCACTTCATAGGGCAGAAAATAATATGCAATACCCCCAATAAGCACCTGTTACAGACATTAATGTGTTTATATACCACAATTTCCAAGGCAGACTGCTTGAAGGCTTAAAAGAAACCAATGAAAAAAGAGGTGAAATGATGCTAAGAACAGAAAAAGCCTGGCTCCTCTGGCTGTTAGCTGTACTGATGCTTTTCCAGCAGGACCTGCTCCTCTTCTACTCCTTCCAAAAAGCTGTTAGGCAAAAGCTGGGCTGCATCCCCCTACATACCCCCATGAGAACAAGGGCCTCTGCCTTAGCTTCTTCTGTTTGGGGAAGATGAAGGTTCATCTCATCACCGTCAAAATCTGCATTGTAGGGTGTGCAGACACACTCGTTAAACCTGAAGGTCCGGTGGGGCTTGACCCTGGCCTGTGGAGGCAAAACAGAACAGGAAAGGGAGTTCGTCATTTATCGAAAAGCTTCTGAGTTTTCAGACAGCAAAAAATAGTTCTAGAAAATAGGACACTTTAGATTAAGGAATCAATTTCTAGTATATTCTGTCAAGTGATACACGTCACTTATGGACTCATTCAGGTAGCTGTAGCAGATCCAACAAAAGTCGTGAATTTGTTTTAATCTACGAGGTAAACACCAAGTCTACGTAGGAGTCAATACCACAAAGGGGCTCCCGCTGGCCAACAACGTTACACAGTCAGTACACAAAAGAGGAAGGGCGGAAGTTGATGAAAACACACTGAACAAACAAAACAAGTTTATAGTGACACTGTAGGAGGGAAGTTTGGAAGACAACCCAAAACCCAAAGCACACTAGTTGGAAGTAACAACCTTTTACTGTCCAAATTGACAATTAAGGAAAAAAATTAGGCCTTTATGTTGCCTTTCATTTATGAACTGCTCTGGGTAAGCAGACAGCCCTAGTTAACAAGAGGAAATTCTTCAATACAGAAGAAATTTGGACAGTAAATGTGAAAGGAATGACAGAATTAGAAAATCATCATTTTGCAGCCCCAATGAAATAATGCAGTAACACTCATAAATGGATGAAACCATTTAAGAAAAAAAAGTGGAGGAACCTTATATGGCAGGCATTAGGATGATGCATCTGGATCCCTAATTATCTTAGCATAACTCACAGTGGGGCAGCCAGACAACATGAGCCATCTGAAATCAGGCAAGAGGAAGCAGCCAGCATCACCTATGAGTTTTTTTTTCCTTCAAATTTTATTAATTTTTCTCCCGTCTCCCCCTCCTCCTCCCCCGTCCTGTTGTTTCTGCTGTTTGTCTCCATTCGCTGTGTGATCTTCCCCATTTCTATTTCTCTTTTTGTCTCCTCTTCTCATCTTTCTCCTCTAAGATTCACCGGGATTCAATCCTGGGGACCTCTGATGTGGAGAGGTTCTGTCAATTGCGGCACCTCAGTTGCTGGTCTCTGCGGCACTTCATCCTGACCCTCCCCTTAGTCTCTTTTGTTGCGTCATCATTTTGCTGTGTGACTCATTTGTGTGGGCACTGGTTCACTGCGCGCGCACTCACACGAGCATTCGGCTCGCCACACGGGCACTTGTGCAGGCACTCGGCTCACCGTGCGGGCACTGGCTCACCGTGCGGGTGCTCACATGGGCATTGGCCTGCCTCGCGGGCACTTCGTGGGCACTTGGCTTACTGCACAGGCACTCAGCTCACTGCGCGGGTACTCGGCTCACCATGCAAGCACTCGGCTTGCCACGTGAGCACTTGGCTTGCCATGTGGGCACTGGTTTGTCATATGGGTATGCTTTCTCTTCTCTTTCACCAGGAGGCCCCAGGGATGGAATCTGGGTCCTCCCATATGGTAGGCAGTGGCCTTATTCCTTGAGCCACATCCGCTTCCCTATGAGTTATTCTTGCCAAAAAGTTGGATGTGAATCGTGATCATGCCTTGAGAGATTAATTTCCAGTTTACAGGAATTAAAGGAAAAATGGAGAAATATTTAATGCCCATATAGAGACAAACTGAGAACACTGGACAATCTTCAGGACAAATGGCCTAGTGTTTTCACAAGTTAATGACAATGAAATTACAAAAAAGGTGGGGAGGCACTCTTCTAGACTAACAGATACTACTACATACATGTGTAGACTGTTTGGATCCTGGTTCCAACAAACTAGCTGCAAAAGGACATGGAGACAACTGGACATGGAGAAATCTGAATATGGACTGGGTACTGGACAATACCAAGAAATTAATTTTGTTTGGTGTGATAATGGCACTGTGGTTATATAAGAAAATGTATTTTTCTTTATCGTTGTATCATTTGGTGAAAAGATCAGAAAAACAAATGTGGTAAATCTTGAAAAATACTGAATATGGAGGAAGGGAAGATGATAGCTCAAACTATTCTTTCTTTTTTTGTGTGTGTACTTAAATATTTTCCAAACAAACAAAATTATATTTTAAAATACCCCAAAGTTAAGCAAAAACTTCAAAAGAGGGCTTTTGTCAATCCCATAAAATCTCATAAGCATCAACTATTCCGACCATTAAGTAAAAAGACTGATGTAATGTGTTTATAGATGACTGAAAATCTGAATCCAGGAAAATACTACCTTCAGGGCCTGCTTAAACACTGTATGCAAAAGCTCATGGATTTAAAAGCTTTGCAAATAAGAGAACTTACGACTATTTTAAAAAATAAAGTACCATCTCATTTCCATTTTACATCTCCAGAAAAGGAAACTGCTGTTATTACAAAACTAAATCACCAAAAAATATGACTTAAGATCTTAGTTGAAGACTAGTGCAAAGAAAAAGTCCTTAAGCACTTTGGTACTTTAGCTACTAAAGGTAAGTAAAATCAAAAGTCAATTTTATGCCATAACATTTTCAGGACTTGGAGTTGTCCTGGGTGGTGCTGCAGGGACAGATGCTGGACATTGTATGTCCTGCCATGCCACTGGGTAGACTGGGGGAGAGTGTAAACTACAATGTAAACCACTATCCATGCAGTGCAGCAGTGATCCAAAATGTATTCACCAAATACAATGAATGTGGCACAATGATGAAAGAGGTTGTTGATGTGGGAGGAGTGGGTGAGGGAGGTGGGGGGTTTTTGGGGACCTCATATTTTTTTAACGTAACATTTAAAAAAAAATAAAGGAAAAAAAATTTTATGCCATACCTACATTATGTAAGTTGGTGCACACAAATATCTATGTACATACTTTGGTTTGCAAGTGACATCACGCTAGTCACTTTCATCCACATTTTCAATTAATTCCTTTCTATTTTACTACTGTGCATGAATACTGCTGTAAAAATATAAAAAACACTGAAGGGAAGCATGAAACTAAAATGTTGCATGCACAACAAAAAGTGACAGAAGAAGATGATCAAAAGTCATGAAAATTTGAGATTACTGGCAAATTTTATTTTAGGACTCCAGAATTTAGCACTGAACACTCGCAGCAAGTGTCTACCCCAAAGTAGAAAAAAATAGTAAAACTGCAACCTCACACTCACCAGATGAGCCATAATACTCAGCTTGTGTAGTGAGGGTTGCCGATTGAACAGCACCACATCTCCATCTATGAGGTGTCTCTCTACGATGTCGCCATACTTGAGCTCCTGAGCCATCTTTTCCCGATTTCCATATTTCAAAAACCTTAAAAAAGCAACAATACACATGATCTCTGAGACAAAGTTCCTTTACCAAGTTTCTCCCCCTACAGATCAGCATTCCATTAGATGCTTCCAATTTATAAGACGTATCAGTACTTTACGTGCCACCAAGAAAGGAAAAAAAAATCTACCAAATAAACTGACAACCAATCATGACATATCCTGATTTTAGAAATGTTCACAGAAATATGAAAACAAGTGTGTCTTAGAGTTGATGGAATATGGTAACATAGAAGCTTCTCTACCATAGGCCCATTGATAAAATCTTCTCTTAAGAAAAAAAGCCTTTGAGAAATGCCAGAGTTGATGAAACGAGTGCCTCCTGGCTTACGGCTACACCAAAGTAATCTCTAAGAGGCCAGGCCACCCATAAAATGATTAACTTTCACATCACAATGTATTTCGTCTACTTAGAATCAATAAGGCTAAATCTGTTGTCTAGCGGGCAATGGAGCTCTTCTTTATATTCAATGATCAAACACAGCAAATAACATTCCTAGGCCAACTGCAATTTAACAGATAAATATATATATACATATATTTAAAGATTTATTTCTTTCTGCCTCCCCACCCCCCACCGTTGTTTACGCTCACTGTCTGCTTTCTTTGTCTGTTCACTGTGTGCTCTCTGTGTCTGTTCCTCTTCTTTGTAGGAGGCACCGGGAACCAAACCTGGGACCTCCCATGTGAGAGGGAGGCACCTAATTGCTTAAGCCACATGGGCTCCCTGCTTTTTGTGTCTCTTGTTGTATCTCCTTGTTGTGTCATCTTGCTGTGTCAGCTCACTGTCATGCTTGTTCTCTTTAGGAGGTACCGGGAATTGAACTCAGGACCTCCTGTGAAGTAGGTGGGCACCCAACTGCTTGAGCCACATCCACTTCCCCAGGTATTTTATACACGCTTATATTATACACACATACACAAAATACACATGTATGCAAATATCTGCACTTATATTACACACATTATACTTTTTATACATGCTAAAATGTCACAAAAATTCCATGTTAGATTGCATTCTGTGGCTGAGTAGGGCAACAGTGTATTTTGTCATGAGAAGGTAGTTAAATCCAACTAGATTGGGAAAGCATTACCTTTTCATCTGTGTATGTCTCTGCTGAATGAAATTGGCTCCTGGGTGAACTTCAGGGCCATTTTGAACCAGTTTCCTCAAAAAATTGATGTTTGCTTTGTTCACCTGCAGTCACAATAAAAAACACATGGGGATACTCTTAGGTTTCCACATGTTATCAACCAGGCTGAACTGTGCCTTCATTTTTCCATTCCCTGTGCTTTCGCCTGTAGAATGAGAGGCTGTCGACAAACTGCTGCCTGGAGTCGTGAGTGTGAAAAATGGACAGGCAAACAGAAGTCCTGGTTCTACACTCAACTCGGTCACTCGTTTGCTGGGTGACCTAGCCAAGTTCTGGCCTTTAGTTTCCCCATTGGTAAAACGAGTGGGCTGGCCGGATGTGCACAGAGCTTCCAAGCATGCAATCTGAGACCCCAGAAAGAGGTGACGACTTCAACTGCAGCTATTCACTATGGGCTTCTAACATGTAAGAGCTGTGCACCCGGGACCATAGGCCCTGGTTTGCATGGCCACTGGTTGTTGTATAACAATTTGGACCAACAGCCTCAATGGAACACCATTTCAGAGAAAAAAGCCCTTGGATTATTAAGAACTCAACTTTATGTAAGCTCTACAAGAAGCATCCATTATCTGGGCTAATTATCAATCACCAGGGCAACATCAATCAACATCTCCCTGTTATTATGCCCTGCATCTTAGCATCTGGACCTCTGCTAAGACAAAAAGCACTGTAAGTAACATTTTATATTCATAGTGAGAGTTCAGTATAAAATGGTAAAACCTCTCTAGATACACAGCTATAGTTTTAAAATATTCAAACTCTTTAAATCTGTGTAAAGTTTTAAAAATAATAATCTACGGGTGGTTATTTTAATTCAGCAACTTTTATTCATTAGGTATGAACCAACATATAAAAATCTACAAGATAAAAGGGGAAAAAAGTTGCCAAACAGTGTATGTCCTACATTTGTGAATATATATACTCAGAAAGCCAGACACGATTGTATTTGTATATGTTGTAGGTATGACATATGGTTATGTTATTATAAGACAAGCTGGAAAGAGACACATAACCACACACGCCAAACTGGATTGGGTATACTACTGGGGACTCTTTCTACTCTCCGATGTTTGGAACCTCAAGATAGAATGCAAAGTAAAAGACTGGATTGGAAATGAAGAATACAGTAGCTGAATGATATTTACCTTTTCAGGAAAAGTTAGAATTTTGGCCACATGAACTGGCACAGCTACCTCATCAATTCGGAGGTTGGGATCAGGTGAAATAACTGTTCTCCCAGAAAAATCCACTCTCTTTCCAGACAGATTGCCTCTAAATCGACCTAAACAGATAAAAATACACCACAGGTCCTAATGGCACATCATCTCCTGTTTGAGGTAATATGAACAAAGACACCTCCCCACACACACACCAAAAAAAGTACCAAAGTTAGCTGTCTTCTGTACGTTTTGTCAGGAACATACCCTGTTTTCCCTTCAGGCGCTGGACAAAACCCCGGGTCCACTTCTTGGGCGCCATGTTGAGGGGAATGCCCGAGAGCTCACTGTTAATGTAGAGGGCGCACTGCAGCTGCAGGAAATCCCAGTCCTCCATAATCATCTGGGTCTTGGCTCCTGATATCCGATGCTGAGAACGAGCAGAGAATGAAGAGAAACAAGCTCATTTCCATGGTCAGTTTGATCTTCCTGCATTTTCTCGACAAGAAGTCTGTGTGCAAATATACTCCAACACTTATGGCTTGAAAATGCTAATGGGAAGCACTGACCTTTTTAATAACATCATTTAGGAAAATGATTTCTGTCAATTTCATTGTCAGATCATCTTCATTGGTGCCAGACTTTAAATCGCTCACGACGGAGGGTCTGATACACAATGGGGGCACCAAAAGTCGCGTGAGGATCAAATCTGCAGGCTTTCCGGCTTCTGGGTTCATTAGCAGTAGAGGGACATCTTCAGCTGGGATTCGTTTAAATAGATTCAGAACTACCAAAGGATTCAAGTTTTCCTACAGAGAGGAAAGGAAGGAATGGAGACAGCATATTAATTTCCCAGAGCCTAGGCAAGAGTTTACTTCTCCAGGCCTTCTGACCTATACCTCAGTAAACTTAGAAGTATATGCGATGGCAGAGATTTCAATTGATAACATATGTTGCAAGACCCTTAAAAACATGCATGCTCTTTAGGCCAATAATTCCACTTCTCATAATCATTCCAAAGGGCATGTCTCTAGGTGAAAGGAATTATAATCTTTCTACTTCTCTTTTACTACTTAAACATTCTGTAATGAGCTTACACTGCCTTTGCAATAACTTCATTTAGTAAAAGTACTATGCTGTAACAAGGTACTCATGTTACAGGAACTATGCAAATTATCAGGGAGATCCAAAGACCTATGGTAAGAATAGTCAGCTTGTGTCTTGCTGCCTATTTAATACGTTTTCTTGGGATCTAAAATTGTGTGACCAAAAGTATACATTCAAACAGAATTTAGTATGCATAAACTTAGTGAGAAGAGGAACAAAATTAGAAAGAAACATTTGAGCAGGTACTATATTTAGAAAACTACAGCACTGAGGTCCTGCTCTGGGTGGGTTCACAGTGTAGCTGGGGAGATACGAGAGACCATTAGAACGAAATTCTAGTTCTGGTCCTTGCCCAGAGCAGAATTCCCTTCCATAGCTTTCCTGTCTTCCAGCTATTGGTGCCTCCCCATCACCTGGGGCAGTGAGGCAGAACTCTTAAGGCAATATTAATAGGGAAGTGGACATGGCTCAACTGACAGAGTGTCCGCCTACCATATGTAGGATCCAGGGTTTGATCCCCAGGGCCTCCTGACCCACGTGGTGAGCTGGCCCATGCGCAGTGCTGCTGCATGCAAGGAGTGCTGTGCCACGCAAGGGCATCCTTGCGTAGGGAAGCCCTATGCGCAAGGGGTGTGCCCTGCAAGGAGAGCCACCCTGCGTGAAAAAAGCGCAGCCTGCCCAGGAGCGGTGCCGCACACATGCAGAGCTGACGCAACAAGATGACGCACAAAAAAGAGATGCAGTTTCCCAGTGCCGCTTGATAATACAAGCGGATGCAGAAGAACACACAGCTAATGGACACAGAGAGAAGACAACGGGGCGGGGGAAGGAGAGAAATGAATAAAATAAATATTTCAAAAAAGACAGTATTAATAGAATTCTAAGGATGGGATGGAGGGCGGACACCACCGAGTAACACCGCCAGTTTTAAGAGATTAAGAACATCATGGAACTGAAGGATGTCCAGAGGGCAAGAGGATTGGCAAGAATCCGGAAATCATTTCCTGGCAGAGCAATTAGGTAAAGAGGCTGCTGAGTGTGAAAGAGAAAACTCAATAGTGTAACAACTGCCTCTGAAGGGATCCAGAGGAGGCTGCTGGCCTATTCAGTTACACAGGAGGAAAGAGAAACTGGGACCAGTGGAGACACAGCACAGGGAGGGTCCATTTTTGTACCAGGAAGAATAGTGTACCAGGAAGAGTAGTCTAACTATAAATCTCTAGTGATGGATTGGCTGTTGGTGAGAATACCACAGCTGGCAGGTGCCAGGCAGGGCAGCCTATCGCTCGGGCTGCTGGGTCATTTCTACTTGAGGGGAGAGGCGTGGCTGAGGAGCTCCATGAAGACACTTGTCTGGAGGTCCACTAACTGCTGGGATTGTCTTAAAATTGGGTGTATGCAGGAATCTTCTAGGAATAGAGCCTGTGGTTTCTGTACAATTCCCAAAGGCATCTGTGATGCAGAAAATGTTAAGAAATCCTGCTCTAACGTCTTTTCCAATTGTGCAACCCACAAAGGTATGGGGTTCCAAGGTCTTGGAAATTAAATAGGCAGGTGACAATTTCAGGTCTATGGAGAACCCTGAGGTACTTCAGTGAGCACTGCAGCCATTCCATCCCCTGTGGATGAGCTGCCTGCTCCAGAAAATGTGAATGTGCTCTCTGATGTTTCATTCACTCGGGTGCCTCAGGGGCCTTCTCTGATGGAAGGCTGCCTGGAATTAGGCAAATGGTGACCGTGGTTTTGCCTTCCCTACCCCAGGGGGTGGAGGGAGAACCGAATGAGGTGATGGACATGGAGGACCTGCCACTGCTCCAAACACCATGAGTGGAATCAGGCAGGATCCCCGAAAGGCGGTTCTCGTTACAGACTGATCTTAAGATGAAGAAACAAGCACAAGTCCAAGATGGAACACAAATGATAAGACCAAGTGCTTTATGTAGCATCAATGAAGTACATGTGGTCCAGATCTCAAAGAGGAGTCTTAGAAGAATTCATGGAAAAATGAGATGGGTAGAATCTTGGAGAGAAGGGGGAGGGAAGGGTTTGGCTAGAGATCAAGCCACATCTTTCCTTAACCACCAAGTCAAAGTGACAGTTCTCTCCGTCTGATTTCTCGATGAATTTCCTGTTCTTGACATTTGTGTAACAGCCAGCAAGTCAGCTTTGTAATATTGGGCATCTTTACATAGGTTAATGGCCTATAAACATCTAAGCTGTGGGAGCCTTGAGAGCAGACACATTGTGTTACTGGACCTGACACCCCTCACAGGTCTGGAATTTAGGTACTCAGCTGCCACTGAAATAATCATGTACTACCAATTCTAGATGGTACTACGTGAATTAAATACTCATCAAATTGAGAGTAAAGAAAAACAAGACATTTCATAAAATTCTATCATTTAAGCTTATATCAACTCAAGTACACTCAGGGCTGCAGGGGAGTTACCTACGTTTTGCACCTCATTACCCATGTGGGAACAAGACCTCTCACAGTTTATATGTCATACAGTTAAGTTTTTAATCCTTTACAGTGAAAACCTACCACATTACCTGTATAATTTTAAAACATATTATTGTTAAAAAAAAAAACTAAGTTAACAAGTATAGTTACAAGGCCAGTTGACCTTAAATTTAGTGCCACATAAAAACTTGTTACACGAAATATTCCTGTAGAGCTAACTTAATTGGACTTCTCCTATTGGAAAGATATAAGTACATCAGAGAGAGAGAGAGAAAGAGAGAGCATGAGCACATGCATGTGAGAAGGTTTGGGGAGTTAGGCCCACCTGTGCCCTTCCCAGAAGTGGCTCTACTTCCTTGTTATGTTCGATGGCGGTTTCAAAAGAGTGAAGGAAATTTGATACGACAGGATCCACAATTTTTTTGTTGGTCTTGTATTTCTCATGAATTATCTTCAGTAATCCACACTTCTTTACAGTACCTATAAGGGTCAATTGATTAAAAATGATTAAAAAGTTGGCTTCTGAAATTAGGTTCTTAGGCTGGCTGGCTGGATGCTATGGTCTGGTTAATAGAATGACTGAAACTGTTAAAGCAATGAAGGATGAGAGGTATATATATATTTTTAAAAGACTTATTTATTTCTCCCCACCTCCTTATTGTTTTGTGCTTGCTGTCTCTTCGTTGTGTGCTCATTCGTTGTGTGCTTGGGAAGCAAACCTGGGGATATAGGGCCTCCCATGTGGGAGGGAGGTACCTAATCACTTGAACCACCTCCACTCCCTGCTTTGTTTTGTCTCTCAATATGATTTCCTCCTTGTGACTCTTGCTGTGTTATCTTGTTGCATCAGCTTGCCATGCCAGCCTATTGCATCAGCTCACTGTCTGGCTCACTTGTCTTCTTTAGGAGCCACTGGGAACTGAACTTGGGATCTCCCGTATGGTAGGCAGGAGTGCAATCTCTTGAGTCACATCTACTTACCTGAAGTTTTTTATTTTTTTTTAATTTTTAATATTTATTTATTTATTTCTCTCCCCTTCCCCTCCACCCTGGTTGTCTGTTCTCTTTGTCTATTTGCTGCATCTTCTTTGTCCGCTTCTGTTGTTATCAACGGCACGGGAATCTGTGTCTCTTTTTGTTGCGTCATCTTGTTGTGTCAGCTCTCCGAGTGTGCGGCACCATTCCTGGGCAGGCTGCACTTTCTTTGGCGCTGTGCGGCTCTCCTTACGGGGCGCACTCCTTGCGCGTGGGGCTCCCCTACATGACCCCCACGTGGCACAGCACTCCTTGTGCACGTCAGCACTGCGCATGGGCCAGCTCCACGCGGGTCAAGGAGGCCCGGGGTTTGAACTGCGGACCTGCCATGTGGTAGACGGACGCCCTAACCACTGGGCCAAGTCCACCGCCTCCCTGAAGTTCTTAATAGTGTGACTACTGCTAGGCTCTAAAGCCTAATTTATAAGGGAAAAAGCTGATTCTAAAACATAACATAAAACTAATCAACTGAGCAGGAGTGAGTGTAAAGGTTATCACTAAGCCTTTTAGGCATTCCACTCACCATTAAAAGATCCACAGTGGTGGCAAATGCTTTTCTTTCGGCACTTGTCAGAAATTTTCTTCTTCAGTCCTCGCTTCTGAAGGTAGGTCAGGCCAGGCTTCTTCAGATAATCTAGAAACTGTTTCTTCTCCTCCTGGGACAGCATGATGTGGCAGCAGGTTTTACAGATCATCTTTTAAAAATGAAACCAAGCAGAGAAAAGGTTGAGAACGAAATGCCTTTTCTTTGTAAATGACACGCCTCATCCAGGACATTTAGCCGAGTGACTGCCTCTACAGATCTCCGTGGAGATTTGTGTAAAGAGGCACATGACGGTCACAAGCATGTTAGCAGTAGTCACACAGGCGGGAGGATTTGTGTTAACTTTTGTGTTTTACTCTGCGATGTTCTGTATTGAATTATTACCACTGTTTTTGGCAAAGTATATCTAGCAACTTTTCAAGGAAGATGAAAGAATAAACAATCCTTAAGCAACTTAATGTAGCACAAGATGAACACATTATGTATTTAGTGTAAAAGTTTCCCCTAGATGTACGCCCCACCACTCACAATTCCTAAGCTCCCTATAATGTCCCCCGACCAGTAACTCCAGAATTAATGCCTTGGAAATCAACACTTCTGTGCTTACCTGTAAGATTCCTATAACTGCTCTGAAGTAGCCCACATGGAAACACGGCAATTCCAAGTCAATGTATCCGTAGTGCCCTAGACAGTCAGCCAAATTTTTCCCACAGGTTTCACAAGGACGATCCTTCTCACTCGTACCCTTTGGATAAAAGCACACCCACCAGTGTATCAATGGAGACCTCTGGAAAGGAAAGTGGGACCAGTCTCCCCAACTGTCAAGGATCAGCTGGGAAGCTGCAGTGCATTCACAGTCAGCTGACTGAAGGCTGGAGCCCCTGATTCGGTCTGAGGAATGTCCGAGTCTCTGACTCGGTCTGAGGAATTAGGAGAGATGGGAAGAAGTCACCACTTTTATCAGCAAGTCAAAACAGAAGGCGTGCGTAAGGGGCGGGGGGGTCTTACCATCCTATGGTCAAGCACCCCATACAGCAGGGGGGCATGGTTGTTGTCCTGGCTGTACAGGTTCTTACTTACAACCTGGATGTGCGCCTGCTGGCGCATCTCCTCCGACGACTTCATTCCAAAACAGATGTGGCTTCTGGAATGGAAAGATACAGGGAGCAGTTACATCAAAACCCTTTAACAAAGCAGCCAGTACATAGGTGACCCACCCTCACTGCCCTCACCCTTCCTACTCTCTCTACCGGCTCTCCTTGCCAGCACTAAATACATTCAAAGCTCTCCCATTTTCCCTTTATGAACATCCCTTTAACCTACTGCAACCCAGTTTCTACTTTCACCATCAAACGAACGGCACATGCCAAGGTCACCAAGATGGTTTCATTACAAAAGCCAGTAAGTATTTTTCTCTTTTTACTTCTTGGCAGCATTGGCTGTTAAGCACCCCTCCTACCTTAAATACTTTCTTCTCTCTCTTGTTGACACTATATACCCTTTGAATGGTCTTCTCCTCTCTGGTTGCTCCTCTTTATGCCTCTATTTCTTTTTTCAGTTTAAAAACAATTTACTGGAAGTGGTTGTAGCCTGAGTGGTTGAGAGCCAGCTTCCCAAGTATGAGGTCCAGGGTTTGATCCCGGGTACCTCCTAAAAACAAAACAAACAAATAAAAAGAAAAAACCCAACTCTCTCACATGTAGAGCAGATTGCAGCTCAGTGGGTGAGTGCATGGAAACCATGTACAAGGTCCTGGGTTCAACCCCCGATAAAAAATAATTTTTATTGAAGTTCATCATTCATACAAGAATATATATAAACAATAAGCATAGAGTAAAAGTTGTGAACTTACACAATAAGCATGCATAACCTCATAAAGAGCTCCATACACCACCACACTACAAATGCCTAGTTCTGTTGTGAAACATTTGTAAAAAACTTTGAAAGAGCATCATCAAAGTATTACTACTAGCTAGTCTTTATCTTATATTTGGTGTATTTTCCCCCAATCCATTTTTTGTTGTTGTTGTTCATAAACCATATAATTTATCTAAAGTGTACAATCAATATCATTTGGTATAATCCCCCTGTTGTGCATTCATTGCTTCAATCAATAGTAGAGCATTTTCATTACTGTAAAAAAACAAAAACAAACAAACAAAAAAACCCACTATCATACCCATGTATTAGTGCTAATTACAAATCCTATGGATGTGCTTTCACCATTCCTATTTCCAAACATTTACAAACAACTTTTTACCAATTCTGCACAGATTAAACTCAGCTTTCCATTCTCTAACCACATTCTATTCTCTGGTGACTAACATTCTAGCTATTACCTCCATGAGTTTGCTCATTACATTTAGTTCATACTAGCGAAATCACAAATATATTTGTCCTTTTGTGTCTGGTTTGCTTCACTCAACATAATATCCTCCAGGTTCATCCATGTTGTCAAATGCCTCATGACTTCAATTCTTCTTAAAGCTGGATAACAGTCCATTGTGTGTATATACCACAGTATTTTTAGCCATCTGTCAGTTGATGGACACCTGGATTATTTCCCTATTTTGGCAATTGTAAATAATGTCGCTAATATGCTGAGTCTTACACCCTAAATGAGCAGGTTATATATTCTGCTCAAGTGCCATGGATCTTTTTCCAGGGTAGACCACATGTTGAGTCACAAGATAGCTCTCAATAATTTAAGAAGACTGAAAATTATACAGAATACCTCTGATCATAATAGAACGAGGCTGGAAATTAATAACAGGCAGGAAATGGGAAATTTTGCAAATATATGGAAGCTAAACAACACCAATCCTAAACAATCAGTGGATCAAAGAAGAAATTGCAAGAGAAACTAATAGATATCTTGAGACGAATAAAAATGAGAACACAACTTATGGGATACAGCATAAGAAATGCTGAGAGGGAAATACATAGCCCTAAATGCCTATATTAAAAAAGAACTAAAATTAACTAACTGAACAACTGGAGAAACTAGATAAAGAACACCAAACCAATCCCAAAACAAGCAGAAAGAAAGACATAACAAAGATTAGACTAGAAATAGGCCTCTATTTGTGGCCTCTTTTCCTACTGCCATCCCTTAAAAATGATGTCCCCACCGAGGGTGGGAGCCCACACCCTCTTTTCTTTCATGCTACACTTTCTACCTGAATTTGCACTGAGGACTCACAAATCTTTCCCTGGAAGCCAGCTACTTCTCCTCAACTGGAGACCTGAACAGACAACTTCTCAACAGATCCATCTGGAAATTCCACAGGCACCTCAAACCTGACATATTTACAACAGAATCCACCACCTTCTCCTCAAATACGTACCTTCGTCTTTCTTCCAACAAATGCTTACTGGGTGTTTACTATGTGCCAGTCACCAACATAGGGGCTGAGGATATAAATGACACAGACGAGGTCTCTTCCATCAGGGAGCACGAGTTCAGGGTGGGGAAGATGGGATAAACGGATAAAAACATAACTGTGAATGATGTGCATTCTGCAGAGAATTAAAATGATGTGAGGTAGTAGAGAAGACTCTGAGGAGACTATATTTATATGGTGTGGTCAGAAGGCCTCACTGTTAAGAATGACATTTGGCTGAGTTCTGAGTAAGAGGGAGCCAGCCATATGATGATTAGAAGGAGGAACATTTAAGTAGAAAATGATTAGGGTAAGGGTTCTAGGGCTGGCACAAGTTTGGTATTTTCAAGGTACTAAATGAAACCGGTACAGCTGGAGAAGAGAAGGCTAATGGTACAAGATGAAGTCAGTGAGGTATGCAGGGGTCAGATCACACAGGGCTAGGGAAGGCTGGTAAGAATGTTAGTGCAAGGGAAAGCAGCTAGAGGATTTTAAGCTGAAGTGACGTGAATCTAATTTTCATTTTAAAAATCACTTTGGCTGCTTTGTAAGAATGGACTATATGTGAATGGGGTAGGGGTTAGGGTGGGCATGGGGGGCTAGGATGGATATGGAGAGACCATCTGGGAGCATTCTGCACTGATCCAGGTAAGACACATTCCAGCAAATGGCAACATCATCCACACAGTTGCTCACTCATCTCTACCAATCCTGACAATTCTACACCTTGTTGGGGATGGAATCATATTCCCTATAGAAAGCATGTTTAGGTCCCAACCCCTGGTCCAGTGAGAGGTGTGAACCTATTTATAAATAGGACCTTTTGAAGGTGTTATCATTTACGGTGTCCAAACTGAAGGACCTTAATCCAATATGGCTGAAGTCCTTATAAACAAAGGAAATTGGACCCAGAAATAGAAACCACAGAAGGCAGCCAGAAGCTAGAAGTCAGTGGAATCTGGAAGAGAAAGAAGGCACTGCCACATGCATTGCCATGTGATGGACAAGGCAAGGAACCCCAAGGTCTGCCGGTTGCCCAGAAGATAATGACCCTGGGAGGAAGCAAGCCTTCTAGCCCCTGTAACCAATGAGTTCAGGTTGTTAAGTCAACCCATTGTATGACATTTGTTCTATCAGCTGAGAAACTAAAACACACCCTAAACCCCCCTGAAATCCACATTTCCCCAAGAACTCCACCTTCCTTGAGTAGACCATCATCATCCCCTGGCTGGATCCCCACCATGACATCTAATCCTTGCCCCTTGGAATCAGGAGGGATCTTTCTTAATACTCGTAACAATACACTACCCTTCTTCAAAGGTTTCTCACCTGCAAGATGACTCAACACATATTCGGGACTCCAGATAACTTATCATCCACCTATCCTCCCTCCAGTATGCTCCTTGAAAAAGGCAGTTCTCTCTGTCTCTTTCTGTCCGGATCCTCTTTCCACTAGGTGCTCTCAGTACCCTTTATGCCATTGCATTCATCACACCCACCACCCAGCATTGCCTTGTGGACCTTCTCCAATTAGCCTTGGCAACAAAGGTTCTTATTCACCATTGTTAATGCCTAGCCTGGACCTAGCCCCTCACTACATGTCTCATGCAAGAACGACTGATGAAATAAGATTTCACATTCCTACTGGAAGCTCTAAGGAGGGGTCATGGCCTCATAAATAAGCTCTAACATAGAAGGCCCAGAATAGCAGCTTCATTTCTCCGACTACCATCCATCTACCTGTGGTCAGCAAATAATACCTCTGTGTCAGGCCCTCTCTGGTAAAACCCAAAGTACAGTCCTGACTCCAGAGCGCGCTGCAAGCAGCAGCTGGCGCAAGATTCGCTAAAAGAGGTCCTTCGACCTCGGAAAAATTCATGCTTTGTCCCACGATGTCCGCATCGCCAAGGCTCACGCCATAATTCCCCTTTGTCCGCCAGAGGCCAGGGACCCGTCCGGTCTGCAGCCCCCCGGGTGCTGCGAACCCTCTGCGTGACCACTGCGCTTTGACCTCCATCTTCTTCCAGCAGCCGGTCACTCCTGCTAATCTCTGGCCCTGTCCTTCCCAATAGTCCCTGACCTCTGGCCCTTCGAAACCCGGGACCCCTGACCTTTCGGACCCCTCTGCCCCTCATTTCTCCGCTCTCTGGCCACTCGCTCCATCTTACATTTTCTTAGCCACATCCGTCTCTCGAAACTGCTCCTTCACCATGGCGACGGCCGCTGGGGCTCCCTTCTCGGGGTCTCCGGAAGCGGGATTAGAGAACCCGAGCTCCCACAGCTCCCGGAGCACCCTCTCGCCCCTCTCGCAGCTAACACAGCCTCGGCATCCCCTCGGCCACCGTAGAGCACCCCACGTGTCCGTCTCCTTTTCCGTGATTTGCCAGCTAGTCTGTCTGTCAAGAGAGGCTACCGGTAAGAAGCTCTTTGGCCTCTCACTACACTGCCACTTGGCGGCACCTCCTTGGAACTGCACCGAGGTCTGCACTGTTTTTCAATCAAATCAGTTTTTATTGGTATATATTAATAAAGCATACAATTCGTCCAAAGTGTATAATCAATGGGATTTGGTTTAATCACATAGTTTTACATTCAGTACTTCGTTATTATTTTCATTACTTCAATAAGAACGGTAAAAAAAAACAGACAAGAAAATTCTTCATCTCTCAATCTGTTTCCCCTGCTGTACATAGCTGCTATTTCTGGCTATTCTTGCACAATTATTTATTCATTTATTCAGCAGTTTTATTGAGATATACTCACATACCATACGATCTACCCAAAGTGTATAATCAATGACTTTTAGTATAATCACAGTGTTGTGCATGCATCACCACAAAAAATTTTAGAACCATTTCATTACTCAAAAGAAAAACTCCACACCCCTTAGCACGCCTTCCCCAGCCCTATATAACTACTAATCTAATTTTATTTTTATAAATTGATTTATATGTGTATTTAAATGCAGTTTTATTGATATATGTTCACATAACATACAATCTATCCAGTGGCTTTTAATATAACCACAGTGAAATTGTTCTAAAATTTTTTTGTGGTGATGCATGCACAACACCGTGCAAATATAATTTCAAGTTTTCAAGTGCCTGCTTTCCATTCTTTTGAACATACACCTAGAAGTGGATATGATGGGTTATATGGTAATTCAGTACTTAACTTTTTGAGGAACCAACAATCTTTTCCCATGTGACTGCACCATTTTACATTCCCACCAGCAATGCACTGCTGTTGCTATTTCTCCACATCCTCTCCAATATTTACCTGCTTTTTAAATAGTAGTCATTTTAGAGAGTATGAAATGATTTCCATTGTGGTTTTATTTGCATTTCCCTAATGGCTAATGATGTTGAACATCATCTTACATACTTTTCAGCCATTTGTATATTTTCTTTGGAGACTCTCTATTCAAGTCTGTTGCCCATACTTTAATTGGGTTGTCTTTTTGCTGTTGATTTGTAGGACCTTTATATAATCTGGATATTAAACCCTTATTGGATATATGGTTTCCAAATATTTTCTTCCATTCTATAGGTTGTCTTTTCATCTTCGTGATGAAGTCCTTTGATGCACGAAAGTGTTTAATTTTGATGGAGCTATGTATTATTTTCTTTATTGCTCATTGTTTTAGAGTAAGATCTACTATTGCCAAACACAAGGTCTTGAAGATGCTTCCCTATGTTTTCTTCTAGAAGTTTTATGGTTTTGGTTCTTAAATTGAGTTCTTTGATCCATTTTGAGTTTCATTTTATATATGGTGTGAGGTAGGGGTCTATCTTTATTCTTTTAAATATGGATATCCCAGAACCATTTGTTGAAGAGATTATTCTTTCCCTATTGAGTGGGCTTGGCATCTTTGTCAAAAATCAGTTGACCATAGATATGAGGATTTACTTCTGAACTCTCAGTTTGATTCCATTGGTTTATATGTCTGATCTTGTGCAAATGCCATGCTGTTTTGATTACTGTGACTTTGTAATTAATTTTAAAACCAGGAAGTGAGTCATCCAATTTTACTCTTCATTTTCAAGATGGCTTTGATTATTTGATATAAATTTGATCATTGGCTTTTCCATTTCTGCAAAGTAGGCTGTTTTGATTGAGACTGTGTTGAATCTGTAAATTTCTTTGGGTAGAATTGACATCTTAACAATATTTAGTCTTCCAAACCCTGAACACGAATGTCCTTCCATGTATTTAGGTCTTCTTAGATTTCCTTCAACATGTTTTGTAGTTTTCCACATACAAGCCCTTTATAGCCTTGGTTACATTTTTTTCCTAGTTGATGCTTTTAGTTGTTATTGTAAATGGAAATTTTTCATTATTTCCTTTTCAGATTCTTAATTATTAGTGTATAGAAACACTACTGATTTTTGCTTGTTGAGCTTACACCCTTGGCTGAATTTGTTTATTAGCTGTAGTAGTGTCATTGTGGATTTTTCAGGATTTTCTCTACATAGAGTATCATATTATCCTATGTATGATTTATATTTACATTTTATATAAATGGAATCATACAATATGTTACATAGTATATTTATTTCATAGTAGCACAGTCATACAGTATTTGTCTTTTTGTGTCTTGGTTGCTTCACTCAACATAATGTCCTCCAGGTTTATGCATGTTGTCACATGCCTTCTGACTTCATTTCTTCTTACAGCTGCATAATATTCCATCCTGTGAATACACCACAGTTTACCCATTCATTTGTTGATGGGCACCTGGGTTATTTCCAACTTTTGGCAATTGTGAATAACACTGCTACGAACCTTGGTGCTGCACTGTTTTTAAGAATTATTCCTGGGGAGTGGGTGTAGCTCAGTGGTTGAGTGCTTGCCTCCCATGCATGAGGTTCCTGGTTCAATCCCTGGTACCTCCTAAAAAAAATCCCATTTCCAGTGTGTTTCTCTAAGTAATTTTAGACATCTACAGAGAAACTGGGACCATTTGCCTCTGAGCTTTTAGGCAGTTGGAGAGCCAAAATTTGCATAAGATGGACCAACGAGGGGAATAAACATAGTAGAAAACACAACCCTGCATGCACCTCCAGTTCATAAAGGTATTATAAAAAACACAAAAGCAAACAAAACACAAAAAAAGGGAGTGGATGTGGCTCAAACAGTGGAGGCCTGCTTTCCATAGGGGAAGTTCTGCTTCCAACCTGTATGCCTCCTATAAACCAACCAACTCAGGGGAGCCAGTGAGGCTCAGTGGTTGAGCATCAGCTTCCCACATAGGAGGTCCCATGTTCAATCTTTTATTAATATGTATCAATTAAATTGATTTGTTTGGAAAAAAAAAAGGAAGCCATCTCATTTTCAGATAGCATAGGTTTACTATTAACGTAGAAATGCAATGGACTGCTAAGCAAATCAAGTTTACTAACCTGCAGTTAATCACAGATCTTTGGTGTAGTGTTGACAGTACTGTACCAAGAAGATTTTGTAATGAATGACTTTTATCTTGTAGAGGTTGAGGGAAGTCTCTGGGGTCACAGTGCCTCCAGGGGAGACTAAGTACTACCACTTAAAAGCTGTGTGACCTTGGGCAAATGATTTAATCTCATTGGGTCCCAGTTTCCACATTTATAAAGAGGATGAGAAACAGTTAACTTATTTTTTAGAGTTGCTGGAAAAGCTAAACGACAAAAGGAAGTTAAAGTAATTATCTCTAACAGGAACAAAGCAGTCACTCAATGGATAGTAACTATTTTGATGATTCTGCTGATTACCGGAAAGCTGCCGGTAAAGCCTGCTCCCTGATCTGGTCCACACTACCCTTTGGGTAGTTCTTCCTAATACCTCTCTTGGAACACGCATGTTTACATTTTTCTCTTTCTTTCGTTTTTTTCCTTCCTATTTATTGTCGTAACATAATACAACATAACACTTCCCATTTTAACCCCTTTCACGCTTCGTTCTTTATTTTCACATGTCCCATTTTAAGCAAAACACATTTCTGGATCATTCAACTACTATTAAAAGTTCATTTTGAGTAAGGACTCAGATTTGCAGAAAAAGATAAGTTAAAGATTTTTTCCTTTTAAAGCAGAGACTTAGTAGAGAGGTCTCAGAGACTACTTAGCAAAAATAAATTAAAACGGGCAGCGTTGTATACTTGGAATAACATCGGTTCTGGAGACAGGGTTACTGCTGTAAAATGTGGAGACTGGTCAAGAGGATTTCGTTAGATGCCTTCTAGCTTTACCAAGCTCTTACTCGAAGGACGCAATTTAAATCATAATTCGGGGTCCTGAAACCCTAAACATGCACAATTGGAGAATGAATTGAACTGAAATTGAACGCTGCCTTCAGTAAATCTTAGTTCGCCCGCGCCGTTCAGCCTCCGGATTGGCTAGTTCAGAAAGCCAGGGGTGTGGCCAAAGCGGGCGGAGCGGGGCCCTCAGCACTTTCAGTCCGGCATCCGAGCGGTCGGCCCCGCGGCCCGGGCCCCGCCCCCTCGGCGGCGCCGCCTGGGGTCCTTCGGTGCGCGTTGATATGATTGGCCCGGGCGCAGTGACCCTCTTTTCCTCCCTGGCTGCCTGAAGAACTCCAGCCATCATGGTGAGTCTGCTCGCAGCCGTGCAATCATCTGCAGCATATCCGAGCCATCCTTCGTCCCCAGGTCCCGCCGACTGCTCGACAGCTGCCTGAAGTCCCGTTGTCCTTCCCTGGCCGTGTTTGACCGGGGTTGGTTGCCGAGGGCTCTGGAGCCGCCGGCGGGGAGTCGGAGTTGGCAGGGTTGCGCTGGGACCCAAACACGCCCGGCTTCGAGAGCGGCTGTGCTTGTTGGCTTCTTAGTGCGCAGCGGATGGGATGGGGGTTAGATACTAGGAGGCACTTTCCGCCTGCAGTTCCAACTTGGGATAAGCGGCTTGTGGTGATGGGTGATGGCAGCCCGAGAAGCGAAGAGGCTGCTGCCAGCGCCTGGGCGAGTTGGCGACGAGTTAAACCGTTCCACGTACTAGCTAGAAAATTGTCACTTAAACGGATTATTTTGTTTCTTACCTGGGAAACATCCTGGAAAGAAAAGTCACCAAAGAGCTTCCCCCAAGTCTTGGCTAGTTAGGTCCATCAAGAGTTTTCGCACTTGTTTCTTACTCCACCAGCTATCTGTTTTCTATTCCTTCCCTTCCCTTTCCAGAATTGAACAGTGAACTTGTTTTGTGTGATTTCTGAGATTGAAAGAAATCTAGGAAATCAGTTATTAATGTAAAAGAGTCTATTAGTTGGTAAGTTTTTTCAGTGTCAGCGTAAGCTTCCTGAATATCTACGTACCTTGGCAAGTTATTTCTTGGGTGAAAAGACCTGTTGGGCCTCTCAGAAGTAGCTGAATAGTCAACTCTACAGTTGACCATTTAGTAGTACATTACATGCAGGTAGTGCACGTTTATTTGGGCCAAATTTAAGTGTGATGTTTTAAATATGGTTTTGTGATTATAATGTTTGGTGAAACCACAGTAGTCAGTGCTCCAGAGAAGTGTTTCCCTGAGGCAGTACCTGGCAAATCTGGACACATTTTTGATGCTTAAAAATTGGAGGTTCTACTGGCATTAAGTGGGTAGGACCAACAAGTTACTGTCAAACATTCTAAAATGCACAGGGCAACCCCCACCACCCAGAATTACCTGGCTTAAAATGTCAGTATTGCTAAAGTTGAGAAATTTTATTCTCTAGTGATTGCCATAACCTAGAAAGTGCAGTGCAGTGCATTTTCTTGGTACTGAATTTGTTTAGTTAGATGTGTCATGTGAGTTTGGTATTGTACTTTGTGTTTGGGGAAGAGATGGCAGTTTTTGCCTTTGTTTTCTACTGAAGCTCTCCTGCCCTTTTTTTTTTTTTGTAAAAGCTAGCGATTGTTATTTTGTTTGCAACCATCAAATTGGTTATGACACTATCTCATATACCACCATTGGACAGTACAAGTTTTTGATTAGTTGAGCTTCATAAGGCAGATTTTTCTTACATACTGTGGTCTAGCCTTACTCTAGTTATGCTTCCATGCTGACTTTCTACTATGTCAGTACAGTGCATGGACTGGTGGGCAGAATGGTCTCATAACCTTTTGTGAACAACTATGAAAGTAGTGAAATTTTTATTTCCATTGATTTATTGGTCTGATCTCATTTTATGTTACTTTAATGTTTTAATTTCTTGTAGTTGTGTATGGGAGAATATAATAACCTAAGAGAATGAGAGTGATTTTTTTTTTTTCAAGGAAATACCCAGACAGATTCTAGTGGCTCACAAATTATTTTAAGTTCATATATTGCCTGTGCATGGGAAAACTGATAAACCCAAAAGATAGTAAACTTCATAACACTTTCGGTAAATGCAAGCATTTCAGCTACACTCTGTCATTTTAAACACGAGTAGTATAGCAAATGATAGACATTCACAGCCTGTCTTCTGCTGTGATGGGAGCTAGTCTAAAGCCCAGCTCATTGACCTGCACTGAAACAGTGACTTGCTATGTATTTTGGTTTGCCTTTTGTTGCAATTCAGTACGTGTATTGTACTAGTCAGTTTCTTCAGAGCTATGAGAGCAAACATTCTGGAGCAGTACTTTCTGTGAGATGGAAATCTGTACCTGAGCTGTTAGAGGATAGGCACTAACTTTGTTAGGCTGTTGAACATTTGAAATGTGGCTACTGCAACTGGGGAATGGCATTTTTAATTTAAGTTAATTAGCTGCCATGCCTAGGGGCCATTGGATTGGACAGTGCAGTTCTAGATCTTAGAAAATCATAAGGGGGGAAGTGGATTTGGCTCAATGGATAGGGCATCAGTCTACCACATGGGAGGTCCGCGGTTCAAACCCAGGCCCTCCTGACCCATGTGGAGCTGGCCCATGAGCAGTGCTGATGTGCGCAAGGAGTGCCCTGCCACGCAGGGGTGTCCCCCGCATAGGGGAGCCCCACGCGCAAGGAGTGCGCCCTGTAAGGAGAGCCGCCCAGCGTGAAAGAAAGTGCAGCCTGCCTAGGAGTGGCGCCACACACACACAGAGCTGATGCTGCAAGATGATGCAACAAAAAGACAGATTCCTGGTGCTGCTGACAAAAATATAAGCAGACACAGAAGAACACACGGTGAATGGACACAGAGAGCAGACAATTGGGGGGGAGGGGTGGAGAGAAATAAATAAAAAATGAAAAAAAATAAAAAAAAATCATAAGGTTTAAAAAAGATTGAGTAGTTTCATTAACTCTTGTGCTATATTTTCAGAATGACACTGTAACTATCCGGACCAGGAAGTTCATGACTAACAGACTACTTCAGCGGAAACAAATGGTAAGGACGAACACTTAAAGGTTTGATTCATTATTACTTCCTTTGAAGGTATACATAAGGAATACTAAATTTGAGACTTACTTTTAGGTCATCGATGTCCTTCATCCTGGGAAGGCAACAGTACCTAAGACAGAAATTCGGGAAAAACTAGCCAAAATGTATAAGACCACACCTGATGTCATCTTTGTATTTGGATTCAGAACCCATTTTGGTGGCGGCAAGACAACTGGCTTTGGCATGATTTATGATTCCTTGGATTATGCAAAGAAAAATGAACCCAAACACAGACTTGCAAGAGTAGGTGTCTTTAATTTCTTCAGCAGTTACTGAAAATCTTTTTTCAAAGTATTGTGTCCTGGGTGCAGTGGCTTGCTCAAAAGGCATTTTAGGGAGAAAAGAAAGAGAAATTCACATAAAGACAGAAGAAAAGAAAAAAAAGCATTTTGGGGAATGACAACATATATAAAGAGCTCTTAAGGATACAAAAAGAGACAGAGTTCTTTGATAAATGCACAGGTATGGGGGGGGTTTCAAAAAAGAGGTTTCCATCATTTGAGGAGGTAGCGTTGGAGCTGTATCCAGAAAAGCATGAAGTAGTGCTTATAGCCGGGGCTGGTGGGAGGATTGCTTCTTGGAAGGGAGGTGGAGGGCTGCCTTTAGAAAGTGACTTGGAAAGCTGCATTTCTTCATCTCTGACCTGGTCTGTTTCTATAAGAGTAACAAATAATGATGAGTTAATGTTTGCAAGTCACCTATTTACAATTCTTTCTCTTTTAGCATGGCCTGTATGAGAAGAAAAAGACCTCAAGAAAACAGCGAAAAGAACGCAAGAACAGAATGAAGAAAGTCAGGGGGACTGCAAAGGCCAATGTTGGTGCGGGCAAAAAGGTATGATTCATTAAGGAAGACCCAGAAATGTCGATAATTATAAGGCTTTAGTTTCTAGAAAGGAAGGGGCTTTGTTTTCTTAATAACCATTCTTAATGTTTCTTCTCTTCCTACTTCTTCTGGATTACAGAAGGTAACGTGTTTTGAGATACTACATAACATAGTATCGTAACACCTTAGAGTAGCTTTGCCCACCCGTCAGCTCACAGATTAGCACGAGGACCACATTGGTTCATTTATCTTGGTGGGCACTTCTCGAGCCCTTTCATGAAATTTTCATTTTGCTAATTGGCATAGTACGTTAAAGGGGAGCAAATTAGTTCCTTGGGGTTTAATTTACTCTATTAAAATAGGCAAATCGTTTATGAGAGCAGTTGAATCAATGTGGTCCATGTTTTCCTAGCATGCTGGAGAGGTAGCCCAGATCTCTCCAGGTAGTCAGAACCCAAGTAACAAAAAGCAGCTTTTTACCAGCTTTGCTAGTTAATTGTAAATAGTAGTAGAGTGGAATTAAGGTATTGGGTTGTTAAAGTAACAAATAATCAAGTGTTCTGTGAACTTTAGTTGTAACTTTTTCCTTTGCCTTTTTCCTCTACTCTCTTGGATTTCTTGTTCATCAGAAATGAAGTGTCTAGCAGGTACTGAGATTGAGCACGGTGTGATGATACCCTCACTGAGTTTGCTTTGATGCTTTGCATGTTGGCTTTGGACTATAGAGTTTACAGTATGATCTGTTTTACTACAAATGTTGTATTTTAGAGTAATATAACCAAAGGAGCAAACCTTTTAATCACATTTATTTTAGAAACTGAAAAATGCATGTTATGTTGTGAATTGACCCGGTGGAGGAAAGCAGATGCCCTGCTTTTAACTTGAACTTGGGAAATGCTGTATCCAACAGAATCACATACCCAAGAAATCGTGTTTTATGAAACAGCCTTAGGAAAGGGTCATCTCCATTCCTGGGCAGTTCTTCCCCTCGAGGAGCCATGTCTTGTTTTTTCCCCATGAATTGATTACTGGGTGCTTTGTAAAAAACTGATCCATCAAGTCTGGTAAAGCCACTCTCTGTCCTGGTAGCGTTCATTCAAAGTCACCTTTTATCATTTCTGTTCTCTGTTAATCTGCAATTTGCTGTCAGTGCCTTTATCATTTTCTTGAGATAATTGTAAATTCATGTTAAAGCCTTTGCTTAAATACAGTTCCTACAAACATTTGGTCAGAATAGTCCACCTCCCTCATTTTGAGCACATTTTGCATGTTGACCAGCTAAACCAGTGATGTATAAACTGGGCTAAGAGTGGGGTGGGTGGGTAGTCTGGGTAATGAATCAGTAGTGCTCACTGCACCTGTGTACTTCCTTTTAGAGTGACTCCTCATCAGGCAAGGTGGTGAACCTGATATTGCCTGCCTGGGACTATAATCAAATTGACCCTCCCAGTGACATGGAGTTAGTAGTAATGAACAAACTGCCAATGGAATTACTCGTTACTTAAGATGACTTCCTCCTTGTGAGAAAGTTGACAGAAGTTCCAGAGGTGGGAAAAAGATTGCCCCAATTTTTCCTTTGGTCTAGCTGTGAAGGACATGAAACACATTGGTTCCTTTTCCCCATTTAGCCTTTGAGTCCAATGTGTTGGTGCTCTGTGAGGATGTGTCCCAAGGGGGCTACCTTGTGGGACCTAAGCCATCACCATCCTACTGATTATGTCATGTTGTCAGGTTATTTGATGAAGTTGCGCTGGTGCACTTGACTAGCATGGCTCTAAAAAGCCATCTGGCATATCTGGCACACAGAGCCAAATTAAACATTTAAAAGATTGAGTATTTCTTGTAATTGTTTGGTTCAGATGTTAGAATTGATACCTGCCCTTAAACGTTGGGTGCAATATAATATTTTAAACTAAGGAACAAGTCTTAAATATGAAGAGAAGTGGTAGCATTTTTGCTTCAGCTAAATTCTTCCTCTTTAAATTCTCATGTGCACTTCCATTACTTTGGTTTTGAGTCGTGGCTTAAAAGTTTTAAGCTGAGATGACCTTTAAAAGACTTCCCTGATCTCTCCTGTTGGGGTCAAATTAGATTGAGTTTATGATGATTCACAAGTCTGCGAATGGTGTTAGAGAGAACCCCAGCATGAAGCTGCTGAGCAGAGCATCCCCTGCCTGCTCAGCGTGGTGTGGCAGTGTGGATTGGCACAGCCATTGGCAGAACGATCTCTTCACTGTGAAGTTACCACTTGTTTTCATAAGAACCACAGTAATCTGGCAAGGTGTTCTCAGAATTGAGAGGAATAAAATTAGAAATGTATGTTTATCTGTTTCTGGAGTGCTCTCTATACAACTGCAAAAGGAAAATCGGTCATCTTTAAGGTATTTGATTGCATGCACATCAATGTGATTATTTTGGAGTTTGAAAAGATAATTATTAATGAAATGCTTCTTTCCCTCTTCCTTTCTCCCTTCCCTGCCACTGATTCAGTGAGCCGGAGATTGGATAACAGGTATAATTCTAAGCTTTTCATTCAGACCTCTAGCCTAGACTCCTTGAATTCCTGATGGAGCATTTTAAAGTAGAGCATGTGAAGTAGATTTAGAAGTAGCTGTACAAATGCTCTGAAGAGTTGTGGAGCCTCTTGTCTTAAAGCTACTAATAATGACCTGGTTTTGTTTAATAATAATTAAAAATTTAAAAAATTTCTAACTTAAGTGTATTTATAAGTTAAGTTTTTGATGCTTTGTTTTGATCACTCCAACATAATTTGATTCTAGTTTACTAATATTTGTTCTGCATGAGTATCCTTAATTTTTTTATATGTTGAAGACTTTGAACTTTAATTTTTAGAGATGTTTAAAAGCATTTGCTCTGGGAGCAGATATGGCTCAGGCTGTGTTTGGCCCTCACCTCCCACGTGGGAGGTCCTGGGTTTGGTTCCTGGTGCCCCCTGGAGAAGGGGAGCAAACAATGAGCAGACAAGAGGACCATCTGGGGGAGGGGTGGAGGATATATTGAAATGAAAAAATGGAAAATAAATAGATCTTAAAAAAAAAAAGTAGTTGCTAACAGCAAACTAATTTTTTTTTTCTTTGATTTACAGAAGGAGTAAAGATTCTTCAGTGACTTGATTGGTGATTTTGCAGATTTTTCACCAGAGGATTAATAAAACTATAAAAATTTTGATATGTTTGGTTGTTTGAAATACATTTGAAGTTTACTGGAAATGTCAGTCTGCTGTTACGGCAGATTTAGATTGATGCTCAGGGTTCACCTATTGTCCCATTAAACATTCAGTGAAAACTTTGTCTAATGGGGTAGTGTTTGCTGCTCCCTTTAATAGTGAAATTATTTTCTGCCATACTGGAAATTGTTAGATCACGTTTTCATTTATCTTGAAAAGGATGTCAGAATTGTGTGTACATTGCATATTTTTGCTTATGGGGTGTGTGTGTAAATGAGTGGTTTGTGAGAAAGAAATTTTAGATGTCGTGGGTAATTGCTTGGAAAATGGTAGCAAATAAGTCTTTTTCTTTATCAATCATGCCTTTCAGGCATCAGAGTTGAGGGCCTGAACTGGGTTGTTACTGGTCAGTGATATGCAGGGGCAGGACAGGATCCTGGGTGCTGCTCTGAGGGGTTACGGCAGGACCAGCTGCAGGTGAACTAGGAGTGGGAAGGGTGAGAAGGGTGGAGGGGTAGGGGAGTGTACAGGGGTGGGTGGTCACGAGGTTCCGGAGCAGGCAAGTAGAAGCAATGGAGTGAGAACTGAAGGGGGTTAGCAGTGTCAGGCACATGTTAGTGGCACAGCTGCAGGGTCCTGAATCAAGCAGAAGGTTAGTAAAATGATGGGGGTTTTCTGTCTGGTGCGGAGGGAGGGCATTTTGCATTCACTGAGCCAGTAGCCTCTGGAGAAGGGTATTGTCGTGAACTCTGGGATGTTATGGAAGTCACAGACAAGTTTGGATGTGAGCTTTGTTGGACAGGCATAGCATTTTAAAACTTAGCAGATGTTACATAAAATACAGTTTTCCAGCCCCTTGGGGTACAACGAGCCCGCCCTCCTGCGTGCTGACTGGATGGCAGGCTAGAGGGTTGGCCGCGTCCCCCAGGACAGGTGTCTGCTCTTAGGCCTCCGCAGCCTCAGCTCCTTCAGCCAAACTCCGGGCATTATCTACCTGTCTTGTTCCCCTAATGGCACACTTTTCTATCCATCTAGTCCACCTGTGTCTCCTTGGTGCTAGTCACTTGGTCCCTGGATTGGATTAACTTCTCTTCAAATTGGGGCTCCCAAAAGTCCCTGCTTTGCTTACCTGACACAAGGCTAGTTTGAGATTCAAATGAAGGAGCATCTGGGAGAAGAGTTTGGAAACAAGTGCTAGGCAACTGACAGGAAGCAAGGGCTTGCAGGAACTCGCTTTAAATTGTGAGCATTGTGCTGTTGAGTTTTCAGATTCTTGGAGATTCAGCCTTTTGTTGCCTTGACAGTAGCCAGACCAAGCTGTGCTGTCACCGGGCTTTGAAAAAGCCTTCATAAAAATGCCAAGTTGACTTTACTAAGAATAAACAGTAAGGGAGAAAGTACATCCCTTCCCTCATCTTTTACACTGGAGGAAAGCTGTGATCTAATGGAGGGTGGCAGGAAATTTCTGAAGGGGCCTATGAGAAGCTAGGGGTGGTTCTAGATAGGGGGCAGGCTTATAAGTTCTGTGAATACTTTGGGGGTGCTTCTTTACAGCTTCCCTGAGCTCTGCCCCCTTAAGTTCCATTTGCAGCTGCCTGTGCTGCAAATAATTAGACCACTTCTAGTAATGTTCTCTCTTCCCTGGCAAGTTCATTATTTGGGACACTCCTTGACAAAATCTTATATAGAAGCACCTACTCATGGAATGGAGTTAGGCACTTCTAAACTATACATTCTCTAATCTGCATAATAACCCTACAAGATCCTCTGGACCCCCACTGAAGAGGATTTAGAGCAGTTGAGCAACTCTCCCAAGGTCTCAGCCACTAAGTGGTGGGGCTGGGAATTGAATGCAAATTGACTTCAAAGCCTTCATAGCTGTTCATTTGTTCATTCAGTCACTCAGTAAATATTAATCAAGCAGCTCTATCTGATATAACAGTGTATAAGAGTTTGTGAGCCTACTATGTGCTGAGCAACCCAAATGGCGATGGAGTTATTGGACAAGTAAGTGTTCGATAAGTCAACTGAATTCCCCTTTAGTGCGCTGCTGCTGTGCACCAGTCCCTGTGTGGGGTGCTGGAGACATGGATGAAGAAGCTGTCCCTACCCTTAGTACCTTTTAGCAATTAACCCATGGTCTTGTGGCCTGGCTGGTGTTCCTTACTGTGAAGCAGCAGACAGTGCATAGTTGTGATAAGTCCCGTGCTGGGAACCCAGACATGAAAATCAGTGTAGGAAGGCTGGGTCTTGCAAGGCTTCTGGAGGAAGTAACATCAACTGGATCTATTTTGGATACACAGGAGCAGGGGTCTCAGCTGAGGCTATGAAAGGAAAAAGAAGGCAGGGAGGTAAGAACAGGCAGGCAAGGCGAGATCAGTCATTTGGCCAGGGGAGAAGTGGGGGCAAGACTGGTAGTGGGGTCAGGTGGGCAGGTAGGCATTCACTTCCTGAATCAGTGAGATGAGAGGCCCTGCATGACTTTGGTGGTTTCTGGTGGCGCTTTGCACAATGGGTTTCTGGTAGAAATGCTATTTAAAAAACAGATTTCAGATAGGCTGTAAGAGCATGGAAGTATGGCACGTCATTCCTGCTGACAAAGCAGAGGTTTCCTGAATTCTCGGAACTTTAATGTGGGAGGCAGGGAGCTTACACACCTTCACACATTCTTCTGACCTTCCCATTCACTCATCCTTGAACTTCCTATGGGCCAGACATTGCATTCAGTTTTGGTGGAGCTGAAATGAGACTGCATCTCTGTTCTCAAAGAGCCCAGTGTGGGAAAAAGACAAGTGAACAATTTCAGTGTTCTGGGCCGGAGCTGGGGTGCAAGTGAGGTCCTGGTGAGAAGTGAGACTGAGCAATCAGCAGAACAGGTTAGGAAGGACCTTGTGTGCCAGGCGAAGGAGCTTGTATTTTTACCTTGAAGTCACTAGTGCATCATTGGAGGAAGTTAAAGTAGGGAAATGGCATGGTAAAATCTGTTTTGGAAAGATTTCCCTTTTAGATATTTTGGCTAAATAAAAGAACCACTGGAGAATTAGATGTTCAAGCTTGGAGTGCATGTCCTTGTCATGTGCTGAGTTTCTCAGTTTCACAGTTCCTCCAGTTCCACAACCAGGAGATGTTTAAACTCGTTAGGTGCTCATCGTGCGTGTAGGAGATGGGGTTTGTACAAAAGGTTAAGTGTAGGATGAGGTGGCCTCTAAGCAATCTAATCTGTGAATAAATGCCTGGACCAGGAATTGGGAGACCTGGTCCCTGATCCCTGCACAGCCACCAACCAGCTAGGGCCATGGATGGGCCAGGCACTTCCCTTTCTGGGCCTCCCTCTCCATATCGCTATATGAGGTGCAAGGGCTAATTGAGTGGTTCCCAAACTTGGCACCTGGGGGCTTGTTAAAAATGCAGGTTCCTAGGCCTCTTGCCCCAATTTTCTTAATTAGTAGGTCTGAGTGTCACCCAAGCATCTGAAATTTTACCAGTTTCCTGCATAATGCTGCTCATCAGCCAAGTTTGGAAAAACTTTAGACTGAAGTGTCTCTTAGGTCCCTTCTGCTTCTGAGAATGCTGTGTGTCTGAGTAGGAGGCATGGTTGCTGTGCTCAAGAATGTGGCAAACGAACAGTAATACTATTATTACTGCTAATTAAAAACGAGGTTAGCTTCCGTTTATTGAATGCTTACTATGTGCCAGGTACTGTGCTAAGGAAGTTCTGTTGCATGAATGATCTCATTTAGCTTTTACAACCACTCTGTGAGATAGATATATTAGCCCTATTTTATAGATTGGAAATCAAGGCTCAGAAATGTTAAAGAGCTTGGCCAAAATTACACAGCTTTTAGATTTTATAATAAGCCTGGGGCTTTGTGGAAAGTCTCACTAAAGAAGCTAGAACTATGCTTGGACTTGAAGGATGCAAAGGGATTAACTAAGGCAGTGGTTTTCAAAGTCCCGAACAGGTAGCATCAGCAGCACCTGGGAACTTGTTAGACATGCCAGTTCTCAGGCTCCCTCCCAGATCTCCTGAATCAGAAATTCAACCTGTGTTGAAACAAGCCCTCTGGTGATTCTGATGCTGGCGAAAGTTTGAGGATTACTGCACTAGGGGGAAGGGAGGACATTCCGGAGAAGGACAGCTGTGGAGACCAATAGGGCCGTGTGACCCACTCTCCCAGGGTTGCTGGGGTGGAATAAAGCCGTATGAAGAGGCACACCGCGCCCGCGAGGGGGCACTGTGGGCACGGACATGCAGGCTGCCTGCTTTGTTGTCTGGGCAGCTACCCTTGCGGAAGTGTGAAAAAAGCCTGACGCCAGATCAACTGGAGAGGTCACTCTTTCTTCTCAGAGAAGGTCTAATGGGGGTGGTAATCTTGTTTATAGGATTCGGCCCTCGCAGGGAAGCTGAACCTGGAGGGCTTTGTGCTGCTCACATTGCACGGCGAAGTCTACCCATGCGTGCTGCAGTATCTTTGCAGATCCTCTATCAACAGCATCCTCTTTTGTAGCTGTCCAGCCTAGGGGCTTGTGGTTTCTGTGGGGAGAGGGAACTGTGCTAGAATGCCAGGGACCCGGTTCTGGCTCAGTGTTCTTCTCCTGACGCCGTGATTTCTCTGTCCTGCTCTGACAGCCTGGGTGGCGGGCACGGTGCTAGGTCATGAGAGCTGCCTGTGAGCCTTGGCTCGGCCCCCAACCATCCTTTGTGATCTCAGGCAAGTCCCCTTTTCTCTCTGGGCCTCACTTTCCTATCCCGAAGATGAGGGAGCGGTGTTGAGAAGAAGGCTTTTGTCCTGTTTTTCTCCACATATAAAATTCTGCCCTGGGAGCTGTGAAAGAGACACTTGCGCTACTCAAGGAACCTGGATTGCAGGAAAGTTCCAAGCGCTGCTATTTGACATCCACCTCCTGTATCCATCTAAGTAAACATTTCCAGGGACTTGGTGCAAGGCAGTAAGGTGGAACCTATCAAATTGGATAAAAAAAAAAAGTCCAGATCTTTAGACAGCCAGGATTTGCCTCTATAGATTTCTATTCTGCATTGCTTGGAAAGAGGAAAGATTGACACCTGGTTCTCCCCTGCTCAGCTGAGTGTATATTTCTGAAAATACTCTTCCCCAGAGGGAGGGGCTGTGACACTGTGGGGGCTTCAGCCTTCATCTCATTATCCAGGGATTAGCATCCTACACCTCATGGTGCCCGCTCAGCCCTCGCGCAGCAGAACCACCGTGTGGGCAGTTGTCTCTGGAATTGCATATCCAGAGAGCAGCAGATGTACACGAATGTATTGCATGTACAGCGTAGGTGTACCCAGAGCCACACGGAGATCCAGACGTTTCTGGTCCAGCCCTCTGCTGTTCCCCACCATATATGGTGGGATTCAGACTTCAGTTAGAAACTGCTCAACCCACAGGCAAACACCATCACACTTCTCTCCTTGGTGGTGGAACATGGCAAACCAAACGTCCTTTTGTAGCAGGTCTCCTTGGGGAAGAAAGGGAAAGCTCTTTTGTGAACCTGGCCTACTGTTTTGCATGCAGACAGTGCTGCATTTTCTTTTGCTTATGGATGAAGTCATGGAGGACCAGAGAGGTTAGGCAACTTGCCCAAAGTCCCCCAGCTCATTAATGGTGGTCATCGTACTTCCCTGCTGCTAACAGGGGAGCCGTTTACTAGTCAGGCACCATTTCCATATGTTTTTAAGGTTACAAATGCACTGTTGTCCGGGGGACCTTTTCCATGCTGTTCAGCTCACAGCCTTGTGCTGTCTTGCAGAGTCTGTCACTAGGCTGAGAGTTGAAACATCTACTACTGGTGCTCAATGAGCTGGCTTTGTCATTGGTTGAGAAGGAGTGTTGGGTAGAAATCCTTCAGCTGCACATAACTGGCAACTCAAACAGCCTTAACCAATGAGAACATTTATTAGCTTATGTAAGAGGCCATCTAGATACAGAAAGGACTTCAGAATTGATTGATGTAGCAGTTTGACAGTGTCATCAAGGACCTAGAATTTTCCTGCCTCTCTGCTTTGCTATCCAGAGAGATGGCTCCATCCTGTAGGATGGTTGCCAATGACAGTCAGGGCTAACTGGGCCAGGACTAGAGTGATGTGAGAGAGAAACTTAGAATGCAAAATCGAAGGGGCATTCCATCAAAGTTGTGTAGGCGCAGGATCAGCACTTTCATACCCTGAGAGTGAGCTCCTTAGATGATATGTATTTATGTATTTACTTGCCTCTTAGGCACCCCATTTACCTTGTCCTAGTCCTGGGCCCGGAGGCTCTACGTGCCCTTCTTCATGTCTGATGGGAGGGAGAAACTGCTCCCTGCCTTACTGCAGTTAGGGTAGGCTAAGCTGTTGTAACAAATAGGTCCAAAATGAGATTGACAAAAGCTCTCCTAATAGTCCAAGGCGGGATGTTGCGGGTATGGGAGAGGCTTTCCTTGGGTGTGTAGGTTCAGGAGCTCAGGATCCTTCCATCCTGTGTATCAGTCCTATTTAGGACCTCGTTGTCACCCGAGTCCATCTGGCAGAAGGGGAAAAAGAAGTGCTGGAAAGGCCACCATTCTGCACGAAGGCCTGATCTGAAGTCGCCTGCCCACATCATTTCTGTCCTATTCTATGGACTGGGACTCATTTCCTGGGTACATCGAACTACAGGGAGGCTGGGAAAGTGGTGGTGGTTTTGGGGGACAAAACCAGCCGGACTTGTCATAGCAGGAAGAAGAAATGGATGCTTAATAGGGACTCTGAGCTGAAGCCATTCGAGCAGAGGGGGCTACTAATGTGCCCACCACTCACCGTGCTAAGGCTTCTGCCTTTTTCTCGGCATCACACTCGGACCGCCCCATGTTGCCTTCCCTTTTTTAGGGGATAATAACAGTTTTTTTTGAGACATAAGTAATGTACCATAATATTCACTCTTTTAAAGTATACAATTCAGTGGTTTTCAGTATATTCTTGGAGTTGTGCAACCATCGCCACTCTAATTCCAGAACATTTTCATCACTCCAAAAATAAATCCCATGCCCAATTATTAGGCACTCCAGTTCCCCCCCTGCCCCCCCCAGTCCCTGATAACCACTAATCTGTCTCTCTGTATTTACCTATTCTGGCTTTTTTATATAAATGGGATAATAAAATATGTGGTCTTTTGTGACAGGCTTATTTCACTTAGTTTAATATTTTCAAGGTTCATCATGTTGCAGCATGTATTGAAACTTCATTCCTATTTACAGCTGAATAATATTCTATTGTATGGGCACACTGCATTTTTATTTACCTATTTATCAGTTGATGGGTATTTGGTTTATTTCTACCGTTTGGCTATTAAGAATAATGCTGCTATGAACATTCCTGGAGTACAAGATTTGTTTAGACATGTGCTTTTATTTTTCTTGGATTTATGCCAAAGGGTGGAGTTGGCCGGGTCATATGGTAACTATGTTTACTATTTTGAGGAACTGCCAAACTGTTCTGTAAGGTGGCTACATCATTTTCATTCTCACCAGCAGGGAATGAGGGCTCTAATTTCTTCATTATCCTCACCAGTGCTTGTTATTATTTGTCTTTTTAATTTTATCCATCCTACTAGGTGTGAAGTGAGATCACTATGGTTTTGATTTGCATTTCCTTATGGCTAAGGATGTTGAGCATCTTTTCATGTTCCTATTGGCTATATGTATATATTTTTTTGTAGAAACGTCTATTAAAATCCTTTCCCATTACTTTTCACTTTTTAATTGTGATTTATAAAATTTGCCAATTTAAAGTGTTAAGTTCAGTGGTATTAATTATGTTCACAATGTTGTGTGAACTTCACCACTATTTCCAAAACTTGTCATCACCCAAAACAGAAACTCTACCCATTAAGCAACAACTACCCATTCCTGCCTCCTCCCATACTTGTTAACCTCTAATCTGCTTTGCTTCTCTATGAATTTGCTGATTCTAGGTGTTTCATGCAAGTGGCACTATAAAATATTTGCCTTTTTGTGTTTGGCTTATTTCACTTAGCATAATGTTTCCAAGGTTCATCCATGTTTGTTCCTTTTTATAGCTGAATGATATTCCATTATATGTGTATATCACATTTTGTTTATCCATTCATAAGTTGAGAGGTATTTGAGTTATTCCCATATTTGGGCTGTTGTGAATACTCTTTATTTTTTAAGATTTATTTTTATTTATTTCTCTCCACTTTCCCCCCTGTTGTCTGCTCTCTGTGTTCATTCACTGTATTATCTTCTGCCTCTGGTTGCCTTATCTGGTGGAACTGGAAAACTGGGTCTCTGTTTTTGTTGTGTCATCTTGCTGTGTCAGCTCTCTGTGTGTGTGGCGCCACTCCTGCACGGGCTGTGCTTTTTTCACGCAGGCCATTGCTCCTTGCGGGGCACACTCCTTGCACGTGGGCCACCCCTACACTGGGGCGCCTTGTGTGGCATGGCACTCCTGCACGGGGGCCAGCTTATCACATGGGTCACAAGGCCCTGGGGATTGAACCCTGGACCCTCCATATGGTAGACGGACACTCTGTCAGTTGAGCCACATCCGCTTCCCTGTAATGATGTTTCTAGCAATATAGTCTCAAAATATATAAGGAAAGAACTAGCAGGGTGTTTTAGTTTGCTAAAGGCTGCCAATAAAACAGAAATGGGTTGGCTTTTATAATGGAAATTTATTAGGGTAAAATTTTACATACAGAGACTGTGAAAATGTCCAGTGTGAATACTCTTAGTATGAACATTTGATACAAGTAATTTGAGTCTGTTTTCAATTCTTTTGAGTATATTCCTGGCTCAAATGGTAGTTCTTTTTTTTTTTTTAAGATTTATTTTTATTTATTTCTCTCCCCTTCCCCCTAGTTATCTGCTCTCTGTGTCCATTAGCTGTGTTCTTCTGCATCCACTTGCATTATCAGGGGGCACCGAGAAACTGCGCCTCTTTTTTGTTGTGTCATCTTGCAGCATCAGTTCTTTGTGTGTGCGGCACCACTCCTGGGCAGGCTGTTTTTTTTTTCACATGGTATGGCTCTCCTTGAGGGGCGCACTCCTTGTGCATGGGACACTCCTATGTAGGGGGACCCTGCGTGGCACAGCATGCCTTGCATGCAGCAGCATTGCGCATGGGCCAGCTCACCACACAAGTCAGGAGACCCTGGGTATTGAACCCTGGACCCTCCATATGGTAGGCGGACCTCTTACCAGTTGAGCCATGTCTGCTTCCTGGTAGTTCTATGTTTAACCTTTTGAGGAGCTGTGAAACTATTTTCCATAATGGCTGCACCATTTTATATTCCCATCAGCAATAAATGAGGGTGCTAATTTCTCTAATCATTGCCAACATTTGTTATGTTTTTGATTAGAGCCATCCTAGTAAATGTGAAGTGGTATCTCATTGTGGTTTTCATTTACATTTCCCAAAAGGCTAATGACATTGAGCATCTTTTCAGATGCTTATGTGCCATTTGTATAACTTTTTCAAAGAAATGTCTATTCAAATCCTTTGCCCATTTAAAAAAAATTGGGTTGCTTGTCTTTTTGTTATTCAGTTGTAGGAGTTCTTTATATATTCTGGATATTACATCCTTATCAGATATATTATTTGCAAATATTTTCTCTCATTCTGTTGGTTGTTTTCCCACTCTCCTGATAGTATCCTTTGATGCACAAAAGTTTTAAATTTTAATGAAATCCAGTTTATCTGTTTCCCCCCCATTTGTTGCCTATGCTTTTAGTATTGCATTAGAAACCATTGCCAAATCCAAGGTCATGAAGATTTGCCCCTGTGATTTCTTTTAAGAGTTTATGGCTTGGGAGGAAGATGTGGCTCAGGTGATTGGCCTCCTGTCTACCATATCAGAGGCCCCAGTTTCAATTCCCGTGGCCTCCTGGTAAAGGCAAGCTGGGCTGCGCTGCCACAGAGAGTTGACAGCAGACAGCAAGTGCAAACAACAAAGGGTGTGTGTGTGGGGGGAATAAATAAAAATGAGGTAAAATAAATAAATCTTAAAAACAAGAGTTTATGGCTTTAATTCTTAAGCTTAGGCAGGTCTTTAGTATACTTTGAGTTAATTCTTGTATATGGTATAAGGCAAGGATCCTACTTCATTCTTGGCAGATGGATATCCAGTTTTCCTAGCAGTATTTACTGAAGGGTCTCTTCTTTCTCCATTTAGTGATTTTGTATCCTTGTCAAAAATCAATCCGCATCTGCCTGGGTAGCTCAGTTGGTAGAGCATGAGACTCTGGGAAGCAGCTGTGGCTCAAGCAATTGAGTTCCTGTTTACCATATGGAGGACCTGGGTTTGATCCCTGGGACCTCCTGGAAAAAAAAGAAAAAAGGTGTCCCAGATCTGCATGGTGAGGTGCAGGTCCCCAAGCAGTGCAGAGAGGCACATGGTGAAGCGATGCACCAAAAAAGATGATGATGCAACCAGAGGAAGATATGAAAAAAAAATCAATCAAACTTAGATGTAAGAGTTTGTTTCTGGGCCCTCAATTCTATTCCATTGGGCAATATATATATCCTTATACCAACACCATACTGTTTTGATTACTGTAGCTTTGAAGTAAGTTTAGAAATCAGAAATTGTGAGTCCTTTTTGTTCTTCCTTTTCAAGACTGTTTTGACTATTCTTGGCTCCTTTCATTTTCAAATGAATTTTAGAGTTAGCTTGTCAATTTCTGCAAAAACACTGTGGGGGATTTGATAGTGATCACATTGACTCTGTATATTCCTTTGGGTAGTATTGTCATGTTAACAATATTAAGTCTTCAATCCATGAACATGGGATGTCTTTCCATTTATTTAGGTCCTCTTTAATTTCTTTATGCAATGCTTTATAGTCTTCAGTGTACATGTGTTTCACCAACTTGGTCAAATTTATCCTTAAATATTTTATTTATTTTTTGATGATTTGTAAATAGAATTGTTTTCTTAATTTCCTTTTCTAATTGTTCATTGCTAGTATAACTGATTTTTGTGTGGTTTTGTTTTCTGCAGCTCTGCTGATTTAGTTTATAGCTCTAATAGTCTTTTTTGTGTGTGGAGTTTTATGGAAATAGAGATAGTTTCACATCTTCCTTTCCAATTTGGATGTATTTTGTTTATTTTTCATGCCTAATTGCTCTTGCTAGAACATCCAACATTATACTAAATAGCAGTGGTTAAAGTGGGCATTCTTGCTTTTTTTCTCATCATAGGGGGAATGTTTTCAGTCTTTGTCTGAGTTTACCATTTGCCAAGACAAATACCACACAATGGGTTGGCTTACAACAGGAATTTATTGGCTCATGGTTTCAGAGGCTAGAAGTCTTGGTATTGTTCTGGCTGACCAGCAATCCTTGGAGTTACTTGGCTTTTCTGTTTCATGGTGATGTCCTCTCCTTTTTCTTCTGGGTTTTATTGACTTCTAGCTTCTACTCTTCCACATAGCTTTTTCTTCAACAAGCCTCAGGGAATAGAATAAAAGCCCAACCTCATTCAGTTGAGCCACACCTTAACTAAAAATAACATCTTCAAAAGTTCCATACCCACAGGAATGGATTAAAAGATTAAGAACATGTTTTCTTTTTTTTTTCCCCTGGAGAACATAATTCAACCTACCACAGTCTTTCATTGAGTATGGTGTTTGCTATGGGTTTTTCATAGATGCGTTTATTATTTTGAGGAAGTTCCCTTTGATTGCCAGGTTTTTGTTTTTTTTTTCTAATTATGAAAGTGTGCTGGATTTTTAAAATGCTTTTTCTGCATCAATCGAGATGATCATGTGTTTTAGCCCTTTGTTCTATGAAAAGCCTTCATTTTTGTGTGTTGAACCACCCTTGCATTTCTGGGATAAATCCCATTTGGTCATGGTGTATAATACTTTTAATAATTTCCCTCTGAGCACTGCTTTTGCTGCATCCCATACTTTTTGATAGGTTGCATTTTTGTTTTCATTTGTCTCAAAGAATTTTCTAATTTCCCTGTGTTTTTTTTCTTTGACCCAATGATTGTTTAAGAGTGTGTTGTTTAATTCTTACTTATTTGTAAGTTTTCCAGTTTTCCTTCTGTTACTCATTTCTGCTTTCATTCCATTATTGGAAAAGATACTCTGGATAATTTCAATCTTTTAATTTTTACTGAGACTTGTTTTATGGCCTAACATTTGAGCTGTCCTGGAGAATGTTCCATGTGTGCTTGGAAGGGATGTGTACTCTGCTGACGTTGGGTGGAGCGCTCTGAATGTGTTGTTAGGTCTAATTGGTTTACAGTGTTGTTCAGGTTCTTAATTTCCCTATTGATCTTCTGTCTGGTTGTTCTATCCATTATTGAAAGTGGGGTAAGTGAAGTCTCCAATTATTATTGTTAGAGAGGTCTGTTTCTTGCTTCAGTTCTGTCAGTGTTTTGCTTCATGTATTTTGCAGCTCTGTTGATAGGCTTTGCCCAAATTTAAAATGGGCTATTTTTTTTTTTATTGTTAAGATGCATGAGGTCTGTATGTATTCTGGATACAAGCCCCTTATCAGATATATGATTTGAAATGTTTTTCCCATTCTGCAGGCTGTCTATGCTTTCTTGATAGTACCATTTCATGATCAGAAGTTTTAAATTTTGATGATATTCAATATACCGTTTTTTTTCCTCTTTTGTCACTTATGCTTTTGCTGTTAAATATAAGGAAATATTGCCTAACCCAAGGTCATAAAGATTTACTCCTATGCTTTCTTCTAAGAGTTTTATAGTTTTAGCTCTCCCAGCACCATTTGTTGAAGAGACTATACTTTCCCCATTAAATTGCCTTGGAATCCTTATTGTAAATGAACTGACCATGTTGCTACTTTTTGGGTTTTCTGTCCTTGGAAACTGCTGTCAGGGTTCCTATGGAGGCTTTGCATGTGACACTAATACCTTCCTTTTATGAGCATCAAGTCTTCATTGAGTTAGGCATATTGTGTGTGTGTGTGTATATACCTGTGTGTGTATATACATATATATGTGTGTATATATACTCACATATACCTTAAGCTTGAGTCTCTTCTGAAGATCCTTTGGGTCCATGAGCAATCAACCAGCTACATCTGGGGGCAGGGATTATGGCCTATATCCTAAATGTAGGTTATATGGTTTCACAGTGTGATGTGTATGCTAAAAAATGCAAATTCTGCCCCTAGCTGCCTCCCTAGGACAGGGTATCCAGAGGGAAGGAATGGTGGGCCCTACCCTGCCATGTCCTGTGTGGCCACTCCTGGGTATGATGTTATTTCTGGAAGCCACAAAGTGGAGGCCATTCAGAAAGAGTATCAATATGTAACCTGCTTTCAGACCACGTGGTACGTGGCCTGTTGGAGGGTCTGGGAGTGTTGCACTGGAAATGAAGAGAGGGGAGCTGTTGGTCAAGAACTAACATGGGAAAAGGGTGAGATTACTCCTGGAGTGTGGGACAGACAGGGAAATAGGTTTGGCTGGACAAGAAGAAATTTTAAAAATTCAGAGCTGATGGAAGAAAGCAGGGACTGACAGCGTGGGGAGCAGTGAGCGTGCTGTGACCGGTGGTGCTGGGCAGGGTCTGGCTGCTTACTTCGTGGGACTGCAGTAGAGGCTCTTTGGACCTTGGATGAGGTGCAGGTCTGGGAATTTCTTAGAGTTCCTTTAACCCCAAAAGCCTCTGTGTTGTGACTTCCGATGTTACAGAGGCCTCCTGTCCGTGCAGCTGGGATTGCTCCCAGCCCAGATCTGTCAAGTCTCACCAATCCCCAGAGCTAAATTTGGAATTGAATAACAACACTTTGGATTTATGTAGCCTGTTTCCTTGGAGGCACTTCATCTGTTTTCCCATTAATACTCATAACATCCCCAGGCGGAAGGTGAGGGAGGGCGAGAGAGGGGAAGGAATGTTTCTTTGGCTTCTCCACATCCTGAAGTTGAGAGGGGCTGGGATTAGGAGCAAGCCAGGGCCTGGGAGAAGGTTCTGGATCACAGCCCCTCTGCCTCGCTCCCCTCACGAAGCACAAGTTGCCGATCTGATAAAGAATGTGCCTCTCCAGAGGGAAGTTCATGTCTTGGGCACAGTGTATTGTGATTTGATTCCACAAAAAGTTCAAGATGCACCTGCTGTGTGGAAGGCTCCAGGTAGACTGTCAGGAGGTGGAGTGGGCGGATGTGAGCAAGATGAGGTCTGAGCCCGAGGGTGAGAGGGGAAGACCACTGTGCCATCACTAGGCAGGGTGGGAGGGCCCGGGGAGGATTGGGACCTGGCAGGACGGCTCCCTGGGGGAGGCGCAGAGTCCTGCGGAGACCCGGGCCCTGGGAGTTTGAGTCCCGCTTTATTGCCTACTGGCATGCATTGTGGTCAAGCCCTGGTGCTCCCTAGGCCCCTCTCCCAGGAGAGGGGGTAGGTTGGGTGCTCTGTAAGGTTCTAAGCCCATGACCTGAGTGCTTTGTTGGACAGATTGAGGGAGAGCCTGGGCTGGCCGAGGGGGGAGTGTGGGCCAGCTCAGGAAAGAGGGGCTGCAACTGACTGTGAGGAGCGGGCGGGAAGGGGAGGGAAGAGTGTTCGGGTGGAGAGCTCTGGTAGGCGTGGACTCTTGACATTTCTGTTTCACCTGCTCGCTGATCTTGCCCACACCCGTGGAAGACAACTTTATCCCTCCAGTGGCTCCGGCTAAAAGCCTCGTCGGCAGCCTTGACACTTCCTCTCACACCCCGGGTCCAGTCCATCAGCAAGTCTTCTGGCTCTTCTTTCAGAATATACCCAGAATCTGACTGCTTCTCATCACTTGGTCCAAGCCACTGTCAGGTGTCACCTGCGTGACTGCCGTGGCCTCCTCACCGAGCTGATTCTACCTGCACATCCTTTGATTTATCCTCCACGCAGCAGTGAGAGCGGCGCTGTGAAATGGAAGTCAGATGAGCTCCCTGCTCTGTTCAAGACCCGCCAGGGAGCAGAGTTCCCACTGGGAACAGAAGCCAAAAGCCTTGCCGTGGCCCACAGGCTCCGTGTGGGCTGGGCCCCGCTGCCCACTCGCCCCAGGCTCACTGGCTCCCTCCCTGCCCCTCACCAGCTCAACTGCGCTCCTGCCCCAGGGCATTTATTTGCTGTCCCCCCTGCCTGGGCTCCCCTGCTAGCCCCTGGATCCTGCTCCCCCTCTTCCCCCTGCCTTATCAAAGATGGCATCCTCCTGGAACTTCCTTCTGTGCTTTAATGTTTTTCTCCTTAGCACTCACTTGCATTAGACATCCTATACGTTCTTCCAGTTCCTTGTGTATTGATGGTCTCCCACTAAAAAGGAAACATCATGAAGGCAGGGACAGTGTGTGCGTGCCTAGTTTGTTCATTTCTTTTTTTTTTTTTAAAGATTTATTTACTTCTCTCCTCCGCCTCCCCCCCGGTTGTCTGTTCTCTGTGTCTATTTGCTGCGTTTTCTTTGTTCGCTTCTGTTGTTGTCAGCAGCGCGGGAATCTGTGTTTCTTTTTGTTGTGTCATCTTGCTGTGTCAGCTGTCCGTGTGTGCGGCGCCATTCCTGGGCAGGCTGCATGTTCTTTTGCGCTGGGTGGCATTCCTTATGGGGTGCACCCCTTGAGCGTGGGGCTCCCCTGCATGGCAGGGCACTCCTTGCACGCATCAGCGCTGCGCATGGGCCAGCTCCACATGGGTCAGGGAGGCCCGGGGTTTGAACCGCGGATCTCCCATGTGGTAGACGGATGCCCTAACCACTGGGCCAAAGTCCATTTCCCTAGTTTGTTCATTTCTGTATCCCAAGGACTTAGACCAGTGTCTGGTACATGGTAGTTGCTCAATAAATACTTGTTGAATGAATAATGGACTGAATGGTTGTGTGTGAGTGGACTGGGGTGGGGAGCAGGGCTGGCGCAGAGGCAGGGACCCCCGTTGGGAGGCCGTGGCAGGATCTCAGAATGCCGAGTCTTGGAGGCTCTTTGCTTGCTGTGAACCTTCAGTTGAGAAGGGCTTTTCACTGTAGTTTGTCCAATCCCCTCTTTGCCCACATGGGAAACTGAGGCCCACAAAAGCAATTCTCCACTGCGTGAGGGCTGGAGCCTCACCCTCCTGTCCCCCAGCCTTCTCTTCTCCTTCAAGAACTCCTGTCTCCATGGGGAAGGGCTATGCCTCGGGGTTGTGTGGCCGTGGCTGGGAGCGCCTTAGGGACTGCGGTGGCAGGTGGAGGCCTGTCGTGGTGGCGGAGGACAAGTGAGCAGTGCCCGTCTCAGGGGCCACCTTGGGGTCGGTGAATGGGGAGCAGCGCGCTCGTCCCTGCCCAGGGTACTGCCCTCAGGTCGGAGGCCTTGGAGTGCCGAGAGAGGCGGATGCGGGGGGGGGGGGGGGCTTGCTGACTCTCCAGGCGACCGTTCTGTCCCCCCACCGCCCCCTCGTTTGTTTTCCCTGGAGGTGGGTCTCGATTGGCTGAAACGCGGCATCTGCGCCTGCTGCGGTGCCGGCTTGGGGAGCGGCAGCGATCCAGCCCTGAGCCGAGCGGCACGTGGACCTGGCCTGCAGACGTGGTTGGTGGAGGCCGGTCCACCCAGAGTGGTGCAAGGGCCTCCGGTGGGCAGCTGGGGAGGTCAGCTCTCTCGCGAGGCTGCGGAGCGCAATTTCTCGCAGGCTTGGAGCCGCTGCAGACATTTGGCTACCATGACCAAGGCAGCCTGCGAACAACGCTGATCTTCAGAGCAGGGCAGGGCCGAGAGAAGAGCAGGGAAACAGCCAGAGCCTGGCCAGATCACCCGAGGGCCCACACCCCTGGGCTCTGGGTGCTGTACACTGTGTGAGCTAGCGTGAGGTGCTTTTCCTGTCATTAGTTATTGAAGAAAGACCAACAGATCTGAGGGGTTGGGCAGTGATGATGAGGAAGTGGCTGGGGTGGGGCAGGGACGGTGAGGGCCAGATGTGGCTTTTGCTTGAATTCACCCCCAAAGTCCCTGCTCCTCCCAGACGTGGAGGGTGAAGCACCACGGAAACACTTGGAGCTGTTTGTTCCTGCAAGTGGGCCAGCTAGGGCTGTCAGCAGGGCTTCTGACACTGCTGGGACCATGGAGAGAGACCTGCCTTCCTACAGAGCCCCTGACTTTTTAAACCCCACCTGCCTGCACGTACCCTCCGGGGAGGGTCTCTCGGGGGAGGCGTCGGCTCACGCCTCTGCTGGGGGCACACTCGCGGCTGCAGGCCTGCGCACACGTCCCTGCCATGACCGCTGGGAGCCACAGGCAGCTTCGTGACACCCCACGTGCAGAGCCCTTGACCTTTGCTTGGCCGTGGACTCCTTTGGAAGACTGGTGACCAAGGGGCCTCGTCTTGGAATATTTATAAATGTGTTGAAAAATAAATTTACAAAGAAAAACAATTCTGTTAAAATACAATTAGCAAAATGTTTACAAAATTGTGACAAAGTAACCAAGGCTTCTTTATTAATGCAATAATACAAATATCTTGTGGCAGGTCTAATAACTGCTATAACTCAAAGCAGGGATGGAGAACGTAAATGACAGTTTGAGATATCTGTAACAGCTGTGATGTTATATGAAAATATCTGTGATTTCTGCTGGTGACAATAGAACTGCTCAAATGACGGTGGTTTACTGTCTATATTCTTAATTGAAAAACGTTAGAGGCTAGTGAAAATGCAATCTCTTTCCTCATCAGAGTTCACTGGCCCCGTATTCTACCATCGATCTCACGGCAGGTGTCTGTGGGCCTCTGCTAAGATTCCCTGAGTGACAGGTGTAAAAAACCCAAACTCTGCCCCTGTATAGCTGTGTACATTTGAAATGATGTGGCCAGAGATACCTGCACACCTTCCAAGAGACTCATACCCATACCCAGAACTGCAGAGGACACCTCCTACCTCCCCTGGCAGACCTTGGGGTATGCACGCGCCCGCACACAGAGAAACACTGCACGTGTGTGCACACGCATGCTGGCACGTCAGTACTGGGGGCTATGTGGACACACCCCTCCCCACAGAGACAGGCACTACCACACTCACTCCCACCTGCCTGGGAGTGTCACAGACACATGCTGCGGCACACAACCCTCATGCACACGTGCGTACACAGCCCTAACTCCCAGGCAGAAGTGGAGAGAGACCCCTGGCCCGGCCTGGCCTGGCTGCTGCATGGTGGGAGGTCAGCCCCATGCCAGCTCGGCACTGCTGCCCAGCCCCCGAGGCACCGAGGAGGCTGGGAATTCTGTCCTGCCCACCCTTCCAAGCTGCCAACCAGGAGGCCTCCCGAGGCTTCCCTCTCCCCTTGATGAAGCTTGATCTGCCCCCATGGGTGATGGGGATTTGGTTTCCATTCCTCTCGCCGCACGAGTGGGTGGGCGGGGAGCCCGTGGGGGCGCCGGGGCCGTGCGCCCGGTCCGGGCTGTCCTCAAAGGAAAGCATTCTTCATTGGTAACGAACATTATGTCTGCAGAAGCTAATGGCCCAACCTCCTATTCAGTTTATGTAAAATAAAACAGGCCATATGCTGCTGCTTTCAGAGTTTGGGTGTTTAAATTAAATGTTGTTTAATGAATATTCAAACCCATTTGCTCCGAAGTTGTGCTTGACGTGGCGGGGCTTTCATCCCCCTCCCTGCTCGCAGGACCCTCCCCGCGCCGGCACCCAGGGTATTAAGCCATTAGAGCGGGGTGTGAACATCCAGGCATCTGTCTTCCAACAGAAAGCTGGATATTAAAATGCCGGAGCAGATGACAGTATAAATAAAGACATACAGTGAGAGGCTTGTCTGGTTATTTTTTTGTTGGTAATTAAGACTGAGGAGGTTTTGACTTAAGTTCTATCTTATTGAGAGAAAGAGGTGGGGGCCTGAAAGTTTCTCCACCTCTCCACTTTCTTCCTTCCCCAGCAGCCTGGAGGGGCTTCTCCATTGGGCTTCCCGTAATTGGTTTATTGACGAGTGTCAACTTGGTGGGGTAGAGATGTGAAGTGGTTTTATTTTTCTCCAGTCACTGCTTCTGGTGAACTCTTGTCAAATTACCCTTGACATCAGCTCGAGCAGAGTACATTGCTTTACGGCCATTTAAAGTCCAGGGCTGGCTCAAAACCGCCGTCTCATCTCGGAATTGAAACTCTCCCCTTGGCCCGTGGCAGGTCAGACCTGTGCTGGGTGACGGAGGTGGGGGGGCAGTGTGGGTTCTCTCTCTCCTCCCCCCACTCAGAGCCTGCGGTCCAGCTCCGGGTCTGGAGCGGGGAGATGGCCTGAGCAGGCTGGTCCTCGTGGAGCAGCCGTCACCTGCTGGTGGAGAGGTGCCTCAGCTTGGGTCTGACTTTGTCCACAGCTTGCTGCTTTGGCTTACAGGCCAGCTCCCGACAGCACCACGCACAGGGAGACTCTCCTCCGAGAGCGGTAGCCGTGTCTTCCTTCTGCCCGACCAACGGTGCACCCCCAGTTTCCTTCCCGGGTGGAGCATCGTGTCTCCTGGGTGGCCCCGTGGCTCTGGCCCATCCTCTCGCCTGCGCGCCTCCATGTGGCTCCACAGGAGCTGCGGAGGTCCCTTCTGTGCCACGGGATCGGAGGTGCGGGCGCCCCCCCATTCTTTCCTGGGAGCTCTGTACACGACCCCTCTGTACCTGCTGGTGCTGGGGGCTCTTCCAACAAGCTTCTGCCCTCGGGGATCCCGAGGGACGTGGGCACCAGGTTCCCTGCTCGTGGATTTCCCAAGCTCCAGGGGACCCGTGCCAATCTCACGCAGGGCACTCCTTCCCTAGGCTTTGTTCCTCGTTGGCGACAGTATAGAGGTGGAGCAGCAGATTCTGCAGCTCAGCAAGCACCCAGTTTGGGAGGAAATGCCAGCCTCCCCATCTGGCAAGCACCCCTAATTTTCACAAGTAATTCTCTGGAAGCCCTTCTCAGTGCAAACAGCTTGCTCGCTTCGTGACCAACGATCTCAGGGACCTCTTCTCTCCCTCCACTCTGGGTCTTTTATATAAACTGAGTACGTGTGGGGGTGGTGGGGTGGGTGATGGTTTCGGGTGCAGCCTGGTGTTAGAGGGGCTGGGTCAGTTTCCTCAGTGAAATCCCTGGGGAGGTGGCTGCTGGGGACTCTCTTAGCTGTGGGGTGGCGCCCTCAGCTGTGTACCCCCGGGGTCCCCGATTGACACCCATGGGTCCACATTTAAAGTGAGCGGCTGCGCATGATTTTAGGAGCATCACGAGGGTCCTCACCTCCTCGCCTCCCCTGCCCAGGAGGATTGGGACCTTCTAGGTGAAGCTAGGTAGATTTCTTCCCTGGCCTGGTTATACGTGTGTATCTGTTGAGAGAGAGAGATTGGCAGGGAGCTATTGTCCCAGCTGAGAATCTGCTCCCAGGGTTCAGAGGAGCGGAGTGTCCCCACCGACCGGCCCCGGCCCCCAGTCATCTGCACATGCATTATCCACAGTGGGAGTCTCTGATCCCAGTGGGGCAGGACTCCTTGTCTCAAGCCCGTGCTTAGGTCCCAGATTCTCCCAGCCAGCTGGTGTGGGCTCAGAGAATGCACGTTCATGATCATCAGACCCAAGTCATTCCAGAGCTAAACACACGATAAGGAAACCATTCATTCGTTTCTTTATTCTTCCAATCTGTGTGGGGAATTGGGAGATAGCGGGGTCAGTAAGTTGCTGCTCCTGTCCTCAAGAGATTCGCAGTCCAGTGGAACCGGGAGCTGGTTCTTGATGTGTGCTGAATGGCTTTGGGCTTAGCAGCCAGTCACCTCACAGACACGGTGAGGGCCGACGCTTCTGCAGCCCTTACCACGCTCAGCGACGAGCCCTCCTCCTGAGTGAGTTCATCTTCACAACTGCCTGGTGAGGTCAGCACTACTACAGCCGAGGCAACGTGCTCAGAGCAAGCGAAGGGTGCAAGGTCGCGGGCAGGCCGCCCAACCCTGGAGGTCGCATTCCCAGCTCCCAGCAGCTTCCAAGCCCCGTGCAGGGTAAGGCCGGCCCAGGCCATCAGCTTGGAGCACAGGAGACCATGGGGCGTGGTTGCGGGCATAGTGTGCCACCCGGTCAGGGAGGCGGGAGTCCCGGATGGAAGGCTCTGAACGGTGTCGATGGGGAGTGGTTCTGAGGTTGGCAGACACGATTCGCTGTTCCATTGGGCTTTCTGAGACACATGGAGCAAAGTCTCCTGGGCCCCAGACCTATTCCAGGGACCCCGTTCATCACCCGGGGTCAAGAGGAAGGAGAACCAAGGTGTGGGACTTCCCTGTGGCCCTGATGTTGGAACAGAGAGGGTATCCAGGATGGGGAGAACTGGTCCAGTGAAGTCCACTCAGGGTTCCCTCCTGCGTCATCCTGAGAGGGGATGGAAAAGGTCCCTGGGAGTCAGGGCTTTACCTGTAAGTTGTTCTGTCTTAGATAGTATTTGTGACAGAGCTGAGAAAAGATCAACTTCTATGAAAAGGTAAAACAGTGCTTGCACTTCTACCTGCAATTCTCTTATTTCAGTGCTTTGGATTTTTTCTCCATCATTCATAGGTTCTCAAAACCATCAGCCCACCAACCATCCAACCAACCAGTGTATTGCCAGCCAGTTATAATGAAAGAGAGAGAGAGACGCAGGCATACAGAAAGACAACCTACAAAAATTTTTGCTCTAGATGCATTATTTTGCTGAATCCATTCCATTCATACTATCTCCATAGGAGATGAAAAGTTGGGGCTACAGAAAGGTTAAGCAATTTGCCTAAGGTCACAGAGCTAGCAAGTGGTAGAGCCAGAATTTGAACGCAAATCTTTAAAAAATTTTTTATTAGAGCAGTTGTAGGTTTACAGAAAAATCAAAGTTCCCATATACCACCCCCTACATATACAGTTTTCCATATTATTAACACTTTGTATTAATGTGATACTTTGTTACAATTGGTGAAATTATATTATCATAATTATACTATTAACTATAGTCCATAGTTTATATTAGGGTTTGTTTGCTTAAAAAATGAATCTAGTAACATATATACAATCTAAAATTTCCTCTTTTAACTACATTCAAATATATAATTTAGTTCTGTAACAGAAACTCTATCCATTTAGCAGTAACTCCATTCCCTACTCCCACCCTGGCCCCTGGGCACTTATATTCTAGTTTCTGACTCTGAATTTTCTTATTCTAAAAATTTCATATACGTGAGATCATACAATATTTGTCCTATTATACCTGGCTTATTTTACTCAACACAATGTCTCCAAGGTTCAGCCATGTTGTCACATGTATCAAAACTTCGTTACTTTTCATGGCTGAATAATATTCCATTGTATGTATATACCACATTTTATTTCAATTAATGAACCCAAGTCTTTTGACTACAAGCTGCCAGCTTGACTAATGGTGCAGTGCCCTTGAAGGGTTATATATTTTTTTGGTCGAGGAGACTGTTTCAGATTCAGGAGACCCAAACGAACAAGCCTTCGTGTTGTGCTGAACTGAAACTTCTTCAGTAAAGAGCAGTTCTTCCAGGAATATGTGACAGACCTCTCCTCTCATGTCCAAAGTCAGCCGAGCCGTGATGTGCTGAGTTCTGTGGAAGCCTTGTCTGCACCCTCGCCCAGGAGCTCTGTGCAGGCGTGTGGGCCTGGCCTTCTGGGAATCTCCCTAGCCTCGGCTGCGGGCAGGGATCCCTGGGTACATGGGAAATAATCCCCTCGTTCCCGCTGGCGGTGGTCAGGGCACCTCCAGGAGTGGTTTCTGGGGCTCTTTCTGTCTCTGAGCCCCTCCACCTCTCTGGGGCTGTGTGGCCTCTGCCCTTTGCCTCTCTCTGAGTCTTCCTTCCATTCTCCTCTCTGCAGGCAGGACTCCTCTGCTTTCTCACGGCTTCTCTTCTCTGAAGCACCACCTTCCTCCAACTTCAGCCTGGTTCACTAGGGCGCCAACTATGGCATGACTCCACACAACCCAAGACGCCCATCACCATCTAACTGCAGTGCTAGTCTCTTGTGTCTCACACACACACACAGAGGAGTCTAAGAAAAATCACACACAGAGTACAGAATTCCCATATATACCTGCTTCTCTCATATACACACACACAGTCCTTGGCTCAAATTCCTGAGAGGAAAAAAAAAACCCAACTGGTCACTGTTGAGCCAATGACTCTGAAGTCCTTAGGTCAGGTGACTACCTCTGATCCAATCAGGGGAAAGCGTGGGGTATGAAGATGGCTGCTTAGGGCTGTCCCTCCCTTTCAGCTGAGTGTGGTCGGGCAAGCCCCCCTAAGCACACCTGTAAATTGGGTCATAGGCCACAGGCAGGCCGAGGCGGTCTGTCTCGCTCCAGAGCACGGACAGGACGGCAGAACCGCTGCAGAACTTCCCAGGCCTGGCTGCCTGTGGCCTGATTTTCTGAGCAGGCAGCTGCCTTCTGAAGGCTCTCAGATGGCGACTGTGCCTTTGGGGTGGGCCCACAGGACCAGCGTGTGCTGGGCCGTTTCCATCAGATTCGAGCCATTGTGTGTCCACCTGCCACCATCACCCAGCTCCCCCTTTCTTGTGTGTATATACACATCTATCTCCTATTGGCTCTTTTTCCCTGGAGAACCCGACTGATTACACAGTAAGTATCCCCTTTAATCCACACAACAACCCTAAGAGAGAATTTCTACTTTTAGTCCATTGTATGGATAAGGAAAATGAAGTGCAGAGAGGTTAAGTTCCTCATAGAAGGTCACACAGCTGAATTTGAACCCGGGCCTGATAGCCCTTATCATGCAAACCAGGAATTCCAGGTAGAGATAGATCTTTGCCAGTCAAGGGGTGGTTTTGGAAATAATGTTCTCTTGACCTGAAATGGTTACTTTGAGCTCTGAAGGGGTGGCGGGAAACGGGGTCCTCGTGAACGTCTCTTCCCTCTCCTGGCTTCACTCCTGCCCCTGAGGCGTGATGCTCCCCTCCCTGGGTTCACAGCCAAAGACGCATGGCCTCCTTGCGGGCCGTGTCCTCATCCTGCCGTTGTGCCTGGGAGCTCTGCTGGCCCAGCTGGCTGAGCAGGGCCGTGTTGTCTGCACCTGCCCCCATCAGCACCTCCCCCTGTGCTCCTGTGCGCTTCTCCTGATGTCGGGTCATGTCTCCCCTGCAAAGGCAAGCTCTGGGCCTGTGTGTGAGAGAGCGGATTAGACATAAAAGGAGGCTTTACCATCAGGGCTTTTCATGGGCAAAGTGGCAAGGTGATGGTCCTTAATTGGCTATCACAACTGCCAGCTGGGTCTTGCTATGTCCACATAGGCCTCCTGTGCCCTTGAAGCGCAGCTGCACTGGGGCCACAGGTGGCCAGCCAACTCTCAGAACTTGGCCAGAATCAGGCAGGCAGAGGGCAGGGGCAGCCTTCCCTCTGGGTCCCAGAATCCAGAAGGCTTAAACTCACAGGTACCAACTGGCTCGGCCAGCTTTCCCAAACTGGGGTGAGAGCCTCCTCCTTCTGCCTGATGCCTTATCGTGGCCTAGAGAAGAAGCTTTTGGCTGGGTGTTTTTAACTCGTAGGCCATTAAAACAATGTTCTACGTTAATGACTAATCCAAAGGTCACTGGTGAGAGTATTGGGTGAAGGAAACAACTTATGTTGGATGTATTGGGAGTGTGAGAGGTGATCTTGGGGTCCCTTGGCCCTTGGGACACCCACTTGAGCTGAGTAAAGAAGACATGACAATATCAGAGCACTAGCCTGGCAGGAGATGGCTTTGATGTCATGGAATGAGCACTAAGGTAGGAGATGGGAAGTTTGGCATCAAGTTCTAGAAAGAGAAAAGCTAATAATAACTAGTGCTTACTATGGGCTAGGCACTCTTCGAAGCACCTTACATAATTTAACTCATTAATGCTCTCAATAACCCTAGGAGATAAGTATATTATTTTCCTCATTTTTTTGTAGATGAAATTGAGGTGCAGAAGGGGTAAATGTCTTGCCCAAGCTCACACAGCCAATTAGTGGCAGAATAGCCAGTGATGTGCTATTTAACCTGTACGCCAGGTCACTGCCCTGCTGCTAACCTGCTGTGAGACATGGCCCAGGTCTCTGGACCCCTTGACCATGGAGTGGCTGGTCCCCAAGAGCTGTGCCTGTTCCACTGCCTTTTGGCATCCAGTCAGGCTGTGGGCATCTCCCAAGGGTATGAGAAGGCAAGAGGGTAGAGCTTCTCCTCCCAGGGACAAAGGAGCTACCCCAGATGTTGTCAGCACCAAGCTGTGCCATGCCAGCCTCTCCTGGTTGATCACACCAGTCATTACTCCACATGTAAAACAGTTGGGATCAGACTCCCGGAGCCTGTCTTCGCTGCCGTGTTTTCACGCTCTGATAAACGATTCTGCTGGAGAAGGCTTGAAGGGCATCTGTGGAAAAAGGTTCTGAGCAAGCATCTTTAAGACCTTTTAAGACATTCCCATCCATTCAGAGGCTGCCCTGGAATGAGCAGAAATGAGAATGCTTGTAGCCTTGGGACGTCTGTGCTCCAAATTTCTTTAGTCTAGAGTCAGAGGTTTCCTCCGAGGGAGTTAGACTGAAGCCTCTGAGAGCGTTTAGTCCATCCCTTTCCTTGTACATGGACTCAGGTACAGTCAGGAGAAGGAACTGGCTCAAGAGCAAACAGCATTAGTCCTGGCACCGAGTCAGTTAAGGCCAAGCCTGGCCTTCCTCTCTGCCTAGCCAACATATACAGAAGGGCTCAGAGGTGCCAGGCACTGCTACAGCATCTTGCATGGATTATCTCCATTTCATATACACAACAACCCAAGGAGGTAGGTGTTATTAAGTCACTCTCACATTACAGATGAGGAAATAGGGGTTCGAGTGCCATGACCAGAATTTGACCCCAATGTCTCTTTATTATTCCTTGTTCTTCTCTCTCTTTTTTTTTTTAAGATTTATTTTTATTTCTTTAATTCCCCTCCCCCAGTTGTCTGTTTTCTGTGTCTTTTTGCTGCGTCTTGTTTCTTTGTCCGCTTCTGTTGTCGTCAGCGGCACGGGAAGTGTGGGCGGCGCCATTCCTGGGCAGGCTGCTCCCTCCTTCGCGCTGGGTGGCTCTCCTTAGGGGTGCACTCCTTGCGCGTGGGGCTCCCCTACGCGGGGGACACCCCTGCGTGACATGGCACTCCTTGCGCGCATCAGCACTGCGCATGGGCCAGCTCCACACGGGTCAAGGAGGCCCGGGGCTTGAACCGCCGGCATCCCATGTGGTAGTCGGACGCCCTAACCACTGGGCCAAAGTTCGTTTCCCATTGTTCTTCTCTTTAACATTAAGACTTTTTCCAGAGCACTTTCTCTGCCATGCACAGGCTGTTTGGTGACAATAATTCCTGAACCAACCACGAGGATGTCCTGTCTAACCCCAACAGCCCAGGTTCAATCCCAGCTCCTCCATTTACTAACTGTGGCCTTGAGCACGTCACGTGATTGTTGATGTCTCAGTTTCTACTTCGTACATTGGGGATAATGATGTTTAAATCATAGGGCTCTTTTTGAGATCAAATGAGATAATTTTTAGAAGTCATTTAGCATATCTAATATGTGAACTGTAGTCACTAGATTATCATTATTTTTGACAATGAGTACCAAAATGTGCTAGTGAGTTTTATCCTGAAAATGTGGGATTAGGTTGCTGCAACGATAGGCTATAGCTTTGGGCAAGTTTCTAAAGAAGGAATGGCTATTTTGATTTCATTTTCTAACGTCTGTTATAGGCTGAATAATGGCTCTTAATCCTAGAACCTGGGACTATGTTATCTTAAATGGCAAAAGGAACTTTGTGATATGGTTAAGTTAAGGACCTTGAGATGGGGAGATTGTCCTGAATTGTCTATATGGACCCAATGTAATCCCAAGGATACTTACAAGAGGGAGGCAGGAGGTCAGTGTCAGAGGAGATGTGACGATGGAAGATAGTTCGCAGAGAAAGGACGAGATCTGAAGATGCTTCATGCAGCTTTGAAGATGGAGGAAGGGGCCATGAACCAGTGAATGTGGGAAGCCTTTGGAAGCTAGAAAAGGGAAGAAAATGGATTTTCCCCTGGAGCCTCTAGAACAGGGGTTCTTAACTTTTCTTGTTCCACAGACCCCTTGGCCAGTCAGGTGAAATGAATACTTCTGTGATTTATTTATTGCATATATTCATAAGTGAAGGAAATGCTAGATTTCAGTTAGAGGTCAGAGAAAATAAAGATAAGTTGATTATTTTCAATTCAAGCTCATGGGCCCCCTGAAATCTTTCCATGGACCCCTGACTAAGAACCCCTGCTCTAGAAGAACTGCTGACTTCCAGAAAAGTAAACACTTAATTTGCACTGTTTTAAGCCACCAAGCTTAGGTTATTTTGTTATGACAACAGTAGGAAACAAATGCAAGGTCCTTGTTTAATATTTTCTATTCAAATGCTACGGGCAGTAATTAAGGCCCTCTTCCAGGCCAGGCACTGCTAGGTACTCTTACCTAAATGTGTTTCTACAAGTAGTGTGATACGTGCAGGCAGAGTGAGTGAGTGCTGATGTGGCAGGTCTGAGCGGGAATCCCTCTCCCTGCTCACGGTAGTGTGACCTTGGGCCATTCACCTGCCCTCTCTGAGCCTCAGTTTCCTTACCTGTAGAGAGATTAACATATGAGAGTTCCCTTGTGGGCCTGGCACCCAGTAGAGTCTAGCCCAACCAATGTTCCTACCTCTTCTCCCGGACTTAGATACACCCTACGTCTCTTCCCCAGGGGAGACCCCTTTTTTGGCAAAAGCAGGCTCTGGGGTTTATGTTCAACCCCTCCCATGTCTGGGGGCTCTTCTGGGGAAGAGGGAGTGGCCAGCCTGTCCATGCAGTCGCAAGGCAGAATTTGGAGTAGATGGAAGGGAAGAACTTGTTTGCAGCCAGAGCTTCCCAGTGGAGCCAGCTCCTGGGGCCTCCTTTGTTTTGGGGGGACCTAGGCTTTATGACTGTTCCTCCCCTCCCAGCGCTGTCCCACAGGAGCCAGGCAGGGTCACTGGGCTGGCGCTTCACATGGCCTCAGACGTGGGCGCAGACCACAGAGCCTCCTGGCGGGGCTCAGAGTGGACATGGGCACCTCACAGGTTTGCACTTGTGGCTCAGGCCTCGCCCTCACTATCCGCAGTGCCCTGTGACACCATACTTATTTCATGACCTGCAATTTTGTATTGTACTATGCTTTGTTTTAGGTAGGTGGCCTAAAATAGTTGGGTAAATGTATACTTTGAAATTCATCACCATTTTTTTTTTTTTTTTTTTTGCATTCTGGCTTCAGGAAGTCCTTTTCACCCAGAGCTTTAAGAAATGGAAGTACTTACCTGAACTTATTTCTTTTTTGGTAAGATTTTATTTATTTATTTCTCTCCCCTCCGCCCCCCAGTTGTCTGTTCTCTGTGTCTATTTGCTGCGTCTTGTCTGATTCTGTTGTTGTCAGCGGCGTGGGAATCTGTGTTTCTTTTTGTTGAGTCATCTTGTTGTGTCAGGTCTCCGTGTGTGCAGTGCCATTCCCTGGCAGGCTGCACTTTCTTTCGTGCTGGGCAGCTCTCCTTACGGGGCGCACTCCTTGCGCACAGGGCTCCCCTACGCGGGGGACACCCCTGCATGGCAGGGCACTCCTTGTGTGCATCAGCACTGCACGTGGGCCAGCTCCACACGGGTCAAGGAGGCCCGGGGTTTGAACCGCAGACCTCCCATGTGGTAGATGGACACCCTAACCACTGGGCCAAGTCCGCTGCCTTATCTGAACTTATTTAGGGAGGTTGCTGCTCCCACATTCAACCAGGGTGTACATGTGTGTCCAGTACTGGCCTTTTACTGCTGGCGTCCCTTCTGATTGGTCAGGGCCCATTTGGACCCATGGTTACTGATTTAATTGTACCCCTGGTTGTCCCCATTTTGCAGGTGAGAAATCTCAGAGAGGTGCAAGGCCACACAGCTGAACCCAGGACCCCCGACTCAGAACCGGCAAGTTCTTCCCTTACCTCACTACGGCAGGTTAAATCATGCTGGCTTTAAAGATCCCATTACAATACCTTGGTTTCTTTTCTTTTTACCACCTCGGAAGCGGCTGTAAAAATATTAAAACCAATTGCTGTCATCTTTCAGACTCCTGCGTTTATGAGATGTAGCTTTCAAATGAATGGAAATAATCGGAAACTCCCTCCCCGTTCCATTCTATGGGGGCATTTCAGATTTATACAAGATTTCTGAAAGCTCTTATAATAGGGCATATGCACTTAGGGCATTAATGAAGTCGGCTCAGTGCTTGCTGGTCTCATTTCATGGAGCTAATTGTTAAGTGTTTTGCATACTTACAATTGAACTAAATTATTCCAAGCTAGCTGGTTTCAGGAAGTGTTAATTATATTTCAGTAAAGGAAAATCAAGGCTAAAAAATCATCCACTTAGAGCTTATCTATTTATGAACATCTCATTCTGGAGATCTCAAACATATATTTTAACGCCATGTGAATATTGAGATTGATATTTCTTCACCGAAGAAACCTTTATTCCTTCCTTTAATAGACACCCCTCCCCCCATCCTCTCCTCCTAGCTCCATTCAGCCGGCTAGTCTGGAAGTTGAAAGAAGCCTTCCTTTGTATTTCTGGCGCCTTGGATCTTCAAGTTGGATGCCAAGAACAGCATTAGCTCCATTCATTTTGAGACCAACTGGCCTTCTGTAAATGATATTAAGTAATTAATTTATGGGTCCTGCACAGGCTGTTTAAGACAAAATGCTCCCTTGCTTCTGGGGTTCTTCTTCGAGGAGGTCCTTTGGCAGGAGTTTTCACTTGGGACTTTGGTTGGAGAAATTGAATGGCCAAGGTTTGCCACACAGACCTCAGCATGGTGGTGGGGTGGGGCGGGTGGTGGCGGCGTGGGAGGGGGTTTGGGGGAAAAACCATCTGCGTGGGGCCTTCAGCCCTCGTGGTGTCCTTTCACACTCGTCTCTGGCTCCCCACTGGATCTCTTGAGTTTTCCGAGTTTCTTTTGGATCTGGTGCTCCATTTCCCTTCCATTTGTTTTTAACTTGCTTCTCAGGCAGGCAGGCGTTTGCTCACTCGGTATACGCTTACTGAATGATGGAAGGCCGCATGTGGGCATTTGGCTGGCACCGGGCACGGGGGCTGAGGATGGCCAGGGCGTGCCTGCCCCCTCCCCCAAGGAGCACCCACAGTGTGTAGGTAGACCATCGCATCAGAACCACCTGGGGCTGGTGGGCCCCGCCTCTGGAGTCCCTGATTCAGCAGGTCTGGGGAAGGCTGATAATGCGCACATTTAACAGGTTTCCAGGTGATGCTGATGCCGGCCCAGGGATCACCCTTTGAGAACCCCTGCTGTGGGCTGATGGGGTTTAGGAGGTTATATCCTGAGACCATCTTGATTTGTATCTAAATTTACGTGCACCACTACCACAGAGCTCTTTTGGGCTAGAGAGCGGGGTAGCACTTTTTTCCCCCCAAAATGAAATTTTTTTTTCCACTAAAAAATCACGCTGCCTCACAAATGATGAATAGAGAGTGACCAACATAGACCGAGATGTGGAGCGTGAGTGGCCAGCTGGGCTCACCAAGCAGCTGAATGACTCCCCTTGCACAATGAGATTGAAACCTGCACATCCACAAATGACAAGCTACTCCTTTCAGAACCTCCAGAGATGCTCGCGTATCTATGGAGCCCTGAGTGAAATTAATATTTAAAAGGAAAGTAATGTGACTGTTATCTCTTTGTTAAATTTGTATATGCCTAGGTCTGCCTAAAGCGTATATAGGCCTGGGTGTGGTATCTGGGCTCCGAGGAAGGCATGACCAGCCTGGAGAAGAGAGAGGGGGCCAGGGACGGTCACAGGAGCAGGGGTGGGGTGACAGTTTACCTGCTGCTGCAGGCATGAGTAGGAGTTTGCTGGGACTGGAGTAGGGAGTGGTGCAGAACGTTTTGGGCAAAAGGGAACAGTTTTTGCAAGTACAGTGATGAGAAAAGGTGAGGCTTGCTCAAGGAGCACAGAGAAAGGGCACGGGGAACGTAGCTCTAAGTGTGCAGGGGGAGATGAGGGAGGAGTTGTGGGAGATGAAGCAGGGCTGCAAAAGCCTTGATCGTTGTGATTAGAAGTTAGGCTTTATTCCGAAATAGAGGTGGCAGAGGATCATTGGACATTTTACAGTGGAGGTAGTGACTCAAGAACTACTGTTGGGTGGATGATGGATTAGAGAAGAAGCCCGGCAGGGTTGGGACACCAGTTGGGAGATTAAATTAATTAAAATTAAGTAAAATAAAACATTCAGTTCTTCAGTGGTACTAGCCACATTTCAAGGTCTCAGTTGCCATATGTAGCTAGTGGCTACCATTGGAGAGTGCAAATATAGAAGTTTTCCATCACTCAAGAAAGTTCTATTGGACAGTGCCGGTCTAGAAGGGTACTGTGGTATCTGGGTAGGCATATCTCTTTGGAGCCATGGACTCCTTACTTCAGGGAAGGAGGAGTGTGGCCAGAGGAGGACCCTCTAAAAGTGCAAGACCAGTTGCTAAAGTTCAAGGGCAGTGTGTGGGCAGAGTTGATGCAGTGCTCAGAGGCCTATAGCAGAGTGCTGGAACAACGGGAGAGGCCACAGGAGGCACAAAGAGGCAGGAGATAATACTGCTCAAGTTGGGACCCAGAAGCAAAAGAGAAGACAATTTCAAAAATTGGGAAGCCATTAGCAACACTAGCAAGAGCACAGGTGGACATGGGACTTGAGCTGGGCCAAATAGTTCCTTTCTCCTGGAAATATGAATTGGTACACAGCAACCGAATCCATCAACTGTGGAAGCTGAGTTGGACAGTCATTAGACTCAGGCTACCATGTTTGGGGGGTTATGGAGGAGGTGTGCAGAAAGAAGAGATGCTCGTCTTTGGGGAGAGAGGGGAATAAAGCAGATATCTAGAAAGAAAGCAAGACGAGAGACCCGAGCCCCTGAAAGAGATAGAAATGGAGAGTTCCCACGAGGTCCCCGTCTCCCTGTGGTCCCTTGGCATTTTACAACACCGCTGCCCTCCACTTTTACCTAAGCTGGCCCCAGCGGGTTTCTGTTTTTGCAATGAACAATTTCACAGGGACTCCCCCACCCAGCACAGGTCATGACACATAGAGTACTAAGTGCCCAATCAAAGTCTGTGACGTTGTTGAATCGGGACTTGAAAGATGGACAAGATTGAGAGGAACAGAGCGGACGGAGGAGGCAGAGGGTCACAGAGGGTTACTTCTTCATTCTTCCTCCTTGGATAGAGATGGAAATCCTGGGACCTGCGCTGTTCTCTCCTTCTCGCATCTCTTTGGCATCTGGAGTCAGCTGCACTCCCCCCCACCCCAAGCTACATGTGTGGCGAGTACTGTTTTCGACGTCTTCCCTTGCATCACCAGCTCTCACATCAGTTCAGGTGGCAGTTTAGAGCCAATTAAAATTTATAAGCCACAGGTAGGGAATGAAATCCCAAGGACTAATTTGCTCGGTGGAGTGGGTGTAATGTCACAGTGGAGTACGTGTAACGTCAGAGGCGCTCCTTCAGCAAACCCTGCGAGATGGAGCTCGGGAGGTCCTTGCCCTCCCATGTTTTACTGTAAATGCTCTAATTGGCCCCACTGGGCTGCAGGGTGGGTGGTGGCTCCATCTCCTCTGAGCACAAGGAAAAGGGCAGAGTCCTCCGCTGGAGCCGCCCAGGACCCAGCTCCCCTCCTCTGCTACCAAGCAGAACCTGCCACCCCCGCCCCCAACTGGCATGGACGAGCCCTCTGTCTCAGGCCAGCCCTCCCTCTGCTCTGGGTTCCTTTTCAGAGGTGTCCCCAGGCAAGGCAAAGGATGAGCAGTAATGGGCAGATGTAGCCAGCCCCCAGGACTTCCACTTCTCAGCGTTTTATAATTAGAATCTTTCCCAATTATGAGGTGGAGTGAATCAGCATCCAAGTTAATAACATGGCCCGCCAGTTCAGCCAGTCCCCTACCTCTGCAGCAGGGGTCCTTAACCTTTTTGTTCCACGGACCCCTTTGCCAGTCAGGTGAAAACCATGGACCCCTTCCTAAGTCCACACTATACTGTGGATTATTTAATAAATAAACCACACTTGCACCAATATGTCCCTACAAGAATAATGGTTTTTTTGAGTTTAAGTTCAAGCTCATTGACCCCTTTTTAAGAACTTCTGCTCCAAAAGAACCTGGAAGAGCAGGAGAGAGGGTTCTCTAATGACGAGGCTACAAAATCAGAGCTCCAAGCTTGAGCTGGAAGTGAACCTATCTAGAGGACCCTGGTGCTGAGATTCAGGACACCTGAATACAATTCTTTTATTTTTATTTTTATTTTTATTTATTTTTTTATTTTTCTCTCTCTTTTTTAAAATTATTTATTTATTTATTTTTTAAATTACATTAAAAAAAATATGAGGTCCCATTCAACCCCACCGCCCCCGCCCCCTGAATACAATTCTAACACAATTCCTTCCCCACCAGAGCGTGGCAAGCCACCTTATCTCAAGGGTATTTGGTCTCCTCGTGGACAATCACTGAACGTTAGTGTTGCAAGCCAGAGTAATCACTTAGAACTCAGAGGAGCTTAAATGGCTTGTCCTGAGGGCTAGGAAGTGGCAAAGCAGCGCAAAGCCAATATAATGGACAAGACTTTTGACTCTGGAGCCAGACAGACCTGGATTCAAGTCTTTGTGCATACTAGCTGGATGGCTTTAGGTAAATTACCCAACCTCTCTGAGCCTGTTTCCTTATTACTAAAATGGGGATCAAATTGTCTACATTATAGGGTTGCATTGCGTGATCTATATAAAGTGTTTAGCACAGTGCTTGAAAATAGCCAACTCAACAAATGATGGCTTTTATTATTGTTAGTAATATTGGTAACAGTAAAAAATATATATATACCCTCAGGTGTCCTGACTCTCAGTCTTCATACTTTTCTCTCTCTTGTCCTTTCTTACTCTCAGCTGTCAATTACAAATACCTCACCTGTGGGTTGTTTTAATGAGCTGGGATAGTGAATGGGACAGCTTTGAAAATAGCAGAATTGTTGCTTCATTGTGAGGGATTATTACTACCAAAAAATGAAGTTGAAGGGCTCAGGATCTTCTAGGTATGGCTCTTTGGCTCTAATGACATGGGACAGAAAGTCCAGGGCCCCTGTTCTTCTCAGCTTCAGAGGACTCTGTGTCCACGAGGCTCAGTGCGAGTCCAAGTTAATTGTTACAAGTAACAGAAATTGACTCTAGCTGACTTAAATAGTGAAAAAAAAATTGAGAGAGACTAGGAGAGCTCAGCACCAGTGGGAAAACTGCAGCTGTAAGGGGAGCCAGGGGCCACAGGTGGAGGCTGGCTGGAGAAGGCCAGGGAGCTCAGCAGGCGGAGGACTCTTGATGGCGCTGAATTAGGTAGTGGTGGAGGAACAGGGGGCTGGAGGCCGGTGTGCGACCCGTTGTCAGAGCAGGAATCAGCAGTCAAGGTCGTGGAGGCTGGAAGAAAGGGCAGGAAGGGCCTGCTTGCCTCTGATGGGCTGGTCCTTGGGCAGTATAGAATCACAAGAGAAACGAGGGGCAAGAGGATATCTCAGAAAATAGAGAGGACATTCTAAGGATATACCCCAAAGAATTGAAAACTGGGACTCAAACAGACCCGTGCACACAAATGTTGATAGCAGCGTATCTGCAATAGCTAAAATGTGGGAACAGCCCCAGTGTCCATCAACAGATGAATGGATAAAGAAACATGGTATAGCCATACAATAGACTATTACTCAGTCTTAAAGAGAATGAAGTTCTGATACATGCTACGAAATGGATGAAAACATGCTGAGTGAAAAAAGCCAGACACAAAATATTGTATAATTCCATTTACATGAAATATCTAGAATAGGCAAATTCATAGACAAAGTAGATTAGAGGTGGCCAGGGGCCAGGGGGAGATATTATGGGAAGTTACTGCTTAATAGGTACAGTTTTTCTTTGGGGTAATGAAAAAATTTTGGTAATGGATGGTAGTGGTGGTAGCACAACATTGTGAATGTAAATGCTAATGTACACTTAACAGTGGTAAAAACAGGATATTTTGTGTTTTATATATGTTTTACCACAAAAGATCCACAAAAGGCTGAGTGGGCACACCCTTTTACGAAGGACGGGTGATGGCTGATTTCACAGGCCCCGGGAGAGGCTCTGCACGGGCGGCCAGGAGGCCCCGCCAGCCTGCTGAGCTCACTTTCCGTGGCGTGACGGCAGCACCGCTGGACCGCGCGGGGAGGCGGGCGGCGGCGGCGGCCTCGTGGCCTGCAGCGTGGGCGCCCAGCGCAGGCTCCCTGTTGATGGATTCTGCTGCTGGAACAACACAAATAGCTGGAAATATAAACACGCCCATCTCCCAGCACAGCGCGCCTTGGCATTGCTAATTAGCTCGGAGATTGTTCTGGGAGAGGAGCGACTGTGTCCCACCTGATTATGGCCGAACCACCTGCATGGGCAGGCAGGCCCGGCCAAAGGGTGCCCGCGAACCCCTTTCTCACCGTTTCCCTTAAAACCTGCCAGAAACAACACAGCCCTGCCTCCTGACCCTGCCTCTCCAAGGTGCCATCGCTTAGGCATTATTAGTTAAGAGAGGGACTAATTTGTGTAATGGAAAAGTCACAGGGAGAGAGAGAGAATGTGGTGTACATGTTAATCGTTTTTTTAACTTCACATTATGTGATCCGTTAACATTAATATTTAATTTAATGCAGTCAAAAGATTAATGCTTGTGTTTATTTCTAAAAAAAGGCAAGGATGCTTAAGGCTGCTTTTCAGCTTGGTTGAGCTTTGGGAAAAAAAAAAAACCCCACCCAGAACAGAAGAAGAAATGTATTCATGCTATAATAATACAAATACCCTGTTCCCCACCCGCTCTCCCCCCTCAATTCCTAAAAATAAGCCATGGGGTTCTAATGGGGACACTGATTAAATATTCGGCTCTGTAATTTATGCCCAAGTGAATCCCAACAGGAACCAGGGGCTCTGGAAATCTGTTGTGAAATAATTATCCTGAATGACATTGTCGAGATGGTCTGCAAGGGGGCTGTCAATAATGCATTAGCCCAAATCTGTTTGAAATACAGCAAGGAAATTACACGATATTCATGGGAACCTGAAAGAATTACCAGTAAACAAATTTAATCAACTTGATGTTATGCATACCACTCAACCTCTTATTATCTGATCATCTAGGTTTAGAACACGCAGGGGAATTGAATGACGTGGGATGTGAGGCTCAGACAGCATGTGTGTGTTTGTGTGTGTTTGTGTGTGCAGGCTTCGTGGAGCTAGCCTCAGGTCTCTGAATTTCTCCTCCTTGGCTGCACTTCATTTGCATTTTTCTCTAGTTCTGATTGTTGGCTGCCAGCTCTTACCTTAGCCTGGCCTTCCAATTCCCATTTATTCCTCCATTGTCAAAGCCCTACTCAGAAAAGTCAACGGAGTGCCCACCCATCCTCCAGATGCCTCTCACCTGGGGAGAACTTTCCGGCATGGCATGGAAGAAAGAGCCCTGTAACTGTGGGTTCTAGGTGAGGGTCTGTCACTAATTTGCTGGGCAATCTCACCCATAAGTCCCCTCCCACCTCTGGGCCTTAGTTTTCCCATTTGAAAAATGGGGCTTGGGCTGGATGATTTGTGTCATTTCTGACCCCTTGGTAGAAGTTCATCAGCATTTCATCTGCTTGGAACGTCTCTTCATTCTCCGGAATCTAACGAGAAGGTGGAGTGAGAACTTTAAGACCCACTTCTCATGAGACCCACCCTCCTCCTGCCAAGTTAGAACGCTGATTTTCCTGTGTACTAAAAACCATGGCAAGTATTTCTGGGTATTCATTTCAGAACCGAGCCCCTGGCTAGAAGTCAGGGGTGTGGGATGCTTTTCCTGGGTCAGCAAGTCACTATCCATTCCCAGACCTCACCTTCTCTACCTGTGAAATAAAAAGGTTGGATAAGGTAACCTTTTGGAGGCCTCTTAAACTAGCTTTGACATTCCAGGATTGTCATCTTCTTTTAAGTCCCTCAGTTGGCTATGGCTTTATGCACTCAGTAAGGGATTCTGGTTTCCATATCTGGACTATAATTCTTCTAATTCTTCATGGAGTGAAAGTTCAATCTTGTTGAGCCCCTACTGTGGTCATGCACTGAGTCCTACTTTGTGTCTGGCCCTGGGCCTGGGGTTGGCGTAACTTGGTGGAACTTGGGAATTCTACTTAGGGACTGAGTAAAAGCCAATTCATCCAGCATGCTCTTTTCGGGTACCTACTGTGTGTCTGTCCCTATAGTATGTAGAATAATAGCATTTACTGGCTAGAGCAACATTTAAAAGCATGATGCATGAGACTATTCCTGGGTTAGGCTGGAATAGCCTGGAGGGGGCTATCATGAATTAAAGGTAGGGACAAGAGGCAGAAAGCACTCACATTATAAAGGAAACCAACGCCAAATGGGGAGAGGCACCCCTCCAGAAGCTACTGGATGGGCTTGTCTACGTCAAACCATCTCTACAGACCAGGCCTTGGTCCCACCCTCTCCCTCCCAGCCCATATAAACCAAAGCCCAGACCTGCGCGATCAAATATGGCAGTTCCTAAAGACATGTGGTTATTGAACATTGAAAAGTGGCTAGTCCACATCAAGATTGCTGTCAGTGTATAAAATACACACTGGATTTTGAAGATTTGATACAAAAAAAATGTAAACTATCTCATTAAGAATTTTTTATATTGACTGCACATTCAAATAATATTTTGGATATACTAAGTTAAATAAAATAAAATATTGAAGTTAATTTCACCTGTTTCTTTCTACTTGAGTGGGGCTTCTAGGACATCTAAATTACATATATTTTGCTTTGTATTTCTATTGTACAGTGCTGGTTTAGATAGTAAAAGATTTTATCTCATGGGAGTACAGAGTTTTAGGAGGGTGGTGATGTGGCTTCCTCCTCCCATTAGAGATGGTGTGTGAGTGGGGGGCTGCCAGATGAAGAGAAGATTAGCATTTTATTTCTTGGTTGGACCTCTCTTTAGGCAGGGGAATTGCTGATCTGCTCCCAGTTCCAAATTGAATATAGGGAAAAGATAATTGGAGAGTGTGGTAGGCAGAATAATGTCCCCCACCCCCAGATGTCCATGTCCTAATCGCCGGAACCTCTGAATATGTTGCCTTACATGGCAAAAGAGATTTTGCAGATTTGATTAAAGTTAAGGACCTTCAAATGGGAGATTAACACAAATTAAAATGGTGGGCCCGATCTAATCAAGAGTTCTTTAAAGTGGAGAAGCTGCCCTGGCTGTAGTCAGAGAGAGATGGGATGACTGGGATGATGGAAGAAAAGGTAGGAGAGATTATAGGTGTGAAAGATTCTTGATTTGTCAATGCTGTCTTTGAAGATGGTTCCAGAAAGGAACCAGCCTTGCCAACACCTTGATTTTAGCCCAGTGAGATCTGTGTTGGGTTTTTGACCTATAGAATTTTAAGAGAATACATTTGTGTTGATTTAAGCCTCCACCTTTGAGGAAATTTGTTACAGCAGCACTAGAAAATGAATACAAAGAAAGATATTGGGTTGGAGAGGGGGGACAGCAATTTGGCAGAGCAAAAATGTTTGAGTGCCCACGGGTTGAGTGGCTATCTTGGAATGCAGATGGGCTTGAGGCATTCTGCCAAGATCATCTAAGAGGCTGGCTGCAGGGGAAGCAGCAAGAGGCTTTGGAATGGGCCACCAAGGGTGTAGTTGAGAGGGTCAGAGGTCCAGTTGGAGCAGCTCTTGGGAATGTAGTGGAGATGCCCTTTCCTATGGGGTCTCCTGAAGAGCTCATGCAGCCGTTTCAAGATTGGCTTGGGATCTACCACATAGAAGGTATCACCACAGACAGTGCAGAGAGTGCTGTGTAAATGGTATTAGCCATCTGTATTAGTTGATGAGCTAGGATATACTAGTAATGAATAACCCCCCAAAATTAGTGACTTTAAACAAGGAAGATCATTCCTTATTCATGCTCCATGCCTATCTCTACTCATCACAGAGGGACCCATGCTCACATGGCATTTGCTAAAGCAAGCTACATGACTCCACCTAATTTCAAGGGGACTGGGAAGTATAATCCTACCATGTACCTGGAAAAGGGTAGAATGGGGAAATTTACTGACCAGTACTAATATCTACCAATCCCCTTTCCCTTATAACCTTCTTTCCTGGTCCCAAGGAACCGGAGGTGAAAGGAGCCTAGGAGAGGAACAGAAGGAGGCAAAAGAGCAGAACCTGCCCTCTCCCTTTTTGATGACTCTCAGGTTGATTCCTGGCTAGTATGGGAGGAAGGAGAGAAGGGGAGTGCTAAGTTAGATATGTGATTGAGACTTAAAACCAGATTGGACTCTCAATCTAAGTACTGGAAATGGGCAGGAGGCTAGGGCCTCTTCCTGAGATGTCTTTGCAAAATAGGAAAGAGAGATCATCAAGACACAGAAAAAAAACCTGTTTTGTATTTTTGAAACACAGAATCAGAGGTCAACTGATTTCATTCTAGTAAAATTGTAACCCACGCACTTAATCCTTAAACAATCCTAAGAACTAGTCATCGTAATTACCTGCATTTTTACATGACAAAATCGAGGCACAGAGAGGTTAAGTATTGTGTCCAATGGCACACACCCATAAGCAGCTAGTCAGCACTCAAACCCAGATTTACCTGACTACAAGTATGTGCTTCTAAAAGCCATTCTATCCTGCTATAAGAGGCGACTCTGGAGTAGGTATGGAGAGACGTGCTTACACTGAGAGTTATTACTTTGTGGGTAAGAGGGTAAAACAGCAAGATCCTCCAGATGCAGCAAAAGGGAGCTGATATTTCTTGTACACCTACTGTTTGCCAGGCCTGGTCAGGCACCTGGCATGTGTTGTCTCATTTAAAATTCAGGGCAACTATGTAAGGTAAGCAATTTCCTTCCAATTTTGCAGTTAAGTCAAAGCGAGCATCAAGAGATAGTGTGGGAGCAGGTGTAGCTCAGTGGTTGTGTGCCTACCTTGCATGCATGAGGTCCTGGGTTCAAACCCCAGAACCTCCTTAAAAAAAACCACAAAGAACAACAACAACAGCAACAACAAAACAGATTTAAGAGATAGAGTGACTTGCCTAATATCAGACAACTTGTAGGCAGTTACAGCTAAGATTTGAACACAGTTCTGTCTGTTTCTCAAAATTCTCTCCACTCAGCAAAAATTCCCTAGTAATTTGGAGGAGTTAGAAGAGGGAGAGACTGTTAGAGGGGGGAATAGTCTTGGGTGACCCACAAAGGATTAAGAGGATTTGGATGGAAGCAAGGAGGGTGGCAGGTAGAGGTGCAGAGATGAGAATGTTCCCAAGGAGTTTGGGGATGGCAGGTCTGATTGGCACTGAGAGTGTAGGAAGAGTGGGGGCGAGTGGAAAGAAAGGCTGGAGGCAGATGGGGAGTTGTTTGGGGTGCCAGGCTGGAGATTTTAGCTTTGTTCCCTCAGGCCATGGAAGGCAGTTTGGAAAGGACTGGCAAGCTGACGGAGGAGACAAAGGACGCCCAGGAGTCTGGGGCTACTGAGGCTGCTGCCAAGCCCGAGGGCCGGGGACTTTCTGCACAAAAAGACATTTTCTCCTTTGCGGTGGAAGCTAGGCAAGGCCTGGGTTAGGCAGAACCATCCCTCAAGAGAAAGCCATGGAGGTATTGGGAGAAGGTTCCAGATGGAGCAGCACGATGAAAGGATCCAGAGGCAGGGAAGCACCACAGAGCAGCAGAAAGAACGTGTCTTTGGACTGTTTTTTACTGACTATGTGACCCTGGATATGCAACTTGGCTCTTCTGACCCTGAAATGAAAGGAGATCTGTGTGGGAGAACCTGCATTTTTCCTTCCACCACACATCAACATGCTCCAAAATTAGTCCCCTTAGCTTATCGGAACTTCCTTTCCTCTAGGAAAAGAAGGAAACTTAACATGCCAATTAAGTCTCCACCAGTCTACTCAGTCTCCCGTCAGTTAAAATGCTCCCACTCTTCATTTTCATCTTCTTCCCCGGGTGGCTTTAATTATTCCCTTGGGGATGACTGAATGACTCTTGAAGTAAACGCTCAGCCTGTAAGAGTTCCATTCCCCACTCCTTCCCTCTCCAAGATGGCGACCGTATGTTTGAGGGGTTTACAGCATTCTCAAGGCAGCGAGGAGGGGGGACCCCAGGTCCACCTGGTGTTCTCCACAGCCAGCGGCCAGTCTGGCTGCCACCTACAGAGGTGACTGTGAAGGTGTGACGGCCTCCACCAGCCTTCCGGGGTGGTGTGCTGGGGGCGCCTGTGCTTTCAGTCATGTGACCTCAGCGCACAGAGTTCCCTCCATGGTGGCTTTTTCCTCTTGATCCCAGGCCCCTGCACTCTGGTGTCTTCAGATTCCCTCCTTTCTGGGGAGTCAGGATTGCTGTCTCTAGCATATGCATCTGGCCAGTTCCTGCAATCCCTCCTGTGCTGTCATCCTCCGCCATCTTGGAAGTGCTTTTAAGAGTGGCTGTTCCTCACTTGACATAGATGTGCAATGGACACAACCAATCCAATGCCCACAGAGAAAATGTGGAATGGGTGTGGGAACGGTAGCCATGGTGGCTGCTGGGTGTGGGGAACGGGAGGAAGAGATGAGATGTGGAGGCGTTTTCGGGACGTGGAGTTGTCCTGGATAGTGCTTCACGGACAATTACGGGACATTATAGATCCCCCCAGGGCCCACTGGATGGAACATGAGAGAGTCTGGGCTATGATGTGGACCATTGACTATGGGGTGCAGTGATGCTCAGAGATGAACTTACCAGGTGCAATGGATGTGTCATGATGATGGGAGAGAGTGTTGCTGTGGGGGGAGTGGGGGGCGGGGGCGGTGGGGTTGAATGGGACCTCATATTTTTCATAATGTAATTTTAAAAAAATAAATAAATAATTAAAAAAAAAAAAAGAGTGGCTGTTCTGGAGGCTTATAGACTCCTATTAAAGGCAAGGGAAGTGGGCCTTTGGATGGGCTTGGCTTTCCCTTCAAGCTATCTAACTTATCTCTTTAAGGTGGGACTGCAGTTTTGAGAGGAGAGCGGAGGGGAAGACTCACTGGCTTCACCTCTAGCTTCCCCTCCCTGCACCCGTCTTATCTTTCCTATAACTCCTTGAACCTGAAGGGGTGAGCACCCTGACTCTCCTTTGGAGAATTACCTCACCCCAGGCCATCTGGTTCAGGAGTGCTGACTACTTAGCTAAGTTCTAGGGATAAACAGGTAACTCAGACCTGACCAATCAGATTATTCTATTAATATGCCCCTGGCCAGTGATTGGTTCAGGTATGGACATGTGACTCACATCTGTGCAAGAAGGGACATCCCTGGGAACTTAGAACTTTTTACAGAGAAGCTGTCTTTTAAATTAAAAAAAAATTGAGATGTAATTTACATACCGTGAAATGTATGGATCCTTAGTGTTCAGTTTGAAGAGTTTTGACAAATATATTCACATTTGTGTAACCAACACCTAAATCAAGATGTAGATCATTTCCATCAAACTAAGAAATTCCCTCAAGCTGTTACAGTTGATATCAGAAAGTCCCCTCTTGTTCCTTTCTGGTCAATAACCCCTCCTTCCCCATGCACACACCAGAGTCAACCACTATTTTATCACCAAAGACCTGTTTTGCTTGTTCTAGAATTTTATGTTAAGTCGAATCATATAGGCCCTCATTTGTTCTTGGCTTCTTTACCTCAGCACAATGTTTTGGAGGTTCAACCATATTGTCTTGGTTACGAGGAGTTTGTACTTTTTTCTATAGCAGAGCAGTATTCTTATTTGACTGTTCCACATTTGTTTACTACTATACTATACATGGATATTTCTACTATACATGGATATTTGAATGATTCTAATTTTTGGCTATTTTGAATAAAACTGCTATGAAAATTCCTGTAAAAATCCTTTCATGGATTTGTTTTCATTTGTTTTGGGAAAAATACCTAAGAATGGAATTGCTTGATCATAGTATAAGTTTATGTTTAGTTTCATAAGAAACTGCCAAAAAGTTTTCCAAACTAGATAAGAGGAGGGCTGAGAAGCTGTACTGATGCTTAATGTATGTAGAAATTTTAATTAACTTGACTGTAAAAGTGTGGAACTGGATAGTTGATGGTAACACTTTATAGTGAGTAAAACTAATGCAGCCAGTTTGTAAATGGGATTGTGGCTGAAAATGGTAGTCTAGGGATGTAAATGCCAGTTGAAAGAAATCTAGAGAATAATCTAGGGACTGAATAACACGGAGAACCCAGAGGTGGGTGAGAATTGTGGTTAATAGTACACATGCAAGAATGTCTTTCTGTGAACTAGAACAAACATATTTCACTATTGCAAGGTGATAAGAATATGGAGAAGCACGGGAAAAATACAATTAATGTAACCTATGGACTTCAGTTAACAGCAATACTGTAATATTCTTGCATTAATGCCAAAGATGTACTGTGTTAATAATAGGGGGTATGGAAAAAATATGCCAAATGTATGCTGTGGACCATAGTTAGTGGTTATAGTCTAATGACATTATCTCACAATCTGTAACAAATGTTCTAAAAGAATGTAGAGTGTTGGTGGAGGGGTGTTGTATGGGAATTCCATGATAGGCATAATTTTTTGATAAGTTCACAACCTCTCTAAAAATATATATATTTTAAAAAGTTTTCTGAAGTGGTTATAATTTAAAACTTCCACAAGCAATGTAGTCTGTTCCACATTCTCCCCAGAGAGGAAAAGAGAGAGAGAGAAAGAGAGCAAGAGAGAGAGAGAGACTTGAAGAAAGGATTTGAGGTCCTGGGTTCAATTTTGCCTGAATCTAGATCTACCCTGGATTCTACAGTTCCTGGAGATAAGACATTTATTTATTTATTTATTTACAGATTTATTTATCTCCCCTCCCCCTCCGCCCCATTTGTCTGTTCTCTGTGTCTATTTTGCTGCGTCTTCTTTGTCCACTTCTGTTGTCAGCAGCATGGGAATCTGTTTCTTTTTGTTGCATCATCTTGTTGTGTCAGCTCTCCGTGTGTGCAGCACCATTCCTGGGCAGGCTGCACTTTCTTTCCTGCTGGGCGGCTCTCCTTATGTGGCGCACTCCTTGTGCGTGGGACTCCCCTAAGCGGGGGACACCCCTGCGTGGCAGGGCACTCCTTGTGCGCATCAGCATTGTGCATGGGCCATCTCCACACAGGTCAAGGAGGCCCGGGGTTTGAACTGCGGACCTCCCATGTGGTAGACGGATGTCCTAACCACTGGGCCAAGTCTGCTTCCCGAGGTAAGACATTTATTTATTTTTTTGCTGAAGCCACCTACAGCTAAAGAGTTTTGACTTATCCAGTTCCTGATTTGGCCCAGCCTTGCAGACTTGTGTGTGTGTGCACATACATATTTCATGCTAATGAGGAAAAGAAGAAACATGGTTCCACCAGTTCTAATTCCATCTTCCTGTGAGTGAGAGCTGTGGCTCTGCTGGTTTCCTTTCAGGTGCCCTATTAAGTGAGCTCATTGTTCAGTAGCATTTAATTAAGAAAAATTTTTTTTACTTTTATTTTGTATGTTTAATAATTGAAAACATAAACAATAATTAAAAGAGAAAAAGAAAACACAGTTGAATAAAAACATACATTTCTCAATTAAACATACTGGATATATAAAATATTTTTTGAATCATAAAATGTGTTACACAGTATATTTGGTTCATAGTAATGCAATCATACAGTATTTGTCCTTTTGTGGCTGGCTTGTTTCACTCAACATAATGTCCTGCAGGTTCATCCATGTTGTCATGTGCTTCATTTCCTCTTACAGCTGCATAATATTCCATCATGTGAATGCACCAATGTATGATGTGTGAATACACATCATTCATGGGTTGATGGACACCTGGGTTGTTTCCATCTGTTGGACTCGTGAACAATGCTGCTATGAACATTGGTGTGCAGATGTCTGTCTGTGTCATTGCTCTCAGTTCTGGGTATTTACCCAGTAGAGGTATTGCAGCGTCATGTGGCAAGTCTATATTCAGCGTCTTTAGGAACTGCCACAGTGGCTGTACCATTCTGCATTCCCACCAACAGAGAAAAAGTGTTCTTATCTCTCCACATCCTCTCCGACCCTTGTAGTTCTCTGTCTTTTTAACAGTGACCATTGTGATAGGTGTGAAATGATATCTTATAGTTTTGGTTTGCATTCCCCTAATCATAAGTGATGTTGAACATTCTTCCTTTTTTTTTTTTTTTTTTTTACCATTTCTATTTCTTCTTTGGACAGATGTCAAATTATTCAAATTTTTTGCCCATTTTTTAACTGGGTTGTTTGCCTTTTTATTATTGAGTTCTAACATCTCTTTCCATATCCTGGATATTAAACTCTTATTAGACATGTGATTTCCAAATATTTTCTCCCATTGATTCAGCTGCCTTTTCACTCTTTTGACAGAGTCCTGGGAGGTGCAAAGGTGTTTAATTTTGAGGAGGTCCCATTTATCTGTTTTTTCATTTGTTGTGTGTACTTTGGGTATAAGATCTAAGAAACCACCACCTTCCACAAGGTCTTGAAGATGTTTCCCTACATTTTCTTCTGGTAGTTTTATTGTCTTGGCTTTTATATTTAGGTCTTTGATCCATTTTGAGTTGATTCTTGCATAGGGAGTGAGATAGGGGTCCTCTTTCATTCTTTTGGTTATGGATACCCAGTTCTCCCAGCACCAGGTGAAGAGACTGTTTTGTCCTGTTAGTATGGACTCAGTAGGTTTGTCAAAAACCAGCTGACCATATAGGTGAGGGTTTATTTTTGGATTCTCAGTTCTATTCTACTGATTGATGTGTTTATCTTTATGCCAGTACCATGCTGTTTTGACCACTGTAGCTTTGTAATATGTTTCAGGTTCAGGCAGTGTAATTCCTCCCAAGTTGCTCTTCTTGTTTAGAGTGCTTTTGGCTATTTGGGTGCGCTTTCCCTTCCAAATGAATTTGGTAATTGCCTTTTCTAATTCTGTAAAGCAGTCTGTTGGAATTTTGATTAGTATTGCCTTGAATCTATAAACCAGTTTGGGTAAGATAGACATCTTCACAATATTTATTCTTCCAATCTATGAACATGAAATGTTTTTCCATTTGTTAAGGTCTTTTTAAATTTATTTTGGCATTGTTTTGTAGTTTTCTGCATATAAGCCCTACACTTCTTTGGTTAAATTAATTCTGAGATATCTGAGTGTTTTTTATTGCTGTTGAAAATGGAATTTCTCTTCTATGGTCATGACAGATGGGGTTCACTGCCATGTCAGTTGGCCCTTCTTTGGTGCTGGTGTTTCTGTGTGATGGAGTTGGACTCAGATGGGATCTCTTTTCACAAGACTTTCATGCTACTTTACTGGAATTGTAGTTGGTGCTGGGGCTTAGGATATATCTAGGGGATTTGAATCTCTGGACTGACAATATGATAGCCAGGCCCTGACTTCAACAGACTTCAGCTCCTACACTCTGATTTATTGGACTTACTCCACTCAGCTAACATGGAGTTGAAGAATGTCAACCACCACACCATGGAGCCTAGAGTGCCTACAACTGAAAGCAGGAGGATTGCATCCAATATCCATGTGGAATCTAAACCCCCTCTTGACACAGATGTGTAATGGATACAACCAAGCCAAGGTCCACAGGAAGGAGGAATACAGTAAGGATCAGAGTGGACTTAATGATATTCTATTCATGAACTATTGTGGTTAATAATCGAGAAAATGTGGGACTGATGTGGAAAAAGTGGCCATGGTGGCTGCTGGGTGTGGGGAAGGGGAGGAAGAGAAGAGATGTGGAGGCATTCTCGGGACTTGGAGTTGTCCTGGGTGGTGCCCCAGGGACAATGGCCGGATGTTGTATGTCCTCCCATGGCCCACTGGATGGAACGTGGGAAAGTGTGGGCTATGGTGTGGAACACGGGACATGGGGTGCAGCGATGCCCGGAGATGTACTCACCAGATGCAATGGATGTAACATGATGATGGGGGAGAGTGTTACTGTGGGGGGAAGGGTGGGGTGAGGGTGGTGGGGGCGTGGGGACCTCATATTTTTTTAAAATGTAATATCTTTTAAAAAAATGAATAAATTGAGTAGAATTTGGAAAATAAAGAAAATGGAATTTCTCCCGATTTCCTCTTCAGATTATTTGGTACTAGTGTACAAAAACACTATCGATTTTTTTTTTAAAGATTTATTTTTCATTTATTTCTCTCCCCCCACCCCGTTGTCTGCTCTCTGTGTCCATTTGCTGTGTGTTCTGTGTCACTTGGATTCTTGTTAGGGACACCAGGAATCTGTCTCTTTTTATTGCATCATCTTGCTGCGTCAGCTCTCCGTGTGTGTGGCGCCACACCTGGGCAGGCTGCGCTTTCTTTGTACAGGGTGGCTCTCTTTACAGGGTGCACTCCTTCTGCGTGGGGCTCCCCTATGTGGAGGACACCCCTGCATGGAACAGCACTCCTTGTGTGGCACAGCACTGCTTGTGCGCATCAGCACTATGAGTGGGCTAGCTCACCACATGGGTCAGGAGGCCCTGGGTTTGAACCCTGGACTTCCCATGTGGTAGGTGGATGCTCTATCCATTGAGCCAAATCTGCTTCCCCATTACTGATTTTTGCGTGTTGATATTGTCTCCTGTCACTTTGCTGAACTCATTTATTAGCTCAAGTAGCTTTGTTGTGGATACTTTAAAATTTTCTAAATACAGCATCACATCATCTGCAAACAGTGAGAGTTTTACTTCCTCTTTTCCTATTTGGATGTCTTAAATTTTTTTTTTTCTATCTAACTGCCCTAGCTAGAACTTCTAGTACAATTTTGAATAATGATGGTGACAGTGGGCATCCTTGTCTTTTTCTGGATCTTAGAGGGAAAGCTTTGAACCTTTCCCCATTGGGTATGATTTGGCTGTGGGTTTTCCCCATTGGGTATGATTTGCCTTTTATCAGATTGGGGAATTTTCCTTTGATTCCTATCTGTTGAAGTGTTTTTATCAAAAAAGGATGATGGATTTTGTTGAACGTCTTTTCTGCGTCAATTGAGATGATCATGTGTTTTTTCCTTCAGTTTGTTAATGTGGTGTGTTACATTGATTGATTTTCTTATGTTGAGCCAGCCTTGTATACCAAGAATAAATCCCATTTTGTCTTTTGGTATGCTGTTGTATTTAATATGCAAGAATTTTGTTGAGACTTTTTCATCTATGTTCAGAGAGCTTGGTCTGTAGTGTTTTTTTCTTGTAGTATCTTCATCTGGCTTTGGCATTAGGGTGATGTTGGCCTCATAGAATGTGTTGGGTAATTTTACCTCTTCAATTTTTTTTTAGAAGAATTTAAACAGGATTGGTGTTAATTCTTTTCAAAATTCTTGGTAGAATATACCTGTGAAGCTGTCTGGTCCTGGACTTTTCTTTGCTGGAGATTTTTTTTTTTTTTTTTTTTTTTTTTTTTTTTTAATTTTTTTATTTTTTATTGACTTTGTAATAATATTACATTAAAAATATATATGTGAGGTCCCATTCAACCCCACCCCCCCACCCCCCCTCTCCCCCCCCCCAACAACACTCGTTCCCATCATCATGACACATCCATTGGATTTGGTAAGTACATCTTTGGGCACCTCTGCACCTCATATACATTGGTTCACATCATGGCCCATACTCTCCTCTATTCCATCAAGTGGGCCCTGTGAGGATTTACAATGTCCGGTGATTACCTCTGAAGCACCATCCAGGGCAGCTCCATGTCCCGAAGACGCCTCCACCTCTCATCTCTTCCTGCCTTTCCCCATACCCTTTGTCCATTATGTCCACTTTTCCCAATCCAATGCCACCTCTTCTATGTGGACATTGGATTGGTTGTGTCCATTGCACCTCTATGTCAAGAGGAGGCTCAGATTCCACCTGGATGCTGGATGCAATCCTCCCATTTTCAGTTGTAATCACTCTAGGCTCCATGGTGTGGTGGTTGTCCTTCTTCAACTCCATCTTAGCTGAGTGTGGTAAGTCCAATAAATCAGATTGTAGGTGCTGGAGTCTGTTGAGGCTCAGGATCTGGCTATCACATTGTCAGTCCAGAGATTCAAATCCCCTAAATATATCTTAAACCCCAACATTAACTGCACCTCCAGCACATTAGCATGAAAGTCTTATGAAGGGAGATCCCATCTGAGTCCAGATTCATCACACATAAACACCATTTCCAAAGAGGGGCCATCTGCCCTGGTAGTTAACCCCATCGGCCATGACCATAACTCCCATGGGTCTCTTTAGCCCTCAAAGGAACCAATATCTGGGGGTTGTATCTGCTTTATCTGTCTCTCTGACTCTGCTCAGTTGTGCATGAGGGCAAACCTTCTGCCAGCCTCCAGACTCTTTTTTAGAAACTCGTAGCCATATAAACTCATTTCTCCTTTCCATTTCCCCCTTACTTTAGGTCAAACAGCATTTTAAAGTCATGGTATTTTATGTAGACATGGATATTCTGCTGATCCGCATTGAACCTTCCATATAAGGTCATTTTCCAGTTGCATCATCAGTTGGTAGTTGATAGTGGTCCCTCGTTGCCAGGGAGGCTCATCCCCGGGTGTCATGTCCCACGCTGGGGGGAAGGCATTGCATTTACATGCTGAGTTTGGCTTCGAGACTGGCCACATTTGAGTAACATGAAGGCTGACAGAAGGAAATTCCCAGGCACAAAGTTGCTCTAGGCCTTGTTATTATTTTGGGTTTATCAGCTCACAAGCATAGTCATTAGTATCAGGGGCTCACTGTTGAACCCTCACTCCCTCCCGGTCCCCACCACTGTACCTGGGAGACTGTCGCTGCTCCCCTAGGGACCACGACAGAGCACCACTGGCCGGGAACCCAGTACCCCCCCTACTGTGGTTTTTAATTGTTGCCACTATGAGTATATCCAAACATTACCATGCACCCTGGACATATGTTCTGTACAGCTCCCTGTCAGTCATATATCATCTGTCATTGGTATCCCATACCAGTATCCCTCCATTGCCATTGTTGAAACACTCTGTGATGCTGGAGATTTTTGATGACAGATTCAATCTTTTTAAATGCAGGGAAATGGACTTGGCCCAGTGGTTAGGGCGTCTGTCTACCACATGGGAGGTCCGCGGTTCAAACCCCGGGCCCCCTTGACCCGTGTGGAGCTGGCCCATGCGCAGTGCTGATGCACGCAAGGAGTGCCCTGCCACGCAGGGGTGTCCCCCGCGTAGGGGAGCCCCACACACAAGGAGTGCGCCCCATAAGGAGAACCGCCCAGTGTGAAAGAAAGTGCAGCCTGCCCCAGGAATGGCGCCGCCCACACTTCCCATGCCGCTGACGACAACAGAAGCGGACAAAGAAACAAGATGCAGCAAATAGACTCAGAGAACAGACAACTGGGGGAGGGCGGGGAATTAAATAAATAAATAAATCTTAAAAAAAGGAAATGTGATTGGTTTGTTAAGTTCTTGTATTTCTTGTAGCATCAGTATGGGTTGGTTGTACATTTCTAGGAATTTGTCCATTTCATCTAGATTGTCTAGTTTGTTGGCATACAGTTTCTCATAATATCCTGTTATAATGAGGGGTCAGTCATAACTTCCCCTCTTTCATTTCTGATTGTATTTATTTACATCTTCTCTCTTTTTATCTTTGTTAGTCTACCTGGGGGTTTGTCAATTTTACTGATCTTCTTGAAGAAGCTGATTTTGGTTATGTTGATTTTCTCCCTCTTTTTTTGTTCTCAATTTCATTTATTTCTGCTCTAATCTTTATTCTTTCTTTTTGCTTGCTTTGGGATTGGTTTCCTGCTCTTTTTCTAGTTTCTCTAGTTGTTCAGTTAAATCTTTGAGTTTAGCTCCTTCTTCTTTTTTAATATAGGCATTTAGGGCTGTCAATTTCCCTCTCAAGACTGCCCTTGCTGTATTCCATAATTTTTGATAAGTTGTGTTCTCCTTTTCATTTGTCTCAATATATTTACTGATTTCACTTGCAATTTCTTCTTTGACCCACTGATTGTTTAGGAGTGTGTTGTTTAGCTCTACACCATTTGTGAATTTACTGTTTTCCTGTCTGTTATTGATTTCCAGTTTCATTCCATTGTGATCTGTGAAGGTGTTTTGTGTAATCCCAATATTTTTATATTTATTGAGAGCTGCATTATGCCCTAACATGTGGTCTATCCTGGAGAAAGATCCAAGGGCACTTGAGAAGAATGTATAACCCGCTGAGTTTGGAGGCAGCATTCTGTATATGTCTGTTAGGTCTAACTCATTTATAATATTGTTCAAGTTCTCTGTTTCCTTATTGATATTCTGCCTAGTTGTTCTATCTAATGATGTGAGTGGGGTGTTGAAGTCTCCAACAATTATTATAGAGATGTCTGTTTCTCCCTTCAGTTTTACCAGAGTTTGCCTCATATATTTTGGAGTACCCTGGTTAGGTACATAGATATTTATGATTGTTATATCTTTCTGGTGGATTGTCCCTTTTATTAACATATAATGACCTTCTGTATCTCTTATAACTTCTTTGCATTTAAAGTCTGTATTGTCTGAATTTAGTATAGCTACCCCTGCTCTTTTTTGGTTACTATTTGTGAGGAGTATCTTTTTCCAACCTTTCTCTTTCAGCCAGTTTGTATCTGGGTCAAAGGTGAGCCTCTTGCAAGCAGCATATGGATGGCTCATGTTTTTTTATCCATTCTGTCAGCCAGTATCTTTTGATTGATGAGTTTAGTCCATTCACATTCAATGATAATACTGTAAATGCTTTATTTACTTCCACCATTTTATTTTTTGGTTTTCATATATCATATCATATTTTTGTCTGTTTTTTTACTCTCTTGGTTATCCTTTCTCTATTCTTTCTTCTATATTCTCCTCCAGGCCTCTCCTGTCTTTTTAATCAGGTTTTAAGCCTTCCTTTAATATTTCCTGTAAAGGTGAATTCTTCTCTGCAAACCCTCTTAGTTTCTGTTTGTTTGTGAATAGTTTATATACTCACCTTCATATTTGAAGGACAATCTTGCTTGATAAAGAATTCTCAGCAGGCATTTTTTTCTCTTTCAGTATCCTAATTGTATCATACCACTGTCTCCTTGTCTCCATGGTTTCTGAAGAGAAATCTGTGCTAAGTCTTGCTGGGGGTCCCTTGTGTGTGATGGTTTGCTTCTCCCTGCTGCTCTGAGAATTTTCTCTTTCTCTTTGGCATTTGATATTCTGAGTAGTATATGTCTTGGAGTAAGTCTATTCAAATTTATTCTAATTGGGGTACAGTGTACTTTTGGACATGTAAATTTATTTCTTTTGTGAGAGTTGAGAAATTTTCAGCTATTATTTCCTCAAATACTCTTTCTGCTCCTTTCCCCTTCTCTTCTCCTTCTGGAATTCCTATTGCATGTGTTTCATATTGTCATTCAACTCCCCAAGCTCCTGCTCAATTTTTTCCATTCTTTTCTCCCTTCAATTCCAGCTGTTCTGTATTCTGTATCACTTATTCTTTATTCTATCATTTTGAGCCTGCTGTTGTATGCCTCTAATATGCTTTCAATCTCACCTATTTTGTCTTTCATTCCCACGAGCTCTGTCACTTTTCTGCTCAGGATTTCAAATTCTTTGTGCTCACTCAATATCTTCTAGATGTTGTTTATCTCTTTAGTATATTGGTTTTAACTCATTAATTTGACTTTGGAAATTTGTGTGCCTCTCACTAATGAATTCTCTCTAATTATGCATCTCTTCTGGGGCTTTGATATATTTCTTGGGGCATTTCTTCCATTTTCTTAGTATGGATTATAATGTTTTGCTGATGTCTAGGCATCTGATTAGGATGTAGTTTACTCAGATGCTCAATTTCTTTCTCTTTTATAGGGATTTAGTAGTGTGAGGTTGTGTGTTATCACTGTTCTTTGATTCTTGGCTCAACCTGAATTGTTAGGATCATCCTTCCTAGTTGCTCAACACTGGGCTCTGGACCCAATAATTGGTTGCAGACCCACTTCCTGGGGCCTTGGTGAGGGAAGCTATAAAGTTCAGAAAAAGCCTCTCTTATTTTTAATTTTCTCATGTGCACTTCCTTGCTCTGCCAGCAGATGGCGCTGTTCGACAGCTCTCAGTTCAGTGTCTGGTTGGAGTGTATTTGTTGCAACACAGACCGGATCAATGTGATAGAGCTTCCTGCCTGCAGGCTAAGGTAATTCAGACTTCCTCAGTGACAGTTCTCCAGCCTTCTCTGGCAGCCCCCTCACTTTTCCCAGGTAGGAAATATTTCCACTCCTCTCTGAGTCCTGAACAATCAGTCCTGGTTAGCAGAGAAGGAGATTGGGAGGACTGTATACTTTAGCCCCTTGTGGCTCATAAGGCAAAGAATGGCTCCTGAGACACAGCAGACCAAATTTGTGAGTCAAAAGCTGAGTCAGCCTTAGGCTGTGTCCCTCTCTCCCTTTTCCTGGGTTGTGGATCCCTGGAGTCTACTTTGTCTGTCGAGGCAGGCCCAGAAACCTGAGAATTCTTAAGTGTCTTTAGTGCGGGGTCAGGTGCCGGCAGCGCAGCCGCTGGTTTCCCTCCCAGTTCTGTTCGCCTGTCCTGATTCTACTTCTTTGTCTTTCTCCTCTGGGTGATGTACGAGCCTTCGCCTGGTGTCCTAAACCCTAGAAGATCTTTTCCCAAGCTGTTTCAGGCTATCCTCTAGCTATTTTTCTGGAGGAGAAGAGAGTCCCATGTCTTTCTAGTCTGCCATCTTCCAGAAAGTCTCTAATTTTTTTTTTTTTAGGATAGCACAGTCAAAACCCATACTTTAGAAAAACTCCATTGTCTCAATTTGCTGTACTGATGGTCCTGCCCTTTGAGATGCCATAGACCCCTCAATTTGGCTTAGGAATGTGCGATTTGTTCTTGCTCCACTCTAATTTTGGATGGCTGCTTTCTCCAACCCGGGATTGCCACTACCTCTTGCTATTTGGACCGTGAATTTTAAATCATTACAACTAGGCTCAAACACATCTTTATTAATTGCGGCGGCTTGCTCGGTCGGTAGAGGTGGGGTCTGGCTGCGGACGAGGGGTCGGTCCAGCTCTGGACGAGGGGTCGGTCCCGCTTGGGACGAGGGGTCGGTCCCACCTGGGACGAGGGGTCGGTCCAGCAGCAGACGAGGGATCGGTCTCACAAGGGGTTGCGCGGTTCGGCTGACGGGGTCGCCCGGCGAAGCCGGCGACGAAGGGGTCGCCCGGAGAAGCAGGCGACGAACTGGGGACAAGGGAGGCCAGGCCCTTGTCGGGGGCTCTCAGGACTGGAGGGCGCACGGCAGAAGAACTACCGCGGAGACAAGGTAAACACGCAAGTCCACTTTATTGAGGGAGAGGCAACAGTTTTATAGGGGCTGGGGAAGGCTGATTGGTTGAAGCCACGCCCTGTTCTGATTGGTTGCTGGTGAAAGGTCAGTGGGCGGTACTGGATGGGGGAGGGGTGGTGGTTAGGGATTGGCTGTCGCTGTTGCTGGGGGAAGGGGCAGGGTTTAGGGATTGGTGGCTGCTGTTGCTGGGGTGGAGGGCAGACTTGAGTTTCCCGCCCACGCCTGGCTGTTGCTGCTGTCGGGGGAAGGGAAAAGGGTGGGCTGGATTTTTCCGCCCACACCTGGCTGTTGCTGCTGTCGGGGGAGGGGAAAAGGGCGGGCTGGATTTTTCCGCCCACGCCTGGCTGTTGCTGCTGTCGGGGGAGGGGAAAAGGGCAGACTGGAATTTTCTGCCCTGCGCCTGCGCAGGGAGAAGAAAGAAGAAGGGTGCCGCCCCGCAAGGCATCGGGTGGCGCCATCTGGGAGGAGGGGTGGCCGCGGAAGCATGGCTGCCGAGAAGGGGAGACCCGAGGGCACTCTGCGCCCATGCCGAGCTTCCTTCAGGGGTGGCGGTGAGTTCAACCAGCCACCCTATTATGGGGGCAGCGGCTTGGCCTACCGCGGCCGCTCCCCCGCCAGGCCAGCAAACCACGCTTCAGCCCGAGGGGTGACCGCAATTAATCAAAGTAGGAACCATTGCAATCAACACATTTTTGCCAATGAGAAATAAGTTTGTTTATTCCTGTACATTAAAAATCCATCCTTCAGGATTTGATGAAGTCTTGGAAAGCATTTTCTGCATCCTACTGGTTGTGGAAGCATTTTCCCTGCAAAAAATTGTCGAGATGCTTGAAGAAGGGGTAGTTGCTTAGTGAGAGGTCACATGGATATGGTGGATGAAGCAAAATTTCGTAGCCCAATTCATTCAACTTTTGAAGTGTTGGTTGTGCGTCTTTGTGGTTGGGCGTTGTCATGGAGAAGAACTGGGCCCTTTCTTTTGACCAGTGCTGGTTGCAGGCATTGCAATTTTTGGTGCATCTTATCGATTTGCTGAGCATACTTCTCAGATGTAATCATTTCACTTGGATTCAGAAAGCTGTAGAAGGTCAGACCAGCAGCACACCACCAAACATTGACGATGACATTGTTTTGGTGCAAGTTTGACTTTAGGAAGTGGTTTGGAGCTTCTTCTCAGTCCAACCACTTAATTGGTTATTGCCAGTTTTTATATAAAACCCACTTTTCATCACGTATCACAATCCGATTGAGAAATGATTCATTTTTGTTGCATAAAATAAGAGAAGATGACACTTCAAAATGACAATTTTTAAAAATTTTGAGTCAGCTCACGAGGCACCCACTTTTTTTCTCTTTATTTTTTTAATGTTACATTAAAAAAATATGAGGTCCCCATATACCCCCCACCCCCCTCACTCCACTCCTCCGCCCATAACAACCTCCTCCATCATCATGAGACATTCATTGCATTTGGTGAGCACCTCATGGTCAATGGTCCACACCATAGCCCACACTCTCCCCCAGTCCACCCAGTGGACCATGGGAGGACATACAATGTCCGGTAATTATCCCTGCAGCACCACCCAAGACAACTCCAACCCCCGAAAGTGCCCCCACATCACATCTCTTCCTCCCACTCCCTACCCCCAGCAGCCACCATGGCCACTTTCTCCACACCAATGCCACATTTTCTTCAATTACTAATCACAATAGTTCATGAACAGAATATCAGTAAGTCCACTTTAATCCATACTCTATTCCTCCATCCTGTGGACCCTAGAATGGCCGTGTCCACTCCACATCTATATCAAGAGGGGGCTTAGATTCCACATGGATGCTGGATGCAATTCTCCTGCTTTCAGTTGTAGTCACTCTTGGCTCCCTGTTGTGGTGATTGACCTTCTTCACCTCCATGTTAGCTGAGTGGGGTAAGTCCAGTAAACCAGAGTGTAGAGTTGCAAGTCTGTTGAGGCTCAGGGCCTGGCTATCACATGGTCAGTCCAGAGATTCAGTGCACCCACTTTTTGAGCTTTTTCACCTTTACAATTTGCTTCAAATGCCAAATGACCATAGAATGGTTGAAACGTTCTTCATCAACTTCTCGTGTAGTTTAAGAAGATAAGCTCCAACACCTACTCTCTGGTTTGTTGGACTTACTCAGGTCAGTTGACGGAAAGGTGAGAATGGTCACCCACTACACCAGGAAACCCAGAGTGTCTACAGCCGCAAGCAGGAGAATCGCATCCATCATCCACATGGGATATATGCCCTTTCTCGATTTAGAGGTGAAGTAGATATCACGATCCCGGGGTCCACAGGATGAAGGAATATAATATGGATTGGAGTGAACTTGCTGGTATTCTACTATAGAACTGTTGTGATTCTAGCAATGGGAAAAATTATATCATCGATATGGAGACGATGGCCACGGGAGTTGCTGATGGCACGGAGAGGGAGGAAGAGGTGTGATGTGTGCATTTTTGGGACTTGGAGTTGTCCTGAATGATATTGTAGGGACACATGCCAGGACATTGTATATCCTGCCATAACCCACTGGATGGACTGGGGGAGAGTGTAACTACAGTGTAATCTATGGTCCATGCAGTGTGGCAGTGCTCCAGGGTGCATTCACTAAATGGAATGAACGTGCCTTACTGATGAAAGGGAATGTTGATGTGGGAGGAGTGGGGGTGGAGTGGGGAGTGGGGTATATGGGAACTCTTGTATTTTTTAATGTAACATTTTATGTGATCTATTTATCCTTTTTAAAAAAAGACAATAAAAATAAATAAAAAAAAAAGATCAGCTTCAATGATTGCTCTCAATTGGTTGTTGTTAACTTCTGATGGCGGGTCACTATGCTGCTCCTCATCAAGGCTCTTGCCTCCTCTGCAAAACTTCTTGAACAACCACTACATCATGTGTTCGTTAGCAGTTCCTGGGCCAAATGCCTTGTTGATGTTGGAGTTGTCTTCGCTGCTTTACGACCCATTTTGAACTCAAATAAGAAAATTTGCTCAAATTTGCTTTTTCTCTAACATCATTTCCATAGTCTAAAATAAATATAAAATAAAGAGTAAGTAATGTCCTTAGCAAAAAACATAAAGCGAGAAATGCACATAATCACATTTATTTAAGAATGTATGTCAATATCAAACAGCAAATTTCAACGGTGCAAAACTGCAATTACTTTTGCACTGATCTAACAAATTCTTCTGGTTTAGATTCTCCTTCTGATGAGGAGAAGGATTTGGGGTAGGAGTGGGGAATATATGTATGGGAAGCACCTGCCATTTTCTCCAGTACAATTTAGTCATCCATTTCAACCATGTATCCAGTTAGCACTGAGGTTTATTGGAAAGAAAGGTAAGAAATGTTCTGGGTGTATTTCATACATGTTACCTCACTGGATTACCATACCCCATGAGATGGACATTATTATTTTTCCCATTTTACATATAAGGAAGCTGAAGCTTAGCGAGGATAAGCAGCCTACTCACACAGTGAGAAAATGACAAACCTGGAATTCAAACTCCAATGCCCATGCTCTTTCTGTTTTGAGCAGTTGCCTCTGCTTCCCATGTGTGAGGTCCATGCTAAGCAGTGCAGTGGTGAGGTAAGGGCATGATGTAGCAGAAACCCAAGTGTCAATCCTGTCATCAAACCTAGCAGTCTATTAGAAGGACTGAGGCTATGAGTGAATAACTGTCATGCAAAGTAGAGAGTGGGAGTATCTTTATGCAGTAATACCAATCCTCAGTATTTGGGAACACACACACAAAAAATAAGAATTCCAGGGCATTCTCAAAATTCTAGTTTTTCTTAAACCTTCCCATATTCTTTCTTCTCCTTACTCATTACTATGCATAGCTAGAACTTCTGTTTCAGAAATAAGAAATATTAAGTTAGGTCTAATATTAGGTTAGGTCACTGTAGCTTATTGTGGTTATAAAAACAGTGGAAAGTGGTAGCACACATAACTGGGTAACATTTGAATAATGTGACATTGAGATATCCTAGCCAAGGTTAACAGCATTATACAGAATCACATGCAAAAGTTTCTAATTTCAGGACTTAGTTTTGAGTTGACATCATTGGATTCCTTCAGACCAGTCTGAACTGGTCTCTGTACTGATAAGCTTTAATTCTCACAGGAGAATTTATGATACTTTTTACTATCATCTTGATTGATTCTTCTTGGGAGTTGAGATTTAGAAAAACATTTAAATGTCCTCAGATATACAGGAAAGAAATTTTTGTACCAATACAAGAGTAGGGAGAAAGGCATTCGAGGTAGATGGCACAGCTTGAGCAAAGACTGGGTAGTTGGAAATAGGGCAAATTTGGGGGCACCCTGGGAAAGGTATATGGTTCCTGAAAGGTAGTGGTTGGAAATGAGGATGGACAGGAATAAATTCTGGGGTGGGGGTGGGGGAGGATCATGCATCATTTGCACCTCCTTCCCCTTAAAGTAGGTACTCCAGGGTAATTTGTTTCCATGTTTTGATGAGGAAACTGAGCTAAGAGACTTGCCTAACATCACACAGGTAATAAATGGTGGACACTGTGGGAACTCTAACCCTATAGAACGTAATAGAGCATCTATTACAACCTTTGCTTCCCTTACCCTCCCCTCAGAACCTCTGGTAACCACTATCTTCATATTAATGTTATAATTTCATCTGTTACTACAATAATAATAAGTCTACTTTGGTCCATGTTTGCATTCCCTCCCTTATGTTTGTTCATTCTAGAATCTTGAGGATTTGGGGACGGTGATGCCCACTCTGCTTCAGATTGATAGGGGGTTTAGATCTTATGGGACAGATGGAAGGAGCTGTTTTGCTTGTAGATTTAGATAGTCTTTGTTTTTTGGGATGGGGATTGGCCATCATCATCATCATTTTTTTTTTTAAAAGATTTATTTATTTATTTTTAATCCCCCCTCCCCCCCGCCTCGGTTGTCTGTTCTCTGTGTCTATTTGCTGCGTCTTGTTTCTTTGTCCGCTTCTGTTATCGTCAGCGGCATGGGAAGTGTGGGTGGCGCCATTCCTGGGCAGGCTGCACTTTGTTTCACGCTGGGCGGCTCTCCTTATGGGGCGCACTCGTTGCGCGTGGGGCTCCCCTACATGGGGGCCACCCCTGCGTGGCAGGGAACTCCTTGCGTGCATCAGCACTGTACATGGGCCAGCTCCACACGGGTCAAGGAGGCCTGGGGTTTGAACCGTGGACCTCCCATGTGGTAGACGGATGCCCTAACCACTGGGCCAAGTCCATTTCCCCATCATCATCATTTTGTTGGTTGTCCTGGGCAAGTCTGTTGGACTGGAGAATAGGTGTTGGCTGCAATTCTCCTAAGATTCAGGTCTCAACTGGCATGTTAACAGAATTATCTGTACTGATAGGACATATATTTAATGGTATAGTGCTAATTATAGGTTCAAATACAGGGGTAGAAGTATCATGTGTAGGGAAATTAAAAATGAGTTTAACTCTGTTACATTGGGGAAATAGGTTATCATATATTCCAAGGTAAGGCCCACTGACAGAGTGCGTGTTTCTTGGGGCTATGTGCCTTGCCTATAGTGTCTGGATATCTCTAGAGTCCTGGGGAGTACCCCTGTTTGAGGCTTTTGTTTACTGCGGTAGTTAGTGAGATCTGCCTGAGATGTGCAGAAGTATAATCTCTGGAATGACCTCCTAACTTACTTTGAAATCTTTTAGCCATAAAAACTCTTTTGTATTTAATGTTTACCCCTTTCAGTCAAGGTCTTTTTCCAAATGCAACAGTGGTCGGTGCTTGGTATTAATTCCTCAGTGCCAGGGAGGTTCATCTCTGAGAGTCATGTCCCACACTGGAGGAATGTAGGGCTTTCTTAAATGTCTGTTGAATTGCACTCATGTGTCGAAATTATAGGGAGGGAGGTTTGGGCTATATGAGTCAACACTTTCAGGAATAACAGGCTTCAGTAATAAGTTGATTTAATAACTTTTTTTTTTGTTGTTATTTATTTTATTCTTATTGAGACTGTGAATTTCTAACTGATCATGCTTCCCTCTTCTTTTTGGCCACAAAGAAGCTTGAAGTAAAATTTGTAGCTCTACAGAATAGAAGGGTCTGACTTTCTACATGCTGATGTTATCCCTTGCTTTATTATTTTCCTCCCCCTTTCCTGTTTATTTTATCCCTTTGCTTTGGACATATTCAAGCTGCCTCAAGTTTGAATATAATTAACTAATTAATTGGGCACAGACTGATAGTTCTGTCAGATGAGCAAAACAGAATAATGTTCTGCTCTGTGAGGTTGAGAGCACACTGTCATCAGAGGTGTATAAGAAGAGACTGGAGAACTGTATGGCTCCAAAATCCCTTCAGCTCTAATGTTTTCTGATTATGACTTGGAAATAGGTCACCCTTTTGCTGTGCTTACTGCCATCCCCCCAACAAGCTGTACCCCCATGCTTGTAATAAAATCCAGCTCTTCTTGCAGGCCTGAGGTCCTCTGGCTGCACAGGCTAATGAGACTCTGGGGGCTGGGATGCAGGCTGCCTGGCACAGGGGCAACAGTGCAGATGATATTAATAGCATGTGACTAGCAGTGGATTGATTGAGTAAGCAGATGTTAAGGTTTTGGCTGATAATGATTTATTATTATTTGGGAAAAAACCTGATAGGGATCCTCTTACTCTAGGAATTAATTAGTTTATGCTTCATCAGTCGTATTGAGCAGAGTGTAAATAGGCTTTCTGAGTACAGAGCATATTGGTTAGAAGAATTAGCATTTCTCCCACCCAGCAAGACACGGGAGCAGGGAGAATGGAAGGAAGAGCAGGCAGAGCAGAGAGGCGGCACAAGGAGACAGAGGAGTGCATCTCTGAAGCTTGTCTTCCTAGCATCCATCTCATTTCCTCCAGCAATTGCTGTGTTCCCAGACTCACCATGATTCCTCCTTGCTCGGGTGGGGCTCCTCTCCAGCTGAAGAGTGTATGTGTGGCGTGTCATGTGCCTGACACTGAGCCAATCAGTGTATTGCATTGCCCCGACCACAGTGATTGGTTAACAGATGGACATGTGTGACCCAATCACATCCAACAAGACTCAATGAAACATTTGCTGCAAATTCCAGGAAAACCATTCCCTCAGTTTTCCTAAATGGGAGGTAAAGTAGGACTCTCAGCATTTGAGCCTCCTCAGCAGATGCCACTTGGAACAGAGACAACTGTTCCAACTAGGACCTGTCTAAATTGCAGATCTGTGAGCAAAAAGAAAAGACTGCTGTTGTTTTAAGCCACTAAGTTTGGGATGGCTTGTTACATAGCAATTGATAGCTGGAATAAGTCACCTCCCATATTTTGGCCTCCAGACTAATCTTTCCTATTGTAAGCCTGCTCATTTTACTCCTCTGCTTAAAAGTCTTCAAAAGTTTTCAGATTAAAGACTCGACACTTTTGTGTAATATGTAAGGTCTTTCTGAGTCTCCTCTGAGATCTCATCTCCCTGCTCTTCTTCCCAGGAATCCTGTCCTTCTGTCACATGGAATTGCTTGGTAAACAGCTCATGCTCTCTCAGGCCTGTCTTTGCTGATGCTCTTCCAGAACTACTGTTCTGTTGCTATAGATGGCATTTTCTTGGTGAAGTTCCTCTCCTCTCTTTTCTCTTTCTAGAACACTTATTGGTCAAATGGTGAACTCTTGGATGAATCTGTATGTTCTCTCTCAACTGGTTTTGTAATTTTTTATTTTTTTCACTTTATGGAGAATTTTCTTGATTTTATCTTCCATACCTTCTTCTGGAAAATTTTATTTTGACAATCTCATTTTAAATTTCCAACAGGTCTTCCTTGTTTATGGTACCCTGTACTTCTTCCATTTTTCATGTTTCTTGCTTCATGAATGAACTATCTTCTGAATCTCTCTGCTTTTCTATTTGCTGAATGATCATAGCTTCTCCTGGGTCTGGTTTTTCTCTATTTCTTGTTTTCATGCTGGAGGCTTTCCTCAAATGTCTGGTGATCTTTAGTTATCCATTCATCTTTAAGAAAGAGGTACCAGAAAGAGCTGCTTGGAAGCGCTGGGCTTCCTACTGTGATAGGTGAGCCAGAAGCTGCTGTTACACTGGGAGCCCCTGAATGCCCGAAGATGGAGGCTGCAAGGTGCATCTGAGCTGCCTTTGGTCTCCCAGATAGTTCATCCCAACTCCTGAGCTCACACTCCTCCTTTTCTCCTGGGTGATGCATGCTTTGCAGTAGGGCCATTGTGTGTGTGGTGCCCCTGTTTTCTTGTCTATAAAATGGAATAAAAATACTAACTCACAGAGCTGCTGCTTATTAGGAGGACTAACCCTTCTCTTTTTTCCTCTATCCTGCCCTCCTGACTTCCTTCTTCCTTGGCAACTCTGAGTCTCCAACTTACGTGTAAGATAGGGCAGAATGGCTTCCTCATGGCCTGTCACTCATTCTCATGAGATCTAAGGTGCTGCTTCTTCCATCCTACCTCATCCATTTCCAACCAGTTTTTGTATTCTAGAAATATGAGAAATCTCATCTCCACTGATGTCCCTCACTTGTTCTCTTTGTTGTATTGGCTTGATTCTTTTTTAATTTAAGATTTGTTTTCACTTATTCACTTAGCGATTTATTTACCCTTTATTTATTTAAAGATTTTTATTTATTTATTTATTTATTTATTTATTTATTTATTTATTCATTTCTTGCCCCCCCCTTGTTGTTTTGCACCCACCGTCTGCTCTCTGTGTCTGTTCTTTGTGTACTGATCTTCCTTGTTTAGGAGGCACTGAGAACTGAACCCAGAACCTCCCATATGGGAGGGAGGCACCCAATGGCTTGAGCCACCTCCATTTCCACTTGTTGTGTCTCTCATTGTGTTTGCTCATTGTGTCCCTTTGTTGCGTCATCTTGTTGCATTGGCTTGCTGAACCAGCCCAACATGTTAGCTCACTGTCTTGCTTGTCTTCTTTAGGAGGCACCAGGAGCTGAACCCGGGACCTTCTGTGTGGTAGGCAGGAGCCCAACTGCTTGAGCCACATACTCTTTATTCCTATTAAACTCCTTCACTGTCATTTCACTGGGGTCTCAGCAGGCAGGTGAGAAATGCCTGGTCTACCATCAAGAACTACATTTAAACTATGTTATTATCCTTCCCTACCCAGGTGAGGATTTGAGAGACTGCTGAGTCCACTTGAAAAAAGGAAAACAGAGTCAAAGTGGGTATAGTGACTGGCCAAAGATAAATGGTCCATTAGGGAATGGCAGAGTGTATTAGTTTAGAGCATAGACTTTGGGGCCAGACAGCTTGGGTTTGAAACCCAAGACCTACAGCTTACTCTCCATGGGAATATGAAAATGATATTTAACTTCTCCATGCCCCTGTTTTCTTGTCTATAAAATGGAATAAAAATACTCACTTCATCGAGTTTTGAGAATTGAATGAGTTAGTAATACATGCGAAGTGTTTAGAACAGGGCCCATCACAGAGGAAGAGTTGTCTGTTAGTGGGCACACTTAGACTAGAACTTAGAGCTCAGGCAACTCCAGGCCTCTAGTCTCTCTTTGCACCAGTCCTTTTATGGACTCCCACCAGGTAAAGTTTCCAAATTTATCATTTTACTCATCTCAACTTAAAGCAAACAAATAGAAACACATGCACTGTCAATCAAGTATAATGTCCTCATCCTGGCAGCCCAAACCCTCTGCAGTGCGAGCACCCCACCAGCCTCACCTGCCTTTCTTCCAGCTGCCGCAGACCCCTCTCCCTCTTGGCCTATCCAAGGCCTGACCTTCAAGCCCTGCGTCTCCCCAGGGTCCACCGTTCATAAGCGAGTCATAGCACACAGCACCCTCAGGCTTCTGGAGAATCCCTCTCTTGGCTCTTTTGCTGCTGCCTTAGGTGTACTTTAAATCTAATAAAAAAAAACCCAGACTTTTCTTCTATTTGTGTCTTGGTTTCCATCAAAGTGTGAATTCCTGGAGGGCAAAGACTGTGTCTTAATCACCTTCGTTCCTTCCACAAGGCTAGAGAAGCCCCTTAGACCTGGTAAGCAGGATGGAACAACTTGGAGATGAGTAGCCCTAGGTTGAAGTCTTGACCACACTAATTATCAGCTGTGCATCCTTGGGTAACTAAATTAACTTATCTGGGCCACCACTTCCTTATCTGCATTAAAATTATTTATTCTTTATTTCAGTAAAATATACATAATATAAAAATGATTTTAAGTGGAGAATTCTTTGCTATTAAGTACACTGACAATACTGTGTAACTTTCACTATTATTTCCAGACTATTTTCATCATCCCCAACCAAAACTCATACACATTTAGCCATAACTTTCCCTTCTTCCCCCCTACTTGTTAGTCATTATTTTACTTTCTGTCTTTACAAATTTAATTATTCAAAGTATTTCATATGAAATAAATCATATAATATTTGTCCTTTTGGGTCTGGCTGATTTCACTCAACCTGTCTTCAAGGTTCACCCATGTACCAGCATTTCACTTTTTTTTTTTAAGGAGGGACTGGGGATTGAACCTGGGATCTTGTACATGGGAAGCAAGTGCTCAACCACTGGAGTAACATCTGCTCCCATTTCACTTCTTTTTAGCTGAATAATATTCCATTGTATGGATAGTCCACATTTTATTTATCCATTTGTTTACTGATGGACACTTGGGTTGTTTCTACCTTTTGGCTACTGTGAATAATGCTGTGATGAACACTGGTGTGTATCTGTCTGAGTCCCTGTTCATAGTTCTTGGGATATATTCCGAGGAGTGGAATTGCTGGGTCATATGGTAATTCTCTGTGCCATTTTACATCCCACCAGCGAGGTACACAGGTTCCTATTTCTCCGCATCCTCACTAACACAATATTTTCAGCTTAAAAAAAAAAGCCATGCTGGTGGGTGTGCGGTGGTATCTCATTGTAGTTTTAATTTGCATTTCACTAACTGCAAATGCTATTGAGCATCTTTTCATATACTGCTTGGCCATTTGAATATCTTCTTTGGAGAAGAAATTTCTTTTGAAATACATTCAAACTTATAGGATAATTACAAAATAATACAGATCCCATACAAAGAACTCCTAGATGCCCAGATGCACAAATTTTAACGTTTTGCCATATTTGCTGTATTATTCTATGATCTATCTGTCTATGCATTTTCTCTACACCTGAGTATAGGTTCTTGGCCCTTAATCATTGTGGAGTTATAAGAGTTCTTTATATATCCTGGATATTAAACTCTTTTCAGATATATGGTTTGAAACTATTTTCTCCATTTCTATAGGTTTTCTTTACTTTAGTAGGAAGGATTTACTTCTGCCATTTACCTATTTATTTCCTGTATGTCTTTTATGTTTTCTGTTCTGCGATTACTCCATTGCTGTCTCTCAAAAAATTTTAGTTGCTTTTTTAGTGTACCATTTTGATTCCCTTCTTGTTTCCCTTTCTCCATATTTTTTAGTTTTCTTTGTGCTTACCTTTGTAAATACAATGAACATCTTAAATTAATAACAATCTAGTTAAACTCTAGCAAACTAGTTTCAGTAGTATGCAAACCCTTATATATATCTTATATACCTCTGTCCCTCCCCCATTATTTGTTATTGTCTGAGATTACGTCTTTAAACACTGTATGCCCATTAATATAGATTTTAATTGTTATTTTAAACATTTGACTATTAAGTCCTCTAGAGGGGAAAAAGCAGTTACAAACCCAAAGTACAATGATACAGGATTTTCTATGTACCTTTACCAGTGTTCTTTATTTCTTCTTATGGTTTTGAGTCATTGTCTCATGTTCTTTGTTCTTTTTTTTTTTTTTTTTCCCAGCCTGAAGGACTCCCTTTACTATTTCTTGTAGTGCCGGTCTTCTGGTAATTAACACTTTCAATGTTTTTATTTCTAAATGTCTTAATTCCTCCCTCATTTTTCAATTATACTTTTGTCATATATAGAGTTCTTGGATGCCATTTTTCATCTTTAAGGACATTAAATATGTCATCTGACTATTTTCTGGCCTTCATAGTTTCTGATGAGAAACTGCTGTTAATCTTATCGGAGATCCCTTGTACTTGACAACTTGTCTCTCTTGTTGCTTCAAAATCTTCTATTTGTCTCTAGTAAAATATGTCTTAGTGGAGATCTCAGAATCTATCTTTCTTGAAATTTTTTGAGTTTCCTGAATGTGTCTATTCATGCCTTTTATCATATTTTGGAAATTTTTGGCCCCTATTACTTCAAATACATTTTCTGCCCCTTTATACTTCTATCCTCTTCTTCTGGACTCCATTGATACATATGCTGGTATGCTCGGTGGTGTCCCACAGCATTCTCTGGCTTCCTCACTTTTCTACATTATTTTTTCTTTCTGTTCTTCACACTTGATAATTTCAAGTGTCTTGTCTTCAAGTTCACTGATTCATTCTTCTGCCTGTTAAAATTTGCTGTAGAATCTGTCTAATGAGATTTTCATTTCAATTACTGGACTTTTCAGCTCCTAAATTTCTGTTTGGTTCCTTTTTATAATTTCTATCTCTTTATTTTTTCAGACAACATTTCCTAATTTCCTGTAGTTCTTTTATTAAAGCTTTTTCCAGCTCACTGAACATATTTAGTATAGATGATTTAAAGTCTTTGGCTAACAGTTCCAATGTATGAATTTTTAGGGATGGTTTCTGGCAAATTCCTTTAGTTCTCTTGTGAATGGGCCAGATTTTCTTGTTTCTTTGCATCTGTGTTTTGTAATTTTTTGGTGGTAAACGGGGCATTCTGAATACTATATTGTTAAAACTCTGGAAATCTAGATCTCCTACTCCTCTGGGATTGCTAGGGTTTTTAGTGTTGTTATTGAGGTTTGGAGTCCTCAATCTGTGCACTTTTAAAACTATTTTTATTCCCAAATGGGGAATGAAAAGAGAAAAGAGGAAAAAATAGGTACTGCCTCTTTAAGACTCCTCTGTCACCTTTCCCTGAGAGGGGGGATGGTAGAAAAATGCTACCTTTAGAGGTGGCCCCCCAGTGCCTGAAGGAGCTGATTAAAGCAGTGATCATCAATTTGATCACACACTCCCTGGATCCTGGAGGACTAGGTCCTTATAAGCCACCTTGGCAACAGCAAGCTGCACCAGGAGCTGGGGCTGCAGTCCCATTCACTGCCTGCCATGAGGTTGTGGGACCGGAAGGGAGCTGATTCAAGGAGCGTGAAAGTCACCTAGATTTATGGCGATTTACCAGCCTCTTCCTACAGGTCTTCTCTGGATGAGGAAAAGATGGAAGTAGTTGCCTTGCCAATTTGCATACAGGGCAACACTTATTGCAGTGATGGAAGGCAAAATATCAAAAACAAAGCTTTTGCATTTAAAAATTTTTTGATACCCCAATTTATTTTTACCATAATTTTTTCTAATTAATATGTATTCTATATCTAACCTTTAAACTCATTGCTGTGCTCCATTTTACTATTAGTGGAACCGAGCAATATATTGGGCTTCACTTTTCAGGAAGTTTTGGATCACAGAGAGATTCAACAATGGCAGCGGAGGAATACTGGTATGGGATGGTATTGTCAGGGGACACATGGTTGGCAGGGAGTTCTCCAGGGCATATATCCAGGGTATATAAAAATGTTTGGATATTTTCATAGTGGATACAATTAAAAACAACAACTGAGGGAGTGCTGAGTTCCTAGCCAGGGCAGCTCTATCACAGTCCCTAAAGGAACAGCAACAATCCCCCAAGTGCAATGGCAAAGACCAAAAAAGAAGGAAGGTCCAACAATGAGCCCATACTAATGACTATGCTTGTGAGCTTGTGCACCTGAAATAAGAACAAGGCCTAGAGCTGCAGGGTGCCTAAGAGTTACCTCCTGAGAGCCTCTATGTTTCTCAAATGTGGCTAGTCTCAAAGCCAAACTCAGCATGTAAATGCGTTGCCTTCCCCCCAGCATGGGACATGACTCCTGGGGATGAGCCTCCTGGCACCAAGGGATTACTACCAAGTACCAGCTGATGATGTAACTAGAAAATGACCTTGAATAAAAGGGTCAACTCGGACCAGCAGAATATCTCAGTCTACATATAATACCAGGAGTTAAAAATGTTTTTTGACCTGAATCAAGGGGGAAATGGAAAGGACATATGAGTTTATATGGCTATGAGTCTCCAAAAAAGAGCTGGGAGGTTATCAGAGGGGTTGCCCTTATGCACACCTGAGCAGAGTCCCAGAGACAGATAAAGTAGATACAACCCCGGGTATTGGTTCTTCTGAGGGCTATAGAGACTCACAAGTTCTATGGTCATGGCAGATGGAGTTCAGTGCCATGTCAGTTGGCCCTTCTTTGGAGTTTGTGTTTCTGTGTGATGGAGCTGGACTCAGATGTGATCTTTTTTCACAAGCCTCTCCTGTTACTTTTATCAGAACTGTAGTTGGGGCTGGGGTTTAATATATACCCAGGGGACCTGAATCTCTGGACTGACCATATGATAGCCAGGCCCTGTGCCTCAACAGACTTCAGCTCCTACACTCTGGTTTATTGGACTTACCCCACTCAGATAACATGGAGCCAAGAGTGCCTACAACTGAAAGCAGGAGGATTGCATCCAGCATCCATGTGGAATCTAAGCCCCATCTTGATATAGATGTGGAGTGGACACAACCATTCCAAGGTCCACAGGATGGAGGAATAGAGTATGGATTAGAGTGGACTTACTTATATTCTATTCATGAACTATTGTGATTAGTAATCGAAAAAAATGTGGCTTTGGTGTGGAGAAAGTGGCCATGTGGCTGCTGGATGTGGGGAATGGGAGGAAGAGATGAGATGTGGAGGCATTTTCAGGACTTGGAGTTGTCCTGGGTGGTGCTGCAGGGACAGTTACCGGACATTGTATGTCCTCCCATGGCCCACTGGGTGGACTGTGGGAGAGTGTGGGCTATGGTGTAGACCATTGACCATGATGTGCAGCGGTGCTCAGAGATGTATTTACCAAATGCAATGAATGTCTCATGATGATGGAGGAGGTTGTTGTTATGGGGGGAGGAGTGGGGTGAGAGGAGTGGGGGGTATATGGGGACCTCATATTTTTTTAATGTAATATTAAAAAAATAAATAAAGACAAAAAAATGATATGATGTTGAGATTTACTTTAAAATACATAAGCAGGCTGGGTACAAGAGGCACAATTTAGATTCAAAGACACAGATAGGTTGAAATTAAAAGGGAGGAAAAGCTGTACTATGCAAACAGTAACCAAAAGAGAGCTGGAGTAGGTATACTTATATCAGACAAAATAGGCTTTAAGACAAAAATTGTAACTATAGACAGAAGATATTATATAATGATATAAGGGTCAATTGAAAGGTATAAACAATTATAACCATTTATGCACCTAACAAGAGAGTATCAAAATACATTAGCAAAATCTGATAGAAGGGAGAAATAGACAACTCCACCCTAACAGTTGGGGACTTTAATATTCTATTTTCAATAGTGAATAGAATAAGGAGACAAAACCAGCAAGGAAATAGAGGACTTGTGCAACCCTATAAACCAGCTAGCCCTGTCAGACATCTATAGAGCACTCCATCCAACAACTGCAAAATACACATTCTTCTCAAGTGCCCATGGAGCATTCTTCAGTTTATACCACATGTTAGGCTGTAAAATATTTATTAATACATTTAAAAGAAAGAATAGAAAACAATATAAAAAACCAACAAAACCAAGTTTGGTTATTTGAAAAGAGGAACAAAACTGACAAACCTTTAGCTAGACTGGTAAAGAAAAAAAGGAGAAGAATTAAATGACTAAAATAAAAAAGAAAGAGGTTATATGACTACCAATTCTACAGAAATAAAATAAAATAAAAGGGAATATTATGACCAACTATAAGCCAACAAATTAGATAATGTAAATGAAATGGGTAAATTTCTAGAAAGATCCAACTACCAAAACTGACTTTAAAAAGAAATAGTGGGAGTGGATATGGCTCAAGCATTTGAGTGCCTGCTTCTCACATGGGAGGTCCTGGGTTTGGTTTCTGGTGCCTCCTGAGACAAGCAAAACAAACAATAAGCAAAACAAACGATAAAACCAACTCAGGAAAGCTGATGTAGCTCAGTGGTTGAGTGCACATACGAGATCCTGGGCGCAATCCCTGTTACCTGGTACATTAAAAAAAAAAAAAAAAAAAAAAAAGAAATCTGAATAAACTGTAAACAAGATATTTAATTAGTGATTAGAAGTTTTCTACAAAGAAAATCCCAGTTGCTGCTTTACTGGTGAATTCTATCAATCATTTAAAGAAGAATTAATATCAATCACAAACTCCTCCAAACAGCAGAAGAGGCAGGAACAAAGTTTCTAATCCATTCTATGAGGACAGTATTATCCAAATACCAAAAAACTAGACAAAGATATCACAATAGAAGAAAACTACAGTCCAAAATCCTTTATGGATATTGCTCTAAAAATCTTCAGCAACATACGAGAGTAAATCAAATCCAGCAACATATAAAAAAGTATTATACACCATGACCAAGTGGGATTTATCCCAGGAATGAAAGAGTGGCTCAACATATGAAAATCAATCAATGTAATCCACCCTATCAACTGAATGAAGGACAAAAACCACATGATCCCCTCGATAAACAGAAAAAAGCCCTTGACAAAATACAACACTCTTTCTTGTTAGAAAACACTCAATATACTAGGAATAGAAGAGAAAGTCTTCAACCTGATGAAAAGCATCTACAAAAAACTCTTAGCTAACATGATATTTAATGGTGAAATACTGAAAGCTTTCTTCCTAAGAACAGGAATAGCATAAAGATGTCTACTCTTGCCACCTCTCCTCGACATTTCACTGGAGATTCTAGCCAGTGAAAGTAGGCAAGAAAAAGGAATGAAAGGAACCCAGATTGGAAAGGAAGAAGTAAAATGGTCTCTCTAGCAGTTTGATATTATTGATGAATTCCAAAAAGAAATATTGGATTATGTTTGTAAACTGATCTTCTCCTCTGGACATATTAGATTATATTGGATTATTAGGTTTACTTGATTAAGTAATCAGGTAAACTTCTTGTGCCAGTAGGACATGGCAAGGGACAGAGCTGAGGGGTTTTTGATGTTGGAGTTTTGATGTTGGAGTTTGATGCTGAAACCTTAAGCTGAAGCCCCGGGAAGTAAGCTCACAGAGGAAAGAGAAGCAAGTCCCTGGAAGGGAGGAACCTGAGCCCAGGAAGAAGCAAGACCCAAGAAGAGAGGAACCCAGGAAGCCTGAACCCTCACAGATGCCAGCAGCCATCTTGCTACAACATGTGAAAATAGACTTTGGTGAGGGAAGTAACTTATGCTTTATGGCCTGGAATCTGTACGCTCCTACCCCAAATAAATGCCCTTTATAAACACCAACCAATTTCTGGTATTTTGCATCAGCACCCCTTTGGCTGACTAATACAGTCTCTATTTGCAGATAACATCATCTCATATATAGAAAATCTTGAGGAATCCAAAGATACACACACTCAAGCATTTAGAACTAAGAAACGAGGTTAACAAGGCTGTAGTATATAAGATTAAAATACAAAAATCAGGGGAGCGGATGTAGCTCAAGTGGTTCAGAGCTTGCTTCCCATGTACGAGGTTCCAGGTTTGATCCCTGGTACCGCTCAAAAACAAAAACAAACAAACAAACAAGAAAACCAACTCTCACTGGGCAGCAGATGGAGCTCAGAGGTCTTGGGTTCAATCCCCAGTACCTTCTAAAAAAAAATACAGAAATCAATTTTATTTCTAAACTTTAGCAATGAACAATCCAAACAAGGATTTAAAGAAGGAAACAATCTCACTGATAATAGCATCAAAAGAATAAAATACTTAGGAATAAATTTAACAAAAGAAGTACAAGACTTGTATACCAAAAAGTACAAAACATTGCTGAAAGAAATTAAGGACCTAAATAAATGGATAGATATCCGTTGTTCATGGATCAGAAGGCTTGATATTGTTAAGATGGCAACACTCCCCAAATTGACCTATAGATTCAATGCAATCCCTGACAAAATCTAAGCTAGCTTGTTTTTTTTTTTTTTTAAACAGAAATTGGTAAGATGATTTTAAAATTCATATGGGGAAACAGATGTGGCTCAAGCAGTTGGGCTCCCATCTACCCACAGGAGGTCCAGGTTTCAAGGCCCAGGGCCTTCTGGTGAAGGCAAGCTGGCCTGTGTGGTGAACTGGCACAGGTGGAGTGCTGGCCCATGAGAGAGTGCCACCCCATGTGGGAGCACTGCCCTGTGTAGGAGTGCTGGCTGATGCGGAGTGCTGGTGCAGCAAGAAGATGCAACAAAAAGAGACACAGAGGAGAGACAATAAGAAATGTAGTAGAACAGGGAGCTGAGGTGGCACAAGAGAATGATCGCCCCTCTTCCACTCCAGAAGGTCCCAGAATTGTTTCCCGGAGCCACCTAGTGAGGATACAAGCAGACACAGAAGAACACACAGCGAATGGGCACAGAGAGCAGACAACGGTGGGGGGGTGGGGAGAAAGAAGTCATATGGAGGAAGCGGATGTGGCTCAAATGACTGAGCTCCCACCTACCATGTAGGAGGTCCTGGGTTCAGTTCCTGGTGCCTCCTAAAGAGAAGATGAGCAGACACAGAGAGCACACCGTGAGTGTGTGGACACAGACAGAGACTGCAAACGAGGGGGTAGGGGAATAAATAAATAAATCTTAAAAAAAATTAATATGGATATGCAAAGAACCGAAAATAGCCAAATAATCTTGAAAAAAGAAGGCCAAAGTTGGATGATTCACATTTCCCATCTTAAAAATTTATCACAAATTTAACAGTAATCAAAGCTGTGTGATACTGGCACAAGGAAAGACATGTAGATGAATGGAATAGAACTGAGAAACCAGAAAAAAACTCTCAGATTTATGGGCACTGATTTTCGACAAGTGTACCAAGAATATTTGATGTAGGGAAAGAACAGTCTTTTCAACAAATGGTTCTGGGACCATTGGATATACATGACACCATATATAACATATATCATAGACCTAAATGTAAGCACTAAAACTTTATAAAGCCCCTAGAAGAAAATGTAGAATTAAATCTTTGTGACCTTGGGTTAGGCAATGGTTTTTTAGATATGACACCAAAAGCACAAGTGACAAAAGAAAAACAGATATGGGACTTCATCAAAATAAAAAAAAATTTGTACTTCAGAAAACATGATCAAGAAATGAAAAGACACCCACAGATTGAGAGAAAATATTTGCAAATCATGTATCTAATAAGGGCCTGTTCACTATATATATATATATATATATATATATATATATATTTATATATAAACTCTGACAACTCAGAAATAAAGAGAACACATTTGTTCCTGAGTGCTCTAGAAACAGCTGGACACTATAGGCAAAGAACACAATTCCACAAAAGCAGCACCCCATCAGTGGGCCTTACCTTTGATTATATGATAATTTATTTCCCCAATATAACAGAGTTAGACTCATTTATAATTTCCCTACACATGATTCTTTTACCTGTTTTATTTGAAACCAAAACTAGCACAATACTCATTAAATATGTCCCAGGGACTTAAATCTTTGGTCTGTTCATCTGCCAGTTGAGACTTGAATCTCAGTAGAGTTGTGGCCAACACCTACTCTCCAGTTCATCGGGCTTGCCCAGGACAACCACAAAATGATGATGATGGACTACCGCCATCCCTCCCAAAAAAGAATATCTATAACTGCAAGCAAAACAGTTCCTTCCATCTGCCCCGTAAGATCTAAGTGCCCTCTCAACTGGAAGCAGATTGAGCATCACCATACCCAAGTCCTCAAGATTCAGGAATGAACAAACCTAAGGGGCGAGTGTGATGATGGACTAAAGTAGACTTATTATAGTAGTAATGGATGAAATTGTAAGATTGCTATAAAGACAATGGTTACCAGAGTTCTAAGGGGAGGGAGAGGAAAGAAAACACAGAACACAGGCCATTTTTAGGGCATTGGAGCAGGATATTGCAATGATGGATACCGGTCATTATACAGTTTGTCAAATCCTATGAAACTGTACAGTACAAAGTATAAACCATAATGTAAACTATAGCCCTTGCTTAGTAGCAGTGCTTCAATATGTGTTCATCAATTGTAACAAATGTTCCACAATAATGAAAGGTGTTATTAATAGGGGAAAATGTGGGAGGGGGAATGAGTGGGATATACGGATATCCCCTATATGTTTTTTTTTTAAAGATTTATTTTTATTTATTTCTCCCCCCCTTCCCCCCCGTTGTCTGCTCTCTGTGTCCATTTGCTGTGTGTTCTTCTGTGTCCGCTTGCACCCTCGGCGGCACTGGGAAATTGTGTCTCTTTTTTGTTGTGTCATCTTGCTGAATCAGCTCTCTGTGTGTGCGGTGCCACTCCTGGGTGGGCTTGCGCTTTTTTTTCATGCAGGGCAGCTCTCTTTGCAGGGCACACTCCTTGCGCATGGGGCAACCCCCACAGGGGCGCCCCTGCGTGGCACAGCACTCCTTGTGAGAGGCAGGTCTGCGTGGGGTCCAGCTCACCACACAAGTCAGGAGACCCTGGGTATTGAACCCTGGACCCTTCCATATGGTAGGCAGATGCTGTATCAGTTGAACCACATCCGTTTCCCCCCTATACTTTTTTTTCCCTGTGTCTGCTTGTCTTCCTTTGTTACGTCATCTTGCTGTGTCAGATCTTCGCAGTGCAGGTGTGGGCTGTCACCTCTTCGCCACATGGGCATGGGCCGTCAGCTCTCCACAGCATGCATGGGCAGTCAGCTCTCTGCAGCGCACGGGCCATCTTGCCTTCACAAGGAGGCCCCGGGATGTGAACCCAGGCCTCCCGTATGGTAGTCGGGAGCCCAGTCAATTGAGCCACATCCGCTTCCCCCCGCCCCCCAATACTGTTGCTGTAACTTTTAAGTAATCTAAAACTTCTCTAAAATGAAGTTTATTATATGAAAAAAGAACAAATAACCCAGTTTAAAAAGGGGCAAAGGATGTGAATAGACATTTCTCCAAAGAAGTATACAAGTACCCAATAAACACATGGAAAGATACTCAACATCTTTAGTTACTAAGGAAACATAAATAAAAAATGTAACACTTTATACACACTAGGAAAGCTAAAATAAAAAAATAACAAGTGTTGATGAGGATGTGGAGAAACTGGAACCTTCCTTCATTGCTGGTGGGATATAAAATGGTGGAAGACTTTGGAAAACAGCTTGGCAATTCCTCAAAATGTTAAACATAGTTCCTCAATTATAACAAATGTACCACACTAATGGAAGATGTTATTAATGGGGGAATGTGTGGGTGGGGGAGGAGATAGGTATATGGGAATCTCCTATATTTTCTATGTAACATTATGTAATCTAAAGCTTCTTTAAAAATAGTTAAGAAAAATGTTATACTTAGAGTTACAATATTGGGAAGCAGATGTGACTCAACTAATAGAGTGTCTGCCTACCATATAGGAGGTCCAGGGTTCAAAACCCAGGGTTTTCTGGACTGTGTTGTGAGCTGGCCCATGAGCAGTGCTGCCGTGCACAAGGAGTGCTGTGTCACGCAGGGGTGCCTCCATGTAGGGGTGCCCCATGTGCAAGGAGTGCACCCTGCAAGGAGAGCCGCCCCACGTGAAAAGTTCAGCCCACCCAGGAGTGGTGCCAGGAGTGGAGAGCTGACTCAGCAAGATGACGCAGCAAAAAGAGACACAGATTCCTGGTGCCTCCTGACAAGAGTGCAAGCAGACACAGAAGAACACACACAGTGAATGGACACAGAGAGCAGACAATGGGGCGGTGGGGGGAGGAGTGGGGAAGGGGAGAGAAATAAATAAAATAAATCTTTAAATAAGACTGTAATTCTATTCCTAGGAATATACTAAGAGAAATAAAAACATATGTCCATGCAAAGCTATTCATGGCAGCAGAATTATTCATAACAGCCCCAAAGTGGAAACAACCCAATGCCTATTAACTGATGAATGGATCAAAAAAATGTGTTACAGTCACATGAAGGACTATCATGTAGCAATAAAAAGGAATGAAGTAGTGATGTTTGTTACAGCACAGAAGAACCTTGGAAAAATTATGCTAATTGAAAAAAGCCAGTCACAAAATACCATATTTTGTATGCTACAATTTATATAAATGTCTAAATAGACAAATTCTTTGAGACAGAAAGTAGATTACAGGTTGCCAGGGGCTAGGGGTAGAGGGAGAAGGTACTGAGTGTGACTGGTAATGGGTATGAGGTTTCCTTTTGGGGTGATGTAAATGCTTAAGATTAGAAAATGGTGATGGTTACACAACACTGTAAATATGTGGAAAACCACTGAATAGGACACTTTTGAAACACTGAGTTTTACATCATGTGAATTATATCCCGATAAAGCAGCTAAAATGTTTAAATTTAAATTCAATAAAATTAAAAATTCAGTTCATCAGTCACACTTGCCATATTGGAAATGGAGGTAGCTATGTCTAGTGGCTACCATATTGCACAGTGCAGATATTGAGCGTCTGCATCACCGCAGGAAGTTCTGTTGGATAGCGCTGCTATAGAGAGGCAGCGGTTAGGTGTGAGCCGCCATTGCAGACGTGCTTGCTCGCCACCTGTCTGCAAGGTCTGTGACGATGTCAGCACATCACTTATTTATGGTGATGGAGCCAGTTAAAATGTACGCATGGTTTTACTTTGCCTTCTAGGGTACGATACCTAGCTTGGTTTACAATTTGCACGTAAGCAGGGTAAATTGTGCATGAAGAAATACACTGGTATATTTTTCACTGGAAGAAAATATACCAGTATTTAAGTATGGTTATTTTGTTTTAATGGGAATATAGGCTGTCATTTTACTTCCGGTTGTTTGTCGTGGAGTGTGCAGCCAGGGAGTTTATCTGCACCTCCACGCTCCCTGCAACATATAACCCAAGTGACATTATTTCAACTCCTGGTTCTAGCCATGCCTGAAGCTATTGCATTCCCTTTGGATTTCCTTTTTTAGATAAGCCAGTTAAGCTGATTTGAGATGGGTTTTTGCTCATTTACAACCAAAATAATAGTGACTATAATTTTTTTTTGAATGTCCCTACTTTCTACAATGTGCATTTTTCCTAAACTTGGAAAAAAACTTTTAGAAAACTGCATGTGAGAAAAAAATTAGATAGGGAGAAGTGGGTGGGGTGTGACTGAAGCAAGACTGATAGTAACTGATGACTGTGAAAGCCGACCGATGGGTTAATGGAAGCTCGTTATACTATTGTCTCATATATCTTATATATTCATGTACTGTATAGTATATTTATATTTATTTATTGCATCTTATATATTAGATATATGAAAATTTCCCCTAACGAAACATTTTTAGCTGATGGAGAGGGCTAGAAGTAGTCCAACCAGCGATGTTCCTGAGGGGCTGTTAGAGGATTGTTGTGGAGGAACGTCAGAAAACAAAGGGGGAAGGAGTGATGGGTGATGAGTGAAGAAGGTGGGGGAAGAAGGTTTAGATACATTTTCCCCAAAATTTTGGGGGTTGGGAAACAGAAAATATAGTACCTGAAAGACATTTTAATTAATTAATTTGCCCACGCTCTTTTCTGTGATTATCAATATTTTTGAAATATATATATTTTTTATTTATAAAAGTTATACCTACAAATACATGTGGAAAATGTAGAAGAATAGAAAGACAAAAAAAAAAAAATTCCACCTCAAAACAAAAATCACTATCATTCCACTGGGGAAAAAGACACTTATTTTCAGTATTTTAGTGGGTTTCTTACCCACCTATTGATCTTTCTATATCTGCATTTTAGATTCTACTTCACACACAACTTTGGGTTCTGCTTTTCACACCGAATACTCTTTTCTCATGTTGCTGTAACATCTTGATAACATCATACGGAGTATCCCATCATATTGTGGCACTCTAATATGCTAAATCATTTTCCCAGTTTGGAACAATTACTTTGAAGGAGAGCCCGGGGAAGGGACCAAGTACCCCAGTCCACGATTAGTCCCAGAGGGAGGAGGGCCCAGCCTTTCTCAGAGAGTTGCAAGGGAGGAATAAGTAACTAAAGACAAAATTTGAGTTTGAGATGAATGTTGCTGAGGAAAATCATGTCAGAGGGCCCCTGTTTTCTCAACAAAGTGAGAGAGAAAATTTAGAACCGCTGAGGTGGGAAATCTGACAGGCAGTTGATGAGAGGTTGGTTAAAAAGGTTTGCTGAGCAGCAAGAGGGATTCAGCTGAGCTGAATTTTTGAGGTCAAATTTTCCTGAATTCATCAGTCACTGAAATCCCTCCTGGTTAACGATAGAATCAGGCGCTGTGTTTGGGTGGAGAGCCTGCTATATTGGTGAGAATGCTTGAATATAGTTATAGAGCAGATAGCTTTGTGGTTAAGAAGGTGGGTGTGGGAGCAACTTGAATTTGAGTCCTTGGTTAGTGATTTACTGGTTGTGTGAACTTTGGCAAGTTACTTAATCTCTCTGTGCTTAGAATAAATGACAGTACTATTTGTTTCTTATTATCTATTAGAATGAAATGGGAAAATCTAGGTTAAACACACAACATGCATGGAGTATGGTATTAAGTAAATATTAACTATGACTATTACTGATTTAGTTCCAAGCAATAGAACTCAGTTCGAACTGGCTTAAGGAAAAAAGGGGAATTTACTGATTTACAGCTGAAAAGGATTAGGTTTGGGGCATTGCTGGATCCATTTCACTATCAGGAATATCTTGTGGTTCTGCTGTCCCCTGGGTTGGCTTACTTCTCAGGCCAGGTCTCTGAAAGACGGCCACCAACTCCTCCAGGCTTCTATCCTACCAGCCAAGCAATGCCGACTGAAGCCCGGGCACCGTCTCCTGAATCCCCAGCAGAGATCTTAAAGCTGCTTCTTCCTGACCTGGCTGCTGATCCCAGTCCATCAGTGATCTGATTACGGTGGCCAGGAGGACGCAATGCTTGCGCTACCCAGGCCGAAGTCCTGTTTAACCTTGGAGCTGAGTCACAGTCTGATGGGGTGGGGGGCAGGATGGGACTTCAAAAAGAAAATAAAGTATGTTTTTCATGGGGAACGATACTTAGAAAGCAGAGAGTCATGTTCATACAAGAGCAGAAAGGATAAAGTGGAGGAAGGGAGCCAAACAGGAAGGAAACTTGTATCAGGTGTGGGGGAGTGTCCTGGAGTTGGAAAACCAATTTCTCAAAGTGTGTTCCATGGAGTGCCTGTTCAACTGAATGTTAATAGGCGTCCTTGCAACAAAGGTTTGGAGGAGGAAGTCTGGGAAATGCTGGATATCTTCACTTTGGGGTTCCCATAGCCTTTAACATACCTGCGTACCTTGGGAATTTCCAGGATCAAGAGTATAGGATCTGTGATTCCCACATACATGTTACTATGTAACCCTTACTTAGTGGGGCATTTTGTAGGCTTAGTATCTGTGGAACATGTTTTAGGAAACATTATAGAAAAGGATGGTGATGGCAGGGACTTTGGAGCAAGGGACTTTCCTGAGTGTTTTTAGGGAGACAAGAGTTTGCAAGTGGCTATGGGGAGTAAGGAATGAACCCCTCCTCAATTGTGGAATTAGAGGGGTAGGAGAAAGAGCAGATGGCAGTGGGGAGGGTGGGGATTTGGGGGATTGCAGGGATTACTGAGCAGAGCAGAGAGACTTGCATGGAGGGAGTGGCTGAGTTGGGCAGAGGACACCTGAGGTAGGAGAAGATTGGAGCTGGGGACAGATACCAAGTAAGCTTGGAGCTGTGAGATCAGCCCCAAGTAGGGAGGATTTTGAAAGTGGGAAAGATTAATCATCCCTAGTGGTTTATTCTGAATATTGTCACTGGCTAGATGTGGGAAAATAAGCTTCCACAAGAGAGTGTGGGTAAGTAATTTTGCCCACAATGGGTAAGGTTGAATTTGGAGGACTTTGGTGCTGAGTGAGCTGAATAGTGAAGGCATAATGCTTAAAAAGTTAAAAAAATGAGCCCAATTTTAGATGGGATTGACACCCCACAAGGAAGTACTAGGGACTTAGGGCATACAGACTTCTTCCACCTTTTCCTACTTTCTTCTGTGTCTTCTGATTTTTGTTAGTTATTTTCTCTCTCTCTCTATTTGTAGTCTTAATTCCCACATTCCTCTTAATTTTTCTCTTTGATTAAGTCTATTCAATTTTTACTACCAGGTCTTTCCTAGCATAGCATTCCTTTACATGAGTTCTTCGTTATTCTCCTTTTTGAGTCATTTATCGATGGACTGGTGTGGTGATTCGAGACTATATGTACTCCAGAAAATCGTGTTCTTAAAGCGGTTCCATTCCTTTGGGGGTGACCCATTGTAGGTGGGACCTTTTGATTACGTTCCTTCAGTTAAGGGCCTTTTGATTAGGTTAGTTTAGTAAGGTATTGCCCAGGGTGGGTCTTAATCCTTCAGTGGAGTCCTTTTTAAGCGAATGAGATACAGACAAAGAGAGAGAGCCGTGGAGGCAGGAAACCCAGAGGATGAAGGCGATTCTAGCAGATGCCACAAGTGCCTTGCCATGTGACAGGAGTCCAGGATTGTGGGCAGCTGGTCTTCAGGGAGAAAGCATCACCCGATACCTTGATGTGGACATTTTTTTCAGCCTTGAAACTCTAAGCTTGTAAACCAATAAATTCCCGTTGTAAAAGCTAACCCATTTCTAGTATATTGCTTTTGGCAGCCAAGCAGACTAAAACAGCTAAATTTTTATCATTCAGAGGGGTTTGACAGGTGCCCTATTTCCTGAGAACTTCTTTGTTGTTGTTAAACGTAATGATACTTTGTGGAGTTTATAAAAATCTTGAATTCTGTAAGAATTACTCCTCTACCTCTTGGCGTGGACTGCAGCAGAGAGGGACACTGAGGCCACCTGACTGACTGCCTTTTTGGCTGACTTGTTTATCTGCCTGGATGCCCACTGGAGTTTTCACTTTTCCTTGAGTAAATTAGTCTGAAATAAAAAAATTGCCCTTTGATCTGCAGTTTCAGGTCTTGCTTTAATTTATTTTATTTTATTTTTTTAAAGATTTATTTATTTATTTAATTCCGCCCCCCCCTCCCCTGGTTGTCTGTTCTTGGTGTCTATTTGCTGCGTCTTGTTTCTTTGTCCGCTTCCGTTGTCGTCAGAGGCACGGGAAGTGTGGGCGGTGCCATTCCTGGGCAGGCTGCTCTTTCTTTTCACGCTGGGCGACTTTTCCTCACGGGCACACTCCTTGCGCTTGGGGCTCCCCCATGCGGGGGACACCCTTGCGTGGCACGGCACTCCTTGCGCGCATCAGCACTGCGCATGGCCAGCTCCACACGGGTCAAGGAGGCCCGGGGTTTGAACCGCGGACCTCCCATATGGTAGACGGACGCTCTAACCACTGGGCCAAAGTCCGTTTCCCCAGGTCTTGCTTTAATTTAGGATGTTGTCTTCTATTATATCTCTGACTATTTTTCTGCTTTACTAGATCTGTTTTCTTTTTCAGGAACATCAAGTAAGTGCTTGCTGGATATCCTCCATATTTATCAAAGAGTTTACCTCTTTGCTCTTTTGTTATATTTTTTGTCTCTTTCTCAAGTCATCTGCTAGATTTTGATCCTGTTTCCCTTTCTTATTGCTGCTGATGCAGTTTGCACTTCTGTTAATTTTATTTATATAAAACATTTTTTAAAATCTACCTCCCGCATTGTTGTTTGCACCTGCATCTGCTCTCTGTGTCCATTTTCTTCTCATCTTTCTCTTGAGGAGGCCCCAGGAACTAGTCCCAGGACCTCTGGTGTGGGAGAGAGGCACTCGATGGCTTGAGCCACATCATCTCCCTGGTCTGCTGTGCCTCTCACTGTCTCTCCTCTGCATCCTTCTTTGTTGTGTCATCTAGCTGTGCCAGCTCAGCTCTCTGTGGCGTAGGCCATTAGCTCTCTGTGGTGCAAGTCAGCTTGCCTTCACCAGGAGGCCTGGGGAATCCAACCCAGGGCCTCCCATATGGTAGACAGGAGTCTAATAATTTGAGCCACATCTGCTTCCCTAATTTTATTTTTTATTCAAATTTTTCCCTTAGCTTTTATAACTTTATTTTCATCTCCTGTTGTCCATTTCTCTGCTTTGGTCTTTTTAAAAGTGTCCGTGTTCTTGTTAATTTCTTTGGACTCCTGCCTCCCATCCAAGCTTAGAGGGAGGAATCCAAATGTGCAAGAATAGCCCTGACTCTTCTGACTACAGCTCACAGACTCTTCAAGAATTGCTCTGAAAGTTTGGTTTATTGGTTAAGTTCAATTGTCTTAATAAGGATTCTATTTTTTTTTTAAAGATTTATTTATTTATTTCCCTCCCCGCCCCCCACCCCAGTTGTCTCTGTGTCTGTTTGCTGCATCTTCTTTGTCCGCTTCTGTTGTTGTCAGCGGCACGGGAATCTGTGCTTCTTTTTGTTGCGTCATCTTGTTGTGTCAGCTCTCCGTGTGTGCAGCGCCACTCCTGGGCAGGCTGCACTCTCCTTTGTGCTGGGCGGCTCTCCTTATGGGGCGCAGTAATTGCGTGTGGGGCTCCCCTACGCGGGGGACACCCCTGTGTGGCACGGCACTCCTTGCGCACATCAGCACTGCGTGTGGGTCAGCTCCACACGGGTCAAGGAGGCCCAGGGTTTGAACCGCAGACCTCCCATGTGGTAGACGGACGCCCTAACCACTGAGCCAAGTCCGCCGCTGAGAATTCCATTTTTGATCATTATTCCTGACATATGGAAATTCTCATCGGATTTTTTGGTAAAGCAGGTAGCTGGTAAGTCAGATCAAATGACTAAGACTCCATTGTTATATATTTTCCCCTTTCCCCCTGATGTTTTTGGCTGTCTGTGTCCATTTGCTGTGTGATCTTCTGTATCTATTTCTCTTTTTGTCATCTCTTCTAGCTTTTCTCCTCTGGGATTTACTGGGATTTAATCCTGGGGACCTCCCATGAGGAGAGAGATTCCCTGTCACCTATACCACCTCTGTTCCAGGTTTCTGTTGCGCTTCGCCTTGACTCTCCTCTTTGTCTCTCTTTTTATTGCGTCATCATCTTGCTTTGTGACTCACTTGCACAGGCACTGGCTCGTTGTGCAGTCACGCTTTTTTTTTAACCAGGAGGCCCCAGGGATTGAACCTGGGTCCTCCCATATGGTAGGTGGAAGCCCAGTCACTTGAGCCACACCCGCTTCCCTAGACTCCATTGTTATAAACAAGTGGCAGTACCTAAAGCGTTATGGACTGCAACTGCACACGCACCTGTCTTACTCACGGCCATAGCTGAATCCTCTCTTTGGGGAACAAAATTCAGATTCTTTTCCTTTTACTAAATGGTCCCTCACCCAGAGAACATACACTCTCCAGGTGTAAGTAAAGCAAATGAAAGACTGATGCTGCCTCTTGCCCCTCAGCTGCAGCTGAGGAGGAACAGGGGGGGCCCATCCCTGGGCAGAATAAAGGGTTCCAATGCCACCCTCCTGGCAGGGTGTGGGGCATGCCAAGGATGGGGACCTGGGCCTGTCGCCTGGGACATGGGTGGGTCTCTGCAGAGGAAGTGCTGCGTCCACCTTGTGAGCTCAGGGGCAGGGAAGAGTTCTACCAACTGGAGTAACAGCAGCATTCCAGAAAGGACGGTGTGACTGGTACGTTAGGCTGGGCGGCTCTTCTTACAGGGCGCACTCCTTGTGCGTGGCGCTCCCCTATGCGGGGGACACCCCTGTGTGGCACGGCACTCCTTGCGCGCATCAGCACTGCACGTGTGCCAGCTCCACACGGGTCAAGGAGGCCCGGGCTTTGAACCACGGACCTCCCATGTGGTAGACGGATGCCCTAACCACTGGGCCAAGTCTGCTTCCCTCAAGTTTTCTAATGCTATGCATTTGCTGTTTTTTTTAATTTTTAATTTCATGGCAATCTATTTAGCTGAGGAAAGGGAGGTCCAGAGAGGCTGGATAACTTCCCAAGGATACAGAGTTAGTATCTGGGTTCAAACACGAGAAACCATGTACTTTCCAGTCGGCCAGTTACCAGACATACTCAGAAAATATAAAGTGGAGTCGATGACCTTATGATGCACATACGAGGCGTTATGAATGAACGACACGTGGTACCTTATGACGTACGCAGGGGCTGATGCACAGTCCCGAGAGGAGCTGTCATGCCTGCTGTTCTTAAAGAGGGGTACATTGCCTGGGGTTTGGCTTCTGAGAGTTTCACTATTTTCCTTCTGTAGGTTTCCTCTGGGAACCAGGAGACATGGGCTCTCCATGCGAGTCAGCAGTGAAACGGCAGAATGTTCTCTGCCATGATGCACTGGTTCTGAGCAGCACCTGAGACAACTGTCATGCAGCATGAAGTATCTTGCAGAACTGTCATCTCATTTCCATGTTTGGTCAGATTCCTAAAAAGTTGCTACTATTTATTACTTCTATTTACTCCTCTTTTTAGGAGATTTTTTTTTTCTTTCTATTATTCCCCTCCTCCCCCTTATGGCTTTTTGCTTGCTGTCTGCTCTCTGTGTCCATTTGCTGTGCGCTCTTCTGTGTTTTTGCTTGTCTCCCTTTTTTGTTGCGTCACCTTGCTGAGTCGGCTTTCTGCGGTGTCTGTGGGCTGGGTGGTGCTCCGTGGCATGCGGGCGAGCCTGCCTCCCCAAGGAGGCCCCCGGACGTGAACCCAGGGCCTCCCATATGGTAGACAGGAGCCCAATTAATTGAGCCACGGCTGCTTCCCTCTTTTGAGGAGTTTTGCAGTAAAGGGAAGGAGAGAAATGGAGTGGGCAATTGGAGGGAAAAATGGGATTTGGAGAGGCTATTTTTTTTTTTTTTTAATTAATTATTTATTTATTTTTTTAAATTACATTATGAAAAATATGAGGTCCCATTCAACCCCACCGCCCCCGCCCCCCACTTCCCCCACAGCAACACTCTCTCCCATCATCATGACACATCCATTGCACCTGGTAAGTTCATCTCTGAGCATCACTGCACCCCATAGTCAATGGTCCACATCATAGCCCAGACTCTCTCATGTTCCATCCAGTGGGCCCTGGGGGGATCTATAATGTCCCGTAATTGTCCGTGAAGCACTATCCAGGACAACTCCACGTCCCGAAAACGCCTCCACATCTCATCTCTTCCTCCCGTTCCCCACACCCAGCAGCCACGATGGCTACCGTTCCCACACCCATTCCACATTTTCTCTGTGGACATTGGATTGGTTGTGTCCATTGCACATCTATGTCAAGTGAGGGTTTAGATTCCATATGGGTACTGGATGCACTCCTCCCGCTTCCACTTGTAGACACTCTAGGCTCCATGTTGTGGTGGTTGACCTTCTTCAACTCCATGTTAGCTGAGTGGAGTAAGTCCAATAAATCAAAGTGTAGGAGCTGAAGTTGGAGAGGCTATTTTTTTTTTTAAAAAGAATAAGAGCTTGTCTCTGTGCTGAAGAGAATGATCCAGTAGAGAGGAGAAAGTGTGGTGCAGGAGAGGGAGGTGGGACTGCTGAGACCGTTTTCTTGAGTAGGCAAGATGGGGAGCTGATGCACCCGGGTAGGGGCTGGCCCTCATGAGGCCTTTTGCTCAGGGTGGGATGTCCCTTACTCACACGACCCTCCATGCCCCACGCCGAGGAGGCAGTGAGCCTCCTTGGGGAGGAGCCTTTGGCTTTACCAGCAGGAAGTGGGATCTCCAGTGGCGCTCTGCTTCCTGCTGAGGGACCTGGGGCAACCGGGTAACCTCTGAGCCTCAGATTTGGTTTCTTCCACCTACCATGGAGTGGGTGGGAACAGATGACCCCACCTACTCCACAGAGCCACAGTATTAAACAAGATATTGCAAGCAGAGTACTTGGCGCAGAAAATAAGTGATTCAATCCCATCATCTAGAGATAGCCATGCTTAATGTTTTGATGAATTTTTCCGCCAGTCTCTTCCCCACATATATAAATACATACTTAAATATAGTATCATTCTTTATACACTGTTCTGTAATATGCCTTTAGCTTTTTAAGTATATCAAACACAACTTTCCATGTCATTAAATATTTTTTCCATGACATCATTTTTTTTTAATGGATGTGGATCATTCTAGTAGGTGGACTCGTCATGCCGCATTTTAACCCGTTCCTGATTGTAGACCTCAGGTAAGTCGTTTCCTACTGTTACTATTACAAACAGTCTCATAATGAACTTCCTTGCAGCTCTATTTTTATGTCCATTGGTGTTTATTTCTTCGGGGCAGCTTCCTGGTACTGGAATTTCAGCCAAGCTGGGACTGGCTCTTTTACCTTCCTGCACACAGAACAAGGAACAGATTCTGGGTGATAACAGACAGGCTGAGTGAACAACGGTTACCCAAAGGATGCAGAGAAAGGGCCTACTGTCATCTAGGAAGCAGGCTCTGGGGCCAGAGGGGAGTCTCTCGATGTGGCCTGGCCTCTTCAACAATTTAATTGCTGCGGCAGTTGAAGATGAGAAGGCAGGCTTATCAAATATGAGGACGCTGTGAAGTTGAGAGGGATGCTCTGAATGACAGAACCAAGATGCAAGGAGACCCTGACTGGCTGGAAGAATGGGCTGAACCTGAAGAGGAAAACAGGAATTGCTTGCAGTGATAATGGTTCAAAAAATTAGGCCCTACTGGGAAGGCTGGCAGAGACCCAGTTGGACATCAGGCCATGTGCAAAGGACAAAGGGATCAATCAATGTGATTGGCCATTCCCCTAAACTCATTCAAAATGTCCAGTAAGGATATATCAATTTAAGTATGGTGTCCAGATCGCATGTAAGTGGCTTGGTAATAAGCTGGAGCTCAGCCGAAGAAAGATGGTCAGCTTAGTGAAGGATCTAGACCAGAGCGGTCCCATAGAAATAGCATGCCGGCTATATCTGTGTGTGTGTGTGTGTGTATATAATTTAAAATTTTCTGTAGTCCCATAAAAAGTAAAAGTGGCATTTCATTCCATATATCCCAAACATTGTCATGTGAACATGTAATCCATATAAACAAATTAATGAGATTTCACATTCTTTTCTTTCCCCCTAAATTCTGTCTTTAAAATCCAGTGTGAATGTTCGTTTAAATCTCAGTGTAGAGAGGCTAAATTTTCATTGGTTAAAATGAAAATATCATCCTACCAAAACAATAGAGTGGACAAATATTTTACATTTCTTTAGTTTCGGAATTGGAATTTTAATTAATTAAAATTAAGCACAATAGAAAACGTCAGCTCCTCAGTCTTACAGTCACACTTGCAGCTCTCAGCAGCTCTGTGCAGCTGGTGGCTAGCTATAAGGACAGTGCAGGTCTAGGTCTGGGCTACTCAAAGTGAGGTCCGTGGACCAGCGGCATCCGTAGGCGCTGGGAGCTGGTTGGAAACGGAGACTCTCTGGCCCCACCAAGAACTTCTGAAGAAAAATCTGCAGTTCGGCAAGTTCTTCAGATGGTTCCTATGCCTACTACACTTCAAGAGGCGTGGGCTACCTGTGGAGCTGGCCCGCGTGCAGCGCTGATGTGCGCAAGGAGTGCCCTGCCACGCAGGGGTGTCCCCACGCAGGGGAGCCCCACGCGCAAGGAGTGCGCCCCATAAGGAGAGCCGCCCAGCGCGAAAGAGAGTGCAGCCTGCCCAGGAATGGTGCTGCACACACGGAGAGCTGACACAGCAAGATGACGCAACAAAAAGAGACTCGGATTCCTGGTGTCGCTGGCAAGGGTAGAAGTGGTCACAGAAGAATACACAGTGAATGGACACAGAGAGCAGACAACGGGGGGTTGTGGGGGAAGGGGAGAGAAATTAAAAAAAAATCTTAAAAAAAAAGAGGCGTGGTCTAGACTTCAGGCTGTGATTTGAGGGATGTCTGAAGAAACAGTGTAGTTTGTGAGGAAAAGGGAAGACTCCAGGTTTAAAGACTGTACTGTAGAAGGTGGGAGAAGATTTAGTCCCCAGAGGAAGAGCGAGGACCGCCGGGTGGGAGGGGGAAGGGGCCGGGCTTGGGAGGAAGGGAACAGAACTTTCCTCAGCTTCCAGAGTTAATTGTTTCATTCAGTCCTTGTAAGACAAGAACTGGACTTGGACTTAAGTCATGTAACTGATCCGAACCCCACTTCTGCTAATCACTGTGCATCCTGAAGGAAGAATTACTTAACATTTCGGAGCCCGGGTCTGTACGAGGGGAAAATAGCAGCCCACCTCCCAGGGCTACTGCGGAGACCACGTGGGCAAGGACTGCCTTTGCTCTACTCACCACAGCGCCCCGGGCTTGGCACAGACCTGGCACAGATTCAGACCTCGACAGCTGCTTCTTTATAAACTGGGCCGAGCTCTGACGCGTGAAGCGTCACTGTCAGGGCTGTCAGCAGGCCTGTGGTTTGAGGGGACAGGTTGTGCTTTTCTGGAGACACAAACGAACCCAGCCCACGTGCTCCTTCATCCCACTGAAAGCCCGTTTTTTATTTACAGCTTCAAATTGATCTGGATCGATCTGTCCTCAAAACCTTTTCATCAGGAGAGTGAAAACAGAAAAGCAGGGAGGAGAGGTCGGGCCCCTCCACCTTCCCTCACTCGGCGGGAGGTGCTGAGTCTCCGGCCACTTTCCCATCATTAGGGGTGAAATATCGCCAAGGCAGAGTACTCACTCGGTCACTCCAAAGTGGGGGTCACCTGGCCCATCAAAGCGTTTCCCGGCAAAAGACCCCATCACAGGCTCGCCAAGCCACATCTGTGCTTCTGTCGAGTAAACAAAGAATATCTACTGCTCTCAGGCAGGCACTAACGTTAGCCAAGTGAGGCTCTTTGGGGACCGGGGAAAGGAGGCTCGTATTTGAAAATGAAGCACTGCATGTGGATTTATAGCTCTGCTTTTCCGATGGAGAGGGGGGGAAATATTTTTCTCTGGGAGATTAGAATTTACTAGTGGATTCAAGTGTAACTTTGGAGAGTGGCAGAGGTATTAGATGTGGCAGTATCACAGTATTGTTTTATTGGCAATTAGATTTTAAACTGGCACGAATGTATGAAAATAAGTCTCAATTATGGGCCTGTGAAGTTTCTCCACCATCTGTCAACAGTTTGCTCCTTATGCCACAACATGTGTACCTTTGGAGGGAAAATGATTTAATAGCCCAAGTGAAGAGGTACAGCTCACCAAATTGTACTGGAGTTTATAGCCAATGCTTGCATTTATGATTTCTGATGCAGAGAAAGCAAATTTAAATACACACACACACACACACACCCCTTTCAGGGTCTCACAGACTCAAGGACTGCCAGAGATAGAAGATACAGTCAAGACGAGTGAGTCCAACCTCCCCACTTTACAGTGGGAAGACCAAGCACCAGGAGGGGCAAGGGGTTTGTCAAAGTGACACTGTGGCATTGGGGCAGAGCTAGAACAAATCCCCAATAGGAAACTCGGGGCTACGGGCAGGGGTATGCTGGTAACTGTCAGCAACCTGCTTATCCAGGGAAATTAAAGCCCTGATTTGTCGTGCCTGCCTACAAACGAGGCACTACAAATCAAGCTAACATTGTGATGTCACTGAAAACGTGGGACTCAAAGAGACGTTCCAGTGGTCCCTCACAAACCAGTGTGAGGAGGCTCTAGGGCACCACCGGTAAGGGGGATGAGGGCGGTACATGGCCATTTGCGGTTCGCCTGTCTGGCATCCGTTTAGCCTTCCGGAAACAGTGCCCTGATTTTTCCCGAGTGTACTCACCCCTACCCTTTTCTCAGTCCACGTGGTTTGGCTAGGGTGATCCTTCAGCAGCTCCAGGGGCGGTGTGTGACCCAGGTCTGGATCAAGGAGTGTGTCCCTTCTCCTCGGATGTTGAGGGGTTCAAGGCTGGGGTTGGGAGCCACTGTGGCTGTGGGAGGACTTGATGGTCTTGAAGCTGTGGGTGTAGAAGTGGGGATCTGTGGAGGCCATTCTGTCACCATGAGGGGAGAGTCTGTCTGAGAACGGAGACAAGCAGAGGAAAACAGAGCCGAGAGAGAGAGAATGGGCTCTGGTAATGCTGTGTGATCTCCTGGATCTATTCCTGCCTCAAGCTGAATTCTTGAACTTTTAATTTATGAGAATCAATAAATTCTCACGTTTTGTATCAGAAAGGGTCCTAACTGATTAGGCTCTCTCCGAGAGTTACCGTAGAAAGTCTTTGGGCCTTTGGGACCTGCTGCTTGTCTAGTATGAGCTCCACAAGGCCATGAGCCCAGTTTTGGGCATTATTACTTAAAACTAGCACACTGCCTGATGTGTGGGAGATGCTCAGTACGTATTAGTCAGATGCCTTGTATCAGGCAGCTTTTGCTATATTATGTTGCAGGAACACACAATCCCCAAATCATAATAACTTGGAACAACAGAAGTTTAGTTCTCATTCATATGTTTTGCCATTTATGCTGCCTGTGCCTCTACACTGTGTACCTTCATCCTAGGATGCAAACTGGTGGAACAGCCCCCTTCCGGGACATACTGTTCTCATGGCAGAGAAAAAGAGCAAAGGCTGCCCATTGTGATGTCTTTTAAAGTTGCTTCTTAGAGAAGGTGTTTGTCACTTCTGCTCATGTTCCATTGGCCAATGGGAGTCTCATGGCAAGCAGTTATACTCCATTCACAAGGAAACACTGCAATCACTGGCACAGGCAGTGGTTATAATCAGTCCTCTTACAATACAGGCAACCACATACTTAAATAGAGAATGTGGGGAAAAATTTAGACATTACTCTGTTACACTGAAAATCTAAGTATCCACTGACTTGGCAATGCCTCTGAGAGCCTCTTGCATATGGGCATTAGGAGACATGCACAAAAATGTTTATAGCAGCATGTTTTGTACATCAGAAAAGGCTCAGCAACTCAAACTCAAATGCCTGTAGTCAGAGGAATGGTTATATAAATTGGTATACATTCGTACAATGGAATATTACACAACAGTTAAAATGAGCAACCCTCAGCTCTTTGGAACATAGTTGAATCTTAGAGACTTCATATTAAGTTAAATAAACAAGCTTACAGAAGACTACACAAATTCTGAGTCAAAGTTTAGAATTCATTCATATGTGAGAACATTATGCAAAGTATTAAAGGAATGTAAAACATAAAATTCAAGACTTGGCTGTTTCTCATGGGGGAAGTAAGAGGATGGCACAGGTAGATACAAGTTACTGATGATTTATGTTGGGCTCATTGAAGGGTGGCCCTTTTACTGTTGTATATTTTAACATATTTGTTACATTTATTCTTTCATGTCTATCAAATGTTGTATTCAAAATATGATTAGAAAGAATGCAAAAATAACTAGGAAGGGAAATTAAAAAACCCCCAAAACAACAGACAAAAATAACTAGATGAATGACTATCTTGGGAAAGCCGGGTTTCTAGAAGCAAACTTGGCAAAATACCTTCCTGTGCAGAGTCCGGGGATCTGGAATGGAGGGCGAGGGTGCTGAGTGCCCTGACCCCTCAAGACACACCCAGTTCATCCAGCAGCTCAGACCCCGAGGCGCTCACTGCCAGGGGCATCTGTGGCCACACGGACATCAGGCGGTGAGGCCTGGAGGCGGTCCTCCATAGGCGATGGGTGCTCCAAGTCTACAAAGAGAGGCTGCCGCTGTGGGTGGTTACAATGGCGGTTGGGTTGACCCAGCAGGTATACTGTTTTATCTGTCTGTCCCCAAGAGCTTGGTCTTGGGCCAAGGATTGGCTTGATCACATGCCCCAGCCGAAGCCAATCACAGTGACAGGAGAACGGGAAGCACTGATAGGTGTGGTCAGATCACATGATCTTCTTATGGGGCCCAGGGTTGAAGTTGGCTTGTGGGTGTTGGGGCTGCCAAGAAGGAGGAAGAGGGGGTCAGGCTGAGAAGGTAATCCAGCAAATAGTCATTTCCTATCCACAATGTTTTAGGGAATGCTAGTCATTTGGAGGGGCTCTTTACATCTTAGGAAAAAACCACCATTTGTATGCCTCATTGATGGTAAATGTTTTATTCCCAATTTATTTTTTGTTTGCTTTTTTTTTTAAAGATTTATTTATTTGTTTATTTCTCTCCCCTTCCCCCTCCTGCCCCCGTTGTCTGTTCTCTGTGTCTATTTGCTGCGTCTTCTTCTTTGTCCATGTCTGTTGTTGTCAGCGACACGGGAATCTGTGTTTCTTTTTTTGTTGCGTCATCTTGTTGTGCCAGCTCTCTGTGTGTGCGGTGCCATTCTTGGGCAGGCTGCACTTTCTTTTGTGCTGGGCGGCTCTCCTTATGGGGTGCACTCCTTGCGTGTGGGGCTCCCCTATGCGGGGGACACCCCTGCGTGGCACGGCACTCCTTGCGCGCATCAGCACTGCGCATAGGTCAGCTCTACATGGGTCAAGGAGGCACGGGGTTTGAACCGCAGACCTCCCATGTGGTAGACAGACGCCCTAACCACTGGGCCAAGTCCACTTCCCTTTGTTTGCTTTTTAAGTATATGGTTTTTTTTTTTTAAGATTTTATTTATTTTATTTATTTATTTCTCTCCCCTTCCCCTCCCACCCCGGTTGTCTGTTCTCTGTGTCTATTTGCTGGGTCTTGTTTCTTTGTCCGCTTCTGTTGTCAGCAGCACGGGAATCTGTCTCTTTTTGTTGCGTCATCTTGTTGTGTCAGCTCTCCGTGTGGGCAGCACCATTCCCGGGCAGGCTGCACTTTCTTTCGCACTGGGCGGCTCTCCTTATGGGCGCACTCCTTGTGCTTGGGGCTCCCCTACGCGGGGGACACCCCTGCATGGCACGACACTCCTTGCATCAGCACTGCGCATGGGCCAGCTCCACACAGGTCAAGGAGGCCTGGGGTTTGAACCGTGGACCTCCCATGTAGTAGAAGGATGCCCTAACCACTGGGCTAAGTCCGTTTCCCAAGTATATGGATTTTAAAACTGCATTTTTAACCACTGAAAAATTTAAACTTAAAACATATGTGCCCACACATACATTAGTTGTACATATGTTCATTTTTGACTTTCAGAAACTTCAAATTTGTACATAGTTCAATCTCTCTTCATTTGTGGTTTCTCCTGTTGTTTGTGATTAGAAAGTCTATTTCCATCAAGAAACCAGATAAATATTCATCTGCATTTTCTCCTTCTTTTGCCCCCTTGTATAATCCTATGAGGTGAGGCTCTAACATGATTTTTTCCAAGTATCCAATTTTCCCAGCTCCATTTATTGAATCATTCATCCTGTTCCTACTGGCTTGTGAAGCCTCCTTGATTTGATACTAAGTTCTCGCATGCACAGCATTTGTTTCTGGCTACGCATTCTATTTTATTGATCTGTGTGCCCTATATGTTCTCGCACCAACACTCCTGCTTTAAAATTTGTAGATGGACAAGAAGGCGTTCATGTCCAAGATGCCTAGTTCTTCATCCGTGTTTCTTTTTTCAATATTTTCTTGCCCAACTTTATTCATTCTTCTGTATGAATATTAGAATCATATTTCTAAATTCTAAAAAAAAATCTTTCTGGATTTTAATTAGAATTGGTTAAAGTTATGAGCTAATTAGGAAGAATTTCCATCTTCTCAATAGTCACTCTTCAAATGTAGGAATATGGTATACATCCCCATTTAATCCAGTCTTTTGAGTCCTTCCATGAAAATACAGTGTTGTTTCCCATTAGGGTCTCTTCTGGAATATTTATGTATTTTTCTATGTTTATGGATGGGAGACATAAAAACTCCCATTTTATTTTCTTTATTCATTCTCTAAGACTTTTTATTTTCTTTAAGTCTGAGTCTCTCCGAGAAGTTTAGGTCATGCCTTCTAGGAACCCACCATCCCAATCTGCCAGAGTGTATATTTGCTCTAAAAATGGAGCCCCCGAGCCCTTTTGTACAGTAGAAAGAGCATGAGATTTGACATCAAGGCAGATCTCAGTTCCAATAATCCCTGTTCTGCCCTTTATCAGCTGTGTGACCTTGGGCAAGTCATTTTGCTTCTCTGAGTCTCATTTTTCTTACTTGAAAATGAGTATGGCTTGTTTTTTGCTTTTTCTCATCTACTTTCTTATATCATGTTGATTTCTGAACTTGATTTTCTTCTCTAGGAGAGTCTAAGCTCCTTGGGAGCAGGGGCCATGCCTCCTCCCTGGTTACGTCTGGGAAACACAACCAGCGAACAGCTGAGACTCAGTAGAGTCGGGGAGCACCGACAGCAGGGTCCAGGCAACGAGTGCCATTTTAGTTCATTCAGCATAGACTATATCTTGAAGTAGTCTGGAGTCCTCACCTGGCTCTTTAATAAAACTTTGAAATATGGATAATAGCTAAGATTAAAACAGCTACAATTTATTGAGTTCTTAGCATGTACCAGGCACCAGATAATTGCAAGGCATTATATCTCACCAGATCCCACAGTACCCTGGTGAGAAGGACATGGCCCCCATCTTAACTGAGAGAGGCCAGGAAGCTTTGCTCACTCAGAGGGGGCCTGGAGTGGCAGGGATATGAACCAACCCCGTGCTCTGCCCTGGTGCACCCTACTGCTCTCCCTGCAGCGGTCAGGTAGGCTGTCTTTACAGGGCCCAGGCCTAGGCCTGCTGGTCTCCTCCATCCCTACCTCCTGTCTAGTCCTGCCTTTAGCACACTAGTCAAGTTAGAAAGCCAGTGATCACCCTGGCTGCCTCCTCCTCCCTCTATTTCCAGCACCTCTTCTCATCCTCATCCCCAGGACAAGGACTGTGAGCAACTGCTTCTTACTATGGTGCTAAATTCTGATCGATTGAGTCTCTGCCACCCCTTGCTTTCCCTGGCAAGAGAGACAAGCTGGCATGGCCATGGTGGGCCACTGGGTGGATGGAGAGGGGTTAAAAGAGTGTGGAGGCAGAGGACTTGGAGGCTGGTGGCAGTGGGGGAAGCTTTGGTTGTGTAGCCAGATGCCAGGTTGAACTCCCGGCTCTTCTGCTCACTAACTATGTGACTCAGTGCGAGTGGTTTAAGCTCTCTGTGCTTCTCTTAAGTCAACTAAAAAATGGGGACCAGAAACCCCTGACAGATTGGAGTGGTGATAAACTGGATGGTGCTATCTGCTTTAGGCTGTGCAGCCTTGGCATGGGTAGGGTGACATCTTTGTTGTTATTTGCACTAAAAAAACAATAGTAAAAGAAAAGAAAAGACGAGCGGAGGGCTATGCATAACCCTTAAGATGTGTTCCAGGTGGTGGAAGCCCTAATGCACTTGTGATACTGTAGGGAAAAGGGATCAGAAGGAGATGATCAAATGAACCTCAGAGGGTTCCTGGGTCATACAGATTTCAGGGACTAGTTATCAGCTTAAAAAACTTTGGACTCAAAAATTTTCAAGAAAGAATTCCACAAGATGGCAGAGTAGAAAGACATAGGACTCTTTTCTCTCCCAGAAAAATAGCCAGGGGACAGGCAGCAATGGCCTGGAAAAATATCTAGGGTCTAGGACACAAGGAGAAGACTGGACACTGTCCAGAAGAGAGAGGGTCAAAGAAAAACCACATGTGCTACTGCCAGTACCCTCCTCCACACTAAAGACACTTTACAGACAGGGGAGCCCCAGGGAGCCACTCCCCAGGAAAGGGGAGAAAGAGGGACAGAGCCTAAGGCTGCTTTAGCTTTTGGTCCACAGATTTGGTCTGCTGTGTCCCACCAGCCCTTCCAGGCTGGGTGAGGCTGTGCCATTTTTTGCCTTGGGAGCCAGCTTGAGACAAAAGAGATCCAACTCTCTCAATGTCCCTCTCTACCAACTGGAACTGATTGTTGAGAACACAGAGGGGAGTGGAATATTTCCTATCTGGGAAAAGGGAGGAGGCTACCAGTATAGGTGGGAGAATTGTTTGAATTGCAAGGCTCTTAGCCTCCAGGTAGGATCCTCTATCACATTGATCTAGTCCAAGTTGGAGCAAACACACTTCAACCAGGCAATGAACTGAGAGGGCTGACAAAATGCACCATCTGCTGGCAGACCAAGAAAGTGCGCATGAGGAAATTAAAAGTAAATAAGTAAGAGAGGCTTTATCCAGCCTTTATAGCCTCCCTTCCCAAGGCCCTAGGAAGCAGGTTTGGTATACCCATTACTGGGTCCAGGGCCCTGTTTTGAGCAACTAACAGGGACAATCCCAAAGACCCAGGTTGAAATAAGAATCAAAGAACAGCAGTAACACACGACTTCTTGCCACTAAATCCCTATGAGACAGAAATAGAGCATCTGAGTAAACGCACCATCTCAACTAGAAGCCTAGATAGCAGCAAAAAATTATGAGCCATACTAAGAAAATGAAAGACATGGCCCAAGAAAAGGAATACATCAAAGCCCCAGAAGAGATGCAGGATTTGAGACAACTAATTAATGAGATACACAAATTTCCAAAATCATATTAATGAATTGAAAGACAATACGGTTGAAGAGATAAATGACATCAAGAAGGCACTGAGTGAGTACAAAGAAGAATTTGAAAACCTAAATAGAAAAATAACAGAGCTCATGGGAATGAAAAACATGATAGGTGAGAAAAAACACATTAGAGGCACACAAGAGCAGAGTCAAAATAATAGAAGAAAGAATTAGTGATACTGAAGACAAAGCAGAGAGAAAAGAATGGCACAAATTGAGCAGGGGCTCAGGGAGTTGAATGACAATAGGAAATGGAACGACATACATCATGGAAATTCCAGAAGGAGAAGAGAAGGGAAAAGGGGCAGAAAGAGTGTTTGAGGTAGCTGGAAATTTCCTAACTTTCACAAATGAAATGACTTTACACGTCCAAGAAGCTCAGCATACCCCAATCGAATAAATCTGAAAAGACCTACTCCAAGATACATACTACTCAGAATATCGAATGTCAGATATAAAAAGAAAATTTGGAAAGCAGCAAAGGAGAAGCAAACCATCATATACAAGGGATGCCCAGTAAGACTTAGTATGGAATTTTCATCAGAAACCATGGAGGTAAGAAGACAGTGGAACACTACAATTAGGATACTGAAACAGAAAAACTACCAGCCAAGAATTCTTTATCCAGGAAAATTGTCCTTCAAATATGAAGGTAAGCATAAAATATTCACAAACAAACAGAAACTAACAGAGTTTGTGAAAAAAAGAATTTACCTTTGCAGGAAATATTAAAGGAAGCCATAGGGCCCAAAAGAAAAATACAGGAGAGAGGGGCTTAGAGGAGAGAATAGAAGAAAGAACAGTAGAAAGGATAACTAAGAGAGTGAAAAGACAGACAAAAATAAGATATGACATATGAAAACCATAGAATAACATGGAAGTAAATAGTGCATTTTTAGTAATATCATTGAATGTAAATAGATTAAACTCACCAGTCAAGAGATATAGGTTGAAAAAAAAAAGGGATATAGGTTGATAGAATGGGAAAAAAAATGAGCCATCCATATGCTCCTTACAAGAGGCTCACCTTAGACCCAGGGATACAAACTGGCTGAAAGGGAAAGGTTGGAAAAAGATACTCCTTGCAAATAGTAACCAAAAAAGAGCAGGGGTAGCTATACTAATATTGGACAAAAACAGACTTTAAATGCAAAAAAGTAATAAAAGATACAGAAAGCTACTGCATGTTAATAAAAGGGACAATTCCCCAAAAGTTATTTACAGTCATAAATATCTATGCACCTAACCAGGATGCCCCAAAATCATGAGGCAAACTGGCAAAACTGAAGGGAGAAATAGACATCTCTGTAATAGTTGTTGGAGTCTTTTTTTTTTTAAAGATGTATTTATTTATTTATCTCCCCTACCCCCCAGTTGTCTGCTCTCTGTGTCCATTTGCTGTGTTCTTCTGTGACCGCTTCTATCCTTATCAGTGGCACCAGGAATTTGTGTTTCTTTTGTTGCATCATCTTGTTGTGTCAGCTCTCTGTGTGTGCAGCGCCATTCTTGGGCAGGCTGCACTTTCTTTTTGCGCTGGGCGGCTCTCCTTATGGGGCGCACTCCTTGCGTGTGGGGTTCCCCTATGCGGGGGACACCCCTGTGTGGCACGGCACTCCTTGAGTGCATCAGCACTGCACATGGGCCGGCTCCACATGGATCAAGGAGGCCTGGGGTTTGAACTGCGGACCTCCGATGTGGTAGGTGGACGCCCTATCCATTGGGCCAAGTCTGCTTTCCCCTCTGGAGTCTTCAACACACCACTCACATCATTAGGTAGAACAATTAGATAGACTATCAACAAAGAAACAGAGAACTTGAACAGTATGATAAATGACTTATACCTAATAGATATATATAGACGTTGAACCCAAACTCAGCGGGTTATACATTCTACTCAAGTGCCCATGGATCTTTCTCCAGGTTAGACTACATGTTAGGGCACAATGCAGCCCTCAATAAATATAAAAAGATTGAAATTATACAAGCACCTTCTTAGATCATAATGGAGTGAAACGAAATCAAGAACAGACAGGAAAAAAGTAAATTCACAAGTGTGTGGAGGCTGAACAGCATGCTCCTGAATAACCAGTGGGTCAAAGAAGAAATTGCAAGTGAAATCAGTAAATATATTGAGACAAATGAAAACAAGAACACAACTTATCAAAACTTATGGAATAGAGAGAAGGCAGTCTTGAAAGGGAAATTTATAACCCTAAATGCCTATATTAAAAAAGAAAAAAGCTAAAATCAAAGATTTAACTGAACAACTGGAGACAGTAGAAGCAAAATAATAAACCAATCCCAAAGCAAGCAAAAGGAAGGAAATAGTAAAGATTAGAGCTGAAATAAATGTAGTTGAAAACAATAACAACCAAAAATAGAGAAAATCAGCAAAACTAAAGGTGGTTCTTTGAGAAGATCAATAAAATTAACAACCCTTTAGCTAGACTAACAAAGAAAAAAAGAGAGAAGATACAAATAAATACAATCAGAAATGAAAGGTGGGAAGTTACAACTGATCCCACAGAAAGATAAAAGGATTATAAGAGGATATTTTGAGAAACTGTATGCCAACAAACTAGACAACCTAGATGAAATGGACAAATTCCTAGAAATGTACAAACAACCTACACTGACACTATAAGAAATACAAGAACTTAACAAACCAACCACATTTAAAGAGATTGAGCTTGTCATCAAAAATCTCCCAAGAAAGAAAAGTTCAACACCAGATGGCTTCACAGGTGAATTCTAAGCATTTTGAGAAAAATTAACACCAGTCCTGTTTAAACTCTACTAAAAAATTGAAGAAGAGGGAAAATTACCCGGCACATTTTATGAAACCATCACTACCCTAATACAAAGACCAGATGAAGGCACTACAAGAAAAATTATAGACCAATTCTCTAACAAACATAGATGCCAAAATTCTAAACAAAATACTTGCAAATGGAATCCAACAGCATATCAAAGGACTTATACATCACAATGAAGTGGTATTTATTTCTGGTATGCAAGGCTGGTTCAACATAAGAAAATCAATCAACATAATATACCACATTAACAAATTGAAATTAAAAAAACACATGATCATCTTAATGCAAAAAAGGCACTTGACAAAATCCACCATCCTTTTTTTTTTTCCTAAATTTAAATTTTTCTCCCCTTCCCTACCCCCCTGTCTGCTCTCTGTGTCCATTCACTGTGTGTTCTTTTATGTCTGCTGCATTCTGGTTGGTGGCACCGTGCATCTGTGTCTCTTTTTGTTGCATCATCTTGCTGCATCAGCTCTCCGTGTGTTTGGCACCACTCCTGGGCAGGCTGATGATTTTTTGCATGGGGCGGCTCTCCTTGTGGGGCACCCTCCTTGTGTGTGGGGCTCCCCTACATGGGGGACATCCCCATGTGGCACAGCACTCCTTATGCACATCAGCACTGCACGTGGGCCAGCTCACCACATAGGTCAGGAAGCCCTGGGTTTGAACCCTGAGCCTCTCATATGGTAGGCGGATGCTTTATCAGTTGAACCAAATCCATTTCCCTCAGCATCCTTTCTGATAAAAACACTTTGAAAGATAGGAATTGAAAGAAAATTCCTCTCTATGATAAAAAGCATATAAGAAAAACCTACAAGAAAAGAAAAAAATAAATAAAAGAAAAAAAGATTAAAAAAAAAAAAAGAAAAAGAAAAACCCACAGCCAACATCGTACTCAATGGGGAAAGGTTGAACACTTTTCCTCTAAGATCAGGAACAAGACTAACATGCACACTGTCACTGTTGTTATTCACCACTGTACTAGAAGTTCTAGCTAGAGCAATTAGAAAAGAAAAAAAAATTAAAGTTACCCAAATAGGAAAAGAGGAATTAAAACTCTCACCATTTGTGGATGACATGATCCTATGTTTAGAAAATTCTGAAATGTCTATGACAAAGCTACTTGAGCTAATAAATGAGTTTGGCAAAGTGGCAGGATACAAAATCGACATACAAAAATCAGTAATGTTTCTGTACACTAGTATTAACAATCTCAGGAGTAAATCAGGGGAAAAAATTCCATTTACAAGAGCAACAAAAAGACTCAAATACCTAGGAATCAAATTAACCAAAGAAGTACAGGACTTAAATGCAGAAAAGTACAAAACAATGCTAAAAGAAATTGATGGGGACTTAAACAAATGGAAAGACATCCCATGTTCATGGATTAGAAGACAAAATATCATGAATATGTCAGTCCTACCCAAACTGATTTATAGATTCAATGCGATACCAATCAAAATCCCAACAGCCTACTTCACAGAATTAGGAAAGGCAATTACCAAATTCATTTGGAAGGGAAAGTGCACCGAAATAGCCAAAAGCATTCTAAAAAAGAAGAGCAACATGGAAGGAATTTCATTGCCTGACCTTGAAATCTATTACAAAAGTACAGTGGTCAAAACAGCAGGCTACTGGCATAAAGATAGATACATCAATCAGAGGTAAAGAATTGAAAGTCCAGAAATAAACCCTTACCTCTATGGATTACTATTTTTTTTTAAAGATGTATTTTATTTATTTATTTCTCCCCACCCCTCATTGTTTTGCACTTGCTGTATCTGTTCATCTTTCTTGTTTCTTTAGGAGGCACACAGGAACCAAACCCAGTTCTGATATGAGAGGGAGGCACCTAATTACTTGAACCACCTCTGTTCCCTGCTTGTTATGTCTTGCATTGTGTTTTTCTTCTTGTGTCTCTTGTTTCAGTGTGCCATGCCTGCACATGATGCCAGCTCGCTGTCTTCTTTAGTAGGCACCAGGAACTGAACCAGGTACCTCCAATGTGGTAGGTGGGAGCTCAATTGCTTGAGCCACATCTACTTCCTGCCAACTGGTTTTTGACAAACCTATCAAGTCCGTGTTAATGGGACAGAACAGTCTCTTCAACAAATGGTGCTGGGAGAACTGGATATTTATAACCAAAAGAATGAAAAATGACTCGTATCTCACTCCCTATACATGAGTCAACTCAAAATAGATCAAAGACCTAACTGTAAAAGCCAGGACCATAAAACTATTAGAAGAAAATGTACAGAAACATCTTAAAGACTTTGTGATAGGTGGTGGTTTTTTGGACCTTACACCCAAAGCAGGAGCAACAAAAGAAAAAAATAGATAAGTGAGACCTCCTCAAAGTTAAACATTTTCGCACCTCACAGGACTTTGTTAAAAGGCTGAAAAGGCAGCTGGCTTAGTGGAAGAAAATATTTGGAAATCACATATCCAATAAGGGTTTAATATTCAGGATATATAAAGAGATGCTACAACCCAACAATAAAAAGACAAATGACCCAATTAAAAAATGGGTAAAAAGACTTGAATAGAAATGCAAATGGCAAAGGAAAAAAACACAATGAAAAATGCTCAACATCACTAATGATTAGGGGAATGCAAACCCAAACTACAATGAGATATCATTTCACACCTATCAGAATGGTCACTGTTAAAAAGACAGAACTACAAGGGTTGGAGAGGATGTGGAGAGATAGGAACACTTATCCACTGTTGATGGGAATGCAGATGGTACAGCCACTGTGGCAGTTCCTAGAGAAGCTGAATATAGACTTGGAACGTGACCCTGCAATACCTCTACTGGGTAAATACCCAGAAAAATTAAAAGCAGTGACACGAACAGGCATCTGCACACCAGTGTCCATAGTGACATTATTCAGGATTGTCCAAAGTTGGAAACAACCCAGGTGTCCATCAGTTGATGAATGGATTAACAAACTGTAGTGTATTCACACAATGGAATATTATGCAGCTGTAAGAAGAAGTGAAGTCGTAAAGCATGTGACAACATGCATGAACCTGGAGGACATTATGTTGAGGGAAGCAAGCCAGACACAAAAGGACAAATACTATATGATTGCATTACTATGAATCAAATATATTTTGTAACATATTGTGTGATTCCATTTTTATAAAATGTAAATATAAATCAATTTATAAAGATGAAATTAGGTTAGTGGTTATGTAGGGCTGGGGAAGGCATGCTAGCAGGTGTGGAGTTTTTCTTTTTGGAGTAATGAAATGGTTCTAAACTTTTTTGTGGTGATGAATGCACAACATTGTGATTATTACTAAAAGCCATTTATTATACCCTTTGGATGGATTGTATGGTATGTGACTGTATCTCAATAAAACTGCTGAATAAATAAGTAAATAATTACAAAGATAGCCAGAAACAGCGGCTATGCACAGCAGGGGATACAGAGAGATTGAGAGGTGAAGAATTTTCTTGTTTACTTGTTTATCTATTCTTTGTTTATTATTATTATTGAAATAATGAAAATGCTCTAATAATGATTGAAGTAATGAATGCACAACTATGTGATTATACCAAATACCATTGATTGTACACTTTGGATGAATTGTATGCTTTATTAATATGTACCAATAAAATTAATTTGTTAAATTTTTTTTTATCAGGACTACTCTGGAGTCTTATACAATCAACATAGCAACAATACTGACCTTTATGTGCTCTTATGCACTGTACTGTGTGTTCTAGATGAATTATCTAGTTTAGTCTAAAGACCAGTCCTCTGAAATAGGTACCATTTTCCTCTCCATTGTATAGATGGAGAAAGTGAGGCCAGAAAGTTTAAAAGTAACTCCCCCAAGGTCATGGAGCTGGTAATAGGAATTTATGCCAGAAAGCTTGTTGAACTTAAATCTTAATGCCCAGGCCCCATCCCAGATCAGGTAAAGCAGAAACTCTGGGGCAGTGGCCCAGGTTCAGTCTTGGCTAAGTGTACCTGAGTGATTCCAACATGCGGCCAGGGTTGAGGCTGGCCGGGCTGCACATGGCAGACGGCAGGTGATGTGGAGGTGGCAGAGGCAGGGAGGGTGCGTGGGAATCGTGTCGCGTGCGGGGGGGACGGCGGCAGCTGCTCTTGCTCCTGCACACAGACTGACGAGGCTCCACTGTTGGCCCCTGGGCACTGGCAGCATCCTGTGTGTTCTTGGTGGGCAAGTAAAGATGGCCAGCGGACTGAGCCTCTCTGTGAGTATTGAGAGAGAGAGAATGTGTATGGTGTATACATGTGCCTGTGAGTCAGTGTATGCTCATGTGTGTGCTCTGATGTACGTGTATAAACATGTGCATGTGAGAAAGTGTGTACGTGTATAAGTGTATCTTGTGTGTGTGTGAGCGAGGGTATGGGTATATATGTGTATGCATGTAGTTGTGTATGTATGTGCATGAGTTTGTATGTGTGAGAGAATATGTACATGAGTATATCTGTATGTATGTGGAATTATATGAATATGCATACTTGAATGTATAATGTGTGTATGCATGTGTTTTTGTGCATGTATATTCATGTGGTTGTGTATTTTTGAGCACATGTATGCACTGTATACTTGTATATGTATTTGTACAGGGGTATGTATGAATGCTTATGAGAGAGTATGTATGGGTGTGAGTATATATATATACGGGTGTGGGATTGTGTGATTACGTGCAACTATTTATACAAGTGTGTGTTAGTATATGCACATGTGGTCGTGTAAATATGTGTGCATGTACATGAGTGTGTATGCAGTTTTCTGTGTGCGCATAGTTGTGTATTTGTGTAACGTGTGTGTACACTGGTGTATGTGCATAAATGTGTACATAGGTGTGCAGATGAGAGCATGGGTGTGTGTATGAGGGTAATCTGGATGTATGTTGCATCCTGTGGGTACGCGTGCGTGGTTATGCATGCGTGTGTGTGTGGGTATGTGCCTGTGTGTGTGCAGGGGAGGGCCTGGGCTACAGAGCGGGGAGCCCTCCCTCTGTTCCTGACAGATGGTCCAGCAAATGAGGCCCTCTCCGCCACCTGCCTGCTCGCCCTCCCTCAGGGCCCTGCTTCCTCCCTCCCCAGCCCTTCCCTGACATTTGCCCTGCTTGGCCACTGCGTGGGGAAGGTGGGGTGAGGAAAGAGCTGGAGGCAAGGCAGACCTGGCCTGAGCCCGCTGTGGCAGGGCAGGGAGGTCGGGAGGTAGGCGGCTGGGCTAGGTGTGCTCCGCTCTGTGTGTGCATGTGTGTGTGTGCGTTACCACGGCAGGGAGGCAAAGCCCAGGCAGCCCTCCCCAGCGCCTGGGCTCCATCCAGAGGGTGGGCAAGCAGCCCAGGGTGGAAGGGCTTATGCTTTGCAGACAAAAATGCCAGATGGTGGGGAGTTGGGGGGGTGGCACCCTCCAAGGCTTGGCTGCCAAGGGCAGGGAGGTTCGGGGCTCTGGAGAATGGGCCGGCAGTTGTACATGTGCTACTGTGGGTCTTTTCTTTTTGGGGGTGGGTGGCTAAGGCATTATGTTAGCATATTGCAGGATGTATTTCCTTTGGATTTCTACTTACCTGCTAAAAAATTTGATCATGAAGCTTTAGTTTTTTTTGATATGAGAGTACATGTCCTTGCAAGGAAGTCAGAACAGTTTTTAACCAGAAAATATTTATTGATGAGCTATAAAAGCAGCAGCAAATAGAATAGAAATTCAGATTGGGTCTTTAAATCGCGTGCGGGCTGCAGGGACATGGCTGAGTGGCTGGGTTCTACTTACTTTGGTAATGGCTTTCACCTCCTGCTGATTGCTTTTCTAAACGTTGTTTTCCCCTCTCAGAGCCTCCTTCAGGAAGTATTCCTGAGCCCTTCCCACTTCCGTTGATGTGCTTTGCCAGTTTCTCCTGGGAGGTGCAGAGCTTGCCAAGGTGCTGGCCTGGGCAGGTGTCAGGCCCGCCTCTGCCCCCGCCAACCCCAGCCAACAGGGCGTCTCCATGAAGGGCGCCCCAGGGCGCCTTGCTCCTCACCGGGGCCAAAAGCTTTTCTGCTTTTTTCCCCCCCTTCTCACTGAAAAAGGGCAACAAGGAGGAGAGGGATGACTTTCTGTGAGCGAAGTGCTTCCTGGCACTCCTCACAGCCCAAATGCTGATGTCTGCGCAGGAGGGCGGGGGACCTCGTTTGCAGCCTTAGAAACAATGGGCGGAAGCGCAGACGGGCTTGGAAACAGGTGGCGGCCTCGCAGTGCCGCGGACCTGCCAGCTCCCGGGCCTGGCCTCTGTTCCTGGGCCGCGGCCTTCCCAGGGCGCAGGGTGGCGTGCAGCTGTCTGGGGCTCAGCACCCCAGGTGGGATCCCGGGGAGGGAAGGCCAGCTCTCCTGAAGGGAAGGGCCTTCCAGCTGCCGACGGCATCCGTCTCCCCACCGCAGCCCCCTTTCGTGGTTCATGTCTGACTTGCTCCAGGCTCCAAATGCCATTTGGTTTAAACCAAACCGAACAAAACAGAGGGAAGTCTTTATTGACAAGTCATAGAACAGCCCCAAAGAAAGCAGAGAAGTAGATGAGCGGTGGCTCGTGTCGTGTCCTCTGCCTGGGGCGCCCCCTTGCTTCTCTTTCTGCCCAAATCCCATTTCTCCTTCGGGCCCTGCTGCCGTGTCCTTTCCTCCTTTCTCTCTCTATGCTCCTGTGGCATGTTTTAGACTTAAAAAAAATCTCATGATTTCCGACTGAAATGACTGCTTTCTCTCCTTGAGTTCAGAGGGACTATATTTAATTCGTCTTTGCCACCCTGGCGCCTTATACAGGTTCTGGCACATGGTAGGTGTTTGGTTGCTGAATGAATAAAGGAAAACTCCAGCACTTAGTTTTCTTTTGGAATTTGAATCACCAGGAGCAGAATATTATGATTCTCATCTTGGAAATGAAGGCATTTGGATGATGCTTGGGCGGTGGTGATGATGGTCAAAAGGTAGAAGATGATGATGATGATGGCAGTGGCATGAGTGTATGTTTGTGTGCGTGTGTGTGATGACACTGATTTGTTCGTGGACATACGGTCTATTTGTAACAGCATATATTACTATTTTACTTAGGATATAAAAGATTGAAGTAGAAGCCTTCCTGCACTTGGTTTCCACAGTTTCAGCACCTGCTGTGTTCTTGCTCGAACAGTGACGTCATCAGCACCATCTTGCACACGACCTCCTCCCACCTTCCACCTCTGACCTTGTGCTGGTTGAAAAGATTGCTCTCCTAGCGGGAAACACAGCTAGACCGTGGATTGGGTGCTGACCGTGTTTTGGGTGTGAAGGGTACAGAAATGAAGGAAGCACTGCCCCTCCAGCAAGGAACTCATTTCCTAAAGAGAGAGACAAATGCGTAAATAGATACTGACAAAGCCTTGCTAATGCTTCAACAGAAATAGGAACAGATTTTCTCTCCCTTTTTTTAAAAGATTTATTTTTATTTATTTATTTATCCCCCCTCCCCTCGCGGCTTGCTTGCTGTCTGCTCTCTGTGTTCTGCTCACTGCACGTTCTTCTGTGTCTGCTTGTCTCCCTTTGTTGCGTCATCTTGCTGTGCCAGCTCTCCGTGGGTGCGGGCCAGCCTGCCTTCACAAGGAGGCCATGGGAGACAAACCCAGGGCCTCCCATATGGTAGATGGGAGCCCAATGGACTGAGCCACAGCTGCTCCCCCAGATTTGCTCTTGAAGCGTGGGGCAAAGAGACCCTCACACTGGAAAACCCCCACTCTGTAAACCTACTTTGATTCCCCCAGAGGAAAAGTGTGTGTGGGGGGAGGTAGGCAGCATGTACAGCTTGTGCCAAGGCATGGAGTTTTTCAAATTCTGCGTGCCTTGTGGCCGTTGCTGGCTCTGAGCATTTGCTGAATTTTAGTTCAGTTTAGTGGTGACTTAGAGGTCCCTCATGTGCAACTGATCCTGCCCAGAAATGTGGGGGAGCAGGTGTAGAATTCAGCCCTTTCCCTGATGCCCTCCTCCTGCCGCGACACGCACAGCACTCGTGCTCACACACAGAAGCCCATGCACTGTTCTCTCAAGGCGTTTGTACACGGAAGCCTTCACGGAGGGTTGTGATGGACTGTTTGACACTGCAAAAACACAACTCAGAATTTAAGATCGGAATTTCTTTTATTTAATGTGGCTTCACCGTTTCTGTGACTAGGTCCTAGCCTTCCTCAGTGTTGCTTGAACGTCCTCTCTCTTCTCTCAGGATCAACGCCCCGATCCCTCCCTTTTCTTAGGGAGAAGGAACGCTCTCTCTCCAGCTCTCTCTCCAGCTGACCGTCGCCCGCAGGTGCCTGTCGGGTTACCTGGTGTCCCACAGGCATCGGTGCCGATCGGTAGGGGCCTGGGCCATTCTCTGCTGTTGGCTGTTCTGAACCCTGCCCGGGCTTCGCTCCGCACTCGGCTGTGACCTCGCACCGCCCGCCGAGGGCTTGGTTGACGCTCCGCACTGACTCGCTCCGGCCCCCTGACGCAGGCGCTCGGCCTGTCCACGCCTCCCCCGGCTCTGGCTGCCAGCGAAGGGAGGAGGCCTCTAGTGATTTGTTTGATAGGGGTGTGTTGAGGCTGAGGAGACCCCGGGACGTACATTTACCTACTCCCCCTCACCCAGCTGGTCAAGAGCAGGTGCAGCCGGGCGTGACGGCAGCGCTGACGGGGGCGCCCTCCCGCGGGATTGCACGTTCTGCGGTTGTGCCACTGGAAGCGGCGGGGGGCAGTCTTGCACCTCAGCTGGGGGTGGGGTAGCACCACACATCTTACTGTGAAGAAGGAAAAGATCAGACTGTGCTAATTCACACAGCCTAAAACGGCTGCTTGATTGAGAAAAGACGCGTCAGTGACCTTGACCCTGTCGTTTGAGAATGCAGAGAATAGCTGACATTCCGGCATCTCACAGGTGGGACAGAAGCCTCCAGGCCTATGGGCTTGTGATCCCAGAGAGGTTACAAGAAGGAGAGTAAGAGCCAGCGGGCCGGGCAGATGAGAGGTGGACATAATGTCTTGTGCGATGGTGGTGGTGGGAGGGCAGGTATGTGTAAGCACCTTGCTAAAAATATTGGCTATTAATTTGTTAGCATGAACCATCCTGGAGATTGTCCTCCAGGTCCTCAGAGCACTGGCCTGGGGATCAGGAATTTGGGGGTTGAGTCTGGTTCTTCCATTGCCAGGCTAGGTGACTTGAGTAGGCTGGTGACCTTGGTTTTTACCTTTGCCAAATGCCTGGGGGAGATGGAGGTATTAGGTGATTTCTCAGGTTCCTCTCAGTGTTACTGAGTTCCTTTTGACTATATTTTGAGTTCCTGTGACAGGCAACACTCAGGCTAGGCACTGTAGTCTGGGGTTTAAGGCAATGCCTCTGCCTTTGTGGAGCAGCCATACCTGCTCAGGAGGTAAAATGTGTAGAGACCTACGTGAAGAAGGCTTCGGGAGGTCATCACGCCAAAGGAGTGTCACATGCAGTGGTACTCTAGTAGTACTAGAGGAGGTGGTAAAATACTACTCTAGTAGGAGAGGAGGGACACTTTTTTGCAGGTGGGTGTGGGAAGGATCACGGAATGCTTCTTAGAAAAAGGGAGACTTGTAGCATGGTCTATTTGACAGGCAGAGAAGACAAGTGAAAAGTTTCAACTTCCAAATTGGGTCAGGTATTTATCATGGGGTGTGGCAGATTGAGATTATTTATGAATTCTCCCAAAAAGGAAAAAAAATCACGTTTGTAAACTGGTCTGTTCCTCTGGGTGTGATACCCTTTGAATTAAATTCAAAGGTTTTAAGTTGACTTGAGAAAAGATTAGGTCTTTGATTCAACCATGTCATTTGAGTCCCTGCCCCCTTGGTGGGCTGATATGAAGGGATACTCACTCAAGAAGACAGAAGAGGAAGAAGAAGGGAGAGAACTTTGCCAGTTTTCATTGTTTGCCTGGTAGTTTGCAACTGAAGAGAACAGAGCAGCTGAGCAGCTGATAGAGCCTGGAAAGAAATGAGCCAGACTGATTCAGGAAGCCTGAAAGAAGAGCCCTCTGCCAGCCCACAGCTGAGACTGGAAGGAGCTGGGCCCACAGAGCCTTAGGAGGAAGAAGGAAGGAGGAACCAGGCAGAGATGCCTGCGTCTGGCTTCAACACGTGGCAACAGACTTTGGTGAGAAAGCGGCCTTGAGATGGAGTCTTTAGGGCTTTGGAACTGTAAGCTTTTACCCCAAATAAATACCCTTTATAAAAGCCAACAGATTTCTGGTTCTTTGCGTCAGCACCCCTTTGGCTGACTAATACATGGGCCCAAGGAGAACCATGCATTTTCTGTAAATTTCTGGAATGAGGGAAGAGAAAAGACTGGCCGTAGTCTGATCACCTGAAAGGCAAGCCAGTGACTCTGTGCCTGGCATGTGCACAGGCCATCATGTCATTGCTACTAATGACATATTACTGATACTCCCAGGCACTATGCATTGCATTCTAACAATAACTCTACAGGAAAGTATTGCTAGCACCCCCATTCACAGACGCCTAAGGCACAGAGAGGTTAAGTAACTTGCTCAAAGTCACACAGGTAGTGAGGAGTGGAGGCACAATTGGATCCCAGGCACCCGTGCTCTTAACCCCTGCTACCACCTTTCTTGAATTAGAGTTACTTAGTTTTTCAAGAACAAGGCTACAGATCCAGCTGCCCAGTGGGAGGAGAGGGGTGAATAAAGAAAGCACCGTAGGCTAATTTTCCCATTTTTGGCTAAGCCACGGAACCCAGGAGAAGACAGTGGGAGTAGTAAAACTATGAGCCTTCCTTAGCAGGAGTTTACTCTGCAGGGCGAGGTGAGGTCAGAATGGTCCAGACCAGAGCCCAGGTCAGGGGCCAGGGTCTCTGAAATAGGGTAGAATGTTCTGAAAGGTGAACTGGGATCAGATGAGAGATAAACTTGTCCAGTTTGTGAGCTTTGATCAGTCCAGCTTTTGGGAGATGAGGAACAAACTAGACTCTCTGGTTCTTACGAGGTTGTTGCCTCAGGTTAGTAGAGCCATCCAGCCCTTGGGGAGATCTCCTAGCTTGATGTTTGGCATGGACTCTCTGGGGAACATGAGTCTGGGAACTGTTCTCCCCCAAACAGTTAATAGTCACATATGCTTTGGAAACTGCCACTCTGTCCCCTGGGGCAGTTAAGGTCCTGCTTGTGTCTTTTGGGCCTTATCATTCCAGGAAGCTGGGCTAGACTTCCAACAGCCAGCACCTGCATCTCTGCCTGAGGGCCTTCTCCTGCTGCCTGGCCCACTCTGCTCAAGCTTGGGAAATGGGAAGTGCTAAAAAATTACCCCTCCTACCCCCCCTACAGCAAAAGCAGTCTGTACCAATGACCGGCAGAAGGAGGTATACCAGTACCCCAGGTCCTTTCCTCTTAGGGAGGTGTGATGGTTAGGTCTGTGTGTCCACTGGGCCAGGTAATGGTGCCCAGCTCTTGGGCCAAGCAAGCTCTGGCCTGACTGTGAGGGCATTGTGCATACTTAAATCGACGGTGAGCTGGTGGCATCTGTGGCTGATTGCATGTACAATCACCTGAGGAGATTGTCTTCAGCAATGAGTAGAAGGCCTTAAAAGGAGAAGTGATTTCAGCAGTCAGGGAGAGAATTCCCATCTCTACTTCGGACAGCCAGTTTTTCCTGGGGACTCTCTCTGGAGTCCCCGGCTTGCCGCCTGCCCTGTGGATTTTGGGCTTGTGCATCCCCACAGTTGTGTGAGACAATTCTGTAGAATCTCATAATATGTACAGATAGCTCCTGTCTGTCCCGTTTCCCTGAAGAGCCCTTACTAATACAGGTGGGAAAAATCTGAAGTGCATTGTTCCTCACCACTTTCCAGAGAGCCCCGATGGGATTAAGCTCCAGTTTCCAACAGAGGTCACTTGCTTGAAGACTCATCCATTATGTCAGGCTTCTCTTCCCTGCCTCACTTCATTTTCCTACCAGGGAAACCTCCCAAATAAACGACTTGCTCTCATATCCTTGTGTCACAGCCTGCTTTAGGGGAACCTAAACCAAGATACCCCCCTCTTGGAGATTCCTATAGTATATTCAAGTATTAAAACATCTGAGAAATCTTGCAGTGAGGAGACCTGTTTAAATTTAACACCGGTGTTTCCCCAACTTTTAACCAGAGAATTCCTTTTGTTCTAAACATTTAGGAACATCCCATGGAACACTGTTCTGTGGGACACACACACTGTGGGAAACCATGGGCTAGCCCTACAGCTGAGCAGTCGGAGGCCCAGAGAGGGAAGGGAGTAGCTGAACCCATCCTTGGTGGAGCAGGGATCAGGCTTTATGCCCCTTCCATCCCTGGTAAGGCACATTTCCTAACCACCATGCTCCTCTCTCTACCCTTGATATGCAGAAAATTATATTTACTGCAGAAGAGCTAAGGTAGAATGTGAAAATCCTGAGTGAGCTGAGTAGGATTGTGCAAATATGTGGAGTGATTATTCGGAGTGGAAATGGGGGTTTCAAAATACAAGGGATCCCATTTTCTTGGGGTGTGTGAGTCACCATAGGAGAAAATGTGTCTGGGATACTTTCAAATCCACAAGTTTCCTGCAAGGGAACTCCAACTCCCACCCTCTGCCCCTGGGCCCTGGCCCCAAACCCACTGCTGATCTCAAATATTAGCTTAGAAGAAAACGGTTAGACAATGGTTTCAAGAGGGCCAGCATCCATCTTGGAATGTATAATACTTATCTCATTTTCATAGTCACCAGAGACAGCCAGGGAAGATAACCAGATGTTCAAGCGTCTCTTCCTTGCTCTCAATCGCTTTGCTCGCTCTATCTTTTTTGTAAATTGAATTTAAAGGGCCCGTTTCTTAGCAACAGCAGCAGTCAGTGGTTACAAAATCCTCTTGGCTATTTCAGTGCACAGGGTTTCAGCAGGCAAATGAACCTCTCAATACCAGGTGAGGACTGGGGACAGATAGCAAGGCCACTGTGAAAGCCAGCTGCTCCTGTACTATATTTGGGAGAGGTTCCCAAAAGACCTGTGGGGAGGGCAGGAGGACGAGTGGAACAGTCCTTGGCATCCGAGGCTTTGATGCTTGGTGTTAGACTGCTGGCTGGACTTCCTTGGGTTGAAGGACTGAGTGCGGCTGCTCTGTCTCTGTACTGGGGAAGCTGTGGTCTCAGTTAGAGTCTGGATGGCGTGGCATTGTGCAAAGAGCCCTACACGAAATCTCGGCACCCTCAAGTTCTGGCCCCAGCAGTACTGCTGTGTTACCTTGGGTGAGACACTTAAATTTTGAGCCTCAGCTTCTGTATCTGTCAAATAGGCAGCAATAACCATGTTGTCAACGTGACTCTCCACGTAACAGTACCTGGAAGTTCTCCAGAAGACATCAAGATTGATGACAGGCTCAGGAGCCAGTAATGTTTCCTTTTCTGGCCCATAATGCTCCCCTCTTCCCCGACCTTGAAGAAAGCAAAACTAGGTCCTGGAAGCTCTGAGACCCTTCTAAGTCTTGAGGTTGTCTCTAGGCTTGTGGACAAAAAGTATGGAGGTTGGAGGGTCCTGGGTGGTGAGGAGAAAACCCTCTCTGTACAGATCTGATGATCACAGCAATGAAAGGGGTTGGGAGCTGCAGGATGGTAGAATAATAGATATGAAGGGCTCTTAAAGATCTTTTATTCTAATACCTCTTGATGCTTGAATCCTTGACTACTGAGGTTGAAGACTCATGGCCTGGATCAGGTATGGCCCTGAAATGCATTTTGTTTGAGCCTCACAGTGTGTTGCAATTTGTTAATTTAATTGAGCAGTTAAAAACTAGGGGACTTTCCTAAAAGTGGTGATTTCCAGCTCCTTTTGAAAAATCAGAAGGAGCAATTTGCACATCATTGGGCTGGAGCTGAGCAGAGGCTATTTCATTTGGATGGGACCTGCCCTCTCTGGTTTGTCACAGTCCCCGTCACTCCTAGTTACCTTGTAACTGGGACCCCTTTGCTCATTTCATATCTACCTGGCCCTTGCAAGTACCTGCGTTTGAGGTCCCTGCTTTACCAGCAACCCCTTGAATATCTGTAAAGTGGGAATGTTAACTGAAGGAATTATTATTTGGATGAAATAAAATAATGCATGTAAAGTGCCTGGCACATGGCAGGGGTTAAAATAGTTAGTTTCCAGTCTCCTTTTAAAGCCTTCAAGACTTTGAGTCATTGTGTTAGTTGGTCAATCACTGGAGGCTTGAATGGTGGTCCTTTCTAGAGGACAACCTTTGTTTAAGCACAAAATTCTCTGCTCTTCATTTATTCATTCATTCCTTCATTTAGGCACTATTGTGGCAGGTTTGGCCTCAAAGGATTCAAGTTCAAGGCTTGTCTTGTCTACTTATGCTGTGGGTGACCTTGACCATGCCTTTGACTTCTGAGCTGCCCCAGTTCCATTCATTCATTTGCTTATTATTGTGGTAGGTATCATGTTGCTAGGTGAGGAGGCTTCAATGAGGCACAAGACACAAGCAAAAGAAAGTTTTGGGCCTGTTTCCTAGAAGAAGAACATGAGAGAGTAACTCGGGTGCATGTGGTTTATTGAGTAGGCTCTTCGTTAAAAACCATTTAATGAGGGAGTGAAGCAGGACAGGGAAGAAGAATATACTGAGGCCAAGTCTTGCCTAGGTCTGATCCCTGAGGTGGTGATGGGGCCTTGAAGCATAAGCCACACCCAAAAGTCCTCCACGCCTCACCCCTCCTCCCTTGAAACAAGAGGAGCAATCTTTTATACTCCCAAAGCAAGCAGGAACTGGCTGTGGACTGCCATCTGGGGGAAGAGTCGTATGTTTGTAAGACCTCTGGGAAAAGCAGCTCTCAGGAGCAGTGGGACATCTGTGACCTATTAGTAGTCAACATTTGTACCCATTGGGAGATGGGTGACCTGGCCCTGTAAAGGTCATCTGTGTGGGGCACCAACAGCGTCTACCATAGTCTACCACTTGTACCATCAGAGTCTCCCAATTCTCATACTCAGTCCACTCCATCTGTCACAGCTTCTCTAGGATTCAGTGGTCAAAATTCTTGGGGAAACTTATAAGAGAAAGATTACTGAGTTGAACTATAGTCCCTGTTGCTATAGTTGATCTCATGGCCAAATTGGATAGTCTTTGTCTTCCTCCTTTACCATCTGCTTTAGATTTCTCTTATCCTTTGCTAGCACTTCTGCTGGTTTGGGTGGCTTGCCTAGTGGGTGACCCAGTCATTCACTACCAAGGGGTCTTAACCCCTGGGTCACTGTGCTCTTATGAGAAAATGATTATGGTACTTGCCTACTTGTGGTTCACACTGAGCATGGGAGTACCAAAAGATACCCAGTGGAACACTTGCATTCTAAACACACTTCTCTGTGCTCCCACAATGTGGGAGCAGTTTGTACTTCCTTATGATCAGAAACAATGATGCTTTCCATGTGATAACACTTTCTGTGCTTGCTGATCTAACCCAAGAAACAGTGGTAGTAGTTTGGTGAGAAAACACCTCTCCTTTGGGCTTGTGGGTAACTCCATCTCTGCCATCATGGTTACTCTGTTAAATGGGCTCATTGTGCAAACACTGTGGTGGCCAAGAACAGAGACTAGCTAACATTTCCTGGCAAAGTCATCCTGTCCAGTCTTCCAAAGTAGATGCTCCCTGGTGTAAGTCTTCCACAATAGCTGCTCCCTGGTGTACGTCAACGGCAATATAAGTTCTTTACATGTTCACTCCCTGATGTCCATTCACTTACCTCTACCCCAGACATTTTTGTCCCTGATCTTCAATCTTGCTCTTTCCAGTTATCTTAACTAACAAGCTATGTCATTTGATCCTTCCCTTCAGTCCGTGTGTATCCTTACCTCAGGCCACTTCTCTCTCCAAACACGGTGGATGGCCAGGTGCACTGCCTGAAGTCCACTGTGAGTATTTCCCCTCACTGCTGTCTTTCATTGTCCCTTGAGGGGACTGTAGTATAGCTATAGTCCATTTTTAACCTGTACCAACATTAATAAACCAAACAGGCTTTTCTTTCTTCCACCAGCTGGTCATAGGGAAGCTCCTTGGGAACAGAGGAGTGTGCTAAGGGAGAGACATTGTGCAAATGTGTTTGGTGGCACAGAGGATTGGCCATGCATTTGTTTAGTTACTTATGCTCTCTGGACTGGTTTGAACCTGAGCCTGTTTATACCACTTTCATCTTCTGATGGATTGTCACTTTAGTGGGTCTGATGATTCCTAGATCATGATGGACAGTTCTGATCTCATGGTCACTTGAAGTCCCATGATTAAATATTCTTGTCTCTACCAGGGCCTAGTAGCATGCCAGGAACTGTTTTTTTTTTTTGCATAGTATATAGGTGTATAGTTCTGTGCTGCAGATGGCAGGGTTTTGTATAGTTTTCTGCTGCAGATGGTATGGATTTACTTCATAACCCCCTGCGTCTGCCTCTGCCTCTCCTGTTAGGACTTGCAGAGATTCCACATGCTGTCCTTTTCTACCATTTCCTACCTGATTCTTATGCCTATACTATGATGAGTGTGTGTGTATGTATTGGAGGGGGGGATGATGAGGACTTTGAGTCTTCCGTTATCAGCTTAGATCCTCTATCTAACATCCCTCAAAAGGTTGGGGAATTTCCTTTCCTCAGTATAATTTCCCTGTCCCCTGAGTAAATGACCATAGGGAATGACGACTGTATATGTTTACTGTAGTGTTACAGAGTCTCTTATGGGGACCAATCTTCTTTCCCATTGATGGATCTGTATCTAAGAAATGGTTCAGGTCTGGAAACTGGTCAAGGAACCGTGACACTTTCCATTGGGATATCTAATCTCAGCCTTCTGCTCATCCATTCATAATCTTTGACTTTGATTCTATGTATTAAGAAATACCCTTTTTTGGCTTCTGGGAATGCCATCTAATAACCATCACCATGTGTCAGAGGTCAGCAAATTTTTTTGTAATGGGCTAGTTAATAAATATTTTAGACTTTGCAGAGCTTATGGTCTCTTTTGCAACCTCAACATTGCCATTGTAGCACAAAAGCAGCCATAGATAATATATAAACAAATAGGTGTGATTATGTCCAACAACAACAACAAAAAAAGTAGTGAGTAATATCTGGTCGGCAGGCTGTAATTTGTCAACTCCTGCCATAGATCTCTGCAGGCCAGGGTCCCCTAGTTCCTTTGCTGCCATTCCAACTTTGCTGCACATATGATAATTATATCCACTTTGCTTTTAAATGTTAAGTACCACTACCATGCCTGTGCTATTCCTGAAGCTTATCATCCCCATTGCCACCAGAGGACCCAGTTCTCCTACTTTGCCCCAGAGAGTAGCCAGTACTGAGCTTATCAGCAAAGCTGGTGCCTTCTCACCAGTGCACTTCTTATTCCCTTGGAAAATGAAGTGTCCCCCGGGCCCTCTCAAGGAACAGGGTCTGCTGGTGATCTAAGCCATTCTTCATTTCTTCTGATGACATATATTAAGCAATGCCTTTGTGGACTCCTGGGGACATTGTGTTCTTATTAGCCTTCTCCTTACATCAGAAGTCAGCAAAGGGTCAGATAGTGAATATTTTAGGCTTTGTGGGCCATATCGTCTTGCACAGTAGCCCTGTTTGAGTTGTCAGCCCTTTTCCCCACAGTCTGTCCCAGCAGCTTCCAAGAGCCATCCCAGTATAACGGATTAGAGTTGTCTCCTGGGGATCCTGCCAGGGGGTCCAATCATACAATACGGGGAGTGCCCCACAGCAACAAGCTTCTCCTTGTCTGATTATATTCTGCCTTCCCCCTTGATCCAGCACCCTCAGGCTTCACTTCCATGTATATTCTCCTGGTTTCTTCTGGTTCCTATTAGTTCAGGTCTTAGAAATCCCTCCCTTCCTTTGGCAGGCTGAGAACCCAGGGAAGTCATGCTGAGATTTGGTCATAGTTAGGGGTCTGGTGGCCAAAGAGGGCTTGTCTTATCCTGGAAGGCACCGGCCTCATTTGAGACTTCTGTGCAGGCTTAAAGCAAGGCGGGGAAAGGAGGGATGGGTCAGGTCTTTTCAGCAATCCTGAGGGATCCAAGGGAATTGGAGATTCAAGAAGTTCAAGTGTATCTACTTAAATATCTGTATCCCAAATTTCAGGGTCCCGCTTTTTCCTAGTAAGACCTTGACTTTGGCCTATGAGACTCACTGAGGCTGAGAAGGCAACTTTCTCTGAAGTTCTGCCATCCTTACAATTATATCCTGCATCTAGTATCAGTTCTGTCTGCCTTCTAACTGCATGAGAGGAGTGTCTCTTTAAATGCAGTTGAGGGAAGTGGATGTGGCTCAAGCAAATAAGCTCCTGCCTACCACATGGTAGGTCCATGGTTCGGTTCCCTGAGCCTCCTAAAGGAGATGGTGAGCTGCTGCATCAGGCAGGCATAGCAAGCTGACACAACCAGCTGATGCCACAAGAGACACAGGAAGAAAAACATAACGAAAGGCTCAACAAATGCAGGAAGCAGAGGTTCCCAGTGCCTCCTAAAGAGGATGGGCTGGATGGCGAGCTGATGCAACAGGCAGGCACAGTGAACTGACTCAACAAGATGATGCAAGAAGCACATGAGGAAAAACAATGAAATACACAACAAAGCAGGGCACAGAGGTGGCTCAAGCAGTTAGGCACCTCTCTCCCTAATTGGAGGTCCCAAATTCAGTTCCAGGGGCCTTCTAAAAGAAACAAGGAAGATGAATAGACACAGTAAGTGCAAACAATGAAGGGGTGGGAGAGATAAATAAACAATAAAAGAAATCTTAAAAATGCAGCTGAAGCTCTGCTTCTCACAATTTACTTTCAGGTGATGATTACTGGCCCAAGCTTGTCATTTCCTCTCTTCCAGACATCAGTGTTCTGTGTCAGCCACCCAGTTCCAATCCAGTAATCCTGTACTTGCTGTTTTTTCTGTATTTCTTGTACTCCAGAGATATTGTGTGAGTCCATGCATCCCCCTCTACCTGTGTCTCATCCGAGTTCACCGTGGGTGAAAATCTTAGCAATTACACTGCTACTTCATGTTCTGGAGTCCCAGTTCTCCCCCTGCTACCAGTAATGGGTCCTCCTGGCCATCTGGCCAGCAAGTTATCTGACTCCAGAAGCCCATCCTTAGAGCTGCTTTCTAGGACTCCCCTTGGCACCAGCTGTCTTAGGGTGGGTTCCCTGAGCCTGAGAAGGGCTTCTCTTTCCTGTGATTTGATGTGGGAGTACTCTTCAGGCAAAGCCAGTAGGGGAGAAAGGGAATTAGAATAGGGAAGGCAAAGGACCTGAGCGAGGCTGTGGTTGCTGATATCATTGAGCCTTGGCTGGATCCATGGTGGTGGGGACTCTGGAGCATAGATCACACTGCACGGTCATCTGCTCTTGAAGTAAGCGGGCTAGACTTTCGTCCCTTATACTGGACAGTCACTGGCTGTGGGTGCCCTTGGCATGGGGGTGTAACCTCTATGGCAAGGTGATTCCTCTCAGTCAAGAGCAATTCCCTGTAGAAGGGACAACTCTGAATTATCAGCCAGCGGGCTCAGTATTGTGGTGGGCAGGGAGCCACGATACCTGCTGCAGAGAGCATGGCATGTTCTGGTAACGGCATATGGAGTGAGGCAAATAGATGATAGTAGCTCTGGACCCAGGTGGTAGCAGTGGAGGTGGTGGGACATGGTTGGATTTTGGATGTTTTTTAAAAACAGCTTTATTGAGGTATATTTGAGGTGCAATAGACTACATAAAGTATACAGTTTGATTAGTTTCATCATATATATACACCCCTGAAATAATCATCATAATTGGATAATAAACATATTCATAATCCCCAAAGTTTTCCTTGTGCCCCTGTACAATCTGTCCCTCTTGCTCCTTCCCCTTGGTCTTTTCTACCTTGGTCTCAGACCACAGTTGTTTTTCTTTCTCTCACTGTAGTTAACTTTACATTTTCTAGAATTTTGTACTAATGGAATCATATAGTATGCATTATTTGTTCTTTTTCTGGCTTCTGTCAATAACTCATTCCTTTCATTTGCTGAGTAGTAGTCCATTATCATGAATACATCACAGTTTATTCACTCACCTATTAATGGACTTTTGGGTTGTTTTCAGTTTTTGGCTATTAAAAACAAAGTTGCTGTGAATATTTGTGTACAAGTCTTTGTGTGGATGTACGCTTTCTTAGCCAGCTGTGGAATATGGCTGGATCATATGGTAAGTGTACATTTAGCTTTATCAGAAACGGTCAAGCTGAGTTCCAAAGTGGTCATCCCATCTTACCTTCCCACCAGCAGTGTATGAGAATCCCAGATCCTCCACATCATCATTGTAGCAATTTGATATGGTTATGAATTCCAAAAATTGATATTGGATTATGTTTGTAATCTGGACTGTACCTGGGCATGAATGAGTTATGATTAGGGCTTTGACTGGGCCATGTATTTAGGCATAATAAAAGGCATGGCAAAGGACAGAGTTGAGGGTTGTTAATATTGGGCTTTTAATGTTGGAGTTTTGATGTTGGAGTTTGATGCTGAAGCTGGAGCCCCAGGGAGAGAGACTGAGCTATTTTCCTGAGAGTCTACAGCTGACCTTGTGGAGAGAGGCAAAGTCTAGAGAGCCTCATGGTCTACAGCTGACCTTGTGCAGGAAACAGGAGCTGAGCCCAGAGGAACCCAGGAAGCCTGAGCCCTCGCAGACGTCAGCAGCTATCTTCCTTCAATATGTGGAAATAGACTTTGGTGAGGGAAGTAACTTATGCTTTATGGCCTGGCATCTGCAAGCTCCTACCCCAAATAAATGCCCTTTATGAAAACCAACCCATTTCTGGTGTTTTGCAGCGGCAGCCCTTTGGCTGGCTAATGCAGTCATCAACACTCACCCTGGTGAGTCTTCTTAATTTTAGCCATCCCCAGATGTTCTGGTTATGGTTATTTAAATAAAAGATTTATTTATTTATTTTCCCCCTTTCCCTCCCCCTGCTGCTTTTGCTGTCTGTGTCCATTTGCTCTGTGATCCTCTGTATCTATTTCTCTTTTTGTCTTCTCTTCTCATTTTTTCTCCTCTAGGATTCACTGGGATTTGATCCTGGGGACCTCTGATGTGGAAAGAGATTCCCTGTCAGCTGTGCCACTTCAGTTCCTGGTCTCTGCTGTGCTTCACCTTGACTCTCCCCTTCTTCTCTCTTTTGTTGTGTCATCATCTTGCTGCGGGACTCACTTGCTCACCCTGTGGGCACTTGGCTCGCCATGCGGGCACTGGCTCGCTGTGCGGGCACTGGCTCACCATGCAGACACTTGTGCGGGCACTGGCTCGCTGTGCGGGCACTTGGCTCACCATGCAGACACTTGTGCGGGCACTGGCTCGCTGTGCGGGCACTGGCTCACCATGCAGACACTTGTGCGGGCACTGGCTCGCTGTGCGGGCACTGGCTCACCATGCAGACACTTGTGCGGGCACTGGCTCGCTGTGCGGGCACTGGCTCACCATGCAGACACTTGTGCGGGCACTGGCTCGCTGTGCGGGCACTGGCTCACCATGCAGACACTTGTGCGGGCACTGGCTCGCTGTGCGGGCACTTGGCTCACCATGCAGACACTTGTGCGGGCACTGGCTCGCTGTGCGGGCACTGGCTCACCATGCAGACACTTGTGCGGGCACTGGCTCGCTGTGCGGGCACTGGCTCACCATGCAGACACTTGTGCGGGCACTGGCTCGCTGTGCGGGCACTGGCTCACCATGCAGACACTTGTGCGGGCACTGGCTCGCTGTGCGGGCACTGGCTCACCATGCAGACACTTGTGCGGGCACTGGCTCGCTGTGCGGGCACTGGCTCACCACGGAGGTACTTGCATGAGCCCTGGGCTCACCACGTGGGCACTCGGCTCTCCACACAGGTACACAGCTCACCACACGGAAACTGGCTCTCCATGCAGGCACGCTTTCTCTTCTTCTTTTTCACCAGGAGGCCCCAGGGATCTAGCCCAGGTCCTCCCATATGGTAGGCAGAAGCCCTATTCCTTGAGCTGCATCTGCTTCCCTCTCGTTATGTTTTGAAGGTAGACCCTATGGGATTTGTAATGGATCGGTCTGGAACATGAGAGTAAAAGAAGAGTTGTTTACTCGACAAATTTAGAGCGCCTCCTGTATCCTTGTATGGTTCTAGAGGGGATAGGAAAGAGCCAAAGAGATATGATCCTTTTCCTTTGACACAGTCAACATCTCTTTTATGCCTGATCTTAAAGATCCTGACTACTGGTTAGATGTGGTGAAATCACTTGACCTTTCTGAGCAGTCCCAATATCTTCATCTATAAACTGGGAATAATTAATACTTTCTATGAACTGAGGTGTATTGGCAGCACTTAGCCCATAACCCAAATCCAAATGGTTAGTAACGTGACTGAAGCCATTGAAATGGTATTTGTACACTAGTTTTGCTCTTTAGAAAGGACCAGAGAGTCTCTGGTGTCCTCCAAAGGGCCCCAGGGAGCATGAAGTGAGCACACCGTCCAGTGTCTCATTTCCACCCTCTTCTACCAACTCCACAGGCACAGAATCTCAATCTGTGTGCCCCGAGCAGGCAAGGCGAGGTATGGGGCTTGTTTGTGTCTTTATTTTTAGCTGCCCTGGAAGATGGCTCGGGCTGCCCAGACTCCACGGGGAGCTGCAGTCAGGCTATATTTAGGCAGCACAGCTGTCCCTCTAGCCCTCCCTGTGTTCCTTGGTTAGTCATAATGGCTTTCAAAGGGAGCACATCACCTTCGCCTAAGCTGTGTTTTTATCTGCAGGTTCCCCCAGAAGAAGCAGAGCCTCCTTACTCTGACCCTCTTAACAGGCTTTCTGTGATGAGGGCAGTAAGAGAGGTACAACCTGCCATGAAGCAACAGTGGTTTCTACATCGTAGCCAGGCTTGTGCTGGGCGTGTGGCTCCTCCGTGCCCTGCGTGGCCACAGCGGCCACAATGGTCCACATTAGTTCAGCATTCCCGGCTTCCCCAGGGCTTCTACCACCATCACCTATGGTAGCCTCTAGACGGGTCTATGGTGCAGCATCCCTGTCACTATCCCTACGTTCTGGACGAGGAAACTGAGGCTCCGGGAAGTGCAGGACATGCCTAAGGTCACGCTGTGAGTCAGAACGTGGGCCCAGGCTGTGGAGTGCCAAGGTCAGGGTTCTTTCTGTTACACTGTTGGGAGTAATTGTGCAATTTCACGGCCTCTGCTCCATCCTGCTCCGTTATCTGCCTGCCCAAATCCTTCTCCTTTGAGGCTCAGCAGTTGGCTCAAATGCCACCATCTCCGGAAAGCCCTTTCTGATTTCTCCAGGTGACTGTGAACTTGTAGACATTTTACACTAAAGGGTAGATTGCAGCGGGGTGGAAGGTGGTTTAGCACAGCTCTTAAAATGTCCCTGTCTTACCTCCTCTGCTGGATCACAGGCTTCTCGAGGGCAGGAATCACCACTAATCGTTTCCATAGTCCCCACATCATCTAGGGTAGGTTGCACGAGCACATAATAGGTGCTTAGGAAGTTCCAATTGAACTTGGCTGGACCCCCACAGAGCCTGTGCAGCGTTGGCCATCAGACGGTCCTTGAGGCCATAGCCTGGCTCAGCCGTTTGCTGGACCTAGGCTGTCTAACCACCTACTCTCGACCTTCGGTTGCTTCCCTATAATGTGGGAATCATCCTATTCCTATCTTAGAAGATTATTGTGAGGATCAAAGCTGCTAATGTGAATAAAGATGGTATGTGTTACACAGCCTGGTGCATAAGGAGCGCTAAAAATATTTGCCGAGGAGATTCCTATCCTTTATTCAGCAGCCTTGCCCGATTCTCTTGGCAGGACCGAGGATCAGCTGATTTACGACATCAGCTAGCACCCTGAGTGAATAAATGAATTATATTCATTAAGCAACTGTCATGTGAGATTCTTTCATCCATTCATCCATTCTCGTATCCATTCAGAATTGCACGGCTCACCTGGAAAAGGGTGGGAGCTAACCCGCGTCTTCCCCAACTCATGCACAGATCTGTCCTTTTGGCCAAAGAAGGGGGTCTTCTCTGCTTTCTCTTTCTGTTTGTTTGTTGTTCTTCTGCTTTCTTGTTGGAGAAGTCAGTCACCTTCCCTTCAGCCTCTCTTTACGATGCGCTGATGACTATGGCCCACCAGATGGACCTGAGCAGTAGGAGGGATAAAAAATTTTTGGAAAAAAATCCCTGAAAGGTCTGACGGGCTCTGGCGGGCACCCCCTCTCCAGGCTCCCTGCCCCACCAGAACCGCTGGGAGGGCTGGGAGCCCCGCGGGCAGGAGGGCCTTGGCGGCCCGGGGGGCGACCTGCCTAGGCTCCGAGGCGGGGCGCTGGCGGGGACAGCGGGGCCCGGGGCCTCTAGAGTAGAAGGCCTGGGTCAGCTCAGAAGCAGAGAGCGCTCAGGTGGGTGCGCAGCTGGGGCCTGGCCCTGAGGTCCCGCGGCAACAGGGGTGGGGTTGCCTCGGGAGCATGAGGGTGACTGGGTCGGCCTAATTCTGAGGTGGCACCAACCAGGCTCTTCTTGCCATAGGGATGGCCTTTGCTGGTCTTGTGGCAAGGGCTGGCAACACTGGCCCGGCGTGTGGGGACACCAGTGCCCTGGCTGGCGCTCCCTCCCCCACCTCGTCTGTTTGCTCGTTGTTTTTGCTCGTCATTTTGCTCTAATTGTCTGCATTGTTTTGTTTTTTTGGTCATTGTATGTTTTTTTTTTTTCTTTCTGTAGGTGGCAATGGAAACTGAACTCAGGATCTTCCATGTGGGAGCCACAACTGCTTCCTGCTCATTTTTTTTTTTCTCATTGTCTTGCTTGCTGTCTGCTCATTTTTTGTGTTGTCATTGTTGCCTCATCTGCTCATTGTTTTTGCTTCTTGTCTGCTCATTTTTTTTTTTTCCTCACTCAATGTCTGCTTGTTGTCTGCTCATTGTTTGTCTTCCTCAGGAGGTACCAGGAACCAAACCCAGGACCTCCCGTGTGGGAGGTGAGTGCTCAACTGCTTGAGCCACATCCGCTCCCCCTGACTTTCTTATGAAGGACAGTGTGGCTTGACTCTAAGATGAGGGACTGCCTTAGCCAACTCTCTAGAAGGCTCTGCCTTCCAGGATGTGGTAGAGACAGTGATGACCAGATCATCTATTGTCCCTCTGCTTGCCAGGACCATGTGGCTACTCTGGCCAGTGGGCTCTGATGGAGGAGATGTGCATCGTGGCTGAGGAGCCAAGAACTCCAGATGGATTATGGAAAAGTCTGTCAGGTGGAGCAGAGCTCTCCTCAGACTCAGCTTGGTTCTGTGAACAAGAAATCTTTGTTGTGTGAAGACACAGGGATTTAGGGGTTGTTTACTTCCATAGCAAAATGAACACTTGGGATGACTGTGGAAGTTGCTGGCAGTGATGTGGATACCTGGATACTGATGTTTCATAGACTCAGCCAAATATTTCTCTTCCCTTGTCTGTTCGCTCGTTGTTTTTTCTTGTATGCACTTTTTGTTTGTGCTCATTGTCTGCTTGAGTCTGTCTGTTTGTTTGTTTTTTTCTTTAGGAGGTGTCGGGAACTGAACCCAGAATCTCTCATGTGGGAGATGGGCACTCAACTGCTTGAGCCACATCCTCTTCTGTCTCGTTTGTTTTTGCTCATTGTCTGCTAGTTGTCTGCTTATTGTTTTTGCTTGTTGTCTGCTCATTATTTTTTCTTGTCTGCTCATTGTTTTTGCTTGATGTCTGCTTGTCTGCTTGTTGTTTGTTTATCTTCATTAGGAGGCACCAGGAACCGAACCTGGGACCTCCATGTGGGAGGTATGTACTCAACTGCTTGAGCCACATCTGCTCCATCAGCCAAATATTTTTGAAGAGTACCAGGAGTTAAAAATGCTTTTTGACCTGAATCAAGGGGGAAATGGAAAGGACAAATGAGTTTATATGGCTATGAATCTCCAAAAAGAGCTGGGAGGTTATCAGAGGGGTTGCCCTTATGCACACCTCAGCAGAGTCCCAGAGACAGATAAAGTAGATACAACCCTGGGTATTGGTTCTTCTGAGGGCTACAGACACCCACAGGTTCTATGGTCATGGAAGATGGAGTTCAGTGCCATGTCAGTTGGCCCTACTTTGGAGTTTGTGTTTCTGTGTGATGGAGCTGGACTCAGATGTGATCTTTTTTCACAAACCTCTCCTGTTACTTTTACCAGACCTGTAGTTAGTGCTGGGGTTTAATATATACCCAGGGGACCTGAATCTCTGGACTGACCATGTGATAGCCAGGCCCTGAGCCTCAACAGACTTGCAACCCCTATACTCTGGTTTATTGGACTTACCCCACTCAGATAACATGGAGGTGAAGAAGGTCAACCACCACACCATGGAGCCAAGAGTGCCTACAACTGAAAGCAGGAGGATTGCATCTAGCATCCATGTGGAATCAAAGCCCCCTCTTGATATAGATGTGGAGTGGACACAACCATTCCAAGGTCCACAGGATGGAGGAATGGAGTATGGATTAGAGTGGACTTACTGATAATCTATTCATGAACTATTGTGATTAGTAATTGAAGAAAATGTGGCATTGGTGTGGAGAAAGTGGCCATGGTGGCTGCTGGGGGCAGGGAATGGGAGGAAGAGATGAGATATGGAGGCGTTTTTGGGACTTGGAGTTGTCCTGGGTGATGCTGTTGGGACAGTTACCGGATATTGTATGTCCTCCCATGGCCCACTGGGTGGAACGTGGTAAAGTGAGGACTATGATGTGGACCATTGACCATGAGGTGCAGCGGTGCTCTGAGATGTCTTTACCAAATACAATGAATGTCTCATGATGATGGAGGAGGTTGTTGTTAAGGGGGGAGGAGTGGGGTGAGGGGGGTGGGGGGTGTATGGGGACCTCATATTTTTTGAATATAACATTAAAAAAATAAAGACAAAAAGAAGTTCCATTTATATTGTGTTCTAGGGATAAACTCCTACACTGGACCTCAGTTACCTTACCAACCCTCTTGACCTCACTCAACAAATGGGGAAATTGAAGTTCAGAGCAGTTAACAAGCATAAGGCCATGTGATTGGCTTAGTGACATAACCACCCTTTCTAACTTTGCTTTAAAAAGTTGGGCGTAGCCCAGACTCTCTCACGGGTGCAGTGATGCTCAGAGATGAACTTACCAGGTGCAATGGATGTATCACGATGATGGGAGAGAGTGTTGCTGTGGGGGGAGTGGGGGGCAGGGGCAGTGGGGTTGAATGGGACCTCATATATTTTTTTTAATGTAATTAAAAATAATAATAATAAATAAATATTAAAAAAAAAAAGTTGGGCGTAAATGGATTTTTTTCATAAAGAAAATTTCCATTTGCCCATCGGCTTTACTCTATCCTCTCAGAGAAGCTTCATCATCACTTTGATTATCCCTTACATGAAGTTCAAGAAGCCACAGCAAATGGAAGCCTCTCTTCCCTCGTAGTCAGATAATGAGTATCAATAAACAAAAACTCAAATACGGTGGGAGAGCCTGCTCGGAAATGGGCCCTGGGATGAATCCTTTGGTGAACTCTTCAGGAAGGTGAATAATGGCTTTCATTTTAGCAGGCTTTGCAACCCAGAATTTTTGTATATTAGAGATTAAAAAAAAAATTAGAGATTAAAAAAACACTTATGTTTTTGTTTTCACGTGCACTTGCGTGCACATGTGCATGTTGGGGTCCTCGTGTACTTTATGGGAATGTGCGGATCAACACTGAGGCAGGAGACTGGGGTTGTGGAGGATACAGTCTTGATCAACATGTACCAATTATCCTTTGTTTAAAAAAATATTTTATTTTTTATTTATTTCTCTCCCCTCCTTCCTCTCCCCCCCGCCCCCAGTTGTCTGCTCTCTGTGTCCATTCACTGTTGTGTTCTGTGTCCACTTGCATTCTTGTTAGCAGCACTGGGAATCTGTGTTTCTTTTTGTTGCGTCATCTTGCTGTGTCAGCTCTCCATGTGCGCGCTGCCGTTCCTGGGCAGGCTGCGCTTTTTTCGCACCTGGCGGCTCTCCTTACGGGCGTGCTCCTTGCGCGTGGGGCTTTCCTACGCGGGGACACCCCTGCGTGGCATGGCATTCCTTGTGTACATCAGCACTGCGCACGGGCCAGCTCACCACACGGGTCAGGAGGCCCTGGGTTTGAACCCTGGACCTCTCACGTGATAGGCGAACGCTCTATCAGGTGAACCAAATCTGCTTCCCCCAATTATCTTTTTAGTACTGGTTATTCCTTCATGAGAATGAAGGAAATCAAGAAAAGCAGGAATTTGTTTTTAAAACTATAAATTTTTAGTATTCTGAAGGTCTTGATTTTTGACACGTCCCTGACTCCTAAATCTTTAGATAGCAAACATTCACCCATTTAGTGAGTAGTTATTATTCACCGACTTTGTCCCGGACTCAGCGCCACATGCACTGGGACTTTAGAGGTGGGTCCCTGACAGTGACCTTCAGGAGCCTGGAGCTTCCTAGGGGAGGTGAGGGAAGAGCCCATAGTCCTGTGACCCAGAGAGGAAGGGGCATGCAGAGGGCTAGGAAAATTCAGGAAGGAACTGTTCGCCTCTTAAGGAAGGGAATCGGAGAAAGCCTCATGGAAGAGGCAGCCTTTGAGGTGACTTGGGACAAGAAGGATGAGTCAGATTTTGATAGAGAGCAGGAGGGGGCATTCCTGACAGAGACAATAGCCAGAGCTCAGGTGTGAGGGTAGGGGTGAAATTAGACTAATGCGCCTCAGCAAGGAGGTGGAGACAAAACGCTGTTGCAGCATAACCTCTGATCCACCGGAAAATGCCAGTAACTGGAACCCCTTCTTGAAGATTGTCCCATTGATCAAGATTTTCCTCTGTGTGTGTGTGTGTGTGATGGCAGAGTCACAGACACCCACACCTGCTCGGCCCCCAGTTCCCCTGAGGACCCCCTTCTGCCTCTGGTGGGTGCCGTCTTCCCGCCCCTCCGTGGCAGGGAGGGGAGCTGCCTATCTGCCTGGAAGACACATTCTCGGCACGCCCTGCTGTGGCCCGCGGAGGCCCCGTTCCAGGAGGATTGGAAATGTAATCACCACAGTTTTTATTAGCAAAAGAACAGCAGGAACCCTTCTGCTGCCCATATGGACAGATCCCGATGGGTATTCATGAAGCAGTTTGCTACGGGAACAGCCGTGCTTAAAACTCCTCATCCAATTACCTTTGAACTTGCCTTTTCTGCTGCAGTGGCTGCTGCCGCTGCCTGGGAGACGTCTCACACGCCATGTGTCCTCGAGAGGGAGGGGCCTGCCCTGTCCTGCTCGGGGTTCCTGTACCCTGGAGGCTGGGAAGTGGTGGGCCAGAGAAGACCCAGGAGACTGGAGCCCGGTCATGCCCCGTGAGTGTCATGGCTGTTGCTCCAGTCTCATCTGTCCTCTTTTAAATTGTCCAGTCATTTGGAGCCAATAATGGCTTTTGGAGAAACTCATGGACCTACTGGGGCCCAGGACAAGGGGAGATTCTGCTAGGATATTTAGTCAGAGGGTAGAGTTTGCCTACCCAAACATTGTTTCCTGGCCATGTCCACATGCCGTTTGGGTAGAGGACAATGAATCCAGTGACCATCAGCTAAGATGCTTGGAGACATTTTAAATCCCAAATACCTCTTCCCATTGTTCCTACCTACTCGTGTGCATCAAAATTATATAACCAGATTGTGGGGAAGAATACTGTTTCTGAATATGGAGGTCAGAAATGCATAAATCTGAATTAAAGCAGAAGGAAGCCCAGAACAATGCCTTCTGCAGTTGGGCTAGACCTTGACATTCAAAGGCTGATAAAGGGCAAATGAGGATCAGGCAGGGTTCAGCCAGCTCATGTCTCTGGAGCTTGTGAAGATCAATACTAGAAGGAGAGTCCACTAAAGCAAACGTGACTTTATCAGTTGATGCCTTCGGGACTGGGCAGGTCTGCCCCTGATACCCAGGTAGAGAGAAGTCAGGGTAGTCGTCCGTTGCTCTGCCTGCCTAGCTGGCCACCTTCTGTCAATGGTATCTCTGGTTTCCTTTGGGGCTCTCTCACCCTCCCATACTTGGGCAGTGTGGTTTGACTGGACTGGTGTCCATCCTCCAACTCCAGGGATGCACACGGAGCTCAGGCCTGGCCTCGTAGGGTCCGATGCATGGTTCTGGAAGAGGACTCTCACCTTATTTGGCCAATGCAAGTCTTATTTGGAATTTTTGCTGAAACTCTCTTCTAACCAGGAAAATGTAAGTCTGGAGGTGTGGATGGTCACATTGCTGCCACCTGCTGCTGAGAATTACTCCCTCTCCAACTGTGTCCAAAGCTAGACCATCTCTGGCTGCTTGATACCAGAACCAATAGACCCTCTTCTGTGCTTAAGCCAGTTTGAGAAGCTTCCAGGGGTTATGATTCTTCCAGATGACCCTCTTCCCAACGGAACTGGCACCCAGTACTCCCAGGTCTTTCCTTGGGGTCCCCAAAGGTCTCTTCGGTCTTATCTGGGTGTGGCTTCCCAGGCCAGCTGGGGGAGAGTCAGGCATCTTCCCTGGATGTAGTATCACATATGGGTATGTCAGATGGTCTTGGATACAATCCTGGCTCATAGTAGTGGCTCATTAAATCATGTTAATAATCAGATTGCACATAGTGATGGGGCTTTGCCATTTCCCACTCCTGAAGTCAGGCTCACTCCTGGGGTTTAATCTACAGAGTGTGGGCTTTAGAATCAGACAGATGTGGATTCCTAGTCTAGCTCTGCCGCTTTCTAGCAATGTCTTGGGCAAGCTATTTAACCTTAAATAAGCCTTGGTTTATCTGGAAAATGGGTGTAATAATACTCTTCCCTCATTGGATACATGAGAAAATACATGCAAAACAAAGCCTAGTACAGAGCCTGGCATATTCTATGTGGGAGCTATTATTATGAATATTTCTAAAACCCCACAAAGAGCCTTTTAGGCTTTCTAAGCCAATGCACAGCAGTTGTTATTCCCTTGTATTTCCCAGCATTTCTTTGTCCTTCTGTCATTTCCCCTTCCCTCCCTCCAGTATCCACAGAGTGCTGTTTTGTTTTGTTTTTTTCTCTTCTGGGCTCTGTGCTCACATGTAGAAGATACACACACAGCCTGGGAGCTGCTCAGGGGCAGGACCATATCCAACAACCAGGAAAGACCAGAGCAGAAGAGAGTGTTTAAGTGTCTTCCAATGGAGGAACAAGAGGCTTGCTCAGGTGCCGGGGAAAGAGACAAGCCTGCTGAGGGCTCATGTCTTTATCCCCCTTTTCACCACATGAGGCTTTGTTTGCAGCTGAGAACTACCCTTGTTCCATCTTGGAGGTGGGGCAGATCGTGCCTTCAAGTCTGTTCATTTCCTGAGTACCTGCTCTGTTCAGAGTGGTGGTATCCACCCCGGCTCAGATTTTTCTCTATTTTCTTATCAGATTCTCTAAGTAGAAAGAGAATCATCAGCAGGATTTTTATTTTTGTAAAAATTGACAAGCTGATTCTAAAGTTCATATGGAAATGAAAAGGATCTAGAATAGCCGAGATAATTTTGAAAAATAAGAACGACGTTGGAGGACTAACACTGCCTGATTTTAAGGCTTATTATAAAGCTACAGTAATCAAGGAAGTATGATGTTGGCATATGGATAGACAAATAGATCAATGGAACAGAACTGAGAATCCAGAAATAGATGCACACATATACGGATGACTATTTTTTCCTCTTCTCTGGGTTTTCCCTTGTCCTTTCGCCATATTTCTGGAAGCTTAGCCAAAACTTGGTTTGGAAAGTGTTTTTATTCTGCCTCCCTTCTCCCTCCTCCCTCCTCCTCCTTGTACTCCCTATCAGTGCTGCTGTTCAGAAGCCAGCTTGAGTTCTGCTGGTTGGCAGGAGGACTGGAAGGGGAGGATTACAAAAGGGAAGGAAGACATTTAGGGGGGTGGTGGGTATGTTCATTGTTTGTGATGATTTTATGGTTGTCTGTAGATGTCGAAATTTATCAAAGTGGACTCAAACTGGGGAGTGGGTGGAGCTCAGTGGTCGAACACCTGCTTCACATGTTTGAGGTCCTGGGTTCAATCCCTGGTACCTCCTTAAAAAAAAAAAAAGTGAACTCAAATTGAAGATGGTGTCAGAGTAGCTCAGGCAGGGAGTAGCTCTCTTGTAAAATAGAGGAGAACATATAGAAGTTGCCCAAGGGAGCAGTGTTGGGGAGTCCTGCAGACCAGGAGAGTGTCACATGCATTGCCCAGAGGGACAGAGGAATGGAGAAGCCAAAGGGAAAATCATGAGTTCATGCTCCTGCAGCTGGGAATGCCACCTAACCCCAACCCCCAAGGCAAACAACCTTGGCAAAATCTGTGGCAGAGTGGACAATGGAGGGACAGATTCCTTTCCTGGAAGGCTGAGTATGGTTTCTCTTCGGTGACTGTAACTACTATAACGCGCTGGTTCAGAAGAGCTTGTGAAAATTGAAGGTTTCATCTCCATTGAAGGGTTTGCTGAGGAGCACCATTTGCTGGCCAGCTGGGAAAGTGAAGGAAGACAGGCTTGTGTCTCCTGATTCTTTCCCAGACACTATAGAGCTGGTCAGACCCCATTAGTGTTTCCCTGCCCCAGTTTTGACTACTTAAACAGGGCAATATTAAAGTTTTAGAAAAAATTAAACTGAAAATCAAAGAAGAGCTGTGAAACAAAGTCACTAAGCAAGACAGAGAAATTGATCAACAGAGCAAAAAGCACCAATATAAACAGATGTCTAAGTATCAACAAAAGACAACAGTCTATATAAGAAACAGGAAGATATGGCCCAGTCAAAGGAACAAGCCAAGAATGTAGATGAGACTCAGGATTTAAGATAACTAATAAATGATGGTCAGACAAGTCTCCTTCATCAATTTAAGGAGAAGGAAAATATGACTAAGAGATAAAGGATATTAAGATCACACTATATGCTACTCTAGGCCTTGTTCTTATTGCAGGTGTATAGGCTCAAAAGTGTAACCATTAGTATTACGAGCCCACTGTTGGGCCCTCCTTCCTTCCTGGTTCTTGCCGTTGCACCTGGAGGATTGCCGCTGCTGTCACAGGGCCCACAACAGTGACCCCCCGGCCAGGAGCCCAGTACCCCCCCAGCTGTTGTTTTTGTTTCCACTATGAGTATATATAGACATTACCATATACCCTGGGCATATGCCCTGTATAACTCCCTGTCAACCCTATATATCCTGTCATTAACATCCCATATCAGTATTCCTCCGCTGCCATTATTGAACCACTCTGTGATCCAAAACTTCCCGTAAAGTGAATCCCAACATAATGTCAGCTTCAGAAGAGTCTTAGATCACCAAAATTCATATATACAATATACAGTATTTCCCCAGATCCACCATAAAACCTTTTCCCTTACACAGCAATAATCTTTTAACTTATTCATATCATATTTCCTGAAACTGATGTACAGATTCCAACACTATAGTTTTCAAACAAGGTGACATTTGTGCTTACTATGTGGTCCATATTTTAGGCTGTACAGTTTTCTAAATTTTTTAGTTATCCTATGTTTTGTCTTATGGTTTTCATTATTAGTCTGTCGTCCCCTATATGTTTTTGGTGTAATATTAGCTGTTTTATATTCATCCTCGTGTACTCTCACATAACTCCTCTTTTGCCCCCTTATTTACCTTTGTTCCATCCATTGCACATCCATGTTCCCCTCCCCTTAGGGCCCACAACGCCTGCCAATCTAATACCCTGGGAGCCGTCCTTTCTCACGAGAGATACAGTTCTCTCTATTCGACGGCATTAGTCTTCCCCAGGATATGGGTCCACCCCACCCAATGGTAGAACCCACCTTGGCAAAATGAGCCTTCAGCTATTCCCTCCGGAGTCCGTCACGCATCAGACCATACCCCCTGAGCGTCCTAACCAGGTAACCCTCCTACTTATACTTTGATACGTTTTATTCAACATTTAGTTCTCAATGAACTTCTGACACTCTCCCATATTCGTATGTTGCCCCTCCCTCCCACCTATTTCTTGGACAATATTACCCCTCTTCCCATCCCCAGCCCCCCTCAAACCCAGAAAACCCCACCCGAAGGTAACCCCTTGCCCCCATTTTGTCCCTTCTTTGTGCTCATACTTACCACCAGCTCATCACAGATTCCACCCCTGCAGACATTAACTCACATCCTTCCTCCACCCCCTGATTTCCTGTAAGCCACTTTTCCAGACTCTAGCTCTCTGAGGCAGTTAACTTATTTCATATCATTGAGGTCATATAGTATTTGTCCTTCAATGCCTGGGTTGCTTCACTCAACATAAGATTCTCAAGGTTCATCCATGTTATCCCGTGCGATTGTAGTGTATTGGTTCTTACAGCTGAGTAGTATTCCATTGTGTGTATATACCACATTTTATTGATCCACTCATCTGTTGATGGACATTTGGATTGATTCCAACTTTTGGCGATAGTGAACAATGCTGCTATGAACATTGGTGTACATATATCGGTTTGTGTCCTTGTTTTCAGATCTGATGGGTATATACCCAGCAGTGGTATTGCTGGGTCATATGGCAAATCTATGGATAATTTTTTGAGAAACCGCCAAACTGTCCTCCAGAATGGTTGGATCCTTCTGCATTCCCACCAGCAATGGATGAGTGTTCCCCTTTCTTCACATCCTCTCCAGCATTTGTATTCTACTGTTTCTTTCATGGCTGTCAATCTTATGGGAGTAAGATGGTATCTCATTGTAGTTTTGATTTGCATTTCCCTGATTGCTAGAGATTTGGAGCATTTTTTCATGTGCTTTCTAGCCATTTGTATTTCTTCTTTGGAGAAGTGTCTGTTTAAGTCTTTTTCCCATTTTTTAAATGGGTTGTTTATCTTTTTGTTTTCGAGATCTATGAGTTCTTTATATATGCAAGATATAAGTCTCTTATCAGATATATGGTTGCCAAATATTTTCTCCCATTGTGTGGGTTCCCTTTTTACTTTCTTGACAAACTCCTTTGAGGTGCAGAAGGCTTTAATTTTGAGGTAGTCCCATTTATCTATTTGTTCTTTTGCTGCTCGTGCTTTTGGTGTGATATTCATGAAGCCATTTCCTATTACAAGGTCCTGTAGATGTTTCCCTACACTGCTTTCTAAGGTCTTTATGGTCTTGGCTCTTATATTTAGGTCTTTGATCCATCTTGAGTTGATCTTTGTATAAGGTGTGAGATGGTAATCCTCTTTCATTCTTCTACATATGGCTATCCAGTTCTCCAGGCACCATTTGTTGAATAGGCCATTCTCTCCCAGTTGAGAGGGTTTGGTGGCTTTATCGAATATTATATGGCTATATACATGAGGTTCTATATCTGAACTTTCAATTCGATTCCATTGGTCTGTGTGTCTCTCCTTATGCCAGTACCATGCTGTTTTCACTACTGTAGCTTTGTAGTATGTTTTGAAGTCAGGAAGTGTGATTCCTCCTATTTCGTTTTTCTTTTTCAATATGTCTTTGGCTATTCGGGGCCTCTTTCTATTCCAAATAAATTTCATAGTTAGTTTTTCTAGTTCCTTAAAGAAGGCTGTGTTGATTTTTATTGGGATTGCATTGAATCTGTAGATCAGTTTTGGTAGGATAGACATCTTAATAATATTCAGTCTTCCTATCCATGAACAGGGAATATTCTTCCATTTATTTAGGTCTTCTTTGATTTCCTTGAACAATCTTGTATAGTTCTCGATATATAAGTTTTTTACCTCTTTAGTTAAATTTATTCCTAAGTATTTGATTTTTTTATTTTCTATTGTGAATGGTATTTGTTTCTTGATTTCCTCCTGATCTTGCTCATTATTGGTGTATAGAAATGCTACTGATTTTTGCGCATTGATCTTATAACCTGCGACTTTACTAAACTCATTTATGAGTTCTAGGAGCTTTGTTGTAGATCTCTCAGGGTTTTCTATATATAGGGGGTTTCCTCCTGACAGCCTGCATGTTACTCAAATGTGGCCACTCTCACAGCCAAACTCAGCGTGTAGATGCGATGCATTCCCCCCAGCGTGGGACATGACACCCGGGGATGAGCCTCCCTGGCACCGAGGGATCACTACCACATACCAGCTGAAGAAGCAACTAGAAAATGACCTTGAATTAAAGATTCAATGCGGAACAGCAGAATATACCTGTCTACATATAATGACATGACTTCGGGTAGCTGTTTGACCTAATGTAAGGGGGAAATGGAAAGGAGAAATGAGATTATAAGGCTGTGAGTCTCTAAAAAAGAGTCTGGAGGTTGTCAGAAGGAATACCCCTATGTACAACTGAACAGAGTCTAAGAGACAGATAAGGTAGATACAACCCCAGGTATTGGTTCTTTTGAGGGATAAAGAGACCCACGGGTTCTATGGTCATGGCAGAAGGGGTTCACTGCCATGACAGATAGCCCTTCTTTGGAGCTGGTGTTTCTGCGTGATGGAATTGGACTCAGAGGGGATCTCTTTTCACAAGACTTGCATGCTACTTTATTGGAATTGTAGTCGGTGCTGGGCTTAAGATATATGTAGGGGATTCGAATCTCTGGACTGATAATATGACACCCAGGCCCAGAGCCTCAACAGACTTCAGCTCCTACACTTTGATTTATTGGACTTACTCCACTCAGCTAACATGGAGTTGAAGAAGGTCAACCACCACAACATGGAGCCTAGAGTGTCTACAACTGGAAGCGGGAGGAGTGCATCCAGTACCCATATGGAATCTAAGCCCTCACTTGACATAGATGTGTAATGGACACAACCAATCCAATGTCCACAGAGAAAATGTGGAATGGGTGTGGGAACGGTAGCCATGGTGGCTGCTGGGTGTGGGGAATGGGAGGAAGAGATGAGATGTGGAGGCGTTTTCGGGACGTGGAGTTGTCCTGGATAGTGCTTCATGGACAATTACGGGACATTATAGATCCCCCCAGGGCCCACTGGATGGAACGTGAGAGAGTATGGGCTATGATGTGGACCATTGACTATGGGGTGTAGTGATGCTCAGAGATGAACTTACCAGGTGCAATGGATGTGTCATGATGATGGGAGAGAGTGTTGCTGTGGGGGGAGTGGGGGGCGGGGGCGGTGGGGTTGAATGGGACCTCATATTTTTCATAATGTAATTAAAAAATAAATAAATAATTAAAAAAAAAAGATCACAATAAAGTGTGACTATCTAGTGACTATATATTTTGTGACTATAAAGAACAGTTTGAAAGCCTGCAAAAGAAAGTAAGAGTTTATGGGTGGAAATGGATGTGGTTCAAACAATTGGGCTCCCATCTACCATATAGAAGGTCCAGGGTTCAATGCCCAGGGCCTCTTGGTGAGGGCAAACTGGCCCACGTGGCGAGCTGGCCCATGCAGAGTGTCAGCCCACATGCGAGTGTGGCCCTGTGTGGGAAAGCCGCCCTGTGCAGGATGCTGGCTGACACAGAGAGGTGGCGCAGCAAGATGATGCAGTAAGAGACACAGAAGAGAGAGAATAAGAGGACGTAGCAGAGCAGGGGAGCTGAGGTGGTACAAGAGAGTAATCAACTCTCTCCCACTCCGGAAGGTTTCAGGATCATTTCCTGGAGCCCCCTAATGAGAATACAAGCAGACACAGAAGGACATACAGTGAATGGACACAGGGAACAGACAACAAGGGGGTGAGAAATAAATAAAATACATCTTTAAAAAAAGAGTTTATGGGCATGAAAGACACAGTGGATGAGATTAAAAATGCATTTGAGGCATATTAACAGAAGATGTGAAATGTTGGACGAACAAACAAGTGAATTTGAAGACAGAACACTTGAACTTGAAAATATCGGAGAAAAGACAGAGAAAAGAATGCAAAAAATGGAACAAGTTCTCAGGGAATTGAATGACAACATAAAACACCCAAACATACACATTACAGGTATCCCAGAAGGAGAAGTGAACAGAAAAGGGATTGTAGCAGTTTGATATAATTGATGAATTCCAAAAAGAAATATTGGATTATGCTTGTAATCTGATCTGTACCTGGGCATGACTGAGTTATGATATGGGCATTGAATCCTCACCCCTTGGTGGATGGGGACTCATGATAAAAGGCATGGCAAAGAACAGATTTGAGGGTTTCTGATGTTGGAGTTTTGATGTTGGAATTTGATGCTGAAGACTTAAACTGGAGCCCTAGGAAGTCAGCATACAGAGGAAAGAGAAGCCAGCCCCTGTAAAGAAGGAAATTTGAATCCAGAGAAAAGCAAGCTCCAGGAACGTAGGAACCTAGGAAGCCTGAACCCTCGCAGCCATCAGCAGCCATCTTGCTCCAAATAGGCTTTCGTGAGGGAATAACTCATGCTTTATGGCCTGGTATCTGTAAGCTCCTACCCCAAATAAATACCCTTTATGAAAACCAACCACCTTCTGGTATTTTGCATCAGCACCCCTTTGGCTGACTAATACAGGGATAGAAGGAATATTCAAGGAAATACTGATTGAAAAATTTCCAACCCTTATGAAAGACATGAATATCAGTAATCAAGAAGGACAACATATGTCAAACAGAATAATTCCTGATACACTTACTCCAAAACATCAGATTATGAAAAGCCAAAGGTAAAGAAAGGATCTTGAGAGCATCAAGAGAAAAGCAATGTATTACTTACAAGGGAACCTCAAGAAGGCTAAGTGTTGATATCTCTTCAGAAACCATGGAGGTGAGAAGGCAGTGGTAGGATATATTTAAGGTACTGAAAGAGAAAAACTACCTGCCAAGAATGCTTTATCTGGCAAAATTATCTTTCAGAAATAAAGGTGAGTGTAAAGTCTTTACAGACAAACAAAAACTGAGAGAGTATGTAACCAAGAGACCAAATACAGAGGAGATATTAAAGGGTGTGTACAGCTTGAAAAAAAATGCAAGGGAAAGAGCCCTAGAGAAGAGTGTAGAAATGAAGAACATAAGTAAGAGAAATTAAAAGGGTTAAAAGAAGACAATACTAAGATATGACAACAGAAAGCCAAGGGATAAAATGGAGGAAGTAAGTAATGCCTTTATAGTAGTAACACTAAATATTAATACATTGAACTCCCCAATTAAAAGACATACACTGATATAATGGATAAAAAACATGAGCCATCTATTTGTTGTCTATAAGACACTCACCTAAGATGTAAGGACACAAACAGACTAAAAGTGAAAGGTTGGAAAAAAAAAAGCTAATAGCAATAAAAAATAAATGGGTATAGTGATACCTGTATTGGATAAAACAGATTTTAAATGGTAAAACTGGTTATACACATCTAAAAGAAAGAAAAAGAACTCTTATCTCACACGTATACAAAAATTAATTAAAAAATTAGTCAAGGGCCTAAATATAAAAACTTGAACCATAAAACTCCTAGAAGAAAAGGTAGGGAAACATCTTCAAGCTCTTGTGATTGTGATGGTTTCTTGGACCTTACACCCAAAGCATGAGCAACAAAAGAAAAAACAGATAAGTGGGACCTCCTCAAACATAAACACTTTTGTTCTTCAAAAGACTTTGTCAAGAAGGTAGAAAGGTAGCCTACTCAAAGGGAACAAATTTTAAGAAACTGTATATCTGGTAAGGGATTGATCTCCATGTTATATAAAGAGATCACACAACTTAATGACAAAATGATAAGCAACCCAATTAAAAATGGACAAAAGAATTGAATACATATTTTTCTGAAGTAGAAATACAAATGGAGGAGCAGATGTGGCTCAAGCGGTTGAGCACCTGCTTCCCACATGGGAAGTCCCAGGTTCAGTACCCGGTGCCTCCTAAAAACAAACAAAAAACAAACAGCAAGCAAAACAAACAATAAAACCAACTCAGGGGAGCCAACGTGGCTCAGTGGTTGAGCGCTGGCTTGATTGTAACCCGTTATAATGAAAGTAACAAACATTGTTGATTTATGGATGTGATTGTAGTTGAAACAAGTAGTGTAGGGAGATAAATGTTAGCTGGAGGACAGTTGGAGGATGATATTGAGAATGTATAACAATGATTTTTGCTGTAGATAAGGATGGTGGTTAATATAAATACAGGAAAGTTCTACTAAAGGGCATTAAGAATGTGGTGATACATGGGAAAAATATAACTAATGTAATCTATGGACTAGAGTCAACAACAACATTATAATGTTTTGTTTTACTAAAGGTAAAGAAAGAATATGGGGTTTGGTTTTGCGAGTTATGAATACAATTAAGCATTTTTTTCTCTTCTTCATTTTTTTCATTAATAAGGTGCCCTTGACTAGTCATTTAACTAATCTGTGTTCATCTGTGCATCTTTCTGAACACCAGAGGAACAATTGAGTTGGTAGATGCAATTAGAAGAGATAAAAGTACCTGGAAAGAACTTTTTAGGAGTAATGTTTCCACAACTTGTTGAGTTGCCTTTTTTTGTTATTTTATTTTTTTGAATTTAGAAACCTTATAAAAATGTACACTTTAATTATGTGCAGCTTGTTGTATACCAACTATGCCTTAATGATGCTGTTAAAAAAAAAGAGAGAATATGGCTGTACTAGCAACACCTGGATCAGTAAGGCAGTCTAACAAAGTTGCTGTTTGGGGGAAGATGAGAGTTACAACATCTGTGAAGCAATGGTCATTTACGCTAACACTGGTTTGAAAAGCCCTGTTGGACTCTGCATAGATGACCCTCATATACTTTTCTTAAAAAAAAAAAAAAAAAAAAATAAGATTAATGGTATCCCACTTAGTTTTCTTATGCTAGCACCTTACCAGAGAGCTGGAACATTTCCTGTGGCTCTAACATCCCCTACTCTGCATTCTCCCATGCTACCTTCACCCTCCCTATCCTTCTCATCTCTTTAGGTTTTGTTGTCTTTCTAGATCTAGGGGGAAATTGCCTCTTCTGTGAAACCTTCCAGGACCACACAGATGTGTGTTTTCCTTATGCCATGTACTTGTCCAACATTTATTTTCTGTGCTGCTCCTTGGATCACCAACTGTGTGTCTGGCTGAGTAGGGGCCACATAAATTAAGGCTTCAGTCTGGCATAAGCGATTGCTTTCTCAGGTTCTCCAGCGGTGCCAGGCCTTGCCCTGGCAGTGCTTCCCTTCTCCACGGATGAGAAGCAGGCACGGATTTGCTAGTGTCTTGAGTTAGTAGCAAATCCACCTTCCCAAGGGCAGCCCCCGTGAAACCACGCCTCTCGCCCACTCCCAGCCAGTCACACCAGCTTCTGGCTTTCTCCACATCTGGGCTCAACCTCCTCCCTGGCTCAGCGGCTGTGACGCTGGTTCCAGTCACCATCATCGCTTGTTCCCGATTCCGTTACTTTCACTCTTCCTGCTAACCCACCTCAGCAGCCAGAGGGATCCCTCCAATGTCACTTTTCTGCATAAAACATTTTTTAAAAACTTATTTTATAACTGGTGATAAATTTTTAAAAAACTTAAAAAAAAAATCTAAATTCTCCCGGTGGCACTCAGATTAAACTCAAAACCCTCAGCACGGCTTGTCGCGCTGTGCACCATCTGGCTCCGGCCGCTGCTTCTTACCTGCCTCCGTGCTCCCCTCTTTCCGTGCACCCTGCTCTCACGGGATTGGCCTTCTTCTAGGATCTTGTGCAAGCCCACCAAGCTCCTCCCACCACAGCTCTGTGGCCCTTGCCTTGCCCTCTTCCTGGGGCTCTCAGTCTACCCCCCTTCTTTGCAGTGGAGCTTCTTCAACTCTCAGCTCAGACACCCCTTCTGCAGAGGGGCCTTCCCTGGCTCCCTGTTTAACTTGTCTCTTTAACTTGTCTCACAGCAGCCACTGCTCATCCCTCGTGGTGTATATTCCTATTTGTAAGGGCGTATGTATTTCACTAGTGTAATGGCCATCGCCTCTGCTTGGCTGGGGGCACTGTGAGATCCAGGAGCAAGTCTGCCATTTACTGCTTGTGTCTTTGTCCTCAGCCCTGGGCTCTCAAAAAATATTTGTTCAATGAGTGAATGACTGAATGACTGAATGACCCTCAAGGGGAGTTCTGAGTGGACTAGCTCTTTGCTGTATCCTTTGTCCTATTGAGCTTGGAGAATGAAGCTATGTTTTTCTATCTTAAAATCACATTTCTGAAATCAGGATGGCTCATAGAATTGTTGCCAGTGTTTAATGTGGCAGTATTATTTTTTCCTTCAGAAAACTACTAGCTTAGTGATTCATTCTTACGGTAGTACATATTACAACTTAGAGTTGAAGTACTAGGAGAATCTTTGCATTGAACAACAGATGATGTGCCTAGTAGCTGAGCACACTGGCCCTCGGTTTCTAGACCCTTCCTTGTGGTCTCAGTCACAACACCTGCTTTGCGGCCTTGCTTGTATTGTGCTAGTCGAATATAATTTGTTCTTACATACCGCGGCTTCTCCTTGGAGCAGATCGTAAGCCTCCTGAGGGCAGATGTGGCGTTCTACACTTCCCTGTTCAAGGGTTCAGATTGGACGCAGCAGGGAAAGGAAGGGAAAAAAGGAAAAAAGGGAAAGGCCACTGGATGCTGGCCCACCCCAGTTGTCCCTCAGCCCCCACAGTGTCTGCTGGCCTAGCCGTGAGGCCTCGTGAACCACTCTGGCCTCCTGGCCAGGCCAGTCTTGACTCGAGACCCCAGGAGTTCTAGGTGGGACCTCAGGGTTCTTGCCTCCAGGGCCCGCTTGCACTGGGCCCTCACTGCTGTGCTGTCCATTCTGATAACTAGGGTTTAGCCCCGCTGTTCCACTAACTGGTCCCTGCCCTGCTCACCTGAGCCGGGGTGTCATGCTGTAGTCATCACCCAGCGCTAGGAGCCCAGTCCCTGGCCAGCCCCTGGACCTCTGTGCCGATGAGAAGTGGTGTGGTCCAATGGTTAGGAACACTGGCCTTGGGCTCAGACAGATTTAGGCTTCATCCCAGCTGGGCCTTGCTAGCTATGGGACTCTGGGAAAGTTGGTTTCTCTTTCAGAGCCTCTGTTTTCTCATCTGTAAAATGGAGATGATAATAATACACAACTTGCAGAGCAGCTGTAAGCAGAGTTTATGGTAAAACCGTTGAACAGCTCCTACCACACGGACACTGGCTCATGTCTAGCTAGAAGGGGTCAGGTGCTCACCCTTTTGGGGTGGCTAAGGTGGGAAGGGGACATGCTGGGGCTTCGGGCAGCTGCTACCGACTGACCAGTGCAAGCATTTAATGATTTAACAATTGGCACGGCCATACGGGTGTGCTGCCTGGGGTGTAGCGGAACGACCGTGCAGTGTCTGTGGGGCGCTCGAGGGGCAGTGCTGGGTGTAGAGTAGTGGGTTCCAGGGATGCGCGGGGAAATGCTGGACAGTCAGATTTGGGGTTGGGGGAGAGCTCATTTTTAGCATAAAGACTAGCAACATGGTAGATTTCAAGCTACCAAAATGATGTCACTGAACGCAGAGTTAGGAAGAGATGAGCCGTAGCTGGCAGTACATAGAAGTTCCACCACACACCTACAGACGTTAAACTCAACGCCATAGGTAATAGCAGAATGCAGTCAACTAATGAGGAAGTGAGGAGTTGGGAGTATGACCTTTGTTTTTGATATAACTATGTAATTGTAAGATTATAAAATTGAATTTTAGTAGTGGCTGTTTGGGAACAACTGGCTTGCAAAGTTTCTGAAAATTTGGCAGTGGCCTCTTGAGAGCTGCCACAAGTCATCCCAGCACGCCTTCGAATGGCCATGACGTCACACCTGTCAATCCACCTTCCTCACTGCTGCCTGTCGGCCTCTCTGAGACTTCGGTGGCATCTGGTTGGCCCGACCCGCTGCTCCCTGCGGCCTTACTTCCTTAGCAACAAAGCTGCCTGCCTGTGACCCCTCTGTTCCTGGTAGCGGGGCCCAAAGTGTGTGTCCCACCCTAGAGGACATGCCTAATGCTCAGGCCCTTTCCTCTCTCAGGGTGGCCACCCCACCATCTCCTTCACCCCCAGCTTCCCTCCTCAGCTGCACCTGGTGGGACAGTGCTAATTTGGGGAGAAGACTGTATCTTTAAGAGAAACTCACGCTGTAGGGTCTGAAAGCAGAGAAATGCTGCATTTCCACTCAGGGGTCAGAGAGAACCATCTACAAAAGAAGGTTTGTCCCGTCTTGGCCAGGCTGCCTGCTCCCCCTGCACTTGGCGGCTGTCCTCAGCATTTCTGCCAGGGAAAGCACTTGGCAAATGAATCCCCCAAATGCACAGAAATCTCTCCTGCCAAATTCAATTCTCCAACCAGTGATAAATGATCACCACTGGCTTGTGCAAGCGAAAACCTGAGCACAAACCCAGCAGCATGAGCTGTGGCAGCCGGGACAGGAAATTTACAGTCCCTTGAAACCCTGAAGAGCTGCACATCACCAAGTTATCCAATGAACTAAAGGGCCAAGCAAAGGTGGGGGTTTCCTAGAGCAGGTTCCTAAAGCAGGAGTAAAGGCTGCTGAGGAACGGCGCCGCAGACCTTACCGATCCACTCCTGTCTCTGAGCCTTTATCTCAGGGACACCTGCATGAAAGAGTCCGGGATCTGAGAGGCTTGTTGGGGGACAGCGGCCCTGTTAGCACACAGGCCTGTGCCTTATCTTCTGTGTCCGTGACAGGGAGGAGAAAGAAAGAAGAAGAGGGAAGTGCAGACTAGGAAGGCACTGGTCCACTGTGGAAAGAACTGGGACTTTGGAGGCAAACTGAATGGTTCAAATTTAGGCTCTACCACCTGCTTGGGTGACCTTGGCCAAGGTAGGCCCCATCTCTGAGCCTCGGGTTCCTCATCTATGAAAATAGGAATGGCAGTGCTGTAACAGAGGCTGTGAGTGCCTCGCCCAGAGCCCACGGGTCTTACTATTCCTGGATGCCAGATGCCAGCACTCTCCAGGCTGTGCTGGAGAACTTCCAGCTTGTTCTAGGTACACCATTGACACAGGAGTGGACCCCTGTGGCTACAGATAAATACCCCAGCTTCTCTACTCCTCGGTGGTATGACTGAGGCGTGTTTCCCAGAGTTTCCCAGCAGGGTGGGGCCTCACTAGGCCTTGGTACAGGAGAACTCGATAGCCCTTACTGGCTTCCTTTCCATTTGTCTCACTTTCCCTTTTCCCCACTGGTGTTTCCCAAGATCACCTCCCAAATGAACGACATGCACTGGAATCCTTGTCCTGGGGATTCCTTCTGGGGGAATCCAACCTAAGGCAAGTCTCTGTATCATGGGATACTTTTGAGGGCTGTGTAAGAAAATACTAAAATGTCCAGGAAAAAATGAAAGTGCACAGTGAGCTCGTTTATTAAGGACTGAGTAAGTATCTGTCTCCTGGTCCTTTCTCCATCTTCTTATTTCTTTCTCAGGAAGAACCTGATGCAGTGAAAACCTTTTCTCTCAGGCTCTCTGGCTATTTGCCTGGCAGCCATTTGCGCTAGCTGCAAGCGAGGGAGTGGGCGAGTGGCTATCTGCAAGTCCGTCTCCCCAGCTCTGGATCCTGCACCTCAGTGAGACCTGAAGCTCCCTGCACATGGGGTACGAGTGGAGCCTTGGGGAGTTCTTTTGGGGGCTAAACAGACTCAAGGATTAATTAGCTAATGCCTGTGGAGTGCCTCAGAAATGTCAAGTGCTGAGTGTGAAGTGCCATCACTTGAGACGGTTTCCCCTCTTGAAGCCTCCATGAAAGATGTGTCAATTACCATGCGCAGAGATGCCGTTGCTGAGCCTCCAGTTGGGGCTCTTAGCCAGGCAAATATTTACCGTCTCCATTACGCACTCAGAGCCTCCCAGGCCCCCAGGGACCCGAGCGCACAGCTCACCCTAGGCCCGGTGGAAAAGGGGCTCAGCCAGTGCTTGGGGACTGATGGGTCCTCTGTGGTGTCCACTTGGGAATTCTGCTGCCCAGCATCCCTTGGCTCTGGATCACCCCACTGCCGGTACGGGCTCCTCCAACACAACAGAGCCTGGCTTGATCATGCTTCCGGGGCCTGGGTCTGAAGTCATCTTCTTCCCTCCCAGACCTGTTGCTTCTCCTCCTTCTGAGGTTGGTGCCATCATCCTCCGGGGTGTTTAAGGCACCTTTGATCTCTAGCCTCAATGTCCAACCAACTCACAAGCTGTTAGGATTCTCTCTCTATCAGTTCCTACATCTCTCTCCTCCTCTCCACCCCTTTGCCCTCATTCTCTTCCCTAGTCTACTGCTTTAGCCTCTACACCGCTCTCCCAATTTACAATCTGCTCTCCACGTAGCCAGTGGAGGATCCATCTGAAACCCAGTTCTGATGGAATCCCTCCTCCTATGAACATTCGGTGGCTCCCTATTGCTTACAGAATAAAATCCTGGCTCTTCTTTTGGCTCAAGGGCCCATCCTGACTGGGCGCTAATTGACCTATTTTCTTATTTCCAACTCTTTCCTTCCATGTTTCCATTGTCCCAGCTTGTTTGATCTACCCCAGGACTTGGGTCCCCTCACTCAACAGATCAGACAAGCCCTCCTACCCTCTACACATGCCCCACCTTTACTTTCACGGACTTTTTTTTTTTCCATTGGGCCAGGGGTGGAGTGTTCTCCTACTTCCATTTGTACAACAGTATTCCTCTTTCTAGAGAACAGACCAAATACCACCTCTTTTTCCTCCCACCTCCCACAACAATTTGTTCCATGTCCTGAGAGGGCTACAGAGGCTTTTTTGAATTTGCATTGAGCTGACAAATAGGGAGTCAGTCTCATGCCTTCTCTATTAATGCAGGGTCTGTGAAGATGCTTTTGACAACCAAGGGTGGTACTGTAATACAGCAATCCCTCGGTCAATAAAGAAGGTTGTTGCATTTAGCCCCAGATTGTCCACTTCCTGGCTGTTATCTCACTGAGCATGTGTATGAGATTCTGTTTTTTCTTCTGGCCCTCAAGGAGCCCTTGTACCTAATATTTGTTCCCAGTGCTGGCAAATATTCCTTGTCCGGTACTTGTTGAAATAATATGAACTTGTGCCTTCAGAGACCTCCTGCTACGTTATTAAGATGTGGCATCTGTTCAGTAGGTGGGTTGATGGGATATTGCTGCCAGTGTGGGAGTCCATGGGCAGGGGGCTGCTTGAAACTCTCCTGCAGTCCCTTCTAGGTCCTTGTAGGTCCTGGTAGCCTCAGTTGACAGCACCTGGAGATGCTCTTGCTGGGAGGTCCTGTATCAGGACAGGCAGGATTTGAAGACCAAGGCTCCAGAGTGCAGGGAGCCAGTGTTAGATGGGCAGGTAGGAACTCAGGGGGTAGAACAGTTTCGTCAGCACTGCAGGAATGGAGGTGCTGGGAGCTGGGTGTATTGTCTAGTCCACCTGGGCTGAGGGCAGGGGCAGGCCAGGAGGTGAGATCAGTGGGCTCTGTAGGAGTACTTCCCTCACTGCTGGACAGGGGGCCAGTCTGGAGTTAGCCTGAACGTAAGGTGGCGGATTTCTGAAGGCATTGAGCCTAGTTTGGGTTTCTTCTCTTTTTTCTTAAAATAAGGCATGATGGGGTATCCTTGCCCCCTATGATTCATCCAGCCCCAGGAACACCGCAGTGCACAAGTCACAGCTTCTGTACGATGGTGCCTCTGAGTTGAGATCCCAAGGGCCCTGTGAGGCCCTGACCTTACTATACGGCGGCCTGGACAACAGACCAGGCCCGGACGGGCCACTGTTTAAAAGGCCTTGCGCTAGCCTTTTGAATTTATGAGACTTGGCAGAGAAGTTAAGATTTTTGACTGCTTTTAAAAATTTGAAAGACCTTACAAGACTGGGCTTCTTATTCTTACATGGCAACAATGGCTGGAACTGAGCAGGGGCTGCTGCTTTAGGCAGGACAAGTGGACCCTGGTGTGCTACGGACCACCTGGCTTGCTTCGCTCGTTTACTTTCCTGACCTTTGGCCTGGCCTTCGATCACTGTCAAGGGGAATATCGTTGCTACCATAGAAGACCCTTTACTACCAACAGATGAGGCCAGAACGTTGCCAATGAGCTCACGTTTCTGAATCATAGAATGTCGAGGCTGGAAAAGCCCTTCCAGAGCTTCGTTCTCATCCTCTTATTTTGCAGACAGCAGATCTGGCAGTCAGAGAGGGGAAGGGACTCGCTCAAGGCCACCCAGTGTGTTGATGGCAAAAATGAGATCAACAACACCTAGTTCTCCGCACTCTCAGCCAGGACTGCCCCCATTCCCTTTTCCTTTGTGTCTCAGTCCATGGCCATCAGCTCCATTGCAGACCTGTGCAGGAGCGGGGGTGGGGGTGGGCAGCCTGTGATGGGGAGGCCTGGGGGACAAAGGGTGGAGGCGGCCCAGGCCTGCCGGGGATAAAGGCTGAATGCAGGGGCGTTCAAAAGCCACTGGGCACTGAGCGAATTAAGCCATGCCTGTCTCGGTTGCCCGGGTACTCTTTATGCATCGCATAATGCCATTGTTCAGCCAGAGCCAGGGCCCAGAAAAAGCACTGTCTTTGCAGGTAGGCAGCCGGCGCGGCAGAAAGAGAGGGAGCAAGGAGAGGCTGGAATATTCCAGCTTGAAAACAGCAGCTGTATAATAAAGCCAGGCTGGTTTGTCTCCGGGTCCCGCTGTCCCTTCTCCCCACCTCAAAGTAGCAGCATGAATCAGTTCACTGCGGCAACGGTCCAGGCGATGTGACTTGCATCCCCATCAGCTACCTGATTGCGGTCCCTGGATGCGCGAAGCGCTGGATGTGCCTGGCATACCAAACCGCCCTCCACTGTGCCGCAGCTGCCGGTAATGAAGACGGCGGCCCTGCGCGGCCCTGTGGACGGAGCCGGGCATCCTTCAGGGCCACCGCTGGCCTTTTATCTTGTCCGGGGCTCTGGGACACTCACCGAGGTTCTGGGGTTGCTTTTGACCAGGGCCACCAGTCTGTCTCCAAAATGTCCAGACAAGCCCCTCGGGCCCCGGGCAGACAAAGGCTTGAAAGGAGAGGAACTGCACACAGCCCAGCCGCTGCCGTTTCTAATATGTTATTTTGACACACGATTAACTCTGAAATTTGCTTGAAGCATAGAATTGGGACCCGGGCAGATCCACCGGCCGGGACTTGGCATGGCAGGTTTCGGGTAGATTTGGGTTCTGAGGACACCGCGCCCTGCCCGAAGGGCCAGGGGTCGCCCACTAGCTTCGATGTCACCACTCTCGGGTCGGGCATGGGCACCAATCAGAAAAATGCACATCAGCCCGCCCAGGGCCCAGCACGGGGCCAGGGAAGCCGCGGGACAAGTGGGGGGAAAGCCTGCACAAAACCTTCCAACAGAGCATGCCGAATAACAACCCTTCCTGAAACGGTGGCGCTTATCCTCCGCTGACAAAAGACTGATTTGAGCTGTCCCCGGAGGTGGGATGAAGCAAACACAGTGCCTTTTATCTCCCCGTCGCTTTGAGAGGGGAGACAACTGGTGCAGAGCGTGGTGGGGAGCCCGGAGAAGGCACTCTCGAATGAAAAGCGTAATCTCCGGCTCCCCCAAACCGGGAGGGGAGGTGGGCTTTTATCCCCCACCCCGCCGGCTCCCCCCGTCCTGGAGGCGTCTGAATGGGAGCGGGGAGCTCCGAGGGAGAGGCTCCTGCAGCCGCACAATGCCACACAATATTGCTTCTCCGCAGGACCCCAGAGGAGGCCATCGGCATACGGCGTCTTACTTTGAAACCAATCCTCCAATCAGCTATTTAAATAAGAAATATAATCTCATTGAACACCAAGAGCTGCCGGGCGGAGACGCTTCCATTTACAAGGCACTTGAAGACAGTCCCCAAGCCCCCCGTTTATCAGGGACAGTCAGCTTAGGACTATTTACGGGGGGGGAAAGAGAGATGCTGGGGAGGGAGGAGAGGGAAGGAAAGGAATTGAAGTCGGTTATTAGAAAGCAGGCTGCCAGCAGCTCCGGAGGGTAAGCCCCTCCTGCATTCGCTGGCGTTCTCATGCAGAGGAGAGGGGAGAAGTCGGGGCTGCTCAGAATCCCCCTTACAGCCAGGACGATGCCCTGTGAACTTGTCGTTGGCTGGGGGAGGAGGGAGCGCAAGGTGGTGGCTGCTTGTGTCCAAGGGGGCTTCCTGCCAGCTCAAAACCTTGCCTATCATTCTTCCAGAAACATCTTTGTGCACACCTGAGAAGTTTATGGCTGCAGGTTCTTTTTCTTTTTCGTCGGAGGCCAAGTGGCTATTAAGACCCGGTGGACAAAGTTTCACTAATATAAACAGAGCCTGGCGAGGAACTGGGGCATGGGATACTGGGTGAGCCTCCCCTGCCTGAACTCAAGGCTCTGCCTCAGACACCAGCTGCGTTTCTGGGCTGCCAGTTTACCTGCCCTGTGGACGCTGGCCATGGACCTGTCTGGAGAGGGAGGCCCCTAGAGCTGCAGCTCCCCTCACGGGCCTTCCCATGGTGGATGGTAGTGGGGGGACTGGAGTCAATGGTCTCAGCGAGAATCCTGGTTCTGCCCCTTATTCCTTTCTAATCCACGTGCCACCAGCTTAATCACCAGAGCCTCAGTTTTCCTCATCTGGAAAAAGGGTTTAAGGACTGATGGACGAAGCACAGTGCCTGGTGGGTTGGTCGTGTCCCCTCTAGGGTGGCGATTGTGATACTGTGGTAAAGCAGTGCCCCTCTCCACTCTCAGTTTGTCACATATGATCCACTGCCCTGGTCACTCGCTTGGCCCGGCTTCTTGGTTCTGGGGTCTCCCCATCCTGTTCTGGCCAACTCGACCCCCGTTTTATCAAGCTCCCTTCAAAATACGCAGTGCTGAAGGGGCCAGGAAGGGACTCGCAGTTTGAGCTGGAGGACTTCCTGGAGGAGGTATGCTGAGTGAAATGGGCCTTGAGGGCTGGGAAGGATTTGGAGAGCAGAGGAACAAGCGATGCTGCAGAGAAAAGGCTTGAGGCAAGAATGAGCAGAGAGGGGGAGTGGAGGAAGCCGGGCTGGGTCAGGAGAGGGGCTTTGCTGGGGGGAAGGAGGTGACTGAAGTCTGCCCCTCCTTTGTTTGCTGCTTTGAACCATCCGGGTGCAAAGAGACGATGGAAAGCCCCAGGGGGCCCTAGAGGCCATCAGGAGTCCAAGGCCCTCACCAGGGAGATGAGGAACCCGGGGCCCAGAGAGGGTGGGAGACTTACTCATGGTCACACAGCCAGTCAGTAGGGCAGGACAGGAACCCAGGGTGCCTCGTACCTGTTTTTTCCCCCTGCTAGTAAAGCTAGCTTTAATTGCACACCTACTGTGTACAGGCATTGTTCTAAGCTCCTTGTCTGAACTTCTGCATTTAATCCTACAACAACCCTAAGAGGTAGGGATCATTATCCCCCTTTTAGAGGCCCGAGGTCACACAGCCAGGAAGGGGTGGAGCCCAGATTTAGGCCCGGCCTCCTGGCCCCGGAGCGGTGGGAGGAGCTGGCCTGGGTCTCTTCTCCTTTCCTGGAGGAGCTCGTGGTTGTCAGAAACAACCAGCAGAAGAGGCCTCAGCTTCATTTGGCATTCCCTCCCTCCTCAGCAGAGCACCTAACTGCCTCCTGCGCTCTGGAGGGAGTACCAGGGAGGCGAGAGAGGGAGGCCCTGAGCCACGCCTGCGGTGCCGGGAGGGTGGGCGCAGCGGCTGACTTCCGTTAAACAGCCGATGCTTCCTAGGACTGCCAGAAGCCATCCATCACGCCTCCCCGCTGCCCGCTTTCCCCACCTGCTCCCAGGGAGGCGGCCCAGGCTTGCGTTCGCCTGCACCCAGGAAGCAGAGGGGAGGAGGGCGGGCACGTCCCCCGCAGCCGCAGGCCAGGGGGCCTTGGCCTGGAAGAAGAGCTGCAGGGTTGGCTGGGTCATGGCAACAACTAGAGCACAATAGCCGCATGCTTGGTGTGTGCCCGCAGACCCAAGGACTTTACATACTTTATCTCCTTGAATCCCCATTGCAAGGTACAGTTCTGAACCCTGTTTAATAGATGTGAAAGGGAAGCAGACTTGGCCCAGTGGTTAGGGCATCCGTCTACCATATGGGAGGTCCGCAGTTCAAACCCCAGGCCTCCTTGACCCGTGTGGAGCTGGCCATGCGCAGTGCTGATGCGCGCAAGGAGTGCCGTGCAACACAGGGGTGTCCCCCACATAGGGGAGCCCCACGCGCAAGGAGTGCGCCCCGTAAGAAGAGCCACCCAGCACGATAAAAGTGCAGCCCATCCAGAAGTGGCGCCACCCACACGGAGAGCTGACGCAGCAAGATGACACAACAACAAAGAGACACAGATTCTGGGTGCCACTAACAAGAATACGAGCAGACACAGAAGAACACACAGTGAATGGACACAGAGAGTAGACAACTGGGCGGGGGGGTGGGGAAGGGAAGAGAAATAAATAAAACAATAAATCTTAAAAAAACAATAGTCGTGAAAACTGATGTTCAGGAGAGTTTGGCCCCTCTGAAGTTGCTAGGGCAGTGCTGAGTCCAGGCCCCCCACCCCGTAACCCTCTCTGGGGTGGGCTGGGGCAGGATGCCTGCTGAGTGGGGCGGAGTGGGAGCAGGCCGCGTCAGGGTGGGTGTGAGGGGTCCCTCCAGGGCCAGAAACGGAACAAGTGTCCGTGGCTGGCAGCACAAGGTTGTCCCTCCCTCTGCCCGGCTGCTCCAGCTCCCAGGCCGCCCCTGCCCGCTCCCCGCCCCCAGTCCATCACTGCCAGTCTCTCCATTCTCCCTGTGAAGGTCCTTAGTGCCTAACCCAGCCCTTCCCACGTCTGCCTCCTGCTTTGTGGGGAGGCCCCAGCCGCCTGGCTTGCTTCTGGCCTTGCAGCTCGCTGTCTTCCCCTGTCGTCTCCCCGCGGCGGCCCGAGGGCCTGTTCTGGGCCCCCTTCTGCGCGCTTGTTCCTCTGCTGGAAGCACGACCTTGCCGCTCACTTGGAGATAAAGCCCGCCTTCCTTGCTCGGCCTGATCAGGGGGGTCTGGTGGCCGCTCCGGGCCCCTCCCCGCTGTGCCGGGGTCCTGGTTATGCTTTTCTCTCACCAGGGGCATCGACCAGCTCCTCCTTGCATGGCGAATTCCTGCTCATCGTTCAGGCTCCAGCTCAGGTAGGATTTCTTCCAGGGAGCCTTCCCTGATTGCCCAGGCCAGGTTAGAGACCCCTCTGATGTGCTTTCCCCTCCATGGCACAAGCCGTGCTGTCCCATTTGCTTCCCCTGGTTGCCTGCCACCACCCCCACCCCCCACGCCCCATTGACTGTCAGGGCCTGGAAGGCAGTGACTGTCTCCTCACCGCGGTTCCACCAGCGCTTAGTGTGACTGTGTCCTCGCACCGCGGTTCCACCAGGGCTTAGTGTGACTGTGTCCTCGCACCGCGGTTCCACCAGGGCTTAGTGTGACTGTGTCCCCTCACCGCAGTTCCACCAGGGCTTAGTGTGACTGTGTCCCCTCACCGCGGTTCCACCAGCGCTTAGTGTGACTGTGTCCTCGCACCGTGGTTCCACCAGCACTTAGTGTGACTGTGTCCCCTCACCGCGGTTCCACCAGGGCTTAGTGTGACTGTGTCCCCTCACCGCAGTTCCACCAGGGCTTAGTGTGACTGTGTCCCCTCACCGCGGTTCCACCAGCGCTTAGTGTGACTGTGTCCTCGCACCGTGGTTCCACCAGGGCTTAGTGTGACTGTGTCCCCTCACCGCGGTTCCACCAGGGCTTAGTGTGACTGTGTCCCCTCACCGTGGTTCCACCAGCGCTTAGTGTGACTGTGTCCCCTCACCGCGGTTCCCACCAAGGCTTAGTGTGACTATGTCCCCGCACCGCGGTTCCACCAGCGCTTAGTGTGACTGTGTCCCCTCACCGCGGTTCCACCTGCACTTAGTGTGACTGTGTCCTTGCACCGCGGTTCCACCAGGGCTTAGTGTGACTGTGTCCCCTCACCGCAGTTCCACCAGGGCTTAGTGTGACTGTGTCCCCTCACCGCGGTTCCACCAGCGCTTAGTGTGACTGTGTCCTCGCACCGCGGTTCCACCAGGGCTTAGTGTGACTGTGTCCCCTCACCGCAGTTCCACCAGGGCTTAGTGTGACTGTGTCCCCTCACCGCGGTTCCACCAGCGCTTAGTGTGACTGTGTCCCCTCACCGCAGTTCCACCAGGGCTTAGTGTGACTGTGTCCCCTCACCGCGGTTCCACCAGCGCTTAGTGTGACTGTGTCCTCGCACCGCGGTTCCACCAGGGCTTAGTGTGACTGTGTCCCCTCACCGCGGTTCCACCAGGGCTTAGTGTGACTGTGTCCCCTCACCATGGTTCCACCAGTGCTTAGTGTGACTGTGTCCCCTCACCGCGGTTCCACCAGCGCTTAGTGTGACTGTGTCCTCGCACCGTGGTTCCACCAGTGCTTAGTGTGACTGTGTCCCCTCACCGCAGTTCCACCAGGGCTTAGTGTGACTGTGTCCCCTCACCGCGGTTCCACCAGCGCTTAGTGTGACTGTGTCCTCGCACCGCGGTTCCACCAGGGCTTAGTGTGACTGTGTCCCCTCACCGCAGTTCCACCAGGGCTTAGTGTGACTGTGTCCCCTCACCGCGGTTCCACCAGCGCTTAGTGTGACTGTGTCCTCGCACCGCGGTTCCACCAGGGCTTAGTGTGACTGTGTCCCCTCACCGCAGTTCCACCAGGGCTTAGTGTGACTGTGTCCCCTCACCGCGGTTCCACCAGCGCTTAGTGTGACTGTGTCCTCACACCGCGGTTCCACCAAGGCTTAGTGTGACTGTGTCCCCTCACCGTGGTTCCACCAGGGCTTAGTGTGACTGTGTCCCCTCACCGCGGTTCCACCAGGGCTTAGTGTGACTGTGTCCCCTCACCGCGGTTCCACCTGCACTTAGTGTGAACGTGTCCCCTCACCGCGGTTCCACCTGCACTTAGTGTGACTGTGTGCCCTCACCGCGGTTCCACCAGCGCTTAGTGTGACTGTGTCCTCGCACCGCGGTTCCACCAGGGCTTAGTGTGACTGTGTCCCCTCACCGCAGTTCCACCAGGGCTTAGTGTGACTATGTCCCCTCACCGCGGTTCCACCAGCGCTTAGTGTGACTGTGTCCCCTCACCGCGGTTCCACCTGCGCTTAGTGTGACTGTGTCCCCTCACCGCAGTTCCACCAGGGCTTAGTGTGACTGTGTCCCCTCACCGCGGTTCCACCAGCGCTTAGTGTGACTGTGTCCTCGCACCGCGGTTCCACCAAGGCTTAGTGTGACTGTGTCCCCTCACCGCGGTTCCACCAGGGCTTAGTGTGACTGTGTCCCCTCACCGCGGTTCCACGAGCACTTAGTGTGACTGTGTCCCCTCACCGCGGTTCCACCAGCGCTTAGTGTGACTGTGTCCCCTCACTGCGGTTCCACCAGCGCTTAGTGTGACTGTGTCCCCGCACCGCGGTTCCACCAGGGCTTAGTGTGACTGTGTCCCCTCACCGCGGTTCCACCAGGGCTTAGTGTGACTGTGTCCCCTCACCGCGGTTCCACCAGCGCTTAGTGTGACTGTGTCCTCGCACCGCGGTTCCACCAGGGCTTAGTGTGACTGTGTCCCCTCACCGCAGTTCCACCAGGGCTTAGTGTGACTGTGTCCCCTCACCGCGGTTCCACCAGCGCTTAGTGTGACTGTGTCCTCGCACCGCGGTTCCACCAAGGCTTAGTGTGACTGTGTCCCCTCACCGTGTGTCCCCTCACCGCGGTTCCACCTGTGCGTAGTGTGACTGTGTCCCCTCACCATGGTTCCACCAGTGCTTAGCGTGACTGTGTCCCCTCACCGCGGTTCCACCAGCGCTTAGTGTGACTGTGTCCCCTCACCATGGTTCCACCAGTGCTTAGTGTGACTGTGTCCCCTCACCGCGGTTCCACCAGCGCTTAGTGTGACTGTGTCCCCTCACCGCAGTTCCACCAGCGCTTAGTGTGACTGTGTCCCCTCACCGCGGTTCCACCAGGGCTTAGTGTGACTGTGTCACCTCACCGCGGTTCCACCAGGGCTTAGTGTGACTGTGTCCCCTCACCGCGGTTCCACCAGGGCTTAGTGTGACTGTGTCCCCTCACCGCGGTTCCACGAGCACTTAGTGTGACTGTGTCCCCTCACCGCGGTTCCACCAGCGCTTAGTGTGACTGTGTCCCCTCACCGCGGTTCCACCAGGGCTTAGTGTGACTGTGTCCCCTCACCGCGGTTCCACCAGCGCTTAGTGTGACTGTGTCCCTTCACTGTGGTTCCACCTGTGCTTAGTGTGACTGTGTTCCCTCACCGCGGTTCCACCAGCGCTTAGCGTGACTCTGTCCCCTCACCGCGGTTCCACCAGGGCTTAGTGTGACTGTGTCCCCTCACCGCGGTTCCACCAGGGCTTAGTGTGACTGTGTTCCCTCACCGCGGTTCCACCAGGGCTTAGTGTGACTGTGTCCCCTCACCGCGGTTCCACCAGCGCTTAGTGTGACTGTGTCCTCGCACCGTGGTTCCACCAGGGCTTAGTGTGACTGTGTCCCCTCACCGCGGTTCCACCAGGGCTTAGTGTGACTGTGTCCCCTCACCGTGGTTCCACCAGCGCTTAGTGTGACTGTGTCCCCTCACCGCGGTTCCCACCAAGGCTTAGTGTGACTATGTCCCCGCACCGCGGTTCCACCAGCGCTTAGTGTGACTGTGTCCCCTCACCGCGGTTCCACCTGTGCTTAGTGTGGGACCTATTCCAGAGCAGGTGTGTCATGAATGAATGCTGGACTTGATGAGGGAATGAATGATGTCCGATGGAGGCTAAGCCTCAGACATGGCTGTGGCCCGGGTCGGGTGCTCAGATGCAGGTGGCAACCCAGTAGGGGCGTTTTGGGAGTTGGGACACCTGAGTTTAAGACCAGACCTGGCTCCCACGAGCCGTCCGTCCTTGGCCTAGACGCTGAGCCTCTGTGTGTTGACACGCAGCCCGGGGAGAAGGCGACTCCTGGGCTGGAAACTCACAGAGAGCCAGGGAGGGTGAAGAGGCAGCGCCTCGCCCGGGAGGGAGCAGTGGCTCTGAGCAAAGAAGAAGGTGGGCTCCCTCTGGGCACTGGGAAGGCACCCCGTGGACACGCAGCCGGGGCTGGGCTGGAAGCTTCTCCAGAACCAGGAGGAAGGGCTGAGCGGGCTGGGCTCTGCAGCCAGGGGGGCCGTGAGGCCTGGACAGCCTGGGAGGGTCAAGGGGAGCGAGCAGGAGGCGGGAGGCCACCCGCTCCGGCCCGCTAAGGCTGGACTCTCACCTCCAGAGTTAGGACCAGCAGAACCTAGGGGCGTGGGGTGGGGGCCCGGGCGTGGGGTGTCGGTCCAGGAGAGGGGAGTGTGGAGGGGGGCGCCCCCGCCATTTAGCGGCTGTCTTCTTTTAATTTTAATATTACTGAGAACCCTGGCTTGAACGCCGGGCAGGCGCCCCGATGCGGGGTGTGTGCTGTGACGTGGGCACGTTGTGTGACGTGGCCGTTAGGCAGCAGCGAGCTGGCCTGTGGGGAGGCTCCAGGGCCTGGCGGGCCGAGCTCGCTGACCACCAGCAGACTGCACTCAGCACCCCTGCCCGCCCCAGTGCATATCCCCGGTCCAGACGGGGAAATTACCACTCAGCGAGGTGTAGAGGGGGACCGGGGGCCACTCGGACCCCGGGATCCAGGGGTGGACCCGCAATCCGCCCGCGGCCCCGGCGCGGAGGAGCTGGGCCTCGCGAGCCCGCCGGGGACCCCATATGGCGGGGTAGTGTTTTTCTCATCGCCTTCACGTTGCGTTTCTTAATTTAAAGCGGGAAATTCCATATTCGGCGCCTCATCAATCATTTTTGTGAGCTCCGCTCTGTGGAAAGCACGGAAAACATTTATATTTGCGGCTCAAACTGTCGAAAATGTAAAACAATTTAAATAATATTAACATTTTAACAGCCTCCACTCACGGCTCTGTGAAATTAACCATTATCTCTTGGAGTGTTTGTTAAAATTCAGCAGTGGGTAAGTGATGAGCCTTGAGAGCCAGGGCTCGGCCTGCGTGCGGGGGCGGCCGGGAGGGGCGTTGCGCGGCCCTTGCCGAGCTTTCGGAGGGGGTGTCCCGGCTCGTGCCGCGGGCTGCTGGACAGAGGGGGGCACTCCCCTGCCGAGCTGTGTCTCCTGAACCCTTGGGGCGAAGACCTCCCGACTGCACGGGGTGCTGGAGGCACAGAGATGAAGTGAACCACACTCAGCCTTCCAGGGACCCCAGGGGTGCAGGACGTGACAGGAAAAATGTACACCGTGGTGGGGTGTGTCCTGTAAACCAGACGGGAGGATACTGTGTCTTGGGAGAACTGAAGAGGAAGCCAGGAGCACTTCCTGGAGGAGGCGGCATCTGCACTGAGCCTTTGTATTTGGCAGTCACCAAAGAAGGGGTAGATCATTTCCAAGGCCTGGCCTTGCTCTAACCTCTTGGAGCCAGTGAGGGTCTGCAGGTTATCCCTCGTCATCCAAGCCCAGGCACCGGTCTGGTTCAGGTCTGGGTGGTGAGACTAGAGAAGCTAAGACTCAGGCAAAGAGTGAGGTGATTTTCAAAGAATGGGAATGAGGGAGGGATTTATTTATTTATCTTTTATTACTTTAGGGTGAAGACCCAGGCTCCATGGGTAGATGTAAGGAGATAGAAATTTTTAAATCTCTGTTTCCTTATCTCTTCTTTCTTATGTTTTACCACAAAATGTGACAGGGTAGACCAAGATGGAAAGGGTGAGCTCCCCGTCGCGGGCGTACCAGGCAGGTGCTGGAAGGCTGCATGCTGCGTGGCGGGGACCCCTCCCGTGGGTGCCCTGCATTCAGCCTGTCCGGGAGCCAGGCCCTGGCTAGACACGGCCTCCTTGGAAAAGAGCCATGCTGGCTGTTGGGGATGGCTGGCATCGATGAAGCTGCAGGACAAGGCAGAGTGGAGGTACGGTCGGGGAGGGGAGCCGGCTCAGCGTGGCGGGCATCAGGGGAGGCTCCTGGGAGGAGGCGGCAGTGCCTGAACCAGGTACAGAAGGACGGGGAGGAGGGGCTAGTGGTCAGGATCGGAGGGAGGCAGCAGGGAGTGGAGTTCCAGGTACAGGGGCGGTGAGTGCAAGGGTATGGACGTGTGAATGGATGTGGACTTGTGGGGACAGATAGGAATTCCGTGTAACGGGAGTGTCGGCAGGAAAGGGATGTGACGGGGAGAGGAGGCTGGGGGGAGGCAGGGTCGCACTGGGAGGCCCCTCTGTTCCTTCAGGGAAAGCTCTTGAGATTTCTGTGCTCTCTGGACTCCTTGCCTGCTAAGGACTGCTCAAGGACTGACCAACTTGCTGTGTGACCTTAGGTAAGTCATTTAACCCCCCTGCACTGCAATTTTCTCAGTAAAATGTGCAGAAGCGGCCCTGCCCACCTCCCACCTACTTCGGGAGACTCAAATAAGCCGATGCGCGTGAGAGCGCTTTGGCGCAAACCCCCACAGTAGGCCCAGAGAAACGCAAGGCGGCATTGTTCTGTAACCACGCTGCCTTCGTCTCTGGAGCCGCGGAGTCAATTGGAGTCTTGAGCGATGTCAAGGAATTGGCTGCTCTCTGTCGCTTGTCACAGAGACCCGTCTTTTCATTGAGCTCCTTTCATATCACTGCTGGCTTCATGAAAGAAGGAGCGAGAATCTTTGATATGTCTAAATATTCTGCTCCCACCACGTCGGGAGGAATTCCGAGGAAGAGCTATTATTGGAGGCTGAGCTGGCAGCAGGCGACTTCGGCAATCAGAGACTGTCAGCTTGCCCAGACAGCCTCCCACGCCTCCGACCGGCCGGGCTGCGCGGGCCTTGGCCCGGGGTAGACGCTCAAGCCGAGGCAGGTGAATGGCAGAGGCGCTGACCTGGGCAGGCAGGCCTGGCTTCCTGCCCTGATTCGGCATCTGCTTGGCTGGGTAACCCAGGCAAGTCACTTACCCTCTCTGAGCCAAGAAGGGATAATGGAATCCTTCCTAATGGATGGGACTTTTATGATGAGGGAAAATAAGATGCTGCTGAGTACGGAGCAGAGGTCTCGGCAGGCCGAAGGGTGACCCTGAGCAGAGGCCGCTGACACCCTGGGTGTGAAAAGGCCAGGGGATTGCTTCTTTGGGAAGAGAGGACTAGGATTCCATCCTTGAACAAATCAGATTCTGGGGGTCACTCGAGGTCTACAAAATTGAAATCTCTGGGGATGAGTGCTGGACCCTTTTCTAAGCCAGCTTCCAGGGGATTTGGGTGAAAACGGCCGGGCGCTGGTCCACACTCCGGCCCTGACAAACCCCTGCCTTGAGTCATCCCTCTGGCCTATGGGAACAGGGCAGTGCGCCCTGCCCGGCGCCTGACCTGTGAAGCCAGCCCTTTCCTCCTTGCTGCAGGGCCACACTTAGCCCTGGAGGGGCTCAGGGGTCCTGCGACCTCAGGTCCATGCCCGGCGCAGATGGCCGCCAAGCAGCGGCTCCTGGCCAGCTCTGGCCGAGGACAGTGTCATCCGCACCGTCCTCGCCTTACAGCCGTGTCCCTGCTGGCAAGCCTTGTACAAACTGGAGGCTCGTCTTGGCTTCGAGCCACACTGGGCTGCTCATCTATGGCTCGTCAGGGGCTTTCACTTGCACAGAGTTACCGAGGGTCGGACCGGAAAGGCCTGGAGACGTCACCTAAATCCAGGCCTTTGCTTAATTAAGGGGAGGGTACGGGCTTGGTAAGGCCAGGCTGGTTACTCGCACCAGAGCCCCTGTCCTGTGGGATCATCTCGTGTTCATCTGGGACCTGGGTTAACTCAAGGAAGGCACAGTCCAGCCAGGCATGCCGGAGCTTGGGACATTTTATGTTCTAACGTAGGCCAATATCCTTGGGGGCAGATTATAGCCTGTCCCTGGCCTGGCACTCGTGGTACGCTTGAACAGGCCTGCTGAATTCCCAGGCTCATGGAAGTCACCCCCTTCTTCAGGGCGACATGGCACAATCCCCCCAGTTTCTGCTTGCTTTCCCATCACCATACCAACTGGCCTCCCAGGAAATAGTCAGAGCAGTGGTGCTTAGTCCTGGCTTCACCTCGGAATCCCCCGGAGAGCTTGTAAAAACCCTGACGCCCGGGCTGCACCCTGGGCCAATGAAGCCAGACTCCCCGGGGCGGGACTCGGCATCAGCGTGAGTTAAGACTCATCGGGTGATGTCAGTGTGCGGCTAAGGGGGAGAATGGCGGCACGACGGCAAGGGTCCCAAGGGGCAGTTAGTAATGGTTGGAGACAGTTTTGGTTTGTCACGGCTGGGGTGAGGGGGCTTGGAGGATGCTACTGGCATCTAGTGGGCAGAGGCCAAGGACGCTGCTGAACAGCCCACAAGGCACAGGGCAGCCTCCGCAAGAAGGGATTATCTGGCTGCACCTGCCAGAGGTGCCACGGCGAGGAGGCTGCCTTGCCTGCAAGGGGAGGTTCAGCCTCAGGCCCTCCTGTCTCCCTGGCGTGCTGCTCAGCCGCTTTGCGTGAAGCCCTTCTCCGAGCACTGAAAGTTTTCCCTGGATGTGCGCAGTTCTCAGCATATGCCCCACCCTTGGTTTTTCTCCATGTCCAGTTCAGACAACCATGACCATCACAATGATCTTCAAATACCCACTCTACGGAAGCTGAAGGCAAACTGCTCTCAGACAGAATGGAGAGGCAGGGGCTATAGCCATAGCTAGAGCTGCAGGGATAGGATGCAGCTGCATAAAACACGCCCCCCAGGAGAGAAGTTCATGCTCAGGTAAAGAAGCAGTTGTGGGCAGCAGGGCTGGCACGTTGCACACGTGTCGGGGCCCAGGCTCCTTCTGGCACGTTGCTCTGCTCTCGGCAGCATGTGCCCCCCCCTGTTGTCCAGGCCGGGTATCGGAGCTCCAGGAAGAGGCAGCGTCGAGGCTGGCAGGGCACCCAGCTCTCCTGATGCTTTTGTTGGACTCTCATGACAACCCTGGTGAAGATCACAGAGAGGAAGTCCTATATCTCCCTTCTACGGATGAAGAAACTGAGGTACGGGGACGGAGAAGTTTCCAGAGGTAGGACTGGAACTCAGGATCTTTCTCCTACAGGGTTTTGAGGGGAAGTACCAGTGGGAAGAAGCGAAGAGCATCCAGATGAGGACAACAAAGACTATTTATTCAGTGCTGGCCAGAGCCAGGGAGTTGCCCACCATCGCTTGCATTTGGCAGGGACTCCAAGGCAGGTGAGGAGTGAAACGCTTTATAGCGGAAACGAGGGGAGACTTCGGGTGTGCCCTGCTTGGAGGCTGGTGGCCTGGGAAGGCCGAGGCGGGCTAACTAGAAGCGGGCGTCCTGTGTGATTGGTTAAGGAGCACAGTTGGCTTGCTCCGGGTGGTCTTGATTGAAGTGGGAGCCCTGCTACTTTGGGTTGATTGTTACAGGGGCTGTGGTTTGTTTTCCTGGACTGCTTGCTGGAGGTGGTGCCAGCGTTTCCTGGTCACTGTGCTTCAGTCTTTCACACCCCTTCCTCGCTTAAGTCGTTGCATCTCGGCTCTGGGTGAATTTTCCTGACCCTTTCAAGGCCGGGCCCCAAACATCTGGCGTATATACGCTCAGAGTCAAGCCACATAATGGAGAGAATGAGCGAAGGCAGTGCTTCTCAAAGCACCTAAGCCAACAGCATCATCACCATTCGGGAACTTGCTGGAAATGCAGATTCTTGGGTTGGACTTACTAGATCAGAAACTCTGAGGGTGGGGCCCAGATATTTGCATTTTATCACGTCCTCCAGGCGATTCTGATGCTCTGAAGCTTGAGAAGCACTGGCCTAAGAGATCATGGAGCAGGTTTTGCAAGGCATGGTGTGGATCTCCACAGGCTGCAGCCGGTGAGAGCTGGGACAGAGCTGGAACTACAGCCTGGAATGCTCCCCTCTCATGATTCCTCTCACCAGCACCAATTCTAGGCAGCTGATAAGTAAAGTAGGCTTATAATAGGGTAAGTTCAGCGCTGTGACAAAGACACGCCCAGATGGATTCAGTGGCTAAAAGAGCAAAGATGTCAGTTCTCACCCACGTAACATCCCAGGTGGGGTTCTAGGTGGATGGGCAGCTCTGCCGCTCAAGCCACTCAGGGACCTCCCATCTTCTTTCTCTCCCATCCTCCAGGGCATTGTCCTCAACTGTCAGGGGGAGGAAAGAACCCAGAGTGTTCTTAATGTGCCCGCGGGGAAGTGGCACGTCACTTCCACCCACGTTCCATTGGAGAGAACTTAGCCTCATGCAAGGGGTAGGAACTGTTGGCAGCTAGGCAGCTGTGCACCGGCCACCTCCCCACCTCGGCTGCCTGCTCTCCTCTCACTCATGCCCCGGTGAGCCTCTCAGTCGGTCCACAGGTCCAAACTCCTCCCACTCAGGCCCTTCTCTGTGGCTGAAACGCTTTGCTCACTCATAGCACAGTTTGTTCCTCTTATGTCACCCTCCCTGGCAGGCCCTCCCCCCATTATTCTTGCCTCCGTCCTTCTTGCCATCCACCTTGGGTTCGTACCATTGTTTGATTACTGGGTTTTAGGCTTGTTCCTCTCACAGCTTTAAGGCAGATCATAGCACCAGAGTCACCTGGGACCTCGTTAGAAATTCAAATCTCCATCTCCACCCCAGACCTAGTGAATCTGAAACTGTGGGGTGGGGCCCACCAGTCTATCTGGCCCATCAATGAATCTTTATGGGGTCCACCTGCACCCCACACTAAGCCTGCTCTGTGGCGAGCAACATGGAGAGAGGGAGGGGGGTGAGGCTTGGAGGGGGCAGACACAGCCCGGGACGGGGAAGACCAGCTAATCTGCAGGAAGCTGGCAGAGGCCACCCCACGGCGGGGGAGCACGCAGCGTTTGGAGGAGAGGAAGAGACAGGGCTGTTAGCATTGGGAGGTGGTGGACGTGGGGTCAAAAGAGAGGAGGTGAGGTGCCGGGGCTTCCACAGCTTGTCGGGGGACCCTCTCTCCTGGCCTCAGTTGACACATCTATAAAGTGGGAGGAAAGTAACACCTCTCAGGCTTTCTGGGCCAAATGAAACAACCTGAAAGGAGCAAGGATGATAAGACTCCTAACTGTACCATTTGCCGAGCAAATGTGCCAGGCACGGTGCCAAGTGCTTTACATGCCTCGGAGGAGCTCATCTTCACGTCAGCGCCCCACGGCGGTTCTAGATTGCCCCCAGCTGGCAGGCGGGAAGGCTGAGGTCTCGAGCCTTTACAGCACGTACTCCGGGTTGACACCAAAGCAGGAGCTGGAAGGGCTGTTGTCTTAGTTTGCCTGAGCTGCTATCACAAATACCACAAACAGGATTTGGCTTAACAACAGGATTTTACTGGCTCAAGGTTTTGAGGCTAAACCAAGTCCAAAAGCAAGAGAGCGTCGAGACCTGCCTTCTCCCGGGCTCCGCTCTGGTGCTGGCTGGCGACAGCCTTGGCGTGCCTGAGCCTGCGTCTCGGCCTCCTGTGGCGTGGCCTTTCCTCCCCTTGCCGGCCTCTGTGACTTCCAGGTCCTCTTCCAAGGCTGCCGGTGGCCCAGATGAGGGCCCACCCCGCTTCCGCCGGGCCACGCTCTCATCTTTAAGAGGAAGAGCCTGCTCGTTGGGGTACACACTTCCTCCTGCCACGGGGGCCTGGAGGCGTGGGCCGTCGTGTTCTCTTTCTCCGCAATGGCGGGCCGCGCTCCCTGCCCGCGCCGCTCCACCCGGCACACCAGGCAGGAAGCGCCAGGAGAGCCGGTTGCGCAGGCCTGGCTCGTGTCCAGGGCCCCTGCCAGGGCTCACGCAGGATGGGAGCCTGGTGGAGGCTTGGCAGATGGCAACAAACCGAGGTGTACCTGCCTCACCGTCGCCTCCAGAGGCAGGTCGTTCTGCAGAGTGGAGTGGAGAGTGGCCCTGCCACCGCCAGGCCTGGCCCCCCACCCGCTGTATCCCCTTAGCCGCGTCGCCCCGGGCGGGCCCCACCTGGCGTGAGGGGTGCGCGGCTCACCTGCGCACGTGCATGGTAGCGCCCATCTTGCAGTTGTGAGAACCGGGACCTCGTGTCCAGAGAACTGAGCAGGGAGCGTTCCTCAGGTGGATGTTCCACCTACAAGTTGCTCATTCATTCAGCATCATTCATTCATTCGTGCTGTCCTCATGAATGACGCGGGATAAAAGATGCTGCGTTGTACCAACCTCTACATCTCTGTGTGGCCCTTACCCACATAATGACTGATCTGAATGTGAATTACGAGAGCGGGTTGCAGAGGAGGGCGAACTGCTGCCTGAGGGCGGACGCTGGGCATGGTCTGGGCTGCAGGCAGGCTTCAAGGAGGGGGTAACCTTTACCCAGCCTCCTAAAGACCCTTCGTCTCCCCCTCCTCCCAGCTCTTCTTCCTCTCTGCTTCTGGAGCTCACCTAAGCCTCCCGTCCTCCTGCACACTCACAGGGCACCGCAAACGCCATCCCAACCCACACGCGCAGGACGGGCGCGGCTCACCCGCGGCAGCGCCTCTCAGGTCCTGGGCGAGGCCCTCAAAGAACTCACACGGCACACCCTGCCCCCAGCGGGATCGCCGCGTTTTAAGATTTCGAATGAGCAACGAACCATTTAAAAATCAAAAAATTCCAACTGAGAAGTTCGACATTTTTGCCTTCTATGAAAAAACGGGAGTCCCTCTGGCAAATGGAGCGGGAGGTGAGAGGCAGCTGTCCCCTTGGGCCTGGCGTGTGGCCGCAGGCCCCACCTGCCTGCTCCTCTCAGTTAGAACCTGCCGGGCTGGGGACACTTGGCTTTGACACTCCGGAGTCTAACGCATCCTCAAAGCCACCCCTGGGTCCCGTGGAGCTCAGGCCGTGCCTGTCAATCGCCACCTCCTTTTGCTCCCAATCAAGAGTGTATCAGATGGGAGTAGCATTTGTAAAAGACTTGCGTCACACCACAAAACGCCTGGCGGCATACTTCCCGCCTGGCGCGGGGGGGCCACAGAGCTGGTCGCGCAAGACAGCGCCGCATGCCCCGTGCTTCCGCCTCTCCGTGGCCTTTAGAAGGAAGTGAAAGCTCAGCGCAGACTCCCCCCCAAAAGGCGGGTGCGTGTGTGAAACCAGCCCGCCAGGTGAGGCCTCCCCAGGAGCACAGCTTCCTGACCGTCCTGGGCACCTGCTCGGCCTGAAAACAGTATCTTTGCTGAAACGAAATCTGCTCAGGTCCTGGCAGCTGTTTTTTGAATCCCAGACTTTTTTCTCACTCTCCATCTAATCGGGCAACAGCTCCGGGCTTTCTTACCTTGGGGGCAGCTCCTGGCCAGGAAGAAAGAGAAGTCGCCTGGAAGACGTCTCCTTCCTGGCTTTAGTTTCTCAAGTCACCCTCAAGGCTATGATGGGGGGAGGGGAGAGGAGGAGCCCAGCAGAGCCCCGGGGGCATCAAGAAAGGGGGGAGCTTCCCGGCTCCCAGGTGAGTCCTGGCCTGGAGGGGGTGGGCCTGTCTGTCCCTGCAGGGACCCCCGAGGGGAATGGTCCCTGGTTTTCAGCCTCCCTGGAAGGAAGGTCTCCAGTCCCAGTGGGACCCAGGCAGGGGCGGGGAAGGGGGAGGGTGAAGGGAGAGGGCTGGGGCTGGTTTTACCTGCAGCTGGGGAGGGGCCTCAGCCCGGACTTCTCCTGAGAGTTTACGTGGTGTAAGACCCAGGAATCTTTGCACACTTTTTGTGAGTATGGAAGAGCCCCTGCCTTGAACCATTGGAGTCAGGTTTTCAGCCAACTACAGGATTTAAAGAAAAGCCTAACTGTGATTCTCTCCTTACAGGGCACACTCCTTGCTCGAGGGGCTCCCCTACGTGGGGGACACCCCTGCGTGGCGCGGCTCTCCTTGCGCGCATCAGCACTGCGCATGGGCCAGCTCCACACGGGTCGAGGAGGCCCAGGGTTTGAACTGCAGACCTCCCATGTGGTAGACGGACGCCCTAACCACTGGGCCAAGTCTGTTTCCCCCATGTATGCAATTTTTTATCTTGTTCAACTCTTTCGTTTTACAAACAAAGAAAGTGAGGCCCAGAGGGATTAAACATTTCACTCAAGGTACCAAGTACTCCTGATGTCCAGCACTCTTCAGTTGACGACAACTCATTGGGCATTTTTTGGCTCCTTACTTTATGCCAGGCACTGTGTTTAGCTGGCAGGAGAGAGCAATGATGATATTAAAAGTGTGTTATCAGGGAAGCGGCTGTGGCTCAATCAGTTGGGCTCCCGTCTATCATATGGGAGGCCCTGGGTTCGCCTCCTGGGGCCTCCTTGTGAGGGCAGGCTTGCCCGTGCCCATGGAGAGCCCGCGCCAGTGGAGAGCAGACGCAGCAAGATGACACAACAAAGGGAGACAAGCAAACACAGAAGAATGCAAAGCGAATGGACACAGAGAGCAGATAGCAAGCAAGCCACGAGGGGGGGAAATTAAAAAAAAGTGTGTTATTAAATGTTACCATAGAATTTCTAATCCTTATGAGAACATTGCTTGACCAGTATCTGTATTAGGGTGTGTTGGCTGCTCTGGGGAGCCGCCTCAACCTTTCACGTTATGGTTCAGAGCGGTGTTCACAGGTGGGACCTCGTCACAACCACTCAGGGCCCAGGCTCTTTCCACCTGGAGGCTCTGCTGTCTCCCAGGCCTCGTGGTTCTCTCCCAGGCCCTGTGGTTCTCTCCCGGGCCCTATGGTTCTCTCCCGGGCCTCGTGGTTCTCTCCTGGGCCCCGTGGTTCTCTCCCGGGCCCTGTGGTTCTCTCCTGGGCCTCGTGGTTCTCTCCCGGGCCTCGTGATTCTCTCCCAGGCCTCGTGATTCTCTCCCAGGCCTCGTGGTTCTCTCCTGGGTCCCGTGGTTCTCTGCCAGAGCCTTGTGGTTCTCTCCCAGGCCCCGTGTTTCTCTCCTGGGCCTTGTGATTCTTTCCCAGGCCTCGTGGTTCTCATTAGGGCCTTGTGGTTCTCTGCCAGAGCCTTGTGGTTCTCTCCCGGGCCTCGTGGTTCTCTCCCAGGCTTTGTGGTTCTCTCCCAGGCCCTGTGGTTCTCTCCCGGGCCTCGTGGTTCTCTTTAGGGCCTCATGATTCTCTGCCAGAGCCTTGTGGTTCTCTCCCGGGCCTCGTGGTTCTCTTTAGGGCTTCATGGTTCTCTGCCAGAGCCTTGTGGTTCTCTCCCGGGTCCCGTGGTTCTCTCCCAGGCCTTGTGGTTCTCTCCCGGGCCTCATGATTCTCTCCTGGGCCTTGTGATTCTCTGCCGGGGCCTCGTGATTCTCTCCCAGGCCTCGTGGTTCTCTCCTGTGTCCCGTGGTTCTCTCCTGGGCCCCGTGGTTCTCTGCCAGAGCCTTGTGGTTCTCTCCCAGGCCCCGTGTTTCTCTCCTGAGCCTTGTGATTCTCTCCCGGGCCTCATGGTTCTCTTTAGGGCCTCGTGGTTCTCTGACAGAGCCTTGTGGTTCTCTCCCGGGCCTCGTGGTTCTCTTTAGGGCCTCGTGGCTCTCTCCCGGGCCTCGTGGTTCTCTTTAGGGCCTTGTGGTTCTCTCCTGGGCCCCGTGGTTTTCTGCCAGGGCCTTGTGGTTCTCTGCCAGGGCCTCGTGGTTCTCTCCCGGGCCCCGTGGTTCTCTCCCAGGCCCCGTGGTTCTCTGCCAGGGCCCCGTGGTTCTCTCCCGGGCCCCATGGTTCTCTCCCGGGCCTTGTGTTTCTCTCCTGGGCCCCGTGGTTCTCTCCCGGGCCCTGTGCTTCTCTCCTGGGCCCTGTGGTTCTCTCCCGGGCCTCATGGTTCTCTGCCAGGGCCTCGTGGTTCTCTCCCGGGCCTCGTGGTTCTCTCCCGGGCCTCATGGTTCTCTCCCGGGCCTCGTGGTTCTCTGCCAGAGCCTCGTGGTTCTCTCCCGGGCCTCGTGGTTCTCTCCCGGGCCTTGTGGTTCTCTCCCGGGCCTCGTGGTTCTCTGCCAGGGCCTCGTGGTTCTCTCCTGGGCCCCGTGGTTCTCTGCCAGGCCCCTCTGCACCGTGCAGAGGGGGAAGTGAGCGCGAGCGTGGAGGGAGGACAGTGGGAGAGTTTACGGGCCGGGCTTGCACTCGGCCACGTGGCCACCCGTCGCCGCCAGGGGGTCTGGGCCTGTGGGCTAGGTATGTGCCTGTGGGAAGAGGGAAAGGGCTTGGGTGTAGATGTGGGATCCCCTTCAGGGAGGAGGGGGCTGAGACTCGCGGATTAAGAAGCTGGCCTAAAGCCATCCAGCGGGGAAGGGCCGGCCCAACAGAAACGCAGGTTTGTCTGGGAGGAGGGCGCGGGGCCTGCCTGAGCGTTCAGGGAGCGCGTCCCAGAGACCATGACGGCTAAGCCAGGCACTGAGGACGGATTGGGAGTTCTCCAGGGCTCTTGGGGGAAGGAAATTCTAGACAAAGGATGACCTAAGTCATGCTGGTGTGTTACCACAGGTGCACAAAAGGAACAACCTGCTCTTCTTTTTAGACATCCTGGAATTCAGTTTCAGCTCTGATTCAGACAATTTTCCTCCCTTAGCTCTAAATTGCCCGTGCCCGGCTTCCCAATTCAGAGGCAAATAACGAATATGTATTGACTACTGCTCTGTCATAGCAGTGTGTGCTATCCCCTGGGGACTGAACAGAGGTACTGCTCCCCAGGAGTCCACCTAAAAAGATAACAAATGAAAGTGGAATAAGACACATATATCACAGGGACAGAATGAGTGGGAGACACAGGAAGACTTGTAGTCATTCACAGGAGAGACACAGGACACAGGACTGGAACAATCATGGAAGACTTCCTGGTGGAGAAGGACTTTGGTCAGGATTTGAGAGAAGGCTTAGATCTAGTCAGAGAAGGGAGAGGAAGGCATTCTAGAGCTGGGAACGGCATAGCAGGGATGAGAGAGGATTGTGAGAAGCTAGCTTGGGTTGGAGGACGGCAGAGCCTCGAGTGTCAGGCCGGGAGGTGGGATTTTGTGCTGTTTGAGGACTCTGAAACCACAGCCCGGCTGCCGCGTTCTCCTTCCCTTGGGTGGGCTGAGCACGAGCCTGCACACCCGGAGGCGTGCCGAGCTCAGGCAGGGCAGGGACCTGTCCTGATTATACACACAGAGGGGCCTGGCAAGACCCGCAGGAGTTGGTACGGATGCCCCGACTCTGGGACAGATGACGCGAGCTGTATCAGAAGCTGGCAGCCACCCTTCTTGCCCCAGAGGGCACCCTTGCCAGTGCTGCCCTGCTAAGAGCTCAGCCCAGGGGTCTCCCCGCTGGGGCCCGGACTTGGTGGTGCACCCGCCACAGCCCCCAATTCACAGCTGTTGCGTTAAATGACTGCCTGTGGGGGGGGGGGGTGGGCTCAACAGCAGCGGGCAGGGGCCTGGGCTGCAGCACCGATTCTCTGAGGGACCTGGGCCCAGCTTCCTCCCCAGCCAACGAGGAAAGCAGCTTCTCTCATGGGAACCAAATGTTTCGATTTCGGGTAAGAAAGCTTTCAAGACAAATATTCTGCCTTTTGAGTGTTCTGGAAAATTTATAAGCAAGAAAATTCCGGTCTTAGTTAAGAGAGGTGAATGCAGTCGACAGCCCCCCTCCCCGCCTCAGGGACCCCCCTCCCTTTGTGTATTGGTGGGCAAACGTTACAGACATGATCAGGAGACGGGGGAACAGAGCAGCCCGAAGCCAGCCACTGCCAGTGCCGGAGTCGTCACTTTTGCAGGGACAGTAGATGCCCGTGGAAGTGCTAAGCATCGTGAGCCTATCCAGGAACACACTTAGTAAGGGAGTGTTTCCACTCAGCTCCTTCAAGGCCCAGCTACACCCCCAGCTCCTCCAGGCAGGCCCCCTGGATTTCCCCCAGAGGCCACACTTCTGCATATACCTCTTTGCAGAGGAGCTGTTTGCTTTTGTGTCTGCATCCTTCTCAGACTGTGGGTGCCTCCAGCTTGGGGACCGTGTCATTGTCACATACCCAGCTCTTAGCACAGGGGCTGGCACAGAGTGGGTGTTCAGTGGACCGTGAGTCGAAACCCTTGCTGAGGTGTCCCCAGAATCGTCAGGCACTGTGTGGGGATCCTGAGGACTGGTATGCTTATTGTCCCCCAAGGTGTCACCAAGAGGAGGACCACGAGAGGCCAGGCAGGATTGAGCAGTGTGGGCCAGAAGGTGGGCATGTGGGGTGCAGGGGGCTTCGGGGGGAAGGTATTTGACCTGGGACTTGAGGGCTGAGTTAGGCAGGTGGCGGGGAGGAATGAGAACTTTCCAGGAGAGCAGAGACCATTATCGAGCGCCTGGGGAGTGCCGGGAACTTCAGGAGACACCCATTCAGCCCTCCCGACAACGATTCATGCACAACACTCTCTCCATGTGCGGATGGAGAAGCTCAGGCTGTGCGATCTTAGATGATTTCCCACCTCGCACACTGCGCTGGCGTTGAGCCCAGGTCTGCCTGATGTCCAGGGCCGTGCTCCTGTGTAGACCAGGGCAACAGCAGGTCAGGGGGCCGAGGAGGGGTGGGCGTGGTTGGGGAGCAAACAAGGGGGACCAGAGATAGGGACAGTACAGGGTCTCTTCCCCCCAGATCATTTCCCAGGCCATCCCTGGGACTTCCAGGCGGGATGGGCCAGATCTCGCGCTCTATCTGGGGGATGAGGAAACCAAGACTCAGAAAGGGGATGTTCCTTGCCGCTCCACTGACGATGGTTCAGGATAGGCACTGATGGGATGGAGGAGTCTCCCCCAGGATGTCAGCTCTGGGAGGGAAATGACTGCACCGCGGTCTATCTGGGGCCATGATCAGAGCCTGTTCCCGGCAAGCACTCACTCAATGTCGAATGAATGAACGAATGAGTGAACGAATACAGGCGTCTCCCAAGCTGTGTGAGTGTGTGTGAAGTTGGCTCTGCTACCTTTAGATTAAGACCTGGGTCATCTTAGGAGCTCTGGGAAGGAACTTTCTCTACCCATAACCGAGAAAGAGAGCAAAGTGAGTTTACCAAGGGCTTGCTCTGCCCTGGGTACTGTGCCAGGCTGTTGGGGATTGGATCATGACCTTTGCCAAAAACAAGTTAAAGTCTTTTTTTTTTTTTAAGATTTATTTATTTTATTTCTCTCCCCTTCTCCCTCCGCCCTAGTTGTCTGTTCTCTGTGTCTATTTGCTGTGTCTTCTTTGTCTGCTTCAGTTGTTGTCAGCGGCATGGGAATCTGTGTTTCTTTTTGTTGCGTCATCTTGTTGTGTCAGCTCTCCGTGTGTGCAGCACCATTCCTGGGCAGGCTGCACTCTCTTTTGCGCTGGGCGACTCTCCTTACAGGGTACACTCCTTGTGTGTGGGGCTCCCCTATGTGGGGACACCCCTGCGTGGCAGGGCACTCCTTGTGCGCATCAGCACTGCGCGTGGGCCAGCTCCACACGGGTCAAGGAGGCCCGGGGTTTGAACCGCAGACCTCCCATGTGGTAGATGGACACCCTAACCACTGGGTCAAGTCCGTTTTTCCATGTTAAAGTCTAAACTCCAAGTCTCCTGTGGGTATGAGCATTTGAAGATGCAATTATTAGTTAAGGTATGTCCAAACCAACGAGGAGCAATGAGAGGCCTTATAAGCAAAGGAAATTGGGCACAGTCAATAGAAGCCAGAAGTCATGGAAATCAGAGAAGACCCAAGGAGAGAGGAAGACCTCCGTGGGACAGAGCATTGACCTTGACTTTGATGTCTAGCCTCCAAACTACGAGGCAGTAAGTTCCTGTGGTTTCAGCCAGTCCAATGTGTGGTATTTGGCCTGGCAGCCTGGAAACCAAGACACAAGACAATGAATCCCCTCTCATGCAGCTTAGAGACGATATGGGAGGCAAATATTCACTCCAACAAATGCTACTGAAGATGCTGCCTAGCCTTGGGGATATAAGCAGTCTCTTACTTTCTAGTGGAGGAGGATAGAGAATAAACCGGCTATCAAACATGTCTGAGGTGTGAGATGACTGTAGATAGTGATAATTGCTATAAAGAAAATAACGGAGGCAAAGACTGATTGCTTTGGGGGCTGTTTTGGAAAAGGGGGGAGGGTGGGCAGAGAAGATGTCTTCTGACAGATGCCATTTGAACTGAGTCCTGGTTGGTGCAAATGGGCCTGATAGGGAAGATCTGGGGGAAGAGCTTGCCAATAGAGCAAACTGATGTGCAAAGGCCCTGAGGCTGGCATGTGCTTGGATGCTGGAAAGCAGAAGGAGGCTGCTGTGGCTAGAGCCCAGTGAGTGATTAAGGAAAGGAGTAGGAGGAAGGAAGGCGGGCTGGGTAGGTGGGGCTGATCGGAGGTCTACAAAGGCTACAGGAGGGTTTTGGGCAGGCTGGTCGCCATGTCCTAATATTCAAGTGTTGAAATCCACTCCTGAAGTGTGGCAAATGTGATGACTGCTCTGAAGGAGAAGTGTAGGACGTCATGGGAGTGCTGGTGGGGGGGCTTCGTTCTTTCTCGGAGGGGATGGTGAGGTTGAGATCTTGAGGCAGCTGGGCCAGGGGACAGGGGAGCAGCGTTCCCTCCGGAGGCGGGCATGGCCCAGTGCTGCTGGAAACGACCCTGCAAGGGCTGGGTCCTGTGGGTGAGGCTGGAGGCTGCTCAGAGGCCTCTTGGCCACGAGAAGGGGAGTCCCTGGCAATGGGCAGGAGTGACAGGGTCAGATGGGCTCTTTGGAGGGATCACTGTGGCTGCTGGTGGGAATGCCTGTAGGCACGACAGCAGGGAGACCAGCGAGGGAGAACCCAGAACCTAGACCCGGAGTGGGGGCACTGAGCGTGGACAGACGTGGGCAGGTGGGAGAGCGCCTTCGAACCTGGTAGAACCTGCAGGTCCTGCTGGTCCCAGGAGCTTCCTAAGTCAAGGAGGGGATCCCGTGCGGGAAGGGGACGAGGCCAGAGAGAGACACCCGCTTCGCCTTCTTCCAGTGGCTGCGGCCCTCTGCTCGCCTCCTCTTTTGAAGAGCTCTGTTCCCTTCCTAGTTTCCTGCCCCACCCCCATCTGTATTAGAATAAGATTGAATTTTCTAGCTTGGGTTACTAAGCTTTCAGATCTCGAAACTGTGGCCATTAATCAGCTGTCATGGGATGTCGTAAACAAGGGGCTTTAAAAACCATGTTTGCTTTTTAGGCTGATAATACTTGGAGGTGAAGCCCGGAGAGTTATACATAATGCATGCATTTTAATGGGCCGCGCGCTACAGCCCTCTTTAGTCGGAATGATTCGTTTTAATGTTCAAAATAAATATCAGAGACAATTTGCCAACAAAGCTGATTTTCTCCGCCCGCCATTAACTTAATCTTTATACCTCAGCCTAATGACAGAGGGCTGGAGGCTTGAGGTGGGGTGGGGGCTCGTACTGCACACAGGTGTGGAGAAGCGATCGGATGTGGTCAAGAGCCGGTTCACGCAGGACAGTTCCACGTCAATTCCGGTGTCCTAGAGTCATTTTCCTGGGGTCGGATCATGCGGCATTGCCAAGACGCGACTGTTTTTTGATGGACAAAAAATGACAATTTCATATGGTTCAATCTAAAGATAGGAAAGTGTCTCGATTGGTGTGAAAAATTATGTGGTCACCCTAAATATGCTTTTTATTCTACAGGTGGGGAAACTGAGGCCAAGAGAGACCAGAGGATTGCCCAGGGACACCGAGCATATGGAGGTCAAGCTCTGGGCTCCCTGAGCAGCTACGCCAACCCTGGGTCCTTTCCTCTCGAGGCGCTTCCAAACCGTAACTGCCTGCCCCTGGGTCCCAGCGAGTCCAGCTCCTCCAGCCCCAGGGCTTCTTGCCGCAGCCTCAAAAGGCAAATCTCAAAGGCGACCTGGTTTCTGCCTCAGGCTTCACTGAGGGTCGATGGCCCAGGAAGGGTCAGCAAACCATCGCCGTCCATCCTGGCCGCGGCCCCACCGTCCACCCGCGCATGAGTCTTAATCATCCATGACGGGAAACCACAGAAATTAATAATGCGTAATTACTGTTAATTAGTTTTGGATAATTAATACTTAACTGGAGTAAGACATGGTCCCTGCCCTCCAGAAGCTTACTGAAGTTAGGGCGGGGGACAGGACGGGTGCCTCCCAACATTTAGAGGCTGATTCTTTTAATTCTCTTATTTTTGTCCAGGGGCACTTGCTGCTGGAGGGGGGTGAGTTCAGAAAGGGAGAGGCGAGCTTGGGGAGGGGTGGTCAGGGCGGGGGATTTGCTGAACAGAGCTGGTTTTAACCAGAAATGTACCTTGCAAAATGAGTAGGAGTCTTGTACCCCTGCAGCCCCCAGGGAGGTCAAAGCTACTTACGGGGTTGTGTGTGGAGGAGGGGGAGTGACTTGTGCCTGGAAGCCGCTGTGGCCGAGGGCACCGGAGGGCAGGAAGCCTGGGCCTTGTCCTGTCCACTTGTCCAGAGCCAGCCTCCTGCCGGCTCTTCCAGATGGAGCTGCAGGGGAAAGAACAGGCACTTTGGTATCATTCATTCATTCTTGTATTTGTTTAATAAATATGGAGTTCTCATGGGCCGAGCGTTCTGCTAAATGTCAACTTAGCTTCGTCTAAAAATCCCGGTTTCTGGCTTTCTGGAAAGATCATGAGATTTGGCTCAGTGGCCCCGAATTCCTGCCTAGAAATTGGCTGAGCGGCAGCCCCTCTCCCCAGCATCTCCTACATCCAGCCCATCTCACTGCTCTGTGCCACGTGCCTGAACCTTGTAGAATCTTGAGTTTAAGAACCCTGGTTTAGCCCTGCGCCTCAGCAGACTTGCAGCTCCTACCCTCTGGTTTCTTGGACTTACCCTGGCCAGCTGACGGGGAGGTGAAGAGGGTCAACCACCACACCAGGGAGCCAAGGGTGCCTACAGCTGCAAGCAGGAGAATTGCATCCATCATCCAAATGGAATCTAAAACTCCTCTTGATATAGAGGGGGACTGGACATAGCCATCCCAGGTGCACAAGATGGAGGAATAGAGTATGGATTAGAGTGGACTTACTGGTGTGCTGCTGGGGAACTATTGTGATTAGTAAGGGAAGAAATTGTAGTAGTGATGTGGAGAGGGGAGGGTGGCCACGGTGGCTGCTGATGGTCGGGAGAAGGAAGAAGAGATATGGTGTGGGGGCATTTTCAGGATTTGGAGTTGTCCTAGGTGGTGCTGCAGGGACGGATGCTGGACGTTGTGTGTCCTGTCATGGCCCACTGGGTGGACTGGGGGAGAGTGTGGACTACAGTGTAGACCACTGTCCATGTGCTGCAGTGGTTCTCCAGAATGTATTCACCGGGTGCAGTGGATGTACCACAGTGATGGAAGAGGTTGTTGATGTGAGAGGGGTGGGGTTGGGTGGGGGGTATATGGTGGAGACCTCATATTTTTTTTAATGTAACATCTAAAAGAAAATAAAGAAGAAAAAAAATAAAAAAAAAGAACCTTGGATTATAGGCTCCACTTCCTTTCCAAAAACGGAGTATACAGTGGGTGCCAAAGAAATTCTTTCAGTTTGATATATGAAACTGACTCTTGATGGTACCCTTAAAATGTCCTGTGCTTGCTTCACATATTTCCTTAGCTCCATCCATGTGCCAGGCCCTGGGGTTCTAGAGGAGAACAAATCCTATCTCCCCCACTCGGGGAGCCCAGGCAGGAGGGACCCTGATGGCCCAGCACGCAATTTGGGTATTGTGAGAGAAGTCGGTACAAATCACCAAAGGGCCACCAGCCTTGGTGAGAACGCAAATGCGCCCAACCCTTTGGAGGTTGATTTGGCCACGTCTATCCAAATCTGGAAAGCCCGTGCCTTTTGTTGCATCTACTCCAGGGCTGTATTCTCCAGCTGTGCTTGCAAAAGTGCAATAAGATACAGACCCAGGCCCTACCGTTATAGAATTGTGTGTGACAGCAGTTAGAAACCACCAAAATGTCCATCAGAGGGGGCTGAGTATGTCGGGTGTCGTGCTTCCATGCCAAGTGGTGCGGGAGAGAATGGAGTAGATATTTTTGTGCTGATATGGAGAGATTCAGAGATGCATTTTCAGCGAAATAGAGCAAGGAGCCGAGCAATCTAAACACGAGCACATTAGTGTGGGTAAAAGTGGACCATTGAAAGCATGGGCTCTGGCACAGCATCCAGGGTCTGAACCCTGTTCTACTGCTTTCCAGCTCTGTGACCTTGGGATAGTCACTTAACCTTCTGGGCTCTCATTCCTCAGCTATAAAATGGAGCTAATAATAGCAGGTAATCGGAGGATTGTTGTGAGGATGCAGTGCGCTAATACATTTAAGCATGAACAGGGTTGGACTCAGTAATGCTTGAGAAATATTAGCTATTACTATTACTATTTATGCATCTTTGATTTTTTCCCCTGGAAGGACACATAAAGTGTTAGCAGAGGCTACTTTTGATATTAGGGGGCTTATATGGGAGGTAATTCCTCCTTTTAATTTTATACCTTTATGCAGAGTCTGCAGTTTTTATCAGAGGCATTTTTGACTTTTATTTCAAAATCCGTTAAAAAAATTCCACAGGGGAGGAAGTTCTTTCTTTCTGGGGAGGGTGAGGTCTGGGAAAGTTAACCGAAGAGGTTACTTGGGAGCTGGATATTAAAGGATGGCCCAGGCAGAGAAAAGGGCCTGGGGATGGGTATTCCGGGTGGAAGAAACAGCAGGTGCAAATGCCCTGAGGCAGAGAAGATCATAGGGGACAGGGAGGGGCCAAGTTTGGGGGCCACAGGGAAGCTGCTGGGAATGGGACTGCAGGGCGAGGGTCCTTGAAAATGCTTCTGGAAGGGCCCTAGGCCTTGAGTACTCAAACTGTGTTCTCAAGTGGTAGAGGATGGAATGATACATCTTTCAGCTGGATGTGGGATGCAATGTCCCCATTTCCTAGGTAAGCAAACTGAGGCCCAGAAAAGTGAAGTGACTTGCCCAAGGTCACACATCAAGTCAGGGGCACGGAGAGTCTCCGCTCTGGCATCACCTTGTTCTGCCTCACAGTACATGCTTCACATGCTTCAGCGGTCCCACCAGACGCTGTCTCAGCTTACTTTTGGGGAATCTTAAGATCAGTCGGGGAGATTATTTGTCAATTTCTTTATAGCCTGTCTCCCCACTGGGCCATCAGCTCTAGGAAGGCAGGGACCTGTGATGGTTTCATGGATTGATGTCCGCCCTGGGGTCAGTGGCACTGAGGAGACGTGCAGGAAGCGACTGTTGCCTGCAGGAGTGGACGAGGTCCGTGGGAAGCCGGGGCAGCAGAGAGCCGCGTGGTTTCTGGGCCCTCAGACCGGGCTCTCCCTCCTGCTCCAGGAACCTAGACACCCCCGGGAGGGAGCCTGGGCACCTGCAGAGCACGCCCAGGTCCTGGGGGGACCCGGGATGCCACCAGCGGCAGGGGTTTTGGAGGAGCTGGGGCCTGCAGTCCGCAGGGGCTGGAAGGGGGTCTGGCTGCGCCCAGGCTCCCCTGCGTGCGGCGGCTGTTGTTCCGTGGTTACTGGTGCTGCTGCTTCCAGTGTCCCCAAGGTCGCCCGGCCAGGAAGGCAGAGGTTCTGCCAGGCCGCCTGGCCGCCTGAGGCCCAAGTCCAGCCCGTTCAGCTGCCCATCTCCCTCCCACCACCGCTGAGGTCAAAGTGGCCTGGGGTTTCCTGAGGAGGAGACCCGGGGGGAGGAGGTGCTGCCTGGGGAGGGGGCGGCGGGGGGTGGGCAGCCAGTGTCAGAACAATGGGGCCTCTTGTTGACCACGAGGGACCTGACGTTGTGACTGCGGCTTCCGCTCTGCCTTCTGCCCTCTCACTCGGCAAACGCGCTCCCGGGCTCCCGGGCTCCCTTGACTCCTGGGAGTGGGAGAGGGCGTGCCTTCCTCCCTCCAGGGAACCTTCCTCTCGCTTTCCACATCCTAACACCTGGCCTGGAGAAACACAGCTGTGGGTAGCAGGAAGCTGCTGGCCCAGGAGCCAGCAGGAGCCTCTGACCGGCCTTTGGCTTGCTGTGCGGCCTTGGGCAGAGCACTTCACCCCTCTGAGCCTCAGTTTCCTCACCTGGGAAATAAAGGGCTTGGACTCCAGCTCCAAGAAACTATGAAAATTGTCTTCTTCCTCTTCACTGGGCAAAGAAAATCGAGCCTTTAATTTAAAGTTGTTTTGTTGTTGTTGGTGTGTGTGTGCCTGGATGTCACCCTCCCTACTTTGCCCAGGAAGGGCTCCTTCCTCCAGGAAGGCTTCCCTGACTACACTTCTGGGCTGCCCTAGCCCCTCCTCAGGGTACCTGTAGCCCTGGGCTTCCCGCTGTCGAGGCATCCATCTCTTTGGGGTATAACTGATAACGCCCCCAGACCGGGAACATCTGAGGGTGGCCCTGTATCCTGCATCTTGGATGTCCATCCCAGCGCAGTGCCTGCTCGGAGGGGCCTCACTCAACATGAGTCGAACACATCTGCCCTAAGGTTAGACAACGGGAAGAACTGCCAGACTGTCCTACTGGGGCAATTTCCTGGGGTCCAGGGGAAGTGGAAGGCCTTGCTCTCAGGGCCTGCAAGGCTCCCCTCTGAAGAATCTTGGGGGGCACCCTAGGAGGGGAGGGGAGCCCTGCCTCTGGGAGGAAGGTAGAATTTCCAAGAACTGCATTACCGGGGCCTGTTTGCCTGGGCCTCTGCGCCTGGGCCCTGCCGGGCTGGGTCTTGAAGGAGAAGGTGCTCCGTGCTGCCTCCCTGGGGCCCGCGGGAGCTCGGCTCTCCCAGTCGGGCCAGGGCACCTGCCGGGGCCTCTCTGACCCGCCTTTTGTGTTGGGTTTCTCTGAGCGCTTGCCCTGCGCTCGCGGTCCGTGGCTCTCAGAGCTTCACAGAAGCAGCTCAGCGGGACCTGAGAGCGGGTCAGACCCTCCAGTCTCTTAAACTCTTTTAAAGGAAGAAATATCCTGATGGAAGTGTCTTCTAGCAGACTGACATTTTTCGCCAATGCCAACCATTGCTCCCCAGGTTTCAAAATGGGAAACCCAGGCCCTAATGCTCAGGTGAGGATCCAGGCACAGGGAGGGAGTTCGTGGCCCACCTCTCTCTTGGCCCCTGCTCTGGGCCGAGCTGCTGGGCCGGGCCTCGGGCCAGGCTCCCCGCTTCCTCTTCCCAGCCAGCTCGGGCCCCCCACGGCCCTGCCGCGCTACGGAGCGTCCCGCACACCCAGGGCACGCCTGCCTCCTGCCCGGCGTGCCCCTCCCCGCCCTGCTGCCCACCCAGGCGGGGTGCGTCCTGTGCGGAGCCCTCCCTGGTGTCTAACTGGGGGGGCAGCTCTCCACTCCACCCCTTTAAGACCGTCTCCAGGGCCCGGGGGCAAGGAGGTGCCAGGTTTGGAGCCGGAGCGATCTTGGCTTCAAGCTTAGCTCTGCCGCCACTAGCTCTTGGGACTTGGGCAAATGAGTAACCCTCTCTGCGGCTCAGGCTCCCCATCGGGAAAGTGGGTGTAAAGCACCCATGCCCGAGAGTGGTTCTTGGTGTGGACTGGTGTGCGTGGTGTGGTCTCAGCACCTGTCCCCCGGTGCAGATGGTGCTGTCTGCAGACTGTTTATCACGGAAATTGGAAGTGAGCATTAGACACTTTGAGGCAATGGGACACTGCCCTGACATTTTATCTCATTTGGCAGAAGTATCTAACCTGATTGGAAAAGAAATTGATTAGCAATGAAACAAACTGTCCCTCCCATCTTTCCTTCCTCCCCTCATTCATTCCATGTTTTCTAACCCTCCCCATGAATGTTCAGAGGAGATGAATTTGGCTCCTGGCTGTGACTCCTCATTCACTGAGCCTCGCTGGGGTGGGGAGAGAGGTGGGTATGCCCCCCAAATTATTTGGGGGGGCAGGCAGAGGCAAGTGAGCACAACCAACATCGCTCAGGTCATTGGACCCCGTGGTATAGCTGGGGGTGGGGTGGGCAGGGCCTGGCAAGGGCCCTTCCTGCAGTTTCCGTCCCTTGCCCTGGCCCTCACTCTTGCTGGGTGATTTTTACTTTAAGTCTCTCCTTCATCTTCCCCGAATTCAAAGTCAGGAGTTTGTACCCTCCTCCCCATTTCCTTTTATTATGGAAACCAGGAAAATGACAAGTAATTGCTGGAAGATGTTAGAAAGATTGCATTTTGTTTTGCAACTATCAGCTGAAAAATAATGTTTAAGAGATTATGAATGGGTGATTAACTATTTTTTCCATTACTTCCCTCTCAAAATCAAAACCACGACTGTGTTATCGCTGTAAAACGGAGGCCCCACTGTCTAAAACCAGGAGAGAAAATAAACACACCTACGCCACAAGGAGCCACTGTCCCTTTTGGGGAGTTATTGTCCCTCTCAGGTCTTGAAGACGGGGCGGGGCAAGGCAGTGGAAGCTGCTGGAAATGAGCCTGGTCTCCTGCGCTAATTTCTCTCCCCACTCCTTGCAGTCAACAGCCTTATGGGGACTGCAGTCAAATTCACTATTTACTGCCTTTCCTGAGTCAGTTTGTTTTGGGTGAAAATGGTCTCTGTTGTGGCTCTATTGCGCCATTTCAGCGGGTGTTTATCATTTAAAAGGAACAATTTTAATACCTACATTTGCCTTACAGTATGAGCCATAAATGTGATTTAGGCTTCCGTTTATAATAGACTCCACAAACGATTGCCTAGGCCCGAGAAGAAACGTTTCTCCAAGTGGTTGCCATGAAATGAACAGGCTTTTCCTTCTTTTACTGAAGTTTTCCTCTTTAATACCTCTTGAAATTACGGAATGAAAATGGGTAGCGGGACTGATTTGTGCGCCTTCCTCGCTGGGAGCCAGGAGTCTCCCGGGAACGTCTTGGGAAAGGGTGGTTCTCCCAGAGTGAGACTTCAGGGTCGTCTGTCACCTGCACTGACCCCTCTGGTGGCCCCAGCTTCCTCTTCTGTGAGACGAATCTCCAGCACCAGCGCGTGATTTGCGCGCTGGCAGCCTTGGCGCCACCTGAGAGCTTGCTAGAAATGCAGATTCCCTGGCTCTGCCCAAACCTGCCCAAGCACGGTCTTGGGGTTGGGGCGCACGTATCTGTTTTATAAGCTTTCCAGGAGATTTTCCTACGCATGCTGCAGGTCTGGACGCTCTGACTTTCTGGGAGCAGAGCTGGGAGATGGTTACGGATCAGGGTGAAATGACTCACAAGCTCGCTTAGCGCAGCGGCCTCCAGGGGCTGGGAAGTGGTGGCCCACCCAGGCTGGCTGATAACAAAAACAGCGTGTCTGGTCTCGACTGTCGAAGGTGGGCGCACTGGGTTGAACGTGTGTCCTGAGACGGCGGCGAGGATGGAGAAGATGGAGACAAGTCTGGAGGACACGATCTGGGTCTTTTCAGACAGGCTGGGACTCAGGGTCCCTCCGACTCACCTCGCTGCCACGCTGTCCACGGGTTGTGGTTGACAGGCACAGGTGGGCTCGATCTGCTGGAGAAGGTGCCGGCCGGCGAGGCAGAGACCTGGGGGCTGCCTTCTGCTTCCCATGGGCTGGCCCGTAGACAACGGGGTTGGCGTCTAATGGAGAGCTGGGACCGGCAGGGAGACGCTCCAGCGAGGCCACCGTCACTGGGGAAAGGAGGCAGGTGAGGGAGTGAGCGCTCCGTCACTGGAGGTGTGCGGGCAGTAGCGGGGCACTGCGACTGGCCTCCTCGTCCGGGGACGTCTACCCTGGGGAAGTTCCTTTCGGCCCTGATATTCGGGGAACCTGTGTCTTTTGTTCCCGCTTTACAGCTGACTTCTGGTGGCCTCCGTCCCCACTGTGGGAAGGTCACGGCCTTGCCAAGGAGCAGGGCCCCTCGAGCCGCCTCCCGCGGAGAGATGCGCGCGTTTGGGGAGGGGGGATGGGATTCACTCTCAGCGGAAGCCGCAGTGGCTGAACGCGCAGTTTTCAAATTGTGGACTATGATATTAAGTAACAGGCAGACTCCTGTCCAATGGATGTTATTAAAATTAACTGTTTTAGCACTACATTTAGAATCAAAACCAATCTGTCACTCCTAAATTGGTTTCTTTCAACTGCTATTTGTGGGTAAAATGAACAGTTTTAACAATTACATCTCCAGTGCAAATCATAAACTTGATTTACAGGAAAACACTTAATTTACTGCATTTGACTGTGCACCAGGGCTGCCAATTATCTGACTGTAAATTTCCCTGCTCGGTTTTTTCTTCTTACACATCAGCCGTCGTCCCCTCGTCTCACTCTCCCATGGGCTGAAGGCCCCACCTGGGGCGACAGACCCCGACCTGGGGTTCTTTTGGTGAAGAGCAGGGCCCACGTGGAGCTGGGTCCCAAGGACCCTCTGGTGCCATTTCCTTCTGTAAAATATTTCCTGGAATGTCACTGCTGTTTAGCCCAACCTGGGTTAGCCCTTAAGGAGGGAAAATCACAGCGTGTTTGAACAGAAAGGCCCTTGGGGAAAATAAACCATTCATTCATTCATTCATTCATTCATTCAACACTCATTTTTTCCCAAGCTGGCAGTTGTAGGCCATGCAGTAATGGCTGGACCCCTCATGGTCTCTGCCCTCACCGAGGTCTCAGTCTAATAGGAAGATGTGATGTTGATGAATTTCACTTCATGGGATTGTTGGCTATCAGTGAGCTGAAGTGCTGGGACCCACTGAGAGACAAAGCTTCTTCTCCGTGGTGCTGGAGGGTGGAAGATTACCTGCTGAAGCTTTGTGGAATTTCCATCTGTACGGGTCTTGAAGGATGAGTAGGAGTTCCTCAAGTGGAGAAGGGAGGGAAAGGGCATTCCAGGCAGAGGGAACAGCATCGGGCAGTTCTGGTGGGCATGGAGAGCATGGTGTTTTCAGTGATGGGGTGACTGTCTGGCTTGGCAGGAGGGGAGGGCAGTAGAAAAGGCACGTGGGCACCCTGACTGCTGGGGAGGCAGGTTGGAGCCAGGGGGTCTCTTGTAATGTTTGTACCTAATCAAACGGAAGTCCAGAGCCCTGAAATCACCCGTGTAAGGTCAGGAGGGACTGTGGCCGACACCAAGAAGTTCTACAATGGAGGAGAGAGGGTAGTTCCTGGTATTTTGAGATGTCAGGAAGCATATGCAAACCACATGCAAATTAGATGCAAACGAGCACCTGCTCTGCATTGTGTATGTAGCCGGCTTTCTGCAGCAGGGAGGATCCCCTGCATTTGGACAAAGGTGAGAGATGTCCCCTTGTGACACTGGCTGAGCTATGGGACACATCACGAGACTGCAAGCAAATCGAAAACATGCCTCAAGACAGTCCCTGCCAACAGCTTTTCTCTTTGAAGAGGGCCCCCCTGGGAGAGGGAAGGACCAGAGTTCAGGCCCCAGGAGGGCAGGATGAGGTGCCAAGGTTGCCACCCTGTGAGGAGCTGGGTCTCGGGGGTTTGAGGGTTTGGTTTCGGTCAGTGCCAAGAGGCCAGGGTGGGAGGCCGCCCTGGGAGAGGTGGGAGTTCTCGCCCACTCCGCAGACCCTCTGCTCACCCACCATGGCCCCCCTGCCTCAGCCTCACCCACGAGAGGGCATCCCTGGCTCTGGGGTGTCTTCAGAACTCATGCCCTGGGAGGCAGGGTCTGCGGTTTTCTCGCGGCCCGCGGACATCCAGCTCTGACCCAGCCTGGGCTCCCGCGCTGACGGTGAGGGCAACGCCGCCTCCGTTTCCCCAGGCAAACCGGCCCTGAGCCGCAGTGCGGAGCTGCTGGCGTGGGCTTCCTGGGTAACTGAGAACAGAGAGACGGAACCCGGGGGCTCGACTCAAGGGAGTTGAGGAGTTCTCCACCAACATCTCCCTTTCCTCAGATTCCGTCAACAAACCCAAGGTCAAGGACCTGACCTCAAATGTCCTGGGGTGTGAGGGCCTGGTCGGGAAGCCAGAAGCCAGACCAGATATTTCCTCTAAGAGCCCTTTGCTATTGAGAAGGTTAGTGTGTGTGTGTGTGTGTGTGTGTGTGTGTGTGTGTGTCAGGGAGTTGTCGACAGCGGCTGCAGAGCTGAGCCCTTAAGAGGCAGGGACTGCTTGAAAACATTCTGGAGAGCTGTGGGTGGCAGGGGCTGTCTGCCTCCAGGTCAAGGCTGCCGCAGAGGGAGCCGGAGCAGCTCAGCAGTTGAGCGCCGGTTTCCCACATATGAGGTCCCAGGTTCAAACCCCAGCCCCTGTACATCCAAACAAAACAACAACAGCAGCAAAAAACTGCCACGGAGCTGCCCACCGGAGGGAAGTCGGTGTCCCGCTTCCCTTCTCCACGTTTCTCCTGCCTCATCACCTCCTCGCCTCTGCCCGCTGGCGCTCATTCCCCTGCCCACCTTCTCCCACCAGCTACCATGTCCTGAGCACTTTGGGGAAACTGAGGAAGGCCTTCTGCCCCCTGGGGTGAGAGGGGCAGACGGGGAGAGGACTGGAAATTAGCTGGCCTTCAGCAGGTGGCACTGTTGGGCGACTTTTGCTTGTGGAACCTGTTAGAACTGAAAAAACGCGCTGGAATCTATTGGCATTTGAATCTTATTATTATTTTTTTAATAAAAATAATGACTCTCATTTCCTGGGCCTCATTAAACAAGGCGCAGTGTTTGTGCGTGTGTGCTCCGAGGAGGCACGGCTGCGGATGTCTGCCCGTGAGTCCGAGGGGCTGGAGCGTGGGTGTCGGGGTGCTTGTGGCTCTATGTAGAATGCTCTAGATGTGCACGGATGGGCGTGCTTGTGTGCAGCCCGTCCCTGTGGGTTTTTAGGCGTGGACCGGCATGGCCCGTGTGCTCATACCTGTGTCTATACATGTGCACGCAGCAGTGTCCGGGCTGGGTCTGCCCGAGGAGCTGGGGCCGCAGGCTGCACGCCCCCGTGAGTGGGGAACAGGCGGGTGCAGGGCTGGGGCTGCTTGGGAGCAGGGGTGGGGTGTTTGTGTCTGCACCACGTTCACCCATGCTCACTGGCAACAGGTGGGCTCCCTTTCACGGAGAAGAGGGAGGGCCTTGGAATCAGGCCTCCAGGTCTCAATCCTTGCAGCTGTGTGAGTTTGACCTAGTCACTCCAACTGAGTCTTCATCTGAAAAATGGCATAATAGCAGGGATCTTCCTTAGCCCTCTGGGACGACTGCAAGGGCTAAGTAAGATTATCCAGGGGTGCACAGAGTCAAGAGCTAGCCTTCTTTCCTTAGGCCAGGCTTCCTGAAGAGTATTCAAAAGAGGGGCGTTAAAAAGTGGTTTATCCCTGGGCTCTAGTTAGTAGGGCAGTTATAAACATGTTCTTTCATTAACTGTAACAAACGTAGCACACTAAGGCAAGGTGTGAACAATGGGGCGGTTTAAGGAAACTCTACATTGCTGCATGATTTTTCTGTCAACCTTCTGTACTAAAAGTGGGTTTGTGAAACTAAAGAAGGTGTGTGTGGGATGCCGTGATTGAATGTGGTAAGCATTGGGTGAAAGGAAAGTCAGCCTGGTTCTTCTCTGAGAAGGGAGGGCAAGGAACCGGGCTCCCCGAACTCTTTGCCCATGATGCCCTTTCTTCACCGATCTCCTTGTGAGAAAACCGTGCTAAGAACACACTTTAGGAAGACACTGTGGGGCACAGAGAAGGAGCACGTGGAAGGGCCTTTAAAAGCCAGGACCCTGACAGGAGCATTATTTCAGGGCTGTGGGTCTGCAAGCTCCTGGAAGCCGTGTGGGGAGGTTGGCCTGCTGGAGGCGGTAGCAAGGCTGTGACACCAGGTGGGGGGCCCTGGAGGGAGCGGGGCGATGACGGGTGTCAGCCCAGGGCATGGGGCGAGGGCAGGGCTCGAGGCGGGTGGAGGGATCGTGTGCGGGTGCAGAAGAAGCCTCAGGCGGGGGAGTCAGAAGAGCTGTGGGCACCCAGGACCCTCGAGGACACCGGGTGCCTTCTCCGAGCCTCAGTTTCCTGGCCTGCGGCACGGAGCTGGCGGTTCTCCCGCGGCGGTTGTGAGGATCTGTGAGTCGCTGTGGGTGGAAGAGCCTTGAAAGCTGTGAACTGACTCACGGCTGTGAGGCGTCTGGAGCTATTCCTGTCATCACGCACACTGGTAGGAGTCGGGATGGAGTGGCGTCGAGGACAGAGAAGCCGGTGATGACGCCAGACGAGGGCCATGTGGTGAGCCGGCAAGTCCCTGGAGAGACACAGCCCGGAACCTGAGACAGGAAATTGGCTTCCCCTCCTCGCCTCCACTACGTGTCGCTACTTCTTCCTCAGCCCCTCTGACTCCCTGGGTGACGGTGCAAAGGCCTTGCGGAGGGAGGAGAGTATGGAATTTGGAGAATTCCCGTGTTTCTGGCCTGGCTCTGCATTTCCAAGCTGTGTGGCCTTGGGCAAGTCACTTAACTTCTCTAATGTCAGTTTCCTCATCTTTGAAAGGAGGAGGAGGATGATAATAGCACGTTTGAGGTCATCCTCTGTGCCAGGCTGGGTTCTGCAGGCTTCCCAGTGTGATGAGGTGGGTTTTATCACGACTAGCATTCCTATGTTACAGCTGTGGAAACTGCAGTACCTAGAAGTGAAGGAAGTTGCCCAAGGTCACCAGTGAGTGGCGAAGTCAGGGTATACTCTCTGTAGATGGCTGTTGAGAAGCCCGAGGAAATAACGGAGAGGAAAACGCATTCCACCAAGCATTTGCTCACCGTCTTACAACGGTATGTTGGTGCTGGGGCAGACTGCTTTTCCAGAGATGCCCACGCTGTTCTCACCCATCCCACAGGCTCTTGGCAAGACGGCCTTGCTCTCCTCCACTAAGACAGAGTTCTAGTTCTCTGCTCTCTTGAATCTGGAGGGCCTGTGACTGCTCTGTCCGATAGAACACAGAGGAAGGGACGCGGCTGGTTCACGGCATAGCCCTAACTAGCCTGGGGCGTCCACTCCTGGTAGCTTGGAGAATGGCTGCTATGAAAGGAGTGTGAATACCCTCAGCCCGCTCTGCTGCGAGAATGCCAGGCCATGCGGGGGAGACGCCCATGGAGAGAAAGAGCCCAGTGATACCAAGGTGCCAGATATGTGAGTGAAAGCTCCTGGGATGTCCAACTGAGTCCCAGATCCCTCCAGCCTCGGCCAGCATCGGACTCTGACAACAGGCAAGTTCTTAAGTGAGAACCACCCAGCTCAGCTAGTGAATGGCTGTCTAAGCCCCATAGTTTTGGGGTGATAGTTACACATCAACAAAACCAGAACAGCTTTCAGCTTTAGGAGAGAAGGCCACCCCACAGAGAGGCGAGGAAGAGGAAGGAAGAGTGTTTTAGTTTGCTAACCTGCTGGGAGCAAAATATCGGAAATGGGTTGGCTTTTGTAATGGGAATTTATTTGGGGTAAAATCTTACAGTTCCGAGGCTGTGAAAATGTCCAGATCAAGGGAACATCAGAGGTGCTTTCTCACCAAAAGTCAGCTGCTGGATCCTGGACCCCTGCCACATGGCGAGGCCAAACGGCAGCTCTCTGTGAGGGTCTCTGCCCTCTCCTCTGGGCCGCTTTCTCCCCGAGCTCAGCTGTGAGCGATCAGGAGCATGGCAGGGCTGGTCTTTTCAGCTTTAGCTGCTGCACGGGCCGAGCCTCTCAAGGACCTCTTTCCTTGCCTCTGTGCTGATTGCAGCCTCTGGCCCCTCTCTCAGGCTCTTGGGATTTCTCTTTCTGTGGCTCTAGGAGATTCTGGAGTCTGCTCTCACATGGCAGGGTAAAATGACAACTCTCTTTCTCTGTGTTTCTGCTCTCAGTTCTCAGTTTATATAAGACTACAGAAGAGGGCTGAGAACTAACCTGGGTCACGCCTGCCTCACTGACCTAGTCCAATCAAAGGCCCTCAAGTGACCTAATCAAAAGGTGACTTAATCAAAAATGCCACTAATTGAATCTAATGCAACCAAAAGGTCCTTCCCCCACAAGAATGGATTAGTTCAAAGAACACGATCTTTCCTGGGATTCACAAAACTTCAGACTGCCACAAAGAGGGACGGGGAGGCTTAGTCAGAATTATGAGGAGCAGAGCAGTTGAGGAGCAGAGGCACAGACCTCAACTTCTCTTCTTGGCCTGGGTGCCAGCCCAGAGGTTGGCCTGGCTTAGTGACTTCAGATCCCAGCCTGTGAATCAGGAGCCTTGCCTGCCAGGCTCTGGCTTGCTGTGGAGCAGGGGGCCAAGCCACCAAAGTCTCTCGGCTGCCCTCTCCTCTCCTGCTAAGTGAGGAGCTGAACTGATGACTCCGGAGCTCCCATCCAGCCCTTGCATTCTGAGGCTCTTCACTGTGGGGGTCCCCCAACTCTGGTTCTGCCCAGCAGAGGACCCCCCTTCCCAGTGGCCTCTAAATCCTTGCAGAGTGCCGCCCCGCCCAGCCTCTGGGTCCAGGCAGCCCAGCCCAGCCAGGCAGTAGACCGGGGAGAGCACAGGGGACCCCAGCCCTGCCGATACCCTCGCACAGATGCCTCGTGTCTCCGAGCCTGCTGGGCTCTGACCCCGGGCTTGGTGCCGTGCCAGTTCAGGATCTGCCCTCCACTGCTGTTTCCAGGTATATGTCTCTTGGATCCCCAGGGAGTCCTTCTCTAGTAAAACACACTCCTCAGCATTCCCTGGTTCACAGGAGCCATGGCCTCAGCTATTCCTGCTTCTGTTCAGGCCTCTCAACGCTCCTCCTCATTTAGCTCAGATGACACCTCCTCCAGGGAGACCCCCAGCCCAGGGGTCCCTAGGCGCACTCTGCTGGCCATGTTTCCTGGCTGATGTGTTAGAAACATGGCTGGTTTCTTTTCACTCGTGAGCCTTGAGCCCACAGCTGAACTGCTCTGAGCTGCCTTAGGCCTCCACCTCTCAGCCTGCACGGGCCCTGCACGGTGAGTCCTCATGGCTTGGTGCGCAGACACCTGGCGGGGCATGGCCGAGGGAAGGCGTTTTGAAATGTTGAAATGGACTGGGCTGGCTGGAGTTTCACCCCGAGGTGGGGAGGGACGAATGGCCATTCTTGGCCTTGGGCTGGGAGGTCCAGGAGCTCAGTAGGTGCCTCTGGGTCATACATGTGCCTCAGGCTCAGTTTGATTTGAATTTGGAATGAGCTGTTCTCTCTTTATTTTCCACGGAGGGAGAACAAGAGGAATTGATCTTCATGTGTAGCAGGAGACATTCCAGCTAGACTCAAGGAGGGGCTTTCCAAGCAGTAAAGGTCACTTCGCGATGAGATTTCAGTGATGAATTTTAGTCTCAGGGGACTCTCTCTTGCTGTCCTGAAGGGCTTTGGGGTGATGTTCCCAGGGGGTGGGTGAGATGACCGCTTTGGGCTTTTCCATGCCTAGGACTTCCAGAACTGGCAGCTCCCGGGGTCCTGGGGTCCCTGGGGATCAGGATAGGAGAGGGGAGGAGAGCGGACGGGGGTCAGTGTGGCCAGGCTTACCCCCTGCAGTGGAAGGAGGCTGGTGTGCCTCGCCAGCCCTGGCTCTCTCCCAGCCACCCTCGGGGCTGCTCCCTGCTCACACACCGCAGCTATTTTTAGCACGGGGATGTGCAGAACGTGCTGCAGAGAAATAGAGTGGAAAATCTGACACTCAGGGCCCTGCTTTCAGGGAGAAAGAGATCCTCCAGCAGGGCGTAGCTCACGTGTCTCATTTGCATCTTTCGTGTTTCTTGGAGCAGCCTGACTTAGAATCCAGCAGGTTTCCTGGAGCCAGCCCACAGTCCACGGAGCACGGTCCGGGGCTGCAGACTCTCTGGGCTTGACTATGAGAATTGGCACCTGCACACAAGCATGGGGCTTTGCCCAAAGATCAACCATCAGTTATCTCAGGGGCACCCCCCAGCCACAATGGGAAGAAGGCAAGGTGGGTCTTAGAATTCCGGATTGTTAGAGGAGAAAACTGAGACACAGAGGGGGTGCCAACTGCCCTGAGGTCACACAGGAAATAACAGAGCTAGCATCCAGCTGGGAATATAATGTCTCAGAAGCCTGGAGACTAAGTCTAGAATGTCTCAGTAGGGACACATGGAAAGAGAAAATGGGCACAAACCCCACTCACAAGAAGGGGGGCAGCTCCCCACCTTCGGGTTTGTGTAGTGGGTATTTAATTCACAATTACTTATTTTTTTTCTCTTATTACAAAAACAATGCGTGTTCTTTGTGGAAAATTTAAAAATAAAGATAAGCAAAACAGAAGAAAATTAAAAACACCCATAATCCCACCACTTAGAGATAAAACCCTGTAAATATTTTGGTATTTTGGTGGATATACTGCCAGGCTTTCTTTTTCTTCTTTAAAACATTTTCATTTATTTTTCATCACATATATAATATAGGAATATGGTCTTGGAAAAATTCAAACAATACCCAGCAAGCTAAAATCTACCCTCCCCCTTCTCAACCCTGGCTTCACTTTTCCTTGGAGGTAGTCATGGTTATAATAATTTAAATGCATATCATTCCTGATCTTTTACTAAGTGCACACATGCAGTTATATCTGTAAATAGAGAGATACATGGTTTTATTTTTAGTGTGGATGTTCTTTTTGCCAACAGAAATGGTATCATACTGTATGTATTGTTTTGCACTTTGGTTTTGTCACTTAACTATTTGTCTCAGAGTTCTCTCCATGTCAGTACTTATGAGCTTTCCTTCTTTTTAACTGCTTGGTAGAATTCTTTAGCATGGATACATCAGAGTTTGTTTAGCCACCCTGTTGTGATGGACTTTTAGATTGTTCCCTCCCCCCACAGTCTCCCCCCCCCCCCGCCTTTTTTTTTTTTTTTGCAACTGCAGTGCTACAGCTAATGTCCTTGGATATACTCCTTGGGTGAGAATGCTTCTCTGGGGTCAAAGCTGAGATGAGAAACGGCTGGTCACTCTCTCTTTACACACATTAAAAAAATAGGAGTCTCTTGGCCTGACTGCTATAGGAGTCTGCTTTCTCCACTTTCCCACGTTAATAAGAAGGCAGCTGTAACAGCGGTTCCCAAGCTGGGCTCTGGACGGCACCTGAGTCCAGTGGATGCTAATAAGTGTCCCTGGAGAGGAGAAAAGCCAAGGACAGGTGTGTACGCAAATGAACTCAGTGAAATACTCTTGAAACTTCACCAAGGCCCGCTAGTATGTCAAGATGAGTCTCGGGAGAGGAACAAGATTGTCTTCACTGAGCCTGACTTTTTCCCGGTTTGCGGGCTGCAGCGTAGGGAACGCAGATTGAAGCAGGCACTGGCAGTGCCCCTTGGCCTTTCCACTGCAGCGCACTGCTCTGCCCACCGCCTTGGGTGGCCTGAGGGCTTTCTCCTGCTGCAGGAGCCTGCTCGCAGCCCTGTGGCAGGCTGGAAGTGCTGGCAGTTAACACTCACTGCCCCCCTCAGCAGCCCTGGCCCAGGGACTGAAGGGTGTGTATATACCCCAGCTCCCTCACTCCTCGGATGGGATAACGTCACGGCAAGTGATTTCCGTGGGCCCTGGAGTTTCCCACAGGCATTAGACTCCACTTGTCCACACTGGTAGCTGGCTCAGAAACATCCAGGACTGGCTGCCTCCTTTCCTTGTGTGGCTTCCCCACTCTTCTGCCTTCACCTCCTACATAAACGACCAGCATTTGACTCCTGGGTCTGCTGCAGGGAGAACCCCAGCGAAGACTCCAACCAGTGATGGCTTCTCTCCCCCTCCCCTCATTGCCTCCCTCGTTGGTTTGCTTGTAGTTTGCTCAGTGTTTGTGTTTGTTGTCTGTTTGTTGTCTGTCTTCTTTAGGAGGCACTGGGAACTGAACCTGGGGCCTTGCGTGTCGGGGAGACCAGAGCTCAACTGCCTGAGCCACATCCACGCCCTGATTACTTATTTTTTTTTCTTCCTGATTACTTCTTAATGGTTTTATGTGAAAATCCTAAATATTTTTCTCAATGGATCCTGCGCTGTTGTACATTGAAAGTGGTTTTAACTTTTCACTATTGTGAACAATCCTGTAGTAAATATCTTGTAGCTAAATAGCTGTGCACATTCCTAATTATTTCCTTAGGGAATATTCCTAGACATAGCCACAGGTTCGAAGGACATGCATCTTTCTAAGACTTTTGGTAAGTATTTATGGCATCTGCCTTCCAGCCCCCTCCTGTCTTGCTCTATTGCCACCTTGCAGCCCACAAAGGGCAGGGAGGGTCAGCCCTGGTGTTCTCTGGGGATCTGGAGGTGGGCAAGGCTGTCTTATAGGGCCTGGAAATGGCAGAAGGGAGGAAATTGTTTGTCGGGGACCTAGGAGACAGCCAGGTATCCACCTGGAGTTCACATTCAGGGGTTCGGAGGTTGGTGGTTGGGGGTACCCCTCTTGCCAGGTTCTTTTTCCCGAATTCTTTTCATCGCCAGGCCTGGTTAGAACCCCCCTCCTCCAGGAAGACTTCCTTGACTTTTCCAGCCCTTTTGGTCCTCTTGTCAAGGCTGCACATGATTCAACTCGATTTTGGATGGTCCTTGCCCCATTCTGTGGGTCGTGATTCTGTCTTACAGAATGGCAGGGTTCCACATAGGACACACTGACATGCTTGGGGCTCAACAGATGCTTGCAGGAAAGCTCCAGTCTGGCAGCCAGGGATGCAGGATTGGAATCCCATCCTGGCTACTGCCTCTGTGGGGACCTTCCGGCCTCAAGGCAAAGGCTCCTAGGTGGCCTTGAGGGGGAGTGGGTCCACCGTGGGCCTGCTCTCTCCCTTCTCGGCCTCTTTCTTTGCTCCTTCTCCAGGGAGCCTCCCTGCCAGGAGCCCCGAGGCTGGGCTACCTGCATTCTGCACGGGGCTGCGAGTAGCAGCCGCCTTTCTTTTTATTCTCCCAGGTGCAGGTTTCCGGAGACAAACATACCCTCCATTCCCAGCCCCTGGATCTGTCTAAACACAATTTGACATGCGTTGCTATTAGCTTAGCACCTTATCAAATAATGCGGCCTGATCGAGATAAAAGGTTTTACAACCCTTGCTGCCTTTGTTTCTGCCTGCATTCACCCTCCGAGACAGCTAATAATTACCACCAAAGACAAAGAGAAATCTATACGCTCAGCGTCGAGGTTCCCGTGTGCATGTTAAGCAGCAGCCCGAGGAGAGAGGGCTGGAAGGAGACAGGCCCCAAACGCAGCCGGGCAGGCCAGGCCGGGCCTTGCTCCCTGCCGGCTGCCGGGGTGGCCCTGAGTTGGGTGTGGCCCACCCCAGGCGCTGGAGCCTGACCAGCTCTGGAGCCTGACCTGGACGGCCAAGAGCCTGGTCTGGCCGGCTGGGAGGTGAAGTGAGAAGAGGCGGGGGGTGCTGGGGGAGAGGGCACGGCCCCACACAGGTCTGCCGGGGACCTGGCTTTCTGACCTGGCTCCCCTGCGGGGCTGCTCTGTGACTCAGGTGAATCTCTTGCCCTCTGTGGGCCTCGGCCTGTGCTTCTGGGGACCCCCGAGGCAGGAGGTTGGAGACCTTGGCTCTGGAGCCAGCTTGGCGGCCCGCCGGCACTTGTGGAATCTTCTGGGCCTCAGTTTCCTCGTGTGGCATGACGGCGGAGGGCCTTTAGGACTCTGCTCCGGGCAGTGGACGGCTGCATTGGGTCCTGCGGGTTAAGTCCGTGGCCAGGCCTATGTGAGCACTGATTTGGGGAGAGGGGGGAGGGGGCTGGGAAAGAAGGAGATGTAGGTCTTGAACTGAGAAGCTTTTCCAGGGAGCAAAGTTTCCACTCCGGAACTAATGAGCATGGAAAGTGAAACGAGAGCTGGGAGTGGGGGGCATCGCTGCAAACTCCAGCAGTCTGAGGAGGTTTCCTGGAGGAGGAGCCCACCAATGCTGCCAAGGCTGGGGAGGGGGGGTGGCAACCCAAGGAGGGGGTGTGCAGCAGCGACAAGGACCCTGACTAGGGGAGTGAGCCTCTGCAGACTAGCTTGCCTCCAGCACCTGCAGCACCGGCCAGTCTCCAGGGATCAGGCACCCCCGTCTCAGGACCGGAAGGCCTGCCTGGATTGTCCCCTTCCCACCCCCAGCCTGCTGGGGGAGGGATGGAGCCAGTGGTGTGCTAGTACACGTTTAACAAGCAGCTCTCTGGGGAAAACCAAACTAAGCCAAAGGCTGACTTGGAGCATTTGTTCATTTCCATGGTGTAGATGCTCCTATCAAGCTGATTTCAAGCCATGTCGCTGAACATGGAATTGGGAAGAGATTGCACAATTGGTGCTCATACGTGAGTCTGAGCCAACTCCAGCACATTACTGGTTGGACCCCAAGGAATCAGTTCAGGGACTGATAGGGTATCAGGACTCAAGAGACAAGGCATGGTAATAACACACAAGTCACCCCAGCACCACCGGTGCCTATGGCAGACATCACTAATCAATCACATCTCTGCCAAGCCCAGGATCCTTCTCCTCAGAGTGCTCCAGGCAGCCACTACCAATTGAATAGGGTTGGCGTGCAAAATTACAACTCTTTGCCATTCCTCATCCAGACTACCCATTTCAAGACACAGATAGGGAAACTGAGGCCCAAGATAGGGGAGAGGGCTCTCCCACAATCACCTAAACAGTTTGGGAATGCTGGTGAGGGGTGGGATCTCCCGAGCTTCACCCTTGCTCCACCACCATGTGCATCTCTCCCTTTTCGAGCAGCAACCAGGGAAAAGAAACCCTGCTCCTCAGAGAGGTGGCCTGGGGTGTGGGGTGATAGGGAGCCCCCTGCTAATCACGAATTCTCATGACAAAGACCCGTGATGCAGCAGAGACCAGGAACAGAGGTGGTGCAATTGACAGGGAACCTCTCTCCACATCAGAGTTCCCCAGGGTGGAATCCCTCTGCATCCTAGAGGAGAAAGATGAGAAGACAAAAAAAAAAAAAAAAAAGAAAAGAGAAATAGATATAGAAGATCACACAGCAAATGGACACAGACAGCAAAAACAGCAGGGTGGGGATGGGTGAGGGGAAAAAATCTTTAAAAAAAGAAAAGACCCATCTGCAGCCAGCTGCCATTCTACCTTTCTGCCTTGCCTTGGTGTATGTGTGTGTGAGAGTGTGTGCCCAGACTTACACATCCCTGCAAACACAATCGGACATGATTTTATTTCCTATCAGAGGGTGGCAAACTTGGGGCCCTCCCCACAGAGCAGCGGCCCCTCCAGGGAGCAGCCGCCTCTCTCCCAGATTTACAGGTAGCACCAGGCACCGAGTCCTGAGTTCTCCTGACACTGGCTTCTGGCTCGCTCTCTTTTTCTTCCCCCTTTTTTTCTTTTTCACTTAAGCCCGCTCGGACATCAGCCCTCTGGGAGGCCTCCCTGAGCCTCGGCCCAGCCCATCGCCAGTACCTTGCATTTCCCTCTACGCTGCGCCCATCGCCCTGGGTTGGGATTATTTGCTTTCACGCCCTCTCCCTTCTGGACTGAAGGTTCCCTGAAGGCAGGGCTGTGGTTTTCTTTCAGCAGGGGTTTTCAATTGCACCTCCTTTTTTCTCTTCCTCTCCTGCCCCTCTCCATAGTTATTGTCTTCTTCCTGTGATTTGGAATCCTGGATGGTTGGATCTGAGAAGGGACCTGGGGCCTTTTGTCATTTCTACATTGCACCCATGTGGGATCAGGGCAGGGTTGTAGCTATAAGCCACAGGAACGGACTGTGGCTGATGTAAGGAGGAAAGAAAAGGTACTGAAAGGGTGGTTAAAAAACTCACAGAATTGCACGAAGAATCAGGTTCAGGCAGGAGGCAGGGCCCCAGGCAGACCCTCACAGGGCCATCGTGCCACAAAGCCTGTCCGGAAGGAAGCGGACATGGCTCAACTGATATGGAGGGTCCAGGGTTCGATCCCCAGGGCCTCCTGCCCCGTGTGGTGAGCTGGCCCACACGCAGCGCTGCCATGTTTAAGGAGTGCCAAGCCACGCAGGGGCGCGCCGGCATAGGGGGACCCCGCATGCAAGAAGTGCGCCCTGCATGGAGAGCTGCCCTGCGTGAAAAAAGCTCAACCTGCCCAGGAGTGGCGCCACACGCATGGAGAGCTGACGCAGCAAGATGATGTGACAAAAAAGAGACGCAGTTTCCCAGTGCCACCGGATAATGCAAGTGAACGCAGAAGAACACACAGCGAATGGACACAGAGAGCAGCCAATGGGGGGAAGGGGAGAGAAATAAATAATAAAATAAATCTTTAGAAGGAAAACAACAACAACAACGACATAAAACCTGTCTGGAGGACACGCCCCTGCGACATGGCCGGCACCGGGCTGTGGACACCTCGGTGGTTGCGGTGGCCGCTGCGGCCCTTGGCAACAGGGTGTTTGTGCAGCTGTTGCAGGCCTTCACCAGAACGGAATCTCTACCGCCCTGAATTCCACAACCCCGGATCCAAAATGCCAGGCAGCTGCGGCCGCCCGGGAGAGCCAGGCTCCCCTCCCCGCTCACTGCGGGGGCACCCAGGCCTCTGGCCTTCTGTCTGCCATAGCGCCCGGCAGGCTCTGGCCTGTCAGTTCGGGTTTCCTCGGAAGCAGACCCTGAGGCAAAGATTGATGCAAGTAGTTTATCAGGGTGATCCCCGAAAGCAAAGCGGGGGTGGGGAGAGCCCGGGGCGGGGGAAAGGCCCGCGGAGCCCATGGGGCATCCGTTCGCCACTGCCAGTCTCTCCTTGGTGACGCGCGTTCCCGGCTCGCTACCTCCTGGCGCTCAGGTGGCCCCTGCCTCTTCCCCTGGAGGCCCGAGGACCAGCGGGGAGGGTCTCTTGGTGGCCCGGGGCTGGGCTGAGGGGACTCGGGGGCCCACGAACTGCCTGTGATGACCCCAATGACCATTTCCCCAGCGTGGGAAGGGGGCTCAGGTGCGGCCCAGGTGACCCACGCGCCCCGTGTGGGGTTCTGGGGGGCGTCCTGGGCTCTGCTCCTCCCAGCTCGGGGCTGTGGTGTCCACTGCGTCTCACGGGCGGCTTGTTGAGATGGTTTTGACACTAGACCTCCTCTCCGCTGGGAGCCAGCACGGAGGCCACGTCCTGACAGGACCGCGGGGTGGGAGCCGGGCCTCCCGGCCCCTCAGGGCGCGCCTTCCACGGCACCCTCCTGTCATCAGGGACTCGCCTTGGCGAGGGCCCGGAGTGGGTGGGCTTACTTGAAAATGAGCCTCGGGGCTGGGCTGTCCCTGGCCGGGGCGCACAGGACCGCCCGAGCACAGGCGAGAGGCTGAACCTCCTCCCTCCGCAGCCCCGGTGACGTCGGGAAGGGATTTGGCAACGTGGCCACGACTCACCAGCGTGGCTTCAGCGCGGCGGAAATGGTCAGGAGCGCCCCTGGCCCGGCCCCCCCAGCAAACGCGCACAGCTCCCCCGGGGCTTATCCAAGCGCTGGCCGGGCCTGGGGGGTGGACGCGGCGCTCTGGGGACGCCGTCCTGGAGGACCTCACAGTGTGGCAGGGGAGCCGGGCCGAGGCGGGGCCGCGCGTGGCCAGGAGGCCGCCGCTTCAGCTCGCTGCACGGAAGCCCCTGTGTGGCCGGGAGGGGCCCCGGCTGGGGACGGCTCTGTCATCTCTGCTTCCTGCGCAGCACCTGGGGGGACCACACAGCAGGCACGGGGTGGAGCGAGCTGTGAAACTTCTAGGGGCTAAACTGGGGCGGGTGTCCCCACAGTGGACACTGAGAACTGGGAAGCTGAGCAGGAGGCGGCGAGGAAGTCGGGGAGGGGCGAGTGGGGCTCAAGCAGCGCCCCGATTGGTAGGCGGGGCACGTTCTTCTGACCAGGTACGATTTCTTGGGCATGGGCTCCCTGGCGTGGGCTGTGCTCGGTGTTGCTGTGACAGAGCTGCCCTCGCTAGCTGATGACCCAGCTCTGCCTTGGACCCTCCTTTGTCCTTTATCTGGTCTGAGAATGTGTCCTTATCCCAACTGGCCCCCCCCAGCTGTGGGAATCTTGTCTCTGGAGATTGGGACCATGCGTTTGTGGTCCATGTTGAAGTAGCTCCACCCGTCCGTCAAGCTGGGAGTGCAGAGAAGGCACGGGGCTACTTCCCTGCCTGTGGGAAGGGAACAGGCAGTTATTGAGTGCCTGCTGTGTACTTTGTATAGAATGCCAGACCCTTTAATCCCTGATTTCATGTCAACCCTGCAATGATGGGATAACACGATAGATTCCCATTTCAAAGAGGAGTTGCCCAAGGTTCTATGGCAAGGGGCAGGGTGGGCTCTCTCTGTATCCAGGTTACCACCCGAGGGACAGAAGGACGAGAATGGAAGGGTGAGCAGGACTACCTTAAAACTCATTTGCCTGGAGGTGCGTTGGAGACCACGTGTGAGTATGAAGGCCCCACAAGGCCCAGGATGGGCCCTGCAAGTCCCCATTTCCCAGCCTCACCTCTCAGAAGCCAAAGCTCACCCTTTCTCAAGGGGGGCAACCCTGCATAGACTTCCAGCATCTTCCACTCCATACCTGGAAGTAGCCTTGGGAACTTCTTGTTTTGTCTTGTTTAAAAATTCATTTTTGTTTATTCATTTATTGTTTTTCTTTTATTATATTTTAGGAACTTGTTTATACCCCCATTTTTTACAGATTCCTCCTGAGGAGCAGCCAAGCCCTAAATGACTGCTCTGCTCCTGAGCAGCCCTTGCAAACCCAGAGATCTGAGGCTGGGGAGGGGTCACTAGTCAGCAGATAGCTTTTACTGGAGATCTTGCAGACTGGTGTTTAAGCAGTTTTTACTCATGCTCGTTCCTTATTTTAGCCCCAGAGAGCCACACCTGGCATTGTGTTCCTGGCAGGCACCTGGTAAGGCAGTAGGAAGCGGTCCGGAGTTCCCAAGCCAGCCAAAGGCAGAGCTCAAGTCCAGATTTCTAGACTCCTGGTCCAGTGTTCCTTCTGTGACCTCCCTCTTGAGCCAGGAGGAAGAGCAATTCTGCAGAGGTATCCTTGGCTTTGGATAGTCTGGACATGGGGTGGCAGTATTCTAGAATCCTAAAATCTCTGACTTTTGGAGTTGATTGGGGATTTGGAGACCCTCCTGCCCGTGACACAAATCCTCACCGAGCCTCTGTTTGAGCACTTTTGGGGATGGGGAGCTCCCCTGGATAGCTGTGTTGGATGACACCAAATCTCCTTCCTGTGTGTGGCTGATGCTTTAGCCTGGACTCAGGGCCACTCAGACCTTACCAACTGAGCTCCCCTGACCATTTCTCTGTCCGGCATGGCTGGGGCTTGGGTTATGCATTTCTTTCCTTTCACAGACTCCCAGCCTAGCGGGGGGTGGGTCAGAGCGATGGGCTTTGAACCCTGGCTCCCCCTATCATTTTCTGTGATCTTGGGCATGATACATAGTTTCTTTGAGCCTCAGTTTCCCTGTTTGTAAAATGACAGTAACTTTATTGGATTATCGTGACGGTTAGGAGAGAAAAGGCCGAGGAAGCACTTAACCCAGTGGCTGGCTCGGAGTAAGAGCTCAAATATGTGCTAGATGGTATTATTACCTCGGAATTGGTAAACCAGGGATGCTAGCCCCTGCACTGCAGAACTGTCTTGAGGATTAAGTGAGATGATCGATGTAAGAGCTGAGCACAGGTTTTGCCTCACAGTAAAGCTGGCCTAACAGTGACAGTGGTACTTGGTCATGCACGTCACCATCGCAAGCTCTTTCCATCCAAGCAGAAAGTCCTGCTAGCGGGTGGAATACGTGAAACATGGGCTAAGGAGATTTATTTTTGCACATTACAAGAACAGTAGAGTGTAGGGGAGTCTAGTGGTTAAGAAAGAGTTTAGACTCTGAAGTCAGGCTGCTTGAAGTGAAATAATTACTAGCTGTGTGACCTTGGGCCAGTTACTTAAATTATAAGCCACAGTTTTCACATCTGTAAATGGGTCTCCCAACAGTACCTCCCTCACTGGCTGCCTGAGGATTAAATGGGTTAACAAAAGTAAAGTGCTTAGAACAGCGCCTGGTACATTATGTTAGCATTGGTTGTTATTCACGCGCTAGGATGATTCTGGAGCTGGTCAGTTTAGGGGATCAGCGATGCAAGCAAGGCATTGCTGTTTTCCCCCATTGCCTGCTCTGAAATGTTGACTTTGTCTTCAGGCTTGTGCCCTCATGGTGCAAGATGGCTGTAGCTGAACTAGCATCGCCCTTAATACCCTGTTGTCCAAAGCTAGAAGAGAGAGTACCTCTTTTTTTTCAGAGAGAGGAAAGCTTTTCCAAAAAACTTTCTTAGCATTTCATTGGCTAAAGATGGCTCAAATGCCTACATTAACCACTTGGAAAAGAGAAAATGGAATTTCTGAGATTGACTGAGCCTAACCCAGAGTCATCTTCTTGAACCCCTCATACCTGAGCAAACTGGGAGGTCTGTAGTGAGAAAGAAGGGAGGGGTAGAACGCGGAGTCAGCCAGCAGGGTTGGTCTGGAGATAATAGGTGTTACCTGGTACAGGTGACAAAGGATTTGCTACCATGCCAGGTTTTTGGTCCTGGGACCTGCTTTGCAGACTCTGCCTTCATTTCCTGGCTGGTCTGGGAAGGGTCTCTGGCTTGATGCTGGCTCATATCTGAACTACCAAGGGCGGCTCAGATGAGGACCTGAAAGAGCAGTCCAAGGGCTGAGACACAGTAATAGCAACTTTCGTTTATTCAGTAGTAACTTCTATTGTTCAATATCATTTTTTCTTCCCTGTAATCTAAGAGGCAGGTTGTCTCAGTTTGCTTAAAGCTGCTGGGAACGATATACCAGTAAATGGGTTGGCATTTATAATGGGAATTTATTAGGTTAAAAGCTTGCAGGTCTAAGGCCACGGAAGGGTCCAAATCAGAGATGCTGTCTCACCAAAGGTTAGCTGTGGGTGATCAGGAACACTGCTGCATCATCTAAAGAGGCTTTCGCTCTGAGCTCAGCTGTGGATGATCAGGTACCTGGCAGGACACAGTGGTGGCTCTGCTCCAATCAAGGCCTCAGGCGAAGCGCTCGCCCTGAGCTCAGCTGTGGACAACTTGGCTCGTCTCTCCCCTCTCCTCCGGGCCTCTCTCAGCCTCTTAGGGGCTTCTTTCCATGCCTCTGTGCTCTGCTAATTTCAGCCTCTGGCCTTCAGGACCTCTCTCCCAGCCTCTCAGGGTTTCTCTGTCTCTGACTCTTTTTTCCTTAGTCTCTGGTTTCAGTGCTCCAGTTACAAAGGACTCCAGCAAGCAGGCCAAGACCCACCTCACAGAAGCAATCCAATCAAAGGCCCCCCAACTGAACCCAACCCAGCCCAACCCAGCCCAACCTAACCCAGCCCAACCCAGCCCAACCCAGCCCAACCCAACCCAGCCCAACCCAGCCCAACCCAACCCAACCCAACCCAAACTAACCCAACCCAACCCAACCCAACCCAATCCAACCCAGCCCAACTCAACCCAACCCAACCCAACCCAAACTAACCCAACCCAACCCAGCCCAACCCAGCCCAACCCAACCCAAACTAACCCAACCCAACCCAACCCAGCCCAACCCAACCCAACCCAACCCAACCCAACCCAACCCAACCCAACCCAACCCAGTCCAATCCAATCCAATCCAATCCAGGGGCTTTACATACACAGGAATGGATTGGCTCCAAAAACATGATCCTTTCTGGGATCTACAAAAAGCCTCAAGCTGTCACACAGGTACAATTTTTACTTTCATTTGCAGGTGAGAAAGCTGGGGCAGAGAGAGGTTAAGTAAAGTGTTTTAGCGGATTCTCCGGATTCTCGCAGGGCCACCTGCCCCATAACACTTGGCCTTTGTTGGAGGTCCCCTGCAGCTTTGGTGGAAGGTGATGCTTCTACCTTCAGCTCCTTTCTCTGGCTACCAGTGTGTGTGGAAGCCTGGGAACGCCAGGAAGTTACTGCCTGAGTAGAAACACTCAGCAAGTGAGCAGTAGAAACACTCAGCAAGATGGGGGTTGGTGGATAAACCCCGCAGCCTGTCCCCAGCGCACAGCTCAGAAGTGTGTTCTACAGAGTCTCTCAAGGTGTACACTGGGCACCTGCTCGTGAACTCACTCTCGTTTGACTTTCCCCTCTTCCCTGTCTGACTCACCCACCCCCTCATCTGGATTTCCTGGGATTGCCCTACCCCAATCCTGGGCTCAGGGGTTGCTTTCGGAATAATCCAAACTAAGACCCTTATCTAAGTTTGCAGTGTTTGTGAGCGGTGGAGACTGAGCTCATGGCTACTAAGCCATTCCTCCTGTCACTGGAAGAATCAAGAGAGAAACAGGAGAACAACCCTCCTGGCCCCCCAAACCCTAAACCTGACCTGGTTGATGGCCTGGCCAGTGCCTGAGGAGGCAGCAGCCCGGCGCTGGCTGCAGGCAGGGGCCTGCTGGGCTCCACCAGCCAGCGACAGTGGCTTGAAAACTGCCTGATGGGATGGGAGCAGTGACCCGTGAACCGAATGGGAGGAACAATTTGGCCTTCCCCAGCCGGCTTCAAAGGAGCGATTATGGACCATCCAGGAAATAATACATTTCATGGAAAAGACCGTAATTATGGAGTATTGAGTAAATAATATGTGCTTTTTAAAAGTCTGCAATTATGTATTTATCCTATCTGTAATTAGGGAATTTTATAAGGGCGCATTATAGGTAATTTAAAAATAAAATAATGACACCACTCAAAACAAACAGCCCCAAACAAAGGCAATTCGGGCCACCCCAAACTCAGCTGAGTGATGATTTCAGTGTCCGGGGCTTCGGGGAAACCAGATGGCCTGCCCATGAGCGGCCTAGATGTGTGAGGTCAGCAGGACCCCAGCCGTGGCTTGATGTCTAGGTGTTCACCAGTGTGAAAGTTCTCTCCCTGACTAGCCCTTTCCTTGACCGGGTCAGTCCCCAGCAATTGCATCTTCTCGTCACAGCCAAGGAGTGGGTACTGTGTGCTGGGACTTTTCCCCACATTCATTCTTCTAGAACCTTTAGAATTGTGCTGTTCAACACAATAGCCACTAACCACTGCTTTTCAATTTACATTAATTAAAATAAAAAATAAAAGATTCAAGTCCTCAGTTGCACTAGCGGTGCACAGCTATGGCTCTTGTATTGGACAGCACAGAGGTAGCACAACACTCTACTGGACAGTGCTACTTTAGAATCCACTCGGTGGCTTGGCTGGTATAGACCTAGTCTTGAAAACCAGAGCAGAACAAAATTTGTTTCTTTTGCCTGGAAGGTTCTTTCCCTCTGGTTTGCCTGATGAACATTCTTTTCTCCATCCTTTGGAACTCAGCCCGGGCCTCCTGCAAGCCTCCTTGACTGCCCTGGGTAGTCATGGCTCCCTCCCCTTCTCTTGTACTTATCACACTCTTTTGCCATCTTGTGTTCACATCAGCTTCTCCTAAGAGACTGAGGAGCGCTGCCTTATTCATCTTCATTACCTCGCATCCCAGCAACTAGAATAGTGCATATTGGTCGAGAAGCCCCAGCTCAAAACTTCCTTGGAAACTTTTCTCCTTTCCTCATCCACTTGGATGACATTAGTTGCTCAAAGTCCAACAGCTCTTAGGTACACAGACAACAAACTTGCATGAGGTGTCACATGAGAGGATGACCCCTGCCCTTGGGTCCTGTCTATGTGTAACTGTGGTTAGCACTCGTCTCGGCTTGGCACTAGGGGGTGGTGGCATGTGGGCCACCAGGGTACGGCACACCCGGACTTGGGGTGGGATCCTGGGGCACAAGGCCATCGTTGGGGCCTCTCTCCTGGAATCAGGATGCTGACCTGGGAGCAGCGAGTCAGGATCTCCTGGCCTGGGTCTTGAAGGGCCATGATGTCCAGGGGCAAGGTTCTGAGGGTGGCATGGAGCCAGGACCTGGGAGACAGGGACACCAGGCAGGCAGCCAAGAAGTGGCCAAGGTGCTGTCAGGTGGACTTGCCAGAAGGCGACAGGCCAGGCCTGGAGACCAGCCTGCAGCCGCAGCCTTGTCCTTCTGGTTTCCATTTCCTGTTGCTTCCCTCAGTGGAGCTTTTTGGAAAGGTGTTGCCGTTCTTGATGGTGCTAAGGGAGGCAAAGGGTGGGTGGGGGGTTGGAGCACTCGTGGGGAAATGGTACCTCCAGGTGGCAGTGGGAATTGAAGCAAGCCTTCCCTCCCTCCTTCAAAAGATGAAGCTTAAGGTGATGATGTCCACTTGTCTGGCTCAGCCTCCCTTCCCTACCAAGTGGCCAAGTGTTGGAAGAGCTGAGGTTGATTTATTTTTACTTTTCTATTTTTGGGGGAAGCAAGTATACTTGACCATGGCCTTCCCATCAGACCCTGCTGCCTTGGAGGAAGGGATGAGGTCTTATTTACCGTGAACTACCTGTGTGCTGGGCCATGGCTGGGAACCTGCTAGAGAGCCAGTGCTTGTGGCATGAGTGGGTGGGTCACGGGCCCCTGGTCTGCTTCTCCCCTGACCAGTTGTGTGACATGCAGCCCCAAACCAGCCCTTCTGAGCGTCAGGCTCCTTCGTTGTGAAATGCCCTCCTCACGGTCTTTTTCTGGGCATCCAATGGGCTAGTGCATGTGAAGAGATGTTTAATTCTTAAATTAAGAACTCTTGGGAAGTGGACTTGGCCCAATGGATAGGGCGTCGGCCTACCACATGAGAGGTCTGTGGTTCAAACCCCGGGCCTCCTTGACCCGTGTGGAGCTGGCCCATGCGCAGTGCTGATGCGTGCAAGGAGTGCCGTGCCACGCAGGGGTGTCCCCCGTGTAGGGGAGCCCCATGCGCAAGGAGCGTGCCCTGTAAGGAGAGCCGCCCAGTGCGAAAGAGTGCAGCCTGCCCAGGAATGGCACTGCCCACATGGAGAGCTGACACAACAAGATGATGCAACAAAAAGAAACACAGATTCCCAGTGCTGCTGGTAAGGATAGAAGCGGTCACAGAAGAAGACACAGAGAACGGACACAGAGAGCAGACAACTGGGGGGTGGGAGAGGGGAAGGGGAGAGAAATTTAAAAAAAAATCTTAAAAAAAAAGAGCTCTTGAAATTTTTGAGAAGCTGATATATTTACATATTCAAAAATAAAAAATGAAAGGAGCATAGAGTGAAAAATCCCCCCATCCACCCCACCCCATATGTCCATTCCTTCTCCCTCCCCCCCAGCTAGACACACTGCTACAATTTCCTATGTCCCAGAGGGTTTCTTTTTAATGTATTTACATTAAGGCAAACACAAATGTGTATTCATTTCTCTCTTTTTTCACACCAGCGGTAGCCTCATGAACACACTGCTCTGTGCTTTGGTTTTTAAGTTGTGTCTTAAGCTGCAAGAAGCTGTACAGACGTAAGATGTTTGCTCTTTTGAAAGACAGTCACCTTGTTAATTTACTCCCCCAAATGGCACTGCAGAGTCTTTGAGTGCAGGGACAGGACAGTGCTCCTTCTGTGCCTGCAGAGTGTGACCCATGGCCAGGGGCAGCATGGCGGAGCACAGAGCTGAGGAGTCCGATGGAATCACATGCCTGGTGAGCTTGCAAAATGGGGCCATAATCGTTCCCAACTGAAGGGGTTGTTGTGATGATGCAGGAGAGCACCCAGAGTAAAGCCCTCTGTACCACCCTGGACATGTGGTACGTGCTCAGTAAAGCGCAGAAGTAGGAGCATGGTGACTCCCTGCGGTGAGTGGCATGTGTGGCTGTGACGAGGGGTGGCCCAGAGGACCTGGCCCCTCTCCCTTCTGACTGCTGGGTGGGGCCATGGGTGCCAAGTCCGGGTCCTTGTTTACGGCAGAGCTGGGAGCATGTACCTCCTCATTTGCATACCGTCAGATGCCAGGGCGGTGGATAAACCTCGTCTGAACGGCGGCGGGATGCTTGGAAGGCACCTGTCAGGTCTGATCAGAGACAGGCTGTCAGGGGAGAGGCTCTGAGAAGGCGCCGCGTGTCGCTCGTCAGCAAGCCCGTCCCCCCACCCGCATCTCTAGTGCTGTTAAGGAGGATGAAGGACCTCTCGTTACCGCTGTCATTTGGGTGTGCTTACATGCCTACGTCGGAGTCCCCTGAGACCACTCAAGCTGCTCGTGGGAGAGGGGGGAGAGACCCCCGAGGGCCCAGCCCTTTCTTGCTGTCCTGGGTGCCTCCAGCGCCGCAGGCGGGACCACGAGCCAGCCCCCCCTCCGCCCGTAGCGGGCCCTCTCTGCTCCTAGATCCGCCCCCCATCTGCCTCCTGGCGTTCGCTGGAATCAGTGCCTCAAGGGTGATCGCTGGCTTTCCCTGTGGCTTACCGAGTGAGCGGCTTGCCACGGCCTGCCACGGCCTGCATGGTCTGACCCCCCCCAACGGGGTGCAGGGCCTCCTAGCAGGCCGACTCCAGCCTCTGCCTGGCTCCTCTGTGCCCCCAGCAAGGCGGTTTGCTTCCTTTGCCCCCAAGTCTCTGGGTAGGACTTGGAACTGGGCAGAGCACCTCCAGGCCCTCCAATGGAGGCAGATCCTTCTCTTTGACTCCTCAGCTGTAGACTCACCTCTCCCTCCTCTGAACTCCTCGGCATTCCGGACACTAAGTATAAGGCGGCCTGCTGTGGATTACCTCCACGGCTGTCACTTCCTTCAGAGCAAACATTGTACTACAGAAATTAAAAAATGAGGATTTCAGGGTCAGACTGCCTGGGTTCAGATCTCTTGCTAGCTCTGTGTCCTTGGACAAGGCACTCACGTCTCTGAGCCTGTTTCCTCATGTGTAAAAGAGCAATAATTATACCATAGGTGCTGATTGAACGAGTGGAGGGAGGTGCATTAGCTCGGGCACTGCCTGGCCTCGAATCAACAGCCGGGCATGTTAGCTGTCACTATTGCACGTGAAGCTCTGATTTCTACCACAGGAGGAAGTTGTCTGACCACTGTCCCTCCCGCCACTCTAGGAGAGAGACCGGCTGGGGGCATGTGGTGTGGGGGTCAGGGAGCTTCCTTTTGGGAGTACAGGAAAGATCCAACCTCTTACATTCTACTCCCTCCGGGGCTCCCGGCTCCCCATCTTGGTCCACCCTCCAACCTCTGGTCCCCAAGGGGTTCCCAGCTTCCCCCAGCCTGATCAGCACAGGCCACGGGCCCTTCAGGCAGGTGCCAGCCACAGGAGTGGTGGGTTTACAAGGGAAGGACGTATAAGATGTGACAGGCCCGGAATTAGCAATGCAATTCCTCTGTCATTTTTATCATTGGCCCCTGCAGGGAGGAGCTGATTAAATGGATATTCAACTCTTTGCATTAATGTGCATCCAGCTTCAATTTGCATTTCATTAGTCGCACAAAAAGCATAATTTTATTATTTGCCGTTGGAAAGCAGATCTCTGCTAACAAGCAGCTACACGCTGTTATGAAATACGATGTGACTGACTCGCTCTGCCGTGCTCCTTCCCTCTGCAGACTCTGAGCACTCGGCCGAGGGGGTACAGGGTGGTCTTGGCTTCATCGCGGCAGGCTGTGTGCTCATTTCAGCTGCAGTCCCTCAGAAGGCTCCTCTGCCTTTCCATGGCCACTCAGCGAGGACCGCTGACTCCGACTTTCTCACGCGCCCGTGGAGGTGAGGAGTGGCTGCCATCTTCCTAGTCGTGCTGTCTCCAGTAACGGCAACGCTCCACTGCCAAACCCGTACCCCATCTCCTCCATCACCTCCACATGCCAAGACTATGATTATCACCCTTGTTAGCACTGTAAGCTTCACCCTCTTCACCTTCACCACTAGCGCTGTCATCGCTCCGTCACCCTCATCACTTCCACCACCTCTACCATGCCAGTCTCTCCATAAGCACACCTGTTGCCACCATCATCACCATCATCACATCACCAGCATCTCCTCCACCACCAGCACCATCGTTACATCCACTGTTGCCACTATCAACCTTTACGACCACCACAACCATCATTACCTCTAGCCCCACCTCCACCCCCACCCCCGTCACCGCCATTGCTTCCATCACCATCACCACCACTTCTCGCACCACCTCCACACAAACACCCAGTACATATGGTCCCACAACCAATATTATCACCATCCTATCTCTACCATCTGACCACCGTCAGAATTGCTGCTCTCATCACAGTCATTGCCACTCACCTTCTCTACTCCCAACTCCACTGCTTCTGGTTACTTTACTTCAGTTCGTATTTTGACTATCATACCTTCAACATCTAGTGCTATGTATTTTTTTTTTTTTTCACTGTGAAAGCAGGGAAGCTGGAAATTTCACCATTGTCAGAGTCCATGAATCTGAGGGCCTGTGCGATGTGGACGGCTAAGCAGAGTGAATGAAGCCCTTGAGAGAGCAGGGCCCATGCAGACACGGTCATGAGGAGGTCTGGAGAAGGGGCAGAGGCTATGGCCAGGAAGGTCAGTGCAGTGAACGCATGGCTCTGGAAGCAGATGTACTCGGTCTCTTACTAACTGTGGGGCCTTGAACGAACCACGTTTCTGAGCCTTGGTTTCCTCATCTGGAAAGTGGACCAGTAATGCCCCTTTCACTGAGTTCGGGTGAATTCAAGACCTGTATTGTAGTCACTGTCAGTTGTCTGCCCAGGTCCCCTTGGAACTCCCGTCTGAGTTCTGTATGTCTGTCCTCCAGCTTCCGCTTGCTTCTCTCCTAACAGCTCATAGTAACAAGCTTCTCTGGAGGGCTACATGTAGGCCACTGAAATCACTTCATCCAGAGGTGCTGGGAGCTGGAAGTGCCCCCAGGGGGCCTGTAGCCAGTGATTGACTGAGGCCCGAGTGTGAAAGTCCAGCTCTCACTTTGAGGGGTCAGACTCTGTGGTATAATTTAACCACAGATCCTGGAGATCCCTGCAAGATCAGGCTATGGCTGGGATGGGGACTGAATTGCATCATTGCTGCCTTCTTCCCCTTTCGTGTCTTGTTTCCCCTACTCCGTTACTGGGTTCTCCCGGGAGCCATTTCTTAATAAACAACTTGCACAAGACTCTTCATCTCAGGGTCTGCTTGTGACATGACACATAGCAGGATTTCAGTGTGCACTGGTTCCTTCCCTCCTCTCCTTGTAGTTGTCAAGTGCGTTAGTTAATAGAGGGCTTTCACACACATTATTCATTGGAAGCATATGCTACCCTGGCGATTACTTAGAGTGGGGATTGTTGTCCCCATTTGACAGGTGTAAAATTGAGACCTATGTCCAAAATCATGGAGCTTGCCAGCGGTAAAGGTAAGACAAGAACCATCTCTTCTGAATTCAAGTCCATCTCCCTTCCCACCATACCATCCCACAGAATTCTCTTAAGCCAGTAACTGGCTTAATCATGGGCCAGCATCTGCGGGTGGTGATTATGGATCCATTGCCAGGTAGAGAGTTTTCACTCCAATCTTTTTCCCCCTCACCCTCTTACCTTGAGCCCAAGCAGAGTCACCAACCAGAATACAATGACCTGACTGGTTTAAAAGAAATACCGTGCAGCCCGATAAGACCCAACTCCATGGCTTATCTGCCGTGTGACCTCGGATGAATGGCTCAATGTCTCTGAGCCCTGGTTTCCTGATTTAGTCCTGCCAACCACTGGATGAGGCAAGGCTATTACCATCTCAATTTTACAGATCACTGAAAGTGGTAATAGGTGTTCCCAGAAGGGGCAGATAGAACGGCTCAGAGGACGAGGTGCTCTTGCCCCGTCCCCAAGCACCCTCTGAGTGACATTCCTCACAGGGCACTTCTGGCTTCAGCTCTGGAGCTTCCCTAGGGTGAGGATCTCGCACTCCTGCAAAGAGCCCCGTCCCCGCTCAGCTTGTCGGCCTTCGTTCCACAGCTGGCCTGCCTTTGGTTTTATCCACTGGATCTGGAGGCGCTCTTAGGGTTGTTCGGGGATTTGAAGGCAGCTTCAAGCCTGTTCTTTCCCAGGCTGGTCCCAGGGAGGAGGCACAGCGAAGTCCCCTGCACATCGTGTCACCCGATCACTCTCTGCTGTACCTGCGCTCACAAGCTCTCGGTCATAGAAGTCACTGAGGTGTGTTGGAACCATCGTTTAAGTGCCTGACTCCCCCCACGGGAGAGGCCCTTTAGGGCGGGGGCCACACAGCTTGATCCTCTTTAAATCCATGACCCAGCCCTGGGCGTGGCCTAGAGGAAGTCCTTTGAAGTCATAGTAAAATGGCCTTTGAAGTCAGACAAACCTGAGTTCAAATCCCACTTCTAACGCCCCTCAGGCCAGTCCTTTGCTTATGCCAGTCCTTTGCTTCTTTGAGCCTCAGTTTCTTCATCTGTGAATTGGGTCTAGTCATGTCACCTACCCCACGGCGCTGTGGTGAGGACTGAAATGACATCACGAAGGGGCTGCTGAGTCCTGCACCCAGGCCTCGGTGAGATGCACTTCATAAATGTGAGCTGAAACGGAGAAGTGACCAGCTCCTGCTCCCGGCTGAACGTGATGGCCAGAGCTGGCCACGATCCTTGGGGGTGATCTGAGTGGCCTGAGGCGTTCCGGGCCTTTCTCCGGCCTGGACCTGGCGCCGTCCTCACGTTGCCTGGCGCCCTGCAGTTAGCTGGCTCCAGCAGCGTCGCGGTGGGAGAGGGCCACGGGCAGCGGGCTCCGCGCCCCACACGTCTCCAGACTTCCAGGCAAGCGTCTCCGGCCAAACCAACTGTGGGGATCCTAAATTGGCACCCCGTTGAGTGAACTGTCTGCTTCTACAAAGGCAGTATTTCTGGTTTTCAAAGGGACTGAATAATTTAAAGTGCACAAGACAAAAAGTGGGATTCAGGCGATCTGATAGGCTCTCCGGTGTGGGTATCAATTATACGCGCTCAACTCTAAAGCCTTGTTTGTGAGATTCAGAATTTATTAGCCGTCTGAGGCACTAATTACTAGGTTTCTCTCTTTTAGTCCTCCAGGTCTCTTTTCAAATTTATTTTCTCACCTCCCCTCCCCTCAACGGGGCTGAATAGCTTCTGTTCCTCTCAACAGCTCTGCTTGGGAGGGACAGAGAAATGTGTGTGGTTTTAGCTCATCCCACTCTAGGCACTTTGGGGGAGCAGGAGGACTTTACCTGATATGTATTATACACTTACTGTTTCATTTCAAATTTATATGTATTTATAGCTTAAAGAGGCAAATAGTTCCCTGTGGTATACTTTCCTTTCCTTTTCCTGCAGGACTTTTTGTTTTTCCTAGAGCTAATAACTATCTTGTTGTGTTTTTTTCCCCTTGCTTTTCTATGCTTTTATCTTTAATTCAACTCCAAAGTCTTTGTCAGTTGCCTATGAGATTTTCCCATGCATCAGGAGGTACTCTATCAATTACATATTCCTCAACAGGCCCTCTTCCCCCCTTTCCCCTCAGTCTTCCAACCTGGAGCCCTCAGAACTGGTGGTGCTCTCCACCTGGGACACTGCTCTCATCTTGGGAGCTCCCTTCCCACTGTCCTGCATCCTAGGGATGACCGTCCCTCTCCCATCAAGAGTTTCCTGTATCTTCAGTCTCCCTCTAATTTGGTTTACTACCTTGTCCTGGTAAAGCACATCCTCCTATAGCTTTTAAGAAAGGATGCAAGGGAGGCAAAGATTTTGAGTCCATGCATTTCTGAAAAATCACACTGGATTGATTATTTGGTTGATTATAGAACTCTGGACTATTTTTTTTTTTCTTTTAAAAATGTGAAAAATTTTCACCATTATCTTTTTTTTTAGATTTTATTTGGAAATACTTTCAAACTTATAGTTATAAAAATAATAGGAACCCAACACACAGAATTCCAACCTACCCTAACTTCTCAGAAACTCAGATCTATCAGTTTTAACATTTTGCCATATTTACTCTCTCTCTCTCTCTCTCTCTCTCTATCTATCTATCTATCATCTCTCCATTCACATTCTGAACACTTGAGAGTAAGTTGTATACATCATGCTCCTTAAACCCTAATACTGCCATGTAAATTTCCTAAGAATGCGAATATTCACTTATATAACCACCCTAAGTGTAGTTATCAAGTTCAGGAAGTTTAACATTGATATAAAGCTTGCAGTCTATGTTTCAGTATTCACCTTATCTTTTGATTTCCATCAGTGCAAACAAGTCAGTGCTATTCTGCTTCCTGATTATTTGTATATTACCTGTTTTTCTTTTCAGGAAGCTCGCAGGCATTTCTCATTATTCCCATAGGTCTGAAAGTTGACATTGTTTAGCAGAATAGGTGAAGGCCTATTTTGATCCATTGTGTTGAGCATTTGATGGGATCTTTTAGTCTGGAAACGCTTGCCCTCTGGTTCTGGGAAATTTTCCTAAATTATTTCCTTGGTGACTTTCTTCCCTGTATTTCTTTAATTCTATCTTTCTGGGAACTCCTATAATTCATATATTAGACCTCCTGGATTTAGAGGTAACTTTTGTATCTTTATTTTTCTTGTGTTCTCCTTTTTTATATCATTTTTCAGATATTTCCCCAGTTTTATCTTCCAGTCTTTTCACTCTCTTCTCTTACCGTTTTAATTTCCAATTTATCCTTCATATACAGCCACAGAACGATTGTGCTAAAACACAGACTCCATCATATTGGAGCCTTCCATGATTATCCGTTGTGATCTACGGGCCCAAGCCTGTTTCTCCATCCTCATCACACCAAACCTATCCGTGTAGCCAAGGTTGCAGCTGTTCTGGTCTACTTACCACACTGACACACCATGCAACCTCTTGCCTCCATGCCTTTGCTCAGACTGATACTTAGGCCTAGAATTTTTTCGCTCTAACTGCTCTCCTGGTTGACTTGGGCCTGTGAGGTTCTTGCACACAGGAGTTACGTCATATTCACGTTTGCCTGGAACTTACCAAGCCCCTGGTCCATGGTAAGTAGGTTGTGGTCAATACTTGATGACGCTTGATGGCTATGTGCTGTTTGCTGAGTGTGCTCATGTGTAAACCTCTGAACTAGTCTCATGGAGGGGCCAGAGATGAATCTGACACAGTCCCTGCACTCCGATGGGAGGGGGTTGGACCCACCAGGTGTGTTCATGTACACACGTACATACACACTGTGCTGCAGACTGTGATCGATGCACCAAGAGAAAGACACACAAATGTGCAAGGAGAATTTGAGAAATAAACTTTCCATCCAATCTGGTTAAATGAAACCTCAAAGCCTTTGAAGGGGTGTTGGAATATACCTCTTTGGACGAGCACTTGGGCCTCAGATGTTTCTGCCTGAGTCTCAGTCTCCCCAGGTGAGCCCCTCCCTTAGGTTGCACTGTCATCTCTCCAGACCCCAGTGTAAGGCTGCTCTGTCCTTCTCCTAAGGCCAGTGGGAAACCATTTGCCATTCACCTCAACACTGAGTGGTAGGCTAGAGTTTCCAAATACCTTCTCTCTATGAATAGCAGCACATTGGGAAGAGCTGAATCCTCCAGCTCAGGCTAACCCTGAAGGGCTTGCAGGACCCAGACTCTGTCCAAAGGCCCTATCCAGGGGGCCTGTTTTAATAGTAGCTGCCATTTATTGAGCATGAACTACATGCCAGGCACTGTGCCACATGGTCCAGATATGTGATCTCTTGTCTACCTCACTACAGATCTGGGGGATACCTTAGATCCCTAGGGTATCATTTTAAACACGAGGAAACTGAGACTCAGAGAAGTTACACAATTGGCTCAATGTCACACATTCTGAAAAGGCAGATCTAGATCTGGTGGCTCCCCTTTTCAACACAAGAGAAAAGAGAGAGAGAAGGACGCCACCAAGTTCCTCATTGGAAAGCCCTGTCCATGGGCTCCTGATAAAAGGCAGCTCCTGGTGCAGACTGGGGAAACAGGGCGTATGTGGGGCTGCAGGGTTCTGTATAGCTTTCATCCCAGGCCAAGGCAAGGAAGAGATGTAACCCTGGCAGGCTCTACCCAATGCACAGGATTCATGATGGGTTGAGAGGAGTATAGGCATTGGTGAGGAGTCAGAATGTGGCCAGTAGTGGTTGCCCTACTTTATGCCTGATGTTTCCAGGCAGGAGCAAAAGCAGCTGAAAGATTTAGTTGTGCAGCCTGAGGGTAGAAGGGGTCTTGAACATTCTCCAACCCTATGCCCTCAGTTCATTCACCCCAGAAGAGGTGGAAACCCAATAGGAAGGCTGAATTGCCCAGGGCCACAGGTTCAGTGGGCACAAGGACTGGTCTACGGTTCAGGCCTCCTATTGCCCATCTCAGGTCTCCTTTGTGATCCTTCAGAGATTCTTCTCTGACTCTGGGTGGCAAAGGACTTTCTGTTGCCCAGAGAGAACGGAGAACAGTAGAAGTTGAGAGTGGGAGATGAGGACATGATTCAGGTTGCTCTAAAACACCACCCGAATTTTCACAAAAGCCATCCCATTGGATTACTTCTTGGTGCTGATAGCAACTCCAACAGCCAAGGGAAAAGTGCCCCACGAGGCCTTTAGTGCTGGAGGTGGTCCTTATTTTGAACCTTCTAGACCAATCCCAGTCTTGACACATAGTCCAGGGGGCAGAGCAAATTGGCACATCCATTTTGCAAAAATGATTAGGCATTATCTAGAAAAATCAAAGATGCTCAAAGTCTATGACCCAGCAAGTCCATTCCTTGGAGTAGACCCTAGAAAATCTCCTGAATGTAGAATGTTCACATGGCATTACTGGGGAGAGCAAAATAAAAGGAAACAGCCCAAATGTCCTTCACAGTGGAATGGATAGATGAGTCCTCTATGTTCCTATTATAGAAAGTACAGCTATATACAGCCACATGGGTAAATCTCCACGACAGAATGTAGAGTGAAAGAGCAATCTCAGAATATATACAGTATGATTTTATTTATGGGAAATTAAAAACCGAGCAGTACCACTGTTTAGAGAAACAAATATATGTAGTAAAATTATAAAGAAAAGCAATGGAATGAGAGAGCAAAGTTCAGGATGGTGGTGTTTGTAGTTATTCCTGCAGGAAAGGCAAGGACCCGAGAATGTAGAGGAGAATAAAGTGGCCAAAAATAGGTTTGATTTTGATTTATTCATCTGGTGATGGGTATATGGATGTTGTTATTTTCACCTTACACATATCAGTATTATTTTGTACCCCAATAGACCCTTAACAGAAAACACCAAACCAAAACAAACCCAAAAGCACTGACTTAAGGAGCCTTTTTATAAAATGCAATAATCAAACAGAAAATACAAGTCACTTATCATCCTACTCCTAGGAGATAAACACAGATGACCTTTGGTGCACGTTGATCTGCTCTTTTATTTACTTATTTTATTCATTCATTTGTTTATTCATTCTTGTCCAACTCTAGTTGGATGTGTGTCCTAGTTGGATTGTGCTGCTTCTTTGAGCAAGTAGAACTGTGCGTTCTCCTCCCCACTTCCTTAGCAGTTAATCTACATATGGGGATTTTCTTTTTTAGTGTTAGAGGTAGAGGAAGGAGTTTCTGGAGACTTTTTTTCAGGAGTACATGGGTGGGTCAAGAGAGGAGACCCCTATCTGGCCTGAGGAATTGCTTGGAGTTATGGGAAAGGGGATGGGACAGAAGGCAACTTCTGGGAGAGATTAGGAGAGGGGATGGGGTGGAAGCTAACTGAACAGCGTTGATAAATGACATCGTGAGACTCTGAGCTTTGGGGCTGTGGTCTGACATAGCAACAGTTCAATGCAGAACTCAGTGACAATGTGGATGGGGACCAGGGAGTGGTCTCCAAGTGGCTGTCTCCAGCAAGCCGGACAGAGGCTCCTATCTCCATGATGCCTTCTTGATTGGCACCTGCGGCATCTCCCAGCAACAACCGGGGGATTGCAGAGGGTGGTAAAAACACTGCAGTTACGCAGGTGGGAGTTATGAGTGACCAGGATTTGAATATAAATGCTAATATAACTACATGCACAACTTTCATTAAATAATATTTGAATAAATAATTTTTAATGGTTTTTACCATAGTAGTCCATTCTTTGGATGTATTGTGGTTAATTTATCTGCTCTCTTATTGTTGGGAAATTAAGTTGCTTCTCTTTACAAGCAATTCTGCAATAATTTTTTGTGAACATTCATGACTGTTTTCTAAGGAGACATTCCTGAAAATAGACTTACTGGGGCAATACATTTGCAAAATTTTAAGGCTTTTGATAGGAATTGCTAAACTGTCCTTCAGAATGAACGAATATGTGAATTTACACTCCTTCCAGGAGTAAGCCAAAGTACCTCTTTCCTTACATTCTTGCCAAGGCAAGACACTATTATTAAAAACTATAGTTTACTAAGTGAAATGCCAACAAATACATTGTCTTATTTTCATTTGTGTTCCTTTGGTCTCAAGAGAAAGTGACATTTTTTCATATGTTTATTGGACATTTAATTTTGGGGTAATTACCTGCTCATATCTTTTGCCAATTTTTTCTATTTGGGTGTTCGTGTTTTTAAAATACAATTTGAAACTATATATTGAAGATGTATTTTTTTCTACTCTGTTTTGAAATTTTTTCAGTTTGTCTTTTATAGTTTTTTCACACATATATTTTATTTTATTATTATTGTTTTTTAATTAAATTTTCTCCCCTCACCCCCCGTCGCCCCATTTATCTGTTCTCTGTGTCCATTTGCTGCTTGTTCTTATTTTTGTCTGCTTCTGTTGTTGTCAGCGGTACAGGAATCTGTGTTTCTTTTTGTTGTGTTATCTTGCTGTGTCAACTCTCCATGTGTGCGGTGCCATTCCTGGGCAGGCTGCACTTTCGTGCTGGGCGGCTCTCCTTACAGGTGCACTCCTTGTGCGTGGGGCTCCCCTACGCGGGGGACACCCCTGCGAGGCACCACACTCCTTGCACACATCAGCACTGTGCATGGGCCAGCTCCACACTGGTCAAGGAGGCCCGGGGTTTGAACCGTGGACCTCCCATGTGGTAGACGGACGCCCTATCCACTGGGCCAAGTCTGCTTCTCATTTTATAGTTTTATATGGCTTTTGTTTTTCACTTATAGTTATGAAAAAAAATCTCAAACATGAAAATGCTGTAGGTTCAGTACAAAGAATTTTTTTCCCAGAACCGCTTGAGAGTAAATTGCTAACCTGATGCCGCATCATCCCTGAATACTTTAGTGTCTATTTCCTGCAAATAAGCATATTCTCCTACATAACTAGAATGCAATCATCAAAATCAGAAATCTAACATTATATGTGAATACCATCTATTTCTCAGACACCATTTGATTTTTGCCAATTGTCCTGATAATGTCCTTTATAAAAGCCAAAGGATCCAGTTTAGGGTCATGTGTTGCATTTAGTTGTCATGTCTCATTCTCCTTCATTCTGGAACAATTCCTTAGTCTTTTGCTGACTTTCATGTTCTTGACTTTGCTAAAGATTACAAGCCAGTTATTTTGTAAAATGTCTATCAATGTGTGGATTTCTGATGTTTCCTTACGATTTGCTTCAATTTATCCATTTGTGACAGGATAATTCCAGAAGTGATGGTGGCATTTTTCTCTTCATCCATTAAGACTGCACATGGTTGTGATTTGTCTCATTATTGGAGATGCTAAATTTTTATCTCTTCCATGTTTCACCACTGTAAAGTTACCTTTTCTCTTTGTTATTAAATATTTTGTGAAAATATTTTGTTCTTCCTCAAGCTTTCAATACAATCTCACAGGTTTTTATTTCACGCAATGTATTGTAATCCATTATTATCATAATTCATTTTGAATTTCAAATTGTTCTAGATTTGGCCAGTAGCTTCAAGTGGGCTGCTGTATCTTTTTGACATGTCCTCATCTTTCTTTGGTTCCTTCTTTTTATTTTTTGGCAAACCATGTTGTTCCTCCTCAGTCCTGGAACCAGCCCTTTTTCCAAAGAGCCCTGGTTCCTTTCAGTGAAGAATAGTATTTAGAAGCCAAGATCTAGGTCCTAGATGTGTTCGTTGCTATTGGGGTGTCATCACTTCCAGATCATTTGAGTGGACATATATGTATATATTCACACACTTGCATATATGTTTATTCTATATATATTTACATATGTTGACAACCAGAAGCTTACATTAACACCTCCAGTTCCAATCATACACCATGGGGGTGCATTCTAGCTTTCTTCCTTTCCGTTTTTGTAACTCTCTTCTATGACAGTGAAAAACCTGGCTCCTATCATCTATAATATATTTAGTTATTTGGTTAATACCTTGTATGTATCCAATTTCCCATCACTAAAATTGCCCTCGGGACATCACCATACTCTGTAGCTCCTGTCCCACCTTGGATAGATGCCTACCTTGCTTGGCCCCATTTAATGGCTTTTGGACTAAATTGTTCTAGAGGGAAAGGAAGAGAGTGTATGGTATATTTTGATATATAGAAGTTCTACATTTTAATGAAAGTGAATCTATTGACCTTATTCTTTATGTTTTCTCATTTTAGAGCCATACTTATGTCTTACCCACTCATCTTAGGCTGGATCCCTCAAAAAACAGAACCTTTGACAAGGGCTTGTGTTCTCCAGTGGTCCCAGGGAAGAGGACTGGGGGGCTGGGATGAGTGAAACAGGGAAGGAGGGTGTTTTTGTTTCCTACCTGCTAAAACACATACCATGCAATGGCTTAGCTTAAACAATGGGGATTTACTTGTTATGGTTTTGAGGCTAGAAGAAGTCCAAAATCAAGCCATTGGCAAGATGATGCTTTCTCCCTCAAGACTGTGGCATTCCAGGGTAGGCTGCTGGCAATTTCTTGGTCCTTGGCTTTTCTGTGGCAGGATGTTGTATGTGGCAGCGTCTACTCCTTTCTTCTCTGGGGTCCATTGACATCGGCTTCTGCCTGGCCCCATGGCTTCTCTTCCAGTGTCCGATTTCCTTTGCTTCTAAGGACTTTGGCCATACTGGATGCAGGCCCACCCTCATTCAGTTTGGGCAGACCTTAACTAGTAACATCTTCAAGGCCCTATTTACAGAGGGGTTCCCACCCACAGGACTGGAGCTTGGGGCCTGATGGTGCCTTTTGTGGGGCGCATGGTTTAATCCCCAAGGGAGGGCAAGTAGACCCAAGGACACGTCGGGCGGGCTGACATTGTGGGAACCTGGGGTTCAGTCCTCCTGGGGCCCTGCCAGGCGCTGTACAGAAGGTGCCTCCGAACCGTCTCTCCGACAGATGCAGGAAGGGAATAGCCACCTTCCAGCCTTTATCCCCCAAGAGTCGATGGACGCCCAGGTGTTAAGTCCCTTGCAGTTCCAGGTTTGTGAACGCTCCAGAAGGGCTGAGTGGGCTACCGCGGGTGTCCCAGAGAGCTGTGCAGAGCTGGAGCAGAGAGAGAGAACGCGGAGCAGCTGAGGTGATGTGTCGGCAGCGACAGCCAGAGCCAAAAGGTGGGCTGAGAGGACGTGGGCAGAGCATATAAAATGTCTGACCCACAACCCTAAGATAACGCGAATACTGATCTGCATTTCCCTTTAATACGGCTTATTTTTTATTTTAACATTTACCTACCTGACATTTACTTTGAAGTATGGTATGAGATAGGGATACAGCTTAAATTTAAATTTATTCTCTGATGCTTGGTCAGTTATCCCTGAACCATAATTGAATAATCCATATTTTTCCACAATGATTCAAAATTTAATCTTATATGTATATTGAAATTTCAATAATGAAGTCTGTTTCATTATTCTGTCTGCCAGTTTCTTTGCCAGTATCGTACTGTTTTGATTATTGCAGCTTTAGAATGCACTTTACTACACTGTTGTTCTTTTCTTTCCAGATATTTATTAATGACCAGCAGGATTTAATTTTTCTCAAGGAACTCTTGAATTATTGTGCTTTCAACTCCCTTTTCACCTTCCCTTGGGGGAAAAGCCCTATGCCTCTACATTCTTTGGCTGAGTAGCAAACCCTTTTTCACAGATGGCCTAAAGACATAAAAACAGAAGAAATACAGGCACGGATGGTGTATTTCCACTCAGAGTGCAGCCTGCTTTTTAATTTTACCTTCTCAGCAGTCCTGTGGCTTTAGGCAGGGGTGGTCATTCTGTAGACCACAAAATCAAGGCTTAGGAAGGGTTTGTCCAAGGTCACACAACTAGAATGTGGTGGAAATAGGACTAAAACTCAGTTTTGTATTTCTAAGCCTTTTATTTTAAAGAGCCAGAGTCCAGTATTTGAGGACTGAAGTTTATAATTTTGAATGGGAAGTCCGTGGTCCTGATGTATTTAAATGGAAGCACTATTTTAACAAAGGCTCCAGAAAGACCTTCCGAGGAGTAAGGAATATGAGATATAAGGGCAAAAAATACTGGGGCATCTTCTGGGAGGGACTTTAACTAGAGAGCCTGGTTCTAAAGACGGCACCTCTTACCCATGGTGCAGTCCTCCTTCCCAGAAGTCCTCCCCTTTCCACCCCTTTGTCATCCCCTCCCTTGGACCCGCTGGGGCTGCTGCTCTGTCGGCAGCCGGGCTGGCCCCTGCAGTGCTGCCTGGGCTGGCCTTCCTGGACCTCGGTCCCTCGCAGGTCCCTGTCCCACTCCTGTCTGCCTTCGTGTCTGGTTCTTTGATGATCCTGGAGTTGATTCTTCTGTCCTCCCCTTTCAGACCCTTTCCCAACCTGTGCCATCACACCTCTGACAAAGTTTCCTGGGAGCAAAGATAGAAAATAGAAAAGCGATGGGTTCCTCGGGTGAAGTTGTTCCTGCTGCTCTAAGACCCTGCTCTTCTTTGTCAATTTCAACTATGGGAAAGGAACAAGGATGCCGCTTGTTTCTTGGTGGTGAGAAGAAAACAAAATTGAGCGCTTCCTCCGTGCCAGGCATTTTATAGGTCACCTCATTTTAGTTGTCAACGTTATCCTCTAGGAAGGGATGCTTATCTCCACTTTACAGATGAGGACACTGAGGCCAGAAGGCTTATGGCGCCCCCTTAAGTCATCTGATGCATTATTGGTGAAGCCAGGGCAAAAACCCAGATCTGCCCGACTCCAGGTGTGATTTCTGTGTGCCAGGCGCTGTGCTTTGGGTCTGTAGCTGCCTCCCTCTTGCCAAGAATTTGAACAGATCAGCTTGTAAGTATTTTTCTTAGAGTCATTCTTCATTTTAAGCATACCGTGTATAGACATTTAGAGTTTGATCTGATGCGATAGGTATGTTTGGAAACCCACAGAGCAGTGGATATAGAAAGGCTAGGTGAGATGGAGTCGTGCCCTATCTGCTGGGGCAGCCGAGCCACTTGCGTTTGTTCCTTTCATCGTCCCTTGGCTCGGGAAAGGATGGTTTGGCTTCGCAAACGAAGGCTGAGGACCTGTGCCAGCTTGCTAACTGCCTTGCTCCATTCAGATATATCGACGTGCAGAACATCTCTCCCCAGCTGCAGCCTCCCGGCTCGGAGAGTGCTGAACAGAAAACCGCACATCTCCCTTCGCAAGAGAGGCGCCCAAAGCAGAAATCTCAATATATTCCAATTTAGCCGAGAGAAGCCAGAACATGGATGCTGTTGCCAAGGAAACCACCTCCTTCCTCCCCATGCGCTATGCATATGTGTATCACTCCATCTCTCTGCTCTCCAAGGTAATATCGCAGCCCGGCGCTTGGGGAAGGGTTTTTAAAAAGGCATATAAAACCTCTTAGCATCGAGGAGATTCATTAAATGATCTCACTCCAGAGGAGCTTAAATTATTCTTTTTAGACCCTTTTATGCTGAGGATGGGGAAATGGCTGAGTCAGGGCTATCTCTCGTCGCCCAGCTTGGTGTCTTGGCGGAAACAGTTCTCAGAAATAAACAAATCAGGGCTGGGAAGCTTCGACAGGGAGCGTGCGTGTGTAATAATAACGAGGCCGTTGTGTAGCTGTAATGTCCCCGGCGAATCCCGCGGCCGATCTGCCAAGACCACCTTGATCCGCAGGCCTGCCGGGGGTGAGGCCACGGTTTCTGGGCAGGCTTCAAAGCGGAGACAAGAGAGGGTGCCTGTTGTAAGACCACCTGTCAAAGGGCCCTCGTTGGGGACCTGCTGGGATTTCTGCAGCCCGATCTGTTCTCTGGCCCGAGGATGGGGCCGTTTTCATTCTGGCCTCAGTGACCCTCTGGCCCTGGCTGTGGCCACCACCCTCCTCGTGCCCGCCCTGCCCCGACCGTATCTCCAAGCCAGGGCGCTCCGCCACCACTCCCCGCCCCTGACGAGGCGGAGCGGGCCCGCTCCTGGTGACGGCCCGCCCTGTTTTCACGCCTCTGCCTCCCGGCCCGGCTGGCTTCCGGGGCTCAGCTGCCTCCTGCCCACTGGCTGCAGACTTGATCCCGCGTTCTCTTGGTGGCAGTAGCCCAGGATACTGCCTTCTACCGGTTATGCTCATCGGGAGGCATTTTGTCCGCAGGGGACATTTGGGAATGTCTCGTGACACTTTTGGTCACCCCGCCTGGGATGAGCCCTGCTAAATTCTAGTGGGAGGAGGCCGGGGAAGCTGCTGAATGCCCCGCAATGCACAAGACTGCGCCCAGCACAGAACTGCCCAGCCCGCAGGCCTGCAGCGCCGAGGCTGCGCCCCTGCCTTGCACTCGCTCTGCTCGCTCGCTGAGCAGGTATTTATTGAGCGCTTACTTTGCACCAGGCCCTAAACCAGGCCATGGGGATGTGAGTAGAAGACGGACATAACCCTGCTCAAGTTCTCGCTTCTAAACAATTGGGCGACACTAAACAAATATTTACACAAATAATGCATTTCATGGCCGCTGGAGTCCTGGATTGCGGCTTGGATCTCCTGCCTCACTTTTTTTTTTTTTTTGTCTTTATTTATTTAATATTACATTCAAAAAATATGACGTCCCCCTATACCCCCCACCCCCCTCACCCCACTCCTCCCCCCATAACAACAACCTCCTCCATCACCATGAGACTTTCATTGCATTTGGTGAATACGTCTCTGAGCACCGCTGCACCTCATGGTCAATGGTCCACACCATAGCCCACACTCTCCCACATTCCACCCAGTGGGCCATGGGAGGACGTACAATGTCCAGTAACTGTCCCTACAGCATCACCCAGGACAACTCCAAGTCCCGAAAACGCCCCCACATCACATCTCTTCCTCCCACTCCCTACCCCCAGCAGCCACCATGGCCACTTTTTCCACACCAATGCCACATTTTCTTCGATTGTTAATCACAATAGTTCATGAATAGAATATCAGTAAGTCTGCCTAGTGCCCCAGCCCCACCCTCCCAGGCTCCTCGGTCCCTCCCCACCAAGCCTGATTGGAGGGCAGTCGGTGGTCCTCCCACGGCTTCTCTTCCTGATGAGCCACAGCCCTTCCCAGTGTCACTGCTTTGCTGGTGATCGCTGCAGCAGAACAGTTAGGAGAAAATAAAACACCCACCCTCACACCTGACAAAGGTTCCAGGATTCTGCGATCTACAAAAGCCCCTGTTCCTGCGCTGCCTCTCCTGACTGGCTCCTAGAACGGCAAACAAGCCTCTTTTGACCTCTTCTGACTTCACCATCTGCTTTTTTCTGGGAGGAATTTACCATCCTCCCTGCCCCCACATATGTTCAGGGTTAAGAACATGGACTTTAGAACCAGATGATATGGGTTTGAATCCCCTCTTTATCACTTACAAGCTGTGTGACCTCGGATAAGTTGCTTAACCTTTAACCTCTCTGTGCCTCAGTTTTTCCCCCCTGTAAAATGAGGCTAATAATACCTAACTTGTGAGGATTAAATGCGTTACTACCTGTGGAGATCTTGGCTCGTGGTAGGTGCTCCTTAAGCTGGGCTGTCATTGTTACTGTGAGTTTCCCAGCATGCTGGCCACGTGATCCAAACAAGGCAGAAAAACCTGCTCTGTCCTGGGCATTTTGAGGGATTCTATTTGTAGGCTGAAGACGACAATGACCTTGGAACCTGAGGGGTCGTGGCAGTGCACCTGCCCCCCGATGGCACGACCTGGGCTCTGGATTGGCTTGCATGGCAGGCCCTGCAATGGGCCTCAGTGCCACCGTTTGCCCAGCGGCATAGACGTCTCGCTACCCCCCGCGCTGCTGTCAGGGCTCTCTCTGTCCAGTGTGGAGAGTCGCTCTGGCCTTTCCGATCTCCCAGGGCTGCCGTGGACATCGTGCGAGATAATGGGCTTTGAATAACGGTCTTTGCTGGGGGGCTACGATGTGCCACCAGGGTAGGGGGAGGCGATGGGAACGATAGCTTCCCGGCAGCCTCTTCGCAGCTGGGTAGGACGCTGTGTGGGGCACCGCCCCGCCAGCTCTGCGGAGGAAGAGCGGGAGGAAGCACGAGCTTCGAGACGTCCAGTCGCCTGCCCAGGGCCCCGCTGTCGGGACCCGACGGCCCCAGGCTTGCGGTCGACATCTGCTGCCCTTAAGGCTCGCAACACGTCTCGGAGTCAACTGCTCCGGCCCCAACCCTCTGCCGCATCCTGGAACTGCCAACGCGAGCCCCCCGTCTGGCCACCCTGGATAGCGCAGGGGTGTTTCGCCAGCAGGTAGCACCTCCCCTGCCTCTCAGGAGGCTGGGGCTGGGCCTGGGTCACCTGCTGGAGGATGGCAGGGCTCCAGGGTGCTCTGAGGCCTGCCAGCTGCCCCGGTGGCAGAGGGTCCTGCTGTGCCCATGCCCCAGAGGCACCTCCCGGGAAGCCAGGACTTACGGCAGGGCCCGGGGCCCAGCCTCGCCAGGGCTGTCTTCTCTTGTCTTTTCCTCCCCTACCTACCTGCTCATTTCTCTTTCACACACAAAGCCTCCCCCTGCACTCCCCGTTTCCCTCCTCGTCCCTTCCCCAGCTTTTGTACTTTATGATGCAGGGACTTTGGTGAAGAAACTCATTAAAGTCATTATTCCATGCTCAGAAATGTGTCTTTCATCCCATTCATATTTAATGTTCCTCCCACTTGATCTTTTGACGCTTTTTAATTCCTGATATTACATGACACACACACAGAGCTCTCGTTGGAGATCGTTCCTTCTACAGAGTTGTCATTATTGCTCTCCGCGAGGAGAGCTCCTTGTTATGTATTTATTAATTTCTAAAGGAAGTTCGGTCTTTTGGGATGGACGCTGTCTGGTGCTGTTGACTTTGAGTGATTGTTAGCAATGGGTGACACGGTGCTAGCAGCAGATGTGGGGACAGGGGACGAAGGTCTGCTTTCTCGTACTGCTCATCATTGTTCCCCTGGAGCTCAGGCGTTCATCCGGGAAGTGGGCAGGTCCGTGCCCCTCGGCCTAGTCCAGTCGCCTGCTTTCGGCATCAGTTGGACTTTTTAGGTATAAGCAACTGGCTTAACCTCTGTCTAACTTATGACAAAAAGAACTTGTAGGAGGCGATGGGGCCACGTATAGAATCACAGAAAAGTCTGAAGAGTCAGCCCTTAGGGAGGGCTGACCAGGGCAGCTCCGGCAGCTGGGAGCAGGAACCTGGCTGTCCGTCCAGGCTCCTGAGGAGACGAAGGAGCTCTAATGGCCGCCGGGCTTGCTCCTCTCGGCTCAGAGGCAAACGCCAGGAAGAGAACATGGCGTTGGCTCAGCGCTGGTCAAATGTCTGAGGAGAGGGCCTAGTGTTTTGATGGATGGACGGTTATGTGAGGATTTCTTCAGTGCGGGCCAGGGATTCTCCACAGTGAATGGTTGTTTCCAGAAGGAGGACAATGGATTCTGGGAAGGTGAAAACAGCCGACGTCCACCACACGTTCCAGACAGCGGGGAGGCCGTGAGGGCAACAGGCAGAGTGCGAGCGGGAGGCAGGGCGCCTGGGCTCTAATTCTTTATTCAAGAGACCGTCTCTGGGCCTCAGAGATTGCCGTCTAGTTCAAGAGGCCGGCAGACTTTTTCTGGAAAGGGCCAGATAGTAAATATTTTTGACTTTTCTGGCAATATGGTTTCTGTCACAATTACTCAGCTCTGTCACGATAGTGTGAAAGGACCATAGACAATATGTAAACGAATGGGTGTGGCTGTGTTCCAATAAAAGTTTATAAAAACAAGCGGTGCCCAGGATCGGGCTGCAGGTCACAGTTTGCCGACCCCTGTTCTGGCTGATTGCTTGCATGTCAGAGAGAAGAACGTTCCTCTCAGCGTTAGCAATTCTAAGAGCGTGGTTCCCCAGCCGGGCCCTGTTTCAGAGTCACCCAAGGAGGTGCCCCAGACCCAGCCCAGACTTGTCAAATCAGGGCCCGGGCATCGGGATTCCTAACAAGTGCCCTGGGTGATTCTGAGCAAACAGTGTTAGGAACTGGTCTGAGACCCATCCCAGGAGATGCGGCCATCTTAGGGTGGGCTTAGGAGCTGAGGGGGGGTGTAGCTCCTGAAGTCCAGGGAACAGCGAGTATGCAGGGCAGGCTTCCTGGAGGAGGACGCACGCTGGCCCCAGAAGGAAAACGAGAGCAGTCACAGTCCTAACCTGGCTTCTTCTACCTGTCAGTGTCGTTCCCATCCTGTGCTCTGCTATTATTTAGCTAGTGGGGGGAGTTGATTAAATGTCCAGGGGCTAAATCATTTGTTCATTTGCTTCCCTGCCAGGAGGCAGTGAAACCTCAGAAAGAGTTTGTCTTCTGCATTCTGAAGGGGCTATACCCACAGCCCAGCTCATTTCTCCAGCCTCCCTCCGTGCTCCCCAGCCTCCTGGCCATCGCCTTCCTGTCTCCCTACAGATGCTTTGTAGGGAGCCCCCTTCCTCCTTTGCCCCAGACAGCACACCCCTGTGCCTCTTTCTGGCAAAGCCAGCTCCCTCTTGCTATAATTTCTAGTGAGACTAAGAACCCTGGGAGTAGTTCTCTCTCATCTCTTTCCTCTTGCCATGGTTTCTTCCCCAACAAACACCCCATCCCTAAAACCTTGGGGCCTCTTCTGCCAGGGGCTGCAGTCTGTGGGTGCTAGGAGAGCAATATCAGCCACAAAGGGTCCCCTGTTGCTCTCCCGCCAGGTAGACAGAGGACTTGGTGTATTGTAATAGAGGCATCTCTTGCCTGCCCAAAGTCCATCTCTCTTCTTGTGGCATTCCTTGGGAATCCACTCCATCACCACTGTGGGTCCGTGTGGATTGGGTGGGGTAACTCCAGGACCCGTTTGTGACCTGGGCCTGGCAAATCAGAGTATCATGTTCCACCTGCCGCAGTACGTGGTTCAGAGATGAGTGTCCGGGCAGGTCAGGGTCCTAGAGAGGGGAGAACTCTCTTTCGAGAACTGGGGCTGTGAGGTTGTAAACCTGGCACTTCTGGGTCCACCACCTGGGAGAGTGTGCCTGGGAGTGACAGCCACACAGAGGAAGACAAAGCCACAAGACGGATACAGAGAGAGGACGAAGGAGTAAGGGCAAGTGAGAGCACAGGCAGGTCCAGGGGGGTGGTTCCAGCCTCTGGACCTGAAGCCAGAGACACCTGCTCCCCGCGTGGTGGCTGCCCGCTCGCATCCTCTGTTGGAGTAAGCCAGCTTGAGCTGTCACTTAAAGAGTCTTGACTGATGCTTCCTTGCTGCTGGCAGGGTGGACTCCTCGGTCCGGAAGTCCAGGTCTCAGGTAGACTGCTGTAGTCGGCATTGAGCTCTTTACTGTCCCCAAAGTACAAGCCAGATTATTTCTCACCAGGAACAGGTACAAAACACTGGGACTGTTGGGCCCTGCAGGATTCACTGGAATAGGCACACATCCATTTTTGTCCCTGTCCGTGGCCCTCTTTTGGCACCCAGCATCAGAGAAAATGGGCTGGCGCAGAGTCACGTGCTGGCAGGGCCCTGGGGAGCTGGACTGGGCCTCCGGCCGCCCTGGCGGGCCTCTGTCTGTCAAGAAGATGGACAGACGCACCATGGCCTGATGGGACCCGCTTCCCTAGCAATGCTCTCGCGCGCTGACTGCTGGGGCTGGCCGACGGGGAGAGGCCGCGCTGGGCAGGCAGCCTAGCAGCCTGCAAACGAACACGCTGGCACCTGGGTTTTGTTCACCGTCCTTGTGAGCAGCAGTGAGTCAGAGGCCTGCAGCCGTCAACTCTGGCTGCGGTGACTCTAAATCTCTGGTGTGCAGGGCGTGCACAGGCCCCACCCAGGCCTTCTCAAGGTCAGGAGCATCGCCTCTGGGCCCAGAACCCTGCACTTGCGACTGCGGAGGTGGGGTGGGACCAGGCCCTCTGCCCAGTTCCTCAGGAGGCGCCGATGTACGGGCAAGGCCGAGCCGCCTTGCTGGACGGTGGGCCCCTCGCCCTCCAGGCCTCTGTGGCCGCCCGTCTGCCTCTGGTGAGCCCCTGGGCCGGGTGCTGCCGAATGGCTTTGGGGTTCACTCAGGTAATTTATCCAGGGCCCATTTTAATTCTTCTGAGACTCCCCGCAGGTTCTGATGGAATTAACGCTCAGCACCAGCCTCTAGAGAAGGGAACTGGCCTCTTCGTTAGGAAGCTGTGAACAGAAGGGGAGCGACCCGCCGGCCTTGTCCCTCCTGCCTCCCGCCGTAGACCCGCAGTCGGGCCTGGTACCACCTGGGCTTTGCTCCCCTGGACGGATGTGACTTCCCTGAGATGCCACGGTCGCAACCGCCGCGGGCCGCGCCTTGCCTGGGCCGACCCCCGTTTCAGTGCCTGGGCTCTTCGGTTCCGGGCGGTGGTGAGGCGGCATTTCTGGATGTCGGAGTCTGAGCCCCGCAGCAGGGCCACACCCGGCTCCTGAGCACCAGAGCCGGAGAGCTGCTCCCAGGACTGCGTCGGAGCAGGCGTGCGTTTCACTCCAAAGGCTCATGCGAGGAAACGAGGAAGAAGGAAGCTCGAACTGCCGCGGGCACTCTTACTCCGTAGGACTCAGAAGGGCACAGGGGTGGAGGTTGTAGAAAGCAGAACCTTTCCCCGGCTAGGCAAGGTCAACCCTGACAGAATCATCTCTAACCCGTGGTACACTTGGAGCCCAAGCCCACCCACTCTTGGAACCCTGACATCATCAGCATGGCCTTGCCTCTATGGCTTCTTTTCTCTCCTCAAGCCTCTACTCCCACCTCCACCTCACTCTTTGCAGTCAGCTTCACTTCCTGCTTTGCAGAGAAAAGAGATGTCAGCTCTTGCCACCAGAACGTAAATGCAGAGACATGGCATGCCGCCCATACTCCTCCCCTGGCCTCCTCCCGACCGTGGCCGGTGCTGCCCCTTGCTGCTCACCCTTCCCTTGCTGCTGTCTTAAGGGCCCATCTCTTTGCTCAGTCTTCATGCCCTTTCCTCAACTATTCCCATCAGGATTTAGAGACATTTGCACCTTCTCCACATTTTCAGTGAAGCTCTTTTCTGCTATTTTCTGTGCCCTTTTCCCACCAACTCAGTCTCTGTCTTGTTGCTCTCTTCCCCTTCGCGCCAAACTCATTGCACGAATAGTCTCCACTCTCCTACCCTATTTTCTCACCTCCGGCTGACTCCCCAGTCCATTCCCATATGGCTTCTGATCCTATACTCTTTCTGGATGGCTCTAACCCAGCTCCCCAGTGACCTCTACGTCGCCAAATCCCAAGGACATGAACTTCCAGAAATATTTGATGTACTCCACAGTTTCCTCTTTAAAAACCTTGCTTCTTGGTCTGCATGACATGGAGTTATTCTGATTTTCTTCTCTCTCACATTCTTCCTGATCTCCTTTGGGAATACTCTCTCTGCCCATTCCTTACTTCGGTGATTTCCAACTTAAAGAGACCTAAAAACCATCCAAGGTGCTTGTTCAAATGCAGATTAGATTCCCAGACCCCACACCTCAGACATTTTGATTTGGTGGTATTCGTGTAGGCCCAGGAATCTGAATTTTGCAAACCCATCAGGCAGCTGACGTACCAAGTCTTTGGATCACATTTTTGTTTTTTTTAGGAGGTTCCAGGGATTGAAACAGGACCTTGTACATGGGAAGCAGCTGCTCAACTACTGAACTACATCCTTTCCCCAATGAAAGTTGGTTTTTTGTTTGTTTTGTTTTTAGGAGGTACTGGGACTCAAACCCAGGATCTCATGCATGGGAAGCAGGCATCAACCACTTGAGCTAAATCTACTCCCCTGGACCACATTTTGAGAAATCGTGCCTTACCCATTGGTGGTTCTTGGCTTGGACCTTTTCACTCTTCACCATTTGCATTCCTTCCCTGTACCCCCCCTTGTCCCCCCCCCCATGGCTCCCTCATCTGTTTGCTCATTGTAATTTTTGCTCATTGTTTGCGCTCATTGTCTGCTAATTTTTTCTTTAGGGGGCACCAGGAACTGAACCTGGGACCTCCCACGTGGGAAGTAGGTGCTTAACTGCTTGAGCCACATCCACTCCCTATTCATTTCATTTTTTGCTCATTGTTTTTTCTCATTGTCTGCTCATTGTTTTTGCTTGATATCTGCTCATTGTTTGTCTTCTTTGGGAGGCACTGGGAACTATACCCAGGACCTCCCGTGTGCCAGGCAGGTGCTTAACTACTTGACCCACATCTGCTCCCCTCACATTCCTTTTGGTATCTTATCTGGCCCAAGGCATCAGTACCTCCCATCATTCTATCTCCAGCCCAGTCATTGCCATGAGTTTCAGAACCACAACTACCTATCCCCATGAGGATGTGCTAAGTCACTTGAGACATTCAAAGTGTACCCTCTCACCTTGTCCAAACTTGCTTGTTCCCACTGCCCCCTTCCCTGGCACTGGTACCATTCCTTAGCCAATTAAACAAGTGAGAAACCGTGGCTCCCCCTTTCTCATTGCCCTCACCTCTCAAGACCCAATCAATTTCCAAGTCCTGTACAGTCTTCCTCCTATACAGTTCTTAAATTGGCCGGTTGCTCTTTGTTTGCACTGCCACTGCCATGTCTAGCGATTTTCTGGATGAGCCCTCCCTGGGCTGCCTGCCTCCAGGCTTGCCGTCTCCCATCCAGTTCCTGGGCGGCAACCACAGGACCTCCCCGGAGCTTCGGAGCTTCGGAATGGCCTTGTCTCTCCCCTACATTCAGCCCTTCAGTGGTCCCAGTGCTACTGTTGGGCAAAAGCCACTCCTTAGCCTGGACTAAGAAGCTGTTCCTGGCTCCACTCCTGCCTCCAGGTACTCATCCATCAGCAAGATCAAGTAACCACTTCCTGAGCCTGGCTGGGCTCCAAGCTGGACAGAAAGCTCAAAAGACCACGGCAAAGTTGAATAATTCTTGTCCTTGAGATAAAATACAAAGGGTCAGATTGTCAAATCAGACTCCTGAGAATCAGCACTCTGACCCAGTATTAAGCTTTCCTAATAATTGTAAGCATGCAGATAATTGCAAAGCACAGGTGAAACAGGATGTCGGAACTGCCAGTACAGCTCTCCAGGATGTATCTCACCACATTAGGATGCGTCCTAGATTCATCACGGGATCTCTACATGATACATGTGAGGCATCCCTTGCAGAAAAGGGAACTATTTTAGTCATGACACATCTCCGTTTTATTCTTGGATAGTTACATAGCTCGGACAAACTTTTCCAGGGAGTCATACCATATAAATCCATGGAGTCCAGGTTTGTTTACCATAAGCAGTCTGACCTAGATAGGGTATATCCTGCTAAAAGCATTCCATAGATAAGAAGTCTTCTGCCAGCCAGTTCTATCATTGTGCTGCTAGGCTCTGTCATTAGCATGATTATGAGGGATTTGACCCGGTCATCTTTCTGTCTTCCCCAGGATGTCCCTCAGTGAAGGTAGAGAGTGGTTTGCAGGCCTGCTGTTAACCCTTTCCTTCCCAGTCCTGCTCTGTTGGACCTTCCCAGAACTCCATCCTTGGCCTCCTCTCTTCTTACTCTACAAATGCCATGGACAACCATCTTCTCCATTCCTGTGACTTGACGTCTCTAAACATGGAGTCTCCCAAACCTGTATCTTACACCCATGCTTCCCCCTTGAGCTTCAGCTCCACCTACCCCACTGCTCACAATTGCCTCCTTGAGCTCCCTCAGCTTCCCAAACGCCACAGCCCATCCCTCTCTTCCTCATCGCCTCTCCAGATCCCTTCCTTCTCCTCCGGCCCTGCCTTCAGGGAGATGGCGCCCACACCACCCGGTCACCCAGAAGCCTCTCATCATCCTGGCCTTGCTACTTACCAACTCTTTGACTTCGGGGACGTCAGAGAGGGCAACGTCTCTGAGTGTCAGTTTCCGCAGACGTAAACTGGAATAATAACAATAATTCCCTCACAAAGCTCCAACTGGGTTAAAAGAGGTAAACAGCTAAGTGCTGTTGCAGTGGCTGGCACACAGTAAGTGCTGAATAAATGCTAGCAAGTGTCCTTGATTCTCCTGCGCTACCATTTCCTGGGGCTAGTCATCACCATACAAGTTCGACTTCTTAAGGGTCCCTTTTCCATTTGCACCACCCTCCCTGCAGTGCTCCCGTCTATGCCTTCACCCATGACAACCACCTCGGAAATTTCTCCTGGCCGTCTTGTGTGGTCCCCTCCAAGTTCTCCTCTACTCTGTAACCAGAAAATAAAACTCTTCTAGATCACCATCTGGTTATGTCACTGCCTTCAAAGACCTACCTTGCTCTTGGGATAAATCTACACTCTTTAAATGTCTTAGAAGGCTGGATATTTTGGTTCCCTTGCAACTCCTTCCCTCAAACGCTACCCACTGACCACACTGAACTTTCAGATCTCTGACTTTCAAGATTTGGCAGATGCTTTTCCCAATGCCTGGGAGACTCATCTCCTTTCTCTCACCTCTACCTGCAGACCCTTTGGCCCTCTCCTATGCTTCTGCAATGCTAGACTTCCTCACTCCCATCCCCTCTGGAGCACTCACCAGCTTTGTTGTCCCTGCTAGGTCTCTTATCTGGACCTCTCAGGGGACTGTGAGTGGCAGGAGGGCAGGCCCTTGGCTGTTTGGCTCATGGTTGTATTGTTGGCACTTAAAGCAGGACCTAGCAGAGAGTACGCCATCCATATGAATGAAGTAGTTAAATAGGCGAGCAGGGAGGTAGGTGTGGTGGCGATGGATGGAATTGAGCTGGGCAAGATTCTGGAAGCTTTGGTTGTGTTGGGCTTGAGGCATTGAGTTCTTTGCTCCAGGAGGGCCCAGGTGAGGTTGGCAGTGGCCCCTGGAGATCAAGATCAGGCCCTTTGATCTAGATCTCTGACTTTGCAATTGTCACAAGAGAGAAACCCCACCCAGCCCCGTTGTCATTTTGTCCTCCACTGCTGCTAGGCTGGAGCTCGGCCCAAGCTCTGCTTCTGGAGAGGTGGGGCGGGGTGGAAGACTCGACACCTCCCACAACGTCTCTCTTCTCCAACATCGTCTTGAACCTGCAGCAGACAGAGGTTTTTGCCTAAACTGGCGGTTACGAATAAGGGCTGTGTCCCATGTGACAAGCTCTTTTTTCCCTGTTGTACACATTTTGTCTCTCAGAGGCCCTTGAGAGGGACGTTCAGGGTGGTGGTGGGGTGGGGACTCATTCCCAGTTGTCTGCAGTAAGATGCTCGTCATCACACCATCGTTCAGAGCGAGAAGGCTGCGGGGCCCAGGGGTGACCCTAGTTGGGGGAGGTGGGGTGAAAAAGCACCCCTACCTGTCTCAATACCACCTCGACCACCATCCCCAAATAAAGTACGATTTGGGACCATGATGACAGCTTTATCAGTTCTGTCCTGAAGGGCCTCGGGGAAGAAGAGGGAAGGAGAGGGTAGAGTCAGGTTTAGCAGCCTTGTCCCTTTGACTGGCACGGACCTGGGCCACCTGGCTGTGGGGATGCGCCCCAAGTCTTTGGAGGGGCTCCCGAGCCTCGCCAGGTGAGAACTCTCCCTGCGGGATGATGAGCTTCCTCTCCTCCTACCTCCTGTGTCTTGCAGTCACTGTCCCCTCTACCGTCTGTTGACCACCCGTAGCTTTCTTCTCTGCCCATGTCCTGCAGGCTCTGCAGAGGGAGGGTGAGCCTGGTTCACCGCTGCCGCTCTGCGGAGGGGTGGGGACCGAGGAGAGGGGACAGGAGAAGAGCAGGGCGTGAAGGCGTGGAGGGGTGGAGGGGCCTCGCTCCAGCCTGGGGCTGGTTTCCTTTGGAACCATCAGCAATCAAATATAGCTTGCCACTGTGAGAATTAATTCTCTTCTCCAGCTCCTCTTTAGATAGGTGAGAACCTTGTGTGCCTCCTATTAACATAACCGTGACCCGGTTTCTTGTGAAATGACAACCCTGGCCTGATTACGCTCAGGACGCCTCCCCACCTCCTGCCCTGGGCTCGCACCACAAAGCCTCTTCGATCAGTTGACAAGGGCGCGATCCCCCATCCCCAGCCTCTCGGTGATCTCGGCAGACCATGCCCAGGCTTCATCTCAGCTACAGGAAGGGGCTAGAAGAAGTGCTAGTTTCCCTCCCCTCAGTTAATCACCTCCCCATTGAAAGGGAGAAGGGGGAGCTGTTCAAAAGGAGTGGCGGAGGGGAGTGGGTGCGGCTCAAGCGGTTGAGCGCCTGCTTTCCACATGGGAAGTCCTGGGTTCCGTCCCGGTGCCTCCTAAAAACAATTAAAAACAAATAACAAGCAAAACAGGAAAAAAATCCAACTCAGGGGAGCTGATGTGGCTCAGTGCTTGAGTGCTGGCTGCCCACATATGAGGTCCTGGGTTCAATCCCCAGTCCCAGTACCTCAAAAAAACAATGGAGTGGCAGAAAAAGCACTGGAGTCCGAGCCAGGAGGCCTGGGCTCGGGCCTGCCGTTTGCGGGCTGCGCATGGTGGGTCAGGTCCCTTGCCCCCAGTGAGAATGGGGCCCGTTTGACCCAGAAGGGCTCGGGAGTCTGCGCTTGCAGGTTCCGAGGCCATCGCTGAATTAGCCAGCCTCGGAATGGAGCTCCCATGTTCAGTCTTGGAGGAAGTGGCCTAGACAGGGGGTCCCTAGAAGACGAGGTGCAGAAGGCAGGTCAGTGTGTGGGAGAAAGGCCCTGCCCCAAGACGCGGGCCGCCAAAGGCACCTGAGGAGGGGGCTCCTGGGGGCGCGACTGTGGGAGCACAAAGCCCCTGCCCAGCTGTGTCTGGGGTCGAGACTCCCCTGCAGTGGGCCGGCCTCTGAGGGGGCTTCTGGGCCCGGGGGCGGGAGAGTTTGTGTGTTCATTTGTTTACTCTCTCTCATCAAATATTGATTTCTGATGCGGTGGGAGCCCACCTCACAGCCCAGTTTAAACGCTTCCTCGCTGTGTGACCTGGACAAACAGCTCCTCAGCCCTGGGACCCGGCCGTGCCCCCAGCCTGTCCCAGCAGTCTTGAGATGGACTGAGAAAGTGTGCCCAACGCAGAGTGGGCCTCACTCCATGCCATCCCCTTCTCCCGCCTCCCAGGGCAAGGCACTGCGGGAGGCGTCACGCGGACCCCGAGGCCGTCCTTAGGTGACCCAGCACCACGGTGGGGGCCCAGGGGGCCTGTCCATAAATGCCTTTTTTATCCTCCCCTGAGATGGCTCCCTTGTCTGTTCACTTGTTTGCGTTCATTGTCTGAGTGTTGTGTTTTTAAAAACTTATTTAGTCCTGCCCCGTTGTTTGTGCTTACCGTCTGCTCTCTTGTCTGTTCATTGAGTACTTTTTTTTTTTAGGAGGCACTGAGCACCAAACCTGGGATCTTCTATGTGGGAGGGAGATGCCCAATTGCTTGAGCCACATCTGCTTCCCGCTTGTTGTGTCTCTCCTTGTGTATCCTCGTTGTGTCTCCTTCTTGTGTCACCTTGTTGCATCAGCTCACTATGCCAGCCCATTTTGTCAGCTCAATGTCTTCCTTGACTTCTTTAGGGGGCAGTGGGAACTGAACCCAAGACCTCTCATGTGGTAGGTGTGTGCCCAACTGTTTAAGCCACACCTGTTTCCTTGCTCGATGTTTTTGCTTATTGTCTACTCATCGTTTTTTTTTTTTTTTTTGCTTGTTGTCTGCTTGTTTTTTCTTTAGGAGGCACCAGGAACTGATGTTTTTGCTCAATGCCTGCTCATTGTCTGATTGTTGTTTGCTTGTCTTCTTTAGGAGGCACTGGGAACCGAACCTGGGACCTCCCATGTGGAAGGTGGGTGCTCAACTGTTTGAGCAACATCTGCTCCCCATAAATGCCTTTGATACGGAGTAGGAGGTGTCCAGCCCCCATGACCAGACCTAGAAGAGCAAGAGGTATGAACTGATGAATTCCATGGATGGCAGTGAGCCGAGGCAGCCACAGGTTGGCATGTGGAGGAGAAGGAAGAGAGGGCATTCCAGAAGCAGGGGGCGGCTTGATGTAACGCACCGATGCACGGGAGCTTGGGTGGGAGGAGAAGGAGGAGTCTGTGCTGGAGGTGGGTCATGTGAAGGAGAACACTCCCTGAAAACGGTTTCTGGGCAGGAACCTGGAGGAGGGGTTTGGAGTGTTGGAGGTGCCCTAATGGCATCTGGGGAGCTCTGCTGGACTCTCCCCTCAGGGAGCAGCAGTCTCTGGGTAATATTTCCCAGCACTAGACGCTGCTATTACAGTCCTCAGCATTTGACATTTCCTTAGCTCTGAAGCAGGGGGGTAACTGACATTGGCTGTCTTGGAATAATTTGCCCTCTCTTTCTCCTCAAATAATAAACCACCCCAGTCCCGCCTTCTCACCCCGTAACCCTGCCTATTATTCTCCACAGCACTTGTCTTATCCTGTTACCACGTATTTTCTTCTTTGTTTTGATCCCACACTAGAATTTCAGCTCTGTAAGGGCAGGATCTTGTCTATTTAGTTTGCTACTGTACCGCCAGCCTGAGTGGACAGCTGCCAGCCATGAGGCATTTGATGCCTGTTTGAAGATCAATGAATGAATTTTGGAATGAATGAATGGATTGATGGTTCTTTGATCACCTGCCATGAGGCAAATTCATGTAGCAAGATGTCAGCAAAGCCCAAATTCATCCAAGACTTTGCAATACTCAGGGGTAGGTAGTTAATATTATAGGATGCTCACGGCTTCCAAGAAGATGATGAAATGATCCAGGGTGATGCTAAGGGCTACACCGGCAGGCTGAGGCCCCCCATCTCTTCCCATAATCACGGCTTGACATGAGGCACTGACTGTTGTGATGTCATAGCTGAACTGGATGGTAAAAATAAAATACCGCAAAGGGAGAATGGGTTTTTGACTTATAGACGGCCTTGGTTGAAATGAAATCCTTTGTGTTAATAACAGATTTGAGGAGGGATGTAGTCTTTTCCCATGATGTTGGTAGGCCTCACGATGTTAGAAAGATCTAATTTTCACTAAGCAGCCAAGCTGGTCTCTATCCTAAGTTAAGCAGGTCCACTTGGGACCAAGGATATTAAAAAGAGGTGGAGGGTGGTGAGGGGTGAAGCTCAGTGGTTGAGCACCTGCTTCCCTTGTATGAAGTCCTGGGTTCAATCCTCCGTGCCGCCTTTAAAAAAAGGCTTTTAGGCTTCAAATGATTGCTTCTGTGTTAGCTCCAACTATAGTTCTTATCTGCATTTAAAACAAATTTGGGTCTCCTTGGCTCATTTTTGAAAGCAAATCACTGGGATGAAATTTTTTCATTATATAACCCTCTTCAAAGATCGAATTGCTATTTCTACCTGCCTCAAGCTATAGGAATGTCATAGCCAGTCTCCAAGCTAAGACGAGTCTGGTGGCGGTGATGGCATGTGACTTTTAAGTCCTAAAGGAAGCCAGCCACCATGTCACGGAGGCTCTCAGGCACCCTTGGAGTAGAATCAGCTTGCCGGCCTTGTGAACGGGCCGTCTGGGAAATGCATCTTGCTGTCCTATCAAGCTTTCAGATGACTACAGCTGGAGCTACCATGACAGCAACCTCATGAGAGACCCCAAACCAGAACTACCCAACCAAGGGACTCCTGAGTTCCTGACCTACAGAAATTGCGAGAGATAATAAATACTTTCAGTTGTTAAAAAAGATAAAAAATAAAGGGGGGAGGGTCCTGAGAGTGAGAAGAGGTAGCAGGACATCTGCAGTTAGGACTGGACACCCAGTGCCCAGAGCCCCATTCCTACCTCTGCCATGTCTGTGGGCACTCAGATGGGTTACCTTGCCCACCTTTACCCCAACTGCTGTGTTAGCCCCTGCGTGGCACCTTGGTGCCCAGCCCCAGGCTAGGGGCCTCTGCTATGGGCAGATCACAGCCAGCTGGGGGAGGTGCACGTGGCAACCTAGCTGCTAAGGGTCATGGCCAGGTGTATACCAGAGTCAGAAGCAGACAGAAGCAGGAGGGGCGTGGGGTGGTGAGGGGGTGGCACAGGGAGGTCTCCACGTGGACAGTGACTCCTGCTAACATTCTGAAGACCAAAGGCTTACAATTGGGTTCTAAAGAGTCATAAGAGTGATCTCTTCCCTGGAGGGGAGGGCAGAGAAGAGAGCTCCAGGCACAGAGAGCAGCAGGTGCAGAGGTGCGAGTGGTGTGTGTGTGAATCCACAGGTAGCTCAGGAGCCTGCAGAGGGACTGGGGGAGGAAGGGCTGGCGGGGAAGGGGCTGGCGAGTGAGGCGGGGGTCAGGCTGGGAAGGCCTGGAGTTTCCCCGCCGTGGCAGGAAGCCACTGAAGAGTTTAGGGGTCCATTGGGGTGAGGCAAGGGGCAGGAACACCAGCAGGGATTGGAAGATCCCAGGAGGGGGAGCGGGAAGGACCTGGAGCTGTGACGGGGAGCAGAGGCATGAGTGGGAGCGCTGGGGAGAGCTGCATCCAGACCACCCAGGTGTCCAGCCTGGGAGCGGCGAGCGGGGCAGGTGGTGCCCTAGCCAGGTGAAGTCACACGATGTACGATGTACGGAGCGCGGCCAGCTCTGGCCCCGGCCCCAGGTCCGCGCGCTGAGGCTCATTCCCCACGGTGGGCTCTTTCCTCCTCTCCTTTTCCTTTCTCTTCCTGCCCCTCCCTCCCTGGCGTATTTTTCCAGTCTCCACCTGTACCCTTTAGTCGAGATCTCAGGATAAGCAACTGGAGAAGAGGAGCAATGGAATCATGTCCAATCAGGGAAGGGTTATTAATCCAAGATTATAATTACCGCATCTTCCTATGTCTTTACGTGGCAAGAAGCCAGACTCCACAGCGTGAGCTAAAAGCCAGCTCAGTGCTTCCCGCAAGCAGCAGGGTGACTTCGGGCAGCACAGATTCCAGCCAGACCCTCCCGAGCACAGCCCCACACGCTGGCCGCGAAGGCGGTGATCTGCGGTGATCTGTCTGCGGCGCACTGTGTTTTTCTAAGAAGAAGCAGGGCGTGTGTTTCCTAAACCTTTCACTGGCAGCAAAGTGTGCAGTGACGTGGCAGCCTTTGATGTCAGCAGCAGACGGTCAGCTGTCGAGCGGCTGCACTTTGAACCGCTGGCCTGAGCTGTGTCATGACCTCTCCGGGGAGCCGGGGCCGAGAGGCCTGCCCCCTTTGGCCCTGGACCTCCCCTCTGGCCTGGAGGAAGGCGCCCTGGCCCTGGCCCGGCAGACCTCGCCTCTTCCATGCCTGGCTCTGGGCTCAGTGCTAGGGGCATGCCACGGGGCAGACAGAGCCCTCCCTTCAGCTCTTAGTTCCCTAGAGCTCTGAGCAGGGGCCGTTGCCTCTGACCACAGACAGGTGAGGAGGGGCAGTTGGAAAAGGGCCCAGAAGAAACTTTGCATGAGCTCCAGCCAAATGATAGAAGCTGGAAGACATGGGTAGAATTTCTATGCCCATCTGGGCACTGTTCTCTGATCATTATAACTGTGTATCCTCTCCTCATCCCAGGGTCAGTTCAAACACAAAATGTACAAAACTCAGCTCCGCACTCGACCTTTCCCCAACTTGGTTGCAGCGGTGATTTGGTACTCTTGTCCCTGTGCCCACTCTTGTTCCTTAGTATTAGCACCATGCTACTCTTCCTCTACTTTCAACCCTACTGTTGATAGAGCCAGCCCCACCCCTGGGCTCCGGGTAGAGCAGGCGACAAGGCTCAACCAGTCAGCTCACTGCATTCCTATGACCACATGACTGGTTCAGAGGTGGACACGTGACCAAGCAAGTCCGAACAGGGACTCTAGGAACTTGGAAGAGGATACTGGGTCAAAGGTTCTCTCCCCCGCCCCCACTGGATTTCACACTTTTTTTTTCCCCACTGGATTTTTCCTTCCATCTGATTGTGCAAGCAAAGAACACAGTGGACCCTCTCATGCATGACATCCAGCTAATGATTAGGAAGCCTGCCAGTTGGACCGTCAGCATCTGCTGAATCCCCCTTTACATCTTTCTTCACTGCCCTCTCCCTAGTACACGCCCCCATCAGCTCTCTTTGGATGACTTAAATGACCTCTTTTTTTTGGTGAAGATTTATTTATTTATTCCCCCCCACTCCCCTGCATTGTTTGTGCTTGCTGTGTCTGTTCATTGTGTGTTTGTCTTCTTTTTAGGAGGCACTGGAACCAAACCAGGGACCTCCTATGTGGGAGGGAGGTGCCTGATTGCTTGAGCCACCTCTGCTTTGTTGTATCTCTCATTATATTTTCCTCCTTTTGTCTCTTTTTTGCATCATCTCATTGAGTCATCTTGCTGCACCAGCCTGTCATGGCAGCTCACTGTCTTACATGTCTTCTTTAGGAGGCACCAGGAACCAAACGGAGGACCTCTTACATGGGAGGTGGGAGTTTGTGATGGTTAGGCTATTGTGCCAACTCGGACAGGTAATTGTGCCCAGTTGTTTGGTCGGGGAGCACTGGGCTGGCTGTAGTGCAGGGGCATTTGTGGATTTTAGTCACCATTGACTTTACTGTAGTGTTAAATCATAGATAGCTGGTTATAATTACATCAATCAGGGAGATTGCCATCAGCAGTGAGTGACGCTTAACCCAGTCAGTTGAACCCCTTAAAGGGGAAGCAATTCCAGCATTGAGAGATTTTCCTAGCTCGTCTTTGGATAGCTAACATCTCCCAGAACTCGTCAAGAATCTTCATTGGACTTTCCTCGGGGCTCCTGGTTGCAGCCTGCCTGCAGAACCTGGACTTGTGCATCCCCACGACTGCGTGAGAGACTCTGATAAATCTCTTACTATGGACAGATATCCTTTGCTGATTCTGTTTTCCTATAGAACCCTGACTAATTCGGAGTTCACATGCTTGAGCCAAATCCTTCCCTTAAATGACCTCTTAACTGGACTTCCTGCCCCCATGCTTGTCTCTCCTGCAGTTTGTTTCTCATAGGCCCCATGGTTACCAGTTAGCCTTCCCAAGTCCTCAGAGCTGCAAACCTTCCAGTGTGGAGTTGGAAGGACGTCTGAAGTCCTGATGCCCACCTCAGCCCTTCCACACTCCTCCACAGGAATCTTCTCTTAGCCTGTCCAAAGCACCCTCCAGGTACACACGGAACCCCTTCACCAGCTGCTTCCTCTGCCCCACTCCTTCCGCCACATAGTTACTTCTTCTCATCCGTCTGATCTCAGTTTGAACATCACTTCCTCCAGGAAGATTTCCCTGGTTATAATTTCCTGAAACTGTACTCTTTTCTTCCGAAGAAATGTATGTAATTCCTCACTCCATTGTGTGCCACCCACTCTGTGCCACATACCCCTACTCCCATCCCCAATAAACTTTTTAAGACCAGGTCATGTTTTTGCTTTATAGTGCAGTGTTGACAGGGTGAGGAGTAAATAATCGTACTTTAGAGCTCTTAATGTCTCATAAATAGTCATCCCTTTATTCCTCACAATAGGCCCATAAGGGCTTTATTGATATCACTCTATGGATGGAGACACTGAGGCACAGAGACTTTTGTCACGTGACCTGTCTAAATTCACACAGGAAGAAAATGGAAGAGCTGGGATTTGAACCCAGGCAGCTTGACACCAGAGCCCATGCTCTTAATCACTGCAGCGTGCTTCACTGCCTCTTAAGTAGCTGCTTGACAAACACTTGCAGAAGACTCACTACAGGACGGTTGTCATCTTTAACAGAGGGGACAGCTTTGCCTGAAGTTCCTGGGATAAGTGACTTGGGCCCCTCTTTTGTTCCTTCTCAGATTCATTGCCTGTCTTTCCCCTCTTCCCCTCTGCGTTGCAGGTGACTACATTTCCCAGGCTCCTTTACTCTTTGATTTCCCAGGTCAGCCAGAGGCTGTGGCATAAGACAGAAGGAGGTGAGGAAGGGAGAAGCTAAGATATTTCTACTCCCTCTTTCTAGTTTGAGTAGCATCTCTGGTGGCAGCTGCATTTCTTTCTAGACTCCAGGTCTGGGCTTCCAAAAGCCCTTTCCTTTTTCCTCTGGACAAACACTTCCTCTCGTTAATTTCTAGGTTGCCTCAACACCCCCCATTTGGCTTTGTAGCTCTTTTATCACATGTGTAACCAATTCTCTATATTAAAATTCCCTCTGTTTGAAATACCCAGTGTTTTAGTTGGCTAAGGCTGCCAATGCAAAATACCAGAAATGGGTTGGCTTTTATAATGGGTAATTTATTAGGGTAAAAAGCTTACAGTTACAAAGCTGTGAAAATGCCCAGATCAAGGCATCATCAGAGATGCTTTCTCACCAAAGGTCAGTTGCTGGGAGTTCCTGGACTCCTGCCACATGGAAGGGAAGATGGTGGTCAATCACTGGAGTCCTCTCTCTTGCATGGCAGGGTCAAAATAGTGGCTCTCTTTTTCTGTGGGTTTCTGCTTTCAATTCTCAGTTTATATAAGACTGGAACAAGAGGATGGAGACCCAACCTGGGTCATGCCTCACTGATGCAGTCCACTCAAAGGCCTCCACACCCACAGGAATGGATTATTTCTAAGAACATGATCTTCTGGGATTCACAGAAGAACTTCAAACTGTCACCCCAGCATGGTCCTGCCTGTCTGACCCGATCCTGACCTAGGGGTTTGGTATGGATGGAACACAGCAGGCACTGGGGAAGATGTAGGTAATAGGGTATGGACAGCAGAATAATGGCCCCTCCAAAGATGTCCATGTCCTAATCCTCTGGATCTGAGCACATGTAACCATCCAAAATATACGGGATTCCCATATGCCCCACTCCCTGCCCCTTTCACAGTTTCCTACATGAACAACATCCTTCATTAGTGTGGTACATTTGTTACAATTGATGAACCCATATTGAAGCATTGCTACTAACCATAGGCTACAGTTTATATTATAGTTTATATTCTGTCCCACACAATTTTGTAAGTTATGACAAAATACACAATGGTCTGTATCTGTCACTGCAATGTCAGGCAGGACAAATTCAGTGTCCCCCAAATGCCCCCATATTACACCCATTCTTTCCTGCCCCATCCCTCAGAACCTCTGGTGTCCACTGCCTTTTCATCAATGATAAGAATTCTTTCATTGTTAGAATAATGTCTATAGTAGAATAATAATAAGTGTCTACTTTAGTCCATTCTTCATTTCCCAATCTTGAGGATTTTGGGATGGCAATGCCTACTCAGTTTCTAATTGAGAGTGGGCTGAGATCCCATATGGATGGAGCTATCTTGCTTGCAGTTGCAGATAATCCCTGTTCCTGGGATGGGTGTTGTCCATAATCATTTTATTAGTTGTCCTGGGTGAGCCCAATGAACTGGAGAGTTAAGCGTTGCAACTCTGTTAAAATTCAGGGCTTAACTGGCATATGGATGGACTCAAGATTTAATTCTCTGGGATATATATTTATCAAGTATAGTGCTAATTATAGGTTCAAATAAAAGGGGCAGAAGAGCTATGTGTAGAGTTCTGCTATATTCTCTAATAGGACAGCAAGAATACCCCAAGTCCAAGGGCAATGTCTAATGAAGGAAGACAGACCATTATGGTAGGCCCTTGATACTGCTGATTGTACCTATGAAGTTCTTCTTGTATATAATACTTAGCCTAGTATTATCTATAGCCTAAGAATTACCTCCTGAAAGCCTCCTTGTTACTCAAATGTGGCCTCTCTCTAAGCCAAACTCAGCATATAAATGCACTACCTTTCCTCTGGTGTGGGACATGACTCCCAGGGATGAGCCTCTCTGGCACCAAGAGACTATTATCAAGCACTAACTAGCAATGTATCTGGAAAAAGACCTTGACCAAAAGGGGGAAATGGTAAATACAAATGAATTTTTACGGCTAAGAGATTTCAAAGTGAGTCAGGAGGTCATTCCAGAGGTTATGCTTATGCAAGTCTCAGTAGGATCTCATCGATGGCCACAGTAAACATTGCCTCAAGTAGCAGGGATACTGAGGGCTCTAGAGATATCCAGAAACTATAAGCAGGGCAGACAGCTTAGGAATTTGGCACCCTGTCAGTGGTTCTTACTTTGGAATGAATGCTCTCCAGTGTAACAGAGTTAGACTCATTTATAGGTTCTCTTCACAAGGCTCTTCTGCCCCTTCTATATGAACCTAAATTAGGTTAAGGATCTTGAGACGGGGAGATTATCCTGGATTATCTGGGTGGGCCCAATGGAATCACAACTGTCTTTATAAGAAGGAGGCAGGTAGGTTGGAGTCAGAGAAAGAAATGTGACAATGGAAGCAGAGGTGATATTGATGTGACTGCTGGCTTGTAGTTGGAGGAAGGGGCCACAGCCAAGAAATGCAGGGGACCTCTAGATGCTGGGAAGGGCAAGGAAACAGATTCTCCTCTGGAGCCTCCAGAAGGAATGTGACCCTGCAGATACCTTGGCTTTAGCTCACTGATACCTGTTTCATTCTTTTGGCCTCCAGAATGGTAAGAAAAGTTTCTGTTGTATTAAGTCACTAAATCTGTAGCAATTTGTTAAGGTATCGATAGGAAACTAATACAGAGAGCCAGAGTTCAAGATACTTGCAAATCATTAGAAGGAGTTTGGAATTTTGTTTTGTAGAGCTCAAGACCTTATCATACTTAGGAGTCTGTGTATGTTAAATATATGAGCGCTGAAGTCAGGTTATTTGGGTTTGAATACCAACCTTGCCAATTACCAGCTTTGCTGCCTTACACAAGTGTTTTAACCTCTCAAAGCTGGAGTTCTTTTCTCTCTCCAAAATGGGTGAAGTAGTAATTCTCATCTCATCTGGCTAGTGTAAGAATTAAAAGAGATGATGTGTACAAAGTGTTTAGAACATTGTAGGCTAAGAAAGTAATATGACTCTTATTTGCTTTGCAACCTTGAGTAAGATAATGTCTCACTCTGAGCCTTGATTTTCACATCTACCCAGAGGAGAAAATATTAGACCCCCAAGTCCCCAGCCCTTGCAGGAGTGTTAAGTGGGCTTTGTAATGTATGGATTGAAAAGACGATGGAGAGGGATGATCATGACCTTTGTTTGCCCTGCTGGCCTGGCATGGACACCTCTGCCTGCTTAGGGAGGGAGTAGGTGCCTGCTTGCCCAGCCTGCCCAGTCCCCCCAGCCCACACCCTGCAGCCATGCCTGGATGCCTGGATGCCTGTCTCTTAAGGGCTCTTCTGGTTTCTACTCCCTGCACTGTGCTCTAGGCAGGTGCTATTTTAGTTCAAATTCCTTGAAATGCTATACCTTCCCTGCCCACCCAGATGGACCTCCCCAGGCCGAGCCACTGGGTATCGATTTCCCCTTTAAATATTACTGCAGCCCACGAGCAAGTATGGATTAATTGATGAGGCTAGGCTTGTACCTGCACACTTCATTAACAGCTGTTACTAATTAGTGGAGTAGTCATTAAGACACCTACTGGTGTTCTGAGGATAATAGTTTTTGTTTTTTTTCCATGAGTCTTAAGCGTACAATAAATTGGGGAGTGAAACACCAGGGTCCCAGGTGAGGATGAAAGTCCCTGGGTGGCCTGGGCTCAGGGCTTGCCCAAAGAATGCAGCAGAAGCTAGAAAATTATCATGGTGGAATCAGAGTCAGGAGGACCTTAGGGTCATCTGGTCGACCCAGGGGTGTCAACTGTGGCTGAGAGAGGCGCAAGGTCTTGCTCTCAATGTCAAACAAAGACAGGGAGGCAGAGCTGGAACTAGTATCCAGGGCTACTGGCTTTGGTCCAGGCTATTTGCTAAATGTGGGGTGGGAGTGATGGGTGGACTCTGCTGTGTATATTTGGACAGCCCTGGGGGGGGGGCTGTTGGCCAAGCACATGGCCATACACCTCCCCACTCCCCACTGATCCCATTCCTGCTGCACTTTCCCTCGGATGGTGCTGCCCCTCTCTTTCCATTTCTGGACCTTTCCCCACCACATCCACATGACTCCACCTTTCCCTCTGCCAGTGCAAGTCCCAGTGTACCTTGTTTCTGGCACCCCTTTCTGTGTCTTTAGCAATCAGCCTGCAGGGGACCCTTTGGGTTATCCATGCTGATGGAAACACACAGTGGAATGGAATTAATCCTAAACTATGTCAATTTGGGCAGCTTGCTGTTCCTTTTGGAATCTCATCTTCACTGGTTCATGGTGAGGATCAAGTGGACCAGGGAAGCAGACTTGGCCCAGTGGTTAGGGCATCCGTCTACCACATGGGAGGTCCGCGGTTCAAACCCCGGGCCTCCTTGACCCGTGTGGAGCTGGCCCATGTGCAGTGCTGATGCGTGCAAGGAGTGCCCTGCCACGCAGGGGTGTCCCCCACATAGGGGAGCCCCACGTGCAAGGAGTGCGCCCTGTAAGGAGAGCCACCCAGCGCAAAAGCAAGTGCAGCCTGCCCAGGAATGGTGTCGCACACACGGAGAGTTGACACACAAGATGACGCAACGACAAAGAGACACAGATTCCCATGCCGCTGACAACAACAGAAGTGGACAAGAACACGCAGGGTATAGACACAGAGAACAGACAACCCGGGCGGGGGAGGGCGAAGAGGAGAGAAATAAATAAAATAAATCTAAAAAAAGAAAGTGGACCAATGTTTGCAGAGGACTGAGAATGGGGACTGGCATAGAGTGAGGAGCACTTTATCCCCATGGTCCTTTGGAAGGGTGGCCAAATCATTGTGCTTTTCACAGATTTGAATTGGGTCATCATTCACCAACATACACAGAGGTTTTATAGCAATGGAATAGAACCTTGACTTACTATTTCCTTATTGTTTAGAGACAATAATATTGAGGGTAATAATAATAATTCTAGATGCTAACCTTCCCTGTAAGTTTACTATGTGTCAGGAGGCAACGTTCTAAGTGTTTTTCAAGTATTAATTAATTTAATCCTCTTGCTAACCTTATAAGGGGGGTGTTTTTTTTTTTAAAGTTATTATTGCTATTATATAGAAGCAGAAACAAAGGTTCTAACGTCCTCATGGTCACCCAGCAAGGAGGCAGAGCTGGACCCAGCATTCTAGCCCCAACACCATGTTCTCTGCCTGGCACTCTGGCCCCTTAGAGAATCTGATTTTCTTGCCAAGGAGAACTCCCTTTCCCCAGCCCGTGCTGTGTTTGTACCTCATGTCTGCTTCCTCCAGAACTCAGCTGACTGAGGCAGGGTGGGCAGTCGCAGCAAAGGCTTCACCGTACGATTTGGGTGGTCTGGCTCAAACGCATGAGCCGGGTCAGTCGGCTCCCCCACCCGGGAAGTGGAAATAAGAGGCAGAGCCTGGGAGTGGGCAGAGTGGATGAGCTAGATTTATCCATGGGCTGGAGAGCATCATGGTCACTGACCCTGAGTGACTCAGGGGGACCTGCATGGCTGAGAAAGGACAGAAAGGTGCATGGATGCCAGGAGAGAGCCCCCGGTCCTGGTGGGGCACCTCGGTGTCTGGCAGCCTGTTGGGGACGGTTTCCATGGAGCCTGAGTGCTCCTGCCTCCTATTTTTGGATTCTGATAAGGATCAGCTTTACACTGAACCTTAGTCTCTCTTGGAGTCTTTCTCCTCGAATGGGCTAGCGTCTCTCTCTCGTTTCCACCAAAAGAACCCTAACCCAAACATTTCCCATATGAGGTCCATAGGGTATCACAGAAGTGAGGCCGGGCTTGCCCCCCTCTAGCACTCAGGCCGTCTGCCCAGGAGCACTGTTCTGAAGTAAGACAACGGAATGTACAGGCAAATACTGTGGAGACAGGACGCAGCTGGATGTGACATCTGTATTAGTCAGGGTAAGGACGGACTGCCGGATCACACTAATTCAGTGACTTAAGGAAGACTGCCGTTCATTTCTTTCTTGCCTCACAGTTCTAAGGTGAACGGGCCAGGTTGGCAGGGCAGCTCTGGGTCTCAGAGTCATTGGGAAACTGAGGGACTTCACGTCATTGCTGCACCACCCCTAGGAGCCTTGGGATCTCATTGTTTAGACCTGAGAGCTGCCATGTCGGGCTCCAGCTAGAGTCAGAAGAGAGCGTGGAGAGGGCACATCTGATAGCCTACACCGCTTCCGCTCCCGTTCCATTGGTGAAACAGCTAGCTGCAAGGGAGGCTGGGAAATGTAGGTCAGCAAATTTTTTCTGTAGAGGTCTAGATAGGAAATATTTTCAGCTTTATGGGTCCTATGCTATCTATTGAATGTGCTCGGCTCAGCTCTGCCTTTGTACTGCAAAGGCAGCCATAGATGCCATGCCAATGAATGGGTATGACTGTGTTCCAATACACATTTATTTATGGACACTGAAATTTGAATTTCTTATGATTTTCATGTGTCACAAACATTGTTTTATTTTTTGCAATCATTAAAAATTTAAAAATCATTTTTAGCTTACTGGTCATATAAAAATAGGCAGTGGTCCAGATTTGACCCATGAGTCATGGTTTGCTGACCCCTGGTCTGTAGGGTGAGCTTGGGCCTAGTGAAATATTTTAGGGGAGATAGAATTTTGGTGGAAGGGGGGTGGTATCCATCACAATATTCACTCCATGGTTTGCTAAACTTCTAAGCAAAAGCAGAGTGACCCCTGCCCCCTTTTCTCCATAAAGAGAAGAGCAGAGTTAACAGGGTAGCCATCCATGGCTATCTCCCCAAATGTGCCAGATATGAGAAGAAGCAGCAGCCAGATTAAATGAGACCAGGAAAACCATCAGAAGGGATGATGGTCCCATCATTTGGCAAGTTTTCTTCCATCCCTCTTTCTCCCTCCAACCATCAGCCTGCGGGGGCAGGAGCTTGCCAAGCAAAGCTGATATCAGTTATTGAGAAAAATAGAATCATTCTGTGTTTGTACATTGCTGAGCTTATACTGTCAATCAAAACAGCCTCACATATTTTTAGCATCAACTGCCAGTTATTCTTTCCATGCCTCAGTCAGTGCCTATGACAGCGCATTTATGAGACGGCATTAGACCTGGAGTCAGACAGGCCCCATGTGACCGCCACAAGCCCTTGGACCCCTCTGGACCTCACTTCCCGCATCTGTTAAATGGGGCAGATAATGCCTACCAGGCAGGTTTGTTGTGAGAAGCCCTTTGCAGAGCGTGGTTCCAATGGAAAGGATGAGTTTTGCTTCTCTGCGCCTCTGTTTTCTTCTTTGCAAGGTGGATGGATGGGTTTAGACTTTAAGATCCATTCCTGTTCTGACACTTAGTAATTGCCTCTTTGATGGCTGATTCTCTCTGACTTACGAGGAGGAAAAGGTCAGCCCTCCGAGGAGCTTTCTCCTCCGTGGAGGTCTGGGAGAGGAAGGCAGCAGAAGCTTGACGACGGCCTTCTATTCCCTGATCCTCCCCACTCGTGAGGATCCCGTGAGCATCTCAAGATCCCGCCTCCTCTGAGAAGCCTACTTGGATTCCTCCAGCACAGGGGCCATCTCTCCCCTTTCTGAAGGACCTGTGTGTTTGAACTTGTCCTCCACCCAAGCGGTTTTCCCCCATTTGCTGGTCTGCCTAGGGGGTAGTTTGAAGAAGACTCCCTCACCCTACCTCGACCCCTGAGCTCTGTGAACGGGCCCGCCCACACACACAGCACACTACAAACACATCAAAGCGCGCCTGCCGTGCTGGCCCGCTGACTGAACTTAAGCCTTTCTGAGCCCTAGCTCCAGGCATTTGCCTCAGCCTACCTTCGCTTAGAGAACCCCTTCAGACCTGCTCACCTGTCTGGCTTGGGTCCTAGACACAGCTCGAGCCATGCCCTTGAGCCCCTCCCCCCCATCCCAGAAAGGTGGGCTGGAGATGCTCTGCTGTGGAGCCAGCTGGCTCCAGGAAAGGACCCTGGACGTGCCCAGATCCCTGAGCCACTGCCCCTGATGATAGCCGTGTCCTCTGGGAGCCCTGGGCTGACATGGAGAGGACAGAAACCAGGCTGGTGTGCAGACGGTGAGGACATTCTATTGACCTCACAGTCCCCACTGGCTTCGTGGAGGCAGCCAACGTGGCATCTCGGGGGGACTCCTTCTCCCCCTCTTGTCACTGTACCCACATTCACCCTAGGTGAGCGAGCTTATCAGGAGACACACGAGGAAGCACAGGACCTGTTACAATGACGCTGCAGAGCTGCAGCTGCTTGTCCTTCGTCTCCTCTAAACATCTTGACTTCTGGGAAGCACATGGCCCATGCGCTACGTGACGTCATTTGACTCATCAATTCATTCATTCATTTTCCTTTCGCTCAGCAAATATGGTTTGTCCGTTTATTATGTGCCAAGTGCTGGGCGTACAGGGGTGAACAAGACAGACGTAGTTCCTGCTTTTGTTGAGCTTACAACGTGGGTGGGGAGAGGAATGCGCGATGAAGGGAACAATTAGAAAAATACTTCTTGAGCCTGCAGCCTGGGCTGTGGGACTGGAGGTGGCCAGGGTGAGGTGAGGTGGTGCAGGGCAGAGCAGCGGGATCGCTCTGGACAGAGGGACCGTGAGCGTGAGCAGGGACGTGGCCTGAGGAGCTGAAGGGGGCTCTGTGAAGCCTGAGGAGCAGTGTGGCTCTAGAGGGCGAAGGCAGGGGCTGGACTGCAGGGGCCCTTGAGAAACACGATGACAATGTTTGGGCTTTAGAATGGGGGCAAGAGAAGCCCAGCGGTGCCTGTGCTGGGTTTTCATGTCAGGACCCCCCGCTGCTGTGTGAGCGGGTGGGAAGGGAAGAGGGTGGGCAGAGAGCGAGACTTGTCACCACCCAAGTCAGACGCAGGGTGGAGGGCCGGAAGGGAGGAGCGGACTGGGAACTGGAGGCAGGGAAGAAGTTAGATTCAAGAGTTACAGAGAGGAAGCGCCAGCACGAGGTGGGTATGGGGGAGAGGGCGGAGTCAAGACCATTCCTAGGTCTCCGGTTGGAGCAAGTGGATGGATGGAGGCACTTTTCATTGAGGTTGGGACCACAGAAGGGAGATGATGGATGTGCCGTGAGATGCCTGGGGACATCCAAGTGGCTCTGGCGCTTCGGAGAGGGGTCTGGGGCAGTGAGGAAGACAAGGGTCATGACATAGCGATGGGGGCTGACTCTGCCGGAGGGGTCAGACCCCTCAGCGGGAGAGAGCCGAGAGCTGGGGACGGAGCACTGGAAGCTTGCCCCAGTGCCCCATGGGCTCCTGCTGTAGATGAGACAAGGGCTTCAATTCCAGAGCCCCTCTTGGTCCACCCGGGAAAAGGCAAAGGCCAAGCTAAGAGCACTTTCCTCGGGTCTCGCTGCTGAGGTAACCCCCCAGGCACCCAGGACGCCCCCTCCTGCCCCTCCCGGCCGCAGGGCCTCTGCAGCTGCTGAGCTGCTTCCCCCAGTGACCTTCCCCCAGAGCTGGCTGGCTTGGCTCCTCCCTGCTCAGGTCTTATTCAGCTGTCACCCCTCAGAGAGGCTTTGTTTGACCACCCTGTCCCAAAGGGCCCAGCGCCCAGCCGCCCTGACCACGGCCCTTGGCTGGTACTCTTCATGCCCTTACAGTGCTCTGAAGTCCCTTGTTCATTTATTTGCACACCTGACCAGAGTGTAAGACCCCTCCCAGGGCAGGGGCCTTGGCCGTGCTTTGCTTAAGCTGAGTCTCCGTGCTTTGCTTAAGCAGAGTCTTTGGCTAGAGTTGTCCTCTGCTCCCGCCTCCCCCTCTCCTCCAACAGGACAGCAAGGCCTGTGCGCTGTACGGGCTGTAGCTTCTTTTCCCCCACCCCACGCCGAGAGGGCTCCCTCATCTGCTTGCTTGTTGGTTTTGCTTATTGTCTGTTTGTTGTTTGTCTTCTTTAGGAGGCACTGGGAACTGAACCTGGGACCTCCCATGTGGGCGCCCAGCTGTCTGAGCCACAGCCACTCTGGGATGCAGCTTCTTAAGTCTTTCTTGGACCTGTCTATTCCCCCGTCCCCTGCCCTGGCCACCTGTCTCGAATTCAGCACGTCAGTGTGTCATACTTGGATGATGTCTTCCTCCCTCTACCCTTCCTGTGAAGGATCCACTTTGCAGCCAGAGATGTCTATCTAAAATCTTATCATGGGGCTCTCTTCCCTAAAATTCTTCAAATGGCATCTCAAAATAAGCGCAAATGCTGTACTCCACATGTCAGGGGTCTTTATAATCCAGCCCCTGCCTACCTTTCCCGTTTCCTCTGTTCCTTGGCCCTTCGCACGTTCTGGACCGGGTGTATGGGTCTCTGCAGTGTGCTATTCCCTCCCACCTCGTGTCTTTGCCTGGGCTCGCTGCTCTGCCTGGAACACGTAGTAGGAGTTCCATAAATACTTGCTGAACAAATTAACAGCAAAGAGAGAAATAATACACACCAGGACAGATTTACCTCCCCTGAAGGGGAAGTCCGGCCGAGCTTGTTTAATTCTCACTGTGTTGCCTTCCCTCTTAAGCTTCCCTTGTCCTAGCATTTGATGCCTGAGCCTCAACCCTAGGGCCCCAGCTACCCCGGGCAGCCCTAATTAATTGTAAAATTGATTAAGCAGTCCCCTTTGTTAGGCTGGGCTGGTGTTTATTTGTATTTTCATATTATTATCCTTTTATACTTCTCTGGGCACTTTCAGCTCTCTACTGACACCTTTTATTGGGGAAATGTTAATTTAAAAATCATCTATAATGCAGGTGTCACAAATCAAAGCTGTTCGGTAATGAGTTGCTCTTATGTCGTATAAAAACAATTAATTAAAACCCTTTCTGAGAGAGCCGTGCCAGCAGATTTATGTCTCCCAGTGTCTCCCCCTTGACCTTCCGTTCTAAGGACCCTCGTGCACTCAGCTAGCTTCTACAGGGCGATGGGCCTCCTCCCACCTCTGCCCAGGAAATACAGTCCCAGCCTGGCGGAGTGGGGGAAGGCTCCAGGAGGGCATCTTGGCCAACTTCCTCCAGTTTTAGGGCACAGAGGGGGACTTTGCCACGGTCACGGCACTTGAGTCGTAGGGCCGATGCCGGAACAGCCTCCGTGGCCCGGGCTCCGTGCTTGTCACCACTGCCGGCATTTTCCCTGGCATCCTTCCTGACGAGGCTGGTTTGCGGACACTGCACAGCCATGGCCGTGCTAGACTGCTGCTTTGCCCACACTGGGCTAAGTAAATATCATTTGTTTCTGCATTGACAGACACTGTCACTTCGCAAATCCTCTCTCCTCTTTGCAGATCAATTCAGCACTTAGGGACTGGAGCCCAGGACATCTCGTTTCTGGTCTTGCCTTTGCCATCATGTACCCTTGGGTATATTATTTCTTCTTGGTTGGGCTTCAGTTTCTCCCCCTACAAAATGGGTACATGGGTTTTAGAGCAGGACTTGCAAATTCAAAGACCAACAGGTACTGTTACCGAATAAAGCAGGCCCGAAGCGAGCTGTGAGAAACTGGGGAAGCAGCTGCCTCTTCTAAAGGGGACAGCCCCTGCCAACTCCAGATGACTCTTGCCACGCGGGGAAGCAGGCCCAACTGTCACTGTTTTCTGGAGAAGCGGGTTGTCCTGATCAAGATTGTAAAATGTAAGCAAATGTGTCGGCCCTTGGCTAATGTGTCCACAAATCCCCTTCTCTGGATTTTGGGGGGGTTGATCCCTCCAGGCTGCATTTCCTGGGTTCCCAGGACAGTTGTGTTCAACGAGTGGGAGGCCCTGGGGGCAGATGGGAGGGTGGGAGGTGGGAGTCAGGGAGATGTCAGGTTGTGTCTCCCCATCTCTATCGCCTGCACCACCTCTGGCAGGGGCCACGCCTCCTCTGCAGCCACCAAGATCCCAGCTGGGCAGTAACAACACTTCTTCCCTGCCCCCGCCCACCTTACCCCCGGTGGCTCGTGGCTCATCCCTGCTTTGCTGATCTTTTGTCCCCTGGGCAACCAGACCTTGTATTAAATTCCCTCTGTTTGAAATCCTTTGAGTGGTTTACGGTTTCCTGACCGGACCCTGACTAATTCAGCTCATAATCGTATTATTTAACATGGTGAAGGGCAAAGCATGTTCTGGAGAACTTCAGTTCATGGCTCATGGGCGGTTTGGATGAGCTGAATTCCAAGGGCACAACTCGGTTCAGGATTGGCCTGGGAAATTAGACGCTATCAGTCCCTGCCTTTTAGAAGGGTCTAGTCTTACATGTGGACATACTCTCCGGGGCACCTGAATTCCAGCCCGGAAGCCTGCACTCAAAGGCCGGCCCCGCCTGGCCACCACAGGGCCTCGTGTAGCCTTGCTCTGCCCAGTGGCTCCCTGGACGGCGCCTCTCCTGGCAGTGAGGTGGCACTGCTCGCAGGCGGCCTGAGCCGGGCTCACCCCCTTCTCTCTTCTCCTGAAAGGGAGGAACCAAAGCCCACAGCAAAGGAACGCAGACTCGGCCCTGGAACCCAGAGCTCATTCCCTCCGCAGGCACGCCAGGGCTGGGGAAGCGAGGCTGAGGTGGGTGCCTGCCTCCCAGCATCCCGCGGGAGGCGGAGCAGCGTCCTGCCCTCAAGTCCGGTGGCACAAGCCTTAATGGAGAGGGTGAGGGGGCTGCCGTGGCCCCGGGGCGAGGCAGCCCGGCCTGGGAGCTCAGCTCCCACTTGCAGGCTGTTCCACCTCCACGTGGACTATCCCTCCTTCCCGTCTAACGTGGTGTGGCTGGGGGACTGTCCAACTCCAGGCGAAGAAGCCGAGCGGCTGGCGAGCCACCGCCTCCCGCCCCGGCCCTGCCCGCGCCCCCTGCGCTCCCGGCGGAGCGGAGCGCCTCCCGTGATCCCCTCCTCCCCCAGAGGGCTGAGAAGTGTCTAATCCAGGCTTTTATCTGGCATCCACAATTATAATGTCAAGACTGAATAATCTGCCTTTATCTCCCGGGTGACAGCCATGTAGAAACTTCAAAAGAAACAGTTTTGCTGGCATCTAATGGCTTTTGTTAATTACTATATCCCAAAGAAAATGAAATAAAGGAGGAAGAAAAATGATATTTCTCTGTGACAACTTTGTAAAAATATCAATGATGAAGTGGCGCGGTTTAAGGGCTTTAACTATTCGTGCAGCTGGGACAGGGGCTCACCCAACCCGCCGGGTCCGCAGCTGGGGAGGGGCTGAGGGTGTCTGCACGTATGCATACACACACACCCCACATGCTACACACTCACCACACACACACCACTCACAAAACACTGCCACACCACATACCACGCACATTCCACACCACACACGTACCACTTATACCACGTCACACACCACACTCACACCACACACCACACACACCACACACCACACACACCACGCACACCACACTGCCACATCACACACCACGCACATTCCACAGCACACACGTACCACTTATACCACATCACACACCACACTCACACCATACACACCACACACCATGCACAACACACACCACACACTACACACTGCCACATCACACACCATGCACATTCCACACCACACACGTACCACTTATACCACATCGCACACCACACATGCAACACACATTCCACACCACACACACACACCATGCCATACACACCCCACACACACCACACTACCACATTCCACACCACACACATACCACATACACCACATAGCACACCACACAAGCAACACACATTCCACACGACACACACACACATTCCACACCATACACACACATTCCACACCACAGACACACACACCATGCCCCCCACACACCACATATACCACATATAACCACACACAACACATATTCCACATCACACACAGTACACTTCCATACCACACGCCCCACCCCACACTCTCACATACCACACCCACACGTACCACATACACAACACACACACTATACACGCATCTCACTCCCCACCACACCATATCACACCACCTATTCCGTACACACACGCCACTCTCGTGCGCACCTCTGCATGTGTGCACACACACACACTGGCACATACACAAGCATTCGATTGTTCAGAACCCTTTCCACGACTGCACTCTGCACCGGGCTCCATGCTAGGGGCTGGAGACAGGCTGGAAAGAAGCTCTGCTCGGCCTGGTAGGGAAGACACACAGGTGGACCAGTTGTCTGTGTGCATCACCCTGCACTGATGTCGTGTGTGCTGTAGGCACCTGGGGACAGCGTGGTGGAGTGGGTAAGAGTGCAGGCTCTGGGCCAGACTCCCTGGATTTGAATCCTAGCGCTGCTACTTTGCAGCTGTGTGACCTTGGGCAAGTCATTCGACCTCTCTGTACAGCAGTGTCCTCACCTGTGAGATGGGGATAATAATGGAACACTGTGCACAGGGGCATGTGAGGGTCAAACGGGGCGGGTAACACTGGTGCCGTGCTCCCCAAACGTTAGCTCTTGTTTGGAGACGTGCAGAGTGGCTGGCTCGGCCTGAGGTGTGGCCTGGGGTTTAGCGAGAGGCTTCGTGAGCAGCTGAGTACCGAATGTGGGCTTTGAAAGCTGAAGAAAAAGGAGGATTTATCCCAGGCAGAGAGATCAGCACGTGCCAAAGGCTTAGAGGCTGGAGGATGTATAGGGCATGGGAAGGAGAGTTGGGGGTGGGGGCAAGGAGAAGGTTCTGGAAAGGAGGACAGGGCCTAAGAGTGACGGCCCTTGCATCTCATTCTGAGGAGGACCAAGGCTCCCTGCAGAAGGGGGGCCACTGAAGTTGCAGCCAGGTGGGAAATCCGTCAGGATGGGGGAAGGCTATGGGGAAGCGGGGGGCAGGGTGGGGGTGGGCCTGGGGGCAGGGAGGCCCCCGGGAGGCTGGTGAAACGGCGTTGGCAAGAGATGGCAGGGCACGCCCTCCCACCACACACACGCACTCCCACCCCTTCCCGCACGGCAGCACAGCCACAGGCTCGCGGCCACCCCCCCCACACCTCCGCCCTTGCCCCTCCAACGACATATGTAAATGCACTGTGTAAGTCAAATCCCGCTTCTCTGCAGAGGCTCTTGACTTCCCTAATTACCTGACAGGGGCTTGGCAGAGATGTGCCTGATGGTAGAAACTGCCAGAATAAATCTCCGAGGGCCTCTTGGGTGAAGGCCGCACCGGGGGAGCGTGGGCGGCCGCGGTTCTGGGCCCGCGGACCCGGCGGGAGACGGGCCTTTGGTTCTGACCTCGGTCTCTCCAGCTGGAGAGTGGGAGAGTCGCGCCCGTTCGACCACGGGGTCTTCCTGAGGGTAAACCAACCCGTGAATACAGCAGAGAAAGGCCCGTGGGCAAGCAGGGGGCCTGTCTCAGAGCAACGGGGAAAAGGCGTCGGGAGGAAAGTCTACCGAGCGCCAAGCTCAGCGCCGGGAGCTGCGGGGGATGTCATTTTATTTTTTTATTTTTATTTTCTTTAAAGATTATTTTTTTAAATTTATTTCTCTCCCCGTCCCCGCCTCCCCCCCCAGTTGTCTGTTCGCTGTGTCTATTTGCTGTGTCGTCTTCTTTGTCCGCTTCCATTGTCAGCGGCACGGGAATCTGTGTTTCTTTTTGTTGCATCATCTTGTTGTGTCAGCTCTCCATGTGGGCGGCACCATTCCTGGGCAGGCTGCACTTTCTTTCGCGCTGGGTGGCTCTCCTTACGGGGTGCACAACTTGCACGTGGGGCTCCCCTACGCAGGGGACACCCCTGCGTGGCAGGGCACTCCTTGCGTGCATCAGCACTGCGCATGGGCCAGTGGGGGATTTTAACGGGAGTCCGAAGAGGCACACCAGGAGATGAGTGTCCCCTCCGACGAGCATGGGCAGTCCTGGAGGACGGCCGCTGTCCATCCAAAGAGGTGCCCAGGTGCCCGGGCACGGGGCAGGTAGACAGGCATCTCTTCTGGCTGGAGGGGCAGGGTGTGTACTGAGCCAAGCCCTTGAAGGGCAGGTGGGATGCGGGCTGGGGGGACAGGAGGATGGGCATCCTGGCACAGAACGACGCTGGTGTCGGCAGGAGGGACACGGCAGGTGGGAGTTTTGGGGCCTTGGTCTTGGTTTTCTTTGCTCTTAAGAAACAGAAACACAGTCAGCACTGCCCAGGCAGACGCGAGGCCCGCGGAGAGGCTCCAGGCCCATCTCAGGGCACAGGGTGGGAGGTGCCTGCTGCAGCAGCCGGAGCCAGGCCCGGCGAGGCGAGAGAGCCCTGGCTTGACCCTGGGCCGCTCGGCAGGAGCCCGCTCCGTGGCCTCTGGTCTTCTAGCCACTTCTTCGTGGCTGGCTTTTCTTTCTGGGTGGCTCATGAAAGACCATGGCCATCCCCTTGCTTGCCACATCCGGGACCCAGAGTTCTCTGCCCCCGTTTGAGGTTGTCTGGGGAGAAGATCCGATGGCCCCGCTTGGTCTAGCCAGGCCCGACAGTGGGCCAAGCGTGGCCAATCCCTCCGCAGGCCTGTGGCAGCTGAGCGGCTCTGGGAGCAGGGCAAAGGGGCTTGGCCTGCCGGCCTCTCTTCCTCTCTCCAGCCTCTAGAGCCAGGCAGAGGAAAGTGTTTGTGTTCGTGGGCACTGGGGAGCCACGGCTGGTTTTAGAAAGGCTGCTGTAGTCTAGACGCCAATGCGGGCTTGGTGGGCAGGGAGGGGACAGGCATAAGAGACGGGACTCCTCAAACCTGTGAGAGTTAAACGAAGAGTCTTTTCCCGTCAGCCCCAAGTAGTCCCTGGGAGAGAGGCTGCTGCCAAATTCTCCTTCCCTCTGGGAGCAGCCGGGGGTGCTTCCGGGGATGTGTGTGCCGGGCCTTGGCCCGCACGGGCGTGTAGGTGGACAGGACGGGCGGGGAGCGCAGGACAGGAAGCTTGGAGCCTGTGCTCCAGGGTGGCCTGGCGCCCCGCGAGGGCCGGGGCGGGCTGTGGGAAACCGCTGTCCTGGCCGGCGAGGGCTGTCCTAACCACGTGCCGCACACCGGGACTCGAAGCTGGGGCGGCCGAAGGCTGCAGTCAAGGTCGCAAGGGAAGCGGGCAGGGTCGCATCTGGCCACGCCTCCGCCTGGCGGCAGTGCTCCTGGGCTCGGGGAGGCTTAACTCCTTCTCTGCCTCTGTTGTGCCACGGCGGTCTTGCTGTGTGTCCGTCTGTGTGTCCTCTCCCTCTCTCATAAGGCCAACCGTCCCCTTGGATTAAGGGCCCATCCCCTCCAGTGTGGCCTCATTTTCACTGGACCAACTCCCTGTGGCCAAGGGTCACGCTCACAGGTACCGGGGCTGGGACTTTATCTTTTTGGGGGACACGAGTGTTTTCCTCACTGGGAATGTGTAGTCTGGAATCGAAGGGAGCCGGAGACGATGTGCCTGGAACCTGGGAGAAGTGTCTAGAATTCGGTTGTTTTCCAGCGTTCCTAAGCAGGAGGCGCCTTCAGTCAAATGACCTCTTAGGTGAAGTCTCGCTGTGTAAATAGACTGCATCAGGGCTGCTTGAGTGCGAGGTCTGGAGGCCAGCTCCCAACTGCTGCAGGGCTGCGAAAGGCGCCCTCTGGCGGGTCACACCTGCTCGCTCCAGTCCCACTGCTTATCCCTCCCAGGCCCCCAAGCCATCTCCTGGAAGCTCAGCACAAGCGTGCCTGCCTGAGGCCAAGCGAGAGACAGCAGCTAATGCGCAGTCAAGCCGGGGCGCCAGCCCAGGAAGTCTGGAAAAAGTCACTGGGCTTCATATCCAACAGCGCTGGGGCACAGAACAGGTGCAGTGTGATGCCAGGAGGTGGGGGAGATCGGGTCAAAGATTCACAGCGAGGGGCTCCCCTGCCCTCTTGGACCCCTGGTATCCCCTGGGCTGACGGATTCTCCCTAGGAGACTGGTCCAAGGATTTCAGAAGTCCCAAAGCCCGCGCCCCCTGCGCTGCAGCTGTGCCACAGCCCTCTGGTCCCCAGGGCCCCTTCGCCGCCTTGGGGTGGCGGGAAGGGAGCAGGGTCATTCATTCCCCCCAGTTGGCCCTGCTGGGCCTGTGGGGGCCCTCAAGCCCCCTCCAACCTCGGCCAGGTCTCCGCTCACCCTCCACCGCCCCTCCCTCCTCGAGCCATTCATCTTCCTGCTGCAGGTAGAGTGACAGGCCCGCTCGGGAGCTCCTGAAAAGGCCCTTTGTTTTATCGCCTTCAGTTCAGATGCTTCAGAGCACTAGCAGGCCATATTTTAATCTCAGGTCTTTGCAAACAAAATCGTTAAAAGCAGATGGCTGTGAAGACTGCCATGAATATTAATAGATATTGAAAAAAAGGCCCCTTAATCTTTCCATAAATCTTTTCCGAGGAGGTGGGGGAAGACCGGGAGAAGAGGGCTGCAGTGCAGTCTCGGGTACCTTCCTATCCCGACTGGATCTTAATGGCTGCGTAATTAGGGTGCGGGGAGGTGACAACAGCCCAGGGCTGGGCTGGGGAGCAGAGGCCCAGCTCGTTGCCTCCTGTCTTCTCTCCCCCTTGCCCTGCAGAGCTGTGGGGGGAGGACCACGCTTCTGCCCAGCATCCTGACCCTGCCAAAGGGCCCTGCTCCCTCTGAGCTCCACGTAAGGATGCTAAGGTTGCAACAGCCTGCAGGGGTGGGATTGTAGTCCCCATTCCACAGATCAGGAAGCAGGCTCAGAGAGTGGAAACAGAGGGCTCAGGATCACCCGCCTTGCAAATGCAATGGACGAGATTTGCACCCAGATCTGTCTGAACCGGAAAGCCTGTTTGTTGAGAATCTTCTGGGACCACTTTGTCCCTCTGGCTCCAGTGCCAGATCCTCATATGTGCACACGCTTTTGAACAGGAACTTTTACTGTTTGCAACTCATTCATTTGGAATAGACATTCTTCTCTTCCCTTAGTTCTCTTTTAAAATGCAAACACCCCTGGGAGAGGTAACCCATTAAGTGGCTGAGAAACAATAAAAGCTGCTCAGCCACATAGCCCAGGACTTTCGCAACCCTGAGCCAGGAGGCCTGAGCTGAGGCCATAGCTCAACCATTTCCTGGCTCTGTGACCTTGAGCCAGCATTGATCCCATGGAGTCTGTTTCCTCTGGGGGGAAAGTGGGAATAATGAAATAACCCTGTGAGACAGACAGGACAGGCAAGAATTAGAGGGGATAAAACATAGGAAAGCAGTATGAAAACCACACGCCATTGTACACCTGCCAGGACTATTGTTTTCATTGTCCAAACACCTTATTCATTTACAGGTCCACTTTGGTTGTGGCAGAAGGGAAAAAGTAACCTCGGGGTGGAGAGGTGAAGATTCCTGGGGCTGGGGGCGTGGTGGGCAGGAATGGAAAATGGTGCCTGTAGAGGCAGTGGCATTCATCCAAACCTCTTCTTTTTTTGGTCAATGGCTGGTGTTGTTCTTTGTTTCAAATTGAAGTTAACCAGTCTTCCTCCCCCCACTCCCTCCCTCCCTCCCTCCTTCCTTCCCCCCTCTCTCTCAGCCAACAAATATTTCCTCATCACTTGCTACATTCTAGGGGTAGGGATTTAATAGTGAACATGAGTGGTATGGTTCTGGCAGCAAACAAGTAAACAATAACATAAAATAATTACAAACTGAATAAGTAGTCTGCAGGAAACAGACAGGAGACTGATGGGAGAAACTGTCAAAAGAACCCACTTCAAGCAGCAAGAGGCCTCACTGTTACACAAACCTGGTTTCTGTTTTGGAAGCTGAAGGAAGGATGTAGATGTGGCAGCCCTTAGAGGCCAGTCTGGAAAGTCCTAGAGGTGGTGGCGAGAGCCAGACAGTGAGATGAGCAGAGACGGTAGTCAAAGCGTGGGATCTTCTGTGTTTCTTCTCTTGCCAGGCCCTGTCCCCTGCAACGCCCTGCCTCAAGGCCCCGCCCCACAAGGCCCCACCCCTGCCCTGCAAGACCCGCCCCACAAGGCCACGCCTCCACAAGCCCAGCCCCTGCCCTGCAAGACCCCAACCCCACAAGGCCCCGCCCCCACAAAGACCCACCCCCAGGCTTTCTCTATAGACGATCAGGATGGGTTCTTGTTCCAAAGACCGGTTTTAAGGGAATCGCAAAGAAGAGAAGAGTGGGGTGGGGGGCTGTGATGGGCTCACTGCAGCTCTCTGGCCCTCTCAGTTTCCACACACAGGACTAGTTTTGAGAGAAACGTCAGGTATGGACAAAGAAAGCCATCACTTGTATCTCCATACTGTTACTGCTCGGAATGCTGATTCCTGGAGCCTGAGTACAGAGAGGCAGAAGCTTGTCATGTTTCAACAAACATACTTTATTATACTCTGTATAATTTAAGGTATCATTTTATTCAAGTGACATTCAAACGTGTGAAAAACGGTTGCATATGACACAGCCATTAATGAAATCATTACGTACAAATGGTTACGCTTTACCAAGTCATTCATTAAAAGTAAATTAATGAGGGGGACAGTATTAAAATATTTCACAATCATTACCAGGTCCAGTCTAACCCACTTTTATAAATATTCATCAACAAAATCGTGCCTCAAGAACTCACCCAGTAAATTAAATTCTTGTCTTGAAGTGTTTTGCCTCTATTAGTGGTCTCGGCCATAGTGCTTTCTTTGATTTGTTTTCCGGAACTTTGGGATATAGTGTCTGGAAATAATGACAAACTCTGAGTAATCACTGATAATTAGTTCAACTCTTTTATTCCCATGGTATTTACATTTGATTACTATTTTCCCCCTAAAGGCCCATCTTGAATCTATTCTAATACAAGACAAAATAATACCTGAGATTTTCAGGACTAAAAGAAAATTAAGAAATAAACTCGCCCAGCCTCTACTTGATGTTTGAATCTCTTGTCAACAACCTGACTAGGTGGCCCTTTGTGCTCTCCTTAAATACCTCAACGGATGAGAAACTTTTTCAGCCTCAGCGAGCCACTTCATTCTTGGACACCTTTGATTGCCATCTTTATCTGTAATCCGTACCAGTTGCTTTCCGGCTTCCTTGTGGCTCCGAAGCCCTGTGGATTGAGGGCAGAAAGAAAAACGACTCCATAAACGTGGAAGTTGTCCTGTAGATGTTATCATGCTCTTGCCGTCCCCTAATACTTCCATTTCCAAGAAATTTGAAACTTCTTCCAAAAAAGTGCATACCAGTCTCTTCACTTTCTTCCTCTTTTCCTGTGGAGAAGGCCTTACTTCTAAGGCTCTGCATGATCTGACCTTCACCTACCTTTCCAGTTTTACCTTTCCCACCACCCACAACTTCTCTCTGTACTTTAATCCAGGTAATCCTGAGCCATGGATGGTGTCCCTACACAGATGCTGTTGCTCATTATCTCTGAGCCTTTTTACAGGCTGTTCCATCTGCCAGAAAGCATTCTCTTCTCCCTTTTAGCTGCTTGATGAACTCCTATTCATCCTCCAGAACCCCTGCTCAGTGGTCATCTCCTCTACGAAGCCATCCCTGTTGCTTTCCAACCCCCGGCCCTGAGAGAAGTGATCCTATCTTCTTCCTACAATACTTCTGTTCCTGATGATAAGTATTTAGTACCTCCCAAGGGGGGTGGGGGGGGGTGGGCAGGAGGGCCTTAGGTTCATAAAGGCTTCTGGGGGTAGGGAGTGGGAGGAAGAGATGTGATGTGGGGGCGTTTTGGGGAGTTGGAGTTGTCCTGGGTGGTGCTGGTGTCTTGGAGTTGTCCTGGGTGGTGCTGCAGGGACAGTTACCAGACCTTGTATGTCCTCCCATGGCCCACTGGGTGGACTGTGGGAGAGTGTGGGCTATGGTGTGGACCATTGACCATGAGGTGCAGCGGTGCTCAGAGATGTATTCACCAAGTGCAATGAACATCTCATGATGATGGAGGAGGTTGTTGTTATGGGGGGAGGAGTGGAGTGAGGGGGGTAGGGAGTATATGGGGATCTCATATTTTTTGAATGTAACATTAAAAAAATAAAGACAAAAAAAAAAGAAACAAACAAAAAAGGGTTCAGATGTTTGATCATATCTCCTGAAGAGATTAGATTTGCAGTCTCAGAACAACACTCAAGGAGAGGTAATCACCCATCATTTACATCTTCTGTCCTATCACCAGCCCATACTGCATACAGTACATTATGAAATCATGTTAATTCTGTTAATAATGGGACTATTTTGGAAAGACTGTAATTTTTATTGCATTGTATTTTTGAGGGCTAAAAGCATTAATTTGCTAAATATAAGCATTTTAAAACATCTGCAGTATTTGTAACCCTGCATTGATTTTTTAAAAACCATAATAGAACCAAAACATGGCAAATTGTAAGGGCCTATCTTGATCCCTGAGAAGTCTGGCAAAATGCAAGCACCACACATAGTGAATTTACATGTGCACTTGTCTGTCCTACCTTCTAGTCTCAATATATCATACCGCACAGACTCTGGAACCACAGTGCCTGCATTCAAGTCTAGCTGGGAGACGGGGTGACTCCGGGCTGGTTGCTTAACCTTCTCGTGTCTCACCATTCCCATCTGAAAAATGGAAGGTAATTCCAGCAGCTACATCCCGGGGGTTGTGAGCCCAGTGCTGTATCAATGTTGAATGCTAGTGCCTAGTGTGTGACTGTGCTAGAAAAGCTTTTGCTGAGTTGGAGGCAGCGAGCTTGTCTGTCTTTAGCCTTGGCGCAGTGCCTGGCCCCAGGATGGGCTCTGCAATTGCCTGCTGTGGCTCTGCTGACACTGTGGTCCAGACCCCTTCTCTTGGAAATCCTGCCCACATAGACTGTGTGTATTACTCCCACATGGATTCTGGGAGCATCTGCATGCATGTCTGTAAACAAACAGAAGCCTGTCACCAGCTGGCATTTTCCTCCATCCTAGGACAAAAACCATCAGATATGGTTGCTCCCGTTTTCCTCCTGCCCTTGGAAAGATATAGAATTGGGGTGATCAAATAAGCTTTTCCCACTACCAGTGTGCTACCTATGGCTGTATTTAGTTTTTTTTTGTGGAGTAACAGCCTCTTAAGGAACAAATCTAGCCAAGGACAAGAAAGACAGCCTGCCTCTGCAGGTAAAATGGGTGAATGCCGGGTGGGTCCCATGCCGGATAAGGAGAGTGTGGTTTCAACCCTTGCCCCGGTGTGGAGGTAATGGGGTAGGTAATGGGGTAATGGGGTAGGGGCCATTCCATGTAGGCAAATGGCAAGGCAGCCCAAATGGATAATTAGTCATTATCCTCCGATGGGAGGGCTCAGTAGAGGTGGCAGGGGTAGTGCTGTGTATAGAACCTCTCTGGGGGCACCAGAGAGGTTAAGTGACTTGCCTGAACTTGCACAGCTGAAAAGTGTGAGAACAGCATTTGAGAGTTGATTTCTATGCAGTCAAGTTAGCCCTTTGTGCAGGAGGGGGCAAGTTTTGAGCAGAGTCAAAGACCCCTGGGTGGTTTCACCGTAAGAGGGAGCAGGTGTGTCAGCGTGGGTGGTGATTGGGGGCTGGTGGGTGGGATGGGCAGGTGGGGAGGTGACTTTGGCAGCCTGATTGGCTTGTTCCAAGGACAGCCTTTCACCAGCAGGCAGGTACTTAGAGACCCAGGGCAACCCCCCTTCCCTCATCCAAGCAGATACTGAGAGGGATCTGCTCAGCCACACAAAGCCACCGAAAGAGACAGAAACAGACACAAAAAGGAAAGTTGGCAGCAATGCAAGACACAGAGAGAGCCACCTGAGACAACGGAGAGGAGTCACAGGCGTCCACAGAAGCAGGTCAGACACGGAAAGACACACGAAGAGACAAAGGGAGCCCAAGGAAGCTGCTGGGACTTAGAGAGCCAGGCGAGAGCCAGGCCGGAGGGGAGCATAACCGAGAGCTGGGGAGGCCCGGAGGGACTTTAACTCCTGCGTATGGAGGAGTGAAGGCAGCGGGAGAGGGAGAGCAGCAGGGGCGGCCACCCATAGCCCGAGGCTTGCAAGCTTGGGCCCAGGAGTGGAGCAAACACTGCTTGCTTTGTTGGACTAAGGCCCCACCAGCTCTCAGAGAGCGGGTGGGTGGCTGCTGGAAGGGTGCTCGGGGGAGGGCTGCACCCTCTTTCTGCACGCATGCCAAGAGCCCAGAGCCCAGCCCAGGGTGTGGCCATCGCAGAGAGCCTCGGAGGGCAGAAGCGAGGTGGCCGTGCTTGCCATCAGCGGGGCCCCAGCCACGGTCCCCTCCTGGCAGCTCGAGCTGGGTGTGCAGGGAGCAGACAGCCTTCCCGCCCGCTGTTGCTCTGGCTTTTACAGAGTTCTGCCCCATGGAAGCTTCCAGCAATGGTAGTGAGAGAGTGGGAGGGTTGCATGTTTAAGAGATGCCACGGCAGACATACCAGATAGACCAGGCCTGACGCTTTTCCCTGCAGACATAAAAGTTGGGCGAAAGGCTCCAAGCAAATGTTCGTATGAATGTGCAACCTGTTGCAAAATGAAGCTTAGCTGAGCTGACCTGGGCCTCAGTTAGTTCCCCTGTAAGTGGCAGAGCTTGACCAGGTGAGCTTGGGAACCAAGTCACAGATTCAAAATCAGATTCAGCTAAGACGGGTCCCTTATGGTTCTGAAATCCACCCTGGCCCAGGAGTTCCCACAGGGCAGGAGGTGTCTGTCTTGATGGCCCCTCGTCTCCTCCATGCCGGGCCCTGAGCAGGCACTGAAGGCGTAAGGGTGAGTGAATGAATTCTACCTTTTTAATCCATAATAATAGCCACCCCTCACTAAGTCCTTGCTACAGGCTGGGCATTGGCTGCGTCCGTGCACCACTGGACCCAAACCTGGCAGTGGCTCAGGGGAGAGGGACTCTTCTGATACATTTTACGGTTAGGGGATGCAGCAGTTTGTCCAAGATGGTACAAAACTGGGAAGCAATGCAGTTGGAATTTGTGCTCAGGTTGTCTGAATCTGGCTTAGGAGAACTTGCAGCTCCATTGAGCAATTTTTCATAAACCCTTTCTCCCTTTTTCAGTCGGCACAGAGTTTTCCACTGCTCTACCTTGTTTGCTTTGCAAAACCATTGAACCCAGGCCTCTGCCGTCTCGCTGGGTGCTTGCAGCTGCCTCCTCTCTGTTCTCCCTACACCCACTCGCGCCCCACGCAGCAGTGAGGGCAACCTTTTCAAAATGCAAGTCTCATCAGATCACCCCTCAGAAGAGAGCTGGGGCTTCACCTGGCTCATGGTATAAAGACAGAACTCTTTAATGGGGCCTGCTGGGCCCTGCGAAGCACAGTGTCTTTTTTTTGGTCTTTATTTATTTTTTTAATATTACATTAAAAAAATATGAGGTCCCCATATACCCCCCACCCCCCTCACCCCGCTCCTCCCCCCATAGCAACAACCTCCTCCATCATCATGAGACATTCATTGCATTTGGCGAATACATCTCTGAGCACCGTTGCACCTCACGGTCAATGGTCCACACCATAGCCCACACTCTCCCACGTTCCACCCAGTGGGCCATGGGAGGACATACGATGTCTGGTAACAGCACAGTGTCTCTTGATCTGCAGCCCTTGTGACCCACTAGGGGGCTGCAACGTCAATTTAGTGGCTTGTGACCCACATTTTCCTAAATAAAAGACATAGAACAGGCTAGAATAGAAAATCTCAGAATGGATCACATTTCTTGTGGTAAGAGTAATTGCGTTTCATAAGTCTTTTAAAACGTATGTATATAATTATCACATATGTGCACGCGTATGTATTCTGTGTTCTGTCTGGGTTGTCATGTAAAATGTCGGCGTCGTCAAAATCTTGGGCAGCTCCTTGTGCAGGAGCTCCTGTCTAGCCGCCTCTTGCCTGCACACCTCCTTGCTCTCACCTCCCAGTCATACTCTCAGCTCTCAGCCCTTTCAGCTTTCTTTCCGAGCTGCAGGGCCTTTGCACATTCTGGTGCCTGGAATGTCCTTTCAGCCCTCTTCGTTTAGGTAACGCCACCTTATCCTTGGTATTTCAGCTTCAGCACTACTTCCTAAGGAGCCCTCTCTAACTACCCAACCCTGTCCCATGTACTCGGTTGCCTGTCTACAAGGCACCACCGAGCTCTGCCTCATAACACTTACCACCGTTGGAATTTACTTGTTCATGTGTTTCTGTGATTGGTGTCAGTCTTACCCGCTAGTTAATATACTCCATGGGGAGCGGTCTCCAAGGGGAGAACAGCCTGTCTGGAGTACCTGATGAACTGGGATAGGTTTGGTTTTGCTGGTCATTATTTCCTGTGCCTAGCGCTGTGCCTGGTATAAAGCAGTTGTTCGGTAGACACTGATAGAATGAATACATTTTGAAGGGCAGAGTATTGCTGTGATCTTTACAGAGGAGGAGACTGAGGTCCAGAATGGTCCTATGGCGACTTGCTTGAAGCTCCTGCCATGTGACTTGCTAGAAGCCCAGTTTCTGATTACTTTTGCTCTTCAGATTGCCACTGTGCTCATTGTGGGGGCTATAGGGTCAGTCCTGACCCCGCCTCACTCTCCCTGCCCTTCTCACCATTCGGTCCACCAGCTCTTTCCCCTCAGTCTTCTTGGCTCTTATCTCCCCTGATGTGTTTTCTCCTCCTTGGGGCTGGTTGAGCACAATGCATGGGGTGCCTGGGGGAAGTGCAGCTCAGACAGTGACAGTGACAATATTAGGAGTGAAAAAGATCAATTAAGCCCAAGGAGCTGATTCCTGCAGCTGATTAAATTAGGAGCTTCCTGGAGGCAGATTTCTCCCCACTGGGACAGACCAGCTGTTGGCTGCACTGTGGGGCACTTCCCAGGCCCCAGGGTGGGGTGGGGCCGCTTTTCCCTGCTCTGTGCTCATGGGGGAGTGACACTTACAGAGAACTTAGCACCCGCAAGACCCTGCTCAGCCTGTTCCCTGGTTCTCCTGGAGTCATCACAACAAGCCCAGAGCTGGGAGGGTTGCCTGATTTTGGGGTAAGACTCTGGCCTCACAGCGAGGTTAGGTGCCTATGCAGGGGCGTCCGGCTGAAAGGAGGTGTTAGGTCCTGGAGCTGGGACGGCAACCTGGCCTGTCCCCTCGCCTCCCTCCCCTCGTGGCTCTGCCTCCACTTCTGCCTTCAGCCTCCTGGTTTGTCGGCCTCTTGGTTTCTCCTTCCCGGTTCCCGCTTGACTAGGTCTAATCAGATTATCTCTCTGGTAACCTGAGCCTTCTGCCTTGGCCTCAGAAGCCCCTTTCATGGACGTCTCCAGGGCAGCTCTGGCCAGAGCTGCTTGCACTTCAGAGCCCACCCCCTTCTCCTGGCCCGGGAGTGGGGGTTGGGGGAGCAGGGCCAGGACAAAGGCTTCTGTGTGTGGCAGGGAAGCGGAGCCCGAGGGAGGCGCTAGCAATGAGGTCTGCGTCTCCAAATGCAGATTTGGTCTTCCCTGGGCACCACATTTAGTGGGACAGGGGGAGAGAAAAATCCCAAATGAGACAGGGAGCCTTGCGGGGCTGCATCTCTGGATGGAAAAAGGGGTGTCTGTTAGGTGGGAATGCTTAGATGCCTGGGAAAAAGCCCCGATGCTGGGAGTGCAGGAGGGCTTCCTGGCAGAGGTGGACTTAGGGCTGGGTGGAAAAGAGGACAGAGCTGCCTGGAAGGAGAGCACTTTTCAGGAAGCCCTGATGGTCTCTTAGCCCTTGGCCAGAGATGGGTCTTCAGAGGAGGGGGAGGAGCTGACCCTTAGGCATCCTGTACCCAGGGCTTCTTTCTTCCTTATAGCAAGTCTGTGTTGAATCTATTATTATTTTTAAAACATCCACAGAAACAAAAACAGGCTCAGGGTCCCGCAGCGCTAGGGATGGAGTCAGGATTCACACGTAAGCCTGTGGGACTTTAGTGCAGGGTGCTTGACCAGAGGTCCATGAGCTTGAATTAAAATTCAAAAAATCAGTACTCTTGTGGGGACGTGTTGGCGTAGGTATGATATATTAAACAATACACAGTATGGTGTGAACTTCGTAAGGGTTCCGTGGTTTCATCGGACTGGCAAAGGAGCAAAAAAAAGGCTAAGAACCCCTGGTTTCGAGCCTGAAACCCTTTCTGGAGGTGAAATGCCCCAAACGCCTGCCTTCTTGGAAGTCTGGGGGCAGAGGCAGGGGTACCACCGTGGTTAAGAGTTCAGGTATGTGCTCACTGGCTCTGCGGCTCGCGTCCTCTTTGACCTTGGCCAAGTGCATTTGCCTCTTTGTGCCTTACATGCTTCCTCTCTAAAACGGAGATGATGGTTGTACCTTACTCCTAGGTTGTTGTGAAGACTAACTCTATTAACACATATAAATAATTTGGAGTAGTGTCTGGCACTCCACAAATGTCAGCCATTGTTATCTGGGAAGGAGCCAGAATATAGGGGCGTGAGGCTAGACGGGGGAAGGTCACAGCAAGGGGCAGTCACGCAAGCCAGTGCTCTCTGTTGTCGCCCCTAGCTCTGCGAGTCTGTGCTGCTTGAGCTGGTGGCACCCAGGGCTCTCTGGCTTCCGAGAGGGCCTCATCCTGAGGATCCAGCCCTGGGGCTTAGTCCTGCAGCCTCTTTCCATTGAACAGACTTGGACACTGAGGCTCAGACAGGCTGCTGCAAATCTGCTCCGGGACTTTGGATTAAGTCAGTCCTACAGCCCTACCTAGACCCAGATTCCCAGTCCTCGTCTTGGTTCTCTGCTGTGCCCTGAAACGTGCTTAATTTTTTCCAGGCAGACACCGTCCTCGTGGCAGAAATATTTTTCTGCAATCTTATTTGCGATGGCTGATGAGAAGCAGGGCTGTTCTCCATTTCGAGACCTCATCTTCATCTCTAATTCATTTTCAGGGACTGGGGGCAGAGGCTTCTGCAGTGTCTGTGAAATATTAACAATTATTTCTCAATTACTTCTCAACTGGAAAGCAACTCTTGGAGAGGAGTCTCTGGAAGCTGTGAAAAGCCGTAAGGATGATTTTGTGACTGGGCGTGGACCTTGCAGAAGGGGCATGCAAGCTCTGTCCTCCCTGCTTCAACTCAAGGGCTTGCTCGGTCGCATATGACTCTGTCCTCTCCCCCTACTCACTGGGGTTCAAGCACAGGCGCTGCTGCAGATTTAATGCCCTACAGAGAAATGGGGAGAGGGAAGGAGAATAGTCTTCGTTCTGATCCCAGTAAATGGAAACTGTATCCCGGTAGCTGAGATCAGACACTTTAGAGGCATCCTTGGCTCTTCCTCCCATACCACAAAGCCAACCCATCAACAGATTCTTCCGGCTCTACCTCTAAAATATATCCAGAATCTCACGACGTCTTACTAGTACAAGCCAACATCATCGCTCGCCTGTGGTCCTCACGGTTCAGGTCCCACAACAGACTCTGAAGTTTCTTGTACATGAAAATGTCTTTATTTTGCCTTCTGTCTTATAGAATATTCTCACAGGATGTAGAATTCTGGGTTGACAGTTTTTTTTTTCTTTCTTTTCCCTTTAGTCTGTTAATGGTTTGCTATTCTGTTTCTCCTGGCTTCCATGGTTTCTGGTGAGAAGTCAGTAGTTATTTGAATCTTTGTTCCTTTATGTAGTGTTTTTTTCCTCTGGCTGCTTTCAAGGTTTTCTTTATATCTTTATTATTATTTTTTTAGGAGTTTTGATATAAGTATTATCTGTAAAATTGTGTCTTTCCCCAAATTTGGATGGCGTGTTTTTAATTTTTTTTCTACTATTTCTTCAAATGAATATATATATATATTCTGCTCCATTCTTTTTCTCCTTTCCTTCTGGAACTCCAATTATGCAAATGTTAGACTTCTTGATATTATCCCACAGATCCCTAGGCTCTGTTCGTTTCTGAAATCTTCTTCTCTCTCCTTTGCTCTCCCCCTCCCTCTTCCTCTCTCTTACCTTGGGTGGTTTCAATTGACTTATTCAAATTCACTGATTGTTATCTGTCATCTTCGTTCTATTAAGCCCATACAATGATTTAAAAAATTTTTTTTAGATATTTCCACTTTTGGTTCTAGAATTTTCACTTGGTTCTTTTTTTGTAATGCTCTGTTGTGATTTGTTATCTCTTAGTTAATTAAGCATGTATTTTCTTTTACCTTGTTGAGCACAGTTATAATAACTGCTTTGTAATACTTATATGATAATTCCAAAATCCAGTAATCTCAGAGTTAGACTCTGTTGGCTTTCTTTTCCTTGAGAATGGATCATATTTTCCTCCCTTATTTTATGTAGTGAGTAACTTTGGATTGTGTCTTAGATACTGGAAATATGTTGTAGAGATTCTGGAATTTGTTATATTCTTCCACAGTTAGTAGGTAACTCACTTGGTTAGGCTGAAACTGCAAATTCTGTCTTGCCTGCAGTGGGCAGTGGGCACTATCAGTGGGCAATATCCCAAATCACAGTTTAGTCTTTTAGCCTAAACTGCAAGTTGCCTTGGTCTTCCCTGTGCTTGTTTTGGATTCAGCCAGAGACTTGGGTGGAATTTTTTTAAACAGAATTTGGGTTGTTTCCTGGCTTTTTCCTTTCCAGGATTCTCCCCTCATTTTTTAGTGGCTCTGGTTGTCCCAGATTCTGTCCTCTGGTTTTGCAGGCCAGAAAGACAATGAACTTTCTATTGGAATTTTAACTGCCCTGCATTCTATCACAACTACAGCCTGCCCTCTTGCTAAAGCAGTGAAAGTGGAAAACTTTTTCCATGCTGGTCCTTTCTAAGTTTTTGACATCCCTCCAAAGCCTGCCCATTTAAAATTATTCTCCAGGCCCTCCCAGTAGTTATTTTCTGTATTTTATCTAGAGTTTATAGATTTTATTTGTTGGAGAGTTGATCTGTTAAGAGCTTACTCCACCACAGTAAAAGTGAACTCACGGTGTTTCTTTCAAAATGCAAATCAGATCATGTCATTCCTCTTCCCGACACCCCCTTGCCCCTAAAAGCTCCATTTCGCTAGGTGTAAAAGCTACAATCCCTGCAATGTCGACGCGGCCTTGCATGATCTGGCTTCAGACTGTGTTTCTGACCTTGCCTCCCTTCACCTACCCTTTGCTCACTCCATTCCAGCCGCACTGGTGGCCTCTCTGTGGCTCCTCAAACATGCCTGCCTCATGCACACTCTCCCCGGAGAGCCCTGCCCGTCTGCTCCCCGCCTGCCTCCCCAGCCTCCTCTGAACCCCTCCGCCACACCCTTGACCCTGCAGCCCCCTGGTCTCTGCATCCAGGATCCCGGCATGTTCTCCGCCTCAGGGCTGTCCCCTGTCCAGAGCACCCGTCCTTCACCTTTCCTTCTGGTGGTACTCGGAATCCTTACCTCTCAAGGAAACGCCTGCTCCTCAGGGAGCCCTCCCCTGACCACCCCCAGCTAGGGGAATTGACATGGACCCTCCCGGCTCACTGCAAGTCTTCATGGCATACTGCGTCTTTGGAACCGTTTGTTTACTTAAAGGTCATGCTTTGTTGACGTACTGATCTTAGGCGCCGAGAGGGCAGTACTTCATCTGCTTGGGTCATCCCTGCCTCCCAGGCACCCAGCACACAGTAGGCACTAAAGGCATATCTGACAGGCCCGGGATGGGGTCAGAGGCAGGCAGGGAAGGAACCCTCAGGGAGTCCTAACTGTGAACTTGTCCTCACAGCAACCTTGTGGGTAGGTATTGCAACTCCATTTTACATCTGGGGAAGGGGAAGACGGAAAGGAGAAAGCTCCACAGTAGACCTTCTAGCCTCTTAACTCATGGTGGGCACTGAGGGGGGGTAGAGAGACCTTGGGTTGTACCTGGCTCAGCCGCCCACTGACGGGCTACAGGGCTACTGAGAGTTAGGCAGAGATTTCCTGTCCTTTATCAGCATTTCCCCCAGGGTTCATACCTGGGCTTGCCTCCTGAGCTGGAGGGCTCTGGCTCATGGGTACCTGTTTCATATGGCAGTGGGGCACTGAGGCAGAGTGGCACCACCGGAAGTTTACTGGACTCCCGAGGGGAGAGCCTTGTTCTCTCCTCTGTCACAGGGAACCTCTGGCAGGGACTCCCAGGGCATACCCGAGGCCCTCAAGGAGAAGGGGATGGAAAGTCTCTCTCCATGCACACCCCTCTGCCCTCTCCAGCTCTGGGTAGAGTATCTTCCCGGAGAGAAGTGCTCATGGCACTTAGACATGCTCCCGACAGAATGCCATTTAAATTATGGTTGTCACTTCCATGGGTAGGTGGTCTGTTAATTAAATGGTGTCTACGTCTACACCATGGAATACTGTATTGCTTTCAGAGACAATGAAAGATCAAAGGTATGAAGAAATGTTCAAGCTATGTTACATGGAAAGGAAAAAAGTTTCAAAATAGCATATGTTCCCACTCTTGTGAAAATTATATCTCTCTCCATAAATGAGTACTATCTACTAGGCGTAGGAAAAAGCCTGGACAAACTATGCAAAATGCTAACAATGTTTTTTCAGTGATGAGGGAGTAAATGGTAATTTTTAAAACTTTCCTATCCTTCTCCAAATTGTTGCAATGAATATGCATTTTTGAAATAAAACTAAAAAACCATAATTCTGTAAAAGCAAAAAAACAGAAAACCAAATGGAATGGAGGCCAGCTCTGGGAAATCCAGGGAGGGTCTGCTCCTTCCGGGGACCAGGCGCTCCTCTCTTGGAAGGTCCGAGGGCTGGGGAGGCAGGGGAGGGGCCCTGCCCTGGCACCGCCGTGGAGGAAGGGGAACAAAGGCCCCTTAGAAAAGGCCGCAGTGCTCTGCAGCCCAGGCTTAGCCCTGGATCCCTGACATTTGAGGCCTTCGGTGAGTGCCGTGGTCGACAGGCCAAGTTCCTGGGCGTCTGGAGTATCTGCAAGACTTTTAAGTGATTCAGTCCTTCCTTATTTCCTTAAAAAATTTTTTTTATACACATCAATTTTATTCATGCATATTAATAAGGCATACGATCCATCCAACGTGCACAGCCAATGGTGTTTGGTATAATCACGCAGTCCTCACTTCCCGTTGACCTTCAGGCTCGGTACCTGAGTCCGGCTGAGAAGGCTGCTGAGCATGCTGGTGATATGGGGCCTGGAGACCTTGCCAGGTAATCACTCTTGTACTCAAGGCATTTCCAAAGAAGGCAGCCGGCTCTGTGCCTTCCCACCCTGCAGCCCAGAGTGGCTCACTACCCGGTGCAATCCAGGCGGATGGGAGGAGGTGTGAGATGGCAGGGAACGCAGACCCTATTGGCACAGACAGAAGGGAGGCCCTAGCCATGCCTGGCTCAGATCCCTCCGTTAAAGATGATGGGCCAAGGCTCAGTGAGGGCAAGGACTGGCCCAGGATGCCACAGCAAGTCAGGTACTGGAACCCTGGAGCTTTGACCCCAGCCTCGGGCTTTAAACGAATGTTTAAATGGAGTTGAACTGCCAATCGTAGGTTCTGCCTCTTAGATAATAAAGATCTACCTCATTTCAGAGCCCAGGTTCCAGTTCCAAGAAAAATTCTGGAGTTTAGGGGACTCTGGTGTTCCATGGATAAGATGCTTGCAAACCTTGCTGCACGGATAACAGATTTAAAAAGTGAAGCCTAACTTAAGATTTAAAAATTATATGTATATATTTTAAAATTTAATTTACTTTTTAGTCAAGGCAAACCGTCAAACCCTACATAGTAGATTTGGGTTAAAGACTTTTGAAGAGGGAGATATTTTAAAATACTCAGATCTATAGGGCTTGATTTACTAGTCCAAACGTCTAAGCCCAGAGAAGTGAAGGTCACCCAGCTTTACTGTTGTCATTGGAAAACCAAAACATTAAAAATGTTATAAAATCTTCTAGATCTTGGAGGAACATTGGTGCAGGGCCCGCCAGTGAGGGGGTAAGGTGGTGTCTGCATGATGGAATTGGGTGTTACTTGCTTTCTTCTTTTGGCTTGTCTGTATTTTTGACAACAGACAAGAATTACTTTTTTTTTAAGATTTATTTTTTATTTATTTCTCTCCCCTCCTCACCTCCCATTGTCTGCTCTCTGTGTCCATTCGCTGTATGTTCTGTGTTTGCTTGCATTCTTGTCAGCAGCACGGGAATCTGTGTCTCTTTTTGTTGTGTCATCTTGTTGTGTCAGCTCTCTGTGTGTGCGGCGCGCCACTCCTGGGCAGGCTGTGTTTTCTTTCGCGCTGGGCGGCTCTCCTTGTGGGGCACACTCCTTGTGCGTGGGGGTCCCCTATGCGGGACACCCCTGCATGGCACGGTACTCCTTGCACGCATCAGGACTGCACATGGGCCAGCTCATCACATAGGTCAGGAGGCCCTGGGTTTGAACCCTGGACCTCCCATATGGTAGACGGATACGCTATCCATTGAGCCAAATCTGCTTCCCAAGAATTACTTTTATAATGAGGGAAGAATCCCACCCTTATAATTGTTTTGAATCTTTAGGTCTCAGAGTTCAGCCAGTCTAATGCCAAATGATGCAGAATGGAGGTCCCTTCCATGTCACCGTCTCTGGAGCTTCTTGTTCCAAAGATCCTTAAATGACCCATCCTCCCCATTGCCAGCCCTCCACCTACCAACGGAGACTAGGCAGTTCCATGAAAAGGGGGAGGTAGTGCTGGTGTGATAGCCCAGTGTCACCTCCTCCAGGCAGCCTTCCCTGACTGGCTCTGTCATTGCCTCTGAACTCTCTCACCTGCTCTGGTTTCTGGGGCTGAGGCCTCTCTTCTCCAGGAGTTTGCTTTCCAGTAACGGAGGGCTAGCAGCCCAACAGCAGGCATCGTGCCCCTCCCAGCCCAGCTTGTTGTGTGTCTGGCCCTGAGCTAAGTGCGTTCACAGGTGACCTCAGGGATCTTCATGGCAATGCTGGGAGGAGGTGGGTATTGCTATTATATGGGCTTTAAATGGGGAAACTGAGGCTCAGGAAGGTTCACTATCTTGCTGGAGAGCAGACAGCAGTCAAGAGCAGAACCAGGCCTCCCACCCCAGTCTGTGTGCTCGGGTGCCTTCCTCACTTGTGGCAGCGCCTCCAGGGATGTGGGTCGGCCTCCTCTCGCTGGTGGGCCTGTGTGCGTGCGTGTGCGAGGAGGGGGTGCCCGTGTGCCAGGCGCTGTGGGGAGAACCCACGCCCTCCATCCGGCAAACCTCCCAGGCAGGTTCTAATGGTGTTCCCGTTCTACCCGAGGCTCGGAAGGGGAACGGCTTCCCCGGATCCCCAGCTGCTCGGGGCCTGAACTGCGATGGCTGCCAGGTTGGTCTCCTTTGACCCCGGCCCTGGCACACTGCCACGCCCCCATGCTTCCTTGGCCACCGGCCCTGGCACACTGCCTCGCCCCCATGCTTCCCTGGCCACCGGCACTCTGCAGGTCCAGGACAAGCGTGGCAAACAAGGCAAATAGGGTTGAAGCCGACCCACGGCTGTTTGTGTGTATAGATTTTGTTTTTATACTGTTTTCCAGGTATACATAGACACATACACTCATATGTTTAACCAACAATTGTTGAGCGCCTACTATGTGCTACGGGCAGTTAAGAAACTATGGTAGCTGCTCATACGAGACCTTGTGGTGTCTTGAACTTGAAGGGTGGAGGTGGTTGAGAAGGGTTGGATTCAGCCATGACCTCTTTTTATAGGGCCTCTGAGCTAAGAATGACGTTTGCATTTTTAAAGGGTTGTAAAAAAAAAAAAAGAGAGAGAATATATGAGAGTGACTTCTGTGGTCAGCAAAGCCTAACATATTTACTTTCTGGCCCTTTAAAGAAGAAGGTTGGGGAGACCTTAGCATGATCCTGAGGACCGAGGAGGATTCTTTGGGCCAACATCTCATCTTGTATGCTTGGCCGTCCTAATGTCACACAGGAAGCAGTGTCTGTACCCAATGCACGGAGAGTGGCAGTGATAGGCATTTTAAATTGACCCACAAAGGCTGCCAACACCCAGGCCACTGCTGCAATGGATATCATTTCACATGCCCACAGGTATCTTGCCCAGGGAAGAGCTCAGGGCTTTCTCTGGTTGGATTTTGGGGTGACAGGCTTTTTCCTCTGGAGGGGATCAAGTGAGGTCAGCAAAGACCTTCAAAGTATTGCATGGTTCCGCTGCAAACAAAATCTGTTCTAGAAGGCACCAGTTCCAATTCTGCCCATCCAGGCACCTGTCAAGTGCCAGTGACTGTTCCACACACAGGGGCAGAAAGCCTGGCTTCTGGCCACACAGAGCCGACTGGGGAAGCAGGGCTAGGGCCCCGAGGCCCGGATCCAAGATGCGGAAGGGGCTGTGAGACGGAGAGGAGGGGCAGGGAGGCCGGCCTGGAATTGCTTCCTAGGGCGGGTGACTCCTGCTGCTGCCTCCTGAAAAATAAGGCGTTCAGCGGGTAACAGGGCGACAGAAGGACCGGCCTGGGCAAAGGCGCAGGGGCGTGCCACTGCAGCGGGCTGGCGCGCGCGCGGGGACAGCTGGCAGCCCGCGTCGCTGGAGTGGAAAACGCGGCCGTCAGGAGAGGGCAGGCGGAGTGTGGGCGCGGGGCTGTAGATGTCAGCAGAGACGCGGCTTTGGGGTCGGCGGGGGCTGGGCCGGCCCGCCCCTCGGCCCGCACAGCCATTGTCTGTGCCTGGCGCCGCCTTGGCAGCAGAAGGTGACATCTGGTGACTAATGGCCGCGGCTGCGCGCCGCGCTCCTCCCTCCCGCAGCGCCCGGGGCGCAGCTGCCGCGCCACCCCCACTCCTCCCCTTCGCTCGCCAGGGCCGGGCGCGGGGCGGGGAGGATCGATGAATCGATGCCCTGATTTCCGCGGGGCCCAGGCTGCCGCCTCCAGCTCGCCCTGCGCGCTGGGACCCACCGCCGCCCGCCGCACTAGGTGCCGGCGTGCCCTCATCTGCGCTCACCCGTCTGCTCGTGTGCATGCGGCTCACACGCGCTCACCAACTGGGGCATTCTCAGGAAACAGTCGGGACTGTTGTCAGGCGCTCATCCAACCCGAGCCCACGTGCACGTGCATTAGCACATGTGCGCGCACACGCCAACACTCGAGACTGGGGGCCCACGTGTGGTCACACATTATACACCTGTGCTTGTTCATGCATATCCGCATGTGCATACGTGAGGACTGTGCACATGCGTGGCTTGCACATAAACTTATGTATAACAAACACATCCATGCATGTGTTCAGAGACACGTGTGTCACTTGTGCACAGCCATGTGCTGTTTAGGCCCTCATTTAAGGACACACATGGTCATGCACACACACACTCATTAGAACAGCCAGGAGCTGGCCTGATCGTTAGCAAAGACAGAGGTGGCCAAACTATGAATTAGTGGCCTGCATTTGAGAGCCTGGAAATTTCACACAAAGATTTGGATTTCTGGCTTTTCTTGCAAATTCGGAGGCCTCGGCAGTTTGGGGCATATGGGGCCTGTCACATGGGCTGCGGCTGTGCAGCTGGGCTCCCCTCGGCTGTGCTTGGAGCTCTCCTGCCTCCACCTCAGCTACGCCTCCCCTCTTTCTGGCTATCCCGCCTCCTCCGCCCCATGGACCTCTAGCTGCCAGCCCTGGGCCGGGCAGGGGAGCTCCCCGGGAGCCTTTGTCAGCGAGCCAGGAGCACCAACCCAGAGCCCAAGGCCCACGTTTGGCCTTGATGCCTCCCTGCGAGAAGACCCTCCCCGATGGGGGGTACTGGGAGCGGGGGGTGCTGCCAGCAATGTGGAAACACTCAGCAATCTGTAAGTACTTTCTCAGGGGCGGGCCATTTGGATCTGCTGATAGCTCTGAGACCTTGGGTGCCATTGGTCCGGTCTTGCAGTTGAGAAGGTGGAAGCCTGGAAGTGATGGGATTTGGAAGACCACCTGACAGTAAATGCAGAAAGGGTTCGCTGTCAACATACCTGGGGAGGGATGGAGAAGGACTGAAGCAGTCTCCTGCCTAGCCCTGGCATGCCTGTCTCCCAGACCTTCTCAGCCTCTGCCGCTGTGGGGGCGGCCTGGTTCCTGCAGGGAGAGGCCGGTGCTGGCGGTTCCTGGGGATTGCATTATGTTCCGCTCTGGCTAAACCAGCAAGTGGCCGCCCAAGGGGCAGCGGGAAGCTCTGTGGCTGTCCAGCCCTGCCCCCTGCTCACTAGCCCTGATGCCCCCTGTGCCCTCCTGCATCTTCTCAGCCACTTGCAGGTTTCTGACTATGTCTGGCTGACACCCTGCTGGAAGGCCACCTCTGTTCCTTCCTCCCACCGGAAGTCCAGCAGGCCCTTAGCTCCCAGCATGTCCAAGGGTGGTCCATGCGATGGGGTGACGAGGTGGTTATGGCCTCGTATCAGATCCCAGCTCTGCCACTCCCTAGCTCTCTGACCCTGGGAGAGTAAGTTCACTCCTTTGGGCCTTGGTTTTTTCCTCTGTAAAATGAGAACAATAACAGTATCTGCTTTCTAGGATTCTCAGGTCCTCATTAATGGAGTGTCAGTTACAGTGCCTGGTGCAGAGGAGTGCTGGCTCAGTATGGGCTCATTAGCTTTGTGCCCGTGCTGGTTCCTTCTCCCGCACCCCCCTCACGGTGGCTTTCCTCCACCAACTCAAGCTTGGGGCCTGAGAATTACCCCTGCTGCTCTCTTTGCATATTCCCCACGTTCAGTCCTGCCAACCTGACCTCCTAAATATTTCTGGAGTCTGTGCTCTCTTCTCCACCTGGTTGCCTCTGTTCTGGTTTAGTCTGGTGTCCCCTCTAGCCTGCACAATTGTGATTCCTAACCAGGTTCCTTGGATGCACACTCCTCACATTCAAATCCAGCAGCCACATTTCTTCCACTATTGACATGCAAGCTCTGTCACTTCCCGCTTAGGCATGCCAGCTCAAGCTCCTAGGCCTGGCAAGCAAAGGGGTGGTCCCTGCCTTTCTGAAATCATCCAGGGGAAGACATGGCTGAAGGGTGGACCACGGGTCTAGGCCAGAGCGTGGGGAAGTGAAGGAGGGAGCTGCTGCTTCTCTTGCTGCCCTGTGTCGGGACCTCACACTTAACAGCGATGGTTTCCCCTTCCCCAGCCTAGCATGCTCACTCTTTCTCCCCTTCCTGGCCTTGCTCACGCTCTGCTCTCTGCCTGGAAGTCCCCTTTGCCCAGCTCCTCTGTCATTCCCCCCAGGACACCTTTCCTGACCACCCTCTCCCTTCATATTCCATTAGTTACCTCTCACCACATTCTCAGAACACCTTGTGCATTGCTTTAATCTTGCATGCACCTCATTTGTTATATTTCTCCATTTATATGTTCCCCAGACCAGTACTTCTCTAACTTTATTGTGTACCTGAATCACTTGGGAGGCTTGTCCAACTGCAGATTTGATTCAGCAGGTCTGGGCCGGGGCCCGAGACTCTGCATTTCTAACAAGCTCCTGGTGCTGCTTGTCCTGGACCACGCTTTGAGTGACAGGAACTTAGATAGCAAGTCCCTTCACGGTAGTGACTTGCATTCAACTCATCTTGTTATCTCTGGGGATTAGCTGAGTGCTTGGCAAATGAGTAAGTGAATGCATGCCTACTGAAATGAAGAGATGGATGAATGAATCAAAGCTATCTCATGCGGATGAGGGTGTCAGGGAAGTCTTCTGCAAGAGTTGACCCCCGAGTTGAATCCTTAGGGAGGAGTAGGAGGGCAGATGTGGGTTAAGATATTCCAGATGCAGGTCTGGACTGAGGCACAGGCAAGCATGAAAACGTGGATGCGAGACAGTGTGGGCTAGGAAGACTCGAAGTTCAAGAGGGTGGGAGGGGCCAGGTCACAGAGGGATACCATGCAGGGAGGTACCTCTGGGGGACAGTGTGATTTAAAATGTGGGCTACTTCAAAATAGGGTGGGAATAGACAGGAGAGAAGAGATGCCAGACGGAGCAGGCACTTAGGGCGGTCTGCAGTCATCCACATGGAGCTTAGGACACGGCAGTGAGGTTGCAGGCAAGGGCACAGGTTAAGGAAGCATTGAGGAGGATGGAAAGCCAGGACTTGGTGAATGACTGGAAAGAGAAGGTGAAAGGAAGCCCCATGATTTGACTGTGGAGCACCTGGATGAATAAGATCTTGGAGGAGGAGCCAATTTGGGGAGAAAGATAACGAGGTTATTTTCCAACCTGGTTGTGTGTGAAGGCCCGTGGGGTTTCCATGGCAAACATGTCAGGAGCTCCTGAGAGAGGCCAGCGCTGGAGATAGTATGGGAGGCATCAGCTGACAGACGCTCACTGAAGTTTTGGGAAGGAATGAAATCATCCAGGGGAAAACATAGAAGAGAAGAAGGGAGAGATGTCACCCTGGAGGAAAACCATTCATTTAAGGAGAAGACATCAATGACAACCTGCTAGAAGGTAAGATGGGCAAAGAAAACATTTAAAATAGTCACAATCACAAAACACCTAAGAATAAACATGAGAAATGTGCAAAATCTATGTGGAGAAAACATTAAAATGCTTCAAAGGGACACAAAAGTACTTGAATAGATGAAATGACAGACTGTTCTTGAATCAGAAAACTTAATATAATAAAGTTACTTTTTCTCTCTCAGGTCGCCTAGAACTTAACAAACTTCTCAATAAAAGCTGAACCCCTTTGTGATGGTGGAGGTTGTTTAGACAAGCTGATTCTAAAGTTCATAAGGAAAAACCACAAGTGTTGGGGACAACTTCCAGAGATGCTGCGTTTCTGCATGAGCAGAGACGCTTCCTGCCTCTGCCCCAGATCATCTTTCCAAGGATGCCAGCAGAGGGAACACACCTGGAAGACAGAGATGGTGTCTCCCTAGGGGTAAGGAGCAAGTTTGTTTACTGTCCAGTGTAATAAAGATATTTCCTCTGGGATGAAGCTCACACAGGCTTACTGCCCATTATAAAAAGATCTGGGCTCCCTAAACTAAAGGCTCCTTTCCTGTAACACAACCCATGTTGCATGGAGGCATCACTGGGACTTCCTTATATGATTTGGTGGGAATTGGGGCTTGTGGAACTGGTACAAAGGCTGAAACTTTGGCTACTGCCATTGTCATGTATAATAAGGGCCTTTGTCTTTGACCTAGAAGTCTTGAGTCTTTTGCCAGCACCCAAGAAATGGTGGCAGGCTGATTTGTTGGCTTGCAAGTAAGGTAAAAACTTAGACCCTTCATAATTCTTGATAGTAAGAATAGCCAGGAAATATTTGGAAAAGACCAGTAACGAAGTGGGACTAGTCCCATCAGATATTAAAACAAATTATAAAGCTATTTTATGTAAAACAATGTGATATTGGACAACTCATGAACTGAAAGAAAATTCCAGAAATTACACATGAGAACGCAGTCCAAGACAAATATACAAACTGATTGGAAAAATGCATTATTCAATAAATGGGGAACCATCTGGGAAAAAAAAAAGAATTGGGTCCATACATTGTACTGGAATAAATTACACACAAAACAAAGATAAAAATGTGACAAAATGAAAACAGGAATGTACCAGAAACAATGGGAAAATCTTTAAACGCTCAAATGGGGAAGAGCTTTCTCAGTGTGACAGACAACCCAGAAGCCACAAAGGAAAAAGACTGATCATTTTAACTATTAAAACAAAAGCCCTGCATGGCAAAACCCAACAGATTCAAAGTCAAAAGAAAAACTTGGAAAGCATTTGCAACTCATACCACTGAGCAAAAGGTTGTTTCCGTTTCCCTAGTATATGAAGAATTCCTACCAATTGATATGAAACAGGCCAACACACACAAAAAGATGGACAAGGTCTAAAAAACTTCAGAAAGGTAAATATAGATGATCCTAAACTCAAGAACAGATGCCCCTTCACTCATAAGGGAAATATCAGTTAGAGTTTTGCTGAGATACCGTTTTCATTTCTCAGTTTGGCCAAACACACTGTGTGGGCAAGGGTGTGGGGGAGCAGATGCTCATGCATTGCTGATGGGAATAGAAATGGTACGGCTCCGCAGAGGGGGATTTGGCAATATCTATCGATGTTACAAATGCTCTTGACCTAACAATTCCACTTCTAATAATTTATCCTGTGGAAAAATTCCACAAATGAAAAAGGATGCGTTTGAGAGTAGTTATTATAACATTGTTTGTAACAGCAAAAGACTGAAAACAACCCAAGCAGGTACCAAAAGAAGGATGATAAAAGAAATCAGGTGCATGCATACACAACTATGCTCTATAGGCAGAAGAAAGGAGGAGGATGTTTCTGGTGTACTGCTATGGAAAGATCTCCAAGATATATGGCTGTGAAGAAAGCAAGGTTCTGTTCAGGATGCATAGAATGCCATTCTTGTGAGGAAAAAAAGGGGAAGGGAGAGAATATGTAGATATATGCATGCTTATATGCATGTTTATGCATAATATGTCCATGAAGGAATATGCAAAAAACTGATGGATAGCATTGATTGTCTCTGGCCAGGAGAATCTCATGGCTGGGAGATGGGCGAAAAAGAAAACTTCACCGTGCCCACTTTTAGACTTTGCGAAAGTTGGAAATATGTTCTCTCTATCTCTTCCCACACAAAAAAGAATAAAGAGACTGAGCAGGAGATGAGGAGTCTGTGATGGAGACTAAGGTCTTAGAGAGAAAGCTAGAAGAGAGAACTGCACGGGAGGAACCAGCCAAGGAGAATATTTCAGGAAGTAGGTAGAGACCCATGGGGTGGAATGGTGTAAAGAGATTGAGGATTTAGATAAGGACTTTGACTGCATTCCATGTGTCCATTAGGAGGTCAATAGTGATCTTGGTGAGAGTGCATTCAATGAGGTGTGTGAGTGAGTGTAAGTGTGCTAGCATGTGTGTGTGCGAGGAATTAGCTATATAAACACGTTCAAAAGGGTTAGCCAAGAAAGGAAGAAAAGCGAGAAGGTCGTAGACAGGAAAGCAGGACGGCCAGTATTATTATTGTTGTTGTTATTGTTGTTATTACTATTACCACTTTAAACGAACGCTACATGAGAATATTTAACGGGTGATGGGAGGCCAGCAGGAGGGAAGAGATAGATGCTACAAGAGGAGCAGGGGACTACTTTAGTTACTAATTGTTGTGTGAAAAATCACCTCGAAACTTAGCAGCAGAGAGCAACCACCATTTTATTATGTGTGTGATTCTCTGTGTCTGATCGGGCATAGCAAAGACAGCTTGTTTCTGTCCCACAATGTCTAGGCCTCTGCCAGGGTGGCTTTGTCCACACGGGGCCTGGCTTCTCCTCTTTGGGGGAGCTGGCTCCTTTACTCACATGTCAGGTACCTGAGCTGGGAGGGCTAGAACAGCTGGGGTCTGGCCACAGCACTCCCTCTCCACATGGCTAGCCTGGGCTTCCTGAATGCATAGCAGTCCCAGTAGCAGACTTCTGATATGATGGCTCAGGGTTCCTGAGAGCAAGTGTTCCACAAGCCCAAGGCAGAAGCTGCAAGGTTCTTATGACCTAGCCATGAGTATCACGCAGTTATTTCTACTGCATTCCTTTGGTTACATGTGATCAGCACGAATTTAGTGTGGCGGGGCCACCTGAGGGTGAGGATACCGGGGGCATGGTTCATTGGTGGTGGGGGGCACCTTTGAAGTCTGGCTGCCATAGGAATCATTAAGGAAACGAGACTTTTGGGAAGATTAAAGGAGTTGGAATCCGAAGCATGGGAATGAGATTAGCTGTGGGCTGGAGGGGCCTTGGCAGAAAGAAGGCCCCAAGGATGGGGTTAGATTGGGGATAACTGGGGGCAGAAAGGGGAGTGCTTGATGGCTCTAATCTTCTGGGTGAGGAAGGAAATGAGGCCCTCTGCTGGGACAAGAGGGCTCCTGGTGAACTAGGAGGTTTCTAGAGAGCATCTGTGTTTTGAAATATTTGTGGGAAGGAGGAGAAGGAAATGACTAGGTCCAGGATGAGTGAGGCTTGCTCAGAGTTAGAGCCCATAAAGTTCCAATGACACCCGTAATCATGGCTGTTCATGACTTTTTTTCTGAGTGTGTTCCCCATACTCAGGGTCCCCAGTGTGGGATCGAAGAAATCTGAGAATGGAATGTATGTGGGATTGAGATTTTATCAGGAAAAGGAAAAGGGCAAAGAGTAAACAGTATTGACAAGAGAATGGTAAAATAATGAACGATGGGGCCATCACTGGGTGAAGAAAGATGTAAGGCCCAGATAGGCACAGTTTGGCAGAATATTGATTGGCTATGAGAAGATAGTTCTCTGTGAGGTTAAAAATCTTTCTGGAGTGCTTGTGAATGAGAGAGATGGAAGGACTGAGAGTTCTTGTTAAAGAGTGGGTCTGGAATGCATTTAGGATTTCAGAAGTAGAGATGTACTGGGTGGTGACAAGGTTCTAAATGTGGCCAAAGATGCGGGTGGCTGGAGTGGAGAGGAGGAGAAAGTCATTAAGGATGGGGAGATCAAGGAACTGAGCATCCAGGGAGCTGGATGGGACATCTCTGTGGAAACTGAAGTCAACCAGGGTGAGGTCTGGGTGGAGATGAAAACTGTGAGCCCAGTGCTAACGTCTTCCATGATCTTGGGGAGGGACCGGGAAGACTGGTGGATGACATCGATGGGTGTGTGAGATGGGCGGCTGTAGCCAGGTGGCCCAAGCCTGAGGAGTAGGGAGCTTTCCGATACGGTTGTGGGTCATTGTGAAGAGTGCGCGCATGGACCCAATCCTAGCCTGCAGTGTGGGGAGTGTGGGAATGAGCAGCCTTCCCCGGCCAGGGCTCTGGGAAGCAGTGTCTTCCCGCTGAGGTGGAGGAAGCAGGTCCAGCTCTATCTTCATCTCACCTGTTTTCCCCCAGAGGTGGCTGTGCCCCTTGGCTCAGTCAGTGGGGACAGTAGTCAGGAGGAGGGTTGGAGAAACCTGGTAGAATTTTGCCCACCCTTGCTGCCCTTTCAGTTGGACTTCTTAGCAGCCATTTTGTCAGCAACCCACAGACCTCAACGCAAATGCTGAATGGGTCTCAGCCAACTGAACTTCAGTCATCTGACCACTAGGAGGGGATGGTGAGGAGGGGAGGAGGGGCACCTCTGGCAATCAGGGCTACTGGGTTTCCTTCAGACCATCATGACTCATTCAGTGGTCAAGAATAGGCAGTATCCTTGTCCTCAATTCCTCACCTGCCTAGAGAATAAACTTGGGGAGAACGTAAGCATAAGTAGGTTGATGCTGTGTGCACGTGTCAGATTTGTGAGGGAGTTTGGAAGGAGAGGTGCATTTGACTCTCTTCCTTAACCTCTCACAGGAAGGGGAACTTTTTGTAAGGGCCAGAAACATGACAGAAATGTCAAAAGGGCATGAACTTAGCCAGAGAATTCTGAAAACATGTCCCAGTTCTATTTATGTAAAAACAGCAAACTTTTCACCAGGAGGGGAAATGGAAAGCAAAAAAGAGCGATGAGCACTTACCATGATTTTTTGAGGATAGCCCACAGTGGAGGGTCTCGGGCGAAGGTTTCCATGCACTTCTGACTGGTTGGTGCCTTCTCAAACATTTTACTCGTGTTCTGCATAAATCCCAACAGGCTCCAGAGGTTTGCCTCTTCTGAGGGGTAAGTGAGGGCATGCCTAAGTCAAGTTTTTTTCATTGCAAGCAATGGAAACTGACTTGAATTCGCTTCGGCAGGGAAGGAAATTCATTGGAAAGAAACCAGTGTATCTACTAGAAGACAAGGGTAGCCAGGCTTCTAAAGGGATGGACCCAAGAACCAAAGTTGGTCAAAGTGTGTTTCGTGGATCATTAGTCCTGGCAAATGCCTGGGGAAATAAAGTGCTCTGCGATTAAATGAGTTTGGGAAATGCTGTGTATTTTCTCAAGGCACATTGGCATAGTAAAAGCTCTGCTGAATCCTATAGTGAGAAAGCTTATTTAATTAGCAAGCATTTTCCCCAAATGTTTATAGAGTGAGGTATACCTGTTAATGATCTGGTTGAGGAGGAGGGTCTCTGTTGTGATGGAGCTGACTTTACTGTGGGGCGCATGCACTGGAGAGGTCTATAGTCTAGTAACAGTGGTTAAGGGTGTGGACCACTTGTCTTTGAATCCTGATTTCACCACGTGCTAGCTGAATGATTGGGGCAATCATTTTCTTATCCATAAATCAGGATAATAGTAGTAATATCTCTTGAGGTTGTAGTGAGGATTAAGTGCTAAAATATTTAGCTATTATTATTATTATATTATTATGGATTGAACACCCTCTCCGTCATGAGCTTCACAGCATCTGGAGAGCCCATGTTTATGTCTAACTATCATTTCTTGGTTTCCATTCTCAATGGGAACCACTGGGGACTGAGGGTACAGAGATGAATCTGTGGGCATGGCCTCAGCCATCATGGAATTCCCAATCAGATGGGATAGACAGAAATGTAGAGAGGTAATTACAATGAGAGATGAGAGGAAGACAGTGCTCTGACAGCCCACAGAAGGGGCATATGGTGAGGGGTGGGAAGGGTGTTGCAGGGAGAAGGAACAGCATGGACTAAAGGTATAAAGGTGCTTGGCAGCTTTGGACATCCCAGGTAGCACCATGTGGGTAGGGCATAGCATGAGAGATGGGAATAGGGGATAATGTGGAAGATATCAGTGGGATGAGAACTGGGCTGGAGATATAGATCTGAGAGCCATTTGTATTTAATGATAATTGAATTCACAGGGGTGGGTGGAATTGCTCAGAGAGGATCAAGATCAAGGAAGCCCTGGGGAGCCTGACCCATGAGGGAAGGCAGGGAAAAGGACCCCTCTGCTAGAGTAGAGACTCTGCAGGTACCTAGAACTCATACATTTGAGTTCTCAGAGGAACTCGTTTCCTTCCCTAAACCTAATTCCATCTGTTGGCTTTGATGATTAGGCCCTAGTATGACTTAATGACTTAGGGGGAGGTTGAAAAAAACCCAGGGTCCCAGGCTCTTTATTGTTAACCTTATCCTTCCTTTGCTTTTCCAGCGCCCCTGGAGCAGTTTTCTCATCTGTACAATGGGGAGAACTGGATTTTGTCAGCTCCTTCCATCTCAAAGCAGCTGCTATAGACACAAGAAGGATGGAGCCTGCAGAGTGGTAGCTGGGGAAGCTGTACATGTTGGCCTCATTTTTAGGGATTTATCCAAACCTTTCCTCTCTTTGAAGGACCTGAACTTTCAGCATTCTTTCATTGCTGTGAATACTAGGCTAGTCTGGCAAGGAAAGGTATAAGGAGATTCTAATGTACAGTATTTAGTGAACACATCCAGGTCCTCTATCCCTTCCTTCTGCTGTTAAGCCTGGAGAAGTGCAGACACATAGGTGAAAACTCCTTTTCTCTGTAGAGATCGCCCAGGCGTGGAACAGGTAGACCACTTTAAATGAGAATTAAATGGACTCTATGATCTCAAAGACAGAATGAGTGCCAACAAGGAGTGGTAGAAGGAGTTACAGGGAGACAGAAAGCCCTTTCTGACCCTAAGTGTCTTTAGAAACTATGTCTGAGACAGAATAGACTTTTACATCTGTGTAGGTTATTGGTTGGCAACTCAGTATCACTCCCTCCTGCCATGCTTTCCCTTCAACTGCAGAGGCTCAAAGCCCAAGAACTATGTTTATCAGAATACCTATTACATAGGTTCCAGGTTAGAGTCTTTCAATGAGAAGTAACTGCATGAAATTCAGAAGGCGGGAGAAAAGGAGAAGTCATATCTTTTAGCTGAGGTGGGTTAGATTGGTGGGCATTGGCAGATGTGAGAGTTTATAGCAACCTCAGCATTTTCCTGCAAGTCAACAATGTTAGAGACATCTGTGATCACTGTATCAGTTCCTGCAATGCTCTTAAGACGTAGAGGTTTAAAACAACAATGATATATTTAGCTCACAATATTGTAGATCAGAATCTGGTCTTGGTTGGGTTCACTCATGTTTGAAGTCAGCTGCAAGGTGACCTAAAGGGTTGGTTGGTCTAGAGTGCTGGGATGACTTGTTTCTGCTTCACTGAGTCTTTCATTCTCCAGCAGACTTGCACATATTATGGTGGCTGTGTAGATTTCCGAGAGAGCAAGTGGAAGAAAGCAAGGTCTCTTGACAGCTAGCATTGGAAGTGGCATAACATCACTTCTGCCATATTCTACTGACTAAACTAAATTACAAGACCAGCCTAGATTCAAGGTCATATCACTTGGATACATGGAGGAGAATAATCATGGCTAACATTGCAAATAATCACATGCCACCTATTACTTGTATTAAATCCCTTCCTGCTTGAAAGTCCTAGAAAGGTTTATGCTTCCCTGACAGAAACAGCATCACTCTGCATTTCAGAAGACAATCAGAAGGAAGAGACAGGTATTGTGATTTGTATCAAGCAGTGAGTTTGGAGTTCAGGATTTTTTTTTTAAGATTTATTTTCATTTTATTTATTTCTCCTTTCCTTCATTGTTTGAGCTTGCTGTCTGCTCTCTGTGTCTGCTCATTGTGGGCTCTTTTTTTCTGCTCATCTTCTTTTTAGGAGGCACCAGGAACCAAACCTGGGACCTCCCATGTGGGAGGGAGGCATCCAATCCCTCGAGCCACATCCGCTCCCTGCTTGTTGTGTCTCTCATTGTGTCTCCTTGTTGCATCTCCTCTTGTGTCATTTGCCACTCAGTCCATTACATTAGCTTGTTGTCTTGTTGTTCTTCTTTAAGAGGCACCAGGAACTGAACCTGGTACCTTCCATGTGGTAGACAGGCATCCACTGCTTGAGCCATATTCACTTCCTTCGGAGTTCAGGGTTTGGTTTTAAGTTCCTGGGCTGCTACTCTTACCGTAGGTCAACCTTGGGCCAGTCTCTTTACTTCTCAGAGCCTTGAACTCTTTTCTCTCAAATGAAGTTGATTTAACTTATATGTAGTGAGCAAATAAAGTGATGATAAGTTAATGGTCATCTCTTGCACTTGAATAGCACCATAGTATAAAATCTTCCAGCCTGGGAGCTGGTAGAATGGGAGCCGTGGAGTGGGAGTCCTCCTGATGGAATAAAAGCAAGATGTTGGTCACCACTTCCCTACCCTGTCAACTTCCCTGGTTCATTTTGGGACTTGGAGGCCAAGAATGGATTGCCAGCCAAATCCTCCATTTGGGACCTCTGTGTTGGAATTAGTCCAGAATTTGGATAAACCCTAGAATGGTTGGAGCCAGAACAAACTCCAGAGCTGGCACAAGTCACCTCCATCCACTGCTCCCATCTGCCCTCTTGGCTTCTGGTGTGGTGAGGCCCTGCTTGTCCTGGCCCATTCCCTCCCCAGGCCTTGTGGGCACAGCTGCTTGAAGGACCACTCCTCGTCTCCTTGTTAAGTCCCAACTCAAGTTGGACATGATTCACAGGGATAATTAGCTCGTAAATAAATTCCTCCTGCATCAGCTCATGGAGCTGAAGGTTAGGCTGTGGACATGGGCCAGGGAAGACAGAGGGAACCGGGCCTAGAGATTCAAATGCCCCTTGTGTTTTCTCCAGGGGACATATGAGGAGGGTGGAGAAAACTTTCATAACAGATTCTGTGAACTCACCACTGGCATTTAACACTATGGGCTGGTTACACTCTGAGTGCAGAGATCCTAGATCTATACTCCCAGGCCCTTACTTGCTTTCAGAATCTTATTCTATTAGAGACAGAACTTTGGGAGGCCAGGGTCCAGTGGCTGTGTGCTCAGCAAAGCATAACCAGAGCAGCAAGCTCTGTGAGCAGCCTTCTCAGGAATGGGAAGTTTTTCAAACTTGTTGGGGCTTACCAGTAGACAGACAATACAGGAAATTAAAAAGTTCAGGGCAATTCCAAAATGAAATGAGGAGTCACAGAAGGAAGTAAGCTTCCTGTCAGTGGAACTATGCAAGAAGAGCATAGGTAACTCCTTAAAAGCATCATAGTAGGGCAGGGTGAGACAGTACCCGAGGGTTGATTAGATACTTTTTGATAACCCTGCAAGCCCCTCATGTCTATAATCTGCCTTAATGTTTTGGTTGTGTTTCTTAGTGCTTAAAACTTTCCAGTGGCTTTTTACCACACTTAGTAATATAAGTAATAACCCCAAAATAATTTCAGACAATTTTCCCCATTATTCAATATACTCCATGCCACCTGGTCTTTTTTCTATTTCTCAAACTTGTTGTAATAGTTAGGATAGACTGAGCTGTGCTGCAGTAACAAATAAACCCAAAAGCTCAAGTGGCTCAACCCCTTATGTATTTGTTTCTTCTTTTATGCACTATCTGACTTGTGGGTTGACTTGTTTCTTTTCCATCAGTGACCCAAGGATCCAGGCTACCTCCATGTCATGATGCTGCTGTCTCAGAATTGGCTGTGATGGGGAATTTACTTGGCCTTGAAATGATACTTGTCACTTCTTCTCATATTCTATTGGCTAGAACTGATCACCTGGCTCCAACCCAAATGAAAGAGGAGACTGGGCAATGGAGCAGAGCCCATGGATATTTGGTGAACATTTACTCTTTCTGTCACACGTGTCTGTATTAGTCAGAGCTCCTGATAGCAAGCAACAGAAAGTGACTCCCAGTGTTTAAAGCAGAAAAGAGATTTAATAATATGGAGTATAGTGAATATCTTGAAAACTCAACATGGAGGCTATTTTTGGAGAGATGATGCCCCAAATCATGCTGGAGAGCTGGGTTAGTGAAGATACCTGAGATGCTGCTGGTGGGTATAGACGCATTGGCCATACCCACCAACGGTGCTGGCACTGGACATGGATTCTTCCACTAGGGCCACCCTTTCCAGTCTGCAGATGGCACAGCCCCTGTATCTCTGGATCACCCACTTCTTGTTCAAAATCTGGGATCAACATGTCTGATTGAAGCGCCTACCTGAGCCCATGAACTAGCTGCAAGGGAGGCTGGCAAAGCAAATATGTGGCATTTTATGTCTTGTGACAGGAAGCGGACTCTGGCTTATGAGGGGAGCACCAAATAAGAGTGGCGAATATTTGCTATACCATCTGAGGGCCTTTGTACTTGCTGTGTAATAAGAAACCAAAGGCAAATGAGCTCAGACACCTTCCCAACCCAGAAAGAGTCTCTGATACCTAAAATTTCACCGGGAGCTATGTTAGAAAGAGTCACAAATTTCATTTCACCCTTCTCCCTTGGGTAGCAGAGCTCCCAAACTTTAACTGGACACATGGCTGCCTGCAATAAAGGTGAAATTCCCAGCTCAGCAGTATAGAAGGCTGCGGTCTTCGGAGCTCATTCTGGCTAGTAAGATAGAGATGCAGGTGACATTTGCATCTTCCAGTTGGTGCCCTTTGAAGGCACCGACTCCTTTCTCATTCTCACTGGCCTTTCTCATGCTCACGTCTCATCATCACTGGCTGAAGCTCAGGATGGCAGCCAACTTAGGTCATGTGGACAAGGGCAACCCCTTAGGGATGGTAGCCCAACAAGACTTCTAGAAGGATCTCAGGTTCCTGGATGGCCTCAAAGAACTGAGTTGCTGTACAGAACACAGGTGTTTTCACGAGAGAAGAATACCCTTCTATCTTTTTGAATTTTAAAAATTTTAGATTTAGGCTGTGGGTTTGGGTCTAAAGACTGAGGGCTGGGCAGCTGAGGTTATAGCCTCACTGATACTGTAGCTCATCACCCTTCCGGGTTAAACCTCTCCCTTGCCATCCTCCTCTTTTTAACCCGTAAACCTTCTCAGAAGTGTTTCAGCAGCTTTAGGTCCTGTGAGCAGTGGGGCGGGGGGCCAGGACGAGTGCTCTGGGGACTCATGGGCTGTGTGCTCTCAGTCTCACCGGGGACGGGCCCTGTGCCAGACTCCACTGTTAGGCCTGACATGGCACTAAGCCCCCGTCCACCACAAAACTGTGAAATAGCTTATTTTCACCTTGGTTTCATGGAGACCATGAGAGGTAAAATCACAAGCCCAAGGCTACTGTTGGGAATTGAATCATGCCACCTACAAAAGACGTGTTCAAGTTCCAACCCCTGGTGCTGAGGATGTGAGCCCATTTATAAACAGGATCTTTGGAGATGTCACTGGTTAACAGACTGAATGAGGACACGCCTGAGTACAAGGTGGCTGAAGTCTTTATAAGCAAAGGAAATTGCACATATGAAGAGAAACCACGGGAACCCACCCAAAGCTGGAATTCAGTGGAACCCGGGAGAAGATGCTGCCATGTGCATTGTCATGTAACAGAAAAACCAAGTAACCCCGAAGACTGCCGGGCAGCCAGGGGACCATGGGAGGAACACAAGAAGCAGATCTTCCTGCCTCTGAAACTGGGAGCCAATAAATTCCTATTGTTAAGCCAACCCATTGTATGGAATTTGTTTTTGCAGCTGGGAAACTGAAACAGTCACCTAGCAAAAATCCATGTGCTTCCCCTCATCTCACAGGCCAACCCTCTTCAAACTCTGTGTCCTGTGCTTTGAGGTGAATGGGGCTGTTTCTCTAGCTGATGAGATAATAAATAAAACCCCTTTGGGGCATTCCTGAAGTAAGGGCTGAGAACTCCTTCCTAACCTCTAAACTTGGTGTTTCTGACTGCAATTTTATCCCTGTTCCTTGTTTGCTAAGAGAATGAGTGTGGCCCATGGGACTAAAGCAGTTCGTGATGTCAGATACTGGGAAAAGTGCAGTCAAGCCCCAAAGACTCACTGTATCCTTGGAGTTGCCAGGTCTGGGATGAACATTATAACTGAAGGTGTCAAAGGATGGGCAGAAGGGCCAGAGGAGGGAGACAGTCATCCCTGGGTTCCAGGACCAATTTTGGAGCTAGAAACAATATTATCTCCTGTCTCCTTGTCCCTGGCTGTGGTGCAACATGAAAGAGGGGCTGTTGTCCCCAGGCCCCAAAGAGGAAGCCTGAAGGTCTTGTGGGGGAGGGCACCCAGGGGTGAGAAGGAGGTGTGTTTTTTTTTTGACATTGTAGATCTTGTTCCTTTTCTTGGTGAGTGAAGTTGGAAATGCGGATGGGGACAGTGGAAGGTGCCCTGTGGAAGTGGAAATTGTGAGAGGCAGGGTTGGTGACTGTGCTCATGGCGGGCTCTCCAAGGAGCATGTGGGCCAAACCGGGCGATGGCCAGCATGAACCCGAGGCTTGGCTTGGCGTTGGCTGCACCCCAATGGGTCCTGCAGGCCTACAAGTGGGGAGACCTCAGAAGGAGGTCTCTGGAAGCCAGAAGGACTCTGGGGCAAGGGTGGGAAGAGGAGTCACTAAGCCAATGCACATGACTGCAAGGCAGCCCCCAAGGTCCAGGGCCTGTCTACCATGTGCCCTTGACCTGCTGAGCTTGCTCACCTGGGTTCTGCAGGCAGCCGTTGCTCCATTGGAGAGAGATGGTGCTTTGGGATGAGGTGAAGGTAGATAAAACATGTATTGCTAGACAAGTGCAGGGTCAGCAGACTTTTCCTGCAAAGGCCAAATATGAAATGCTCTGCACTTTGTCAGCTGCATTGCTGCTATTGCAACTTCTCAACTTTATCATTGTATCACAAGAGCCACCAGAGACAATAGTTAAATGAATGCGAGTCGCTGTGTACAAATGAAACTTTAATTATGGAAATTGGAGTTTCATATAATTTTCACATGTCACGAAAGATTCTTCTTTTGATTTGTTTTCAACCACTAAAAATGTAAAAGCTATTCTCTTGCAGGCCATTCAAAAACAGATGGAGGGCTGCATTTGGTCAGTTGGTCAAGATTTGCTTGACCTTCTCCAAGGACTGCTCCAACTCTAACCCCCCACCCTGGTTGAGGAAGAGACTAAGGGTCGGTGAAGTGGGTTTGTCCCAGTACAACAAATATGCCTGGATCTAATTCTGAAATCTTTTGCTGAGACCTTAACCCAGGGCCTGGCACAGAGCATGTGCTCAGAGAGCCTTTGTTGAATGAATGAGTGAATAAATGGAGAGTGTAGAATTTGAATAACAAGAAGATAGCAGAGATTATGTTTTTGCTCTCTAGGTGGAGTGTCAGAAAGTCTATGAGAATGGCAGCTGTGGTGGGGGTGGGAGTGACGATGAGAGGAGATGGAAGGAACCAGGGTCACCCTGGAGATATTCCGTGTATGTGGGGGGGGGGGTGGTAGCAAACAGCAATGATGTACCCCGAGAGGGCGTCACTGGGTTATGTGCTGTGCCAAGAATGAAAATAGTGACTCAGTCATCAGAGAAAGATCCAAGGGTGCCTCGTGTAGCCAGATGCACATCCTGAGTACGGAAGCTGGCTTCTTAAAGCACCAGTGCTTCTTAGTGGTGCAGAGGACGCTCACTCCTCGGGGCAAGCTCGCTGGTCTGGGTGAAGAGGTTTAGCTCCAAGAAGCCTGAAGCCTGGAAGGTGGGCAGGCGGTTATGGCTTCCTCCTGCTTTGATGTCAGGAGCAAGGCAGGGAAAGAATAGTTTCCCTTATGCCCCCAGTGTCTGTGTGCATCAGGTGCTCAATAGTAGAATACTTAAGGAACACAGGACCGTATGCCCCCATACGCTAACCTCAGAACCTTATTTCGCAGCCCTGTATTTAATAATGGGCCCAGGGAAGCGGATGTGGCTCAAGCAATTGGGCTCCTGTCTACCATATAGGAGGTCTAGGGTTCAATGCCCAGGGCCTCCTGGTGAGGGCAAACTGGCCCATGTGGTGAGCTGGCCTGCTCAGAGTACTGCCCTGGACAGGAGAGCTGCCCCGCGCAGGAGTGCTGGTCCACGCGGAAAGCTGGAGCAGCAAGATGATGCAACGAAGAGAGACACAGAGGAGAGGTAATAAGAGACGCAGCAGACCAGGAAGGTCCCAGGATCGGTTCCCAGAGAGGTCTAATAAGAATACAAGCAGACACAGAAGAACACACAGTGATGGACACAGAGAGCAGACAATAGATGGAGGGGGCAGAAATAAATAAATAAATCTTAAAAAAAAAACAACAACAAAGGGCCCAGGCCTGGGCTTACATGGTATGTCTGTGCCTGCACTGAGCTGGGGGCTTTCGGGGATGAGCTGGGAGAAAGGGCCGGGAAGACAGGGATGGGGAGGGAAAGCAGGAGTTGGTGTGTCCTGAGAAGGAACAGGAAACTGAGAACAATTTTCTCTGCTTCTTGGGACGGTGAGCCTAGAAAGATCTATATCTTCATAATCCTCAATTTTGAGTATCTTCTGTATACCCTGTCCTGTGATTAATGCAAAAGAAGATGAAGGACAAGTCTACTGGTTCCAAAGGGCTTTAAAATATATACTCAATCTTCAAAAGAACTGTTTTATTGTTTTTAATCACACAATTATACGTATTTACAAGTTAGTCAAAATCTTCTGCAGAAATGCAGAAATTCTGAAGGAAAGGGTGGGTTGGGTGCTGAATGAATCGACAGGGAGGGCAGGGAGGTTTTAAAAAATAAGCGGGGTTGGAACTGGGTTTTGAGAGAGGGGCTGAATTTCAGCTGGTTAAGAGAGCGCACTTGAAGCAGGAGAAGTGGCAGGAGCAGGTGTGCAGAGCCCAGGGGTTCTTAGGGGTTTCGGTCATAGGGAGGGTTGGGGGGGGGGCAGCTATGCAGAGGGCCTTAAGTGCAAGTTTAGCAAGGATGTATTTTATCTCTTTTGGCAATGGGGAGTCCCAGAAAGCTGTTGAGCAGGGTTGTGACATGAGTAGGGCTGGTTTTAGAAAGTCACTCTGCAAGCAGCCAGAGTAGGGGACAGACCAGCCAGGGATGGTCTCAGCGGTGGGAGATCTGTTAGAAGGTGGGGGGAGCAAGTCAAGAGGAGGGGATGGGGCCCGGACTTGGGCTGGCCAGGAAGTGAATGGGGTGGGTGGGCGCTTGGCTGGAGAGGGTCTTGGCAGCCGGATAGGGAGGCTGCAGGCCGCTCAGGGCCACGGAAGGGTTAACGGCTGCGTGTGGGCGAGCTAATTGGCCCTCTGGTGAGGCTGACTCACTGGGCATCCGGACCAGTTATTACTAATGCTGGGGAGAGGGAGGGAGAGAAAAATAAAACAAAACAGGAGCAGTGGGAATTCTCTGTGATTGAAAAGTTCCAGGCTGGCCTCCCGTTTCAGAGAGGCAGTCCCGGGAGGGGGAAGATCTGCCGCGAGGGGGCGGGCGGGCGGAAGCGACATTTCCACGACGCCCCCCTGAAACGCGTCCACAGCTGCCCTGCGGGGGCGGGCCGGGCCTTTCCCTGGCAGCCCAGGGTTTCCAGTGACACCCACCTCGTGCGCGGGGCAGAAGTGCGCTGGGAGTGCCAGCGCCTGGGGGAGGGAGCCGGAAGGCCAGCGGGCCCGGGCTGCTGGAGTTGCCAGGTCTGGTTCTGTTTATTTTAGAAACGGGCCCAAGTCTTGATCCCCTGATGTGTTGTTTCCTTGGATTTTTGGTTTCTTAACACGCAGGTGTCAACTTTGGATGCTGACAAAGAGAATGGTGGGCAACCTCCGAGGCCCAGGAAAATGGGGCTAAAAGACGCAAGGGAGCTACGGAGAGGAGGGTAGCAGAAGAGGAACTGAGCAGCTGCCCCCTCCGCCCGCGGGGGCTCACAGTGCCCTGGGCAGCACAGGTGGCAGCAGTCGCCTCTCACTGCACGGGGCCTACCAGGCCCCGTTCCTGCCCAGGCTCATGGGAAAGCTCCAGGCAGCACAGTGCCCCGTTTTGGGTCTCCAGTGGCACTTGCCGGGTCCTCATTTGCTTGAAGGTGAGTGCTGCACTGGACCTGATGTTACCTGTGGCACTTTCCAGCTCGCTGTTTCTACACTGTCTTTCCTCTTCCATGCCACGGACTCAGGTGACCGTGGCTCTAGGTTCTACTTGGCCATCAGGGAGGATGGACTTTTCCTTCCGGAAGGAAGAACTTTGCCCAGGCCAGGCCTGCTGGCCTAACATGGGTTGTAAGCAGTGCAGACTTGTCCTCAGAGCTTGGTGTTTCTGTGTCCTCTCTGAAGTTTTAGATAGTGGTAAGCTCACGTGGACCCAGAGGTGCTGTGTGGCCAAATGAGCCTCCCGCTAGGGCACTGCGTCTGGAATGGGGATGGCAGTGCTGTCTTCTGTTCTGGGCTGGGAGGCTCACAGCACCCACGACGCAGGTCCCACACTGGGGCCGCCCCTCTTCTTACTTTCATGTGGAGGGGCCAGCCCTCCTGTCAACTTCAAGTTTGGGGCCCCTCCGGGATTGCCAGCCCCACGCCCCACATAGTGGCCGTGGGGGCCACTCAGAAATAAGGGCCAGTTCTGCTCAAGGTCAGGCAGGTCATGTCAAGGGCTTTCCCCCATCCTCAAAGCCTCAGACGCCTCCCTTGGGATTCAGACATGGCAGATTGGGGGGCTGGGAGGTGAGGCCTGGACCCAGACAAAGGGGAAGGAACTGAAAAAAGCTGCGGCTGCTTTGCTGGGGAAAGAGAAGACCCGGATGAAGGAGCTTGGAAGCCCCCGTCAGAGGAGATGGCGTGGGGGACGCGGGGACGCCAGAGCTCAGCTCAGAGCCAGGGCGAGCTAAGAGGGAGGCCGTTTCTAACTAGGGAGCATTTCTGGGCCTGAGAAGATGCCCTTCCGTCTGTGATTTGACCTCTCCCCGCTGCACAGTTAGAAGGGTCTAAGGAGCTAACGTCACTACTGATTTAGTCAACATATATTTACTGAGCATCTGCTCTGTGCCGGACACCAGGCTTAGTACTGGGGACACAGAGACAAATGTAGTCCACAAGGCTTCTGCCCTCGCGAGGTCTGCAGGTGTGGAGCAAGTCAGGACACGGTAATCAACAGTTAATTCAAGATAGCTGCGGCTGGTGCTTCCAAGGGGAGGAGCAGGGCTGCGGGAAAGGAGGACGGGAGGGGTGCTCCATTTGGGGTCTGGGAAAGGACTCGCTGGGCGAGACAGTTAAGCTGAGACCCACAGGGCGACGGAGTTACCTGGCACAGCGCTCAGGAAGACGAGAGCCTGGGTGAGGGTACTGAGGCAGGCAGGGCTTGGGGCAGTCTAGGCCCCGACGATGGCTGGTGGCCGGGAGGGAAGGGGAGGCTGAGAATGAGTTTGGCAAGGGTGGCAGGGCCAGGAAGCAGGTTCTGTTCTGAGCTCAGTGGGAAGCACGTGGCACCCAGACACTCTTCAAGACAGACTTCATTTATCCGAGGGCCAGGGCTCCGTGCTTGCTTTCTCAGCAGCTTTCCCCCAGGCCTGGCCTGATGTTTTGCCCTGAGGAGGAGCCAAGATGACTGGTGTAGGGCAAAAGGCATTGGGGAGAATTTTCTTTCTAGCCCTAGATTTTGCTTCCCCAGCCTCAGCTGAGCAGCCTGGGAAGCCCGCAGACCTGCCCTGGAAATTTCCACCCAGACCTGCGGGATAGGCAGCAGCTCAGGCTTAGCAAGGGCAGCCCAGTGTCCCCAACCTCTCATTCATTATCTTATTTAGGTTACAACGCAGGTGTATTCTGACCAACCATGCTCTCCTTTTATAGGAGAAGAGCAGGATGGTTAAAGATACAGTGATGTATCAAGAGACTCACAGAGACACAAGGACAAGGCTGGGATTTGAACCCAGGTCTGAATCAGCCCCTGCTCTTTCTACCCTGCCTTTCAAGGAAGAGCCTAGCCATTGGGGCTGCTCATTGTCTTTGCGTGGTGCAGCCATGGCAGTCAAATGAGGATGAAGAATAGAGCTCTGCAGATGCAGATTGAAATATTTACCAGCGAAATCCTGTATCTGGCACTAATAAAAAAAATTAATCAAAATGGGGGAAAAAACCAACTTTGTGGATAGGTTCAATGAAACAAAAGCAGCAGAGTGTTGGTAATTGTTGATGCTGGCTAATGGGCCAGTAGGGGTTTGTTGTATATTATTCTGTTTAATTTTGCATATGTTTGAAATTTTCCATAATAAAAAAGGCAAAAAGTAATCCAAGATTTAAAAAACAGTAAAAAGTAAAGAACGAGGACTCTGGAATGAGAGGCCCAGGGTCTGAGTCTCAGCTTTCTTCTTTACTAGTGGTTTCTCCTTGAACACATTATTTAACCATACTCAGCATTGGTTTCCTCATCTAAGGTCTGCTAAGTCAAACCTCATGGTTGAGGGGAATTAAATGGTAGAATTAAAGTACTTTGCCCAGGGCAGGTCACACAGCAGGCATTCCAGAAATATTCACCATCATAGGGGTCATTGCGTGTGTACGTTATGGCAGCCTTGGATGTACTCGGTGAATTGGACCTAAGAATGAAGCTTGGAAATTGGGGGACTTGCTCATGAGCCCACAGCTAAGAAGTAACAGAGATAGTCCTGACTCAGAAACTTTTCCCCGATGTCAGAGCCTTCCTTGGGAGGAGGCTAGCTTTCTTTCCCCTTTGGTTTTGGGATCAGGCCATGGAGTGGAAGAAAGACTGAAAACTACCGTGAGCTGACCCTAGAGAGTTCAGGTCACCCCATGTTTGCTCAGCTGCGGGGTGCAGGTGGCAGGAGCAGACGCAGAAGGCCGAGCTGACGTGTTTTCAGAAGTGACGGGCTTGGTGGTAATTGATGGTCACTGGGGGCCATTGCTCCACACTTGGTGTTGGTTTAAGGATGACAAAGATCTGACACAGCCTCCCTGGCAGAAGGCAGAGCAAAACAAAGGGAGGCCAAGGGGAAGCAACCCAGCCTCCCCCCACCCTTGTGCAAGCCTGGCTCCGAGGGTGACCAGAAGGCTGTGCCTAGAGCTCTGAGGTCAGCCAGGATGGAGGCAGTGCCCTGAGGCACGCAGCCAGCCCAGGCATGGGCCAGGGAAGGATGGAGAAGGAACAGCCCAGGCAGGGGGCCCAGCCATCTCTGGGCCTCCTCCTCCCAAGCTCACGTGCCTAGGGCATGAGGTTACAAAGGCAAGCAGCTGCCACTTGGTCAAATGCAGAGAGGTGGGTGCAATGTTGGGTCTGCCATGAAGAAGAGAAGTCACAGGGGCCATGGGGTAGCAGAGCCTGGTGTCAGAGAGGCCTGTGCCTTTAGGGTCCTGGCAGGAGACAGGATTCACCCCAGATGGTTCCAGTGAAGAGATGACTTCATCGTGCAGGCAGCATTACAGGGACATTCAAGAGATGATGTTACCCCAGGTATTGGTTCTGCTGAGGGCTACAGAGACCCACAGGTTTTATGGTCCTGGCAGATGGAGTTCACTGCCATGCCAGTTGGTCCTTCTTTGGAGTTGGTGTTTCTGTGTGACGGAGCTGGACTCAGATGTGATCTCTTCTCACAAGCCTTTCCTGTTACTTTACCAGAATTGTAGTTGGTGCTGGGGTTTAATATATATCCAGGGGATCTGAATCTCTGGACTGACCATATGATAGCCAGGCCCTGAGCCTCAACAGACTTCAGCTCCTACATTCTGGTTTATTGGACTTACCCCACTCAGCTAACATGGAGTTAAAGAAGGTCAACCACCACACCATGGAGCCAAGAGTGCCTACAACTGAAAGCAGGAGGATTGCATCTAGCATCCATGTGGAATCTAAGCCCCCTCTTGACATAGATGTGGAATGGACACAACCAATCCAAGGTCCACAGGATGGAGGAATAGAATATGGATTAGAGTGGACTTACTGATATTCTATTCATGAACTATTGTGATTAGTAATCGAAGAAAATGTGGCATTGGTGTGGAGAAAGTGGCCATGGTGGTTGCTGGGTATGGGGAATGGGAGGAAGAGATGAGATGTGGGGGCATTTTCAGGACTTGGAGTTGTCCTGGGTGGTGCTGCAGGGACAGTTACCAGACATTGTATGTCCTCTCATGGCCCACTGGGTGGAACGTGGGAGAGTGTGGGCTATGGTGTGGACCATTGACCATGAGGTGTAGCGGTGCTCAGAGTTGTATTCACCAAGTACAATGAATGTCTCATGATGATGGAGGAGGTTGTTGTTATGGGGGGAGGAGTGGGGCAAGGGGGATGGGGGGTATATGGGGACCTCATATTTTTTGAATGTAATATTAAAAAAATGAATAAAGACAAAAAAAATAAAAGATGATGTTTGGCAACCAGCGACTGTCGACTTCATGACCACCCTTAAGACTGAAGGGATCAGGGAGGAAATAGTGAGCAGGGCCCACTGAGGGCTGGACTCACAGAGGAGGGTCACCTGCAGCCGCTGTCAGGGAGGTGGGCCTGGCCAAGAAGAGAATGGGGCAGAAACACCCTCTCTTTCTTTCTACTCTCACCCTCAGTCTCTCCCCAGGCCACAGGGATGGAGGAATGGATGGGGTGGGTGTGTGGCAGAGCCTAACCAGCTTGCCTCTCTTCTCCTCTCTGTACAATGGGGACAATCATGCTGGCTCCCGAGAGTTGGAGGAGGACTCTTGATGAAGTGTGTGGACTTTCCAGCAGTCTCTGGCATGTGATAGCCAGAGACAGTAGCATCAATCTCTCTCTCTCTCTCTCATGCACACACACATCCATACCACAGTTCTCAAATCGCTCTTTGGCTGTCACAAGGACAAAGGAGCACACGTGTTCTGTCATGTCGTGGGAGTTGGTGTGCCCTTTGGCATGCAGACAATATGCATAAGGACCTGTGAAACACATGCACATGCTCCCTCTCCTCTTGTCCTCAGCCATCTCTCATGTTAATTGATTGTTACTTCCCATTTTTGCAGGCTCTGAGGTTTGAGGTCACTTGCTCAAGGTTGCCCTGGAGTCAGTCAGGGTAGGCTAGGTTTTGCTGCTGCAACAACCCCCAAATCTCAGGGCCTCAAGACAACCAAGGTTTAGCTCTTGCTTATGGGACATATCTATCAGGGCTCAGCTAGGGGCCCTGCTTTTCTTCTTTCTTGCTCTGGGATACAGGCAGTTAGAGCAGCTACCATCTGATGCATTGCTGGTCACCATGGCAGAGGGAAAGGGAGACCTCACATGGGTCTTGAACTGAAAATCAAGTGCTTGGCCTGGAAGTGACACACACCTGACTTCTGCTTACAACTCATTGGCTCAGACTGGTTACATGGTCCCACCCCCCCAGAGGAGAGTGCCACCTACCATATGCCCAGAAGAAGGAGAGCTAGAAGTATTTGATGAATAACTTTACTGGCCTCTACATAAGCCATGGCTTTATTTCAGGCTTAGGAGACTCCAGGTCCAGAGCTCTTTCCACTGCTCCACAGTTGGCCCCGTTCTAGCAGGGGCTGGTGGAGGGGCTTTATGGTGGAAGGGGAGGAGTGAGTGAGCAGCAGCCTTCTCAGCTGCCTCACAGGGCTTGCTCTGTGGTCATATAAGCAGATGCCTGGGATGTCAGTGGTTCTATGGGCAGTCAGAGAAAGTTCAAAAGATGAGGCTGAGAGTGCTGAGGGCAGGATAGAGGGCATTGGGGCCCCACTGGTCTTGAGGACCCCTGGGTTTCTCCCCTTCACCTTCCTCGACCTGCTTCCCACAAATGGAGAACCCTCTGCTGTTTTTGTAGGCGGGCTCCCTTTCCGAGGCTGCCTTCCAGCTGTGAGTGCTCTTGGACAGGCTGGGCACTGTGTCCGGAAGGGTCAGGTTGTGGTCATTCCATAACACAGGAAGCCACAGCATGGCTCCTTTTCCTTCTGTGACCCCTGACTACATCTAGATGGAATGACCACACCATCATTCCAACGCAGCGGCACATATCCAGGAAACAGGGAAGTGTGGTTTCATATCATGGAACTCAGCAGGGAGAGAAAGAAGGGCAGGCTTCCCTGAAACCTACTCTGAGCCTGGCCCTGCGAGGGTCTCAGCACTTTCTGCTTGCTTCTGCATGCAATGTCTCTTATTTCACTCGCCCGCTCAACCACTCCCTTTCCACATACTTTCGATCTTCTTAAAAGAATTGTCTTCATTCCCCCTTCCTCCTCTCCCAAGCCCCCAGTGACTCCATGTCGCCTAACCCAATGGATTTGCTTAGTCCCCCTCTTAGGCAAATTCACAGAAGCATTTGACACTGCCTGTCATTTCCTGTTTCCTAGAATGTTCTTCTCCTTGGGCTTCTGTGCCCTCATGCTCTGCCTCGGCCTCTCTGAATCCTTCTTCTCTGTCTCCTTCATGGAATCTTCCTCCTTTTTCTTTATCTTTCCCCCTAATGTCTGTAGCTTCCAGGGTTCCATGAACAACTCATGTCTCTCTCTTCTTGGGCCATCTCACTCCTACCATTGGTTTCTACCATAGCCGACACTGATGGATCCCAAATCTAGAACTCCTCCTTGCATTTCAGATATACCTAGTTGATATATACACTTGGATGTCCCATAGGTGCCTACAACCTATCATGGGCCTTTCTTCCCAAATTTGCTTTTTCCGCAATAATTCCTATTTTTGCAGGTGGTACATCTACCCACTAACCTTCAAAGCCTGAAAGCTACAAGTTGTCCTAGATACTTTCTTCTGCCTCACCTGCATAGTAGGTCCTCAAGTCCAATGTTCTTAGAACATCTTCAATGCCACTCCTACCGTTTGCAACCTGGGATATTATAATAGGTTCTTTGGTGCCTCGTTCCCTCCAACCAATCAAACTGTTGCCAAAGGGATTTCTAGATCTGAGCACACGAATCACCTAATTCTTAAAACTTCCAAGAGCACGTTTTAAACCAGCACTCGTAAGCGGGGCACATGGGTCTTTCATGATCCAGCTCCTGCCTCTTCTTTAGCCTCCTTTCTCCCACTCCCACCTAAACACCCCATGTTCACCTCTATGCCTTCTCCTGGAATGCCTTTCTCTGCCTCCTTGTCTAGCTGGCTAATTCCTGCTTATCTTTTAAGACAATTCAGGTACCCTTTCTTTCAGGAAATCTTTCCCGACTAGTCCCTAAATTAGATGCCCCTTTTCTGTGCATCTATAGAATCTTGAGTGTGAACATAGTGTGATAAGGTAGTGTGTCTCTCACCTGGGAGGACAGTGTCAGGTCCAGAATATGACACAAGGCTTGGCATCCATATGGCACTAAAAATTCTTGTGAGTAAATAGTTGAGCTGCTGTGACTCCAGAGTTCCTTGACTGGTCTTAAATCGTAGAGATCTTGGAAATTCTGTGGCACAACCATCCGTTTCGCAGATGAGGACTGTCAGCCGTGGGGAGGTGGGAGCCCTAACGGGCCCACATGCAGAGCCATCTGCAGAGTGAAGGCTAGGATCTGTACTGGTGAACTTCCAGAGGCCAGTATTTCCCACATTGTACCGTGCCTTGTAGAGTTTATTTCTTTTATTGATTTTGTATGAAAGCACTGAAGGTTCATTTGAGATAATTCATAAAATCCAGACAAGCAAAAAGATAAAGATGGAGTTCACACAGCAACTGTACCACCCAAAAAGGACCATTCTGATTACTTGGTATATCACTTTCCTGCCTTTTCCCTGGGAAGATAAATGTATGCCCACTCCCCACCCCCTTCCCCCCCGCCAAATTCTGTGATTGTACTATAAAGATATTTCACCCCTGCTCTTTTACAATGTGATTATGTCTTTCATATTTATTAAACACTGCATAGTATTGTTTTTAGATGCATGATAATATAACTCAATAGTCATATATGATTGTTGGACCTCGCGTTTGGTTCCATCTTGAGCTATTCTGAACAGTGCTATGATGAACATTTTAATGAAATCTTCTGCCAACCTTTGTGATTATTTCTTTTGTATAGTCTTGGAGGTAGAACTGCTGGATTAGAGGAGTTACACTTTTCCACATCTTGCCAAATTGCCCTCCTAAAAAGCTGAATAATCAGATTTTATATTCACCAGTTTACCATCTATTCAAAATGAGGGCAAATGGTTTCCACTGTACTAGGGACAGAAGGAACTGGCTTTGGTGCTCTTCCCTTCAAACTACATGTCTCAGTCTAGAGGTTGCAAACTTACAGACCAGGCTCCATCTTTTGAATTTTTCACTTTTAAAAACATTTGCATTAGGAATCAACTTTATATATCAGAATATTGCACATAAAAATATGAATTTCTTACTCTGGATTCTGAAGTGCAAATGTAGCTCTCCCTCTGGGTGCATCATGGGTTCTCACAGTTTGCCCCAGTCCTCACCTCTCCCTGTTGCCTTCCAGCCTGCTTCATCCATTTACTTGCCAGGACTCTATAGGCATTTAGATTTGCAACTCCTATCTCATTTTCTTCTTTACCCTTTTAAAATTGGCCGACCATCAAAGAACTCCTTGCTTTTCATTCTGATTAACTACAGGATTAATTTTTTAAAAAACAAATCCTATTTGTAATAATAATATTCAGGTTAATCATTTAGGAATCTGCTTCAGAGAAACCCCAAATGTCTTTAACCAATACAAGATACCATGAATCACTTTGGACTCCACAGTGCATTATGTATTTAAAAACAGAAAATTAGACACAGGAGAATTCATCTTAATTTCATTATATATGAAATATTAATTCTCTTCTGGCTTTCATATTATTTACATATTTAATAACATGTTAGCTGCAGTCTTTGACTGAGAGCAATTAGAGGCCAGGGGCTGTCTCCTGACTTAATCTTAAAGATGCCAAAATGTTTTGATGTTGAAGTTGTGTAGAGATGGGATTGCTAAGGAGAGTTGGACGCTGTTGCTTCCATTTCCTTTTTCAAGTGTCATAATTTATTAACTGTACTTTCCTCTTGAGCGGGATATTGACGACTTTGGCTGCCCCAGTGAGGATTCCATTTCTCCATTCCCACCCTTTTCCCAACTCTGGAAAGGAAAAGAAAGTCATGGCCATTTGTCATTCCAGACAACAGAAAGGCCAATATCGATCCAAACCAGGATCATTTTCGCTGATCTTATGTCCTCTTAGAACCTCAGTTTTCTCATAAGCAAAATGGGTGCAGAATATCTGACTTCGTATATTTGTTGTGAGGGTGGAGGGTCTAATGGAGAGGGAGGCGTGGACCCGCTTCTCACACAGGGCAGCTGCTGTTGGGAGCTTGGTCTCCTTCCCTTTCCTTGCCCAGTGGTGAGAGAGCCTTGGGCCCAATGCCATCCTTGCTGCATCCACAGAGCCCAGCCTATGGCCCCTGCCGTCCCCTCACTGCCAGTCCCCACAGGTCTGCCGGAAGGCCGTGATGATGGACGTGTGCCCAGGAGCCCCACCTGCCTAGTCACAGCCTCGAATATTAGCTGAGGGAAAGGTCCTTGGGCCTCGGGAGGTCCATGGGCCAAGGTCAGCCTTGAACTAGCACTGGCAGGATAGAAGAATTAGAGCAGGGGTGCAGAAGCACAGACCTGGGGATGAGCTTGGTGCAGAGGATAATGGCAAACCAGCCAGCCTGGTGACGTGGGAGCCTTCCAAGGGGTTAGTGGAGCACCAGACGGAGTGGTGGGGAGAAGCCTGGTTAGACAGACTTTTTAAAGACCATCTAGTACTGTCTGAAAGCCTCGACTGGGGTCAGCACGTGGTGGCCTCGGGCTCAGATGGCTCACATGGCAGATATCCTGTTTGGCCCACACAATGTTAATTATTATTGTTGATTTTCTAATCTTCTAGATCAGTCTGCATTTTCCAGTTTCCCAAGAGCCCCTCCACCCCACTCACTGACCTTACCTGTTCCTTGATTGCAACCAAACCCTCCTTTCAATTTTAAAAAGGAGGGAACCGTGGTCCCGAGAGCAGATGCTGGGTTAGGGGCAGGGCGGGATTGCACCCCAGGCTGCCAGTCTTCTGGCCCAGGAGGACCTTGGGTGGGGTCCTGGCAGCCAGGGGGTGCCCCTGCCAGCCGCAGAGCAGGGCAGTGGCATCTGGGAGCCTGAGCATCCAACAGGGCAAGACGTGAATTGTGGAGCTTGCGGCTGGAGCACAGAGCAGGGTCTGATCCCCAGAGCCCTGACGACTCCCCGGGAAGCTCAGTGTCCCAGGCCACCAGCCAACTCAACTGCACTCGACGTGGGTGCCTTACACCCCCACCTAGAGGCCTCAGCCCCTCCCCTCGGCGCCTGAGTGGGACACTGAGACGCTCACGTGTTTGCCAGTCATACCCCACCCCCTGACAAAGACAGTTACCTGCAGAATTCGGGTGGGTGGGGGTGGGGCTTTTGGAAAAGGGTTTCTCAGCTCTTCTGGAATGAGGCTGAGCAGCAGAGCAGTTTGGGGACTGGGCGTGCAGAGTGCTCTCGCCTTATGCCCCAAATGAGTCCATTAGGATTAATGTCACTCTAATGGATGCACTAGGAATTAGCTGTGATTTGTCACTTATTTTAAAGTGCTCTCAGGCATCACCAATCTATCACAGCCTCTCTCGAGAAGCAGGAACTCAGTGACCCTGGGAGATGCTGAGTGGGTAGAGTTGGATTCTCTTATAAGCCCATCCTGGACTCTGCTACCAGGGCCCAGTGGGGGCCCCAAGGCAGGACTCAGGCAGACAGGGTTCTCAGGCACTCCAGAGATAAGGATGGGAGAGCCCCCATGTTGCAGATTGAGTCAGAGGCTCCATGCAGTCTTCCAATTCCCGGCAGCTGGATGAGTGGTTCTAGTTCTAGCCCTTCCACCTGCATGCTGTGTGACCTGGGTACTGTCAACATCCCTCTCTGGGCCACAGTTTCTCCCTTTATAAAATGAGAAGGTAGAGTGGAGGACATCACTTCTAAACTTCTAAGCTACCCCAGGTTTTAGAGGGCATCTGGTTTTGTGCGTGTGTGGCTCCTTCTACAGCTAAAAGCAGCTTGGGGCTCTGTGGGCAACTCTAGTCACTAGTGAGTCCCTAATGTCAGGGCTGGGGGCTGAGGCTAGGGGCAGCCTGGCACCTGAGTGGCTTCAGTCCGCCAGCGGCTGAAGAAGACACTGCAGGTGGGTCTGTGTCCTGAGAGCTGCAGACGGGGTGGGAGGAGGAGCGGGTGGGACAGCACAGGGCGGGCAGGGCCTGCAGGGAGCTGATGGGAGAGGCAGGCATGGACCGCTGTCCTGTGCAGGGGACGCTGTCACAGGCCACACCAGCTAGCCCGGCTGGGGCCTTCCTGGCACCTGTCCCCCTTCCAGCTGCCCGCCCCCCACAACAGCGGCTGGGTCCCCAGTGCTCTGGGCCTTGTTCAGCTCCCCGAGGGCAAGGAGCTGCTTTGTCTTACTCTCGCATATCACCGGCGCCCTGCGGGGCGCGGATGTGTGCGCCGGGGTCCGGGGCAGTACATGGGTTCCAGGATTATTGGTTGAATGGATGAATGATCAGAGCTGCCTCTTGGTTTTTGTCTCCAGGCAACCAGCAGGCAGACCTGGTCTGAAGCCAGAGAACCCAGGGGATCAAACTGTTTCATCTGAACGTTCACTTCGCTCAGTCAACGTGCATCACGTCTCCACCACCAGCCGCAAACCCACGTCACTTGTTGCGCTCTGCGCCATGCATTGCCCTATGCAGATACTGCAGAGGACGACAAAGCCTAAGGGCTCGGTCCCCTCCCTTGAGGTGGGAACAGTGCAGGTGGTGGGAAAAAACACCAGCAGTGGATTCGTTTGAACGAGCCCTCGCACGTCCTCCCCGTCGCAGCCCAGGCGTGCCCACCTTGCCGCCCTCCTGCTCTGGGTCCCGGGAGGAGCGCCCGGTGCGCGGAGGCAGAGGGGAGTGGGCCTGCTGAGGCCCTCAGCCCCGGGGCTCTTCCTGTCCTCTCCGTTCCTCGGCGGGAGGTGCAGTTCCTGAAGAGGTGCCCCGCTTGGCCCTCGGGTTTCTGAAGGCACCTACCATGGCCGGAGGGGACCGCGTTCCCCTGCCGGGACCCCGGGCCTGGGCCTGGGGCTCCACCAGCTTCTGGCTTTAGTTCCCTGCCCAATGGGACAGACGCACACTCACACCCACCCACCTACACACTCACACCCACACACCCACACCTACCCCCCCCCACACACACCCACACCCCCCCACACCCACACCTACACACTTATACCCCCACACTCACACCCACGCCTACACACACCCCCCACACTCACACCCACCCACCTACACACTCACACCTACACACACACCCACACCCACCTACACACTCACACCTACACCCACGCCTACAAACTTACACCCACCCACTCACACCCACACCCACCCACACCCACACCTACACACTTACCCCCCACACTCACACCCACGCCTACACACTTACTCCCCACACTCACACCACCCACACCTACACTCTTACACCCACACACACCCATGCCTATACACTTCCCCCCCACTCACACCCACCCACACCTACAGCCCCCCACACTCACACCCACCCACGCCTACACACTTACACCCACCCCCACACACGGGCACCCACACACCCATGCCTGCACACTTACACCCACCCCCACACACCCACGTCTACACACTTACACCCACACCTGCACCTACACACTGACACACACACTCACACACACCCGTGCCTACACACTGACACACACCCACATGCCTACATACTGACACTCACACACACCTACACAATGACACACCCACACCCACACTCACAGGCACACACTCACCCACACACTCAAGTGCACACACACACCTACACACTCACATAACACACATATACATGGTCTCAGCTCTCCTGCCAAGTGACGGGCCTCTGGGAAGTCCCTCACCACCCGCTGTGGCTTAGAGGTTGGGGGTTGGGGAATTTGGTGGCCTCGTCATGTGACAATGGCCACAGAGGGAGACATTCTGGAAGACAGTCAAGAGATCTGGCTGACGTTAGCTGAGCTCCGGTAGGAGCTGGGCATTACCGCAGGCGCCACTGGAGCAGCAGCCTCTGCGTGACGCCACAGAGCACCGTTACTCTCCGTCCAGGAGCTGGGGTCCAGCCCTTTCAGCTGGCGGCTGCGGCGCAGGCGGGGCGGGGAAAGACGCCGCTGACTTCCCCGGCCGCGGATGGGAGGGCGTGAAGACTCCTGCCCGAGGGGGAAGCCGGCTGCCCTCCCAGCGCAGCGAGCCCGCCTCTGCAGCCTCTCCTGCAGCGCCGGTGCTGCTCCTGCAGATGGGGCGGCTGCGAGCCCTGCCCTCCGCCTCTTCTGGCATTTTCAGCCTTGACCCGGGTGCCAGTGCCCGGGGCTGGCGGTCCTCCTGGGCCGGCCAGAGCTGACCATGTCTCTTTGAAACGTCAGCCGGTTAGTCAACAGTACTAGTTAGTGCTGAGCCGGTGCCGGGCAGTGCTCTGAGCAGGTGGCTCTCCACCAGGAGTGGCTGGGCCCCCGAGGGACCTTGGCGATGCCTGCAGAGCTTCTCTGATGGTCGTGACTGCGGGAAGGCAGGATGCTACTGGCTTCCGGCGGGTAGAGGCTCGGGGTGCTGTGGAATGTCCTGCAATGCACAGGTCAGCTTCCCCCGAGAAAGGCTTATTGGGACAGAATAGCCAGGAGTGCCGGGGTGGAGAAACCCTGCTCCGGACGCCGGGCTCCCCGTGTGCGCCATCCAAAGGAAGTCCCTAGCCAGGGAAGCTGAAGTCGAGAGGGGGTAGACAATCCACGCAGCAGGTCCCTGTCCTCCAAGCTGTGCCTGAAAGTGGTTCATTTCTCTGTTCACGCGTTCGCTTCGTTCTAACACCTTCCCTGTGCTCAGGCTTCCCCGCGTGCTAGGCTCAGAGGCAGGCCCCGAGGACACATGAGCGGCATGGATATGGAGCTGCCCCCCAGCAGGTCCTGTTGAGTAAGGACCCCTCCCCAAACACACACACACACACACACACACAGCATTCCAGGGCCGTGCCCTAAGGGCCGGAACGGAGGGGCGATATGGGAACTGCAGGGCGGAAGAGTCTATAGCTCAGTCATGAGGAGGATCAAGGCAGGCTTCCTGGAGGAGGTGGGCTGAGTCTTAAAGGACTGGAGACTTGGCAGAGGACAGGCTATTTCCCTAGGCAGGAACCCTGCGAGAAACCGACAGGCCGGAGAGCTCCCTTTGCTGCCTGCCACGAGTACTCAGCAGCTGTCCACACGGATCACCTCTTCCTCCCGCCACGGCGTGGCTCTCCAGCCTGCCCCGTCCTCTCCCCCAGCGCGTCTCAAACTCCTCGGTGAAATTGCATTTCCAACCTTGGCTGCCGCCAGCCCCTCCATCACTGCCAGGAGAGGCTGTCAATTCCCTGACCCAGCCCCAGCCCCTCGGCTGGGAGTCAGATGGCAGCCTCAATTATTTTCCTAATCATCAGAGGGATTTTGGGGAGAGGTAGAGCGAGGGAAGGGAACTGTGGCCCCCAAGGGCTCTAAATTTGACCGAGTGCCCTTTCGTATCTTCTGACCGCCTTGCGTATCTCATCTTTCTCTCGCAGGTAAACAGCATTAAAAATACCGAAAGGCCAGGCCCCAGAAAGCCTCCCTGTGGAGTCCACTGGTGAGAGCATCAAAAGATGCTCACAGCTGGCTGCCCTGAGAAGGGTCTAGAAGAAGATGCCAGAGGGACCTGGGGTCAGGAAATGGATCCCTGTCATGGCCGTTTCATTATCTTGCTGGGTGACCTCAGGTAAATGACTTCACCTTTCTGGGCCCCATGCACCTCGTCTGTGAAATTCAGAGAGAGCCCCTTCCCCAGGATATCTCATCATACAATAATAACAGCTGGCGACATCACTGGCCTTTAATTGATAGGAGCAAAGCAGGGAATCTGAAAGGAAATACATCTGCGATGCCTCCCGCTCCCTGCCAGCTGCGTCCCCAGAGGTCCTAGTGGCCACAGCTGAGAGCTGATGAGACAGGAAGAGGCTGGGAGGGTACATCCGCATTCTCCAAATGAGCTAGAGGTAGTCACGCTCCATATGGGAATTTACGCCATTCCCACGGCCTCAAGTCCCTGCCCTCCTTATCCCCACCCTTTCTGAGAGCGGACACACTGTCACGGTCCAGCTCAGGTGGCATCCCCTCTGCGAGGCTGCCTAGACTTCCCCTGGTATCTCTTCCGGCTTCCACTAAACTGTGTTTGTTCCTCTGCTATATCTTTACGTTTTCAATGTTTACTTTGCGTCCCTGACCTGTCACAAAAATTCAGTGGCACAGAGTGTGTCAACCCTGGTGCACTACTCTATCCCCATCAGGTGAATTTGCCCTGAGCTAGATGTTACTAACAATAAGGCATTGCAGCTAATGTTGTGGTGTGCACCTGGGCATTTTTCACGTGTAGCCAGGGCGGAAGGGTCACAGGAGGCGGCTGTGGGTTGGAATGTGGTTGCTTGAGTGATTTGGAGGAAGGAAGGCTGAAACCCATGCACGGCCAAGGACTGGCTGGGGAGATGGTCATGTCCTCCTTCAGTGGGGCTCATTTAATTGTAAAGAATAGAGGCCCACTCAAGCACCTCTTGTAAAAGATTTGTTGGGGTTCCTGTGGGTAGGAACTGGGACCAGAGAGTAATTGCTTTCATGGCATGTGCAGAGCAGACTCTTTCTGTTAAGCTCTTCCTGCTTCTCCTCAACCATTGGCTCTACCATCTTCTCTCCTCGAGCTGACTTCCTCTGCCCCCTAATAATGTCCACGCCCCAGGAACTCTGGCTTGTCAAGGCTCACCGTGGATGGACCTCTCTCACTCAGGGATGCAGATTTGGGGCACTTGGCCCTTCTGCCAATTCTTTTAGTTTTTCAGTTCCTTGGCTCTCAGTCCCGAGGAATGGAATTTGTGGCCCAAAATAATATAATAAAGGTTGCTTGGCCATCCAGTGGATGCAGTTCTTTGGGGTGGAGACCATCACTTGTGCCTGGTGTCTGATGGGGGAAGGCCAGAATGTACAGAAGGTGACCTCTTCGGCAATGGTGGCTGGGGTGAGGCAGATTATTTTGAAGAGGGTTTGAGAAAAGTAGGGAGTGATATGCAGCACAGCTTCTTATACATGACTAGCCAGTGTGTAGCATGTGACTGTTAGAGAAGCATGGAAGAATGTATGCATGTATGTGTGCATGTATGTATGTATGATGAAGATGGGGTAGAAGCACTGCCAGGAAGTTGAAATGGTTTGAGGCACCACTTCTCAGAAGGTGGCTTATTCTGGGAGAGGAAGATTGACTCAAGTGAAAGCAGCTTAGCCAGAGTCTGAACGTGGTGATTTGCAGTGCAGCGGGACCAAAGGCGGAGAGCATGCTCTGCTCTGGGGGATGGTGCCAAGGCAGTCAAGTTCTATGGCATGGCTTTGGGCGAGTAGGGGTTGCTGCCACTATGCACTGACCAACTAGTCTTCCAGAGTGGACCAGATCTTCTGGGCTTCAGAACAGCTCTTGGTACACTCCCAAGCTGCACCTTCACCATGCCACCATCACAGCTCAAGGCAGTCAAGTCTCCTTTGTATCAAGTCCAAACTCTCCTCCTGGTACTGGAAAGCTTGATCTATGTGGTCTTACCAGTCACCACTCCATATGCAAACTCTTTTCTTTAGCCATATGTCCTACCCCATGCCCCATGTACCATCTTTTCCAGGAGCAACCTTAAATACTGGCCAAGCATGTTTGAATGCCAATAGTGCCTTGGGTACTGAGTTTTGCTCTTTACTTCTATGATAGTACTTTAAGCTCCACAAAAACCTATAGGGTAGTGATTGTTATTTCCATTTTACAGATTAAAAAACTAAGGCTCAGAGACTCTAAGCAACTTTAAGCCAGTTTAACAAGTGGTAGAGCCTGGACTATGCTTATTTATCTTTATCGCCAATCCTTGCTCATTCTCTTTCCTAGATAAAAATCTAGACTACAAGAGGTAACCCTCTTTATCTTTCCTCCCACCTCCCACCCTCACCTCTTATTCTTTATTTTATTTTGCTAAAAACTGCCAAAAGCAATATACCAGAAATGGGTTGACTTTTACAATGGGGATTTATTAGCTTGTAAGCTTACAGTTCCTAGACTGAGAAAAATGTCCAAATCAAGGCATCAGGTAATGTTCTCTCCCCAAAGACCGGCTGTCAGCGATCCTGGACTTATCCGTACCATGGAAAGGCACATGCCAGCATCTGCCAGCCTCTGCCTTCTCTTCCACGCTCCGTTGCTTTCACTTCTGGAAGCTCCATCCGTGGCTTTCTTTCTCAGCTTTTGTGGGTTCCTCTCTAAGCTTTTTCTGTGCTTCTGTGGATTCTTCTTTGAGTCCCTCTGTCTCTGGGTGTTTTTCTCCATATTCATACCATTTATAAAGAACTCTTTAGTAAGAGGATTAAGGTCCATCCTGGGTCATGCCTTACTGAAGTAATCTAATCAAAAGACCCTTAACTGAAGTGACCTAACTGAAAGGTCCCACCTACAATAGAGTCACACCCACAGGGAGAGATTAGCTCTAAGGCCATGATCTTTTCTGTGGTTCATAAAAGCCTCAAACTACCACACTTTTATTAAGCATTAGGTATCAAAAGGATACATTTGAAATATGTATTTCCCCTTGAATTTTTACATAGGTCCATGAAATATCTCAGATGTTTCTTCTAGATGGAAATACATGTCTTTCTTGCCACCTTTAGAGCCAGGCACATATTCAAGCTCAATGTAGCCTGGAGGATAAAAGGGCTGCTTGTGCAGTGTGTGGCAAGAGCACTGGACTGGAGCCCATTTACCTGGCTCTGTGCAGACTGGTTAAGATGGCGCACACACTGTGTCACCTCTGCAGGCCTCTCTTTGACAGAGATGATAATTATGTCCTGCTGAGCCCACTGGATGGCATGGAGTACGAGTCTTTCTCTCTAACCTCAGAGATAATCCAATCAAACCCTCTTTTTATTCTAAGTTCTTTCTCTCTCTAGCCCCTCATCTACAAAATTGGAGAGGTCACTTTCCTCTAACTAGCTCCGTGGCTGTATGGGAACTGGAGCCGGGCATGGCTCTCAGGAGCTCGTCTTCCATCTTCTGCCAAAGGAGGCATCTTCAGAAAGCAGCTCTCTCAGCGCCTCGTTTGCAGTATCTCAGCCTGACCCCAAACCTCTGGTTATGAGACCCCCAGCCTTGTATCCAGATGTGATGTTCTGGTGCCAAGCAACTAGATGCCTGGAACATCTGCAGGAGAGTGAGCCAAAATCAGGACCATTATCACCCCACCCCCCATTCAGAGATTGATGCTTTTTGACTAAGTTCTATGAAATTGTCACCTTATGAATAGTTCATTGGCATCTAGGGTCAGCCTAAGGTCTTCAGAGGAACATTTGGGAGTAATTTTGGAAACACTTTGTCTTTCCCTGTTCTTTGCAAGTGATAAAATTTGAGGGGGAGAAAGCACAAGCTCCAGGCTGCATGGATAAAACAGGGTGCCATTTTCCCTGGCCGCCTCCTGGCAGAATTTACAGCCTGTAGCTTGCACATGCCTGGAGGGAAGATGGGAACCTGGGTAATGATGTGGGAGAGAACATTCCCTAGTGCTGACGTGGTTTTCCCTGGGTAATTGAAGCTCCTGCTCTGAGTGGTTACAGCAAAGGTAATCTCCTTGACGGTGCTGGAAATAGCCTTGCTGCACTGGGGGAGGCTGGGATGGGGAAGCCAGACTTTGATGCATGAGGGAGAACCAGGGAGCCCTGGGCTGGACCCATGTGAGGCCCCGGAGTCTCCAGAAACTCAGAACCAAGGCAGGGTGTGTCCCCTCCAGGCCCTTTCCCACACAATGGGGCCTTGGGTGAGTAGGTAGAAGTAAGGTGCAAGCTCGCCTGAAAAGGCCATGAGGGCAGGGGCTCTGCCTGTCTTTTCATCACTCCATCCCCAGCTCCAAGTAGAGGGATGCTTCGGACACTTAGGAGTTCCTCAACAAGTTTTTGTTCCATGAAGGAATGAATGATGAGTGAATAAATGAATTGTTTCTAGAATAAGTGAAGTGACAGTTCTGCTCTAGTTTGCCCTTGTTAATCTCAGGGCTTGTGACTTGGTTTGCCCAGAAGACATCTGCCCTAGCGGTGGGATCCTGGACAACTGTATTTTCTAGAAGCAGTAGAAAAAACGGGGGGTTCTTAGGTGTTAGCATCAAAAACTCCTGCCTTCCGTTTTCTGAAGGTAGGAGAGGGAGCAGGCCTGTCCTCCGAGGCACTGGAGGTAGGACTGGAGTGAAAGCTCCGACTCACAGAGGTCAGCCTTGGCTCGCCCTAGCGCCAATTGCTCACATTTATCAAGCACCTGCTACGGGCCAAGCAATAGTCCTACCACTACGGCGGATGGAGGACACCAAGGCTCAGGGAGGACCAGCAGTCGACGAGGTCAGCCAGAGCCTGTGCTCTTCGCCATTCGCCCGAGAGCCCTGGAACAGGTCTTATGACTATCCAGCCTGAAGGCATTTCCTGGAGCTACTGAGATTTTACTGCAGTTCAACTGGAGGGCTCGGTTCCTTCGCTCTCAGACAACGTGGTGGGGTGCCTTGGAGTCCTGTTACCCTGCAGTGGCCCTTGCACCACTCCATGCCTCTTCTCCATTAGCAGTGAGTTCAGAGCCACTAGGCAAAGTCACAGGCATGGCATTTGTGTGATCTTCACGGAGGGCCACACATCCAACAGGAGCCTGAATCGATGTGTGCACGCAGGCACGAATGAATGATGTCGTCTCAGCCGGTGGAAAGGGCCAGGCTGCGCCGTGGGTCTCAGTCGTTCGGGATTAGGGGTCAAGACAGAGGAGGCAGTTATAACTCACCCAGCTCCTGCCAGAAGGACGGAGGGGATCTCCAAGTTCTCACCGTCTCTTTTTCACGCCTGGGTCCCTGGGAAGCTCCGTTTCATATCTGGTCGGGAGGAGGAGGTTTCTCAGAGCCACAGGTGATGGGGACACGAGGATGTCCGCAGTCCTGGCCAAAGACTGCGTCAGCCCCAGCGCCCTGTCCAAGCTTCAACCCAGCCTCCCCCCCAGGCCCGCTGCTGTCTGTAATTCCGTTGGTTGCGTTCACTGACACCCTGTTGGAAGATTTCATGCTAATGAAAGGGTTTCTTGATTAGGTTACACTGTTACTGTAAATGTTCCCTCATTATCTATGTTATGGTAGGAATTTGAAAAAAGTATAAATTGAGCATCTTGCATAATTTATAAAACCTGAATGTTTCCTAATTAGTTCGGTTAGGTTAATGACAGTGCAGCCCCACTTCTTCGCGGGCCCTGCTAATGACCTTTTCCCCTCTTCCTTTCGAGCACTTTCTGTGATTGCTAAGAACCCGCCCCAAATCCAACAACCCGCCTAGAGAGCGGCCCCACCTCGCCTGGGCTGGGAGGACTGAGAGCCTCGCAGCATGTGAATAGCCCCTTTTTCCTCTGCGTGTCCCCCACCCCGCTTCGAGGCCAGGAGGCAGCTGGCTTAAGGTCGGCCAGCACACAATTTGGCTCGGGCGAATCCCCTGAAGAATGCCTGTGAAGTGCATTCCTTCACCGCGCGCGCGCGCGCGCGGAGGGGCTGGTGCTGGCCTCCATTAGCAGCAGGAGAACTGCAAATGCTGGAGGAGGTGGGGGAGGGAGGGGAAAAAACCTCTCGAAAGGATTCTAAAATAACATTTTGCATCCTCAAGTAATTCCCAGTTCTCCCTGGCAACCATTCATTTCTTCCGAACAGCAGAAATTTGCAATATGAAAGTGGATTGGCTTCTCCCTCCCTTGGGGCCCCTGTATCTCCTCATCCAGCGCCTTGGGTAAAAAGCAATGCATACGTTTACAATATAAATGTGATTTAATCGACCTCCCTGTCAGGGAGAAATGGCAAGCATATCAAACAAGACCAAGATGTTAGAAAGAAAAATCATAAATTATTCCAGTGACGAGTTTCTGAGCCGCCTCCTGGACTACTAGATGATGCTCTATAAGGCTGTTCCTTGAAACAATAATTAAGATAATTCTGTATGACAAGGAGAAAAATGTCCAGCTTTGTATGAAATGTGCTTCATGTTAGCAAGCTGGATGCTTGGTATTGATTACGCTCCCCCCAACAGCCCCCCACCCCCACCCCGCCGCTGCAATTCAAGGCTAAAATTAATTGCATGACGCAACATTTCTTTTCTTGAATCCTTATTTACTGTACATGCCTCCTAGAAGCCATGCGGAGTGGGCCGGCCTCCAGTGCTCTAAATTGATCACTTCCTCTGGTGGGGTCTGGGAGGACGAGCACAGCACACAGACGCACACGCAGCGGCCGCTCGGTGGCTGTCCATTGTTCTCTGCCCTGGAAGGTACGACGTCCCCGCTAAGGGGCAGGCAGGATGGACGTGTCAGCCCAGCGGAGGCCCACCTTTTCCATTACGAGGCCACCGCGGGGCTCCGTCCCAGAATTGCGGCAACGCAGAGGTCCCGGCTGCAGAAGGGACCTGGGCGCCCTCGCCCCCCGCCCCGCGCAGCCTTAACATTGACCCAGCTGCTGTCTGGCAGAACACCAGGGGGGCACTGTGGACCTGGTAGGGCCCCCTGGCCCTCCTGCCCGCCCCTCTCCCATTCTAGCTGCTGTATCCTGTTGTCCCCTCCCGTGAGAGGCGCTGGGTGATTCCTGGCAGAGTGACATGGTTTATGGCCTCAGCTCGGCTGGCCTGTCTGCGGTTCTATTTCACCCTGATGGCGGACGCTGCCGCGGCGGCTGGTAGGGGAGCGGGGCCAGGCCTCAGGTAGTTAATCCACCGCGTCTTCCCTGGGGTGCCGGCAGCCGGGTAATGCCTTCCCCTGCCTGAGGACGTGAGGAAAGCAGGGGCACCCCCCGGGACTGGCGCTGGCACCGGGCCAGCGTGGTCTCAGCTCTGCCCTGGGCTGCCGGGTGACGAGAACGCATTGCTTGGCTTCTCTGAGCCCTGGGTTCCTCCCCGAGGCTGAGGGTCGTGGTGGGATTCGAAGTCGGAATGAAAGTCAGGGCTGGCACGTTGTGCACGATCGATGGTTTTTAAAACCAGAGGCGCTCGGCCAATTCCGAGATGAGTAAATGGCTCTCGGTTTGACAGCCCAGTTTGTGACAGTCCGGCACCTTCGCCCCTCTGGGAGCCATTCTTTTTCAGAATGATGACAAAGGAAGGTTCTTCTCTGCAGCCCTGGCTGTGGGAGGGGTGGCTGCGGTTCCACTAAACCCTGCAGGATCATCCTTAGGTGACATGCGTTGGAGGTGCTGTGGTCCCCCCCTGCCTAGAAGTCCCCAGGAGACACAGGGACGTCTTGAAGCTGGAGCTCATGGAGCCAGATGGTGACCATCAAATCGTCTTTGGGGAGGGGGGTCATGTGGAAAGAACAGGCAGCCCTGGCACCCAGCGAGGACCACTCAGAGGTCAGGGGTGAGCTGGAGGGCAGGGCAGGCCCATTTGCAGAGCCAGGAAGAGCAGAGGCAGCTGGACCACAGAGCCATCGCCCCCCACTGCGATGGGCTGAACTGGGTGCAAGTCCCCCCCCAGGCCCGATAACGGGATCTTAGGGGATCTTTGAAGGTGTGATTGGTTGAAATGAGACCACACTGGATTAGGTGGACCCTCGTGCACCATGACTGCGGCGTCCTTGTGAGAAGAGGAGAGGAGAGAGCAGACCCCAGGAGAAGGCCTGCGAAGACGGGGTGGGGGCGGGGGCAGAGACTGGAGCGGTGCGGCGGCAAGCCAGGGACCACCAAGGCCCGCCGGGCAGCGCCAGGGGCTCCAAGAGCCTGCGGCTCGTCCCCCACAGGTTTCAGATTTTGGACTTCTGGCCTCCAGAATTGGGAGAGAAGAAATGTCTGTTGTTTTACGCCACCCAGTGGTCCTTTGTTCTGGCTGGCTTGGGAAACCAAGATGCCACTAGGACCACCCCTGATTGACCCTCCCGCTGGCAGCTTGGGAATCAGGCGACTGGCGCTGGCGCACGAGAGCGTAAACTCCAGGAGCACAAGCACCCACAGGCTTTGTCTGTTTTCATTGTGCTGAGCGCAGCACCCAGCACGTGGTAAGCACTCAGGCAAGAAACAATGAGTTGGGTGTGGGGCGCGGCCCCTGTTGAGAGGAGTGGGCACCAGTGCGTCGGTCCGGGGCGCTCCGAGGGCCTTGCACTTGGGGAGTTTGTTGAAAGGCAATGGGGGGAGGCCGGGCACAGCCTGCGTTTCTCTCCCCTCTTGCCTTCTGGGGAACTGGCGGGACGTGCCGGAGTCGCTCTTGCTGGTAGCCCGGCCTGTGGCATGAGCCCCAGCCAGGCAGCAGCGGAGCTGCCCCCTCGACCTGCGATGATCCATCGAGTCCTTAGACGTGCTGCGCCCCCCGCCCACCTCGTGCCCCGTAGGAGCTTGACAAGCACTTGCTGAGTGGTTGGCTGTTTGGTGAAGAAGCCGCCCGGCTCTGTTGATGAAAGAGCAATTAAGACTTTAGGAGTCTGCCGTCTAGACAGGGAGCTGTCAAGTTCCACATAAGTGGGTCTGGGAGCTGGTAATAAGAGATTAGGGGGGCTCCGAGCAGAAGGGGAGCCAGCTTTCCACATCGGCAGGAAGGAGCCTGGGGGCAGGTCCAGTTGGGGAGGGGGTGGGGCTTGTTTATTGCTGAGGGGGAGACAAGCCTGTAAAAAGTACAGGCCCCTCTTTGCCTGCCTGCTTCAGATGTCTTACAGGCTTGTTTCCGTGCTATTTTCTTTAATGACTTTTTTCCACCCCCCCCAGTCAAAACAGCCCTCCTGTTAACTTATTACCTTTAAAATAGCTGAAGAGATGACACTTGGGGAGAAAATGCTTAGGAAGAAGGATTTTCCCTGCTTGCTCCTCAGGCTCTGTGCCTGGGAAGACTTAGGTTTAATCCTGGCTGTCTCACTGTTTTCCTCTGTGACTTTGGCCAGGTCACTGCACCTCTCTGTGCCTCAGGTTTCTCACCTGAATTAAGGCACACCAGGGACAAGGTGGCACGTGGGAATGGATCATTGCCAGTGTGTAGCTCTCTACCTGTGTGCTCAGCCCTTTTCCTCTCACGGCAGTCTGGGAGGGCTTTCTGGAGGAGGTGGTACAAAAGGGGGTGTTGAATAAATGACAGGGCGGGGGTTCAAGCACGGCAGGTAGAGTGTCTGTGTGACTCACGGCCACAGCAGACCCGGGCAGCGTTCGCTCCCTGGCCCGGTTTTCCTGGGTCCTCTCATTGCCCCCTCACCATCCAGAAGGCACCCATCCCTGTCACCCTTGGCTTTTCCCTGCACCTCTGCCCCTCAGCACGGGCCCCCTGCCACCTGTACCCTCCTGCTATAGCCGGGCGGGCTGGGAAGAGGGGCACAGCCCCAGAATTTGGGGGACTCCTGATTGCATTTTTGCTGCGGTCCACGGGTGAATAGAGTGACTCCAGCTTGCGGACACAATTAGTAAATTGTGCGTATTAGTTTCCACTTGTGGGTGCTGCCCTCGGCGGAGCCCAGATGGAATCAGGGCTGGCTCGTCAGAGCACAGGCAGCTCCTGTCCCCGGCGCCTCGGAAAGCAGGAGCGACTGAACGGCTGGCGTTCTCTGGGAGCTCAGCGTCCCGGGCAAGCAGGGCCCGCGGTGGTGCCCAGTGCTTGCCACTCACCTGGCAGGAGAGGGACGTCATCCTCAACGGGACATGAGGGACCCGGGGTGCTTGCCTGGAGAGGCCTCACTGCTTCTACCCACCCCCTGCCCGGCTCCCCTAGCCCCACAGCTGATGCCGTCACCTGCCGGCTGCTCACCTGCCCTTGTCCTCTGTCCTCAGAGTCACTCTAGTCCAGTGGCTCTCAAGCTGTCGCCTGGGTCAGAATCACCGGGAGTGCTTGTTGGCACTGATTGCTGGGCCCCCCTTCTACAGCAACCCAGTGGGCCTGGGGCAGGGCCTGAGAATCTGCACTTCTGGGAGTTCCCAGGTGCTGGTGATGCTGCTGCTGGTGCAAGGACTGCCCTTTGAGCGCCTCTGCTCTCCTCCTGTTCCCAACTCTGGCTGCACGTTAGAATCACCTGGAGTTTTTTTTTTTTTAAAGAGCAATTCCCAGCCCGCTCCACCAGTGGGTCCTGTTTCCATTGGCCCGGAGGGGGCCTGGGGTGGACATGCTTTTTAAAGCTCCCCGGGGGAGGCTGATGGACACCTAGGGTTGAGAACACGGCCAAGACTTTTCCCGGGACCAGAAGTGCCCATTTTCCAGGGATTGAAGGAGCCCTTGTCCAGCGGTGCAGAGGCTCGGGTTAGCGGTAACGGGGCTGGCAGGAGTGGACCTTCTGAGTTTTTACTTCTGGTGCCCAGGTCTGCCTGCTGGTCTCTCTCTTTCCTTCTTTTCCTCTTCACAATACCCCATCCATCTCCCTCCCACTCTTTCTTCTGTAATTAATTGAATGAAGGATCCCAGCTCCGGGGAATGTAAGCATGGTGTGTGGTTATTTTTCTCCCATCCCTCTCACTCTCCCGAATCTCTGCTTTATCTCCTACACCTCCCAGGGCAGCCCCATGACTTTCTGGCCACTTGCAGTCGTCAGAAGCTCGTCTGGTCTGGTGTGAAGCCCCCACCTCAGAGCTGCATCAGAGCTCTCTCCTTGGAAGGGGGCAAGAGGCATGGCCTTCTCAAGTTGGCGACTTGTTGTCTTCCTCCCACTGGCTCTCCCTGGAACAGGCGGTGGGAGACCTTCCTGCATCAGTTGACGCAGTGACGGATTTCACTTCCTCTTGATGAGCTCTTCTCCATGGTGCTGGCGGCCTTGCCCCCAGCAGTGCTCTCCAGGGAGTTAATCACGGATCTCTCCCCGAGGGTGTCCACAGAGGGGGCAGCTGAGCCTCCATGCTTCCATCGTCCTCATGGGCAGGTGTGGCCTCACTGGGCACCAGCCACTAACCTGCTGCCTCCACTAGCCTCTGTGCTCCTGCGTGTGGAGCCCTGAGGTCCTCTTCTGTGCTCTTCGGGGTCCTGGAAATTTAGGGTGAGGTCAGTGGTCCCCATCTTATCCCCGGCCCTCGCAGCCCTAGCCCCTTCTCATCTTACAAGCATGAGACCCTCTTGTAGAACTCACCTGGCAACAAGAAGATGCCACGTCTTATGTTCACATGTACCTCGAATTCCAGGGGTCATGGAATTTAAGCCCTTCAAAGAAACCCTACCATGCATCCCAATTCAGCATCCAGCCAGCTGGGGAGGCATGGGTGGGTTTGCCAGTCCCCTCTTCTTGCTGGCACCCCTTGACCCCTGCCTCGAGGAGTGATTCTCCTGGAGGACTTTCTTCTGCTAGGGGAGGAGAGCATCCTCTCATTGCTCTCCCCACAAGGCCAAAGACATCAGCAGCTCCCCCACCCGGGTTCCTAGTGCTCCTATGCTGGACAGGGATGAGCCGGGAGGGCAGTTGGTGGCAGGGCTGGGGGGCTGGCTATCTGCTTGTCCATAGCTCTCTTAGGATGGAGGTGTCAGAGTACCTTCCTCACATCTTTGGGCCCTAGTAGCCAACCATGAGCCCATAGGAAAGTCCCCCTCAGCATCCTGCTACACCCAACCTTTTGTCCTTCTCCCTTTTATGTCTCCCTCCCTTTCTGCCCTGGACATTCAGTGATCCTAAATCTGTCCCGGGCCCTGTTCTTGGCACTCCGAGGTACAGGCATGCCTTACAGTTAGATTATCAAGAACTGGGGTCAGACAACTCCCACTGGACTAACTGAGCAGTGTCTGAACTGTCCCCAGCCTCGATCTCCTGCCTGCCAGGTGCTTCTGGTCCAGCAAGTGACCAGGCTACGGCAATCGGGTAGTCAGACCGTAATGGAGGCGAGCCCAGCGGGGGTGGGCACATAGGATGGGCCGAACTCATCCGCTTTGGGGGTGTATGCAATGTTTCTGGCTTGGGAGCCTTGGTGTCTGAGTAGGACTTTGCCACTCAGATGGGAGCCGAGCATTTATGCTGAGGGAGTAGAGCATGCCAGGGGGTGCTGTTTGGGGCCCTGCATGGACGGTGGGCGTGGCGGAGCCTAGAGGAGATGGAGGGAAGGAGATGGCCCCATGGGTGGGGCCAGGGGCAGGTCTCAGAGGCAGTTCAGGGTGTCCCCCCACTCCAAGGCATCTGATTCTAAGGATCTAGTAGGTCACTCCCTTCCCGAGGTGGCAGCTCTGAAGTGCAGCCGCTTGAGTGGCCAGCCTTCCGGGGAGGGGCAGTCTTCCCGTCCTCAGGGCAGCAGGGCCAGCCTAGGGCTCGAGGGAGGCAGCGAAAGGAGCAGGCGGGGAGGAGGCCGCGCCCTTTCTGTCATAGTCCAGGGGGGCTCTCATAGGAGAGGTCCAAGCACCAGGGCAATTGGTGGGCCCCGTGATCTGCAGAGTGTTCGGCCAAAACACTGAGTGGCAGAAATCTTGGCTGGGAGGTGAGGAATTCACAGGGCGTGAATGATTTGCCTAAAGGAAAAAGCAGAATGGGGGTTGCTTTTCAGAGGTGGGACTAGGCATGGCATTTTAAAAAGGCATGTTTCTACGTCTCATCTGATCTATGAGCGTATGTTGCTTTTCAATAGGAAAAAAATCCCACCTTCGTTCCACGGCTCTGTATTCAGAGCCTCTCCTGAGCCAGGACTTTTGGGCTGCTGCAGCAACTGGGGTACCGGAGCCGGGACGACGGCTCTGACCCTCCCTGAGTTTAACCCATTCTCCCAGGTACCGACGCCAGCCGGGTGCTCTGTGCATTCCTTCCGTGCTGGCAGTGACTCCTTCAGATGGGGGTAATGCATACCTACTTACAGAGGAAGAGCCCGAGGCTCAGAGCAGGGAGCCAGGGCGCACACTAAGGAAGCAGCTGGGTTGGGATTCAAGCCCAAATATGTTTGGCTCCAAAGACAGGACCCTTTGATGTGGACCGCTTTGGTCTTTGCTGAGCCTGCCCCTTCCTCCCTGAGTGGCCCTGGGAAAGTCACGTGGCTTCGCTGAGCCTCGGTTTCCCCACCTGTCAATTGGGGATGATGTAATTCCATCTCCCAGGGGCTTGCTGGGAGGAATGGAGATGTGAACACAAGTTACTCAGGACAGTGCCCGGTGGGGTGGCCACTGGCAAATGAGAGCTCAGGCCTAGGAGATGGAGTGGGGTTCCCTGCTCGCTACTCCCAGAAAGAAGTCATCTCTCCTCTCTGTGTCCAGTTCCTAGCTTCAGAAGACAGTTCTGCTCCTACTAATAATGACTGCTGTTTGGGACGCGTAGGGCAGGCCGGGTACTTCCGTGCACGCCATCTCACTTCCCACGCCATCTCACTTCCGGCTGGCTGATCTGAAAGCACTTGGCTCCACCCTTGCCCGGAGCACAGGACATTTGCCCTGCTGGTCCTGGGCAGAGCTGACAATCGTAAGCTCTCTGGAGTCCGTGAATAAGCAGCGATATTTCTGGAGGATTGCCGGAAGGTTGTGCTGTCCACCCATCCCTCGGGGGAGTCTGTGCTGTGCCTTTATTTCTAGCAGACCATTACCTCTGCCGCTGCCTATTTCGGTCCTGGGTGGAATTGCCCTGCTGAGCTCCGCTGTGGCCCGGTGCCACTGGCTCGTGCTGCAAGAAGGATGGTAGAAGGCGCAGTCCTAAGGAACTAGTTATCGTGCCCACTGGAGGAGGGTGGCTGCCAAGGAAATCGCTGGGAGACATTTTTCTCACCCTTAGAACCAGGAAAAGGGGGGTGATCATGAGTCGTTTCTTTTGGTCTTGCAGGAACGAGTTTGGGTCAGATTGTTTTTTCCTCTTCGCGCCGTCTGCTGGGACGCGCAGGGCCACATCCACACATGTGTCCAGGAGGCATTGGGGCCCGGCGGGTCCCGCCTCTGTGTGCCGCCCTCACCCTGGTCTGTGCCCGTGGGGCTCCCCCTTCAGGCTGTCCTTTGGGGCCCAGCCTGTCAAGCAGACTTGGAGCAGGTCTTGCTTGGGTCCTGGGTGCCTCTCCTCCCGGCAGACTGTGGCCTTCCGGGCATCCCGACAGATGTGGCTGACATTTCATGTTTCCATGGGAACGGAGTCAGACAGTAGCCAAACAACTAGCTGGAGAGGCTGAGGAGGAGCGAGCCTGTGCGCGGCTGGTGTGCGTGTGTTGGGGGGCCGGGGGGGGGGTCTGAGGCTGCTCTGGGAGCCCGGGGTTCTTGCTCGGGTTCCATCCGCTGGTGCTGGCCGCAGTTGCCTCCTCTGGGCCGTAATCACACCCCGTCTGCAGCAACTACATCTCCATCGCTGACATAATGTTGCACCGGGGTCCATCCATCTGCATAATCATCTTAACCTGCTCCCACAAGAGAGTTTAAAAGGTCTGGGCTGTTGGAAAATGACCATAAAGCCTGCACGCAGATACCTTTAGCAGCAACACCAGCATCTATCACGGGGTAATTACAGGCAGCGAACGAGGGCGCCAGGCCCCGGGTCTGGGAGCTGTTATGGGCCGCATCTGCTCTGACGGTTGAAGGGAAGGGAGGGAAACGCACAGGAAGGGCGTCTGCGAGGGGGGAGAGTGGCTCCTGCGGCAGGAAGAGGGCTTTCCTCCCCCGGGGAGAGGGCTTGGCTTCTAGGTGAGTGAGCCTTGCCCACGACTGTCTGGGGATGACCGGCCCTCTGTCCACACCTCTGGCGGGAGGCTGGCTGCCATGGTGACTGGGTTAAGTGATGCTTGCTTCTCTAGGCTGTGGTTTACTGACACTAGAAAAAGAATGCCCAGAACTCTTCCCTTCCTACTGTGTCCCTGGCCCCAGACTCTTCTTCTGACCAGCTGTGTGGCCTTGACCAAGCCCCTTCCTCTCTCCATGACTTGTTTCCTATCTGTAAAAGGAGGGGACTGGACAAGACGATTGGTTTCCAGACTTCATGCCGTGGAACGGTGGGCTCCCTAGAACCCTCAGGAGCTGCAGGACTGGGGAGTAGGGAGGGGTCCGCAGGAGACAGGACCCAGCTTCTCCACTCCAACCACAGCCGCCCCGCTTCGGCTGGCTCCTCATCTAGATGGTTTGGGAAGAACCGATTCCACTGCCCCTGGAAGAGTGGCAAACCCACTGGGCCCCGGGACCTCCCGGGCTCTCCAAGAGGCACACTGCGATGGCACTATTTTCAGAACACCGTAATTGGCCACACTCTTGGTAAGGTCTGTTCTGAAACTAACTTTGTTATGCTGAACCCATCCTCTCCTTCAGATAATTAGCGGACTCTGTGCAGAGGACGAGGCAGTGAGATCTGAGAGAGCATGGGGATGCCAAAGGGTCAGATACAGATCTAGCAAGGACAGCCCTTGAAAAAGAGTGAGAGCTGCCTCCGTTTCACCGGGCGTGCTCCTGGCGGAGCGGCTGCTGTGTAGAAGGGGCAGCTCCCTGGTTTTGTGGCACCAGAGTTGATTTCTTCCAGGTTCCCAGCTCACCGTCCACTCTGAACCCAGCCCGGCTCCCGACCTCTGGCCCACTCAGAGCCTCTGCCCGTCTTCCTCTGCCGGTCAGTTCCTGAGCTGTCAGGAGTGCCTGGCCGCTGCTGTTCTCCGGCTTTTTGAAATCTCCCTGTGCTTAGTCTCTGATCTCACTGCTACCTCCTTGCTTTCCTCTGGGGTCGAGTCCTCAGGCTCCAGAGACTGTAAGACTTTATATCTCCTCCTCATTTGCCAGACCTTTCAAGCTCGGGGGCTTCTCTAGGTCCCCGCTCTGGGGTCTGTGAAACTTCTGTCTTACCCTTGAGCTTTGTTTCACCCCAGGGTTGGAAAGGATGTGAGGACAGCAGGGCGAGCCTGCCAACCGGGTTAGCCCTGGAGCAGGGAGACCCCCGCTTCCCTGGTGTTCCTTGCTTGCCGGTGCACACTGGCCAGCCTTTTCTCCTTGGCAGCAGCTCCCAGCATGCCCTGAAAGCTGGGGCAGCTCTCCCGCCCAAGCCAAGCACTCTGCATGCGGCCATTTAACCTGATGGGGCTTCTCATCCCAGGCTGCACGCCTGCCATTTCCTAATTCAGCAGCCGCCTTCTGAGCTGATGTAAGAGGCCCTCTTTGTCTGTTGTCTAAAGGTTCTTCTGGAAACTTGGCCTTGGGTCAGTGGATGGTTCAGAAGCTAAGGGTGCCCTGGGCTAAAGGGTGGGGAATCCTTTGCTTACCCAAGCCAGAGTATAACCCCCTCAGGGCTGTGCCCGACCCGGTGGGCATGTAACCTTTATTTAGTTGACTAAGCACAAGTCCCACTTGAGAGGCTTTTGAAAGCAGAGCCCTTTGGGTTAAAGCAGAAGTGGGGGTGCTGGGCTCCTTTCCTGGAGTGCACTCGCCCTTGCCTCCATCCCCACGTGAGCTTGGACTGGTCCAGGGCCCTCCCTTCCTACTTGAGGTATCCAGGCTTCTGAGGTCCGGGGGGGCCAGAAAGGGGAAGTGCCAGGGCTGGTCCTGGAACCCAGTCTCGACTCCTGGGCCAGTTCTCGGTGTCCCGGCCGAGGCTGTGGTCCTTGGCAGTCACGTCAGCCAGAGGGCCCCGGTGTGGCTGTGGAGGTCTGGCTGTCACAGGGAGGCACAGAGAGGGTCCTGAAAGTGTTATCCCTAGAAAGAGTAACTTCCTGGGAGGCGAGAGGCTTGGGCTGCAGCCTCAGCGCTGCCTGCCCAAAGAAGACCCTCGCTGGGCTCCCCCTGTGGCCGGACCTCGGGGGGTTGCACTCTGGGGTCCCTCAGGGACTCCCTGCTCTGGGTAGCTCAGCACCTTTCCCGAGGACAAGGGAGAAGGCTGCAGGTGGTGGGCAGCAGCACGCGGCGAAGGACGCAGGGCCGGCGCCCGGTGTCCCTGGCTCGGGGTCTGGAGTGAGCAGTCTTGGGGCTGCCCGCCGCCCCTCCCGGAAGCTCCAGCCGGCGCGGTGAGTAAGCTTCGGGCCCTGACCTCCATTGCCTGTTCTTCCAGGGGACCTGCCGTTGACAAATGGCCCGCAGACCCTTCTTAACGAGAAGCGGGTGTGCACCATTGCCAAGCGTGCAAGGCAGGCAGCCTCCCAGGTGTGGCGGAATCCTTCTAGATGGGGCAGGTGTGCAGTGAGAGACGGGAGCCAGCTCGGCACCTGCCCTGGAGGGTGGGAGGGGCGGCTGCAGCTTGCTGGGGAGACGAGCAGCCTCTGCTGTCTAGCTCAGCAGCTGCCCTGGCAGCCTGGACACGGGCCCAGCACACGCCCTCCCTTCCAGCGGACCCTGGCATGGGGGGGCGCTCTCCAGGCCTCACCCCCAGGTCTCATGGGGCCACCCCCTCTCCATGTCTGCACGGCCCCTGCAGGGCGCAGCAGCTCGCTGCCTGCCTCCTTTCAGCCCTTGTTAGGGCACAGGGCTCCTTTCTGGGTTCTGACCCCCAAGAAGTCCCAAGGAGTCCCTCCCCTGGGCCCTGGCTCGTTCCCTGGGGGCAGGGCAGAAAGCAGTGCGCAGCCCGCCCCTCTCCTTGCTCTCTTCTCTCCAGCTTGGGGAAGTCCCTCCCGTTCACAATTCTTCCCAGATCTGCCTCTTGCTGGGAACCTGGTTTTCCCTCTCAGCAAACTCCCCACGTTCTTCTAATGGTTTTATGCTGTGGGAAGCCAAAGCCTGGGCCTCCTGCAGGCGTCTTCTACGTGCTGCAATCCTCTCGTGAATCAAGATGCACAGAGACAAGGAGCAGGGAAGGAAACCACAGACATTTCAGGAAGACAAAGACTCCAGGAGTCGCTGCTTTAAACTCGCTCCAGGTGCACCGCCCTGATGGACGCCGGTGAGAAGGAGAGCCTGCCGGCTCGGGTCACCACGACGGTCTCTGTGAAGCAAGAAGAGCTCAGACAAGGGCTCGATTCTGAGGTGCTGACCCAGTCCGTGGGGTGGGGACTGGTCAGGCTCCTGGCTGCGGGACTGGGAGCCAGTGGAATGTCCACCAGAGACCTTGGCCGTGAGGTGCAATGCAGAGAGAGGGTAGCCAGGGCCCAGCCAGCAGGTAGGAAGTAGAAACCCAGAGGTGAGGGGCAGAGATGGGGTCTGGCGAGTGGCTTTGGGGCACGGGAGTGGTGCTGCAGCCCCAGATGGGGCATGGTTTTGAAGTCAGCCTGAGGCGTTCTCATTTGGTCCTTAGGCCATAGGGAGCCATGGAAGGTTTTTCAGCAGGGGAGCGAGTGGTGAGAGAATTGCAAAGGGTCTTGAGACAATTTAGAGAGAAGAATGGATGATCACTGAGCTAAGAGTACCTGGAAGGCTTCTTGAAGGACTCATCCATCCATTCATTGAACAAATACTTACCTAGCACCTTCCAAGTGCCATATGGCATTCCACAAAGATGAACAAAATAAAATATCTGCCCTATGGTGCTGACATTCTGGCTGGGGGAGAGAGACAACAATTACTGAATTTATGAACTGCCAGCTGTGGCTCAGAAAGAAGAAAAATATAGCAGGGTAAGGAGATAAGGAGACTGAGAGGGCAAGGGAATGCTCTTTTAGCCAGAGTGTTCAGGGAAGTCTTCTTGGAGGAGGTGGCAGTGGAGCCGGGACCTGAGGAGAGCACGGGGGTTGAGCTATCCCGAGGAAAGCTGTGGGTCTGGAGAGCTAAAATGGACAGGGTGAGAGAAATGGTGTGAGCGAAGTCTGGGTGTGGGGATGGGGTGAAGGGGGGCCGTCACGAGGGTCGCAGCCCACCGGGCCTGTTGGCAGAGAGCTTCTCTGGGGTGGGATTGAGCGATGAGCTTAGGAAGAGGCGGTGCCACCCGCAGCAAGGCCGGGCTGAGCACTTCAGAAGGCTGCTGAGCAGGGGAGCAGGCCTTCCAGAACCTTCAGGGCGTGCCCAATGGACCAAGGGTACTGGGGAGGGGAGAAGGGAGGGGAGCTGGGCGGGGCGTGAGCATGATCAGAGAGCCCCTTGTGGCAGGGCGAGTATCAGGGCAGGGCGGACCCGGATCTTCTCCAGACCAAAGCTGAGATGAGCTCTGAGCCCCTCGCAGTGTTAGACTGGCTGCCCTCGCTCAGGGGCGACGCCTCCGAGACTGTCAGCTTTATATCTGCTTCTTTTTATCAATACGGGCAAATAATTCTCTAGACATTTATCATTTTAAACTGTCACAGTCCAGTGCCTCTCCCAAGGACCAAAATCAATACTGATCTTGGTTTGAATACTTTTCTGACAAGGTTCCTATTTGTAGATTCACAAGTAGAACTAATGTGTGTTAAAGCTATTCAGTTTGGCATTTTGCAGCTCCATTGACACATTAAATATAGGCGTTCACCACGACGATTAACCTTACAACTATTAAGTAATAAAAATCCTGCATACATATTTATTAGCTGAACAGGCTTCTTGGGCAAGATGCCTTCCCCAGCGAGAGGAAGTGGAGACAGCCGGAGAGACGCACGGTCGGGGGGATGTGGGTCTCCAGGCCAGAGGTCTTGGCGGGAGGAGAGGCCTTGGGACGGAGGGCCCGGGTGGACCTCTGAGGTGTTCGGGGTGAGCCTGGCTGAGCGCCCAGACCCCTCATTTCTGGCATCTCTGAGTGAGCGACCATGCTCTTCTGGGCCTCAGTTTTCTCCTCTGTATCACGGAATGGGACCAGAATCCGGGCTCCCTGGCCTTATAAAGTCCTGGCCTGCAGAAAGGAGGACGCAAGTTGTGCAGCACACGGGGGCCAGCAGACGCTGCTGCTTGCAGCCGGGAGAGACTGGCCCCGGGCTCGGCTGCTCCAGGCCCCGCTCTGCCCGCCCAGGGTTGTGGGATCGCAGCCGGCTGTCGCCTGCTCGCTGTAGTCGCCTGGGGCTCCGGGGTGGGAGAGCTCAGGCGGCCCTTTCGGGGCTGGTGCTCGGTGACTCTGAGTGCCTCCCCGGCTGGCTCGTCGATGGCTCCTGGGGGCTCTTTCCTGAGCCCCTGTGTGTTTCCAGGCACCCCCACATCCTGGATGGGGGCTCAGGGAGGCGCTGGGTTGACACCGGCCCATGTTCATGGCTCTTCCCGCTGGTCGGGGCCTCTGCTCGGCCCCTTTCTAATAACTTGCTTTTCCCCCACCTCTGCACCCCCCAAGCACGGGGGCAGGTGAGGGGGTACCTGGAATCGGCACTCTCAAGTTTGAACACCCTTGGCCGCCCCTGGGTTGCTGACCTAGCCCTCACCAGGCAGCGGTATTCACGTGCTCGGCCCAGGCCCGGGGCGGGGCGAGGGGGCTGGGGCAAGGCTATGAACAGGCCCCCCTGTGGGGAAGGGGAGATAGGATTCTCTGAGCAATTACAGCAGGGAGGTGGGAGAGGGCAGGGATCAGAGCAGGCTGCCTGGAGGAAGGGGCCTCCCCTCTGGGATTAGTATAACAAAGAATGGAGGTGCAGCAGGCGGAGGAGTGGAGGAGCCGCGTGAGAAGGGGAACAGTGCGGCAGCCAGGAGAATGCGCCTGGCAGAGCCCGCTGTGGGAGCACAGCCCCCCTGGGCCGGCTGCTGTGCTCCGCAGTCCAGGGCTGTGCTGTGCTCTCAGAGTGGTGGGGGTGCTAACAGGTCCACCCAGGATTAAAGGGATGGGTTCTGACCACCAGCTCCGGCTGAGGACATCTGGTGGCCCTGTCAGCCCTTCCGTAGATGTCCGAGGCCTGAGCCTTCCCTCCCTCTCTGCCTCTCTCGAGGTCAGACCTGCATCGTGGTCCAGCCTTCCCTGAAATCCTCTGCATTTTCTCTCACACAGGCGCTTCCCCTAATAAATTCCTTGCACGTTGAATTCCATCTTGTCGTCTGCTTCTTGGAGGACCCAGACTAACACAAGCAGGAAGTGCTTGAGGAACTGAAGAGGCTTCATTCTGACTTCAGTGCAAAGTGTGAAGGTGGGAGGCAACAAATGCTCAGAAAAGTTTTAGATGGAAAAGTGCTTTGTAAACGGCAGCGTGATGTGCAAATTTGGGGGGCCTGTGCTTATTGCTGTTGAAGGGCTTAGAAGTCACAGCCACCTTTTGCTGGAAACTGAATGTACATTTGCTATTTCATAAAATCCTCCCAGTGGGTCTGAAAGGAAGGGGTTCTTGTCTACATAACATTCCAGGAGACGAGGGCTTGGAGGTGATAGGCCCCTTGGCCAAGGGCCGTAGAACTTGAGGTCTGGGATTCGAACCCAGGCCTGTCTGACCACAAAGGCTACCTCAGCAGTTCCCAAACCTCTAAGGTGTCTCCACATTGTCCACGTGCTGATAGAGGATCGAAATCTGTTGGGTCCTCTGGCAATGGCTGACAGGATGATGCTCCTTTAGACTCGTTTCCTCACCCCAGGAAATATGGTAGGAATGGCTGCCCAGGGACTGCAAAGCTCCTTAGAGAAAATAATGACTCTCCAGAAGGGGTTGTACCATCCTTGCATTCCTGGGCTAAATCCACCTTGTTACGGTGTATACCCCTTTGAATATGCTCCTGTATTTGGTGTGCTAGTATTTGGCTGAAGATTTTTGCTTCTATAATAATGCACATGGCAGCTAAGAGGCCAAGAGAAATGTGGGAAAGCCTACAACAATGGGGTTCCTCTAAGACTCTTGCCCTTGCCTGTCTTTCTTCTGTACCACCGAGGGGCACATACTGGTTTTCTCATGGCCTCAAAAGGGAAAAGTAAGGAGGCCTACATTTGAGGCTGGCTCTTGCATTGCTGAGCAGCCAACATTTGACCTGGTCACTGTTTTGGATTCTCCAAGGTCCAGAAGGTCAGCTCTTGGAGGATAGCTACTAGTCCTTGCTGGTAGAACAATGGGGCCCTTGTCATTGTAGCAGGAAGAAAGATGCAGTCATGCTTTCTCAGACTGAGGGCACCTATGGGAGTTGGAAGCTCTTTTCTTGGAGGAAGTGCTGGGGTGGGGGCCGGAGGAGCCCAGGCTACGTAGACATGCTTCTGGTCGTCTCCACAAGGCGGTGGGTGGAACTTGCCATTGTCAGCTGATGAAATGCCAAAGCGTTCCTGGTTTTCCTCTGTTTCTATTTTCTATCTTGATAGAAAAATTGTGATTTTCACACTGTCACGAAACCAACAGGTCCCTGACATGTTTTTGTAATCTGTGTAGCTGATTTCCTCTACTTCTGACATTTCTATTACATTTCTGACAGTTATATAAAAATTTTCCTCTGGGAAGTTGAGGGGGGATGTGCCTCTCTCTCCACCACACCTGCCCGGCCCCCATACTAACTTACGTTGGACATGAAGGAAGAGGATGGATGCTTGTCTCGTTCCCGCCCCTGTGTTAGCTGCCAGCCACCTCCTGGGAGGGAGGAAGATGACGTGTACATCCAACAGATATGCGAGGGAGCCCTGAGAGGCAAAGGACCCGTCAAAAGTGCGAGGGTGGAGAGGGCCCCGGTCTAGCCTCTGCTGCTCGGGAATCCACAGGGTAAGGGGGCTTCATCCCGGGACTCCAAATTGGGCGGGCTGATTCCCGCTGATTCCCTCCTAGCCACAGATCACCGCGCTGAGGGAGAGAGATCTGCTACCCTGCTTGGTGCTGATGGCTGGCAAAAGAGCATAATGCCAGTTGCTGGCTACAGTGTGTGTGTGTTTGTGTCTGTGCTGAGTTCAGCATGTCAAGGTCACCATGCACGTTCACCTCTTGCAAGACACTGTGCCAGGCCCTGGGTGCCTGAGCCATGACCCCTGTGTTTTGTGTGTGTGAGTATTAATGCCACACTCAGAGATGGAGCACCTACTCTGAGCAGCCCTGTGCTTGTCCTTGGGGAGCTCAGACTGGGAGCTTGGGTGTCCATGGGTATGAGTGGGCAGCGCTCGTGGGGGGAGCTGGTGGGGGCTTGTTTTCATCAAACCTGGCTGGGGCTGCTAGGTGCCAAGGACAGTGCCTGTCTTCAGGATACCTGGGGAAAGAAGTGGTTGTAGAAGGGGGACACTGGTGGCTGGGGGAAGGGGGTGGGGACCACTATCCTGGCAGCCACTGAGTATGCCTGCCCGTGGGGGCTGTCACTGCCTTGCCGGGGGGCCTTGGGCACATCCTATGATCTCGTTATCGTGGGGATACAGAGCCCATTTAAGGTGGCTCTGAGGCCTCTAACTATCACCCCAGACACTGTGAAATCCTGGCCACATTGCAGCCTGGTCTCGAGACATTATTTGGGAGCCTCTCAATCGACTTAGCCACTGTGATTTTCCTGTCTCTGGAAAACGAGGTGTTGCCATGGTAACTGCCACATTACATGGTTCTGTACTGATGATGCCTCTGAGATACAGAGCAGCTTCTCAAAGAGATACACTTTTCAACATGTCATGTAGAATTCTGTCCTTGTTAGGGAAAATCGCATTTCCAGCAAAATGACATGCTTCTCCCGGGCTTGCAGACGCAAGGCTTACGCCTTTCTTAAACAAAGAATGTCATTCGCCGCCTCCCTCCTGGCTCCCTGGCCTGCCGCTGGCTCCCCGCCCCTCCCGGGCCCCAGCCCCTTTTACAGAAAACACGAAGCCGGAGACCAAGGGCCGGATGGGCTCAACTAGCCAGGGCCAAGGTGCCCGGAGCTGGCTTTCCCCTAGAGCGGAGGGGCTGGGGGGCAGGGCTGGGGTGGGTGTCTTGGTCTCAGGTTGCGCGGCTGGACAACTGGGAGGGTAGCTGGCCTGGTCCTCTGATGTCCCCCTGCTGGCTTCCCAGACATGGGCCTGATGTCTCAGGGTCACACGGAGAAGAAGGACGACTCACAGTTCAGCCTTACTCCTTGGCCTCAGTGCTACCAAAGGGCATGGGTGGTCATGTCCTCCGTGCACGCTGTGTGCTCAGCAGGGCCGCGCTGGCTGCTGATGCCCGGTGCAGCAGCGCTGTGGGCACCGAGGCTGAGCGCTTTGACGAGACAGGCAGCACATTCGGGGTGAAGCCTGACCTCAGCCCTGAAATCCTTCGTGTGACTTTCGATCGACTGCTTCCCCTTTCTTGGCCTCCTCTGCCATCTGTCAAATGAGCAGGTTGGGGTGCTTGCTCTCGGAAGACCCTGCTCCTAAAGTCAGAGAGCCTGCCCCCTACACTCTGCTGGTGGGTGCCAGACCCCACCTCTCATTTCAGTCTTGACTAGAGGAACTCTGGGTTCTGCTCTTTCTCAGATAGGGCTGATCCATTGACCACTGAATACTCCTATGAAGCCCGCACGGCGGGGGTCGAGCCCCTTCTTGGGGAACTCGCGACCTTTACTTTCAAGTTCAAATTAGAGGCCGCCCATCCTCAACTATTGCTCTCGTATATTGGCCTTCGAGGAAGAGGTGTGTGGACCAAGCTGTTGAGTGACCAGGGCAAAACCTTGATGGATTCAGGTTCATCAATGAATCGATTTATTCAACAGCATTTATTGTGGATCAGGATTTAATGAGTTAATATGTGCAAAATTGTTTGAAGAGTGCTTGGCACACACGAGTGATCAATACTTGTTAGCCACGCTGTAAGTCAGGAACTGCAGTGGATGCTGGGAAGGCTGGGATGATTGATGCAGCTGCTTCCCTCAAGGCGTCCACAGCTAGGGGGTGGGGTGAAGCAGTCTGGCAATGCACAGTCCCAGCACAGGGTGGGAGGGCAATGTTTCAACTGGCCCAGACCCGGAGTCGGAGAGAGTCCCCTTTGCTGTGTAAGGGGAACTCTTGCCGGCAGCCTGGCTCCTTAGGGCCACTTCGTTATTTTCTGTTAGAACAGCCTAAAAACGGAGACACTCCCCAGGAGTTAATTCCACAGCTCATGTTGGCCTCTCTCCAGGGAATGAGGCTGAGAAAGTTTTCTCCCTTTGGTTCCAAGGCAATCACATTGTGTCTGGAAAGAGCTCCTCCAGGGAGGGCTTTGCAAGTCCCTGGAGCTCCACGTGGGTGGCGAGGGACCATCGGGCTAACCTCTGGTTGTGGGCTGGTTACCTGAGAGCTGTGGCTCTGGGCAAGTGGGTCAGCAGTTGTCCCTTAGGTGCCAAGGGCCACAGGTAACTTCTGGAGGGGTGCTGTGTGGCGGTGTTGGGCACAGGAGCAGTTAAGAAATAATGGTGCTCAAATCAGTAATATAACTTTGTCCCTTAAGGAACTATAATAGAAAAAGATCAAACTAAATCCAAAACTATCAGAAGGAAGGAAATAAAGATTAGAGCAGAGATAAATGAAATAGAGAACAGAAGAACAACAGAAAAATTGAACAAAACCAAAAGTTAGTTCTTTGAAAAGATCAGCAAAATTGACAAACCTTTGGTTAGATTGACTAAGGTAAAAAAGAGTGAAGGCTTAAATCATCAAAATTAGGAATGAAGGTGGGGACATTACTACCAACGATATGAAAGTTAAAAAATTATAAAAAAACACTATGAAAAATTCTATGCCAACAAATTAGATAACCTAGATAACCCATTTCAGGGCAAATTCCTAAACACACACAAACTACTAGAAGTGACTCAAAAAGAAATAGAAAATCTGAACCAATGACAAGTAAAGTCATTAAAGCAGTAATCAAAAAACTCTCAACAAAGAAAAGTCCAGGGAAACGGACTTTGGCCCAGTGGTTAGGGCGTCCGTCTACCATATGGGAGGTCTGCGGTTCAAACCCCGGGCCTCCTTGACCCGTGTGGAGCTGGCCATGCGCAGTGCTGATGCGCGCAAGGAGTGCCGTGCCACGCAAGGGTGTCCCCCGCGTGGGGGAGCCCCACGCACAAGGAGTGCGCCCATGAGGAAAGCCGCCCAGCGTGAAAAGAAAGAGCAGCCTGCCCAGGAATGGCGCCGCCCACACTTCCCGTGCCGCTGACGACAACAGAAGCGGACAAAGAAACAAGACGCAACAAATAGACACCAAGAACAGACAACCAGGGGAGGGGGGGAAATTAAATAAATAAATAAATCTTTAAAAAAACAAAACAAAACAAAGAAAAGTCCAGCAGCAGGTTGCTTCAACGGTGGATTCTACCAATCATTTAAAGAAGAATTAACACCAATCTGTCTCAAACTCTTGCTGAAATTAGAAAAGAAGGAATTACTTCCTAATTCATTCTATGAGGCCAGCATTACCTGAGACCAAGCCACACAAAGTACAAGAAAAGAAAACTATAGACCAATATCTCTTATAAATATAGATGTAATCATCCTCCATAAAATACTACCAAACCAAATTGAGCAACATTAAAATGATTACATACCATGACCAAATGGATTTATTCCAGGAATGCAAGGGTGGTTTAACATATGAAAATCAATCAATATAATATACTACATTCATAGAATGAAGGAAAAAACCCACATAATCATTTCAATGTATACAGAAAAAAGCATTTGACAAAATCCAACTCCCTTTTCTTAATAAAAGCACCCAGGAAACTAGGAATAGGAATTCAGCAAAGTAGCATGATAAAAGAAATTAAGAAAACAATTCAGGAAGTGGATGTGGCTCAAGCAATTGGGCTCCCATCTACCATATAGGAGGTCCAGGGTTCAATGCTCAGGGCATCCTGGTGAAGGCAAGCTGGCCCGTGTGGCAAACTGGCACATGTGGAGTACTGGCCTATGCAGAGTGCTGGCCTGTTCAGAGTACTGCCCAGTGCAGGAGTGCTGCCTTGCGCAGGAGTGCTGCCCCGAGGAGGAGTGCTGGCCCACGTGGAGAGCTGGCACAGCAAGATAACACAACAAAAAGAGACACAAAGGAGAGATAATAAGAGATGCAGCAGATTAGGGAGCTGATGTGGCACAAGAGAATGATCACCCTTCTCCCATTCTGGAAGGTCTCAGGATAGGTTCCTGGAGCTGCCTAATGAGAATACAAGCAGACACAGAAGAACATACAGCAGGTGGACACAGAGAGCAGACAATGGGGTGTGTGTGTGAGAAATAAGTAGACAAATCTTAAAAAAAAAAAAAGAAAAGATTTCCATTTACAATAGCATCCAAAAGAATAAAATACTTAGCAGTAAACTTAAGGAATTGAAAGACTTATATACTGAGAACTATACAAGATTGCTGAAAGAAATTGAATAAGACCTAAAGAAAAGGAAAAGACTTCCCACATTCGTAGAGTGGAAGATTTAATATTGTTAAGATGGCACTACTACCCAAAGTGAGCTACAGATTCATTGCTATCCTTATCAAAATTCCAATGACTTTTTTTGCAAAAATGGAAAAGCCAATCCTCAAATTCATGTGGAATTGCAAGAGATCTCAGAATAGACAAAACAAAATTGAAAAAGAAGAACAAAGTTGTAGGACTTACATTTCCAGATTTGAAAACTTACTACAAAGCTACAGTAATTAAAATAGTATGGAACTGGTATAAGGATAGACATATAGACCAATGGAACAGAATTGAATGTCTAGAAATAAACCTGTACACCTATGGCTAATTGTTTTTCAACCAAGATGTGAAGACTGTTAATGGGAAAAGAATATAGTCTCTTTACCAAATGATGAACATTTGGATGTTCATGTAACTAGATATCTACATACAAAAGAATGAACTTGGACCCCTACAAAAATTAACACAGCATGGATCAATGGCCTAAATATAAGAGCTAAAACTATAAAACTCTTAGAGGAAGGTGTTGGAACAGATCTTCATGTTCTGGGATTTGGCAATAATTTCTTAGATATGATACCAAAGCATGAACAGTTAAAGAAAAAATAAATAGGACTTCAGCAAAATTTAAAACTTTTGTGCATTAAAGGACATTATCAAGAATATGAAAAAAATCACAGAAGGGGAGAAAATATTTGTTATTCATATACCTGATAAGTGCCTGGTATCCAGATATACAAAATCTCTTACAAATCAACAACAAAAAAGCTTTTGCCGGGCTAACTAAATTAACAAATGGTTGAAGGCCTTGAATAGTCATTTCTCTGAAGAAGATATGCAAATAGCCAGAAAGCACAAGAAAGATAATCACCATCAGGAGTCATTAGAGAAGTACAAATCAAAACCACAGTGAGATACCACCTTACACCTCCTGTATTAGTTAGCCAAAGGGGTGCTTATGCAAAGTACCAGGAATATGTTGGCTTTTATAAAGGGTATTTATTTGGGGTAGAAGCTTACAGTCATGAGGTTGTAAAGCTTAAGTTACTTCCCTCACCAAAGTCTGTTGCCACATGTTGGAGCAAGATGGCTGCTGGTCTCTGCGAGGGTTCAGCCTTCCTCTGACTCTTAAAGCTCCTTCCATTCTCAGCTGTAGGCTGGCATAGGCTTTGTCTCTCTCCCTGGATGGATTCTTTCTGGGCTCAGCTGCTCTGTTCTTTCCACAAGGTGAGCTGACTCACCTCTCTCTTCCCAGTTCTCTGCTATGTCTGTGGAGCCATCTCTATTCCTCTATGTTCTTCCCCTGTGTATTTATTTCCTGGGATTCCAGCATAAAAAACTAAAATTCTCTCCTTTGCTGTGTTGTTTTCTCTGTGAGTTCCCACCCCCTTGACTACTGATGTGGCCAAATCAAAGCCTTAACCATAATTTAATCAAGTAAAAGTAAAACCTCTGAATTTAATATAATCTAATATGCCCAGAGGAACAGAGAAGTTTACAAGCACAAGCAAAAATCTATTTTTGGAATTCATAAATATCAAAGTACCACACTTACTAAGAATGTTATAATAAAAATTATAGAAAATAAGTGTCGGCAAGGAAGTGGAGAAATTGGAAAACCTGTGCATTTTTGGTGGGAATGTAAAAAATGGCCTAGCCATTGTGGAAAACAATTCAATGCAGATTTCTATATGATCCAGCAGTCCCAATTCTAGGTATGTGCCCCCCAAAATTGAAAACATGTACTCAAACAAATACTTGTATACAAATGTTCATAGAAGCATTGTTTACAATTATACATCAACAGAGGAATGGATGAACAGGTTGTGTTATGTACATACAATGGAATACTATTCAACCATAAAAATGAACAAAGTGGACAAATCTAAAAAGCGTTATGCTAAACTAGACACAAAAAAGTATGGTTTCATTTATATGAAATATTCAGCAGAGCATATTATAGAGTCAAAGCATATTAGTGGTTGTCGGGGGATGGGTGGGGGTGGTAGGGAAGAGGAGGATTGACTGCTTAATTTGTACACAGCTTTCTTTTGGGGGTAAAGAAAATGTTTTGGAACTAGGTAGAGGTGGTGGTTGCACAACATTGTGAATATACTAAAATGCCACTGACTATATACTTTAAAATGGTTGGTTTTGTCTTATGTGAACTTCATCTCAATTATAAAAAAGAGAAAGAGAGAGGCTTGTGTCAGACACAGGGCCAACCAACTTTTTGCCTAGTCTAAGAAGGCAAATTTACATAAGAGATTCAGGCTCCTCTCCTTAAAAACAGTGATACTCAAAGTACGGTCCACAGACTGATGCTGGTCTATGATCTATTACTGGTCCATGAAGAGGTAAGGAGTTTGCATCAGAATGTAAACCAACTACAACTCTAAGTACAGCATTTAATTGAGCTGATATATATATATATACACACATATGTGGGTGTATGTATATGTATTTATTTAATTTTTGTAGCAAGACTTTCTCAATGAAGGAAGCAGGTGCATTCATTTCCATTCTGTTGCAAGCTTTGAATCTCATTGCAGACAAGCCCTTTGAACAGCTCTGCTCTAAACCTCCCTCACCATCATCCCAGTGTCAGATGGGACTTGCCACAGTGCTGCTTCAAGCCAAAATCACCTCTTTGTTGAACTCCCAGAATGTCCCACCTGCTCTCTCTGCCTCCAGTCTTGCCCCACCCCAACCCCCAAACTGGATCCAATGCATTCTCCACTCTGCAACTAGAATGAACTTTTATTTTTTTCCCACACTTTAAAAAATTAAAGTTAATAGATCTCAAAATATGCTACATTAAAAAACATAAAAAATATAAGAGGTTCCCATATAACCCACTACCCCCCACCATCATTTTTGTAAATTGTGTTTTTTTTGAAGATGTATACATCAAACAAAAAAATGTTACATTAAAAAACATAAGTTCCTGTATACAACCCCCCCATCATTGTGGCACACTCACTGGACTCGGTGAACACATTTTGGAGCACTGCTGCACCACATGGATAATAGTTGACCCTGTAGTTCACACTCTCCCCCAGTGCATTCAGTGGGTTATGGCAGAATATACAAAGCCTAGCATCTGACTCTGCAATATCATTCAGGACAACCCAAAGTTCTAAAAATGCCCCCATATCACATCTCTTCTTCCCTCTCCTTGCCCTCAGCAACTACTTTGGCTGCTTTCTCCACCTCAATGCTACAGTTTCTTCCATTAGTAGTCACAATAGTTTTATAGTAGTAAACCCATTCTAAACCATATTCTATTCCTCCATTCTGTGAACCCTCAGATGGTGATGTCCTCACCACCTCTAGATCAAGATGGGGCTTAGATTTCACATGGATGATGGATGCAATTCCTCTGCTTGCAGTTGTAGGCACTCTTGATTTCCTGGTGTGATGGTTGACCATCTTCACCTCCCTGTTAGCTGACCTGGGTAAGTCCAATGAAGGAGTAGGAGTTGCAACTCTGCTGAGGTTCAGGGCCCCAGCTGGTACATGGGCAATCCAGAGATTCAAGTCCCCTGAGTATGCACTATCCCTAACACCAACCACAGGTTCAGTAAAAGTGACACAAGAGGCATGTGTAGAAAGGTCATATCTGAGTCCAGCTCTATCTCTCTCAGGAGCAGAAATTCCAAAGCAGGGTCCTCTGACTTGGCACAGAATTCCAAATCCATGTGTCATGCCCAAATACCCTATGGATCTCAGTAGCCTTCAGGAGAACCAGCATCTAGAGTTGTATCTACTTTGACTCTCTCTGGGGTCCTGCTGAAGTGTGCATAAGTGTGACCTCTCTGATGACCTCCTGACTCTTTTTTGAAGACTCTTAGCCACATAAACTCATTTGTCTTTGCCATTTCCCCCTTTTATTCAAAGTCAAAAAGCAGTTTTTAACACTTGATCCAATATGTAGGCTGAGATATTCTGTCAGTATGAGTTGACCCTTTAATTCAAGGTCTCTTCCTAGTTGCATCATGAGTTTGTGATTGGTAGTAATCCCTAAGCACCAGGGAGGCTTATCCCTATGAGTCATGTCCCATGCTGGGGAGACGGTAATGAATTTACATTCTGAGTTTGGCTTAGAGAGTGGCCACATTTGAGCAACATGGAGGCTCTCAGGAGGTAACTCTTAGGTACACTGCAGCTCTAGGCCTAGTTCATATTTCAGACACACAGGCTCATAAGCATTGTCATCAGTATCAAGGGCTCATTATTGAACTTTGTTGTTGCACTTGGGGGATTATTGTTGTTCCATGGGGAATGTGACAGAGCTCCCCTGGGTAGGAACTCAGCACTCCCTCAGTGGATGTTTATAACTGTAACTACTATAAAAATACCCTACATGCATCAGAACATTTTTATGTCTCCTATATACATGCCCTGGAGAACTTGCCCCTACCCATGTGCCCCCCCTCAATAACACCCCGCAACAGTGTTCCTCCCCTGCCACAGTTGAACCTCTCTGTGGTCCAAAACTTCTTCAACAATGAAGTCTAATATATTGCCAAATTCAATTAATAGGAAATTGAAATATAGTGATGGGTTTAAAGTTTAGAAATAGAATATATAATAATTTAGAAATACTAAAATAAAAAAATAAATTGGTATATTAATAAAATGAAAAATATTATAAAGCTTTGTTTTTAATGTTTTGTCTGTCATCACTGTAATAGGTGCTGCCCTGTATGTACAGTGGCAAGGCACTTTCTTTCATTTTTTTCCTCAGTGTCTATATCCTTTCTTTTTTGTTTTCTTTCTAATTTTTAATTATGTCTTCAAAAAAGTTTTAGATCATAGTAATTCACATACACAATTCAGGGGACTCCCATATATCCAACATCAAACCCTTTTCCTCTTTCCCCAGCAATGGTCTTTTCACATGTTCATATTATATTTGCTATAGCTGATGTACAGATTTTGAAACATAGCTATCAATTATGGTTCCATTTTGGTTAACATTATTGTTTATATTTTAGACTGTACAAATTTCTAAATTTTTAGTTTCCTTATGTTTTACATTATGGCTTACATTTTAGCTTGTAGACTTTTATACACTTTTGGTGTAAGTTAACATGTCCTATCTCCATCATTGCATGATCTTGTGGAGCACTTCCATTGCCCCCCAGTTGCCCTGCTTTCATCTATTCTATTCCTCTCTCCCTCTCCCCTCAGGGCCCCTAGTGACAATCAATCTTCACTACTTGAGGGACCAGATTCACAGATACTGCAACAATGCTGAGGGCTTGACATACTAGACTGCCCTATCTAATTGGAACTGCTGATTCTCTCAAGAGACACAATTCCCTCTATTTGGGAACATCAGGTCTCCCCAGCATGTGGGTACAGCTTCACACTCATTGTATGGGTCTCCACCCAATGATATAACACACCATGATGAAAAGAGCACTCACACACTCCCTAGAAGCCTGCCCCTGTGCCAGATGCCCCCCCCTTAAGTACCTTAAACATGTCATCCTTCACTATATATTTTCTAAAGAGTTTTCTCAGCAGTATAGTTTCAACCATATACCTGACATTCTCCCATATTCAACTAGTCCCCCAGCCCTCTCCCCAATTCCTTGGGCCATCTGACCCATCCTCCCAACTCTAGCACCCCTCAAGCCCACAAAGCCCCACCCAAAGGTATCACCATGCCCCCATCTTACCCCTTCCTTGTACAAATACTTACCTCCAGCTTATCATAGACTTCACCCGTGTAGGTGTCAGCTAACAACATTCCTCCCTCCCCACCCCCCACCCCCCAATTCCTTTAAGCCTATCTTCCAGTCTTTAGCTCACTGAGACAGCTTGGTTTGCTTGTTTCATATCAGAGGTCAGTAGTATTTGTCCTTCAGTGCCTGGCTTGCTTCACTCAACATAAGGTCCTCCAGATTCATCCATGTTATCACATGCATCACCAGCATCCCAGTGTCAGATGGGACCTGCCACAGTGCTACTTTAAGCCTCTTTGTTGACCTCCTGGAGTGTCCTGCCTGCTCTGCCTCCAGTCTTCCCCCACCCCCACCCCCAAACTGGATCCAATGCATTCTCCACTCTGCAACTAGAACGAACTTTAAAAAACACAACTCTCATCATGCCATCTTCCTGCCAAATACTTTCCAGTGGGTCTCCATTACTCTTAGAATAAATTCCAAATGCCTTGCACAGCTTGGCCCCTCGATGCATTTCCCACCGCATGACTCACCTACCTTGCTTTTCATCTTCCACTCACAGGATTCCTTTCAGTTCTCTAAATGTACTGCATTTCTTCTTACTTCTGGGCTTTTGTCCAAACCGTTGCCCCTGCCTGGAATACAGGATAACTCCTACTCCTTCTTCATCTGAGAAGAAATCTTGAGCCCCTCTGCCCACGTGTTAGCCAAGTACCTAGAATTAATCAGCTGAATGACAAAGCCTGCTCCCATATAGTCTTCTTTTTTTCTCCCTGATAATGGAATCCCTCATTTTGGTTAGGCTCATGGATGCCCCAAATAAACACTTTTCCCAGCTGGGTATGACCATGTCATTATTGTAGAAATGGGATATAAACAGAAGAGCCTCTGGGAAATGTTCCTAAAAGGAGAGAGGACTCTTCTTCCAGGGCGCCTACTTTCTGCTAGCTAGAATGCAAATGTGATGCTTAGCGCTCAGGCAGCCCTCTTTGACTCTAAAGAGCAGCAAGAGAGAAGGTGCTAGGTCTCTGATGACTTTAAAACTGCTCCATCACTCTTCAGCTTTTTTTTTATAAGAACGAGAAATAAGTTTCTATCTTATTTAAACCACTGTTATTTTGGGGCTTTCTGTTAATCACATCAAGTCTAATTCTAATTGATGCAGGTGCAAGTAATTGAATATCTGAAAGTGAGGAAGACATTTTAGTGTTCTCCTTCAAGAAGTCTGGAGGTGGGCTGTTCGAAGGTTGGCTCAGCACCCCATCAGTGTGCCTGTAATTCTTTCCACCTTCTCCAGCAGTTCCAGACATCTCGCGCTCAGGATGAGGATGGGCTGGAAACGGAAACAAAGACATGTCTGTTTTTTATGTTGGAGGAAAATCCTCTCAGAAGCTCCCAGGCAGACTTCCCATGCTATCTCATTAAGCAGAACCCTAGCTGCAAGAGAGGCTGGGGAAGCGAGTCTGCTTTTTCAGCTTCTAGTTGGGAATGGCTGGTGGTTGGTCAAGCAATGGTGTCTTTTACTTTGCCCTTTTGGGTAGTGCTGCTTCTGATCCTGGACTCAACAGTCTTGTCCCTTGGCTACTCTCCAGGGAGGGAGCTCTGTGAGGACAGCAACTGCCACCAGGAGACAGTAGAGCAGAGCTGTTAGGATGCAGTGCCTGGAGCCACTCGACATGGGTTCAAATCCTGATTCTGCTCTTCTGCCTTGGCCGAGTTAACATCTCTGTGCCTCTTTATTAAAACAGGGGCAATAATTTTTACCTACTTCATAAGGTTGTTTGAAGATTAAATGAGTTCGTACGTATGGGACATCGCTTCTCAAACGTGGCTGCACTTGGAATCGCGTGGGGAATTTTCAACATTAATGGTGCCTGACCCCACCTGCAGAGACTCGGGCTCCAATTGATCTGGGGTGTGGTTGAGCACTTTTTTTTTTTAAAGCTCCCTAGTCAATTCTAATGTGCGGCCAAGGAAAGCACATGGTCAGCTTCGTGGTTTTGTCCATCACTGTGGCCCGGTTCTGAGCCCAAGACCCAACACATAGTGGGCCCTCAGCATTTGCTTGTTGAACGAGTGAATAAAAGTTTGGGGGCAGTAAGAGCTAACTGAGGTCATCTGATCCAGCCCTCCGGCACCGGGTGGCCCCTCTGCCCACTCCGGCTGGCCGTGCCCGCTTCCCTCCTCAGTTGGAACAGCCGGGGACCTCAGGGTTGCTGCTGCTTCCTGCTCCCAGGCAGGCTCCCCCAGGGCCTGTGCAGACCAGCCCCTGCTCCTCCCCGGTCTGCAGGGAGGGTGGAACCCCGCCGCGAGAGGATGACCCACAGAACCCCCGCGGGTGGACTGGGCATCCGCGGAGCCAGCTCAGGCCACCCGTCCTCCGGCTTTGGTCCCAGCTGCAGAGTCCCTGGGGGCTGCGGCTGGGGCCTTAAAGGGGCTGCTGCCCCTTTTGTGGGTGCCATCCAGCCTGGTGGGATAGATTTCTGCTGCAAACAGGACCCATCTGGGAGAAGCCCAGGTGCCATGTTTCGAACAGCTCTGAAACTTAAAGCTCAGAAGGCTTTGAAATGCAAATATTTTGAAGGAAACATAAGGTAAACATGAGTGCTTATTTCCCCCTGATGAAAACAATATGCTGTTTGCGCTGAAATGTAAATAGGGCCTAGTTCGCTTTTAAGGAACGCCACGGCTCATATTTTTAGGTCTAGGGTAATATAGTTCCCAAAAATACCTGCATCGGGCAGCCCGCCTTCCCACCCCGCCTGAATCCGCGCTGCCTTTTTCTTCCGGGGCTCTCCTCTCCCAGGTCTTGCTATCTTCTCCCATAAATAATCCAAACCCACCCCCCCTCCCTCCAGTCTGGAATGCCACACTCCCCCCTCTGCAACCCTAGTCTAATTTTTTCCAATCCTCTCAGAGTACTTGGGAGTTCCTTTTGGGATAGAATTAGGGGGAAAAGAGCTGTAGCCAAAGGCGCTTCACCGACTTGAAAGAGATTTTATGGTGCATTGAGTTCTAATCAACTTTAATAAGTATTTAATGCAGGAAGAAGACTCTGCCCCCAGCCCTGCCGCCCCGCCACGTGTGCGTGTGCTCACGCCCCCTGTTGGCCACGCGAGAAAGGACAGCTGTTAGGGCCCCGAGGTTTGGGTGGGCGCCGCGAGTGACAGCTGCAGAGAAACGAATAATTAGCGATTTCAACCCCTGATAATGAGGAACTCCATGATCCTTCTCGGAGCCATTAGGAGCATCTATCTTATTAATGATCCTGCCCGACAGCCGTGGGCCCAGGCGCCCGGCTCCTCTCCGATGGGGCTCTTGCTCCTCATTTGTGTGCAGAGGAGTGGACATGGGAGCTGGTCATTTTTCATCCCCGCCCCGCAGAGGGGCTTTGGGCTTTCTGGGCTGGCTGCCCTCCTGGGACTGAGCTGGAGAGCCGCCATCCGCTCTCCCGCACCCGATCCCACCGAGCACCCGCACTCCCCGCAGCCGAACAGAGAACAAAACACACCTTTGGGGGTTGCCCAAGGGCCGCAGAGGGTGCTTTCACCTGCAGTGCCATCTCTTTCCCCTCCCTGCCGCTCTGCGTACTTGTGCAGAAGCCGGATATTGGGGTTCAGGGTCTAATCCAAGTTCACACAGTAGGGGCCAGTGCCAGGTCCGAATGCCTGTTTATGCCTATTTTTTTTGTGGGTCTTCGCGCTGCTCTGTGCTGACCTGGAATGCATTCAAGGGAAAAGCAGCCCTTGCTCACTGAATTTTGTCAAAGGCAATTCTTAAGCTAAGAGCTGCAGAGGGACTGTCCACAGGCTGCCTCTGCTCCACAGATATGAATGTTCGACCTGCACAGAACTTACTATTGGGAAATGCCATAAAATTTCAGGTATACCAAAAAATTAGAAATCTTGGCCATGCTAAATTTATAATGCCACATGCTAGAACTCAGGAGCAGGGGCTTTTTTTTTTTTTAATTAAAAATTTCTTCTCCCCCTCTCCCTCCCTCCTGTTTTTGCTGTCGGTGTCAATTTGCTGTGTGACCTTCTATATCTCTTTCTCTTTTTGTCTTCTCTTTTCTCTCCTCTCTAGGATCCACCAGGACTCGATCCTGGGGACCTCTGATGTGGAGAGGGGTTCCCTGTCAACTGTGCCTCCTCAGTTCCTGGTCTCTGCTGTGCTTTACCTTGACTCTCCCCTTCATCTCTCTTTTGTTGCATCATCATCTTGCTGCGGGACTCACTTGTGTGGGCACTGGCTCACTGCATGAGCATTCGGCTTTGCTGAGCAGGCACTCAGCTCACCATGTGGGCACTGGCTTACTGTGTGGGCACTTGGCTCACTGGGTGGGCACTGGCTTACTGTGTGGGCACTCGGCTCACTGGGTGGGCACTGGCTTGCCAGGCAGGGGGGCTTTCTCTTCTTTTTTCTCACCAGAAAGCCCCAGGGATCAAACCTGGGTCCTCCCAAAAGGTAGGTAGAGGCCCCACCACTTAAGCCACATCTACTTCCAGGGGCAGGGGTTTTTTGAGACAGTTCGCCACAGGCTCCACCATCTCTATTGCCCTAGCCCTGCCTACTTTTGCTCATTTATGTTACTTGTCTATTCCTATACATGTCTGAGTTTTTTTAATCTTGTGTAATAGTGAATCATTTAGACTTGTGATTTTCGAATATTATTTTATCATAGATTGTTTTATCTCAAAATATAAAACAAGTTATAGGGCATATTGTAGGTAAAGGTAGGCAAGAACTTGGAACCCCACTCATTTAGATCCCTCCTTCTACCCTAGTAGCCCTTTGAAGCTTATGGAAAAGTACCAGGGCCCTACAGAACACAGTTTGCAGATGGTTTTCCTTGAGAACAATTAAGTAGCAACATGTCAAGGATCCCCATGAAATGTGAGAGAAGATGTCTTGCCTGGAGAATTCTTGGAAACCAAGAGTATCCGAACTTGAGAAGCCCTTTGAGAGCACTGTTTTCCAGAGGGTAAAACAAAAGTCTGGAGAGGATGACTGGCTTGCCCATGTTCACACAGCAAATGAGCGAGGCAGTGCTCAAAGCTGTAGGTTGGATCTTCTTGTTAATCCTTTTTTCCCAGAAGAGCCTCAAGGGCTACCAGTATGAGCCCAACCTCTAACGCCCAACCCTGGCCTCACACCAGCACTCTATCTCCCATCTTGGAATCACAAACTTTTGGGGCAATGAACACTAACTCCAATTCACTGAGCAAGCAGAATTTTTTTTGATATGAGTGATGCTTCTAAATTGTGGTTTGTCCCAAATTTGGAGCATCTTTGAAATGTGGAGCATCTTCTTGGCATATTTACTCAGCTGGTGATAAATAATGCAAAAATTATTTGATATAAAATGTATACACATACACCTATAAAATAGAAGAGAATGCAACGTTTACTTGAGTCTTCAAAATAGAATATGGGGTTTGGGGATTATAATGTTGCTTTGGATAATAACTCCTGATGTTCTGAGTCAGAGGTCATCAAACCCTATAAAGGGCAAATAGTAACTTTTTAGGTAAGTGTTTTGGTATAAATTTTACAACAACTCTGCTGTTCTAACTCAAAAGCAACCATAGACAACATATAAAGGAATGAGTGTCTGTGTTCCAATAAAACTTTATTTTTCAAAAACAGATGGTGGGTTGGACTTGGCCCACAAACTATAATTGTCTTGCTCTAGGTCAATGTGGGCACTCGAGGTCAATGTGGGTACTCAGCTTTGTCCTTAGAGGTTCCTCAGTGGATAAATGTGAGAGGCAGTGTGTAGGGTGGAGTTGGCAAAGGGGTTTCACTTCATTAGCCAACTCCAGTTGATTGATACTGTCTACTTGGAGAGCTATGCTAAGATTCTGAGGTTGGGTCCAGGTTCAGTGGAACAGAGCGCTGTGATCAATTGGTGATGTCTGCCAGGGGTGATGTAGGTGGCTATAGCAGTACATATGCTATGTATCAGCCATTCCTAGAGAAGAGAAATCTCAGTATCTCCTTATTATCTCAAATTTTGCCCTCTAACTTGTTCAAGCTATATGACTTTTCTAAGTTCAGTTCATATTAACTGCTAGAGGAGAAGGTGGGGAGAAGGATCTAGTAAAAAAAATACTTATCTTTCCTACTCATTTTTAAATTTCAGGAGAGTGGAATCCAGGTCACCATGTATGAGATCTTGGAGTTGAGGAATATCAGTCCGCATTACCCAAGTTAGTAAGGGAGCGCTTCCCTGAGGAGGAGCTAATCAGCTTCTTGAAGAATGGGGCAGGATGGAATGAGTAGAAGGAAGAGGAGGGGACCTATCAGGAAGCAAGGGGTGGAATGGAACATGAACTTGTGCTTGAGGAGCCCTGGGGAGGTAGTGCTGAGGGCCCAGTCTGGTACCTGACCTGGGGATACAAATAGACCTGGTAGCAGCAGGGCCCTTATAGTCCCTGCACGGGGAAATGACATTGGGAAATCTGAATTATAGTCAGTTGAGCAGAGACGGGTATCAGAGGTCATATTCCTGTTTGGGGCAGGCTGTTCACTGCAGGGAAATGGGCCATCTCCAGGTACACACACCAGCCCATCACACAGAGCACCGGGGTCACACTTACCTTCCTACTTCCAGGCACCAAGCAATCAGCCAAGGCCAGAGAAGTGGAGCCCTCTGAAGACAAGGCAGCATCTGCAGGAGTCTAGTGGACAGAGGGAGAAGGATAGTAACTTCTAGGGGATGGAGGATGTTTGGAGAAGGGGTTGTTTTAGCTAAAGTGAACAGAGCTTTCACGGACCTCCTTGTCGGGGGTGATACATGTGGCTGTAAGGAAAGTAAGCATCCACTAGGAGCTTTGGAGTCCATTTGGCTGGCCAGGAGCTGATGCTCTGGTTGAGCTCCTTCACAGCACGGAAGAGACACCTGCGAGCACTGGGGCTGTGACGTTCATGTGCTTTGCCCATTGAAACCCATGGGATGGGAAGCACAGAGCCCATTGTCAGAGGAGGAAGCCAAGGTGGAGTAGAGAGAAGTGACTTGCCCCAGCTAGTGAGGGGCCATGTTCATTTTTAAATTTAGTTCCTTTGACTCTGGGTGCAGTGCAGTTTCTAGTGTAATCAGTTAATTCAGTTATTAGATAGGTAATGGACAGGGGACCAAAAGGGAGGTGAATGACTATATTAGTCAGCCAATGTGGGGGCGGTGATGCAAGCACTAGAAATCTGTTGGCTTTTATAAAGGGTATTGATTTGGGGTAAAAGCTTACAGTTACAAGGCCCTAAAGGGTCCAACTCAAGGTACCACAGAGGTACTTTCTTACCTAAAGTCTGTTGCCACGTGTTGGAGCAAGATGGTTGCTGATGTCTGTGAGGGTTCAGCCTTCCTCTTCCTCTTAAGCCTCTGAGGACCCAGCTCCTTCTGATCTCAGCTGGAGGCTGGAGCGCTCGTTTCTTTCCAGGCCCTTTCAGCAGCTCAGGGTTCTGGTCTCTTCAGCTGCAAACTATCAGGTGAATGGCTCAGCTCTCTTTGGGACTCCAGGATCAAAGTTCTCTCCTCTGCTGTGTCTACAGAGCTCTCTCTAGTCTCTGTTCTTGTGTGTATTTTCTTCTGTGTGAGTGTCTGTTTATATAGCCCACTAAGGGAGTGGGTTTTCAACCCTGAGTTGCCTTAAAGATGTGGTAGAATCAAAGCCCTAATCTTGACTTAATCAAGTAAACCTTTGAATTTAATACAATCAAAGGGTTTCATACCCAGAGGAACAGACCAGTTTACAAACATAATCTGTACTTCTTTTTGGAATTCTTAAATAATCTCAAACTGCCACATGGCTTTGCAAGTGAAACCCTAGAAATATTTTCCTGATTCGACTTCTGGACCATAGTGGACTCCTGTCAGCGTCTGCTTTACTGTATCTGGTAAGCTCCCTTATTTCTTGGTTGTCTGGGCTGGAGATGGCCACTTGACCCAAGCCGAGACCATCAGGATGCCTTTTCCCTTCTGGTCGCAGATGGTTGCTTCAGGGCGGGCATTGCACCCAAGCTGGGCCCATCAGAGGGCTTGCCTGGGATTTTTGAGACGCAGCTGCTAAAGTGGATCCAGGTTCTCTCCACTCTTCAGCGTCTGGGCTGGTAGAAGGCAGGAGCACTAAGCTCCGTGATTCCTGCCATGTTGGGGAGGACCTGCAGGGAGACAGATGAAGCCCTGTGCAGAGCACAGCAGAGACGAGAGGTGGAGAGGAAGGTCCCACTCCAGCTCCGGCTCCTGGTCTGAGAGCCAGTTGCTTCCTGCCTTGCCCCAGGCCCATCATCTGGCCCTCTTTCGGATTCTGTGAGTGAATGAATTCCCCTTTTGGCCTTGGCTTGTTTGAGTGGGGTTTCTGTCACTGGCAACATGAGTCTTGACTGACACAAGGCCCATGTGGAAGCATTTGCCATTCATAAGAGCATGAAATATTTACAGGACTCCTCCTGCGGCACTGGCGTTCTGTGCAGCTGCAAGGGCTCTGGGTAGGCGGAGTGGGGGAAGGCAGGCTCTGCTCTGAGCTCTGGGGTACAGATGGGGCCAATCTGGAGGGGATAGGTTTGAATGAGCTTGTCACAAACTCTCGGGGATGTCACCCCTGGGTGTCAACCAGCCTATTCTGCCGGGGCTGGACGCATGACCTCAGAAGATGATTCTGGTTCTGACACCTTATGCCTTCACCTTGGAGGGGGAACATGACCATGCCCCGATCTCAGGGAAGGGAATTCCTGACCCCTTGGCCAGAATAAGGCCAATTTGACCTAGGTTCATGGATTAGTCCCAAGTGCCAAGAGCACGTACACAGGAGGAGCTTCACATTGTGAGCTGAGTGAGTGAATGAATGAAGAGATGAATGAATGAATGAGTGCTCAGATCCTCTGAGCTCATCTGCTCGAAGCTGTGGGGAAGGACGCAGCTCCTCTCTTGGAGGTGTCTGAGCAACTCTGGCTTCCACTCTGCTCTCCTCCCAGAGCCTCCCCAGCCTCCTCCTCCTCCTGAGGAGGAGCAGAACACACAGGAGGAGGACCCAGGCCTGAGGGCAGCCCCTCCCCACCTCTGAGCCCAGTGCTCCCCTCCTTCCAGGAAAATCTCTCCTGGCATCTTCCTCCTGCCCCTGAGCCCCCAAATCCCAGTCTCTCCCTCTCTCTCTTCAGCCATGGATCCACCCCACCCTTCTCCCTCCCACCCCAAGCATCTGCCCAGCCGATCCTGTCACTGGCACTTACTGTCTTAGAAGACACTCAGTAAATGTTTGCTGAAGGAATGTGAAATGAATGAGATTAAGCAGATATGCTTATCTTGCTCTCGCTTGAGTGAGCCTGGTTGGCTTTTAAAGAGCTCTGCAGCTCACAGGGGAGGCAGACACCCCGCCGACCGGAGTGAAGAGTTCACAGAAGTGCGGGGCTAGACGGAGGTTCAGGGCATGTCAGGGAGACACTCTCCCTCAGGGACCAGAAGAGGCTTTCCCCGCAGGGGTGGCATTCACACCGGACCTGGAGGGAATGAGCAGGCGCGTACCTGGGCAAGGAGCCTGTAAACCTGTCAGGATGCTTTCAGAATAGCAAGTGACAGAAAGAAACTTATCTCAAACAGAGGCTGGGCAGGCTTTCAGGGCGGGTTGATTCAGCGACTCCACGCTGACACCTGGGACTCAGGTTCTGTCTCTCTCTCCATTCGGTCATCCACAGTGTTGTTTTCATTCCACGGTCAAAAGATGGCTGGCAGCAATGACGGGGGCCAGGTGTGTCCTTGTTTTTGTCTCATGGGAAGAGAGAGAAATCACTCGTCCACGCATGCATTATAATTGGATTGGGGCAACTTTGGAGAAGAGCATGTCCCTGGACCAGGGACACTCAATGCCTTATACTGGTCGGCTTAGACTCAAGGGGCCCACTCCTGGAGGAGGAGCTCAGCTTCCCCGAGCCCCTTGGGGGAAGAAGGGGTGTGGGACAACGGGGACCGAAGGCGGTTAGGCAGGGAAGGGCGGGATGTAGGCACTGAAGAGGGTCTGGCCGGGGAGGGCCCTTCTGGCCGAGGGAACAGTACATCCAAGGTTTGGTCTCAGGAAGGGGCACAGGGCGTTTGGGGGCAGGTGAGCAGTCAGGCCATGGGGACCGCGAAGAGGGGCTGAGAGGGAGAAGCCCGACAGAGCTGGGTCTTGACACCTTGCCGAGGAACGGGCTGTCCTGTCTCGGTGACGGGAGATGGGAAGGAAGCGTGTCGGGGGGGGGGCCCCAATCCACACCTCCCTCGCCCACTCCTGACGCTCCCCCAGCCCCCCTCGGGGCTGGACGGTGTGTGTCAGCTTGGCCAGGGCCGGGGCCTCCCCTTCCAGGACCCCCTTCTCTGTGGGGTTCTCAGTTAGGGTGGGCCCCGAAGTGAGGTTGCGTGAGATTCAGAAGGTGGGGCAGAGAAGCGTTTGTCATCCCCGGAGGGGCGTGGTGGCTCGGTGGATGACAGGCGGGCACAGGGCCAGCCAGCACCAGCTTCAGAGCCTCGTCCTGCCTGCTGGCCTTGCTGACCGGCTCCAGGCTCGGGCAGCGCCCCGGGGGCAGCAGCCTCCACCCCACCCCCCACCCGCTCTCCCTTCGCCATTGACTTCAGCGGGGTTTACCTGCCAGCCCCTGCCCACCTGTGCCCGCGTGGCAGGCTCTCCTGGCCATGACCTTCTCTGATCTTGACCGCGACCTACCCACTCCCCCACCTTCGCGGAAGCTCGAGAAATGCAAATCCTAGAACGAACTCCTAATTCCCTTAACACTAGCCCATGTGACCTGAGATCCTTGAGAGCAGCCAGTAACGGCTAATGCCATTTCTCTCAGGCTGCACAGCGTGGAGGGACGAGCAGACCCTGCTGGTTCAAAGCTTGCTCCACCACCTACCAGCTGTGCCATCTCAGGCCAGTGCGGCACCTCTCTGTGCTCAGCTGCCTCTCCTGGGTTGTGGGAATGATCAGAGGACTTACTTCGCCGAGTGGCTGGTTAATTTGAGTTAACAAGGTAGCGCAGTGAGTGCAGTGGCTGGCACAGAGTAGGTGCATGCACGGCTTAGCTGGTATCACTATCACCTGCTTGGTGTTACAGGCAGGCACCAGTGTTTTCGCAGGTGTTAATTCATCGAATTCTCCCAACAATCCTGTGAGAGGGCTGTGCTATTAACCCCATTTACGGAGCCACAGAGAGGCTATTAGGTTGGAACATAGGAAATTGCTTGTTTTGTAGGTCAAAATACTTCTGTAGCAGCAATTTCACGGGGCTCACTGCTAGTAAGACTGGGCAATTTGCCTAAACTCTGCAGCTTGCACATTTACTGGCACCTACTGTGTGCCAGGGAGATGGTGCTTCCTCAGTTATAATACAGAGAGATGGTTTATGTTACAAATGCCATGGGCACGTGAAAGAGGTGGCAATGGATTATTTTAAATACCTGCCCCAGCTTCTCACCTCTGCTAATTCCTTCAGTCTCTAGAATCACCTCCTCCAGGAAGCCCTCTCTGACCTTCCCAACCAGAGGAATCAACATGTGTGAGGGCACAAAGGCAGAAGAGGCCTGGGTTGGGGGGACAGTGGGAAGTTTCATGTGGCTGGGGTGTCAGGTGCACTTCTGGGGAGAGGCCGGAAAGAGGGACCTGAGCCAAGGGGGGCAGGCCTCCGAAGCAAGGCGTTTGGAGGTTTAGCGCCATTGTTTGCATGAGACTAAGCCTCCAGATCCAACTCTTCTCCCCCTTGAAATGCCTCTGAAATCTGTCCTTCGTCTTCGCCTGAACTTGGGCCTGCTGCATGGGCACGTCTTGGTTTGGGTGCAGCATGAGAGCCTGGCACGGCCGCTCTCTCGAGGCGAGGCATTTCTGAGCCCGCTGGCATCTTAGAAGCTACGTCCCCACTCCTGCCTGAGCCCCTGGGGCCCTGTAAGAGCGACCAGGCCTCGGCCCTCAGCTCGGGGGGCCTCCAGCGGCCCCACCTCCGACCTGGGCTTTGCGTGCGCTGCCCTGCCCCTGCCACCCCACTGCTGCCGCCTCGGCTTCCCTCTCCCTCCGCCCCATGGCCCAGCCCGCCCACCCCGTTCTGCTCTGCACTTCTGGCTCCGGGGGGCAGGGAGAAGCTCCCCGTCATCAGGGGTGGGACCAGACAGAACGTGCCCAGAGTCGCCTTTGCCGGTGGGCTTGCTTGGGGCTCCCGAGGTCCGGTGGGGAGCAGGGGTGAGGAAGCAGGGGATGGGGGTCTCGTCTCCCGCCTGGGGGCAGGAGCTCGGCTCCACTGACCCAAGCTGGGCTGCCCCTTCCTAACTGGTTTCCTCTTCTGCAAAATGGGCTTGACGTAGTCATACCCGCCTCACAGGCAGTATGTGCTGGGAAAAGTTCAACAGTTGGCTCGGAGCTGAAAGGCGGCTGGTATTTTTGTTTACTTTAATGAGTAAGGTAAAAGTGAAATGAAGATGCGTGCAGGAGCTTTTCTTGTGAGTCTACAGCGTGTGCGATTCCTTTGCTGAATTGGCTGACAGGGTTTGAATACCCAAAAGCCTTCCTCAGTTGTTTTGTGCTAGTCACAATGTAATGGCTAAAGACACAGGCAGGCTTACAAGTTTCATTTGCATTATTAATATTTTTGCCACCACTTTCATAAGTCTACAAAGATGAATAAAATAGTAAGTCACGCCCAGATTTGTGTGCCGTTTTCCTTTGTGACATCACTGAATGTGGAGTTGGGAAGAGATGCGTGTGAGCAAGCTATTAAATAGTATTTTCACCCTACAGAAGCCATAGAGGTAATGAATTTAAGAGCATAGATAACAATAAATTGCAGTCAAATAATTGAGAAGTGTGAGTTTTGAGTTTTTATTACTTTTGTTTGTAATATAATTTTTAAAATTGTGAGTTTATGCTGTTGGATTTTTAATGATAGCTGTGTTTAACAACCAGCTTGTGTAATTCCTAAAAATTTAACAATTGGCTCTTGTGAGTTGGTGGGAGCTGGTTCTAGTGTACTACCCCATATTTGTGGGTAGATTTCAAAATGTCCGGCAAACCCTGGCAGATAATAAGTGCTCAATAAATGTTAGCCATTCTTGTTTTTATTCATCACTTTTATTCTCCATTGGGACTTTGGTGTCAGAAGGCAGGAGTGGCTGTTAGGTGTAATTTTCCCCACTAAATTGAGTTCTGCCAGGGAAGGGACCTGGTTTTATGCAGTTCTTTGTTTCCTTCCACATCTAGCACAGGGCCTGGCATGGGGAAGGTGCCAGGCAAATGCTTTCCAAGCTGGCATTCTTCCTCCTTGACCTCGCTGGCATGGCTATTTCAACTCGGCTGACCTACGGCCATCTCCAGATCCTTCTTGGCATCACAAGCTGCGGCCACTGTCAGGTGGGCCCTTTGACTTCCCAGGGCCTGTCTGGAAAATCTCATAGGAAGGTGTATGTGTGGGAAGCTCTGGTTCTCGTCTGCTGACCCGGCATAGAAGACTGATTTTCTCCTCTTGCTCCCTGCCCCTCGACGAGACCAGGATGTTTACACGTTGAGCTAAAACCCAGTAATGCTGGCTTTGAGGCAGCTGCAGAAAGTGGGGCTTGGCTCTGCCAGCTTTATGCAGGGAAAGCCACATCCCGTCAGAGCTAAACACTGCCCAAAGCCTGCTGGGGGAAGGCTGCACGTGGAGCGCCGAGCAGAGAGGTTTGCCCAGTATCTGATGAAAATAGCACGAATGCGCGTTGTTTCAGCCACGAACAGTTATTGAGCAGAGATCATGGGCCTGGACTGCGCTCTCAGCAAGTGCCGTTGCTCTCAGGGAGCTTGCACTAGAGTAAAAAGAAACCAAGAGCAACTGCTAGCGTATTTGGAGGGTTGTCCCTGGGCACTGCGTTGAACCCCCTTCACCCAGTTCCAGCAGCCTCAGGTGAGAGCAGGGGCATGTTGGAAAAAGCTCGGTGGAGAGGGTAGTGCTTAGTGTGTCTTTGTAAGGTGGGCAAGGGAGCGTGTGCTGGCGGCATGGGCAGAAGGGGCAGGAGTGTGGACAGAGGCAAGGAGGTCCAGAAGGGACTGGCAGATGCAGGCGGCCCAGCCTGGCTGCTGGCTCGCGTGGAGGGCCTCGGGTGGCTTGGCGAGAGTGCTGGGCAGTGACAACTGTTAAGGGGCTCGTCGCTAAAGGAGCTGTTCAGGAGAGACTGAAAACGAACGGGGCCCAAAATGAAGGAAGACAACAGGCTAATGCTGCCTGCCCCAGACTTGGTTGCAGGCCACTCATTTGCAAGGTCTTCTGAGAGCTGACGTGGGGGAGCAGAGAGGAGGGGGCAGGGAAGGAGGGGAGGCCCATCAGCAGTGCACTGCTGCGCCGCCTGCCGCTCTGGCACCTGCACCCCTGGGGGACTGAGGGAACACAGCTCGGAAGGATGGGCTGTTTGCCCACCGGCTACCGGTCCCCATTGGTTGCCCAAGGGGGCATTCGCTTCTCCAGGCCTGGGGCTGTGCTTGCATTTGAGGCGAAGGGTCTGGCTTCAGAAGATGCTCTGAGGCAGGGAAGTGGAGAGCCACGTCAGCTCACTGGGGGTGAAACGCTGGCAATATGTACACAACTGTCCTCCCCAACTGCCCAGAGCACAGGGACAGTGATGGTGATGTAACCCAGAGCACAAACAGCTGTCAAAGACGGCACGAGACACGCGGGTCAGATTTGGGCTCAAAATCCTGACCAGCTGCCACGAGGGGCTGGCTGTACCTCTCACCCTGGCTCACCGGGACGGCTGAATGCTGGCTTGGCGGGAGTGGGCAGAAGCCCTGGGCACGGCGCCTTGAGCCTCTGCTGACACTTGCTGCCAGTGCCACTGACGCTTGCAGGGAGCGGGGGGCCCCGGAGGGCACCGTTCTTGCCGGAGCTGTGTGCTGGGTAGGACAGCAACTGAGGATCTAATGAGATGACAAGTGGGACACCTCCAGTCCCCGATGCCAGTGAATGCTTCTGTTTGTATCCCCAAGACTGGCGCTAACTGTGAAGTGCAACTTGTCCCCAGCGAGCATCTGTTTTGCTTTCCTCAGCACCAGCCCCTCGGGAAATTCCCAGCAGGCCTTTTGCGTGTGCTACAAAGCAATGCCTTCCTAGCAATGGGGGAATCTTACCTGAATCCTAAAATGGGCTGCACTGAGGGGCTTTAGTTAGTGCTCTCATCAGGGGGTGGGTGGAGGTGGGGGATGGACCAGAGGCACCCTCTGGAGATGGTGCAATCTCGTCCAGGGGTCCCTGGGTGCTGTGGGAGACGGGGGCAGTGAGCCTAGGCCTGTGTGTGCAGGTCTCTGAGGAGGCGCCTGGTCAGGGGGCAGGCTGGCTGGGCACCTTATTTCTCAATCAGCGCCCCTGGGACTAGGTGGTTGGTGGGTGGTGGGTACGGCCCTGAGGCGAGCGGACGCTGGCCATTGTCATGTTGCATCGAGAAGAGAAAGCCAGTGTTCCCTTGTATGTGCGGAGTTATAACGGCCCTCGAGTCCCTTCCTTTCATTCGTTCCTGTGCTCGCAGGCACTCACCAGGCTCTGGGCCAGTTTGGGGACTCAGTGTGAACAGGGAAGACCTGTTCCCTGCAGCTCTCATCCTCTTTGTTCTGCCCCATGTCTCACCTGAATTACAGCCACTGCAGAGCCAGCCATGCAGTGAAACGGGCAGAACTGGAGCCAGACTGCCTGGGTTCGGAACTTAGCTCTGCCCCTTACTTGTGCTGTGACTTTAGGCAAGACACTGACCTTTCTGGGCCTCAGTTTCCTCCTCCATGAAATGGGGATAGTAACAGTAGCTGCTGCTTGCAGTTGCCACGAGGTTTAAATGGGTTAACAGGTGTAAAGAGCTTGGAATGGGACGTGGGACCTAGTAAATAATAAAATAATATGTAAAACAGTTGTGCTGTTTTTGACCTCATCATCTTCTAACCAACACTGCAACGTGGCCCACTGATCTTTCTAGAAAATGGGTCTGATCATAGTTCAAAGGGTCCCTTGGTTTGAAATCCCAGCTTTTCTAAGGCCCTGTCTTTCTATCTATACTCCCACCTATGTTTCCCAACTCTCTTCCCAAGTCTACTCTTCTCCTCATCCTACTCACAGCCATCCCAGACTGCCTGCTGTTTCTGAAACTCACACTTTCTTACCCCCTGCTCTGCCTGGGGCACCCATCCTTTTACCTCCTACCTCCCTGGAGAATGAGGCGGGTCCTTAAGAGGAGCTTCAGGCCAAGTAGAGAAGTTGTCCCAAGGCCACCTCCTTCCCTAGCAAAGCCGGCCCCTCCCTTGCCTGCACCCCATTGACTCCATATACCCTCTGTCTACTGCACTGAGCAGGTAACTATATGGCAAAACCTCTATCTCCAGTTAAACCCTGTGTTCCCTGCCCATGTCCAGTTCTTCTATGGGCTGGGCATGAGTAGGTCCTCAGCAAAGAGTTGGATGAATAAACAAGGTGCTTGATAAATGCTTATTAGATCGGAAGGAAGAAGCAGGCGATTGCATTCCATCCCTACACCAACCCCTAAAGTAGATAGGAAGGTACCATCAGCCTACTGGGACTCAGCTGCTGCCTTGCCAGTGTAGGTGAGAGCTGTCTGCCCCAAGGGTGGCGGTGTAAGTGAGGCCAGGATTGGTCTGACTCCTGGGACAGTGCTTGTTTCCCTCACCCATTAACAGAAGTCCTTTTCCCCGGACAGGTTAGGTTGGTGGATGTGGCATTTTGTATTTTCCAGATATGTCCACTGCACTACCTCCCATGCCACATACTCTTCTGCAGTGTGACCTTCCCACACCCCATCAAGAAGTAGAGACTTATCTTTGACTTTGGGCTGGGTTTAGGCCTGCTTGACCAGTCAGGGATGGAACTGATGTTTGGTGACTGCTGAGGCCAGGCCATAAGAAGCCCTGCAGCTTCTCCCTGGGTCCTTCGGAATTCTACCTCGGGATGGCCCCCTGGGAACCCAGCCACCAAGCCACATGGGAGAGTTCCATGTAGGTGCCCTGGTGCCAGCTAGCAGCCCCGCATCAATGGTCAGCCATGTGAGTGAGGTGCGTGGGTTGTCCAGACCAGCCAGGGCTTCGGCTGGCGTCCCCCTAGCGCTCATCCGACAGCAATCCTGTGTGAGCCTCAAGCACTAACTGCCTAGTGGAGCCCATCAGCTCACGGAAACATGAGTGAAGCTGGTTTTTTGTTTTAGGTTCCTGAGCTTTGGGGTGGCCGTAGTTGACTGCCGATTGGAGGAAGACAGTGACTGCTGAGCTCTCTGTCCTTGGACTTCCCACCTGCCTGTGATCTCTCAGTATGTTGGAGAAGAGACTGGGAGATGGGCACGTGGCATCACATGATCTCCAAGCCCCCATTAGCCTTTGAGATGCTTTCTCCAAATTGTGACTGCCCTGGGGCCACAAGGTAGGGTGAAGGCTGGAAGTTTCACCGTCTAGTTTCCTTAGAATGTAGGGAATAGCAGAGATTCAAGTGGTGGGATTTCACTGGGCAGGGTGGGGGGGGGGGGGGCGTGGTGATGAAGAGGAAAGGGTGGGAGCCAGAGCAGACTTCTCACCCAGGCTGCTCACCCATCTTCCCAGATGGAGCTTGATGGTGGGGCTGGAAAATAGAGGACATAGACGCACACTTGGCCCAGCACAAGTCCTGACTCCTTGAGCTTCCCCAAGCCCCATGGTGGCTCTAGGTCAGGGGTTCTTAACAAGGGGTCTATGACCTTGAATTGAAATTCAAAAAATCATTATTCTTGTAGGGATGTGTCGGTGCAGGTGTGATATATTTATTAAATAATACACAGTGTAGTGTGGACTAAGTAAGGGGTCTGTGGTTTTCACCTGACTGACAAAGGGGTCCACTGACAAAAAAGGTTAAGAATCCCTGCTCCAGAGAATGTCCATTTCTCCAGCGGAGGGAGCCCATCCCTGGCACAGATATGCACTTGTTCGTTCTCCTCATCAGATTTCACAACACTTGGCCAGTTTCCTCCCCAGGGCTCCTGGGAGAGCTGTGCTTGGTTCCAGGCTCAAGGAGAGGCATTAAGCAGCTGGCATGAGGCCAGAGCAGGCGACAAGGTGGGTGGCAGAGGTCTCTGTGGACTGGAGAGCCAACTTCTGCCCTGAGGGTTCAGGTCAGCCCAGGCATGTCTCTGGACTTTGCCCAGTGGTCCCTGCTCCCCTCTCTGGGGTGGTTCAAGACCTGGGAAGGCTGAGGTTGGCTCCACATAGGCAGTCCTGATGGGTAGTGAGAACTCTGTCACTTGAGATGCCTGAGCAGAGGCCTGAGCTTCCCATCCAGGCTCTGCAGAGAGGCCCCCATGGAAAGAAAAGGAATAAGATGCTCTCAGTGGCCCCTTGTAATGCTCACTTCTCAAACTCTGAGGGCCAGCCCCTGCCTGGCCTAGCAGGGTTTAACCACCTGGGCTAGAGTCTGCCCCACCTGGGCACTGGATGCTGCTGGGGGGCAGGGGAGTTGCTGGCTTCCGGGCCAACGACTGTTGTCTGCAAACATTTTTGCCCCAGTTAGGTGGCTGCCAGATGGATCTGAGCCACAGGGGCCGGGGGCTGGGCTTTTGGCTGAGGGTGCTCTGCCTCCTGCTGAGCTCATTGTGGAACGTGCTCTGAAGAGTCTGCTCGAGGCCAGCACGTCCTTGGGCCCCCCCGCCTGTGTCCACCTCTGCGTCCCCCCGCCACCACCTGCCTCCGTTTATGAACACAGCTCAAGTGCACGATGGCAGCCACGTCTCTTCTGCAACTGGGCTTGATGCTCTGCCTCCGTCTAGGTATCACATCAGCCCTGGATAAAAGATGGGGAGACAGACCTAGAAAGGGAAGTAACTCGCCCAGGACCACACAGCTACTGAGCAGCAGAGCCAGGATTTGAGTCAGGCCCTCTGACTCCCTTTCCAGGGCTCATTCCAGTATGTGCCACTGGAAGCTGGTCACGTAAGCACCCTCGATGGCTTTTTTGCTTGGCCAGGAGAACCGAAACAGGTTGACTGCAAGAGAAGATGACAGGCCCTGAGGGGCAGAGAAGGAGGCTGGCCTGTGGATGCCGTCCTGTGACCTTGGGCACGTCACCCCTGCCTCCCCCCACTCCAGCCCCCCAGCCTCCATTTCCTTGGTCATCCAATGGGCTCTTTTGTCTGGGTCTGGCTTTCCTCAAGCAGTTGCTCTGAGGACAAATTAAGATGCAGAATGTGAACTGGTTTTGCCAAGGGGCAGAAGGCAGGTTTCCCGAAGACTGTCAGGGTGTGGCCCGGGCCTGGGGTGGGGGGCCCTGCACACAGTCCCCTAGTGGCCTGAGCATTCTGCTTTCCCAGCCCTGGCCGCTCCACACATGGCACCCCCTCCCCCTGCCCACCCCTCCCTCCTAGGCCACCCGCTGACCTTATCACAAGACTCAGGTCTCCAGTTTCTGGGAATCGCCTGTGCTCCGCAGCCTCCTTTCCCAGGAGCTGGTGCCAAGCAGGCTCCGGCTCAGCGCCTGGCTGCGCTCCAGGCGTTCTGTTCGGGGCACTTCTCAGCAGCCTGAAGATGGACTTCATCGGTGCTGGCCGAGACCTGGCTCCAGGGCTCGGCCAGCTTCGTCCAGATGAAAACTGGGGACACGGTCAGTGCCTCCGCCTGCCCGCAGGGGACCGAGGCTGGGCGCAGTGGGTCCGGGTCTTCCCCCTGCCACAGCCCCCTCCCACTGATCCCCATCTGGGAGCTCACCTGCACGAAGGACTCAACCTTAGGAGAGCCCCACGTGCACGTCCTTCAAGTGAAGGCCGCCTGCCCAGCGCGTCACTAACGCCATCCCAGGTGGTCTGTGCCACGTTGCTGCCAGGTGCATGCTGGGCTTCTTGGTTCAAATGGAAGTGACAAAGTTCCTGCCAGGCGAAGAGCTTGCTGAGGTCCCTTACCTACGTGTGGCCGAGCTAGGCCTGCACCCGGGCGGCCAGGGGCCAGAGCCCAGATCCGTTTAACCACTCAGCGAGTGTCCTCGGCTCTCCCAGCTCCCACGGGAGGGTGCCTCCCATCTTACAGAGGTGGTGAGGAGAGGCTCAGGGTCCAGGCTTCATTTGCAGATGTGAGGCAGGGTGATTCCAGCCAGGGTCCCCAGGGAAAGTCCGGGTGCCAGGGGACAGCGGTCTCGGAGGTGGCAGGGCTGTGCCATGGGAGGTGAGGCTGTGTGTGCTAGTGGACCTGACAGCATGGGGAGGGGTGGGGACTCAGTGCTCTGCCCGGGTGGTCCCCTGTGCTGGCAGGGTCCTCTGTGGACACAGACGCGTGAGGCTGAGAACGTAGGGGAGGGCTCAGCCCCAGGCCCTCTCCCCTGTCCTTGAACCTCTCTCCCTGCAGAGCCATCTCTTACGCGAGCGATGGATAGGACAGCTTCTCTGTGCGCCCTTCCCGGGTCCTGTGTCCCCAGCTCCTGCAGGGATTCCTCTCTCTTCCTTCTTACTCCAGGCTGGCCGCCTCCATCCACGTCCTCCTTCCCTCCTCTGAGCCTTGGTTCCAGCGGCTTCTCTCTGAGCTGCATCTGAGACCACCTTGGAGGAGGTGACCTCAACTGAGCTCCCTTAGCGTCCTTGGACGTGAGGCAGGAAGGGATGGACAGAAGCACCATGGGAGAGGAAGGGATGGTTCCTCCCCAGACCACGAGGCCCTAGAGGACACACTCCACAGCGGAGCCGCCTGCACAGTTACTCAGGCTGCTGTAGAGAGCATGCACGAGGAGAGACCGTACCGCAGGGTGGTGGTAATGGGATGGCCTGGGACTGGACCCCAGGCGCTCTTCCGTCAGCATCCTAGCAGGAAAGCAGGCAAGATGCCACACGACTGACTGTGATGTCACTCCGACGCCCGGATGTGTCACCCTAGCAGGGAACATTTGTATTTTCCCGGGGGCCTGCCAAGCCTGAGGGAGGACTGCAGGAGTGATGGTGGGATGAGTGGGGGTGACTCCCAGCCCCTCATTCGCATATGGCCAGCTCCCTTGGGTGGGGACACCTGCTCTCTGGCCACTGGCTCCTTGGAAGTCCTCCCTCGGGTACCCCTCCTCCGGGCCCGTGCAGGGCAGCGTGGCCCTTCTCCATTGCCCTGGGTCAGTGGGGTGGTGACATTTAAAAATACTGTTAATAGCTGACATTTATTCAGTGCCATAGGCAGGCGCCGAGCTGAGTACTCACCACATTATCTAATCTAATCTCCACAACGGCCTGGTGAGATCAGCCCGCCATGTTTTACCACGGGAAACCTCATTTGTCTCCGTGTCCGCTCCTTCAGGAGAGGCTCAGTGTTGCCCGGGCAGGTCCACATGTACCTGGCATGTGCCTGATGCAAAATGAGTGCTTTGTGCTGAAGGGTCGAACGAGGGTGAACGCACAAGTCCCTTCCCATGGGCCGAGACGGAAAGCAAAATTGATCCAGTGTTGTCATCTCAAATTAAAACGTAGGCTCTGAGATAGATATATATTTTCATGTGGCATGTGCACATGCTTGTGCCTTGTGCATGTGCTTGTGGAGGAGAGCACAGAGGGGACGCGCTGGCCGTGATTAGAGCGTGAGCTTCAGGGTACTACTGTGTGTGTGTGGGGATCCCGGCTCTGTAACTTTCTAGTCTGTGATTTGGAGCAAGACACCTGAAACTCTCTGGGCCTCAGTTTTCTTTTCTATGATTAAGGGGCAATAACAATACTTCACTGGTGGGGTTGTTGTGGCTATTAAATGACTTACTGCTTATAAAGTACTGGAACAGTGCCTACCCCCTACTAGGCACCAAGTAAGCGTTTGTTCCTATGACTAATAGGGAGGGAGGGAGCTAGAGTGACACAGAGACAGAGATAAAAGCGCTTGGTGGGCTGGCTGTGTAAAGCAGAAACTGGTACATTTTCCTCTTGGTGCACCTTGGCTCCTCAGCTTCTCTCTCAGCCCAATGTGGCACCCAACAGCCACCGAATTTTCTGGTTCCCTCGAGCAGGTGTTATTAGTTGAGAGGTGGCAGCTGATGAAGGGGCCTTGGGACTGTAATGAGGGGAGGCTGCAGGGGATTATGGAGTGGCCTGAATGGCCTGGGACCAGATGGGGACATGCACAGCACGTGAGTGACTGTGACTGGGCACCAGAGTGGGACAGCTGAGCTGTGCCTCCTCTCTACCCCCACCCAAAGCCCCCAGCTAGCCTCACCAGCAACTTACACGAGCCTTTCAGAAAAGGGGGGGTGGAGGGAGGCAAAATCCTGAGTTGACTGAGGTATAATCTGAATTCGCTGGGGAAAAAACTGAATTTACCTGGGATTCACTAGATTATCCTTTCTGCTTTCAGAAAGTGTAAGACTGAAGATCAGAATTAGGTCTCCAATTATGGGAAATCATGCAAGTTGTATATTTTTTGCATATATGCTTACATGGCTTATAAAATTCTTACTGACATATATACATCTGTATGTTTTCTTTCCTGTACATAATTTCAAAATATGTGTATTTGTTTGTGTTACTATATATAAACCGAAAGAAATAAAATAAACCAAAGTGTTGATATTGGTTATCTCTGGATGATGGGATTATGGATTTAAAAAAAAATAGTCTTTAATATAATCTTCTGCATCTTTCCAATTTTCTACAGTGGACATGCACTGCTCTTATGAGTAGAAAAAGATGAAGTAATTATATAGAGATGAACGCTGTGTCTCTACTGTCACGTCGACTGGGCCTGCCGCTGGTGTGTGCCAGGGAACAGGAAGGCTCTGAGCCCCAGGGTCTCTGTTCCCAAGGTGCCCCCTCTCTCTCGAGCATGCTTGATGGGCCATCGCCCCCTACACGTGTCCACATGAAGCCAGAACCCCGTAACTCCTTGAAACGAGTGTGAAGGCAGCTTCCCAAGCCACCCCACCGTGCTGACAATGCAAGGACTATTGCCTCTCTTCTACGGGTTATAAAACGGAGGTTTGGGGGGCCTTGGGGGGCCCAAGGTCCCGCAGTCGGTGAGCGGCAGAGGTGGGGCTGGAAGCCGGGTACTCTGCCCCCAGCCCGGGTTTCGCGTCATGTCATCACCTGTGCTGGTCAGCAGGAAGGGGCTCGGGGAAGAGTCTCTAGTCCTGTGCCCTCAGTACCTGATGCAGGGTTCGTGGCTCAGAAGAAATTAAACTTCAAGGGTTTTGTGACTTGTCCAGGGCCATACAGCAAGAAGCAGAGTTGGAGTTGGAATTCTGGTGCTCAACACCAAAAGAGAAAGACACTCAGGAAAGAACTGTGATATGGGAGAAAGGGCGAAAGAAAGCCAAGAAACGAGAAGAGAGACGATAAGTGCTTCCTGGAGTGAAGCGCATAGTCCAGCGTGTGTGTGTGTTCCTGTGTGTGTGAGTGTGTGTGTGAGAATGTGTCTGAGTGTGTGTGTTGTGGGGTAGCGGGAATGGTGGTGTGGCGTGGGGGAGGCAAGAGGTGAGAACGTAGTCGAGGAGCGGGGCAGAAGGAAGGAGAAAAGAGACAGACGGGAAACAGTCCGCGAAAGCCAAAAACCTCAAGTCAGACAAATGTTTATTTTATTTAGTGTTGATAACAGGGAAAAAATGCTGATGGAAACTCGCAAATAGCACAGGCTGCTGCCAGCTCTTCAGACCCCAGCGGAAAGTGCAGGAACGTGCCTTCCCCCAGGACGGCAGGCCCACCCCCTGGGCCGGGGAGCCCTGGCCTGCCAGGAGAGCCCACCCGAGGAGCTGGCGCCACAGAAGGGCCCTGAGATGGAGCCGACGGCTGGTGAAGGCAGGCAGGTCACTGTCCTCAGAGCTTCAGGGTCTGGGCGCCGTCACTGCCACTCTGTCCACCTGTCGAAACCATCGGGAGGATTTTGCTAATGGCTGGGATGGAGTAGCTGGGACCTGATTTGTCCTCTTGCCGGAAAGAACAACAGACAAAATAAAGGGTTTTTGAAACCGTGGGCATCAGGAAACAAAGTCCTGTGGTCCCAGAAATGGGAACCAAAAGAGGCGATCCCCGCGATTGCTCCAGCTAGCTGCCTGGAGAGACCCTCCCGGCTGGAGGTTGGCTGGTTCCTTGGCTTGAGGAGATGGAGCTGAGCGCCTGGGAAGAAGCTGGAGGCCAGTGTTTGTGGGGTAGGTCACAGGACACAGTCCAGGAGAGGAGAGAGACAAAGACAGAGAGAACCCCACATAGCTGCAGAGGTGCCCCCTTGACTATTCAGCAGAGTCTGATCAGTACATGGATGTGCAAAGCACCCGAGGCCAGGGAGAAAACCACTGGAAAGCATTCGAGGGAACAGAGCATGGTGTTCCCATCAGCCTGGGAACAGTTTCTGTTCCTGTCAGCCAGACTGGAAAAACTTATTATTCACAGGGCATTGAGTGGATTACTCCAGTGCCCAGTCCAGATTTAAGTCTTCCTGCTAGTCCAGAAAAAAAATGTCGCCCCCCCCTCCATGGCCCCGTCATCTGTCTGCTCATTGTCTCCACTCATTGTCTCTGCTCATTGTATCTGCTCATTATGTCGACTTGCATCTGCCCATCTTCTTTAGGAGGCACCAGGAACTAAACCTGGGACCTCCCATGTGAGAAGCAGGCACCCAACAGCTCGAGCCACATCTGCTCCCCCATATCTTTTTTTTTTTAAGATTTATTTATTTATTTAATTCCCCCCCCTCCCCTGGTTGTCTGTTCTTGGTGTCTATTTTGCTGCGTCTTGTTTCTTTGTCCGCTTCTGTTGTCGTCAGCGGCACGGGAAGTGTGGGTGGTGCCATTCCTGGGCAGGCTGCTCTTTCCCTTCACGCTGGGCGGCTCTCCTCATGGGCGCACTCCTTGCGCGTGGGGCTCCCCCACGCGGGGGACACCCCTGCGTGGCACGGCACTCCCTGCGCGCATCAGCACTGCGCATGGCCAGCTCCACACGGGTCAAGGAGGCCCGGGGTTTGAACCGCGGACCTCCCATATGGTAGACAGACGCCCTAACCACTGGGCCAAAGTCCGTTTCCCGCCCCATATCTTTTTCTTTGTCAGTTGCTTTGTTTGAATCGTATCTAAACTAAGTCCTTTCTTTATATTTGATTGTCACGGCTCTGGTAATAACAGCCCTTTCTCCCCTCTATTTTTCATGTTTTTGACTTGATGAAGTTGTCCCATAGAATGTCCCTCATTTGGGACCTGGACTGTGTTCATCCTTATGGTGATGTTGAACTCATTCCTCCATCCTTGGTATTTCTTGACACTGGGTGCTAGCTCTAAGGGCTTAACCAGATTCAGGTTCAAGTTTTCAGCAAGAATACTTCAGATTAAATAGGTTTTGAGGTAGTAACATGATACAATATTCACAATTGGCTTATCAGGGCTGGCCTCTCATCACAGCTGATGTAATGTGAGGCCCTGATGTGCTAAATATAGTTCTGCCTCTTTCCGTCCCATGCAAGAAAGTGTATTAGAATGCATGTAGGGCAGCATGGGGCTTGTATATGGATAATCTTGAACCTCAATCTGGCTACAAAAAAACAAAGCTTCCCCAACTTTGATACTCTTATATTCATAACAAATGATGTGGCACAGCCCTGAACCATTGAATAACCATTGAAATAAAGGCTTAGATATGAATTTTGAGGTTGTCACCTACATGGCCTGGAAGTTGAGTGGCCAGTTGTCTTGGTTTGTCTGGGACTGAGGCATTTCCCAGGATGTGGGACTTTCAGTGCTAACACTGGGAATGTCCTGGGTAGAAGGAGTCAGTTAGCCACCCTACTGAAAAGCGTGGGCTTGTCCTAGCCCGGGCTGTAAACAAGCAACGTAGTATGTCAGAGTTGCCAGAGCTCTCCTCGTGGGGCCTGTTTGATCCCTCTTTCATCCATCTGGGAGACTGGTGGTTGTCTGGGCTTTCCAGTGATGGGGATCTCTATGCCCTCCTAAAGTGGCCCATTTCATAGATGAATAAATCCCTTAGAAAACGTGGCCTTCCTGTAAATCCCATGGACTCACTTGTGAATTGGAATTCTAGCTCATGGAGCCAAGCAAATGATATTAATCAGGCTACTGAAGCCTGCGCCATGCCACCTCCAAGTAAACACGCCCAGTTCATCACTGGTCATTATTTCATGTCCTCGCAGCCCATCTTCCCACTTCCCACATGCCCCAGGACATAGTCCAGGCCCTGGTACAGGAGGGTCACGGCCTCAGAACAGAAGCTGGGACCTGAGCTGGTGGAGGACCTCTGCAGAGGAACGAGTCGGCTCCATCCTGCCTTCTAGAATCCCCACTTCCTGCCTCTAGAGCAACCAGTCCCTCTGTGTAGGGGAGACACATGCTCTCACAGGGGAGACCTGGTGTGTCTCTGCACCCTCTCAAGTGGCTGGGAGGGGAAGGGAGTGCCCTGTCCTAGCTGTTAAGGATGAGCCAGCAATTCTAACCCGCTTGAGAGGAGTTAAAAGCAGAGCCAAGAATTCAGCTTCAAGATGTACTTTACCTCCCCAAATCAAATTGTCTCCTTTCCAGTGCTGCGGTCAAACAGACATTCTCTTTGGGTTTAATGCTGCAGCTTTCCCAGAAATGCTTACGTGGGATTGGAGGTCAGGACTTTATGGGCTCAGATGTATTTTCATCACTTGCTAGGTGATTGTCCTAGGGACTAGAAGGTTCCTTTCAAGGTGTCTCTCCTATCTGACCCCTGCTCAGTGCCATCCTCTTAGCCTTCATCTTTTCTCTCTAGGATCTCTAGCACAGTACCTCAGTGTTTCCCCTTCTTCCAATTTGGGGGAAGGGGAGGGTAGTCTCGCCTTCCCTGAATGCCAATTTCATCCTAATTGCCTGCTTCTCCCAACCCAGGCTCCCCAGGCGGTTTTCCAAGGTTCTTCTCTGGCCCCATAGACCTGACCAAATTCATTCCCTCCTTGGCCTCCACCTTCCTTCTGAGACTGGCCGAGCACGTTCTAGCCATTCCCACCTTGGTGTTGAAGGTACACTTTTTTCTAGTGCCACCTCCCCCAGGAAGTCTTCCCTGACTATCTCTACCCTCCTCACTCTGACCTCCCACTTTGGCCATCAGTGTCACCAACCCATTGGACCAAGTGTCTCTTCCCGGGGGGAAATTTCTCTCTGTGGCTAATTTGTAAGTCCCTGGAGGGATGAGGCCATACATCTGTGACAGAGAGAATGAATGCTCATCAAATATCCCATGTGCACCCTACATTTCCAGCCTCCCTTGCAGTAAGGGGGCCAACAGACTGTGAGCAGACGTGACTCAGGTCACTTCCTGGCCGAGGCATTTAAGAGCTGGCATGGTCCTCCTCTTTCCCTCTGGTCCCTTTCACAGTGACCACACATGCTGACCAAGGATCAGTTCATTCTGTAGATTGTAGAGCTACAAGATGACAGGTCCTTGGTCAGCCTGGTTCCCAGAATGACTGTGTGGATCCGAGCTCCCTACACGCCCAAGTTAGAAATGTGATAAAAGCGAGAAGCCAATTACTTGGCTAAGTCTCAGATAACGGGTAATTTTCCTGCTGTCTTGCTTAGCCTGCATACATCTCCTTACCATCCCCTCCCCTCACACCTCCACCTCTCTCTGCCAGATGTGCCTGAGCACAGGCTGGGCACCCAGCATGAATTTAGAAAATGTAGCTTTTCCGTCTAAATACTGAATTTCATGAGCAGGTAACAGGGACATGGAACTGGTAAGTGAACCACTTAGGAAGGAGTTCCCAGCAGCACCACACTCAGTGAAATCCACACTTGAACTTAGCCTCCTGGGTAGGCACACTTGCAGCCTGGCCTCATGGCCCATGCCCTGGAACCCCATAGCAGGCTGACTCAAATGCAAAACCAGGGCTGGGCTCTCCTTAGTTGTGTGACTTTGGAATGATCACGTGTCCTTTCAGAGCCTCCAGATTCACATCTGGAAAGTGATCAAATGATATCAGAGACCTGGAATCCCAGGCTCTGCCTCTCTAGGAAAGCCAGCATGTCCTTAGGAGCTGGGAGCTTCTGGAGCCAAGCACTACCATGGCTGTGTACATATGATGCCCAACTTCTGTTCCGATCCCCTCCCCAGCCCTCGATCCTTCCTGGATATTCAAAGTAAAGAAGATAAAAAGTGGGGCAGCAGGGTGAGGCCTTTACTAGACTCACAAACTGCCACGTGCCCGATCAATGCCCTTCCTTGGACTGGGGACAGGCTGGCAACGTGGGGCTGGAGCCACGACGGGGGAGTGGATAGGAATTGGATGAGGTGTCACCTCCACTCACGGCCAGTCCTCGGGGCTCGGGGGGCCGTGGCTGACACTTCTCCCGCCACAGGGCCTGGCCCCTGGCAAGCGCTCTCTGCAGGTTTAACACCTTCGCCTGGGGGTGGTGCCCTCCCTCTTGGAGGAATGTGGAAACCGAGGGGGATGGCCACTGGGCAGGGGTGTGCCTGAACTGCCAGGAGAGCAGCTGAGATGACCGCTGAGATGCATCCAGAGCTGAGGTTCGTCAGGGGGTCCTGGGCGAGGCCGAGAGGGCGTCTGGGAAGCCAGTGTTCTGGGCAGTGGGCACCGGAAGGGCCGCGATGAGGGGAGGTTCCCTCTTGCTCACACGTCGAGGTGGGATGCCTGCAGCACATATTCTTAACATATGTGACCCTTGCTGCTCTGCTCCTGCCAAGAAGCTGTCACAGAGGTATTTAGCAGAGGAAATGGCGCAGGAAACGCTCCTGTTGTACTTTGGGGCACTGTGCAACTAATGGGGCATGTACGATGAGGGGCCGCCAGTGGGGGAGGCGGAGCAGGGGGAGGTGAGCTGCCAAAGTCTGTTTGGTCCGGCACCAGAGGAGTGGGCATTTAATAATGCCCGGCAGCCAAACAGTCCTTCCAGTCGCCAGCGGAATGAAACCCAGCTGACGGGGGGTGAGCACCTACTATGCGCCAGATGCTGGCTTCGGGCCTCGGACACCTGCTGTCTGATTCATTTTTACAACAGCCTTGCCAGGTATGCTTTGACCCGTCCAGTTTACTGATGGAGAAGCTGCCTCCAAGGCTGCCTGACTCTAAGCTTAAGCAAGTTGTTGGTGCTGTGAATCAAATGAAATCATCTAGGAGGGAGGAGACTGCACGTGAGATGATCCAGATGCTGCTTGCCTGATCTTTGGGGTCCTGGAGAGGCATGGATTAGCCCAAATGAGGGTGATCTCATTTAGCAAAGGTCTTGGCAAAAAACACCAATGCTTGTCACTGGGATTAGAGGGTGTGGTTTCCATCTCACGAAGGCTGTGTATTTCACGGTCTCTTATTCTCCCCAACACCAACACAACAAACATATGAAATACACACAACACACACTCATGCATATAAAGGGATACACTCTCTAAAAACATCATGCCTATGTCACATTCACACGTGAACACACAGGAAGATGCTAACATGACACACTCACACACACCTGCTCGTAAACTCACACACACGTTAACTCACATGGATTCCCAACTTTAGTATGCACTACCCACATAAAATTACATTCACACACATGCACACAGTTCTCCTTGCTTGCACGCGTGCACCCTCACATTTGCACATGCATACACGCCCTTGTTCTTTCTGAGCAGAGAAATTCTATCTTGGAAAGGAAAGGACAAGAAAAGTGAGCCAAGGGTGCTCAGCTGCTTTCTGCCATCCCCTACAACTCTCAAAGACAACAAAGAGTTTTATGCAGGAAAGCAGAACAGAAAGGGCAGGCAGGTGTGACCCGTGGGCCTGGCCGAGCGCAGCTCCAGGGATGAGCGGGTCAATGTCTTTACCGTGCTGGATTTCACTTTCCATGGCAGTCAAGAGAGGAGAAAAGCCCCTCCCCACCTCCTCACTCGGCCCCTGTGAGCTCCAGCGCAGGGGCATGGAAGCTGTTAGGCATGTCTCAAAGCCAAGCTCCCCGTTATCGGCCACAAAGCCTAGTCCAAGGTTAAGGCTTCCTCTGCCAACGCTGGGTGGAATATGGCAGCACACCCTGAGGGACCGTGCCCAAGCGTCCCAGTGCCCTGCTTGACAGGCACTCAGCCATTGGAGATCCCCCCTCATTCCAAGCAGGGAGATTGAGGCCCAAGAAGGAAAGGACCTAGCGCTAGCCCCATGACGGGTACTTCACGGTTCCTCAGTGGACACTTGGGAAAGACTGCCAAATGCCACTTCCAAATCAGCTCCCCAGGCTGGAGGGATCTGAGGTCTTAGAATATGAGAAACTGGACTTAATATTGCATTAAGTTTTGCTCAAATGCCTGGGAAATTCGGGTGCTGGGCTGCTTGCCTAGTCCCAAGGGAAAGCGACCATTTGCCTCACCTTGTACTAGAGCTCCTCTTTGCCCAGCTGTCACGCTCTGAGGGCCCCTCGGCACTTGCTGTGTTCCTGTGCGTGCAAGTACCCTGCCCACAGGCACACACACACTCCCTTCCTCACACATACACACACACGCTCACATACTTTGTCACACACACTCACATACACCACACATGCCACACACACATGCACTTGGGAAACTTCTCCAGATACAGGAAGGGGCAGTTAGGGCTCCCCCAATGGGTTGTCCCCCCAAGTCCAAAATAAATGTCCAGGCTGAGCAGTGTTAAAGTGAGTTTCAATCCCAGGAAGGCAAGTGTTAGGCTTCTGGCTGAGCTCTGGGTTCCGTTGAGGCAAGGATGAACCCGGCGTGCTCCCCTCCCAGCGGGAGGACCTCACGTGGCCACCACGCTAAGGGCCACGGCTCCACCGAGGGCCACGACATGTCTGCCCAAGGTGCAGGAGGGAATGTCAGGCTCCTGCAGTGGCCCTGGAAGATGGCACGGAGGAGGGAGCACGGAAGGCTTTGAACAATGTGGGATCTTGCCAAATAAAGAGAGGCTGGGGGAGCACCGCAAGAGGGGTGCAGCTTGCAGCACATTTAAGGTGCACAGTGTGACCAGGCCAAGAAGGGCCCGAGACAGTGTCGGAGAGACATGTGGGGACGGTGGGGAAGGGCCTGGGGTGCCTCGCGAAGGCTTTGACTTTATTCTGCGTGTGGGGGTGTGGGCCCTGGAAAGGGTCTAGAGGGAGAAGGCAGACCAGGTGGGTGGCTTCGCAAGGCCACCCTGGGGGCTGAGGCGGGGAACCTGGCGTCTAACTAAAGTCCCAGAGGCTGAAGCCAAAGCCACCCAGGGGAGTCCCTGCTCTCCTGGAGCTCTGGGGCCAGGGAGGAGGCTGCTGCAGTAACGGGGGCAGGTGTGCCGAGACCAGTGGGGATGGGTGGGCTTGGGGTTTCTGAGGATCCACAGGCCTTGGGGGTCTGATTGGGAGGCAGTTAGGGAGAGGGGCTGTCAAGGACAAAGGCCCAGGTTCGTCTGGGGAGGGCTCTGCCCTTGCCTTCCTTGGCGGCGTGGGGCAATCAGCAATGTTTCCTCCCTCCCCAGGCCCCCCGGGCCGGGATCCAGCCACTGTTTGTCAGCCGGGGCGTCCCGGGAGCTGCAGCCCAGAATATTAAAATCCTTCTCAGGGTTATCTCCTCCCCATCTCGCTCATTTGAAATCCCCACATTTCGGGGGAGAAAGTTACTTTAATCCTCTGGTTCCTATCAGCCTAATTACAGTTTCAATAGACAACGGGCAGGGCTCTAAATGAGATCGGAGGACACGGGAACACATTATGTTGGCGCTAATAATAATCTGTCTTTGTTTTATCATTTCGTGTTGTTGCTTCTCATTTTGGCTCGCCTGAATTCTTAATGCCTTCGAGTGTCTCGCGGAGATTGCTTCCACTCTCTGCCATGCGGGGACCCGGTGGCACACTCGCATATGAACACGCGCAGCCTGCCGCCCGCAGCTAGCAAGCCAGCCGCCATTTAAATTTCAATCAGCCCTTCTGTTTGTGTGTGAGTTCCTTGGGCGGATGAAATTAGCAATTTTGAAAAATTGATTAAAATTGCTGGTTTCACGAAGCCTCAAAACATCAAAATCAATCTTTTTTTTTAAAATACACGGAAATCCTCGGACTCGCACCGTCCGGGCTGCGCTGCGGGGCGGGGAGCGGCGGGGCGCGGGGGCCTCGCCTGGGCTGTGGGGGCAAGGACCTCGCGAGCTTCCCCAGGGTCCCAGCCTCTTTGGCTCTCTCTCTCTCTTTTGTTTTTCCATGTGTGGAATCCAGGTTTGTCTGGCTAGGGGATCTCTAGAAGGCTCCTCCAGCCCTGACACCAGGCAATTACGGACTCGGAGTCAGGCAAAAAAATGGCTGGGTCTTGGCAAGGAGAACCTGCGTTTAGATGAGGGCGAGCGTCCTGACCGATACGGTATCAGTGAGGCTTTCTGAGTGCTAACTCCAGGCTCTTTCTTTATAGCCGTTTCATCATCACAGGAACACTACGAGGAAAGGCAGTGATCCCCATTTTCAGATGTGGGAACCAGAGGCTCCCACCCTTCCAGGGCAACCTGATGCCCAGCCTGTGGACATGAAGCACCCTCCATCACCCCCTGTCGCCCCCATCTCTTCCCCTCATGCCCCATCACCTCTGTCAACCCCTGTCACCCCCTGTCATGCACCATCCCCTGGCATCCCCATCACACCCTGGCACACCTATTACCCCCCTTTATCGCCATTCCATTGTCATCCCCCATCTCCCTCTGTCACCCCATCACCCCATCACCTCCCTGTCACCCCATCAAGCTATCACTTTTGTGTATCCCCATCACCCCAGCACCCCTATCAAACCCCCATCACCTCCCTTTCACGCCATCAGCCTCATCACTCCCATCAGACCCCCATCACCCTCCCCCCGCCACCCCCATCACTCCCCTAACTCTGGAGAGTAGCCCCAGGCCCAGGTCCCCGACCTCCACAGCAGAAGGGCCCTCCCAGGACCTGTGGAGTCTCGCAAGCGGGTGGCTCCCCAGGCCTGCCCGGGGCCGGGGCCATCTGAGGTATCCCTGGGCTCTCATCTCTGAATTGATGTCTTAAAAGATCTATTCATCCACTTCACAGCAGAGATGGGTCAGAGAAGCCAACGAGTAATAAAAGATAAGAATGTCTTATTTCCCTGAATAGCTGTGAATGGCTCAACAGCAGACACCATGTCCTGGCAGGGTTTTGGCATCAAGAACCATTCTGTGATGACTGGCTGGTTTGAGGAAGAAGATGACGCTCTGTTCGGCCTGGGGGTGGAAGGAGAAGCATTCATGTGCCTCTGCTGGACCCTCTCTCCAAGAGCCTCCCCTTACCCTCAAGGGGGAGAAAACAGGCTTGCCCAGCAACCTGGAGGCACGGCTCCCTCCACTGCAGTCATAGTGTCACGGCCACTTTCTTTCCTATGTCCCCATGGCACAGCTGTCAACAGTATTTAATCACAAGAAGCACCTTGGATTCTTGTTAAAAATAAATAGAAAGGCTCAGTGCCCATCCTAGACTCATTGGGAAGGAGCTGTGTAAGTTTGGGAAAGCCTAGTCCTTTAATCTGCTCTGGGCATGAATGTGGAAGGGATCCTTCCCACCTCTTCTTCTAGTTCAGTGGCCAAAGGGCCAGTATGCAGACAGTTTTAATTCTGTTCACAATCCTATAAGTTTATTGACTCCCTACTAAAGGCAGTGGGAAAAGCTAGATGTGTTATGGGAAAAGCATGCCTTCTAGACCTGCAATTGCATACCAGCTCCAAACTGCTTTGTGACTTTGGAAGTCATTAAACTCTCTGGGCTTGGTTTCCTCGATTGTCACATGAGAGCAATGGCCCTCTTCCCCGGGTGGCTTGGAGGCACATGTGTGGCACGTATGCTGGATGTTGAGCACAATGCCTGGCACAGGAGTAAGTGCCCAACCACTAGGAGATTCTGTTACTACCGGAGACAATCCAGGCCATCCCTAAGGGAACTGTCCCAAGGTGGCCATGGCTGGTGCCTCCTATCGGGTGTAACTTCCCGTTCAAGAGGGAAGTGTGCTTGGTGGTGGGCAGGGCTCACTCACAGGGAAGTCACTTTCTCCTGTCCAGCAGCTTCATTTTGCATCTCATTCAAGTTTGAGCTCAGCACAGGTATAAACTAGCATGTGTTATGGGCCTTCAAGTACTTTGCAAATTGATGAAATGATGACTACAATATCCTCCAGCGTCAAGGGTCTGCTTTCTCTAAAGCAATCTGGAGCACAGGCTGAACCACCTTGGGTGAATCTGGGCTACCACTTGGCAGAGCCTCTTAGCTGGAGAACCCTGGAGCAATCTTTGACTGTGTGTTAATCAGTACCTTATTGTTATCTGGAATGGAGAGAAACCCAAGAAAATCTGCCCTGAGTTCAAAGAAGTTTATCAACTCACATAACAGGAGTCAGGCAGGGCTGTCTCCACATTTTGCATAGACTCGGTTAGTTCCATCTTCAGTGTTCTTTTCTCTGGGTTGACTTCCTTCTCAGGTTGGCTTTCCCCCATGGCAGCAGAAATGGCTCCAGCCTCACAGCCTGCCTGAGCAGCAAACCTCCCCTTCCCAGGGGTTTCCACCAAATCCTGGCGCTGACTCCCACTGGCTCACTGTGGGTCATGGGCCCATCTCTGAACCAAGCCCCACGGCCAGTGGACTGGGAAACACTGGTTGTCCAGGCCTGGCTCTCTTGCCCATCCCTGGGCCCAGAGCAGGGAGTCGGGGAGGGAAGACTGCTCCCAGGAAGGGGGACAAGAAGCTGAGGCCAAAAGTAAGAGGTTGTCCAGTCCCACTGGCCCTGCAGCCTTTGCCCAGTGGCAGAACGGAAGGTATCTTCTGATCTCCCTTGGCCCTCCCCCAAAATCCTAAGGCTCTTGGCTTCAGCCTTTTGAAAACACAGGGTAACAGAGAATTGGACGAATTTGAATATTGTTTGAGTTTGGGGCCCCCCAAAGCAGATGCTGAGGTAAGAACGGGGTACAAGGTGTTTACTTGGGAGGCCATCCCAGGAGGCCTAGCAAGAGCTGCAGAGTGAAATGGGGAAGGGAGGGGAGCCAATAGATGGCGCGGTCATGAGTAGGGCCCACTGAGGCCCTGCCATGCTAGCTTGCCCTCAGGTAGAAATGTAGGTGCAGGAGGGAGGAAGTATGGGTATGTGCGGTGCCGTCCACTGCAGCCGCTGCTGACTTCTGGGAGGGCCAAGAAAAACGGTGGCCCATGCCAAGGTCATTTCCCGGCTGCCTCCACCTGCAGAGCAGGAGTATCACCTATTTATCATTCAGAAGTATGAAAAAACACAAGACAAAAACAAATGACTTTAGAGACAGGCCTGAGTGATTCCCGGCTCCGGTGCTTAGAAGCTGCGCGGGTTTGATGCGGCTGTTCATGGCGGGTGGTAACGATAAAATAAGATATGGACATGGCTGTACCAGTGTCTGTTTGGGTCCAATAGTTCCTTTTTCCTACCTCCCCTCTCTGCAGTCTCACAGGGGCATTGAGTGCTCCCCACTGGCTCCCTCATTCTACCCAACCCATGCCCTCCGTGTCTGACCTGTCGCCTCGCCCGACGGTCCTGGCCTCCCCCACTTGCTGCCCATCCAAAGCAGTGGTTAGGGTTTGGATAAGCGAAGAAGAGGGCAGGAGGCCAGAATGTTCAGGAAACACAGTTTGACCCAAATGGAGGCTGCGTCTAGGAACACACAGCGTGCAGAAGTGAATCTCGAGAGAGCCTTTCGTGCCAAGCAGAGGGGTTTGCTTTTCATCCTGCAGGCCACGAGGGGCCAAGGACTGTTTGACAGCAGAGGAAGGAGAGCTGATAGATGACAAGCAGCGTATCTCTTGAGGTCACGTGTGGAACCAGCTGGAGAGGCAGGGAGAGCAGCAGCAGTCACCTCTAGGGCCCTGGCAACGCAAATAAAATCAGAATAGTCAGAGACAAAGAGAGAGGCCTCCACCCCAACTGTGGGGCGAGGAGACAGCCCACCGGAAAAGGTCAAGAATGACCCCAAGGGTAGAACGGGATGGCCAGGAAAACGATGGTACCGCTGAGAAGAGCTGGTTTCTGAGCAGAGGTGATGTTCTCGTGGAGACCAGGCAGGGTTCTAAACTCCTAACAGGCATCTTGGCATTTCTTCCTCCCTCTGCCCTAAGAGGTAGGTGCTATTGTTATGCCCATTTTACAGACAGGTCCCACAGCGGGAAGAGCTGGCCCAGAAGCCCAGGACTGCTGGCTCCAGAGTCCCTGCCCTTGCCGGGCACCCCTGGCTCGCAGGAGTCTGCTCGATCCAAGCCCTGCTGCCTCCTTCCAGCCCTGGGCCACTCTTTCTCAGTAGGTAGTATTCAGCGCTCTCCAGCCTCAAGCTTCCTCCTGCCTCTCCTGCCTCAGGGCCTTCCCACAGACCTAGTCCAAATGCGTGACCTGGCTCAAGGGAATCCCTCCGATGCCACGTGGGCCAGTGCACGCTGGGAGAGCCCTGCCCACCTGCCTGACCAGAGGGGAGAGCTTGCGGCAAAGCTGCATCCGGGCTCTTGGGAGCCTGTTTGGAAAAAGAGAGAGAGAGAGGACTGGGTGGGACACCAGCATGTTCTGCTATCCATCAAAACTGGACCTTAAGATATTAAGGGATTATTAACTGTTAGGTACGCTGATAGCATTGGAATTATCCAGGAATGCACTCTTATATTTTAGAAATGCATCCTGAAGATTTTAGGTGTGCAATGACATGGTGTTTGTAATTTGCTTTAAAATACTTCAGAAAAAAAAGATAAAGCCAGTGATTTTAAAATGTTAGCAGTTGTTAAATGTAGGTGACACATACATTGGTGTTAATTATACCGTTCCTACCTTTCAGTAAGTTTGAAAATGTTCATTAAAAATATCACAAAAGCACTCCAGGTGTTGCTAGGGATCTGTTTCTGTTTGGTGGTTGAGCAGAGCTGGTTATCCATATTTCTCTCTGTTCTGGAACTTAGCGCAGGTTAGCTTAGCCTACATGGTGTAGGTGACTTTGCAAATGGCTCTGCTCCTCAGTCCTATAGGGGAGGGACAGGGCTTTCCAGATTCCTAAGATCTGCCATGCTCTGAGACTCTGAGGGTCAATAAAATGTTTTGAGATTCATGCATGTTGCATTTATCATCTGTTCCTTTTTATATTTCAGTAGTATTTCATTATATGGATATTTCACAATTTGTACATTTCTTCTGTTGATGAACAACTTGGGTATCTTCAGTTTTTGCTATTGTGAACAAAGTTACCATGAATATTTATATACAAGTCCTTTTTGGGTATATGTTTTCATTTCGCTTGGATAAATACACAGGAATGGGATTGTGGAATTGTGAGATAGCTTTATCGTTAACTTTAGAAGAAACTGCCAAACTCTCCTCCAGAGTGATGGTACTACTGTATGAGTATTCCCTCTAGCAATGTATGAGAGCTCGAGCAGCTCCCCGTCCTCACCAACGCATGCTATGGTCAGAATTTTAATTTTAGCCGTTTTAATGGATGTGCTTTGATATCTCATTGTGGTTTTAATTTTTATTTTCCTAATCAGGAATACTTTTCAGTATTTTTATGTGCTTATTTAGCATTCATATATCTTCTTTTATAAACTGTCTACTCAAATATTTTGTGCATTTTTATTGGGTTGCTGTTATTATTGGTTTATAATAATTCTTTATGTACTCTGGGTACCGGTTCTTTGCTAGATATATGTACTGAGAATGTTTTCTCCCAGTCAGAGGCTTGACTTTGCATTTTCTTAACTGTGAATTTTGATGAGCAGAAGTTTTAGATTTTTATTATATATGATTCATTATTTTTTATCTTATGTTTTGTGCTTTTTTATGTCCTATCTTGGTTGTCTTTGACTACCCCCCAAGGTTTTGAATATTTCCTTGTGTATTTTAACTCTGGAATTTTTGTAGTTTTAGCTTCCCATTGATGCCTATTTTCCATTCAAGTCAATTTTTGTGTATGGTATGAGGTAAGGGTTGAGAGCCATTTTGTTCCATGTGGATAGCCAGTAGCTCCAGCACTATTTGTTGAAAAGCCTGTCCTTTCCACATTGAGTTATTTGGGCACATTTGCTGAAAATCAGTTGGCCACATGTGTCTAGGTCCAGTTCTGGAATGTCTCCCCTGGGTCCTACTGATTTATATCTATCTTTAAGGCAATATCAAATTGCTTGATTATTGTACCTAGGTGGTGAGTCTTGAAATTAGGTAGTATAAGTCGTCTGACTTTATTCTTCATTTTCAAAATGGCTTAGCTATTCTAGGTCCTCTGAATTTCCATACAAAATTTAGAATCAATTTGTCAACACTTACCAAAAATCTGGCTGGAATTTTGATTGAGATTGCATTGTATCTTTAGATAAATTTGGGGATTAATATAACTATTGTATAGTATTTTTGTAATATTGCTTTAGCCCATGGACATGGTATAGTCCATTATTGATAATATTGTTATAATGCATGGATATCATATATATCTTCATGTATTTAGGTTGGGGCTTTTCCAGGTAGGGGTTCATTAGATTGACACTGTTTCATAATTATACAAGGACTTTATTTGTCCTTTCCCTCCTTCTTATCTCATAAATTATATTAATATTTTCTAGAGGCTATATGATGGGTGATATTGCAGCAGACTGAACACGTAGGCAGATATGAGAATCCAGTTTTCATCTATGAAGCCAGACATTGAAGAGATTTGCGAACATGTAAAATAATGCCTCTCTTCTCATTAAATTCTTTTAGTTTTGGAAACAGAACTGTTTCACATAAAATATGTTACTAATGTTAACATGCAATGGGCTTATTATTGCTATTTTTAAATGAATTAATATTAAATTTATTATTTAAATTCTAATATGATACATATTGATGGATTAAACTCACATAAACAAGAGCTCTCTGGAGTCCAATATAATTTTTTCTATTATAAAGTAATCCTGGGACTGAAATTTGGAGAATTGCTGATTTAGATCTTCTTTAATTTCTCTCAGAAATGTTTTGTGGTCTTCAGTGTTCTAGTCTTGCACAGAATTTTAAAAAATATCCATAAGTATTTCATGTTTTTGGATGCTAATGTAAGTTGTATGTTTTCTAAAAATTTCAATTTACAATTGTTAACTGCTAGTTTATAGAAACACTGTTAGCTTTAGTATATTGATCTCATATCCTAAGCATTGGTAGAACAAGTACCAATTCAATTTCTTTAATAGATATAGGGCTATTCAGGCTTTCTATTTATTCTTGACTGAGATTTGGTGGTTTGTGCTTCTCAAAGAATTTGTATGTTTCCTCTAAATTGTTGAATTGAAGGCATTGAAACGTTCATAACTTTTCCTTACAACCCTTAAAATCCTTACAAGATTGTAATAATATCCTTTCTTTTATTCCTGATATTGGTAAATTGTGTCTCCTTTCTTTCCCTATTGTTTGCTTTTTAAAATTTAATTGATTTATACCCTTATTTTTATAATTTCTTCCCTTCTACTTTCTTTGGGTTTAATTTTCACTTCTTATTCTTATTTCAGAAAGCAGGGGTTCAATGAAATTTCTTCTTCTTTCTAGTATAAGTACTTTAAATGTGTAGTCTGCATTTTACATGTGTTTATTTTCATTTTAACTAAATATTTTCAAATTTCTCTTATAATTCCTTCTTTGACCTATGGGTTATTTAGAAGTGTGTTGTTTAATTTTCAAATATTTGGGGAATATATATATATATATAATATATATATACACACACACACATATATACACAAATATATATATGTCATTGACTTTAAATTTAATCCCATTATGAACTGAAAACATGCATATACTATTTATTTTTTTCATTGAAAAATTTTATTGAGGTGTATCATTCATAGATGAACATACATAAGCAATAAGTGTATAGTAAGAGTTGTGAACTTATAAAACAAACATGCATACCATTGTACAGGGCTCCCATATGCTACCCCATCACCAACACCTTCCATTGTTGTGAAATGTTTATGACAAACTATGAAAGAGCATTGCCATAATATTACTACTAACTATAGCCAATATCTTAAATTTAGTGTATTTCCCCCCAAACGCCCGATTATTAACACCCTGGATTAGTACTGTATATTTGTTATAGTTCATGAGAGAACTGCCCATATTTGTTCTGTTGACCACAGTCCATCTTCCAGCACAGGATTTACTGTGTTATATAGTCCCATGCTTTGTACAATCCATTTGAAGTGTACACTCAGTGGCTTTCATTTTCATCACAAAGTTGTGCTATCATCACCTCAGTGAATTTTTGAAAGCTTTCATTATTCCGAAAAGAAAAATCCCATATCCCTTTATACTTGCTATTGTTTCCCTTAGAATTAATATAATATCTTCTTTGCCATTGCTATAAAAATATTACAATATTACTGTTAACTCGTCCATAAGTTACATTAGTTGTAATTTTTCCATGTATCACCATATTCTTAACACTTTGTAAAAGAACATTCTTATATTCATGCTATTAATCATAATCTTCATCCACCACTGAAATCACTGTTATGCAGTCCCTAGATTATCCTCTAGCTACCTTTCAATTGACACTTTCATCCACTGACTACCCCTTTCAGCCACATTACATTTATAAATCAGCAGTGTTGGTTATATTTGCTGTAACGTGTTACCATCAACTCTGTTCATTTCCATACTTTTACAATAAGCCTTATTAAAAATTCTCTCTATATGAAACATCAGCTCCCATTCTCAACCCACATTCTTTCTCCTAGTAACCCATACTAGAGTTTACCTCCATAAATTCATTTATCATATTTAAGTTCATAGTAGTGAGATCATACGATACTTGTCTTTTCAAGTCTGGCTTGTTTCACTCAACGTAATGTCTTCAAGGCTCAACAATGTTGTCACATGCATCCCGATTTCATTTCTTCTTCTTCTATTCCGCTGAGTAGTAATCCATTGTATGTTTCTACCACATTTTGTTTATCCATTCATCAGTTGATGGATACCCCGCTGGTTCCATATTTTAGCAATTGTGAATAGGTTGCTGTGAACACTGGTGTGCAAATGTCCATTTGAGTCCTTGCTTTCAGTTCCTCTGAATATATTCCTAGTAACGGGATTGCTGGATCATATGGCGGTTCTATATTCTGCTTCTTGAGGTACCACCAGACTGTCTTCCACAGAGGCAGCACCATTCTCCATTCCCACCAACAGTGAAGGACTGTTCTTATTTCTCCACAGCCTCTCCAGAACTTGCAGCTTCCGGTTTTTTTTTTTTTTAATAATGGCCATTCTATAAGGTGTGAAATGGTATCTCATTGTAGTTTTGATCTGCAGCTTCCTAATAGTGATGTCAAACATTTTTTTTTCATGTGCTTTTTGGCCATTTATATTTCCTCTTTGGAAAAATGTATATTCAAGACTTTTGCCCAGTTTTTAAATTGGGTTGCTTGTCTTTTTATCATTGAGTTGGATGATCTCTTTATATAACATGGATAGCAGACCCTTATTGGATATGTGGTTTCCAAATATTTCCTACTATTGAGTAGGCTGCCTTTTAATTTTCTTGACAAAATCTTTTGAAGAATAAAAGTGTTTAATTTTGAGGCTGTCCCATTTATCTATTTTTTTCTTTCGTCACTTGTGCTTTAGGTGCAAGTTTTAAGATACTACTGCCTACCCCGAAATCTTGGAAATATTTCCCTACATTTTCTTCTAGCAGTTTTATGTTTGTAGCTTTAATATTTAGGTCCTTGATCCATTTTGAGTTAAGTTTTGAATAAGGTGTGAGATAGGGGTCCTCTTTCTTTCTTTTGGATATGGATATCCAGTTCTTCCAGCACCATTTGTTGCATAGATTGTTCTGATGGGCTTGACCGCCTTGTTAAAACCATTTGACTGCAGATGTGATGATCTGTTTCTGAGTTCTCTATTCAGTTCCATTGGTCAATCTATCTTTATGCCAGTATCGTGCTGTTTTTACCACTGTAGCTAAGTAATATGCATTAAAGTTAAGAAGTGAGGGTACTCCAACTTTCTTCTTTTTTTAAAAGACATTTTTGACTATCTGGGGCCCCTTACTCTTTCAAATAAATTTGATAATTGGCTTTCCCATTTCTGCAAAAAAAAAACTGTTGGGATTTCTTTTGGGATTGCATTGAGTCTGTAAATCAGTTTGGGTGGAATTGACATTTTAATGATAGTCTTCCAATCCATGAACATGGAATGTCCTTCCATTTATTTATTGGTTTCTTTTAGCAATGTTTTGTAGTTTTCTGAATATAGGTCCTTTATGTCCTTGGGTATATTTATTCCTCAATATTTGAATTTTAGTTTCTATTATGAATGGAATTTTTCCTGACTTCCTCCTCAGATTGCTCATCAATAATATATAGAAATGCTACTGACTTTACATATTAATATTTTATCCCACCACTTTGCTGAACTCGTCTATAAGTTTTAGTAGCTTTGTTGTGGATTTTTTGGGATATTCTAGATATAGGATCATATCATCAGTGAATAGTCAAAGTTTTACTTCTTCCTTATTATTTGGGTGACTTTTTTTTTTTTTTTTAAAGATTTATTTCTATTTTATTTAATTCCCCTCCCCTCCCCCGGTTGTCTGTTTTCTGTGTCTTTTTGCTGCGTCTTGTTTCTTTGTCCGCTTCTGTTGTCGTCAGCGGCACGGGAAGTGTGGGCGGCGCCATTCCTCGGCAGGCTGCTCCCTCCTTCGCGCTGGGCGGCTCTCCTTATGGGTGCACTCCTTGCGCGTGGGGCTCCCCTACGCGGGGGCCACCCCCGTGTGGCACGGCACTCCTTGTGCGCATCAGCACTGCTTGCGCGCATCAGCACCGCACATGGGCCAGCTCCACACGGGTCAAGGAGGCCCGGGGCTTGAACCGCGGGCCTCCCATGTGGTAGACGGACGCCCTAACCACTGGGCCAAAGTCCGTTTCCCTTGGGTGACTTTTATTTCTTTTTCATGCCTAATCTAGCTAGAACTTCTAGCACAATATGAGGTGACAGTGGGCATGCATATCTTATTCCTAATCTCAGCTGTTGAGTACAATGTGAACTGTGGGTTTTTCGCATATGTACTTTACCATGTTGAGGAAGCGTGCTTCTGTTCCTATCTTGTGGAGCATTTTTTTTTCTATCAAGAAAGAATGCTGTATTTTGTTAAATGCCCTTTCTACATCAATTGAGAGGATCATGCAATTTTTCTTCTTCAATTTATTAATATGGTTTATTGCACTATTTGAGTTTCTTGTGTTGAACCGCCCTTGCATAAGTAGGATAAAACTCAGTTGATTGTGGTGTATAATCCTTTTAATGTGTTTTTGGATTCAGTTTGCATCATATTGAGGGTTTTTGCATCATATTCATTAGAGAAGTTGGTTGTAATTGTCTTTTTTCATAATATCTCTTCTGGTTTTCACATGAGGGTAGTGTTGGCTTTATGGAATGAGTTTGGTAGCGTTTATTTCTGTTCAATTTTTTGGGTGAGTTTTAGCAAGATTGGTATTAGATCATCTTTGAATGATTGGTAGAAGTCACTGGTGTTGGGCTTTTCATGTTGGGGAGGTTTCAGACGACTGTTTCAATTTCTTTATTCATGTTTGGCTTGTTGAAGTCTTCTATTTCTGCTAGGGTCAGTGTAGGTTGTGTGTTTCTAGAAATTTGTTCGTTTTGTCTATGTTTTCTAGTTTTTTTGCATACAGTTGTTCATAGTATCCTCTTATGAGTACTCTCATTTCTGTGGGATCAGGGTAATGTGCCTCCTATCATTTCTGATTTTATTTATTTGCATCTTCTCTCTTTTTTCCTTTGTCAGTCAAGCTAAGGGTTTGTCCATTTTGTTGATCTTCTCAAAGAACCAACTTTTGGTTTAGTTGATTCTCTATTGTTTTGTTTCATTTTGCTTTGTTTTGAATTTCATTTATTTCTGCACTGATCTTTTTTCTTTCCTTCAGCTTGGTTTGGGATTAGTTTACTGTTCTTTTTCTAGTTCCTCCAGGTGTGCACTTAGGTCTTTGATTTTAGCTCTTTCTTCTTTTCCCTATCAGCAATGCCTTTGTTGTATCATACTGGTTTTCATATGTTGTGGTTGTACCATATAGGTTTTCATATGTTGTGGTCTCATTTTCATTTTTCTCCAGATATTTACTGATTTCTCCTGCAATTTCTTCTTTGACCTAGTGATTGTTAAAGAGTGTGTTGTTTAATCTTTCCGTATTTGTCAATTTTCCCTTTTTCCATCTGTTATTGATTTCCAGCTTCATTCCATTATGATTAGAAAAAGTGTTTTCTGTAATTTCAGGCTTTTTAAATTTATTGAGACCTAGTTCATGATCCAACATATGGTCTATCCTGGAGAAGGATCCATGCACACTGGAAAAGAATGTATATCCTGCTGTTTTTGGGTATAATGCTCTATAAATATCTGTTAGATCTAGTTCATTTATCATATTATTCAAGCTCTCTGTTTATTTATCCTCTGTCCAGATGTTCTATTCAATGCTAAGAATGGTGCATTGAAGTCTCCAGGTATTATTGTACAGACATCTATTTCTCCTTGAGTTTTGCCAGTGTGTGCCTCATGTATCTTGGGGCACCCTTGTTAGGTACATAAATATTTATTATAGTCTTTTTGGTGAATGGCCCCATTTGTTATAATAATATATAATAATCTTCTTCATCTCTTGTAACAGTTTTACATTTTAAATCTGTTTGTCTGATATTAGCTTCCCTACTCCAGATCATTTTGGTTATTATTTGTGTTGAATATCTTTTTCCAAATTTTAACTTACAACTGATTATGTCCTTACATCTGAGGTGAATCTCTTGTGGACAGCATATAGATGGCGCACACACACATACACACACACACATGCACACACTATCCATTCTGTCAGTCTATGTCTTTTGTTTGGGGGGTTCGAGTCATTAATGGTCAATGTTATTACTGTAAAGGTGTTACATCCTTTGTCCATTTTGTCCTTCAGTTTTGCATTGTAACACTTACTATTGTTTGTCTTTTACCTTTTAAGTTATCTTTACTAATAATTTTCACTTCTACACTCTTCTTCAAGTCACTCTCCCTTGTCTTTTTGTTTCAGGCTGTAGCACTCCCTTTAGTATCTATTGAAAATCCCATCTTTTGGTAACATACTCTCCCAGTTTTTGTTTGTCTGTGAAGGCTTTAAACTCATCTCATTTTTGAAGAACAGTTTTTCCAGATAAAGAATTTTTGGCTAGGAATTATTTTCTTTCAGTACCTTAAATACATCATACTCTTTCTTCTTGTTTTCATGGTTTCCGACAAAAGATTGGCACTTAATCTTACTGAGGTTTCCTTGTATGTGATACATTGCTTTTCTCTTGCTGCTTTCACAATCCTTTCTTTATCTCTGATATTTGTCATTCTGAATAGTAGGTGTCTTGGATAGGTTTATTTGGATTTATTTTCTTTGGGGTTCTTTGTCCTTCTTGGATATTGATATTTATGTCTTTTATAAGGGTTGGGAAGTTTTCAGTCATTATTTAGTCAAATATTTTTTCTTCCCCTTTTCCATTCTCTTTTTTCTTCTGGGACACCTATCACACATATGTTTGTGCCTTTTGTGTTGTCATTCAATTCCCCGAGATCCTGTTCCATTTTTTCCATTCTTTTCTCTTCCTGTTTTCTTGTCTTTTCAAGTTCAGATGCTTTGTCCTCCAATTCACAAATTCTGTCCTCCACCAATTCAAATCTACAGTTATATGCCTTCAATATATTTTTAATCTCATCCATTATGTCTTTCATTCCCATAAACTTTGTTACTTTTCTTTGCAGACTTTCAAATTGTTCTTTATACTCACCCAGTGTCTTGCTGATATCTTTTATCTCTTTAGAGAGATTTAGATTTGTGTGAACATCATTGATTAGTTACCTTAAATTCTGTGTCTCATCAGGATTTTGGATTTGATTCTTTGGCTGGGCTATATCTTCCTGTTTCTTTGTATGGTTTATATTCTTTTGCTGATGTCTAGGCAATTGATTATAATTGGTGAATTTACTCTGATGGTCAATTTCTCTCTTGCCTAGTAGTTTTGGTTCATGGCTCTTCTTTGATTTTTTGTTCAACTTGTTCTAAGCCTTTAAAATTGCCCAGCTTAAGTTATCAAAATAGGGCCAGGGACTCACTAATGGGGCACAGGTACAATCCAAGACGTCTGGGACAAGAGACTCCAAGCAGCGTTTTTTCTCCTTGTAGATTCCTAGGTGGTCAGCAGATGGCACTCATTGGCAAATCTTTCCACAGAGGTGTCTCTTTCTATTCAAAGTGGGCTCTGCTGGCCAAACTCACTGAATAGGAACCCCTCTCCACCCTCCATTGCACCATCCCTCTTCCCATGAAGGAAGATGTCTCTTCCCCTCTCAGCTGGCTGGATAAGCCACAGGTTTTATCCAGGCTGTTTGACTTGTAGGTGGGGGATGGGTACCATTCCCAACTGCAGGAAAACGCAAGGTTTTAATTTTGATTTCTTCATCTCTCTGTCTCTTACCCTTCTGGAGGATGTACAGTACTCTCCTGGTTTGCAGATCCCCAACGCATCTCTCTTCAACAGCTTTTTGCTCTACCTCTTTGTTTTTATGAGAGATTTGAGCCCTTCCTACCTCTTATATTTGTTTTGTGGCCCTGAGAGGAGGGAGGTGAGCTCTGATTTTTAGCATTTGCCAATTTTCCTAGTGCAAACACTCCCACCATGACCAAGTTCAATAGTTTACTGAATGCAATATTTCATAGAGATTTGTATAATTGGTTTTTGTGAACTGGTACCCATACAGTTGTGAACTGAGCTCCCACACAATGCTGAAAATATGGTCTATTTGGTGACTATTTCAGATGCAGTAGAAATTTAAAGGCATTCTCTTAATGTTGGGTGAAGGGTTCCATAAACATCTATTTGGTCAAGATGCTTGATAGTGTTGTTAAAGCTTTTTATATCCTACTGATTTTCAGTCTTCCTGTTCTACCAATGACTGAGGCAATAATTTTGAAGTCTCCAAATAGAAGTTTGGATTTGAAGTTCTGTTATTGATTGCATAAACATTTATGATCATTATGTATTCTAGATAAATTGACCCCTTTATCATTGTGTAGTAGCCCTTTTTATACCTGGCAATATATGAAATATAATTATGAAATATAATTTTCTTGATATAAATATAGTCAGTAGAGTTTTCTTATAACTAGTGTTTGAGGGTATATCTTTTTCCAGCCTTTACTTTTAACCTTTCAGTGTCTTTATATTTAAAGTGAGAAATTATTCCTGTAGACAGCATATAGTTAGATCCTGCTGTTTTTATTAAATCTGCCAGTCCTTGGCATTTGAATTGGAGTGGTTAGACTATTTATATTTAATATAATTATTGGTGTCATTGAGTTCAAATATCATGTCTTGCTATTCATTTTCTATATGTCCCATCTGTTATTTGTTCCAATTTTTTCCTGCCTATTTTTTTTGTATTAATTTAGTATGTTTTAGGATTCTATTCTGTCTGTAAGTTTATTAGCTATACCTCTTTGTGTATGTGTGCGTGTGTGTTTAGTGATTGCTCTAGAGTTTGCTATATATTATCAGTCTACCTTCCAATACTATTCTACCACTTTATGAATGGTGTGAGAAGCTTGAAACAGTATACTTCCATTCTCCCTCTTGTCCTTTGTTTTCCTTAGTCACACATTTTATTTACACATATGTTATAAACTCAGAATACATTGTTATTTTCACACTGAAGAGTCAACTACCTTTTAAAGAAAATGAAAAATGAGAAAATAGAAAAATGTTTAATCTATTCACATATTTAATGTGTTTGGGATTCTTCACTTGTACAGATATGATTTCCAGCTGTGATTTTTCTTCAGCCTGAAGAACTATCTTTAATAATCATTACAATGCATGCCTGCAAGTGGTAATGAATTCTCTCAGCTTTTATTTGTTTGAATTTTTAAAAACTTTGCTTTACTTTTGAAGGATGTTTTCACTGGATATAAAATTCTAGGATGATAGTTTTTTTTTCTGCCCTCTCTGTACATTAAAGATATTATTCCAATGTCTTCTGGCTTGCATAGTTGCTGTTGAGCAGTCTTTGTTAGTTTTTCCCTATGTTCCACTGTACAGGATGAGTATTTTTTCTCTGAGTGCTTTTAAGATTTTCTCTCTATTTCTGGTTTTCGTAAGCTTGATTATGATGTACCTTGATGTGATTTTCTTTGTATTTATCCTGTTTGGGTATTTGCTGAGATTTTTAATTAAATTTGGAAAACTTTTAGCTATTACTTCTTCAAAAATGTTTTATGTTTCTCTCCTCTTTTTGGGAGGGCTCTGAGTTACACACATTGGTAGATGACTTGATATTGTCCCACAGTATTAAACAAATTCAAAATTAAAGGGGGCTTAGACTTTGTTTAATTTTTTTTCTTTTTTTTGCCTTTTTTCCTCTCTTTGCTTCTATTTGGATGGTTCCTTTTTACAGTGCCTAATTTGCTCTTAGGTCTGGCCATTGCAATTCTTATTTTAGATATTGTAATCGTTGAACTCCAGATGTTCCAGGTTCTTTTTAATAGTTTCCATTTCTGTCATCATTATGTTTGTTTCCTTTGAATCCTTTAAAATATTTATATTTTATTATATAATTATTATATAATATAATTATTATAAGATACTTAAAATAATTATAATAGCTGCTTTAAAATCCTTTTATGCTACTTCCATCACTTCTGTCATTTCAGGATTTGATTCTATTTTCTGTGTTACTTTTTTGAATGTTCAGTTTTTATTTATTTATTTTTAATAGATTTTAAAAATTAGAGATATGTTTACAGAAAAATCATGCAGGAAATACAGAGTTCCCATATACTGCCCCCTACCCCCCTCATAATGAACACCTTATATTAGTGCGGTACCTGTGTTAAAATTGATGAAAAAATATTATAAGTATACTATTAACTACAATCCTGAGTTTACACTGGTTCACTATTTATGTTGGACAGTCCTTTTTTTCCTTAAATTTGTATTCTAGTAACATACATACAGCCTGAATGTTCCCCTTTTAACTACATTCAACTATATAATTTAGTGCAGTTGATTATGCCCAAAATGTTGTGCTTCCATCATTACCATCAATTACTTAAACTTTTCCGTCATCCCAGGCAGACATTCTGCACCAATTAAGGATTAACTCCCAATTCCCTACCCCCACCCTGGTCCCAGGTAAACTGTACTCTAGTTTATGACTGTCTGATTTTGCTTGTTCTGATTACTTTAAATCAGGGTGAACCCTGAAATACACCAGTCACAAAAGGAGAAGTATTGTATTATTTTTAAAATGTTGTCGTGTGGCTCTTGAGTGTCTGGATTTTGTTTTCTTCCATAAAGTTTATGTTTAGGTCATCTTGCACTCTTGAGACTTGACTTGAAGCTTACAGACTCTAAAGTAGCCTTTCCTCTAGGACTAGTTTGGTTTGTGCTTTCTGAGGTTTCTCCTGATCACCTGAGTATTTGATGTGATCTCTCCACTCTTTGGGGTTGGAACCCAAATGTCTCTCAACCCTCTCTGAGCATCAGTATTTGTTCAGTTTATATTCACAGTAGTTGGTCTTTCTCTGGTGACTGTCCTTGGCCTGGCCTCGTGGAGGATTACCGTACACATTCATAGCTCAATGTTCAGCCACACTCAGGGGAATGCCTGTGCAGATTTCTGGAGCTCTTTCTCTGCTTAGTTCCTTCTTCTCCACTTCTCTGTCCCAGACTCTAATATCCATCTTTTTAGCTCATAAAGCAACATGTTCTGCTTGGATCCTTGTGCCCTTTTGCCACATCCACTAAAGGCCTCTAGGCCAAAAGCTGAGGAGTCATTGGCCTCACCTCCTCTGTTTCCCTTTTCCCAAGGACCAAATTCCTGTGCTTCCTATTATTGTTTCTCATACTTTTAAATATATTCTTCCTAACTGTTTCAGATGGTGTAGGCAGAGTAGTGGACCTCAAAGATGACCATGTCCCAATCCCTGAAACCTGTGGCTATGTTCGAGGGACATTAACGTTGTAGATGGAGTTAAGGTTGTTAATCAGCCGAGCTTGAGCTAGGGAAAGTAGCCTGTATTATCCTATGCAGGTGGGTCTAATATAATCACAAGGACCCTTAAAAGTAGAAGAGGAAGGCAGAAGACAGAGTCCCAGAGACACAGCAGTATGAGGAGGACTCAGCCATTTGGAAAAAGACCTTGATCAAAAGGGTCAAGAGTTTTATGGATAAGAGATTTCAGAATGAGTCAGGAGGTCATTCCAGAGGTTACACTTATACACGTCTCAGACAGATCCCACTGCCGCTCTGAACAAAGCCTCAAATAGGGTGCTCCTGAGGGCTCTAGAGCCATCTGGACACTCTAGGCTGAGGCTCACGATTCCTTAAATCAGCATCCTGCCAGTGGGCCTTACCTTGGACTATACGACAACTTAGTTACCCAGTGTTACCCAATTGTAACAGACCCAGTTATAATTTCCTATACACATGATTCTTCTCCCCCCTTTTATTTGAGCCTATAATTAGCACTTTACCCATTAAATACACGTCTCCGAGTCTTACATCTTCAGGCTGTTCATATGCTGGTTGAGCCGTGAATCTCAGCAGAGTTGTGGCCAACACCTACTCTCCAGTTCATTGGACTCACCTAGGACAGCTAGCAAAATTATGCTAGACAATGCCCACCCAAAAAAACAGAGTACCTACAATGGCAGGCAAAATACCTCCTTCCATCTGTCCCATGATATCTAAGCCCCTCTCAGTCTCAGGAAGAGCGGGCATCACCATCCTCAAATCCTCCAGTCTGAGGAATGAACAAACGTAAGGGGGAAATGCAACCATGGGCAAAGTAAACTTATTAATATTGTAATAATGGAAAAGCATGTAACATTGATATAAAGATGGTGGTTACCAGGTTCTGAGGGGAGGAGGAGGGAAGAAGAGGTGGAAAATAAGGCATTTTTAGGGCATTAAGTGTAAACTGCAAGGTAAACTATAGACTTTGGTTAGTAGCAATGCTTTGGTATTTACTCATCAATTGTAACAAATGCACCACACAATTGTAAGATGTATTAATTAGGGAACATGTGGGAGAGAAGGGGTGGGGTATATGGGAATCCCTTACACTTTTTTTTTTTTTTAAGATTTATTTATTTATTTCTCTCCCCTTCCCCCCTCCAGTTGTCTGCTCTTCTGTGTCCATTCATTGTGTGTTCTTCCGTGACCGCTTCCATCCTTATCAGCAGCACCGGGAATCTGCTTCTTTTTTTTTTTTTTTAATTATTTATTTATTTATTTAAATTACATTATGAAAAATATGAGGTCCCATTCAACCCAACCGCCCCCGCCCCCCACTCCCCCAACAGCAACACTCTCTCCCATCATCATGACACATCCATTGCACCTGATAAGTTCATCTCTGAGCTGAGCATCCTAACCAGGTAACCCTCCTACTTATACTTTGATACGTTTTACTCAACATTTAGTTCTCAACGAACTTCTGACACTCTCCCATATTCGTATGTTGCCCCTCCCTCCCACCTATTTCTTGGACAATATTACCCCTCTTCCCATCCCCAGCCCCCCTCAAACCCAGAAAACCCCACCCGAAGGTAACCCCTTGCCCCCATTTTGTCCCTTCTTTGTGCTCATACTTACCGCCAGCTCATCACAGATTCCACCCCTGCAGACATTAACTCACATCCTTCCTCCACCCCCCGATTTCCTGTAAGCCACTTTTCCAGACTCTAGCTCTCTGAGGCAGTTAACTTATTTCATATCATTGAGGTCATATAGTATTTGTCCTTCAATGCCTGGGTTGCTTCACTCAACATAAGATTCTCAAGGTTCATCCATGTTATCACGTGCGATTGTAGTGTATTGGTTCTTACAGCTGAGTAGTATTCCATTGTGTGTATATACCACATTTTATTGATCCACTCATCTGTTGATGGACATTTGGATTGATTCCAACTTTTGGCGATAGTGAACAATGCTACTATGAACATTGGTGTACATATATCGGTTTGTGTCCTTGTTTTCAGATCTGATGGGTATATACCCAGCAGTGGTATTGCTGGGTCATATGGCAAATCTATGGATAATTTTTTGAGAAACCGCCAAACTGTCCTCCAGAATGGTTGGATCCTTCTGCATTCCCACCAGCAATGGATGAGTGTTCCCCTTTCTTCACATCCTCTCCAGCATTTGTATTCTACTGTTTTTTTCATGGCTGCCAATCTTATGGGAGTAAGATGGTATCTCATTGTAGTTTTGATTTGCATTTCCCTGATTGCTAGAGATTTGGAGCATTTTTTCATGTGCTTTCTAGCCATTTGTATTTCTTCTTTGGAGAAGTGTCTGTTTAAGTCTTTTTCCCATTTTTTAAATGGGTTGTTTATCTTTTTGTTTTCAAGATATATGAGTTCTTTATATATGCAAGTTATAAGTCTCTTATCAGAATATGGTTGCCAAATATTTTCTCCCATTGTGTGGGTTCCCTTTTTACTTTCTTGACAAACTCCTTTGAGGTGCAGAAGGCTTTAATTTTGAGGTAGTCCCATTTATCTATTTGTTCTTTTGCTGCTCGTGCTTTTGGTGTGATATTCATGAAGCCATTTCCTATTACAAGGTCCTGTAGATGTTTCCCTACACTGCTTTCTAAGGTCTTTATGGTCTTGGCTCTTATATTTAGGTCTTTGATCCATCTTGAGTTGATCTTTGTATAAGGTGTGAGATGGTAATCCTCTTTCATTCTTCTACATATAGCTATCCAGTTCTCCAGGCACCATTTGTTGAATAGGCCATTCTCTCCCAGTTGAGAGGGTTTGGTGGCTTTATCGAATATTATATGGCTATATACATGAGGTTCTATATCTGAACTTTCAATTCGATTCCATTGGTCTGTGTGTCTCTCCTTATGCCAGTACCATGCTGTTTTCACTACTGTAGCTTTGTAGTATGTTTTGAAGTCAGGAAGTGTGATTCCTCCTATTTCGTTTTTCTTTTTCAATATGTCTTTGGCTATTCGGGGCCTCTTTCTATTCCAAATAAATTTCATAGTTAGTTTTTCTAGTTCCTTAAAGAAGGCTGTGTTGATTTTTATTGGGATTGCATTGAATGTGTAGATCAGTTTTGGTAGGATAGACATCTTAATAATATTCAGTCTTCCTATCCATGAACAGGGAATATTCTTCCATTTATTTAGGTCTTCTTTGATTTCCTTGAACAATCTTGTATAGTTCTCAATGTATAAGTTTTTTACCTCTTTAGTTAAATTTATTCCTAAGTAATTGATTTTTTATTTACTATTGTGAATGGTATTTGTTTCTTGATTTCCTCCTGATCTTGCTCATTATTGGTGTATAGAAACGCTACTGATTTTTGCGCATTGATCTTATAACCTGCGACTTTACTAAACTCATTTATGAGTTCTAGGAGCTTTGTTGTAGATCTCTCAGGGTTTTCCATATATAGGATCATGTCATCTGCAAATAATGAAATTTTGACTTCTTCCCTTCCAATTTGAATGCCTTTTATATCTGGTTCTTGTCTCAGTGCTCGAGCAAGTACTTTCAAGACAATGTTAAATAGGAGCGGAGACAATGGGCATCCTTGTCTTGTTCCTGAGTTTAGAGGGAAGGATTTCAGGATTTCGCCATTATAAACAATGTTGGCTTTCGGTTTTTCATATATACTCTTTATCATGTTCAAAAAGTTTCCTTGTATTCCGATCTTTTGGAGTGTTTTTATCAGGAAGGTGTGCTGTATTTTGTCAAATGCCTTTTCTGCATCTATAGATATAATCATGTGGTTTTTTTCTCTCAATCTGTTTATATGGTGTATTACATTGATTGATTTTATTATGTTGAACCATCCTTGCATACCTGGAATAAATCCCACTTGGTCATGGTGTATAATTTGTTTAATGTGTTGTTGAATACGATTAGCAAGTATTTTGTTAAGTATTTTTGCGTCTAGGTTCATTAGAGAAATTGGTCTGTAATTTTCCTTTCTTGTGGTGTCTTTGTTTGGCTTTGGTACTAGGGTAATGTTGGCATCATAGAAGGAATTAGGCAGTGTTCCCTCTGTTTCGATTTTTTGGAATAGTTTCAACAGGATTGGTGTTAGTTCTTTCCGGAATGTTTTGTAGAATTCACCTGTGAAGCCATCTGGCCCTGGGCTCTTCTTAGTTGGGAGATTTTTAATGACTGATTCTATCTCTTTGCTTGTGATTGGTTTGTTAAGATCATCAATTTCTTCTTTCGTCAGTATGGGCTGCTTATGTGTTTCTAGGAATTTGTCCATTTCCTCTAAATTGTCATTTTTGTTGGGATATAGTTTTTCAAAGTATCCTCTTATGATAGTCTTTATTTCTGTGGGGTCAGTGGTGATATCACCTTTCTCATTTCTTATTTTGTGTATTTGCATCTTTTCTCTTTTTTTCTTTGTTAGTCTCGCTAAAGGTTTGTCAATTTTGTTGATCTTCTCAAAAAACCAGCTCTTGGTCTTGTTTATTTTTTCAAGTGCTTTCTTATTTTCTATTTCATTTAGTTCTGCTCTTATCTTTGTTATTTCCTTCCTTCTTCTTCCTGTTGGGTTACTTTGTTGTTGTTTTTCTAATTCCGTCAAAAGTGCAGTTAGTTCTCCAATTTTTGCTCTTTCTTCTTTTTTGATATATGAATTTATGGCTATAAATTTCCCTCTCAGTACCGCTTTTGCTGCATCCCATAAATTTTGGTATGTTGTGTTATCATTATCATTTGTTTCAAGGTAGTCATTAATTTCTTTTGAGATTTCCTCTTTGACCCACTGTTTTTCTAAGAGTGTGCTGTTTAATTTCCAAATTGTCGTGTGGAGTCTGGGACTCTGTCCCTTGCAAATTTCCAGCTTGACTCCACTGTGGTCAGAGATATTGTTTTGTATGATTTCGATCTTTCTGAATTCATTAAGCCTTTCTTTGTGGCCTAGCATATGGTCAATCTTGGAGAATGTTCCATGTGCGCTTGAGAAAAATGTATATCCTGCTGTGTTTGGGTGTAATGATCTATATATGTCTATTAGATCCAGCTCTTCTAATATACTGTTCAAATGTTTTGTTTCTTTAGTGATTCTCTTTTGAGATGTTCTGTCCAGAGTTGATAGTGGTGTATTAAAATCCCCCACTATAATTGTAGATGCATCTATTCTTTCACTTAGTTTTTCCAGCGTTTGCCTCACATATTTAGAGGCGCCCTTGTTAGGAGCATAAATATTTATGATTGTTCGATCTTCTTGACAGATTGTCCCTTTCACTAAAATATAGTATCCTTCTTTGTCTCTCACAATTGTTTCGCATTTAAAGTCTATTTTGTCTGATATTAATATAGCTACTCCTGCCTTTTTTTGGTTGTTGTTTGCTTGTATGATTGTTTTCCAGCCATTCACTTTCAACCTCCATGAGTCTCTGGGTCTAAGATGTGTCTCTTGTAGACAGCATATAGATGGGTCGTATTTCCTTATCCAGTGTCCCAGTCTGAATCTTTTGATAGGTGAGTTTAGTCCGTTGACATTCAGTGTTATTACGTTTAGAGAGTTATTTATGGTAGCCATATTTTGGTTGGATTTGTGTTTGTTATATTTTGTTTGTATTATTTTATTTTCCCCTTCTATTTTTGTCTTTCTTGTTGCTTTTACACTCTCCTCCATCTCTGACTGTCCTGTTTTTTCCTTTCTTCCTGCAGAACTCCCTTAAAAATTTCTTGAAGGGGAGGTTTCTTGTTGATATACTCTTTCAGTTTCTGTTTATCTGTGAATATTTTGAACTCTCCATCATTTTTGAATGCTAGTTTAGCTGGATAGAGTATTCTTGGTTGGAAATTTTTTTCCTTTAGTACCTTGACTATATCATACCACTGCCTTCTTGCCTCCATCGTTTCAGATGAGAAATCAGCACTTAATCTTATGGAGTTTCCCTTGTATGTGATGGTTTTCTTTTCTCTTGCTGCTTTTAGAATTTTTTCTTTGTCTTGAGCATTGGATAATTTGACAAGTATATGTCTTGGGGTGGGCCTGTTGGGGTTTATGACCAGTGGAGTGCGCTGTGCTTCTTGGATATGTACAGCTGTCTCTTTCAGTAGATTTGGGAAGTTTTCATTCATTATTTCCTGCAACACTCCTTCTGACCCCTTTCCCTTCTCTTCTCCTTCTGGAATGCCTATAATACGTATGTTTGAGCGTTTTGCGTTATCATTCAGGTCCCTAAGTCCTATCTGGATTTTTTCTACCTTTTTATTGACCACTTCTACTATCTGTTTGATTTCCAATGCACTGTCTTCCACTTCACTAATTCTCTGCTCTGCCTCTTCTAGTCTGCTGATATTTGCTGCAAGTGTATTTTTGATTTCTTGAATTGTGGTGTTCATTTCCATCATATCTGTTATTTTTTTGCGCATGTCTGCAATTTCCCCTTCAAGTGTTGTCTTCATGCTGTTAACCTCTTTCATTACTTCATCAAATTTGTCGGTGATAAATGATCTGAGATCTTTCATTGCTTGTGCGAAGTCCTGCCCCCCTTCCTGATTGGATTCAGCCATGTTTTCCTGATTACTGGTTTGATTTGTAGATTTTTGTTGCTGTCTTGTCAACATTTTTTCTTGACGGGTTTAATCAGTTCCTTAGCTTCTTTGTCTAGTCTTGGAGATTAATTAGCTGTTGTTTTTGCGTAAGTGTTATATCTTCTCTTTGTCACTTTGTTCTTCTTATTCCAATTTCTTATTGCTAGTTAAGCTCACTTTAAAGGAAATTATTAGTGCTGGGGAAAGGCAATTGTGTAAGGGAGGAAAAAGTGTGAAGTAGTATTGGTGATATATGTTAACAAAGCAACAATATGAGTTCTGGGAGGATGGAGGTTAGATCATGTAAATTGTGTAGAGTTATAGTAGTAGGAAAGTACCTATAATGAGGTAGACGACTGAATATGGGAGGAATGTGGTACGTACTAAGAGGCTATTGTTTTCGTGAGAGAGGGAAAGAGAAAAGAAAGGTAATAGTTTCAGGGACGAATACCAGATGGAAAACTAAACAAAGGTATTAGAAATTAAGAGTTAGATACTTTGCGGATCAAAGAAAGGGAGATGGAATATAGGAGAGATAGCAGATGGTGGAGGATATCAAGTTGTAGGGGAAAGGGGATAGTGTAGATAGGCTAAATCTATTCACAGAAAAATGAGGCAGTGGAGGGTAGGAAACCCAGCAAATGTGAGGTATTTCCTGTAGGACCTATTGTATTGTTAAGATAAAATAGTATAAGAAGAATATTGGGGACAGGAAAGAGAGGATTAAAAAAAAACAACAACAACAAAAAGAAAATAAAATAAAAAATAAAAAAAATAAAAAAAAAAAACAACAAAAAAACACAAAAAGCAAAGAACAGAAACCCCGCCGCCAGGCTCGGCTGGGCTCCGCTGGGCTCGGCTGGGCTCCGGTCCCCTGCCCTCCACAGCTCGGCTGGGCTTGCCTGGGCTTGGCTAGGCTCGGCTGGGCTCGGGTCCCCCCCCGTCGCGGATCGGCCGGGCTCGGCTGGGCTCGGCTGGGCTCGGCTTTCCTGCCCGCCGCCCGCCACGGCGCAGCGCGGCTCGGCTCTCCCGCCCGGCGCGGCGTGGCTGGGCTCGGCCGAGCTCGTCTGGGCTCGGCTCCCTCGCCCGCCGCGGCTCGGCTGGGCTCGGCTGGGCCCGGCTGGGCTCGGCTTCCCTGCCCGCCACCCTCCGCGGCGCAGCGCGACTCGGCTCTCCTGCTCGCCGCCCTCCGCGGCGCGGCTGGGCTCGACTGAGCTCGGCTGGGCTCGGCCCCCTCGCCCTCCGCGGCTCAGCTGGGCTCGGCCTGGCTCGGCTTCCCCGCCCGCCGCCCGCCGCGGTGCAGCTAGGCTCGGCTGGGCTCGGCTCCCTTGCCCGCCGCCCGCCGCGGCACAGCGCGGCTCGGCTCTCCCGCCCGCCGCCCGCCGCAGCTCGGCTGGGCTCGGCTCCCTTGCCCGCCGCCCGCCGCGGCGCAGCGCGGCTCGGCTCTCCCGCCCGCCGCCCACCGCGGCCCAGCTTGGCTGGGCTCGGCTCCCTTGCCAGCCGCCCGCCGTGGCGCAGCGCGGCTCGGCTCTCCCGCCCGCCGCCCACCGCGGCCCAGCTAGGCTGGGCTCGGCTCCCTTGCCCGCCGCCCGCCGCGGCGCAGCGCGGCTCGGCTCTCCTGCCCGCCGCCCACCGCCGCATGGCTCGGATCCCCTGCCCGCTGCCCACCGTGGCCCAGCTAGGCTACCCTGGCCGCCACCCGCCGGGGCTCGGCGCGGTGCTAGCTGCCTCGGCTCTGCCTACCCAAGGAGGGAATCCTCCACACGTAGCTGGGATCTCCGTGTATATTTCACGGATGGATCCTCTCTGTTACCTTCCCTCCAAATCGATGTCTAAACACCTTGGGACCAGGAAAAATCCCGAAACAGCCCGGTCCCAAGGAGTATCCGGCGCCTCCCAACCGATTCCCTCCAGGAGCTAGTAACCGGGAAGTTCACTCAGCCGCCATCTTGCCTCCTCCCCTGTGTGTTTCTTTTTGTTGTGTCATCTTTTTGTGTCAGCTCTCCGTGTGTGCAGCACCATTCCTGGGCAGGCTGCACTTTCTTTCGCACTGGGCGGCTCTCCCTATGGGGCGCACTCCTTGTGCGTGGGGCTCCCCTACGCGGGGGACACCCCTGTGTGGCAGGGCACCCCTTGCGCGCATCAGCACTGTGCATGGGCCAGCTCATGAACTGTGGACCTCCCATGTGGTAGGTGGACGCCCTAACCACTGGGCCAAGTCTGCTTTCCTCCCTTACACTTTACACTTTAGATATAATTTTCCTGTAAGCTAATCCCTCCTTAAAAATAAAGTTTATTATATTAAAAACAAGAAAGACTCAACCCACTGTTGTTGGCTTTGATGATGGAAGAAGGGGCCAGGAGCCAAGCAGTGCTGTGGCCTCTAGAGCAGGAGTTCTTAACAAGGGGTCCGTGAGTGTGAATTGAAACTCAAAAAATATTATTCTTGTGGGGACATGTTGGTACAGGTATGATATATTTATTAAATGATACGCAGTATAGTGTGGACTTAGTTGTGTTTTTTTTTTAATGTTTTATTTATTTATTTATTTTTCTCCCCCCCCCCCACCCAGATTGTCTGTTCTCTGTGTCTATTTGCTGCATCTTGTTTCTTTGTCCGCTTCTGTTGTTGTCAGCGGCACGGGAATCTGTGTTCTTTTTGTTGCGTCATCTTGTGTGTTAGCTCTCCATGTGTGCGGCGCCATTTTTTGCACTTTCTTTCGCGTTGGGTGGCTCTCCTTACGGGGCGCACTTCTTGCGTGTAGGGCTCCCCTACGTGGGGGACACCCCTGCATGGCAGGGCACTCCTTGTGCGCATCAGCACTGTACATGGGCCAGCTGCACACGGGTCAAGGTGGCCCGGGGTTTGAACCGTGGACCTCCCATGTGGTAGACGGATGCCCTAACCACTGGGCGAAGTCCGCCGCCTAGTGTGGACTTAGTAAGGGTTGCATGATTTTCACCTGACTGGCAAAGAAGTCCAGGGAGCAGAAAAGGCTAAGAACCCCTGCTATAGAAACTGGAAAAGGCAAAGGAAAGGATTCTCCCCAGAGCTTCCAGAATGGATTCAGACCTTGATTTTTGGCCCAGTGAAATCCATTTCAGACTTCTCACCCTCCTATCTGTAAGGTAATAAATGAGCAGTTTTGTGGTAATTTGTTACAGCAGCAATAGGAAACTAAGACAGGTGGGAGGGTTATTCTGATACTAGTTACTCTACATTGGCTGGAAGCAGACATTCCCTGGTATGCTTTTAAAAATACCAAGTACTCGGGGTCCATTCCAGATATTCTGATATAATCGGTCAGGGTAGGGGGATTGGTATTTTAAAAATTTTTCCTCGGGTAGTTCTAATGTGCCTCCAGGACTGAACTGAGAACCACAGACCTCATCTAAATGAGGTCAAAGGCAATTGCAGGAGAGATCTGAGTTTGCTGCAAAGCTTGCAGAAAAACAGAGAGTCCGGGATGCATCCCTTACATCCTTCCAAGAAGCTGTCTTTGGCATCCAGGTAGTTGCAACTGTGGCAGGAGATCTGGGGTACACTTGGATGCAAGACCTCAAAGCCCTCAAAACGTAGGGACAAAGGTCAACCCATTAGCTATTCAAAACTAAGGATTTCTGCAGCTCTAAAATCAGTTTAATAAGCCTCATTACCACTAAAGTGCCACATATAGACCTGGTGTGAGTCATTGATTGGTTTTGATCAAGTTGATGAGAATTCTGGTATTTAACTGACTCCAGCACTCTGGCAAATCACAGAGGGTGTTCTGCCAAGGCTGGCCTGTTCTTTCTCCAGGTTTACATCAATGGAAGTCCACAGCTTGGTTTTAATCTTTCCCTGCATTTTTAAAAATAGTGCTTTCACTAAGTCAGCAGAAGCCAACCATTTTCTAGCTTTTCGTGTCAGCAGAGTTCTGAGATGTATTGATTTATGTTCAGATTTTCAGGGATTCTAGGATTCCTTGATAAGATCATTAGGTGAAACTTCCTCGTTCCTTCTCTACCTTCCCTTCTGTTTTTTCTTTCTTTTTAGAATTAATCGTAGGTTGGTCACATCTGGAGCAGGTGTGTCTCTGCCTGTGAGGATGACGTGCAATTTAGTAGGAAGCTGGATCTTCTTTCCTTCTGTGACATGTTTCTAATTCCACAGTTCCTGTAGATGGTTCTTGGCCTTGATGTAGTTTAGGATTTTCAACAGATAGTGCCGGTACTTTTCTCTTAAAGGCCAGATGATGCCTCTTTTTGTTCCTCTCCCCACAGCGCACTCAGGTTTTGCCTGGTCTTTGACTCACTGTTGAGCCTGGAAAATTCCACTCAGCAAGTTTCACTGGGTGAAAATTCCACCCAGTGCTTTGCAGGTGGTTGGGGACAGATGCAGAAGAAGACAGAAATTGTGGTTTATGCCTAAGGAGTACGCAGTACTCTAAGAACCTGGCCTTCAGAGCCAGGCTATAGAGAGGTGCTTGATATTATCCTCATTTTATATATAACACACAAGAGGTGGCAGACCTGGGATTTATACCGTAGCAGTCTAGAACCTTGTTCACAACCACTACCCTAGTGTCAACTGACCAGCCCTGAGTTTGCTTTTGGATAGGGGGCCATCTGAATGCTATGCTTCAAAGGATCAAGAGGCACCACACTCACCACCCTTCCATGAGCCTGAAACCTTCTCTGTGAGCTCCTGCAGTTGAGCAAAGTCATCCCATATCACAGTATCTGCATTTGACAGACTGTGCTGAGATAGCCTCCTGGCTCCTCTACTTTCTAGCTCCTATCCCTGGGCCTCAGTTTCCTCATCTATAAAATGGAGCTAATAATATCTCCTTCAGAGGGTCATTATGAGGATTCAGTAAGATTGTATCTGTAAAGCATCTGGTCCAGAGGGCCCACCATCTATTAAGGGATGGATGGATGGATGAGAGGATGGGTGGATGAATGGAAAAAATGGGAGGAAACACTATAAACTATTGGGATCAATGAAGAACACAAGGAAGTGGAATATGGGACAGAGATATTTTTTAGCTTTTTATTTGAAATAATTTTAGACTTACAGAAAAGATGCAAATACAGTAGAGACTTCCTGCATACCTTTCTCCTAGCTTTCCTTCATGTCAACATATTTTATAACTTACAGCTATTAATGCCAATAAAACCAAACACTAGGCTATTACTAAACTATAGGCTTTATTCAATTTTCATCAGTGTTTCCATTGATGTTCTTTCCCAGGTCCACGATCTCATCCAGGGTCCCACACTGTGTTGAGTTGTCCTGTCTCTGCAGTGTCCTCTGATCTGTGACAGATCCAGTCTCTCCTTGTCATCCATGACCTTGACACATTAGAAGATTTCTATCAGTTATTAATACTGCTTGGTAGAATATCCCTCAATTTGGGTTTGTCTGATTTTTTTTCACTCTCATGGTTCTCAGATTGTGTTGCTTTTTGTTTGTTTTTGCAGAACTACCCCACAAGTGATGTGCCTTTCTCAGTACACCACATAAGGTGGTAGATTATGTTGGTATATCTTATTTTGGTGATCTTAACCTTGATGACTTGGTTAAGGTGGTATCTGCTGGGTTTCTCCACTGCAAATTACTGTTCCCCCTCCCTCCTTTGTAACTGATAAATATCTTGGTGTAGATACTTAGAGGCTCTGCACGTATCCTATTTCTTCTACAACTTTCACGCACTACTTTTAGCATCCATTGTTGCCGCTTGTCTGCAACCATTATTCTTGTGGTGTTCTAATAATGATGATTTTTATTTCCCCCAACCCTTCTACATTTATTAACTGGAATTCTTCTATAAGGAAGAACTGTCCCCATTTATTCAGTTATTTATACTCATATGGACTCATGGATTTGCATTTTATTCTACATGTTATGATTTGATACTCTAATTGTTCCATGGTTTTGGTCATCAGGAACTCCTAGATCATCACGACCCAGCTGCCAGGGCTCATGGGGGAAGCCTGGGCAGCTGGAACTCACCGGAGGGCAGTGAAGGCATGGGGTGTGATTGTATGGAGGCTGGAAATGAACAGAACCCCTTCTCCACAGTTCTGAAATTCCCAGAGGTCCGCTCCTTTCCTCCTGATCCATTCTACAGCTAAGGAAATTAAAGCCGCAGGAAGGGAAGGGGCTCCCAGGAAGCCAGAACTACAGAGCGAGTTGGGTGGGTTGGGGGCAGGCTGGGGAGGGGCAGCACCTGGGCCCAGAGCCTTGCTCCTGCCACAAGTCAGCTTCCGGGCTCCCACGTGGTGCCTGGCTGCAGGGCAGCCTGTTCCGGGACCCGGGGTACGGAGGGCTGAGGGAAGCTTGCCCCATCAGCAGAAGCTCAGGAAGCAGGAGGCTTCTGGTATGAGGTTTTTCCAGGAAGCCCTGGGGCTGTTGGCTCTATTCCCTCTCCTTTCTGCCCAGCTGAAAGGGAGGGATTTTCTGGGCCAAATCCCTGGCTCCGGCTCAGTGGGGGCCTCTAATCCCTTCCTGGCTCAGGAGCTTGGTTCAGCTGGGGCTGGCGGAGGTGCCCCAGAGAGTTGATTTCTGCAGGCCTGGGAACAGGGCGCCATTCAGCCCCAGGCCCACCCAGGCAAGGGCTGGGAATTCTAGTAGTGGGGCATGGGAAAGGGGCACAGGGCTTGAGCCGACAATAAATTCTGTGAGAGTCAGAGGCTCCATTAATAGAGGTCCAGTGGGCAGAACAAGGGAGGAGACAGGCCCAGTGCCACACACCAGACCAGGCTGTAGCAACTTCTCCATGTTCTCCAAGGAGTACCTGAGCTCCTCCAGCTCTAGCTCTTCGGCGGTGTGGAGATATAGCACACCTGATAAAATAGAAAGGTCTGCCTTTAATGCTGGAAGCATGCTTGCAAAGCAGAACTTTTAGGGTCAACCTGGCCCTTCCTAGCTACAAGCATCTTTCCAGTCTAATAGCCATTTGATCCTCACCACTCCCTGTAAGTGGACAGGACAGGGGTGAGGATCCCCATTTTACTGATGTGGCAACTGAGACCTTCTCCAGGGAGCGCAGGTGACTATGGAAAGACCCAGGCCTTCCCACTCCTGAGTGCCGGACTTTCCTATGACACCATTCTGTCTTTGGGACCACTTGGTTCTCCTACAACTGATGTACCAGCATCCATAGTGCCTTGAGCTTAGTAGGTGCTTTGGAAATGTCTGCCAGTCCTCTGAGCATTCCCAGTACTTCTGCAGGGTGGACGGTGCTCTTGGGTTGATTGGAGTTGAAGCAAACCCCCTTCCCCCATGCAAACCCATAGTGCTGGCCAGCTGGAGGACCAAGCAGTGTGTGTGTGTGTGTGTGTGTGCACATGCATGAGAATACATGTGCAGGCCTGTTGGGCCTGGGGGTACCATTTGCTTGGGGGAGCCTGCGGAGAGACACTTGGCTGGATTCCCACTCTGGTCTGGCTCTGGCTTCATACTTCCTTCTCCGACAGGACTGGAGAGGCCAAATTGCCCAGATGGCCGTTTGACTGGCTCTTGAGGACACAGCCCAGTGCTCACTCACAGCCCTCCTCCTTCCCCCACATCTCCTCTGCTTCAGTGTCTACATCGACTCAGCAAAGGAGGGACTGCCCGGACAGAGAGGCATGGGGGGGGGTAGTGTGAAGGGGCTGAAGGTGCAGAGCTGGCCCATGGCAGGGCTCTCTATCCCTCGCTTGATCAGAGACCCTCTTTGTAAAGCACCCATGTCTGTGTTGCCCTGGCCCTGAGGACTGGGGGGAGGGAGCATCAGGGGAAGGGGAGCTTGGTGCTGCTCCTGGTGAGAAGACCCCACTCATGTCAGTGTCCCTTGTGGTTCCCCGCCTTCCTGTCCCAGGAGCCAGCTGGAGGGAGTTCAGCCCCTCCACCCAGCCACACCCTTGTTCAGTCATCCATCCATCTGCCTAGTCCTCCATTCATTCATTTCACAAGCTGTTATGGGTCGTAAGGCCCTGGCAGGGCCACCACTGGCTTTGGTGGGTGCCCCGTTCTGGCTCCAGAGTTTTATAAGTTGGCTCTGGGGAGGACGAGGACATTTCCTTCCAAGCCCCAGTGTAGCCACCCTGCCTCTCAAGGAGTTCTGGGGGGACAGGACACCCAAAGGGAGGGAGGCGAGAGGTCCTGGGAAAGAGGTGTGCGTTCTGGGCGGAGACCTGCCTGGGCTCTGGCCCTGGCTCTGGGGCCTTCATGTGCTGTGCCCTGCAGGGTTGCCAGACTGAGCAAAGAGCAAAACTAGGACCCCAAGTTCAATTTGAATTTCAGATGGTCAGCGACCACTTCTTTTTCAGCACGAATATAGCCCATGCAGTATTTGGGACAGACGCTAAAACATTTTGTTGTTTTCTGATATTCACACGTATCTGGGTATCCTGCATTTTATCTGGCAACCCTACACTCTGGATGAGGGGATGTCGGCCCTTCTCTCTGCCTTTATTGCCTCAGTGCCCTGGGGACGAGGCGGTGGGCTAGTGAGCACTGCCAGCTCTCCCCGGAGGCTGCCTATTTCCCTCTTCCTCCAGACCCTTCTCCTCCTGAGGGGCAGGACTGACCAAGGGGGTGGAGAGGAGTGGAGGGGATGCGTAAGTCAGGCCTGGGCTCCAGGAAGCCCCAGGGCACCCCGATGGGAACCAGGCCCCCAGACTGAGCCCCGGCAGCCATGGCGGGGGAGAAGCAGCACCCGGACGGTCACTGTCCCCAGAGGGCCCCTGCCAAAGAGGCCCCGGGCGGTCTGTCCATTTCAACGCTTTCCCCGATTCGTCCACCCCTGCCCTCGGCTGCTGCAGGAGGCCAGGAAAGGCCAAGGCTTGCCGAGGTCACTCCATGCTCACAGCCAGAGGCAGCCCTCCGGTCAGCCGACCTCATCCCTTTTTCCCAGAAGCCCTTGGGGAAACTATTTCCTGGTCCTGTGCAGTGTCTCCCGAGGCCATGAGGGTTTGAGGGAAGCTGCCCAAAAGGTAAAGGACGCATGCCTCTGCAGCCAGTCTGGCCTGGAGTCTCGCTTACTGCTTTGAACGTGAAAAATTCCATATGCCCAACAGGCTGATTAGCCTCACGGAGCTGGGGAAGGGGGTTGCAGGTCGTCAATCAGGCATCCATATTAACCGGAGAGCCAGCGATAAAGGCCCAGCTGAAAGAAATTAAAAACCTCCTGTTTTTAAACACTGCCCTCGGACAGAGGAATTTTTCTAGCTCCAAATGCGAGAGTGGCAAATTTCAGACACTAAAGTATTGACAAAAACAAACAATCCAAAGTTGAAATGCAGGAGGCCTCCTGGGTCTGAGAGAACTCTCAAAGAGGCCCCCTTCTCCCTTGCCTTGGCTTGTTTTTCACAAAATGCAAGTAACAATAATATCTGACAGAAGAGCCTTCCGCCGTCTGGACCGCTCCCGCCCATTGTTTCTCTGAAAGAATGTTGTCTCTTTAAGCGTCTGCGCGTTGGCGATCGTTAGGAGGAAAGAGCTCAGCAGAGTTTTCTTTATTTATTTATGTCCCTTTTGCTGAATTCTGATGAAGCCCAGGCAGCAGGCAGCGCAGCATCTGGCTTCCCAGAAAGATGGCTGTGTGGAGAATCGGGGGCCCTGGCTCGAGACGCAGGCACGTGTGGGGGTCTCAGTGCAAATGGTAATTCCATTTTCCCAGCAATTGGTGCTGCAGTGAAATCTCTCAGCTGCCCTGGGGACATTTTCCCAGGTCTTGCTCGAGGCCCCTTGACCCTGGGTGGGTGGCGCGTGGGACCTGGAGGTCAGAGCTGAGAGCCTCGTGCACGTGTGTGGGGGAGGGGGAGGGGGCACGCCGATGCAAGGCCAAGGGAAGGTGGCCAGGCCGGGGTAGGTGCCAGAAACTGGCCTCTGGAGGAGGATTGCAGGATGCAGAAGTATTCAGCTGGGGGCAGAGTCTGACCTGTGGGAGCCGCAGCCTTGCCCATCTCTGCACCTTTGAGGGATCATCATGGAGCAGGGGGAAGAAACTGTAGCAACGAGGGAAAGAAGGGCTTCTTTTTGTGTTCTGATGACATCATGGGCCATCAGAATTGGGCAAAAAGTTGGAACGTTGGCCCTGGGACTGGAGTGAGTGCCCTGTCATTTGACAGGTGGCAGAAGGTGTAGGGTGTGTGTAGTGACGTTTATTATACACCTACTGAATATGTGCTGGATTCTGGCCAGTTCTTTGTGCGTGTGCTACCCCTCTGAACCTTTCTATGGTTTTATACTGGTGTTACAGAGGGGTGGCTGGAAGACCTATCCGAGCCAGAATCCAAATCCCTGCCCCTTTCGAGCCAGGCTGCTGCCCTTGGAGGAGGTGATGTGGGTTGTCTCAGTCGGCCAGGCTGCAATGACAAATACCATCCAGTGGAGTGGCTGAAACAAGAATTTATTGGCTCCCGGTTTAGGCGGCTCTTTCCCTGGGTGTCTGTGGCATTCAGGGGCTGGCTTGCCTCTATCCTTGGGGTTCCTTGACTTGCCTTGTCCCGTAGCGATGGCTTTGGCCTCCTCCCGGGGCCTTCTCTGACTGACCGCGCGTGAATTTCCTCTCCCTAAGGCCTTGGAAAATGCGGTTTAAGACCCACTTGATTCAGTTTTGGCCACACCTTAGCTAATAAGATGTTGAAAAGGTCCTAGTACAAATGAGCTCCTGCCTACAGGACACCGATTGAGACTTGAACGTGTCTTTTATGGGTGGCAGGATTCAACCCCCCACTTGGCGAGAAGGTGGGGTGAGGGTGCCCTCTGAGCCCTGGGGGCTCTGCCCCCCCAGCAGCCTCAGCAGGCTGGGAGGAGCCCCTGGGGAATGTGCCTTGGGCTTTCCCGTCCCCCAGCTGGTGGGCGACGCACCTGCCCACTCACCCCTGCCTGGTTCATAGCCGATGGGTGTGCTCCAGTGTCTGGGTTTTGGGGTGTGACAGACAGGGGCTCGAGTCCTGGTTTTGTACTTACTGTGCAATGTGGGGTGAGTAGCCTCCCCCTCCCAGCCTTGGTGCCCCCAACCTGGCATGCTGTCAAAAGGGTGCACTAGCACCTGCACGGGGGGTGATGGGAAGGGGACCCCAGGACTGCCTAAGCCCTGCCCACCATCTGCTGGACCCACAGTCGCTCATAGCCCACAGCAGCGACAGCATCTCTCTCATGACAGAGCCAGGGGCTGGAACCCGAGTAGGAACTTGGGTACCCGCTGAGCATCTTGGGGCCCTGGACGGGGCTTGCTGAGCCCTGGGCTCAGCACCCGTCCTGTGTGCACCTGTCCTGCGCACATGCTTTCAGCTCCCGAGAGGAGGCACCAGGCCCAGGCTGGCTCTCTGAGTCTTGGGGAGAAACTGAAAGGTGAAGGATTCCAACTCTGCTGCTTCCTACCATAGCACAAAGGTCAACACCTTCTAGGGAACAGTTCATCTGCGTCCTTTCAGCTTCTGCCTTTTAGCTCACTTTGGTCCCATGGGACCTCCCAGGCCAATCTCTCCCCCTGCTTGGGGACAGGTGCTCAGATGGTTTGGAGGCAGGGCTCTTTTATTCGGTGCTGCAGCCTGGACCCCTGTGCTGCTCTCATTGGGGGGATCTCTATGTGCCCCCGCTATCCACTTGCCTGGTTTCTGCCTTCTCCAGCAGGCAGCCCCATGACAAAGGGACCCTTTTCTCAACAACAAACTACCCAGAAGTCCAACCATTCCCCAGGATTGCCCAATCCAAGAGAAAAGCAGTCAATTTCATTTCCCTGGCCACAGCTTCCCCATTCCCCAGGCTACTGTGAGCAATTGCTTTTTTAAGAAAGAAGGCACATTTTTTTTTCCTCTTCAGTAAAACCCGGAAATCATCTTGAAGACTCAGAGAATTCAAATAAGTTGTCACACAGCAACTTGGTCACCAGGCTGGCCTTGGAACCTGGACTCTGGCCTCCCTCCCTGGTTCCTTCCCCTAGACCCTCTGGGGGTGGCCAGCCTGGTGCCAGAAGGGCCTGCAGCGGATGAGCTACCAGTGCACGGCAATGGCCTGGCGCGGCGTCCCCTGCGGAGCATCCTCCTGGAGAACACAGAAGCACAAGCAGAGCTGCCGGGCCTCCCAGGGCCAGGGACACACTGGGCTTTGTCCACCTGCCTTGGCTCTGAAAAATATGGGAGTCACTTCCACCAGCCCCAAAGGTCCCGCAGCCCAGCCTGAGAAGGAAAAACAGGAGGAAGGCTGAATCATCCAGAAAAGCAGATGTGGAAACCATCTGAATTGCCCACAATGTTCCAAAATCCCGGTCATGCTGCCTAAAGAATTCTCACCCAGGAGCCTTGCAGCCTGGGGAAGGTGAGGCGCACCTGGGCAGGTCTACTCTGCATCCCAACAAGAGCGGCGCGTTCGCCAAATGCTCTCCAGTTCCCTTTCATTCGTAGCCCCATCCTCCCCCTTTCCTGCCCATAGGAGGGAATTCTTTTAAAGTCATATTTAAAAGAAAATCCTTCAGATTTCTGCCTTCGCGGAAAGCTCTAGAAATAACTCGCTGGGAAGCATCTCTGTCTGATACTTACCACCTACGGAGAAAATGGTCCAATACGTCAGGCAGTTTGGCATCCGGAGCCGTTTAGAGAGGGCGGCATGGGGTGCAGAGAGGGGGAGCATGTGCGTGGTGGGGTCCTCGACTGCACAGGCGGCTGGCGGAGCGCACGGCGCTGGCCCGCTGAGGATCTGGGCTCAGGTGTCGGCTCTGCCCCTCCCTGGCCCTGTGGCCTTAGGAAAGGTAGGTGACCCTCTGGACTTCGGAGTCCTCATCTGTAAATGGAGCTAGTCCTAATATGACCTTGTCCTCAAAAGGTTGTCATTGACGGGGTCAGAAGGTAGCCCAGCTGGGCCCAGGATGCTGGATGAGGGAAAGGCTCCCAGGTGGGCAGAGAAAGGACGAGGAGACGCAGAGGGCTGGTGGCAGGGGAAGGCCTGGCCGAAGGAGACTCCTTTTGAGCTGGGCTGGAAGCAGGGGGTAGGATATCTCTTGGAGAAGAGGATGAGGTTAGTCTGGTGAGACAGGAGGTTAGAGCAGAAACTGATCCTGGCTCTGAAGTTGGGGTGGGAGTTTCCTCTCCTTTCCTCCTGTTATGAATCAACGGTCTTCTCTTGAACTTAGTGGTTCTGGTATCAGGGTGTATTAAGTTAAGGTAGCATCCCTCATTGCAAAGATGGGGAAACTGAGGCCCAGAGAGAGGCGGGGCCTGGGGAGGCCCCAGAAAGGGGAGTGGTTGAGTCAGGCCTGGCTGTAGGTCTCCTGCCTCCCAGCTGGCCCCCTCAGGGAGCTGTGGCCCTGTGGGAGCATGAAGCCTTGGGGTGGTGGCCGGAATCCAGCGTTGGGCCGGCTGGGCTCATCCTCATTTCCCTGTAAAAATGGCCAGAGGCACGGGAGCAGCTGGGGACACCCAGATTAGGCAGGGACAGGAAGGACAGGCCAGCCCTGGCCCTCTCTGGGTTGTAGCATGGGGCACCTGTCTTTATGCCCTGGTCTTTCCTGCCTCCTCTGTAAAATGGTGCTTGGAGAAGTAGACCCTCACTTAACAGTATCAACGGGGCATCGAGACTGGGTGCCGGGCTGCTGGAGCTGGGGAAGAGCCGTGAAGGAGACGGGCTCGGTGCTCATGGGGCTTCCACTCTCTAGGCGGAACATAGAGACAAGCTTAAGAGAAACAGGATAATTCCACATTGGGTGACTTCTCTGGAGATAATAGAACAGAACAACGTGAAGGGAGTGAATGGGGTGAGGTGAGAGGGAGGCAGGGCTGGACAGTGCTTCCTAGGTTGTAGACATGGCAAGTATCAAAATCCCCAGGTAAGACCCCGGGGCTGGAGTGCAGTGGCAACAGGGAGGAGAGGCCAGTGGAGTGGCAGGCCGGGACCCCACCCAGGCTCGAGGAGCTGCTGATTGCATTTGGGCTGTATCGGATGCATCGGGGCAATGAGGAGCCTCCCGGGCACCCTTCCCTTCCCAAGCCCAGGCAGGAATCTGGGCAGCAGCAGGCTGGCATGTGGTCTCTGAGCACAGGTGCCCAGCCCAGGCATGGCAGGAGGCTGGAAGGGGGTGTCTGAGCATGTCTGGAGGGCTGTGAGCTCTGTTTGTCTCTGGTGGGTGGAGAGGAAAAGTGAGCAGGATAGAGCAGAGAGGGTGATGCCTAAGGATAGGAAATGCAAACTGCCCAGATCGCCTGTCCCTGCAGTCTTCCCACACCACATGGCACCCCTGCTGGGCTAAGTCACCAAGTCCTAGGCAGTGATAGAGCAGAGCAGCAAGAAAGAAATCCACGAAACAGGATTGCTTCCTTGGCTCAGGGGTTCTGACAATGTGCTCTGCTGAGACTAGGTCCTTGCATGGGGCAGGAATGTGCCAGGATGAGCAGACACTCTTGGTTGCCTTCCTACTTGCATTTCCCTCCTTCTCTTTTTATAAGATTTTTCCAGGTATACACTTTTCATGTGCTTCAAGTGAGGCAGGCTCTAGCGCAGCCCTTGCCCCAAGGGGTAAATCATGATTAGTTTAAGCCAGACCTTCCCAAACTCCCTCTGTTCATGATGCCCTTAGTCTCAGTAACATTTTTCACAGTCCCTCTAAGCCAAAAGAAATTCCTGATACTTGTTTATTAAGTAGTTAGGCCTAAACAATTCAGTAAGCATTGATACCCTAAGAACTTATTAGCCAGCTGAAAAAACAATATGTAAGAACTGAAAGGAAAAAACCATCACAATGTCAATTTCTTCTTAAGTAGCCACAATATTTACTGATGGAATATGTGCAACTCTTGGGCACCGCACAAACTCAAACTTTGGATATGAATGGATAACACAACCTTCAATTCAGTTTCCGCATTGATTTTCATGTGCTTTTTAATTATTATTACAGCAGTGACTGAAAACATAGCTTCTCAAACATGTATCATCCAAGGGAATGTGTGGCCTGATGTTGGACTACCTCGTGCTCGAAGATCCCATGGTGTGGGAACCGTGGGTCTGTAGTGATTAATGATTGGTTTGGGCAGGGGCATGTGACATGATTCTGGCAAATGAAATGTGGAGGAAAGTCTTTGGGGGGAGTTTCCTGGGAAAAGACGTTTGGGAAGACTCAAGCTCCCTTCTGCTGCTGGCTATTGTCCCCTCTACTTAGGAGGTCTGGAACTGTCGCCTCCATCTTGGGTCTGTAGCGCTCATTATCCCAAGGAGAATACTCCGAGGATGACAGAAGCAAAGACGGAGGTATGTGTCCTTCGACGACGACATTGTTTGGCTGCTGAGTCCTGGAGGCATCCGCCGCTGACTTCCCGTTTTGTGAGGTGATACCTTCCCGCATAGTTTAATCTACTCAGCTGATATTCTGTTCGCTCGCAGCCCAGAGCATCCTCACTGATGCTCCCGCAAAGCACGTGTGGGAAACACTGGGCTTTCTACCCTCCACCGGGGTCACGTCTCAGAGCCTCTGTGAAGTCCCACAATGCTCTGCTTAATTTTGTTCGATGCAGGGTTTGCCAGATTTACTTAACCGAGGAAACCTTTTTTCCACAGAACCCAATTACCATCTCCCAGGACACTTGTGTGCCAAGAAACACACTTTTGAAAGGGATGCCTTAGCTCACTCCTCACAGCCCCCCAGCCCCTGCCCACGGCCAGAAGCCCATGCGTGCAGACCCCCACCTCAGCAGAGCACAGGGCCACATGTGTTTCTGTTCAATGGGGGAGACTAAATGAAGCCAGATGTACCTGGGCAGCCCACAGGCAGAAGAAGCCGTGATTTAATGTCCCAACTATGCAGGGATTAGCTTGCCAGAAAGCTGGCCTGGAGGGGCGGGGGACTTGCCCGACAGCCTCTAATGGATTCAGCAGAAGCGGCTCTGCGGGGAGTGCGCGGCTGCTGGGCCCCAGCCGCCCACACGAGTGATGTTGCAAAACATCCCCGGGTGGCTTGGGTGACGGCCTCTGTGCGCCATGTCTGCTGAGGCTCGGGACCTTGAGAGTGACCATCCCGGGCAGGGACCACCAGGGCGTGGTGTGCGCTAGCCTGGGCCTTCTCATTCCTTCACCGCCCCTTCTGGAGGCTGCACTCCCCAGCTTCTTCTCCCTCTCTCCTGGCCTGGATGATGCTCTGTTCCTGGGGATACTGGGCCTGTTGGGCCAGATCCTCTGGATGCCCCGGGACACTGTGTCCACTCTCACCATTGTTCTTCCCCAGCCAAACCTTCTAAGGCTCTGAGCTGCTCAACCTGCCCTGGCCCCAGCCTCAGTTTCCCCAACCAGGTCTGCCTGACCCAAGAGGAAGAGAACTCTGCTGACCATGTGCTGTGTGACTTGAGGCCATTCCTGCCCCCACTCTGGAGTGCAGAGTGTATCCAGTTTATCCAGGGACTTTCAAACAGTGTCCCCTAGAACCCTTGAGATTCTAAGGAGGCACCTTAGGGGATGTGCTGGGGTGAGGAGGCGTCCGGGCCCCCGCGCCCTGACTCAATCAGGACCGCTCTCTATTTATTCCTTTTATCCTTCGGGTTCCCAGATAGGGTTTCATTGGAAGAAAAGGCTTTGTGGCAGGAAAAAAAAAAAAAAAGCCTGCAAACCACTGATCTTGTCCAGTTGTGCGCTTTACAGATGAGAGGATTCAGTTTCTCCTCCCAGAGCTGACACCCCGGGATCCCTGGAGATTTGTGGGGAGAGCCGGGCAGGGAGCAGCCAGGGTCAGGGCAGGGGAAAGCAGCACAGCCTTGGCGCTGGAGCGTGCCGACGCCACTCGGCTGGCCCGCGCTGGCACCTTCGCACCGGAGCTCTCCCGCCTTGAAGCTGCCCTGAGCTGGCTCTTATGGTTCAGTGTGGATTAGGCGACGGGTGCCTCGAGACACACGCAGAGGGCCGACGTCTCCATCGGACCCAGTGGGCACGGTGCTCGCAGCACCCAGGGTTTTCAGGCACCCACAAAAATGTTTTCATTTCCATTTGTGTGGGTATTTTTTTTTGTGTGTGTGTATGTTATTGGAGGATGGGCCCAGGAAGGGAAAATTGCCTAGGGCCTGTCAAAGTCACGATTTGTCCCTGAGTAAGCGGCAGTGAACTTCAAAACTTCCCATTTGAGTTCAGGCTCTTCCTTTGCAACTATCTCTCCCCCGCCCCTTCCTTCCTTCCTCTTGTTTTTTCAGAGACTCTAAATAGAACCCACTCTGCTTGAGACACACCTGCTATCAGATGGGAGCCTCCCCATTCTCCCCCGTTATTTCTGGAGGGGCTGTGAGGTGTAGCTGCTCTCCAGCGCTGGACTAGGGACAATTTTAAGCTGCCACAAAGAACACAAAGGGCCACTAGAGCTATGGGGGTGCACTCTGATGAGTCCCCCTTCCCTTTGGATCCTAGGGCCTGAAGGTGGTTAAACGACCTTCCAGATGTGCAGTTTTGTAAATCATGGGGCCATCGGGGGATGGTCGTGTAGGTAACATCCAGCACCGCAGGCTCGAGTTGCAGGACGAGACCCAGAGGTTAGAGACCCCTGCCCTGCCTGCTCTGGCATCCCCTGTGCCCAGTAGGCTCTCTCAATTTAAACGGGCCAGGCGTGGGCAGTTTCTTGGTATTTAAAGGGCTCCATTTCTTTAGGACTGAAAAAGTAGAGGACTAAAGAATGTCCTAGTTGCCTGAATGTCCAGAATCCTTGATGTTTTACTGGGATCCTGTAAGGAAAGGGGGATTAGAGCCTCAGGGTGAAAGCCGCAGCCACCATGTTTTAATGGACATGGGGATCCTACTCTGCTGCCCTTGAAAATTAAATGTTACTCTCAAGCCTGGGTAGCCCTATAACCTTTGTGAAACTGGCTTTTACTTTAACTGAGTCCTCTTGGGCTTAATCCAAAAATGAAAAGGAGGTGGGAGAGGTGGAGGAGGAGGGGCCCGGTCGGGGCACTGGATTCTGTTTTGTTCTGCTCTGTGGGGCAGCAGCCTGCTCCTCCCCCCGGGGCCTCTGACCCCAAGGCATGTACCACTGATTTCGCCCCCATGGTTGTGCTTTGGCTCCTTTGTGGGTCTTACAATCTTTCGTGTCAGACACAGGGCATGGGTGGCAAGTCTTCCAGGGCTGGGCCAGCTTGACAGGGGAGGTTGGGGAGAGGCTGGGAGGTAGGCTCAAGCGTGGTGTTCCCAACCCGAGAGAAAGCAGGTGGCCGCAGGAGGAGAGGGCCTGGGTGTCCAGGCCATCCCCTCGCTCTGTCTGGTCTCCTGCCAGCAAGCAGAGGAGCCTGGGCTGGGAGGCCTGCATCTGGGCTTCAGCCCTTCCCCAGAGACTCCTTTTCCCCTCTCTGTTCCTCCGTCTCCCCATCTGCTGAATGAGGGAGATGGACCAGACGAGTTTCTCACATCCTCCATGCACCGGCGGTGGAGCGCGATGCTGCAGATGCACAAAGACAGCAAGACAAGCCCGTGGCCCTCCTGGGCCCCCATAACCTGCCACAGGCCAGGCACGCCCTGACTCACTTCCCCCCTGAAATACATTCCTTTTACTTTCTTCTCATTCTGAAAGCGCTTCGTGCCCATTATTTTAAAATATATACAGAAAATACAGCCACGAAAAACAAAAGAAGAAACTATCCCCCTAAATCTCACGCCACCCAGAGCCAAGCACCGTTAGCCCTGTGTGCTTTCAGACTGTTTGCTGCAGCTGTGGGTGTGTGTGCGTCAACATGGAAACAAAACAGAAGCCTAGACAGTTTACCTTTTCCGTTCCTCGCAACTGCTCTGGGAGGTGGCTGGTATTCCTATTTTCATTTTGCACGTGCAAAAACAGACACTCAAAGAGGGTGGGTAATTTCCTGGGGTGGCAGGACTGGGATTCAGTGTCGAGTCTGGTTGGCAGCACAGCCGGGGCGCTCGCCACACCTGCGTCCGGGAGGGGGCCAGGCAGGCAGCAAGAAGCGGCCTCGGCACCAGCCGGACCCCACGGGGGCCAGCGAGCCATGACCTTGCCTGTGTCAGGGGTCGCGAAGAGCCGTGTCCTCAGGAACGAGGTGGATGCTTTAAGTTGGAGAAGCAGAAGGAAAGGTGCTCAGGCCAAGCTAAGGAATGAGCCAAGTCAGGAGAGGAAAGGTCCGCCAAGTCCCTGAAGGAAACCGCCCGGGCGATGGGATGTGTGGCGGGAGGTGAAGGGGAGGTGGCAGGAGGCAAGGAGGCTGCAGTTAGGCTGGGAGGGCCACATGCTACGTTCACCTTTTCTGCTTCAGAGGATATTTTGAGGGTTCGACAGGGATTATGTATTATGGGTGGATTTCTTTGAGCACTGTTGAGGCCATATAGAGTATGGACCAGGGTGGGAAGTGGGCAGGACGTTGGTCATCTGACTCTTTGATCTTCAGTCTGACCCCAAATAGCTCCCCAGGATAAGGGGACAGGAAGAGGGGAAGTTCAGGTCCCAGGGAAGTTTCCTGGACCCCCGAACACCCATCCTATAGAAACACTTTCTCATGGGGTGCTGAGGAGCAAAATGAAACCAGAGATGTGTGTGGTGGGGCTGTTCATGAACCCCACTTGGAGGGAGTGAGTGGGGAGGGGGCTTGAGGGCCTGATTCGACTGTCGCAATCCCACAGTGTCTCATTTCCGAAACTCTGCTCGCTGTCTTTGCCGACATCTGTTTGCTTCATTTCCAACACGAGGCGGGCCCCTTTGCTGCCTGGGATTGGGTTGGCATTGCTTAAGCTTTCGCTGGGGTGTTTTTTGTTTCGGTGGATTGATGTCCTTTGCTCTAATTATCTGAGTCAGCCACTGACTCCACCTTCCAAGTGTCCCTAAGATGTCGGAAGGCCTGGGGGTGGGGCAGATCGGGGGCTCACATTTTCCAGGAACCTGGGCTACAAAGGGAGTCTGCCCCCCAAGGGCCAGAGCTACACATGTACCAGGTGTGTGCAGATGAGAGCGGGAGTCAATGAGTGGGTGACAAGTGGGGAAAAGGCCTGTTGATGAGTGCGGGGGAGTGATTGAATGAGAGGATGAGTGAGAGGATGAGGCAGAGGCAAGGTGATGGTGCAGCAACAAACAGGGAAGGATTATTTCTCGCTTGTGCTATGTGTCCTTGGAGAAACAAGCTATACTGTTGGAGAAACAACAGGATAGGATTAGACATTCATTTATTAGGAGAAATGCCTGAGAAGGAAGAGCGGGGAGAGAGCAGGAGAAGGTTGGAAGAATCTTCAATCACAATGTAAGTCTTAAACCCACGAAAGGATAGAGGGAAGGAAAGATTAGATGGAAAGCATCTCAGACTACAGCCCACTGCTGAGAAAGTTTAGACCAGGTTGACAGGGGCTCCCCCTCCCCCCCCATGCAAAGTTGCCCATCAGAGGAATCCCATAGAATTGGCCTGTTTCTGGTATCCAAGCCACAGTGAAGATGACTTAGTTGTAGGGAACATTCAGAGAGAAGTGTAGCCAGACACGAATGTGGTAGATCCAGGGGGCAAAAGCTGGAGGCTGTCAATCAGCTATGCTCCTGAAGGAGGTCTTCTCTAGGGGAGAGCTGAGTGGGACACCTGCAAGCCAGCAGACACTAGCTGGGAGCTTGGCCCTCTGAGCCCCTTGTTCTGGGATCCAGGCTGTCTGGAGAACCATTGCCTGGTCACCATGAGAAAGGAAAAGGGATATTCTGTAGAGTCTCACTCTAGCAATCCAAGGCTCTAGTTCAGAAATGGCATGGGTCAACTCCACCCATAACTCATTGGCTAGAACTAGTCATGTGACCCCAAGGCCCCAGGAAGGGTAAGTCCACACCCACCTAGACAGGGGAGAGCTGGAAATATTTCTATGGCATTACTGCCTACCACAGTACATGAGGAAGAAAATGAATGAACGAATGAGTGGCTGAATGAAGAGATGAGTCAATGGAATTATTGAAGGAAGGGGAAGGGGAATGAAAGTGAGAGGGACTCAAGGAATGAAGGAATAAATGAGCAAGTGAATAAATGAATGAGTAATAGAGTAATGAGGGATGAGCGTGTGGTATAAAAGATGAAGTAAAGTGTGGGTAAGAAGTGAATGAATGAGTAGAAGTGAGAAAGCTAAACAAATGAGAAGGGACTTTGGGTCTCATTTACTCTGGGAAGGTAAAAGCAAAGCTCCCCTCTTTTCTACCCCTCATCCCCCACCCCCAACAGTCAGGCTGAGCATTTGTCCCAAGAATTGCAGCAATCAGCCCCAAATGGTTACTGCAAAGGCATTCAATCTCGGGGCCTCTAAGAGCTGGAACAGTGGCCAGGAAGGAAGAGCCAGGAAAGGACAGCCCTTTTTACCCTGTGACAGTGGAGCAGGGCATTGAACGGCCTTGCAAATCATTGTCAGGGCTAATGAAGTTTGAGCATGCAAAGAGGAGGATGAAGCCTTCCCACAAGCTGTCATCTGGAGTGATCAGAAACGCCCTTTCCCCACTCAAGTCTCTCCAGCATGCCTGAAACCCACCCAGTGCCTTTTGGTGTAGGCCTTGCCATCTAAGAGGTCTTTTCAAAGAAGGAAGCATATCAATAAACCTACTCACAATCACTGAAGGGTGACAATAAGCTTGGGACCATGGAAGCTGCAGGGTGGGACCACTCAGTCCCTGCCCTGGAGGACCTCGAGCGCTAGGTGAAGACCCAAGGAATTGTGACAAGAGTTACACAATGACCTTGGACAAACTCCTTTCCACTTTGGGCTCAGTTTCCCCATCTGTAAAATGGAAGAGGTTTTGTCAGATCTTATTTTAGAAGAGGTTACAAGATACTGTGTGAGTCACATAGTTAACTGGCTTGATCTTTAGTGAAGGGCTGGGTTGCATGATAAAGTTTGTCCTTGTATACAGGAAGTAGTGCCACCTTTGAGGTCTCGAGGCTGGCTGGGTGGTAAGCTAAACCAGGCTGCTGGGTCCAGTCCAGATTAAAGGATTAGAAAGAACAGCTTGGACTCGATTCAAGGCATCTCTCGCTACTGTTTTTTACTGAGTGCCAAGGATTGAAAGTGACATCAGTATACAAAGGGGTGGACACGAGACCCTATGCATCTTTAATTTCTAAGTGCACCCCAAATTTTGGACTCAGCAGATTCTACATGAAGTAGGGAATGTGCCGGTTCAGAAGAGCACAGGGCTACAGGCTCATTGCCTTTTTCTGCACTCTTTATTGAAGTATAATATACTTGCAGAAAAGGGCACAGATCGTTGTGTCCAGGCTGATGGATTTTCACAGAGTGGATGAATACACCTGTGTCTTCTGGGAGCAGGTCATGAAACAGAACCTGTCCAATTGCCGGCATCCCTTTGGGTCTGGCTTCATCCACTCAATATTAAGCACGTGAGACCTATTTGTGTTCTTGGGTTTAGTTGCAGCTTACTCTTCCCATTGTTGTGTAGTTTTCCATGTGGGTCACTGCCTTAAGCTGGCATCAGATTCATGGGTGCACCTAGAATCTGTAAGGCAATTCCTTGCTGCCTTATAGGTACAGACTTCTGCATTCTTTGTCTTACAGCATCATTAAACTCACAGTTGGCCTGAGCATGATCTGTTGCAGGTAGCAAAAACCAGGAGAGGAAAGAGGCAGAGGCCGGAGCCCCAGGCTTGACCTGTTAAATCCCAATCGGTACCACGCCCTGTGGGGCCTGGGGTGGAGCAGTGGGCTAGGAGGGCTTGGAACAAGCTGATCTGGTCTCCGTTGCAGCCACGATGATGGGTGGGATAGAGCTCATTAAAGTGAAGGCCGTCGTGTAGGGGAAGACCTCACCTGGAGTGTGACTTCGGATGACTTGGAAAACACAGGCGTCTGCAGGAGAGAATGACTAGAGGGGAGGGGCGGGCGGGATCTCACCTGGAGGCAATGGATACCGTGGCCCCAAGCCTGAGGGTGGAGGCAGTCAGATGGCCAGTACTTGTCGTGAACGGGATGGGAAGGTAGGGAGAAGGAGCAAGAAGGGGAGTGGCTGAAGTGGCCAACTATGGGCTTCTGGGGGGCTAGGCCCCTTCTTCTGTGCCCACAGGAGGCATTCAGGAAAACATGTGACATCCCAGCGGTAGGAATTTCCCATGACAGGACCTGCGGAGCAGATGGGGACGAGGTCCCTCCTGCCTGCCCACCTCACGGGGACCACGCTGGGGTCCCCAGGATCCTACAAGCTGTCAGGCAGCTGTGGGGATCTTGGCTGCTGCTCTGCAGAGCCTGGGGATCCAAATGTCCCCTTTGGATGCTGGTGTCTTAATGGGCCCATTAGCTCGGTGCTGTTCCCAGGAGCACGGCAGGGCGATTATCTGGCTGCTCTGCTGCCTCTGACTTCCCAGGACCACCCCTTTGGGACTTGATCCAAGCAAGCGAGTGATCCCATCGTTAGGTATGAGGAGTCAGTAATTCTTGCCGACCTCCTCCCATGAGGTGTAGCTGTCCGTCCCCAGAGGGGAGGGATGGAGGGGAGGGGGCTGGGAGGACAGGGCCTGGCTCCAGCCTGGGTTCTGCTTTGGGCATGGAGCGTGCAGGGGCACATTCTGCCTCCCCATCTGGAGAGCACGGACTCAAGCTACCTTTCCTCTGGGGTCCTTCCAGGTCTGGCACCCTTTGAGTGCCAGGGACCAGAAAGGCCTCTGTTCAGCGGCCATGGGCTGTGGGTGGGCTTTGTGGCCACTTGTCCCGAGAAAAAATGGATGAGCAGAAGAAATGTGATGTGCCCGCCTCCATGTGCCAAGCACCGAGTAAGCTCAGTAGTGGCGGCCCTTCTTGGGCATATGGGGAGGAGGGGTAGGGGTGACGGGTACGCCAGTGAGAGGGGAGAGGCAGAGAGATGTATCTTTGGAGATAATACCAATAAGAAGAGCCACCTTTTATTGAGGACTATCTGTACAGGGCACAGCACTAGGTCTTGACATAATACATCACCTCGTTTAATTCTTAATGTCAATGAGACATGATCCAATGGGGACAAAGCCCCAGGCCTCAGGGAGACAGAGGGTGGAGGCAGGTTCCAATGCCAGGCTTTGCAGGAACCCTCCTGCTCCTCCTCTCCTGGGTCTCCTCAAAGATAAAAGGTGTAGGGGGCGGCTGTGCCCCCGCTTAGTCCTCTGCAGGTAGCAGGGGCTTGGTCCCACCTCTCCTCTTTGGAACTTGCTATCTTAGACCGTCATGGTGGGATGGTCTTGAAGCTTCAGTAGGTTCAGTACCTCAGAATGTGGGTCAAACGCTCAGCTGTGCAAGAAGTGGATTTTTCTCAATTTCCCTATAACAACTCAATTTCCGTTTCTGGTTCCCATTCTACTCAGGTGACTGACACAAGACTCTTTCTTGTGTTGTGGGAGTCCTGGGAGCTCATGCAGCTGTTGGGGTGGGGCAGGCCCGGGGCCCGCAGCGCACTGCCTGCAAGTCCCCTCCGTCTCGGTGGCATTCCCTCTTCCTTCCAGGCCAGCCCTGGGCACCCCCAGAATCCTGCTGCTCCTGCTTCCCAGGGGGACATGATGGACTGAAGCTACCCGAGACCCTGTCTGCCTGCCGCTACTTATTTTCCAGAACCTTGTCTCCTCCAGCTCTGCCTGGAACATGGGGCACAGGCCTTCCTCTTCTCGATCCCACAGGTCTCTTTGGGAGTTTGGCTGCCTTCCTGGGAAGGGAGTTCAGGGCTCATCTTTCTGGGACCCCTGGACAGCTCCATTCATATCACTTCCTTCAATACTCCTTTCAACCTCTGGGCCCCAGGGACACCCAGCCATGGGTGCTGGGAACATTCCTCAGGGTCCATCAAGCCTTTCTGTTTCCCAAAAGGATGGCTTTCTGGAATGCCACAGCCAGAAAGAGATGCCCAGTGTCTCTGTTTCCTGCAGCTCCATCCCATCTCGGAAGCAGTGGGACAGACCTCGGGCTCTTGAAGTATAAGGGCCTAGGAGATGCACATGCCTGGAGAAGACCGGGTGACAGTTCAGCCTGCCGCTCTTTGCATGTGTAAAGACAGAGATAGAGGCCAGGAGGGGAGGGGAGAGCCCCGAGGCCCACTGAGGCTGAGAGCAGGGTGGAGCTTCTGTGCGTGAACCCCGCCAGGGAGCTTGGGCAGGTGTGGTGTCCTCCCACGAGAGCAGGCTAGGGCAGCCCCTTGGGGGAGGCTCAGATGTCCTCTCAAACAACTGTGACCGACAGGCCCCGCCGGCAGAAGGAGCACCCCAGAAAGTACCAGGACCCCTGCCAGAGAGCCCCTAAATGAGCTCTGACCTCCAACTCTTCATTCATGTAAGTAGGAGCTACCTGGAAAATCGAAGGCCCAAATGTAGGGCTGATGCTTTTCCCACCTCACCTCACTGTCTGGGAGTTTTCAAGTGGCTAGTAAACCTGGCCCCTCCTGGAGAAGGGGAAGGGTACACGGCGGGGAGCTGGGCGTGGGCTGAAAAGGCAGGGGGCGAGCGCAGGAGCTGAGGTCTCTTCCAGCCTGTTTGCTGCACGGAGGTGGGGGCAGAATCGCCCCCATTTACGGCTGCTGCTCACTCCGTGCAGGGCACGGTATCAGTACAAAGGTAAATCCGACATAAAACATGGGTTCCCACCCCCACCCCCACCCCGGGGACCACCATACCTCCCAGGGCGGGGCCATGTGCAACATTGACTGTAATGTCATATGTGCCTGGGGGCCGTTATCAAATGTTCTGGGGACAAAGGGTCCTGTGGCCGCAGAGCCTGGGAACTCCCGAGTCAAATGAGGGTAAGCGGGCTTGGTCATTGCAGGGAACTTCAGAGCCTTGACCAGCCTTTGTGTTTCCTTACCCTCCCGGAGGGAGCGGTAGGATCCAGGGCTCTCCAACTTAACTGACTCCTAACCGCCCCACCCCGGCCCCTGCCTCTGCAGGACCCTGCTGAAAACCAGCGCCTCTTTTGGGAAGCACAGCTCTGATGCCAGCTAGAAAGGAAACCGTAAAGGCTGAACAGATAAGGCGCTGTCCCCAGGAGGGGGTTGCAGCCCAGGGAGGAGAGCTGCCGGCCGCGTGGGTGCGCCCGGGGCTGGAGGAGCGTGGGGGTTCTGTTGGGAGCCGGGGTGGGACAGGGGACTTGCAGATGGCAGAAAAGCCTGGGCCGGCACTGGAAGGAGGGGTGTGAACAGCACAAGTCCCATGTTTGAAGCCGCTTCGGGTGTTGAAAAGGGAGACCTCCACATGAGGTCCAGAAAGGAGGTCAGCTCTGCAGTGCTCAGGGCTCAGCCTGACCATGGTACAAGGCAGGGCCTCTGGGGGGAGGCCCTGACTTACAGACACCCCGCTGCTGTGGCCTGCCGCCCGCGGAGTGCGGAAATGACGATGGGTGCCCGGCAGAGAAACTTGCTGCAAAACATCAGGGGCTGATCTCCTCTTTGTAGCGGGTATTTCCCCCTCTAAACCCTCCTTTCCGACAGGTGAGTGGCTCCTTTCTCTTCTCTCAAACATGCTAAGATCCCAGAGCCCTCACTTTGTTCAAAAGCAGAGAGAAGAGGAAGCAGGAGCACATCTTTTAGGTGCCAGCAAACCTGGATCCATGCAGCTGAGAAAGCAAAACTGTTCATTAAAACCAATCTGGGATCTGGCCAAATGGGAGAGAGAGAGACTTGAGGCCAGGAGTCTCGGCAGTGTGAAGGAGCGACAGCGTCGTGGGTTATTTATAATCCCCTCCTGGCACTGTCTGCCCTGCGCGCTCGGCTCGAGGGAAGCTCACATCCCCGAGACCGACATCTGATCGTTACAATTTTGTGTTTGAAGGCAGTTTTAGCCTCCTGCAGACACACATAAAAATCTGCATCCGCCACCCCGGATGGGGGACATAAAAGTTCTTTAAGAGGGTCGTGGGCCTCCTGAGGACGGAACCCAGGCTGTCCCCAGCCTGGGTGTGGGGTCCGACTCCTGTGCCGTTGCTTGCCTGGATCCTGCTGCCAGGGTGCCCTCGTCTTTCCTCTCTGCCCGCCTTGTGAATCCACCCACCCTTCAGGGCCATCCAGCCCCACTCTCGCGGGGGCCCCACCCTCTCTTCCCTTCCTAGCTTGGCACTTTCTCTCTGTGCGTTTTTCCACAGTTGATTTAATTCACTTGATGTTATATTGTGCTGCCTCGGTCCCTGGTTGCCTCTTGTATATATAAGCCATATATCGAATGGGCTGAGCTCGATGGGGTACGAACAGGAAATGGCTTTATTTTTCTCCCTCTGATGCCTTCAAACACGCACTGCTGGATCTCCTTCCCCTCCCCTTGACTGCAGCGCAGGCACATTTTCAGGCATGGAATGAATTCCAGTCTCAGCTATTAAAAGACATCCGGGCCCGCACTCACATCCCGCTCCTACCCCAAGTCCGAAACTTGTGCTGCCCCTGCAGGGACGGCCTGACGGGTCCTCGCTGGAGACCTGCACGGACAGGGGCTGGGCTCGTCATCTGCTCCGTCTCTCTAACTGCATCTCTGACGTTCTGCTTCCGGTTTCTCCAGGGTCCAGGCAAAGTGAAGGGGGGCTAGAGAAAAAGGGACCCCATCTTTTTAGATGGCTGCTGGGCCTGAGTTGGTTTCAAGGTTTCTGTCAAGCGGGCACCCCAACGCAGGGTATCTTTTGCGGTGCAGATATGCATATCACACGGGAACTGCCTCAATTCCCTCAGGGGTCCACCCTGCCACCCTCGAGGTGGAACCCCTGATAATCACAGGGCCAGAGCCTTCTGGGCCCTCCTGTTGGCCCTGGAGAAGCTCAAGTTCCCTTCCCATAGCAGAAGTGGGTCTGCAGGCTGCTGTAGCTGCCCTTGGCCCTGACCCTGCTCCAGCTGGCAGCACATCCTCAGAGTTCCCCGGGCGGGAGGTGGCATAGTCCTTCCTGTCATCTGGGTGCCCCTGTCCCAAACCTCCGAGAAGTGTGATAAACTCTCCCAGAAGTATCCATGCCTGGGGAGTGTTCTCCGGGGCTTCCTCCAGCAAGCGAGGCCCTCACCGCACCACCCCCCCGCAGGCACCCCTATCTCTGCAGTGCTTCTGGAGTTGTGGGCACTAGGCTTGTAGGGGGAGGGGAGCACTAAAGCTACAGCATTTTATGAGCATAAAAATCCCCTCCGACATGCCTGTATAGATAAGCATGTTCTGCATAGATAGGCATTTCTAGGCAAGAAAGTGAGGATGGTCTAGAAGCCTCTCAACAAACCTGGGAGGAGAGGTTCTGGCACTTCCCGTCTGGAATACAGGGATTTTAAGTTCCTGTTGTAAATGTAATCCATGACAAGAGTCCAGCCCCATCTTGCTAGGTGGACAAACAAGTCCTACACGTGGGAGGTCAGCAACTCCCTGTTGCAGGACCTCATGCTATACCTTTCCCTGCCCTCACCTATGGTCACTGGGAGAGAGGGAGGCAGAAGAGTGCAGTGGTTAGGAATCCAGGCTCTGAGGTCATCTGGACCCAAGTTCAAGTCCCTGCTCAGATACTTTCTCAGCTGTAGGTCTCAGGTAAGGGACCCAGCTTCCCCATGTTTCCTCAGCTTTTGTGAGGATGGATGCTGGAAGGGACAGTCAGGCATAGGGACACGCCCAGCTGCTGCCCTTAGCATTTGGGGCTGGTCCCGACTCTCTGAGAATGACGAAATGTGGAGCTGACTCTCGATGAAGGCCGTGGACCTTCTCCTGCAATGGTTGCATGCACAAAGCTTGAGTCCCGGCTGGATATGCAATGGCTTATTGCTGAATCACATGGGATTGCTTGGAACTGATTAGTAAGGGAATAGGAGAAAGAGACCAAAAATAGATCAATAGCCTATTAGGGTCGTTAAGACATTCTGAGATGGTGGCAACTGACTTAGTACTGAGAAAAGCCCAGACCTAAATTCCTAGGAGATTTCTGCCCCCAGTCCCTGATGCATCAGGCCAAATTGGCTTCACCCAGGATTTTTAAAATTGAATTACTCTTGTGCATTTAGCAGTATGCTATGATGCAGTCTCAGTGGTTCTTAAAGTTGGCCCAAATATTTTAAAGGCAAAAAAATTATTATAAACCCCCAGTGTGACTTAACTCATTTTTATCATAGTTTGTTAAATATATACAAACATAAAAGTAAATAGTATCAATTCCTTATGCTTTTAGCTCTCACACAACTATAAAACCAAAACAATTACAAACTAAACGCAAACAAAACTACAAAACCATTAAAATTCAAATTAATGGCATTAATTTAATGTGACAGATGATGTTTTGCTGGAAGGAAAATAACCAATGTTGGGTTTAATAATAGAAAGATGTATCCCTGTTTCAGTGGACCGTTGTTGGAATTATGATCAATATTATTATTATTTTAATAGAGAAGTTTTATCAATGTTATTATTTTTTTTCACTTACTGTGTGGGCAAAATATTTTAAGCACAGACTCATGATTTTGATGGACCAATCAATTTAATAAAGCATCCCCAGATACAAAAAATATAAAAACATAAGCTATTGAGCGAGACCTTTTCCAGGCGTGTACCCTTGTTGCTAGCACCGTCTTGAAGGTTGGTACTGAGCAAGGCAGCATCCACTCAGTCACCTGCTCGCAAAAAGGTGACAGTGATTCCGCTGGCTTCAGTGCAGCGCCGGCTGTGCGTGCCCGGCTTGTGTCCCCTCCTGGATGACTCAAGCCTCCTTCCACTGTTCTCTATTTGAGCAATCACTAAACCTTTGTTAGTACAGTGGTCCGCAAAGTCATTTGGCCTTCATTTTGCAAAAAAGTGATAGTAAACCCAAACGCAAATGCAAGCTCTGCCCTTCCAAGGCATTATTTGGTGAGGGCGTGATTGTCCGCACTTGATCCCAAATAAGCTCTCACTGATAATTTTCTATTTTTGGAATGAAACCATCAAATCAAAAATAAGTTCCCACACACTCATGGGCACCTGATACCACACAGATGGATCCCACTGTGAAGTTCTGGGTATGATAAATGAGCTGTGGTCTGGGAACCCAAAGGCTAGAGTTTCCATTCCAGGTCCATCATGGATCCAGTGTGTTTTCTGGGTCAAACCCTGCTTCCCATGCTGCTCCTCACCTACTTGGGATGGCTCATTGTCTTGCATTTTTGCACTGGTTTCACTTGACCACTCCACGAGTTCTGCATTACTGTCGTCAGTGGAAAAGTGGGGAAAATGAGGCCCAGCTACCCAGCCAGTAAGTGAGGATTTGGGGATTAGAAGGCAGCATTGTCTGGCCCCAAAGACACTGCATGGCTGTGTTTCAAAGAAATGAGGCAGGCCCCAGAGCCCTGTCAGGATGTTCTCACACACTTTAGTTGCCTAAGGGACCCATCTGCAGAGTTCCACGTCTCCTCTCCCCAACCCTCACCCATACGCACACTTGGTCAAGGAGCCCAGTTCTGGGGAAAGTGGCTGAACAGCCTCGATTCATCCCTGCCAAGCTCCTGATAACCCACATTAGCCCTCTGCTCAGCTCTGGAGCAATACCCACCACCCCAAGGAATATTCACCCACCTGAAAATCAGCAACCGAATTTTCTGACATGTGAATTTATTTATTTGTAAGTCTAAAATGGCAATCACACTTAATCATATATGTACTTACTACTTTCCTTGATGAAAGAGAAAGAACTTCTTGGAATTGGGACTGTGCTGGGAACCCAGGATTTGTGGTTGCGTTTTTGTAGCCAAGACTTCGCTCCTTAGGGAAGAGTCTGCAGAAAGCAGCAGCTCCCCAGGCCCGTGACCGCTGACCTTTCCAGTTCTCTGTGCCAGGGAGGCTGTATCTGGGCTCCTCCCGTTGGCAGCTGTAAGACTCCTCGTCTTATCTCAGAAGCTCCTGCAGGCACCATCACTCTTGAGATCCTCCCTCCTTCAGATTTGATGTGTGTGTGTGTCTGCAGCCTTGACAAGTCGAGTGATTTCCAGGGCACTCTGGGATTTGGTTCCCAGTGGGAAATTCCAATTGGACCCCACTGAACTTCACCCTTGGATTTGTTCTATTCTAATGCAAGGAAGCAATCTTTAGGGAGGATCCCTTTATTCTTACTCTGTGGATCTTAAGTTTTAAAAGATGATTTCTTCTAGTGAGAGTTGAAGTGATCATGAACTCATTCTTTCAATTTCATGAAGCAAAGACATTTATACTTGACCATCGGAGATTCTAATTGGCATGTGGCTCATGCTTATGAGACCTGCAGAGCTGATAGAAAACAGCTACAACAAAGATATTTGACATTTAGTTATTAATGCAGCCTCGCTCGGGGCACATGTACAATGATCATTCAGTTGTTTGAAATAGTGACATCCCGGCAACTGTGAATAGAATATACTCCTGTCCACCAATTCAATCTCACGTCCCAGGAGAAGAACTCTGGAACAGCCAGGTCAAGGCAATTCCAGCTACACTTTGTTCAACTGCAGGAAAACCCTGCGAGGTGCTGGGACCACAAATGGGGAGGCAGGTCTTTGCTCTTGAGGGGTTCCTGATCCAAGAATCAAGTCAATGACTCGTCGTGAATAGTCGGCTGAATGTTTTCACTTTTTAAACTGGTTCCTAGGTGAAGAGGGTAGATGGTGGGCAAGGACTGGGCAGAGACCCCCTAAGGACCCCCTCCAAGAAAGGAGTTATGATTCCTGGGGGACTTGCTGTTCCACCTCATTCAATATGCAAAGTTCAGAGTGTCTGGCCTGCCCAGAGCTGCCCAGAGCTTCCCAGGGCCAGTAGGTGTTGTCCCAGAAGCATAGTGACAGGGACCTCTTATCAATGAGCATCCAGTCCCCATGTCCCCAGGGGCCTGGGTGTTAAGGCTAGCAGCCTGCCTCACCCTCAGCATTCTCGCCTGGATCCAGCTCCCTTGCTTTTTGTCTTTTCTTAGCTGCAATTGTGCATGCCAATTGGTGTACCACCTTGGTGTAAGACTCCCTCCAGGAGGAGGGGAGCAATAATTAGAAATATAAGTTTATCATGGCCTCTAGTTCCCAGATGGTCACACTGCAAAGTCTGGTTTCCCGTACTTCTTTTGTCAAAGCTGAAGAAAGAAGGGCTGCCCAGGGCTTATCCCTGGGGCAGAGTGACAGGGACCCTATTACTGGTCACCCAGTCTCCATAGGCCTTGGGCACCACAGGTCCTGAATTCTAAATAATAATGAAAAAAGCCAGGGTGGCCAGGCTTTCCTGGTCATTGCCTCTGAAGCCTCCAAGTAGGAGGGGGCCCAGAGCCAGGAATCAATTGTGTGGTTGCGGGGCCTGCCCACAGTGGACCGGGGCCAGGGAGAAAGCCCAGAGGCCCCATCACATGTCCGGGGGAGTTTGTGAGTTGGCTCTCGTTGGGGTGGGGAGCGGGAGCAGTTGGCGTCCGCAGGGAGCAGACTCTGGAAAGGCGGTTTATGGTGTGGGCTGTTTATGAGGGAGTGCTCTTGGGACAAACACCTGTAAGAAGGAGAGGACGTAGCAAGATTGGACTCTGTAGGCCGGTGACGGCCTCAGCTGCCACCACGGCAGAGCAGGAGGTAAAATGGCCAGCCAGAGTCATTCCAGGGGGGCTTCTCCCCCCTCGCCTCCATCAGTCCTTGGATATAGGCCATCCAGGGAGGTCGTGACCTTGGCCAGGCAGTGCTCTGCAGCTGAGGCTATCCCTGAGGGAATGGACAGCTGAGGGCTGTATGCCAGGCCACAAGGACAAGCCGCCTGGGTGGCTTTCCCTTGTGTCCATCACGGCAAGGCCAGTTGTCGTCATGGGACTGGAAACCATGACCTGATTCTGAAATGAGAGTGAGATGGCTAGGGTTTGGTTTGAGGTCGGACCAGCTCCTACCAGCAGCCAGGGGACCGAGGATGGGACCCAGCTCTCCAGGGAAGAGCGGGGAGTAGCAAGGACTAAGCAAGGCTCCAGGAAAGTTGGATGGGATTCTGGGGAGAGCTGGGTAAGAGGAAAAAGCCTAATATTGATTGTACCCCCTGTATCTGGCCCTCGTACTGCAAACCAAGGAACAGGACAAAGGCTTAATGGTTGGGTTCATAGATGACTCCAGATCCCTCTCACGGTATTGGGGGGGGGTGGCGTGGAAGCTCAGACCCCTCCCTGCTCCTGCCTGGGGTCACAACTGAGATTTGCTGCAAGCATTCAAATGCACTAAGGGACCTAAGTGCTTGGTCCTCAGTAAGCATCTGAGTATTGGTGGGTAAGGTTATTTTTTTATTCCATGCAGAGGAGCAGGCTGGGTTTGGCACGGATCGACCCCCCCAGGTCCTGTATCCCTCAGCTCCTCCTTTGAAGTTGCTGATTACACTTCCAAGACATTTGGGGGGAATGAACCCTATTTGTGGAACAAACATAACTTGTGATTTTATTTTTAGAGGTTAAAAGGGTCTCTGACTTAATCTCTGCTCCCTCCTGGAGAACCATTGACAGCCCCAAGTATTTGTTCATTTACTTATTCAACAAATCTTACCGAGCACACTTCGTGCGAGTCACTATTCTGTGAGCAGGGTAGTGCCAAGATAGACCTGCTCCCATTAGGCTTATATTTTAATAGAGGGAAAAGACACCGGACATACAGAACATACAATATGTCAGATGGTGATAAATGCCGTGAAAATGATTAAAGTGAGGAAGGAGAATGGAAGTGCCGGATGGCTGTCAGGTTTGCTGTTTTATATAGTGTAGCAAAGGAAGGACTCCCAGAAAAAATGATACGTGAGCAGTGAGCTGAAGGATATCTGCAGCTATCCCGGAGAAAAGCATTATGGGTGGATAAGAGGGCAAGGCAGGGCTGTGAGTTGGAAGAAAGGGAGGGGAGTGAGTGCAGGGGAGTTGGTCTGCGGGGGTCTGGGAGCTGTGGCCGGCGCTGAGCAGGGGAGTCACATGACCTGACTTCTGTTCCAAAATGATCCTCTGACTTAGGGCAGAGGCTGGACCAGGGGTGGAAGCAGGGACGCCCGGGAGGGGGCCCTGCAGAACCAGGGGAGAGATGACGGGAGAAGTGGACCAGGTGGCGGAAGACGTCAGGGCTCAGATTCGGGGTCTGTTTTCAAGGTGCAGGTCACGGGCTTGGGGGAAGGATGGGCTATGAGCTTTGAGACAATGAGTCAGGGTTGACTTCAATGCCTTTGTCCCCCAGAAACGGTCAGGATTCAGTGGGCTTATACTGAGAAGACCCAACTCAGTGGGTCTAAGAATCTGGAGTTCAAGGAAGAGGTCTGGACTGGTAATAGATTTCCAAGTCATGGTGGTTTCGAAGACATTTACAGCTGTGAGAAAGGACAAGCTCATTTAGGGCTGTGCTATCCAGTATGGTAATTGCTAGCCACACCTGGCTATTGAGGTCCAACTGAGATGCATTGAAGGGGTAAAATACACACCAGATATTGAAGTCTTAGTATAAAAAAATGTAAAATAACTCTGATAATTTTTATATTGATTACAGGCTGAGAAACACTGTTTTCACTATGTTGGGTTAAGTAAAATACATTACTAAAATTAAAATTCCTTGTTTTTTTTTGACCTTCAGATGTAGTACTAGAAGATATAAAATTGCATCTGTGTCTTGTGTTGTGTGCTAATGGAAAGCGCTGATCCAGGGAATTGAGGACGTTATAGTGTTGTGTCCTTGGCGCAGCCAACATTTAGCGTTCAGGGACGTAAGGAAGAGCCAACGAAAGAGACTGAGAATGGCAAGCCAGTGAAGTGGGAGGAGAATCAGAGGGAGTGGCAAGTGAAGAGTGTTTTCAGAAGGAGAATGGGTGCAAGGTGCCAAACTCCTGCTGTTGGTCTTGTGAAAAGAGGTCTCCAAGTCGAGCATGCCACTGGACAATGTGAGGGTCACCAGAGGCCTTGAGGAGAACTGTTTGGGGCATGGTAGTGGTGAGAGCCTAAGGGAGTGGGTTCAAGAGGAGAGACTTGGAAACTCTTTGTAGGAGTTTTGCTATATGCAGAAAAATTGAGATGATAGCTGGAAGGGGAGGGGGAGTAAAGAGAAGTTTTACTTTTTATTTTTATACTTTTCCTTTTTTAAAGATTTAAAAATTGTGGTTATATATGCGTGCGTGTATATATCCATATCATAGCATTTGCTGTTTTAACTATTTTTGAGTATACAATTCAGTGACATCAGTTACTTTTACAATGTTGTGCCACCATTAGCACCATCCGTTTCCCAATCTTTTCCATCACCCCAAACAGAAATTCTGTGCCCATTAAGCAATAACTCCCAATTTCCCCCGCCCCCCAACCTCAGTTCTGTCTCTGTGAATCCTCCCATTCTAGATATTTTATTTAAGTGGAGTTGTACAATATTGATCCTTTTATGCCTGGTTTTTCCCCCTTCAGCATAACGTTTCCAGGATTCATCCATGTTGCAGCATATATCAGAACTTCATTCCTTTTTACGACCGTATAATAGTCCATTGAATGTATGTACTGCATTTTGTTAACGGACATTCGGTTTGCTTCCGCCTTTTGGCTACCGTGAATAATGCTGTGCTAGACATTGGTGCACAAGAATCTGTTTGGGTCCCTGGAGAAGTTTTATTTTCAATGTGCTGCTGATAGTGAGCATTTGAGTAACACTTTCTGTGGATGGACATTGTTCTCAGAACCTCATACGTATTAACTCATTTAATCCACCAACAACGCTATGAAGTAGTTACCATTTCTCTCACCAATTCGCAGATGAGGAAACTGAGGCAGGAGAGGTACAGGCATGTGCCTAAGGGCCCAGGGCCATGCGGTGGCGGAGCAGGGTTTGACCCTCAAGATGTGGCTGTGGTCCTACCCTTTAACCACTGTGCTCTCTGCATCCTGCTGGCCGGCAGGAAGTCCAGGAGATGGGAAAAACTGATGACACAAGTGAAATGGGGAGATGCTGGAGCGTGCCCTCGAGCAGGGCAGGATGGGCTGGGCTGAGCCTGCCAGTGGGGGAGCTGGCCTTAGCTGGAGCACAGGCCGTTTACGGGGCACCACGTCCTCTTCTGACTTCCGACCAACTCTGCTGAGTGAGGAGGGGCCGGGAGGAGCTGGCGGTTTGCTGGGGCCAAGGTCGGTGAGCAGAATGAAAGGACCAGCCATTGCCAGCACCAAGCAGCCCACTGGAGGTTCAAGGGCGTGAGGTCGGGGTCTGGACCCGTGGCTCCGGCCTCTCCCCAGTGTTTAAAATGGAGTCTCCAGGTCAGCACGGGGCTCCTGGGCTGGCCCAGCCTGCTCCTGCCCGCTGCGGGGGGAGACCATCCAGGGGCCACCCTGGCCGTGGAAGGCGTGGGCAGGCGGGATCGCGCGGGATCACGCAGGAGGCAGGCTGCGGGCAGCGGGGGCAGGGGGCACAGCGTGGGGACAGCTGCTGCGGACGCTCAGGCTGGGGAAAGCCTGGCAGCTTGGGCCTCCTGACAGATCGAGGCTGCTGGGGCCCGGCCGGCCGGCTACAGAGGGAGGCGGGCCCAGGAGAAAATAAAGGCGCGGGGCCTCCCGGGCGTTGAAGGGGCTGGCGGTGGGCCTTTGAGTCGATCGTCCGGGGTCAGGGCTCTGAGCTGCTGGAGCCCCCGCGCTCACCAATAAACCATGTGGGACGGCCTTCAATTATGGGAGCGTAGCCAACCAAATCAGCTTTCAGATAAATTATTTATGCCTTGGCCTGAACGGGAGGGAGCCGGGCTGCAGGAACAACGCATTCATTTTAATAAAACGCCTGCGAAGTTGCAGTGCACGGAGGGGCGGGGGTGGGCAGGGTGGGAACGAGAGCCATGATTAGATTAGAAGATGCCTGCTGTAAATAACACACAAGAAGGGCATTTTGTTTCTTTTTAGACTGCCTTTTGTATCATGTTTTATACAACGGAAAAGAGCATAATACAACATCTATGAAATGTTAATGAGGGTTATTCGCTGTTTACCTAGGTTGGGGGCTTGGAGAAAGGCCTGGAGGGGCGGCCGAGGGAGGGGTGTAGGAGATTGGATTCCATGCAAATGCAGACACCAGGGAGTCTGGGAGGCGCTGGAAGCGAGCTGGAAGGGAGGCATGTTGTGCAGGGTAGAAGGGGAAAGAAAGCAATAAATCGTAGGGGCTGGAATGTTGCTTTGCCTTTTGCACAGGAGCGAGGCGGTGGGCCCAGATGTGTGGTAGGGGGCCTGGGTGATTGGGTGAGTCCCTCCACCCTGAAGTCTGGGGGGGATGACAAGCCCCTCACCCAGGTTAGCCCCTTCTCTTACCCCCTTCTCCCAAACCATGGGAAAAACAGGCAGAAATGAGAAGAATGCAACCTGATTCCCTGGGGGAGTCAGACCTGTCTGGGTGGCGGGGACAGATGCTTCGCCCAGGATTGATGAGAGCCGGGCCTTTGGCAGTGCCTGGGGGCAGGAGGCCTCCTCTCTCAGGCTGGTGGTGTAGGCGCAAGCACAGCTGCCCTGCCCCAGCTCATCTGCCTTCTGGGGCGCCCAGGAGCAGCTCTGCTCGTCCTGCCGGCCAGCTCTCAGCAGCCTGTCCCACCCTCCTGAGTCCTCTGGTGAGAAAATGCTTAGAGAAATAGGGGGAGCCTTAGGTGGGCTCAGATTTCAGGTTCCCAGGCCATGTCTTCACCCTTGATGGGCCTTTAATCCCTTCTGTTTTCCACCATAGTTACCACTTGGTGGCCAGTGAAGGTAATCAGACCAGGCTTCCTGGAGGAGGTGGCTGTTGCATTGAGCTTTGTAGGATGAGAAGGATTTTAACAGAGCCAGAGGGGAAGATCATCTTCATTCCAGAAAGGAGGAGAGGAAAAAAGGTATAGATGAGGCCTGGAGCCTCGCAGGGTGAGGGTTGATTTATACATCCCTGGACCCCCATCGCCCAAGGCCGCTGTGTTGGGTGACCCAAGGGGCATGTCACGTGACAAGGAGCTCTGGAGTTGAGTGGGGTACACCCTGGAGCACTGTACCTGGCGGCCTTGTTGTATGAGCCACATGTGACACAGGTGCTTAATACATATTTTTCATGAGTAAACAAAAAATGTGTGAAGAACAATCTGTTCATGCACCACAATGGCAAAAAAAATCTGCATAGGGCAGTGCTTTTCAACCACCGTTTGACAGTTAATTCTGTCAGTTGCAAGTGGCAGAACCCTAAGGCCCATCGGCTGGAGACACAGGGGAATCTATTATTGCAAGTCACTAAAAGTCGGGTCCCTGGAGAGTCAGCTTTAGGCATTGCTGGGAGCAAGTGCCCATGCGTGGTGGACAGGAATCTGTCGCGCTGCCTCTAGGCTCTGTTTGCCTTTGCGATGCTTTCATTTCCAAGCAAGCGCTCCCATAAAGGGGCAAAGACAACCTCCAGCAGCTTTGGGCTGGCAGTCCTCCACCGTAGAAACCCTAGCAGGGAGGCGGTCTCTCTCCCTGTAATTCCAGCTCCAGTCCTGGGTTGAGTCCCTGGACCACGGTGTGTCATTCCCCTCTGTGAAGGGATCACAGCAGCGGGCATGGGACGGTGTTAATGGCGCAGTAAAGCGACTGGCCAGCCTGAAGTTGGGGGTGAGGGTAGGAGGTGCATTATCTGTGTCCCCAAACCACAGGGACTGAGAGCGGAGGAGAGTGCGTTCCCCAGTGAAAATTGAGGTTCTAGCACTAGGAACGGGATGAATTGATGTTGGGCAGGAAAAAGAACAGTCTGCTTCGGTCATATACAATCTTACTTGGAAGACAGACATGCAAACAAAATAAAATGGGTGGAAGTGGGTGTAGCTCAGTGGATGAGCGCCTGCTTCCCACGTATGAGGTCCTGGGTTCAATTCCCAGTACCCTGGTACCTCCAAAAAAAAAAAAAAAAAAGATGGTGCCGCTCTAGGGATGCCAGCATTGGGATGCCAAGAGCTCCTGGGGAATTGTTATTCCCTGAATATAGCCTGTGCATTTTTAGTGTCACATTTTTGCAAACACCGTACCCTCAATTGATGCTATATCCTCCTCTGTTTCGACTGCCCTAATAACATCTATTAAGTGCTCATTTAAAGACCACTGGCACCACTCAGCTCTTGCCGCTTTCTTTCTCCTCAGGGCATTCTCTAAAGGGTACTCCAGAGAACAGGGCTCATTTGAAATTCTCTAAAAACCTCTCCATGGCCAAATACCTTTTAAAAATATAGCATATTATTCCGCTCTTGGAAAAGTGCATTAGGATTTTAAAGTTCTTCTTCAGTCACCTGTTTAGCTCTACTCAACTTAGAGTTTTCCAAAACCTGTCTTGCCTGGAAGCTGCTTTCCTCTTCACGGAACCCCGGGTAGCGGGCGGAGGAGTTGGTGCTCCCGTGGGCCACACATGGCGCCTGGCATGCTCCTAGAGGCTCTCAGAGCTGTCCCCTCAGCTCCTTCCCCTTCCCCAGGGCCGCTCCTCTAGGCGCCAGGCCCCCGGTGGGCCCTCGTGAACAAGGTTCCAGGAAACAGATGGTGGCCAAGCCCGGGTGCTTCCCCTGGGCTCCTTGGAGATAAATCCCGGGCACGAGGGACACAAGGGGGAAGAGGTACCTGCTCTCTGCCCACACAGTTTCCTCCCCCCAGCCGTGAGTGAGCTCAGCTCAGGTAGGAACGGGACGCCACCGGTAACCGGACCCGGTGGCTGGTTCAGTCCAGGTAACACACTCCAGTTCAAAGCCACCCGTGGACAAAGGACCTTCTGAGCAGTGGCCGCAGGGCCTGGCTCCTCAGCCACATCCTCCATGAAGGCAGATGGCTCCAGGGGACACGGGCACACTCGCTTAGCTCCCTGTGGTGTAAGGATCCTGCGTACAAGATACTGCAAGAGGGAGAGCGGGGGCCGGGAGCTGCCCTCGAGGGCTGCCTGCCTGTGTGGGCTTCCGCGCAAATCTTGCCTTTCTGGGCCTCGGTTTCCCTATCTGCACAACTGGGCCAGTGGCCTTGATGACCCATGCTTCCCCTTTCAGTTCTAGTATCTGATGTAGCTTCTAGGAGTCTGTGGGAGGGCAGGGAGGAGCAGTTGGACGGACACCGGACATTCCAAGATCTGGGGTTCTGATCCTGACTCTGCGAGCTCAGGCTTTTATTAATGCCCTCTGGGGAAGTTCAAGTGCGCAGAGCAGGGTCCCAGCCCTCCAGCCACAGTTAGACCAGGGGGTGAAACCGATTGCACTGATTATCCTGCAGCGTGTGCAGGCAGTGCCCAGGGCCGAGCCTGGGCTGGTCAGGGCAGGCTTTGAGGAGGAGACTGCGGGTGAACCCCGGCCTGGGGGAGGAGCTGGGGTCTGGGAGCATCTAGCTAGAGGGTGTGGAGGAGCACAGGGTGTACCCAGTATCCCCTGCCCTGGGGGCCACAGCCTCCTTCCTGGTCTAGGGTTCTGGGCTGGAACGACACGAATGAGAAAATGGGAATGGGGGGCTCTGTCCCCCCAGAGCAGGGCTGACAGGGAGCAGGGTGTGACAACCCAGATCAGGGCTCTGGGCCAGGCTGTGCCAGTGAGAATCTAGCTGAAACTCACTCGCTTGCCAGGAGTTGAGCATGTCACTTTGCCTCAGTTTCCTCATTTGTCACGTGGGGATGATCACAGTGTCCAATTTGTAGTTGTGAATGAGTTAATACATATAAAGATCTTGGAACGGCATCTGGCAGCTAGTAAGTGCTCAGTAAATGCTAGCTGCCCCCCCTCACACCCCTCCCATTTTATAGATGGTGGAAAATAAAGGTCAGAGGGAGGAAATGAGCTGTCTCAAGTTAGTCCGTGTGCCCAAGGCCAGCCGGTCCTCTCCCTGCCCTTCTTCTCCCGCCCCTCCCCTCCTCGTCTTCTCTCCTCTTTCCCCTCCTTGTCCTCCCTCCCCCTCCTTACCCCTCCCTTCCTCCCTTCCTCTCTCCTTCCTTCCTCCTGCCTAGACTTCTGGTGCATCATGCCCCCTGACTGAACCCCCTCGAAGGCCTCCTGACGCCTGCGTCCTGGGTTCTGGGCTCTGAGGGCAGCACTCACGGCACTGGTCCGACGGAGGGCCTGGCCCTGAGTAGACCGTGGCGCCCTGCGCCCGCCTGGCTGCGCCCCGGCCCCCTGGCCACCTTCTCTCCTCCATTCCCCCCACCCCGAGCCCCCGGGCTCAGAGCCACCTCTGGTGCGTTCAGGAGGGAAGGCAGGGCCTGCCCCCCATCTTCTGAGACAAGAGCTTCCAGACCCCCCACCGGACAGAGGGCCGTCCCCTCCTGCTGATGACCCTCCAACCGCCCGGCCAGCCCGGAACTGCGGCCCGCCCTGCGGGGGCCCCTGGGCCCTTTGCAGAGCCTGGGAATGACGCCCGGGCTGCGGCCTCCTCCCTCTGCTCCAGGGCAGAGAAGTACAGCTTTCTGCAGGGTGGAAGCCGAGCAGGGCTCCCGCGCTGCACCCCCCAACCCCACTCTTCTTCTGTCACGTCTGCCCAGACCGTTCTGTCTCTTCATGTTGGTCTTTTCTAACGCCAGACTGGAAAAGAAATAGTTGTCTGCACACAATTCCCCCGGGGCTCCAAATGGGCCTCCCAGTTAGGGGAACAAAATGCACTGTGCTAAATTATAATAATAATTATTATTACTATAATGATGCACAACGACAGCAGTGCCCATAATCCCATCCGTGGGTAGGCTGGTTCATGGTGCACCGAGTGCTTTTCCGGCTGTGCCTCCATTCGGGCCTCGCCCCTGTGCGCTAGGACTCCTGTCTGTAACCGCAGGGGTCCGATGGCCCGGGGACTCCCAGCTGGTGTGGGCAGGCCTGGCCCTGGACTCCCACGCCCAGCTCTCCCCGTGTCCTCACGAAGGGATCACATTAACAACAATTTTTTCAGCTGGCACGGGAGGGCGTCTGCTCTGGGCCAGGCCCCGGGTATGTCAGATGGAGAAGTCGGGATCCTCGCACTCCCCGGGCTCCGGTCAGATGGCCGAGACGGGCAGCTCAGCCAACCCCGTGCAGTAAAGGGTCAGAGAGGTCCTGAGCTAGAAAGTCAAGGTCGGTTTAGGCGAGGGCCTCCAGTGCTATTTCCATGGGTTTAGATTTCATGGCAGATATCAAAATCTCTTTAAACCTTCCATGGAAGTGAGACATAGTACAGACAACTACATGCAGCCAAGGATATAGTTCAATGGATTTTTCCCAACTGAACACACCCATGCAACCAGATTAAGTAAGAGAAGTCCCCCTTGTGTCCCCTCCCAGTTCCTCCCCTACCCCTTCCAGTGTAAGCACTATCCTCCTTGTAGCAGCATAGATACTTCCACCTCTTTTTGTACTTTATATGAATGCACTAATACACTACGTGATCTCTTATGTCTGCCTTCTTTCTCTCAAGAGTATGCCTGTGAGATTACTCAACATTGTTAAGCACAGTTGTGACTTTTCTTTTTTACTGCTGTGTGGTGTTCCACTATATGGAGATACGACAGTTCATGTACCATTCTATCACAGATAAGCTTTGGGGCAAGTTTCCAGTTTGGGGCTATTAGGGAAAAAAGCTGCTAAGAATGGTCTAGAACTTGCTGCTTTTACACCTATGTACACATTCCTGATACCTAAACCTAGGAGTGGAAATTTGTCTACCTGTGGGCAGCTTTAAGTGCTATTGCCAAACAGTTTTCCAATGTGATTTCACCAATTTACGTCACTGGATTTTGGGAGACTCAGATTTAAGCAGCAGTGCCCTCCATTCCATGAATCTGTCAGTGGTCCTAGACTTTTCTTTTTCCAAGAGTTAATTTTGAAATAATTTCAATTTCACAGGAAAGCTGCAAAAATAATACAAAAACAATATAGAGAACTCCAATATACCCCTTACTGATATGCCCAGATTTCCCAAATTTTAATATTTTGCCACATTTACTATATCATTCTATTTATCTATAATTTAATTATCATCTGTCATCATATATTTATCATTTTCTGAACATTTGAGAGTGTATGCCATACATCATGCTCCTTGAACCCTTAATACTGCTAGTTACATTTCCTAAGAAAAAGAATACTCACTTATGTAGCCACATTAAGCAGAATTATCAAGTTCAAGAAATGTCACCTCAATATAAAGCTTCCAGTCTGTACTCCAAGTATTTCGTATGTCCCAATAAGGTCCTTTTGGGCATTTTTCTCCTCTATTATTAGATCCAGTTCGGATCATATATTGCATTTAATTGTCGTTGTCTCATTGGTGTCCTCTCTTTTAAATTATGGTAACATATACAACCTAAAATTTCCCATCCCAACCACTCCCAAGCATACAATTCAGTACATTAATCACATTCACAGTGTAGTTCTACCAGCACCACCCTCCATTACCGAAACTTTCCATCACCCCAAACAGAAACACTTTATGCCTTAACTCCCCATTCCCCTCTCCTCCCCCCCAATAACCTGTACTCCGTTTTGTGTCTTTGTGAATTTGCATATGCTAGGTATTTCATATGTGTAATCAAATAATATCTGTCCTTTTGCATCTGAGTAATTTCACTCAACATGTCTTCAAGATTCTTCCATACTGTAGTGTTATCAGAACTTCATTCCTTTTTATGCCTGCACAATATTCCATTTTGTATATATATATATATTCCACATACTATTTATTCATTCATTTGTTGATGGGCTTAGGTTGTTTCTACCTTTTTGCTGTTGTGAACGGTACTGCTGTGACCATTGCATACCAGCATCTGTTTGAGTCCCTGCTTGCAACTCATTTGGGTATATACCTGGAAGTGGGATTAGAGGGGCATATGATAATTCTATGCCTAACTGCCAAACTGTTTCCATAGCAGCTGCACAATTTTACATTCCCACCAACAATGTACAAGGGTTCCTATTTCTCTGTATCCTCACCAGTACTTGTTGTTGTTGCTGTTTTAAATAATAGCTACTATAGTGGGTATGAGGTGGTATCTCATTGGGGTTTTGATTTGCATTTCCCTAATGGCTATTGAGCATCTTTTTAGGTGATTGTTGGCCATTCATATAACTTCTGTGGAGAAATGTCTACTCAGGAACTTTAGCCTTTTTAAAATTGGGTTGTTTACCTTTTTGTTGTTGGGTCCTAGACTTTTACTGTTATAAACCTTTGATAATTAATTAGATGGAAGTGAGGGATTTTTTCCCCCAGAAATAAACTCGCAATTTTGCATCTGATTCAATAGATTCATGGGTCATATTTAGCTCACACAAGCCCAAGGATCCCAATAAGACCCACTGTTTTGTGCTTTAAATTCTAAGATATGCCCTACACTTTTTTTTACATGAGGTTTTACTATGTTATACAGTCCCATGTTACAGTTTTTAGCTTTCCTTCTAGTAATATATATAACCTTAGACTTTCCCTTTCAGCCACTGCCATACCCCTATAATAGCTCTGCTAGTTACAAACGCCAAGATGTGCTTTCACCATTTCTATTTACTTCCAAAGATTTACAAACAACCTTTTTACCAGTTCTTCACAGATTAACCCTCAGCTTTCCATTCTCTACCCTCCTTCTATTTTCTGGTGACCTACATGCTAATTATTAACTCCATGAGTCAGCACAATATATTTAGTTCATAATAGCACAGTCATATGGTATTTGTTCTTTTATATGCCCTACATGTTTTAAGTCTAGGCTGTAAGTTATTTGGATGGAAGACATAGAAATGTTGTTAACAGGGCCTCAGCAAAGTAGGAGCACCAAAACAAAGCAAACACATTTAGACCAAAAAAGTCACAATTTTGAAAGTACCTTGATCTTTGGTAATTTCCCCAAAAATATCAAAGTAGTCTTCAAAGGAAAAATCATTACATTGTTGGTCGTCCTTATACACATTTAACATCTGAGACTTGTTTTTACCTTACATTTCATATGGGAGATAGCTAATTTTTCAGGGCCTAGGACTTCTGGCTGCCTTCATTTGGCCCCGGTGGGACCAGTGGTCTGATCAATTCTTACCCCTCCCTGTGCAGAACAGGCCGACTCAGGCTGAACTGGGGCACTGGTGCAATTGAGGTTCCGGGACGCAAAGGGCTCTCAGGCTTGCAGGGTGACCTGGCTGCGGCTTGCCAACCTCGCCTAGTGGCTGACTATCCACTATATGGGAAGTGGTGGCCAAGTGTGGCGAGGCAGGGAGAAGCCTCCAAAGGTAAGGAATGGTCTCACCTGCTCTAGGAGACTGGCTGCAAGACTATGGCTTCTGGTCTGAGAATGGAGGTATGGCAAGGGGATAAGTGGAGAGCTGTCTTCACATTCCTGCAAAGTGACACTAGTGGAAAAGGAACACACCAAAGGGTAGTGGATAGAAGTCAGTGAACATGGATTTATGCTTGACATGAGAAAGAACCTTCGAATTCTTACAACAGGCTAACAAGGAAGGCAAGGTGCTTGAGGGGTAGTGAGCTCCATGTACCTGGAGGTGTGTGAGCCGATACGGGATGTTGACAGGCATGTGGAAGGACCGAAGGAGCTAGGTTTCCTTCCAGCCCTGAGGTTTGGAGACCTCAGAATGGAAGACTCCTGACCCCAGCTCCAGCACTCATTCTCCCTGGCTGCCACCAGCGCTCAGTCCTCACCCTGCCTTGACTCAGCCACTGCAGCAGACACAAACCACACACAATCCCCCCGAGGTGCAGTAAGGATTGATGGAGCTACGTCTGCAGAAAGCATTCTAGATCTCCCAGCAGCTGTGACCCATAAAGCAGGTCTCTGTGGATTCAGGCACATATTTTCCATTTCGTACAACGCGGCACAATATCACGTCTGTTTTCCTTGGAAGGCTGCTGTGGGGGTCGGAGCGTTAACTCAACGGTCCTGTGCCTTGAGCACTGTGGGCACCACTGTGGCAATTTCCTTGCACTGTGGTGAGGCCTCCCACCCCGCCCACCCCTGCGGGGAGAGCTGGAAAAGGCTGACACCTGCTTGAGGAGTTCAGGGCCCCCTGGACCACCTGCAGCGGGGGCGGCTTTCAGTGGAGCTCAGGACCTCGGCTGGGGGCCCCAGAGCTGAAGAACTGTCCTGGGCAGCTCTTTTATTCATTAAAGAAGCTATAGGTTTACAGAAAAATCATGCATAAAATACAGGATTCTCACACATCACCCTGTTATTAACACCTTGCATGAGAGAGGTACATGTGTTCCGATGGATGAAAGAATATTTTTATAATTATACTACTAACTAAAATCCATGGTTTACATTAAGATGTTTGTATTGTACAGTCCTATGGTTTTCGTTAAAAAATGTCTCCTGGTAACATATATAAAACCTACAATTTCCCCCTTTTAACCACATTCAGATACATAATTCAGTGGTGTTGACTACATTCACAAAGGTGTGCTACCATCACCACCATTCACTACCAAAACTTTTCCAAGCAAAAACTCTGCACCAATTAAGCATTAACTCCCCATCCCCTACCCCGACCCTGGCCCCTGGTAAACTGTATTCTAGTTTCCGACTTTATGAATTCGTGTATTCTGATTATTTCATATCAAAGAGGTCGTACAATGTCGTTTTGTGTCTGACTTATTTCATGCAACATGACGTCTTCAAGGTCCATCCAGGCTGTCACATGCATGAGAACGTCATTTCTTTTTATAGCTGAAAAATAGTCCATTGTACATATACCGCATTTTATTTGTCCACCCATTCATCAGTTGATGGACGCTTGGGTTGCTTCCATCTTTTGGCAATTGTGAATAATGCCGGTGAGAACACTGCTGCCCTGGGTGGCTCTTCCTCACCTTCCCCTTGTCATCTACTCGTCACCGAGTCCTGCTGTGTTCCCTGCAGCCAGCCCCTTTGCATTCATCCTCTCTGCATCTACTGTCTCCGTGGTTCAGGTCCTCACCACTCCTCCCAGGGCTCATCACCTCCAGTGTCTCCTCACGCTGAGCCAAGGCTGCTGCACGCCTGGTGTGGGCTCCGTGACACCCCCTTCCTTGCCCCTACGGACAGCACTGTCCAATCAGTTCAGTTATACAGTCTAAGGATTGCTCTCAGACAGCCTCTAGTAAATGACTAATGCATCTGGGTGGGCAGTGATGGGGAAACTTATTTCCTAAATGTACCTTCATGCTTTACACAGAGCAACCTCTCAAAGGTGATACATGGCTCAGATGACAGTATCCACTTTCTGCCTCCCCACCTCCCATTCCCCATCATCCACATGCATGAAAATAGCTTCTGAAGGTTCTCATAGTCCATCATGAAGACCAAACTCATCAGCATGGCACTCAAAGCCCTCCTCAATGATTTGAGCTGGCCTTGGAATCCCCTCTTACATATAGCTTCATGTGCTTGCTCAACCTTCATTTGAAAGATACAAAGGATAGTGATACCCAGAACTTCTGAGCCCATCTGACTGGTCTGCACTTGAAGTCCCAAAAACATCCTGTGTTGTCCCATCTCTACGTGATTGCTAGGCTGTTACCATGGCATGAAATGTCTGTCCCACACTCTCCAGTACCCAGGAATTTCTGAGGTCAGCATGATGTTGGGAAGATGTGCACAATCATTGATCTTGGAAGGCTTTTAGTGCACCCCTAGATGAAGCCTCTCGTTTCCCCTCACCCAAGTCTCTGCATGTCAAAATCAGATCATCAGTCATGCCCAAGAGCCTCCTTGGTGCACTCACGGAAGATTTTCTCTGGTTTCCTCCTCCTCCTTATGCTGTCATCATGATGGGGGAAAGAATGCTGGGCTTGCATGCATGCGTGCGTGCTTCTGTGTGTTATGTTTAGACATCTAGTGCCTGTATGACTTTGGTCAAAGCATCAAATGGGAATTATACAAAAGGGTTAGGTGAGACAGGTTTGCGACAGCACCAGGGTCATCCTGGGGATTCAACCCATGCGGGCTGAGTCAGCATCTTGTTTACTATGTTTGGAGATGCTCTCTAGCACTGGAATGGGATGCCTCAAAGGGGAGAGGTGGGCTCTCACTACCTTTATGGCCTCAGCTAGCTCTAGTCTTGTGTGCTGCAGCTAGCAGGTGCTCAATGGATGAATTTGACAATGAATGAATACTTTCCAAATGTATCTGCTCTTGGTGCCCTTCTCTCCTTGACCCTGTCACTACCTCTCAGGCGGCTCATGGCAACAGCTTCTTAACTGGTCTCCCCAGTTCCAGGTTTCCCCTGTGTTACACTGACTACCCAGCAGGCCATAATGGTCTTGCAAACACATAGACCCAACCTTGATATGCCCTGCCTTGGGGATTTGATGATGACATGGCAGACGAGGGCCATGTTCTCATGGGGTTCACCTATTAGTGGGAGCAGGCAACCAAACACCAAGGTGGTGTTTATGGAAGATTTTGGTTTATGGAAAGGTCTACAAAGACAGCAAAACAGATTGCTACAATGGGGACCCCTTTGGGTTAGGGGATCATGAGGACATAATGGTTGATCTTAGAACTAAGTGACTTCTGGAGCCAGGCATTTAAACATCCCAGGGGAGGGTGTTCCATGCAGGGAGAACAGCAATTGCACAGTGAATCTACTTCTCTGTCACTGAGAGAGTCACATACCCTCTGTCCCAACCCTAGCCTTCCTGGAGCAAGCCTTTGGAGGGAGGCTCTGGGATCTCCTGGCCCTTTTCAATGTTGTTTGCTGCATGGACCTCAGCCTCAGGGGTTATGACAAATGTCAAGTTCGTGGCACTGCCCTGGGTTGTGGGGAGGGCTACAAGGTCCAGAAGCCAAAGGAGACCTTCACATTATACACCTCACTGCCAATCTAGCCTCAGCTGCAAAGTCTGGATAATACTAAGACTCTTAATTGGAATCTTCAGCAGAAATTCCAATTTATAATTAATAAAGCATTTATGGTCAGGCTGGCTATTCACAGATGGTAGGAGAACACCTGTTGGAGTTTAATCAGTGCAACAGATACTTCTCCAAAGGGTGTATTTAGCTGCCTCTTTCACATATTCAGACCAGGGCAGGCTTCATGATAGTGTGGACCACAGAAGAACCATCAGGGGCCTCAGAGACCCTTTGATATCCTTTTGTCCCAAGAGCGGATCACACAGTAAGTCAATGACCAGACCAAATCTAAAACCCTTAAAGTTACCAGTCACACAGCAGGGACAACACATTCACCCAGTTGCCCAGTCATACCCCAAACTCTAGGAAGTCTCTTCTCTGTGCCTCTTCACCTTCTCTCTTCCTTCATATCAAACCTAACCATCAACCCCATCACTTCTACTTTCCAAAGGTATCTGTTCTCCGTGTTCTTCTCTCCTTGACCCTGATGCTACCTCTCAGCTGGCTCATTGCAACAGCTTCTTACCTCGTCTCCCCAGTTCCAGGTTTCCTGTGTGTTATATTCTTTACCCAGCAGGCCAAAATGGTTTTGAAACACATAGACCAAACCTTGATATCCCCTGTTAAAACCACCTAGTGACTCCCCACTGAACTTGAAAGAAGGTCCAAATTCCTCACCATGAGGCCCTACATCCACATCCCATCACGTACCACCCACCGCTTGCCCACCCCACTCCAGCCACACTGGTTGGTATGTTCTGGAATATGCAGCTTGCCCCCACCCAGGACTTTGTGCTCTTCTTCCCTCCACTGAGGTCATCATTCTCTCAGAAAATGGGTGGCTCCTTTTTGTCATTCAGGAAGAGGGTTGGTAAAGCCTAATGGATGCCTGCTGGGTGTTTGTGTGTGCATGGTCTGCATGTGTGCAAGCATTCATGTGTGTATGTTTGCACTTGTTGGGGAGGGGTTAGGAAAGAAAAGAGAAGATGAAGATGGGAGGAGAATGGTGAATTGAAGGAGAAAATCCAGGAAGCATCAGCTGGTGAAGAGACACCGAGGACACTTAATGATAAAGAGGCAAGGCAGAAAGAGGTGGAGCATTGGAGTTGGGTGGACCTTGGTTCAAATCCCTGTTTCAATACTAAACAGCAGTGTGATCTAGGCCAAATTACTTGCCCTCTGAGCCTCAGTTTCTTCATCTAGGAAACTAGGGATCATAACTGCAACTATTCTTCAGGGTCATAGTGAAGGCGAGTGATGACTGAGGTGAAGGATCTGGTGCAGGACCTGGCACTTAGTTGGAACTTAGTAAAGAGTAACGTTTTAGTTTTTAAATATAAATCAATATATAAAGGAGACCTGAGCTGTGACTCAGAAGACTGGTGTTCACTCCACTAACTTGCTGTTTGCCCTTGGGTAGCTGGCTGCCTGCCCTTCTTACTTCAGATTCTGGGGGAACCACTGTGTTTTCTCCCATTGAACCCTTCCCATGAGTAAGGCCAGGATAGTTCTAGAACCATGAAGGAGGTCATCAAGATTGAGAATAGGGTTCCAGATTTGGGTTGGGAGGACCTGAAATGCTTTGAGGTGACAAGAATACATAGAGAACTATTATTTTGGGACACCCACTATGAATCATGCATAAGGCCAGGAACTTTATATGTATTAATTCACATCCTTAAATCAATCCTGCTCATTAATTGTGGTCATCCTCATTTTACCAATGAGAAAAATGCCAAGATGCTGGTGACTTGCCCAAGGCCACTCAGACAATAAATGGAAGAGTTAGGATTGGAAGTCAGGTCTGACTATTTAAAGTTTATTTTCTTTCCAAGAACCACAATGTGGAAGTACCCTCTAAAGCTGTGCTTTCCAATACGGTTAGCACAGATGCGGTTAAGTTTATATTAAAGTGAAATAAAATAAAAAACTCAGTTCCTCATTCTCACTAGCCATATTTCAAGAACCAAGAACCATATGTAGCTAGAGGCTACCATATTGGAAAGGGCAGAGGCAAAACAAGTCCATCATCACAGAAAGTTCTATTGGACAGTGCTGCTCTGAAGTATTAGAAAGAAGTAGTCCCAACCATGTGAGTCTGGGTCCTTGGGTTTGAGCTTTAAATAAAGGCACAATTTCTTGCACATTACTGGCTGACATTACAGTGCTAAGGGGCAGGCAAAACTCACCATGGGGCAGGGAGATGTGTTTCCCTTTATAGGTGCAGGAATGACTTCAGCTCCATATTGTTCCTGCTGCCCCACTCCCCCCAGATCTGCAAAGCTCTTTAGCGTACTGGAGTAGTCTTGTAAAGCCTTGTTTCTCTGGGTATGGTTCATAGACCAACAGCATCAACAAACCTGGGTGCTTGTTAGAAATACTAAATCTCAGTCCCCACCCAAGACCTGCTGAATGCAGATTCTTCTGCGTTTTAACAATACACCCACGTGATTTGGGTGCACATTAAAGTTTAAGAAGCACCAGACCTTGCTCTGCCATTTACTTCTGTATTCAATGCCATCTTCCAGGATACATCTTCTAAGCCTACAAAATCCATGTGTTAGAGCCATCCAGGTAGCCAGGAGCCCCTGGCACAGAAGCATCTCCTTTAGAGATGTAGCACAGATCTTTTTTTTCTTCTTTTAGGTTGTAAATATCTAAGGTCAAAACTAGGAGGATGCTTAGAGATAATCCAGTCCCAACTGCTCATGTTATAGATGGAGAAACTGAAGCCCAGAGAAGGAAGGAAGCTTATCCCAGATCATACTGTAGTGTCAGAGGTTGAAGCAACATGACCCTGCACTGATTTCAGCTAAATTGGATCCTCTGCAGTAAGAACAGCACAATGCCATAGCAGGAGGACCTGGGGCTGAAGTCCTCCTTGTCAAGCACGGTGAGTGTCTATTAGGCTCCCAACCTTGTCCAAGGAACTGTTCCTGGTTACCATGGCTAACGTCCATCAGGTACTCACTCTGCACCTGATGGACATTAGCGTATGCTTCTTATTGCATTGGATCTTTACAACCATTCTATGCAGTAGGCACTGTTACTGCCTCCCCTTTGGAGAAGAGGAAGCTGGTACACTGAAGTTAAGGAAGTTAACCTGTGAATAGTCTTAGTTTGATGAGAGCTTTTAGTTTTTGTAATTCATACACAGAGGAAATGGTTGAGCCAGGATGCAAACCCAGGAAGTCTGACTCCAGACCCATGTGCTTGTCCTCGCCTCCACTCTGATCAGGCAGGGATTTGGCAGGTGAATGGGTTCATCGGCCACCCGAGGCTGCATGTGACAAGAGCAACGTGTGCTTGCTCAGGCATCTACAGATCCCTTCCTACCATGGTGCCAGTGAACCTCCATCCCAGACAGCCCACTTGGAAGGGAAGACAGACTCACAAAATCACTGATTTTAAAACATACATTCCTCCCAAACAAAATGTAAAATCATTCACTGGTCTTGAAATTTTGATTTTAGAACCTAAAATCAGTATGGTGGTACGTAGCGTATGCCTGTTTAGACATGTCCTTGGTCTTGATCTGCCTTCCTGTGGGCATGATGCCCTTGGAAATGGTACCTCTGGAAGATGCTATTTTAGTTAAGGTGTGGCACAACAGAATGAGAGTGGGCCTTAATCTGGGTTATTGGAGTCCTTTATGAGCAGAAGAAATTCAGACATAGAAAGAGAAAGTTACAGAGTGGAGCCAGAAGCCAGAAATCAACAGAACCTAGAAGAGAAAGGAGAAGACTCACCATGCGAAGGGAAAGCCAAGGAACCCAGGGATTGCCCGTCAGCCCGGATGTTGCTGACCGTGGGAGGAAGCCAGCCTTCTAGCCTTAAAACTGTAGAGCCAGTGCATTCCTGTTGCTAAGCCAAAGCCAGTCTGTGATATTCATGAGAGCCGCCTAGTAAAACTAGGACATAGGGTGAAAAGAATAGTTATATTAACAACTGATGCAAGCAATCCTCTCAGGGAGGCAACTATCTTCATTTAAGAAAAAAGGTAATACATTGCTGGGGTGAAGAAGGTGAAACCCTAAGAGGATGCATTGGAAAGAAATAAAGAAATGAAAAGGAGTTAAATTATTGCATGGGAAAAATGATCAGCAATCTAGATGTGGAGGAAGAGAAGAAAGGAGAGAAGAGATCAAGCAATATATTGCTAGAGATGATCAAAGGACACTTTATAAAGAAATATCTAGCATTTCATTTTTTATATTTATATTACTGCGATATATCATCCCAAGCTCTTCTTTTCTCTTAATTTCAGTCATGTGAAGTATTCAGTCAGTAGGCATACTTTGTACACAAGGTCTTGTGTACGTATATGGGGGCAGTGTTTGTACACACACACATGTATCAAGGAAAAGACCTGAGTTTCTCTCTGGAAGGTGGTGTGAGAATCTCCACACACAAACCAGCTCAAGGGAAATAAAGTCTTCCAGACAAATGTTTCTAGCAAAAATATCAGCCACCAGTGGAGGACATTCATCAAACTGTTCTGGCAAATATTTAGTGAGCAACTACTCTGTTGAGGGTAATAGATGAGGTCAGGGCAGCAATGGAGCTGGGGCAGGTGGTATATGGATCTGTGTGCTTTTATTAAGACTTTGTTCTGAGTGAAATGAAAAACCAATAGCAGGGTTTTGAGAAGGGGAGGAAGCTAACCTTGTATTTTTAAAGGATCTGTCTGGATGCTAGGATGATAATAGATTGGGAGGGAGCTAAGGGTGGGAGCAGAGGGACCAATTAGGAAGCTATGGGCACAGTCCTGGTAACCTGTGAAGGTGAGTTGGGCTGAATAAGGGGTAGCAGTGGAGGGAGTGAGGCAGGATTATGGATTATCATGATGAACTATCAATGAGGCAGTGGGTATAGCAGTCTGGAACTCAGCGGAAAGGTTCAGGATGGAGACATAAGTTTGGTAGTCATCAACTTACAGAGGTTTTTAAAGTCTGAAACTGAATGAGTAAGAGTAGACATAAATCAGAACAAAGGGCTGAGTCCTGGAGGAGTGAATGCAAACTTTTGTTCCTACCACTCAATGAAAACCATTTTTTGCCAAGGTCACCAATGACCTCCAGATAGCTAAGTCCAAAGGTGCTTTCCCAGTCCTCATAGTTTCTGACCTACACATGAATTAGTTCTTTCTCACACGTAAGCCAAAGAGTCATGATTAGTACATTCCTCTTCCAGAATTCCTGGAGCTATCAGAAGAAAGGCAGGGTACCAAATATGTGGGAAAGAGTTTTAGCCAAATTTATTTGGATCCCAAAGATCCCCCCCCATCTGATTTCTGGGCTATAAGGAATCATATAATTAGAATACACAGAGATGAGGTTTAGAATATAGCATCATGGAGTATTAAAAAATAGAAAATGCAAAGGGATTCTTGAGTTTACTGGTTTTTCAAATGTATAATTCCAATTGTTCATTGTTGGCATATAGGAAAGCAACTGACTCTTGCATACTGACCATATGTCCTGTGACCTTGTTATACTCATTTGTTCAAGGAGTTTTTTGTTTGTTTTGTAGAAGCTTTGGGGTTTTCTACATAGATAAGTACATCATCTGCAAAGAAAGGGAGTATTATTTATTTATTTCTGATATTTATCCTTTTTATTTCTTTTTCTCATCTTTTGACCTAGCTAGGACTTCTAGTACAATACTAAAGTGGAATAGGGAGAAGGGGCCTCCTTGCCTTGTTCCAGTCTTAAGGGAAAAGCATCCAGTTTCTTACCATTAAGTATGATGTTTACTCTAAGTTTCTGTTTAAGTTCTTTATCAAGTTGAGGAAGTTTCTCAACAGTTTTAGTTTGATGAGAGCTTTAGCTTTTGTAAATCATGAACGGATGTTAGATTTTGTCAAATGCTTTTTCTGTGTCAGTTGATATGATCCTATGATTTTTCTTCTTTAACCTCTTGATGTGGTAGAATACATTGATTTATTTTTGAATGTTGAACCAGGCTTACATAACTGAAATAAATCCTGTGTGGTGTTGATGTATAATTCTCACACATTCGATTCTATTTGCAAATATTTTGCTCAGGATTTTTGTATCTATGTTCATGAGAAATATTGGTCTGTAGTTTTCTTTTCTTATTTTTATCAAGTTTTGTTATTAAGATAATACTTGCCTCATATAATGAGTGAGAATGTGTTCTGTCTTCTTTTTTCTGGAAAAGAATGTAGAGAGCTGGTATAATTTCTCCCTTAAATGTTAGGTAGAGTTCACCAGTGAAACCATCTGGGCTTGGAGCATTCTCTTCTGGAAAGTTTTAAATTATCGATTCTATTTCTTTCATGGATATAAGGTTGTTCAAGTTACCTACTTCTCCCTGTATGAGTTTTAGTAGTTTGTATCTTTCAAGCAATTGATCCATTTCATCTAAATTTTCAAATTTGTGAGCATAGAGTTATTTGTAATTTTTCCCTTATGCTTTTAATGTCCACGGGACAGTAGTGATGGCTCCTCTTTCATTACTAATATTGGAAATTTGGGTCCTCTTTTTTTTCTCTTGGTTAGCTTGGTTAGAGATTTGCCAATATTACTGATCTTTTCAAGAACTACTTTTTGGCTGTGTTATTTTTCTGTAGTGTTCCTGTTTTTAATTTCATTGATTCCAGCTCTAATTTTTATTATTGCCTTTCTTCTGCTTGCTTTAGATAAAATTTGTTCTTTCTTGTTTCCTGAGGTGTGAGCTTCGATTATTGAATTTAGATCTTTCTTATTTTCTAATATATGTATTCAATCCTATAAATTTTCTTCCAAGCACTGCTTTCACTGCATGCCCCAAATTTTGGAAATTGTATTTTCATTTTCATTTAGTTCAAAATATATATATTTTCATTTCTCTTGAGAATTCTTTATTTACCTATTTGCTATTTAGTTGAGTGTTGTTGAATTTCCAGATATTTGGGGATGTGTTTACTGCTATTTAAAATGTGTTGTGCATAATTCTAGGGTTCTACAAGCTGCCTCAAGGCCCCTGAAAATGGAGGAAGTAATGAAGGCTAGATAAGCAGGTACTTCTGCCTTCATCTTCCTTCACTCAGAAATTCACAATTTTAATCCATTTTATTAATTGGCTAGATTAGACTAATATTCTGGTAAGAAAGTTACTGCTTAATATGACAAAGGTTTATTTCTTCCTCATGCTACAGATCACAATGAGTTATTGGGGGCTCTGCTCCATGTGCCATCTTGAGAGATTATGCCATCTTGAAGCTGTACCCACTGGAGAACACAGGCTTTCCAGTAGCCATGAGGGGAAGAGACAGCTGGCGGGTCACACCCTGGCTCTTCTAGAATCCAGCTCTGAACAGCTGTCACATCCCTGCTACCAAAGCCCTTTGGCCAGCACCAGTCACATGGTGCCACCTAACTGTGAGGGGGAGGGGAAAGGAGGCAGAGTGGATGGAATGTTTGGTGAACTCCCTTATCTCAACTGCAGTTGGTGTTCCATCTAAGACTTCTTTGAAATAAACTTTTGCTGCTAAAATATCCAGTCTCCTTGAGCAGAAGAGGACACTGATGTTTCACCACTCAGTTCAATGACTGTTAGTACTTTATCATTTCTTGACATTGTCACTTGACACATATGGGCTAGAACTTCTAGATCCCTCAGTGTGAAACTTTTACAAATGAGATGAATGGATAGTTCTCAAATGCATGATAGATATTTTACAAAATCTATTTATCTATGACATGGAGGCAATTAAATTAGGAAAATGTGCAAATAAGACTTCAGAGATTGCCAAGTCCCTAAAGATCTGAGAGCAATTCTAATTCACATACATTTCTTTGTCAGTTGTTTTTCCAGGTGCAGGAATGTTTAAAAAATAAATGAACTAGGTAGCAGGAGGAGTTGTTCAGGTTAGAATAAAATTCAGTCTTCTTTTTTTTTAAAAGATTTATTTATTTATTTCTCTCCCCTCCCCCCACCCCAGTTGTCTGTTCTCTGTGTCTATTTGCTGCTTTGTCCGTTTCTGTTGTTGGTGGCACCGGGAATCTGTGTTTCTTTTTCGTTGCGTGATCTTGTTGTGTCAGCTCTCTGTGTGTGCAGCACCATTCCTGCGCAGGCTGCACTTTCTTTTGCACTGGGCGGCTCTCCCTACGGGGCGCACTCCTTGCGCATGGGGCACTCCTACGCAGGGGACACCCCTGTGTGGTAAGGCACTCCTTGCGCGCATCAGCACTGCGCATGGGCCACCTCCACATGGGTCAGGGAGGTCCGGGGTTTGAACCGCGGACCTCCCATGTGGTAGACGGATGCCCTAACCACTGGGCCAAGTCCACTGCCAAAATTCAGTCTTCTTGATTTCAAGCACAAAACAGACAGAAGACTTTCTCCATCTTCAGTGTAGTTGGTGGTGCATTCTTCATCAAGGAGGAGAGCACACTTTCACTTTCACCCGTTTTCTCTCCCTCCCATGCACATAAACTGTATACCCTATATATACATATACATATTCATACATACACTAGTACTGTTTTTTATAATTGTCATTTTCTTTCTTTTTTTTTAAAGATCTATTTTATTTATTTCTCCCCTCCCCTCCCTGTTCCCCCTGGTCTGCTCTCTGTGTCCATTCAATCATGTGTTCTTCTGTGTCTGTCTTCTATTAGGTGGCTCCGGGAACAGATTGTGGGAATTTCTGGAGTGGGAGAGAGGCGATTACTCTCTTGTGCAACCTCAACTCCCTGTTTTGCTACATCTTCTTATTTTCTCTCCTCTGAGTCTCTTGTTGTATCATCTTGCCACGCCAGCTCTCAGCATGGGCTGGCACTCCTGTGCAGGGCGCTTTCCCATGCTGGGTGGCATTCCCATGCAGGGGTCACTCCCGTACAGGGTGGCATTCCAGTGTAGGCCAGCACTCCGCATGGACCAGCTGGCTTATATGGTAGATGGCAGCCCAATTGGTTGAGCTACATCCATTTCCCCTAATAATTTAAAATTATTTTTATTAGAGAAGTTGTAGGTTTATAAAGACATCATACTGAAAATACAGAGTTCTTGTATACCCCCTGCTTATTAACAATGCATTAGTGTTTTACATGCAATTGATGAAAAAAATATTATTATGATTGTACTATTAATTATGGTCCATAGTTTACATTAGGATCCACTGTTTGTATTGTACAATCCTATGTTTTTAAAAAATTATTATTCTATTAACATATGTACAACCTAAAATTTCCCTTTAACCACATTCAAATATACAGTTCAGTGGTGTCAAACATCCTCCTAGTTGTACTACCTTCACCAACATCTACTACCAAAACCATCCATTCCTGGAAGAGTAATTAAATAGTGTTCAAGAGTATGCAATTAAAAATAGCTTTCCTTATGTACCTGATTTCCAAGTCTCCCTTCCATGAAGCAACAGTTCTCGTAAACTGGATAGAGTTTCAGAAAAATTATGTGTACATGCTTACAAAAATACATAGCACAACTTGCCAGAATAAATATTGTTTTTCTATAATCACCAGCAATAACAATAAAAATATTATAGAAAATATTATTCTTTTCATAATAGCAATAAAAACTATAAATTTCTAGGGTTTGGCCTAAAAATATTGCACAAGGGTTTTATGGAGAAAAAATTAAAAATCTATTAAAGGGTGTAAATGACTACATGCATGATTGTAGATATGAACTATATTCATGGATTGGGTAGCTTTATTACTATGTCAATGCTCTGTAAATAAATCTATAAATTCATTGTAATTCCAGAGAAAATATTCACCAGAAATTTTTGAGGAACTTGATACCCTTAGTGTAAAATTCATGCGACAGAATATAGGTATATAAAGAAGTAAGTCAATTTTGAACAATAGAAGCAACGAGGATGATTATCCTTTATTATCCATATATTAGGCATTTATAGTGCTACAGTAATAATAAGAAAAAAGGCATGTTGGTGACATAAGAACAGAACAATGGAACCAGAACCGAGGATTCAGAAACAGCTCCATGTATACGGAAATAAGAACATGACGAAAGTGCCTACTCTTAGGTGGGGGTCATTGTTTACTAAATGATTGTAGGAAAATTATTGATTATGTGGATAAAAATGATGTTGAATCTCTACCTCAAACATAAATAAAGGTGAATTTAAGATGGATTAAAGACCTAAATGTGAAAGTTAAAGTATCAATGCATGGAGAAAATGTAGGAGAACACCTTTTTAACTTTTGAAATGGAGGAGGGTGTCTTGAACAGGACCCCAAAAGCACAACCCCAAGAGAAGAAACTATGGGTGTGACAGGATCAAAAATTAAAGATTTCTGTTCAATTAAGGTGATCCTGGATAGAATTAACAAAACTTGACAAGTACCAGTACCAAGAATATGCCAGGAAATCCTTGCGTAGCAAGAAAGAAATAGGAAATCCAAGAGGGAAAAAATGGATAAAGGCTATGAATATACAATTCACACAAGGGAAAAGAAACCCAGAGGACAAAGAAGTGTATATCACTCATTCATTTATGGCTGAAAGTTAAAAAGTTGGCTAACTTCAAGTGTGGTCAAAGATGTAGGAAACTGGCAACTACACGCGCTGATCTTAGAGTGTAAATGTATACCAACCTGGCAGTACTTAGGAGAAGTCAGTGCTCAGATTCTCCACGTTCTAGCGATCCATGTAGCTGTTTCCAATGACGGCTTTCATTGCTCCATGCTTGTGGGAGTGGGGAGTTGGAACTATTTAGGAACCAACCAGGGAAATGAGTGGATTTACCAGGAAATGCTAGGCAGCAGTTAGAAACAAGTTCCCAAATATGGAGAGAGCAACATGGATACACCCTAAAAATTAGTGTTGAGTGAAGAAAAATTAAAGAAGAATGAGATATCGAGCATGCTAATTTTTATGTAAGTTTTAAACACATGCAATCACAAAATTCACTATGTAACGGAGAGTTCTGCATCAAACACATTAGACAGCGTTCCTGTGGTGGGAAGGGAATAGAAAGGGGAACCATGGATGGGGGCGTAAAACAGAACAGCAGAAGTGTCTGGGACAGGCAAAAGGTCTTTCCTGAACTGAGGAGTGATGAACTCAAGCTTCTGCCCCTAAGGAGCAAGCAAACAACATACAGATACATATTAATAATCCATTTTGTCCTTTGATTTAAACCTCATTATGCTTACACAGGGTTGAATTGCATTTATTTTGGAGATATATTATAGTTTATAAACAACCACACTTTTTAAATTTCAACTTTGTAATTTTCTTTGTTTATTTAGAAAACTTATTTTCCTCTGAGGTCTCAAAAATTTTCTTGTTTCGGGAAGGCTACCCAGGCTCAAAGCACATGGCAACCTCAGTGGAGAGCATGGTCCTGGGCACAGTATCATATTTTATGTATATATCACAATGTATTTAGTAGTCAGATTTTGGATTGTTTATAGTGTGTTCATTTTTTATAAACAATATTGGAAAGAACATTCTTGTATATTCTTGGTACACTGTATATCGGTAGGTTAAATTCCTACAAGTAACTTTGCTGAAGTGATATATATATAGATATGCATGTACATTTTTAATTTAGACAGAAATTATCAAGTTACCCTTGTACCAATTTTTACTCTCACCCTTGCCAACATTGTGTATTATCAAACTTTTTGAGTTTTGCTATGCTTACAAGTGAAAATTTTTTCATGATTTAAATTTTATTTACTGAATTATAAGTGGCTTTGCATATTTTTTCATATGGTATAAATCATTTTCCTACTAAGGTATTTTTCTTATCAATTTATTAATGCTTTATATTTATTAAGAATGCTAGTCCTTTGCCAAATGTATTATAAATCTATTCTTCCAAAATATCATTTCTTATTGCTCTAATTATGGTATTGTTTTGCCATATAGAAATTAAGGATTTTTAGCTAGTCAAATTTGTAATTCTCATCCTTCCTTTGGCAGCACATATACTAAAATTGGAATGATACAGAGAAGATTAGCATGGCCCCTGTGCAAGGATGGCACACAAATTAGTGAAGCATTCTGTATTTTAAAAAATACTACAAAGATAGGAATTGAAGGAAACTTTCACAAATGATAAAGCCCATATGGGAAAAACTCACAGCTAACATTGTACTCAATGGTGAAAGACTGAAAGTTTTCCTGTTGAGAGCAGGGACAAGAAAAGGATGCCCACTGTCACCACTGTTGTTCAATATAGTGCTAGAGGTTCTAGCTAGTGGAATCAGGCAAGAAGAAGAAATGAAAGGCATCCAAATTGGAAAGGAAGGCGGCAGACTTGGCCCAGTGGAGGGTGTCCGCCTACCACATGGGAGATCCACGGTTCAAACCCCGGGCCTCCTTGACCCGTGTGCAGCTGGCCCACGCGCAGTGCTGATGTGTGCAAGGAGTGCCATGCCATGCAGCGGTGTCCCCCGCATAGGGGAGCCCCATGCGCAAGGAGTGCACCCCGTAGAGAGCCACCCAGCACTAAAGAAAGTGCAGCCTGCCCAGGAATGGCGCCGCACACACAGAGAGCTGACACAACAAGATGACACAACCAAAAGAAACACAGATTCCCGTGCCCCTGACAACAACAGAAGCAGACAAAGAAGACGCAGCAAACAGACACAGAGAACAGACAACTGGGGTGGGGGGGGAGGGGAGAGAAATAAATAAATAAATCTTAAAAAAAAAAAAACAAATTGGAAAGAAAGAAGTAAAACTTTTGCTCTTCACAGATGATATAATCCTATACCTAGAAAGTCCCCCAAAATGTACAACAAAGCTATTAGTGCTAATAAATGATTTCAGCAGAGTGTCAGGATACAAGATCAATATGCAAAATCAGTGGCATTTTTATACACTTGTAATATGGAATCAGAGGAGGAAGTCAGAAAAAAAATTCCATTTACAATAGTGACTAAAAGAACCAAATATTTAGGAATAAACTCAATCAAGGATGTAAAGCAACTGTATTTAGAAAACTACAATGCATTGCTAAAAGAAATTTTAAAAAGAATCTAAATAACTGGAAGAACATTCCATGCTTATGGATTAGAAGATTAAATATCATTAAGATGTCAATTCCACCCAAACTGATATACGGATTCAATGCAATCCCAATAAAAATTCCACCAGCACTTTTTAAAGAAATGGAAAACACAATTATCAAAATTTATTTGGAAGGGTAAGGGTCCCTTAATAGCCAGAAACATCTTAAAAAGGAAAAGCGAAATTGGAGTAATTTTGCTTCCTGATTTTAAATCATATTACCTTGCTACAGTGTTAAAAATAGCATGGCATTGGCATAAAGATAGACACATAGACAAATGGAACTGATTTGATGATTCAGAAACAGACCCTCATGTCCATGATCAAGTGATTTTTGACAAGCCTGTCAAACCCACCCAGCTGGGTAAGAACAGTCTATTCAATAAATGGTGCTGGGAAAACTGGATGTCCATATCCAAAAGAAAGAAAGAGGAGCCCTATCTCACATCTTATATAAAAATTAACTCAAAATGGATCAAAGACCTAAATATAAAAGCTAGAACCATAGAGCTCTTACAAGAAAATGTAGGAAAACAACTTCGAGACCTGGTGGTAGATGGTGTATTCTTAAACTTTACACTGAAAGCCCGAGAATTGAAAGAAAACATGGGTAAATGGGACCTCCTCAAACTTGAACACTTTTGTGATTCAAAGAACTTCATCGAGAAGGTGAAAAGTCAGCCCACTCAACAGGAGAAAATATTTGGAAACCACATATCCGATAAGGGCTGATTTCCATTCTATAGAAAGAGGTCATACAACTCAACAATAAAAGAGCAAACAATCTGATTTAAAACTTAAATAGACATTTTTTCAAAGGCGAAATATAAATGGCCAAAAAGCACATGAAAAAAATGTTCAATATCACTAGCTATTAGGGAAATGTAAATCAAAATGGCAATGATATATCATCTCATACCACATAGAATAACCATTATTAAAAAAACAGAAAACAGTAAGTGTTGGAGAGGGTGTGGAGAAATAGGAACACTCCTCCACTGTTGGTGGGATTGTAAAACGGGCAGCTTCTGTGGAAAACAGTTTTGTGCTTCCTTAGGAAGCTAAATATAGACCTGCCATATGAGCTTGCAATTCCTCTACTAGGAATATATCCAGAAGAGCTGAAAACTGGGACATGAACAGACATCTTCACACTGATGTTCATAGTGGCATTATTCACAATTGCCAAAAGATGGAAACAACCCAAGTGTCCATCAACCAAGGATAAACAAAATGTGGTATACACATACAATGGAACAGTATGGTGCCGTAAGAAGAAATGAAATTGGAACACCAATGGTAACATGGATGAATCTTGAAGACACTATGCTAAGTGAAATAAGCCAGACCCAAAAGAACAAATATTGCCTGGTCTCACTAATACCAACTAAATAAGAATAATAAACACATGGAGTTAAAACCTAGAGTATAGGTTATTAGGGGATAAAAGGAGGCTGTGAAGAAGCACTGAAGCCTAATGTACATAGGAATTTTAATTAACAACTGTAAATGGGCTAGCAGCTGGTTTATAAATGGGGTTGTGGCTGAAAAGGGTAGTCTAGTGATGTAAATGTCAACTGAAAGAAAGCTAAACAGTAACCTAGCGGCTGAATAACAGAGAACCCAGAGGTAGATGAGAATTGTGGCTATCGTGTGTAATAACCATCTTTATCTCTCAGAACTGTTCTTGACTTAAAGTTTATTTTATTTGATAGTAGTATAGCCACCCCAGCTCTCTTTTGGTTACTTCTTGCATGGTATGTATTTTTTATCCTTTCACTGTCAACCTACTTGTATCTTTGACTTTAAGGTGAACCTCTTGCAGACTGCATATAATTGGGTAATGTTTTTTCACCCATTTTTTTCCCAGTCTCAGTCTTTTAATATAAGCATTGAGGGCTATAAATTTCCCTCTCAGCCCTTCCGTTGCTGTATCCCACAGGTTTTGATATGTTGTATTCTCGATTTCGTTCATCTTGAGATATATACTGATTTCTCTTGCTATTTCTTCTTTGACCCACTGATTGAGTGTGTTGTTTAATCTCCATATATTCGTGACTTTTCCCTTTTCCACCTGTTATTAATTTTCAGCTTCACTGTTACGATCAGAGAAAGTGCTTTGTATAATTTCAATCTTTTCAGATTTATTGAAACGTGTCTTGTGACCCAACATATGGTCTATTCTGGAGAAGGATCCATGAGCACGTGAAAAGAATGTATATCCTGCTGTTCTGGGGTATAATGCTCTATAAATGTGTGTTAGATCTAATTCATTTATTGTATTATTCAAGATCTCTGTTTCCTTATTTATCCTCTGTTCAGGTATTCTATCCAATACTGAGAGTGATGTCTTGAAGTCTCCAGCTACTATTGTAGAATAATTTCTATTTCTCTACAGAGAAATAGAAGTCTATTTATGTAGAGTCTATGTCTCCTTTAAGTTTTGCCAGTGTGTGTCTCATGTATTTTGGGGTACCCAGGTTAGGTACATAAATATTTATGATTGTTATTTTATATTTGTGAATTGTCCCTTTTTATTAATATGTAATAACCTTCTTCATCCTTTATAACAGTTTTGTATTTAAAATCTATTTTGTTTGATATTAGTATCACTACTCCAGTTCGTTTTTGGTTACTATTTGCATGGAATATCTTTTTCCAACATTTAACTTTCAGCCTGATTGTGTCCTTGCATCTAAGGTGAGTCTCTTGTACACAGCATAGAGATGGTTCATATTTTTTAATCCATTCTGCCAGTCTGTGGTCAAATAATTAATTTAAGGATAATGGAAGCCAACTTTCTGCATATTAGAGAAGGAAAATGCACATATGAAAGGGAGAAAACTAGAATGACTCCTGTGTGTTGGACTGGAATTGAAGGTATTGTTGTGAATGCATGGTTTTTTCTCTCTTTCTTTCTTTATCTATATCTTTAGAATTAAATATAAATATAAATGTGTGTATGCATGTGTGTATTCTATTCACTGACAGGGCCTGGGAGCAATGACATCCCAATAGCAACGAGCACATCTAGCACCAGATCTTGGTTTCCACTTATCTTTTGTATTAGTTTCTAGTTGGTGATGCAGCAAATTTGGTGGCTTAAAACAATACAAATATATTATCTTACAGACCTGGAAGTCAGAAACACAAAATAAGTCTTAAGAGGTGAAAAATCAAGCTTCAGCAGAGTCAGCAGACATCAGTTCCTTCTGGAGGTTCTAGTGGACAATCAGTTTCCCTGCCTTTTCCAGCTTCTAGAAGCTTCCTGCATTTCTTGGCTCATTGCCGCTTTCCAAATTCAGAGCTGGCAATTGCATCACTCTGACATCTTTTGTCCTCACTTTTCTTTCTCTGACTCTGACTCTCCTTCCTCCCTCTTTCACTTATAATGAGCCTTGTGATTACACTGGACCCAGCTAGATAATCCAGGATAATCTCCCCATTTCAATATCCCTAATTTAATCACATCTGCAAAGTTTCTTTGCTGTATAAAATCACATATTAACCAGTTCTGGGGATTAAAATGTGGTCATCTTTGGGGGACATTTTTCTATCTATCACACCATTCTCCCCTGAAGGAACTAGGGCTGATTATTATTTTAATGGACAAAGTGTTTTAGAGCAGTTGAAATAATATTAGGATTGTGTTCCAGGTGGGATAGAACAGCTGTGGTAAATCAGCATTCCCACAAGAACAATAAAAATGGCAAAAAAAAAAAAAAAAGGAAATAAATTAGAAGTTATCACTACTGGAAAGATGGCCAAGTGAGAAGCTTCACATCTCCATTCCCCCACAGAAGCTTTGAACAACCAGCAAGAACTGGACTAGCAGAAGCATCTTTCTTAAAAATCCAGCAAACGAAGGACTGCAGTAACAGGGCAAGTGCCAAATCAAGAAAAAGCCTACCTAAAAGTGGTAGGATCTTCTGAGCTACTAGTGTGGATTTTGGTCCTAGTTTTGAAAGGAGCAGAGTAGCCTTTCTGTGTATATTGGGAGCATGTATATCTGGTCCAATCTGTCTGGTGATGTCCTGAGGGACCCACCTTCCCAAAACATGCTTTGTGTGTTGAAGGAAGGTCATGGAACTCTCTTACAGAACACTATAGGAGAACAGTCAAGTTGTGCTGCTGGGCCAAGGGATTGTTAGCTATAACATGCAGTGTTGTACTTGGGACCTTGAGGAAACTCTTTCCTAGGGAAGAGGGGACATTCATATCTGTGTAAATGGGAGAATCCTCAAGGCCACAAATGCAGAAAGTTCAGGGAGGCACCAGTGCATTGGCCTGGAGCTATTTGTGTGGTTAAGTTCTGAGGAAGAGCATTCACACAGATCAATAGGCAAAGAGGGAAAGGTGTTTTCTTTTTTTCCTTTTTTTTTGGTTAGCTCCTGGCATTCCAGAAGAATTCTGTCATAATACTAGGTAGATACAAGCTTAAGGAACAGATGCCTCAGAGTCTAAATTCTATGTACATCACATTAAAATATTCAAATACCCAGGTTTCAACCAACGATTACAAAACATTCCAAGAAAAGTCCCATGAAGTGATGGCCCAGATAAAGGAGAAGATGAAAGCATTAGAAACTATCCATGAGGAGGCCCAGATCTGAGACTTACCAGACAAAGACTCAAAAAAATTGTCCAAATTATGCTTAAAAATCTAAAAGAAAACATGGACAGAGAACTAAAGATAATATAATAAAGAACACAATACATAAACACAAAGGGAATACCAATAGGGATATAATGATTATGAAAAGGAAACAAACAGAACTGAAGACCACACTAAGAAATAAAAAATTTCCTAGAGGGATTCAACAGCAGATTAGGGCTGTTAGAAGAAAGAATCCTTGAACTTAAAGATAAGAAAATTGAAATCATCCAGTCTGAGGAAGAGAAAGAAGAAAAAATATAGAAAAGTGAATAGAATCTGAGGACCCTGTGGGTCCTCAGTATACCATCAAGTATACCAAAATATGCATTGAGGAAGTTCCAGAAGGAGAAGAAAGAAAGAAAGGGTCAGAGTGAATACGCAAAGAAATAATGGCTGAAACTCCTCACATGTGAAAGACAGGAATATACACATCCAAGATCCTCAACTAACCCCAAAAAGAATAAACTCAATTAGACCTACACCATGGCATATTCCAATCAAACTATTGAATGCCAAAGATAAGGAGTTCTGAAAGCCCCAAGAGAGAAGCAACGTGTCACATGCCAGGGAGCCTCAATAAGATTAAGTGCCAATTTCTGATTAGAAACCATGGTGGCAAGAAGGTAATGTGAAGACATATTTAAAGTGCTAAAAACAAAACAAAACAAAAACTCTGCCAACCAAAAATTCTCTATCTGTCAAACTGTCTTTCAAAAATGAGGAGCAATTAAGACATTCCCAGACAAGCAAAGGTTGAGGGTGTTTGTTACCACTAGACGGGCCCTATAAGGGATGATAAAGAGATTTCTGCAGGTTGAAAGGAAAGGACATTAGACAATAGATCAAGCCACATGAAGAAACAAAGATCTCCAGTAAGAGCAACTGTTGGAGTAAATATAAATGCCAGTATTATTGTATTTTTGTTTGTAATCCACTTTTAACTTCCTACAGCATCTAAAAGGCAAATGTATAAACTGTAATGAGAAATCAGTGGTTTTGGACTCCTAATGTAAAAATTTGTATTTTGTGAGAAGAACTATGTAAAAGTAGGGGAACAGAGGTATATAGGAACATAATTTGTGAATAGGATTGAATTCAAGTTGATACCAGTGAAAATGAGATTTTTACAGATTTAGGATGTTAAAATAAAAATAAGCCCATGATAATTAGAAAGAAAATATTGGAGAATATGCAAGTTCATAAAAACAGTAATTAGACTACAGATTGTCAGGAGCAGGGGACAGGGGAAATAGAGAGTTAATGCAAAATAGGTGTAGGGTTTCTGTTTGGGAAGGTGGTAATATTATAGCAATGGAAGGTTGTGAGGTACTGCAAGACAGTTGAATGGGATGAATTCCACTGAATGTTCTGCTTGAGAGTCGTTTGGGTTGTGTTTATGTTGTATAATTGTTCCCACAATTAAAAACAAAGAAAGAGCAATTACAAAGACAAAGACAATGACAATTAAAGGAAATAAATGATCCTGGATGGAATCTAACAAGGGAGGAGATATGGATCAAAAGGACCTTGTTGGAACATATCAAAGAACAATAGAATATAGACTATAAGCTTTATATCAATATTAAATTTCTTGTACTTGATAACTGCACATGATAACTGATACCTACGTGAATATCCTCATTCTTAAAGAAATGTACATGGTATTACTAAGGGTTCAAGGAGCAGGATGTATGTAACCTATGCTCAGTGTTCATAAAATGGACTGATAAATAGAGAGATAGATATATAGATGGTTAGATGGATTGATAGAAAGATGGATGGATAACTAGAATAATACAGAAAATGTGGCAAAATGTTAAAATTCATGGATCTGGGTATTGGGGGGTAGAAGTATGTTTGACTTTTCTGCATGGGGTTTGTATTATTTTTGTAACTGTCCTGTAAGTTTGAAAGTATTTTAAGATTAAAAAATTTTAAAAATCAATTAAGTTACTATATCAACAAACTAAAGAATAAAAATCTCATAATCTATCAATTGATACAGAAAAAGCATTTGAAGCAATCCAACACCCAGTGGTTAATCATATAAATACAGGAATGTTCTGCTTCAAGGTGTTAAGCATATGGTGGTACATGGGAAAATATAACACATGTAACTTATAAACTATAGTTAATAATATTGTAATATTTTGTAGCAAAAGCAAAGAAAGTACTATAGCAATGCCAAAGGTAAAAAAAAGAGTATGAGGTTTAGTGTTATGAGATATGAATATGATTAAGCATATTTTTTCTTCTTTATTTTCTTCATTAACAAGGAGACCTTGATCTTGTCATTTAATCAGTTTGTGTTCAACTGTGTACTTTTCTAAACACTGGAGGGACAATTGAGTTTGGTTTTAGTATTACATGTGATAAAAGTGCTTGGACAGAATATTTTGGAATAATGATTTCATAACTTTTTAATCTGCCTTTTGCCTGTTATTTTATTTTTTGAATTTGAAATAAGGTTTACTTAATTCATTACTGATTAAAAAAAAAAACTCTTGGCAAACTAGGAATAGAAGAGAATTTCCTCAACTGGATAAGCAACATCTACAAAAAGACCTACAACTAAAATCACACTTAATATGAAGTGGTGAACAGTTTTCTTCTAAGATTGGGGGGAAGGCAAAGATGTATGCTTTCACCACTCTTAACATATTACTGAAGTTCTATCCATTTCAATAAGGCAAGAAAAAGAAGTAAAGGTCATACAAAAAGGATAAGAAGAAAGATGTAACTGTCCCTATTTGCAGATGACATCATTGTTGACATAGAAAATCCCAAAGCACCTACAAAACATGCTTCTGGAACTAAAAGGGAATTCAACAAGGTCACTGGATATAAAATCAATGCACAAAAATCAACGAGACTTCTGTATACTAATAATGAACATGTGGAAACTATTTATAATCACTTCAAAGAAAAGGAAATGTTTAGGTATAAACTTAACAAAACATGTACAGGACCTGCATGCTGAAAATTATAAAATGCTGCTGAAAGAAGAAAATAAAATGGAGAGATATACTGTGTTCATGCATTGGCTGACTCAACACAGTAAAGGTGTCAATTCTGCACAAATTGAACTATAGGCTTAATGCAATACCTATCAAAATCTTAGCAAAGTTCTTTGTAGGCATAAACAAACTTATTCTAAAATGAATGTGGAAAGGTACAAGCCCTAGAATTGTGAATAATCTTAGCAGTGAAGAATAAAGTGGGAGGATTCATTCTATCTGATATTAAACCTGTTATGTAGGAACAGCAATCAAGACAGGGTGGTACTGGTATAGATCAATGGAACAGAATAGAGAACCCTGAAATAGATGCACACAAATATGCCCAGCTGGCTTTTGATAAAGTTGCAACAGCAATTCAATGGAGGGAAGATAGATTTTTCAACAAACAGTGCTGGAGTGATCGGGCATCCATTGTAATGAACTCAAAGTGGATCACAGATTTATGTATAAAACTTAAAACTATAAAACTTTCAGAAAAAAATTTAGAAGAAAATCATCAGGATCTAGGTCTAGGCAGAGTTCCTAGATTTTACACCAAAGGTATACTCCATAGAAGGAAAAATTGATAAATTGGACCTCTTCAAAATTCAAAACACTTGCTTTCAAGATCCTGTAAGAGGATGAAAAGAAGAGCTAAAGAGTGGGGGAAAATATTTTCAGACCACTTATTCAGAAAAAGGACTTGTATCTAGAATATATAAAGAACACTCAAAATTAACATGAAAAATAACCAAACTGTCCAATTAGAAAATAAGCAAAAGTCATGAGTAGACAGTTCACCAGAGAGGATATACACATTCCAAATAAACATGTGAAAAGATGTTTCAAATTGCTAGCTGATTAGGGAAATGAAAATTAAAACCACAATGTGATATCACTACCTACCTATCAGAATGGCTAAAATAAAATTAATGATGACACCAAACATGACTAGAATGTGGAGAAACTGGATTACTCATACATTGTTGGTGAGCTTGTAAAATGGTACAGCCACTCTGGAAAACAGATTGACAATTTCTTATGAAGCTAAACATCCAACTACCATACTATCTAGCAGTTGTACTCTTGGGCATTTATTCTAGAGAAATGAAAACATGTTTACACAACATCCTGTGCAAGAAATGTCCATAGCAGTTTTCTTCATAAAGCTGAAAACTGGAAACAAGATATTCTTTAATGGGTGACGTGGAATATTATTTGGCCATATAAATTATTGATTCACACAACAACTTGGTGAATCACCTGGGAAGTGTGCATAATAAAACAACACAATCCCACAAGGTTACATACTATATGATTCCATTTAAACATTCTTGAAATGACAAAACTGTAGAAACAGAAAGCAGATTAGTGGTTGCTAGAGGCTGAGGTGTGTCTACAAAAGGACATCATAAGGGATCCTTGTGGTGATGGGAATGTTTTATATATTGACTATCAATGTCAATATCCTCTTTTGATATTGGAGTGTAGTCTTACAAGAGGGAATCATTTGAGGAAACTGGGTAAAGGGTAGAGAGATCTCTCTGTATAATGTCTTACAACTGAATGTGAATCTATATTTATCTCAAAATAAAAAGTTTAATTAAAAAATTAGTGATAAAATGTGTTAAAAAGTTTAAAAAATCCAATAAAACTTCTAGATCTGGTACTTTGGGAAGTAGGATAGTGGCAATTTTGACATATTCCTCTACTTATTTTCATACTTGGTATCATTGTATTTTCTGTCTCTCCTGGGGTCATGTGTAATAAATAATATTTTTTATGGCAAATTTTCATTTCACACACTTTTCACATTTCTTTGCAGGTTTGACTTTAATCTCTTGATTTGCTTTTGTTTCTGTGGTTATGTCTACATTTCCATTTCTCTTTTTGTGTATTTCCTCCTTTTTTATATTAGTCTGGTAAATTTTTTAAAATAAGAAAAATTACTTTTTATTTTGGCCCCAAAGTCTGCTTTTGAATGTATTAATTCCTCTGTCTCCTATTTTCTAATTGATTTTTTGATGCTTTTACCCTTACTAATTCCTTCCTTCTGCTTTCCTCATGCCTGTTCTTTGCATAACTTTTGTGTAACTCTATTATTTTTTATTAGAGAAAGTTTATAGAAAAATCATGCAAAAATGCAGTTCCCACAAACCATCTTCACTTTGTGTAAATTTTAAATTGAGTTATTTCTGTTTGTTTCTATCTAGTAAAATAAGCTGAGTGTAAAATTTCTTCTGAGCACTGCTTTAATTTACCCAGGTCAGCTAAAAGGGAGGTGAAGATGGTCAACCACCACACAAGGGAACCGAGAGTGCCTACAACTCTAAGCAGGAGAATTGCATCCATCAACCTGTGGCATCTAACACCCCTCTCGATTTAGAGGTGGAGTAGACATCACCATCCCAGGGTCCACAGGATGGAGGAATAAAATTTGGATTAGAGCAGCCTTCCTGGTATCTTACTATAGAACTATTGTGACTAGTAATGGAAGAAATTGTAGCATTGATGTGGAGAAAGTGGCCATGGTAGTTGCTGAGGGCAGGGACAGGGAAGAAGAGATATGATGGGGGTGCATTTTTGGGACTTGGCGATGTTCTAAATGATATTGCAGGGACAGATGCTGAACATTATATATCGTGCCATAACCCACTGAATGTACTGCGGGAGAGTGTAAACTACAATGTAAACTATTATCCATGTGGTGCAGTAGTGCTCCAAAATGTATTCACCAAATACAATGAATGTGCCACAATGATGAAAGAGGTTGTTGATGGGGAAGGATTGTGTGTGTGTGGGAATATACGGGAACCTCTTATATTTTTTAGTGTAACATTTTTTTGTGATCTATGTATCTTCAAAAAATACAGTTTAAAAAGTGAAAAAAAAGAAGACATTAGATGAGCACAAAGAAGAATCTGAAAGCATACATAGAAAAACAGCAAATCTTATGTGAATGAAAGTCACAATAAATGAAATAGCAGATTTAATAGCAGATTTGAGGAAGCAGAAGAAAGAATTGGTGAGCTTGAAGAAATGGCTTCTGAAAGTTAACATACAAAAGAACAGATGGAGAAAAGAATGGAAAAAATTGAACAAGGTGTCAGGGAACTAAACAACAGCAAGAGACATGCAAACATAAATGATACGGTGATTCCAGAGGGAGAAGAGAAGGAAAAGGGGGTAGAAGGAATATTTGAAGAAATAATGGTAGAAAATTTCCTAACCCTATTGAAGGAGATGGATCTCCATGTCCAAGAAGCACAACGTACAGCCACCCAAATAAATCTGACTAGACCAACTCCGAGACACATACTAATCAGAATGTCAAATGCCAAAGACCAAGAGAGAATTCTGAGAGCAGCAAGAGAAAAGCAATGCATAACATATAAGGGATACTCAATAAGATTAAATACTGGATTCTCATCAGAAATCATGGAGGCAAGAAGACAGTGGTATGATATATTTTAAATATTGGAAGAGTAAAACTTCCAGTCAAAAATCTTATATCCAGGAAGATTGTCCTTCAAAAATGAGGACAAGTTTAGTATATTCACAGATAAACAGAAACTGAGAGAGTTTGTAACCAAGAGACCAGCTTTGCAGGGAATACTACAGGGTATGCTACAGTCTGAAAAGAAAAGACAGGAGAGGGAGGCTTGGAAGAGAGTCTAGAAATGAAGATTACATCAGTAAAAGTAACTAAAAGTGCTAAAAGAGTGGTGAAAATAAATTATGGCAGATAAAACCCAAATATTTAGGAATAAACTTAGCCAATGATGTAAAGCACTTGTATTCAGAAAACTACAACTCATTGTTAAAAGAAATAAAAACAAGACCTAGATAATTGGAAGAACATTCCATGCTCACAGACTGGAAGACTAAATATCGTTAAGATGTCAATTCTATTCAAATCAATATACAGATTCAATGCAATCCCAAAAAAATTCCACCAGTATTTTAAAAATAAATGGAAAACATGATCATCAAATTTATTTGGATGGGTAAGGGGTCCTGAATAGCTAGAAACATCTTAAAAAGGAGAAGTGAAGTTGGAGGACTCTCACTTCTGGACTTTAAATCATATTACCTACCTATACTGGTAAAAACAGCAAGGTATTGGCCTAAAGACAGACACATAGACCAATGGAACCTAATTGATGGTTCAGAACAGACCCTCACATCTAGGGTCAAGTGATTTTTTTACAAGTCTGTGGTACAGATGCAAGAGTGTCCTTTGGGAATTAGAGCAGATGTACATCACTATTTCAGGGTGGTGGGAATATGGAGAAGATGGGAAAAATACAACTGGAGTGATCTATGGACTGCAGTTAACAGTAATAGTGTAATATTCATGCATCTATGCCAAAGATGTACTGTGCTGATAATGGGGGAGTATGGAAAAAGTGTGCCAAATGTATACTATGGACCTGGTAATAATCTGATGATATTTTTTCATAATCTGTAACAAGTGTTCCACCATGGTATGTGGTGTTGATGGAGGGGTGTTGTATGGGAATTCTGCACGAGCAGGATAGTTTTGTAAGTTTACAACTTCTATCATAAAAATATATTTAAAAAACAATAATAGGGTAGGTTGGGGGGAAATACACCAAATGTAAGATAAGGACTATAGTTAGTAGTAAAATTTTGATGATATTCTTTCATAGTTTGTAACAAATGTCTCACAACAATGCAAGGTGTTGGTGGTGGGTTGATGTTTAGGACCCATGCATGATGCTATGCATGTTTGCTTTGTAAGCTCACAACTTTTACTAGACACTTATTGTTTATGTATGTTCATGTATAAATGATATAATAATAATAATAGGGTGGGTTGGGGGAAAAGTACACCAAATATAAAATACTTTGATTAGTAGTAATAGTTTGAGGATGCTCTTTAATCATTAGTTAAAAATGTATCACAGCAATGCAAGGTATTGTTGGTAGGGTAAGGTATGAGAGACCCGTATGATGTTATGTATGGTTGTTTTGTAAGCTCACACCTATTACTATACACTTACTGTTTATGTATGTTTCTGTATGAATGATATATTTCAATAAATGAAAAAAAAGTTAAAAAAATCTGTACCTGTGAATGATCAGACATAGTGTTTTTATTATTGCTATTTACAGAAATACTTAGGAATGTTTGGGGCTCAGACTAGAGGTGTTCAGAAGTGGATTAATTACACCCTTGTTTCATGACACACTCCATTATTGTCCCCGGAATGGCTCTCTTCTGCCATTTATCTATTTGCTGCTTATGTGCTTGTTTGTTTTGAATAATAAATAACTGGGAACTCCCCACACAAGGACAAAAATGAGAACTTTAGCTGGTATCTTCCTCTGGGAGCCTCTCCCATCTCATCCTCTTACTGCCATTCACCAGCATCAAGCACCATTCTAAATATTATGTTAAAGCTTGTTTTCTTGCCCCCCCCCACATTTCTAGAAAAATGTCTTACTGAGATATAACTCCCAGATCAGAGAGTTCATTCATTTAAAGTGGACGGTTCTATGGTTTTTATTTATTCACAGAGTTGTGTAACTATCTCCACAATCCAGTTATAAAATATTTTCATCACCCCAAAAGAAATCCATGCCCATTAGCATTCACTCCAATTCTCGCCCTCCCCCCAGACCCTGGTAACCTCTAAGCTGTCTCTGTTAATTTGCCTATCTTGATGTTGGAGTTTAATGCTGAAGTCTTAAGCTGGAGCCCCCAGGAAAGAGAAAGAGCCATTCCCTGATAGTCTACAGCTGCTGACCTTGTAGAGCGAGGCAAAGCCTAGAGAGCCTCATAGTCTACAGCTGACCTTGTGGACAAAACAGAAGACCTGAGCCCAGAGAGAAGCAAGACCCTGGAAGGGAGGAACCTAGGAAGCCTGAGCTCTTGCAGACTGTCAGCAGCCATCTTGCTCCAACAAGATGAAAATAGACTTTGGTGAGAGAAGTAATTTAGGCTTTATGGTCTGGTGTCTGTAAGCTTCTACCCTAAATAAATACCCTTTATAAAAACCAGCCAATTTCTGATATTTTGCATCAGCACCCCTTTGGTTGACTAATACACTAACATTATTTCTTATGGATTTACTACAATTTGTTTATCTTTTCACTAGTTGACATGCATTTGGGTTGTTTCCGCTTTTTGGCTCTTATGAATTCTGCTGCTCTGAACGTTCATATCCAACTTTTGTGTGGATGTATGTTTTCATCTCTCTTGGGGACATATCTAGGAGGGAAATTACTGGGTCATGTGTTTAGCCTTTTAAAGAACTGTCCTTTCTTCCACAAAGCAGTGGCCCGTTTTACATTCCCACCCAAAATGTGTGAAGGTTCTAATCTCTTTACATTGTCTCTGACATAGTTGTTTTTTTGTTTCTTTGTTTGTTTTGCTATAAACCATTTTTATTGAACCCACTATAGTTATTATTAAACTATTTTTTTTAAAATTTTAGCCATGTTAGTGGGTGTGAGGTGACATTGTGGTTTTGATTTCCAATTCCCTAATGACTAATAATATTGAGCATCTTTTCATGTGCTTATTGGCCACTTGCATATCTCTTTTGGAGAAATGTCTAATTCAGATACTTTGCCCATTTTAAAGTTGGGATTTATCTTTTTATTATTGATTGTATGAATTCTTTAGATAACCTAGATACAAGTCTCATCAAATATTGACTCATTCTGAGTTAATTTTTGTGTACTGTGTGAGGAAGTGGTCCAATTTCATTCCATTGCAGGTGGATAGCCAGTTGTCTCAGCACTCTATCTTGAAAAGACTATTCTTTTCCCATTTTATTTTCTTGGCACCCTTGTGGAGAAACGGTTGACCATACATTTCAGGGTTTATTTCTGGATGCTCAACTTTATTCCGTTGATTTGAGCCATATTGCCATGATTACTTTAACTTTGTAATACATTTTGGAAATGAAGTGTGAACCTTTTAACTTTGTTTTTTGTCAAGATTGTTTTTGGCTATTTTGAATGCCTTGACTTTTCATATGAGGATCAGCTTATTAATTTCTACAAAAAAAAACTAAATAAAACAACCTACATCTTGTATTTTAATAGGGATTGTGTCAAATCTGTAGACCAATTTGGGGAATCTTACACCTTAACAATATTAAGTCTTCTAATCCATTTGTATTTAATGCCTCTCCACTTATTTAGATCTTCTTTCATTTCTTTCAACAATGTTTTGAGGTTTTCAGTGTACAAGTCTTATGCTTCTTTTGTTAACTTTATTCCTGAATAGTTTGCTTTTTCATGCTACTTCAAATGGAATTGTTTTCTTAATTTCATTTTTGGGTTGTTTATTAATAAGGTATAGAGATACAACTGGAATTTTTTATACTAATCGTTTACCCTGAAACCTTGCTGAACTCATTCTAATAGGTTTTAAGTGAATTCCTTAAGCTGTTCAAATACACCATCATGTCACCTGCAAAGAAGGATAGTTTTACTTCCTCTTTTCCCAGCTTGATGCCTTTTATTTCTTATTCTTGCCTAATTGCTCTGACTAGAATCTTTAGTACAATGTTAAGTTGAAGTGGTGAGAGTGGATAACCTTGCTTTGTTCCTGACCATCAGTCTTTCACCAGTAAGTAGGTTTTAACTGACCCACTTTTTTTAGTTTTTTTAGTTTTGTGACATCTATAGTTCTTCTTGTAAAACATACGTTGTTTGGCATTTGCTACTAAAAACTTCATGAAAAAAGGAACCAGGCAGTCTTCTGCTACTTGCTTTTCTCACTTGATATGATATGAGAGTTCTTGCTGTATTTTTGCATGTAGGTATGGTTCATTCATTTTGGCTATTCTATAATATTTTATTGAATAAATATGCCACAATTTATTTAGCCATTATCCTGTCAGGGGATGTTTTACTTGTTTCCGTGGTTTTGCCATTATGAAGAATGCTGCCGTGAATATTCTCACACATGTCCCCAAAGGCAAGGATTTAGGAACGTTCAATTTTATAAGATTCTGCCCCTTTGTCTTCTCATGTGGCTACAAGTTTACAGTCTCATGAATAACATATAAAAGCTTTTGTTGATTCCCAGTCACTCCATCCCTTTGCATTGCCAGGCTCTTAGATTTTTGCCCCTGAAATGTGTATAAAGTGGTTTCTCATTTGGGGGCTTGGTTAGCATTTCCCTGATGGCTAATGAGGCTGAACATCTCTTTATTGATTAGCTTCATTCAGCATTGGCTGAGTGTTTCCTCTGGGGATGTTAACTCTCCTACCAGTCAAGCTACACCTCTTTGTTGACCCAGGGAGCTCCCAGTTGCACTGGAGGAGCCTATGAGTAGAGGGAAAAGGTGTGGGGCAGATGTTCATGAATGCACATGCTTTCAGCTTGACGTTAACCCAAGCCCCGTGGAACTGCCTACCCCAGCCTGGCTGAGATGAGGGATGAAGCTGAGAAGCTTACACTTGGAGAATCAGAGGCATCTTCTAAATGCCTATATTTGTTGTTTCACTCTTTGATCCAAAAATGAGAGTATTTTTAAAATAATAGATGAATTTATCCCATTATATTTAATGATATGACAGGGTGCATCTGGTCTCAGTTCTGTCATATTATTTTGCATTATGCCTTTTGATTTTAATGCTTCCTTTAAGTCTTTTACTTCATGGTCTATATTTCCTTGATTTGCTTTGTGTGTTGGCTTTCTGTCTGATAATTTGGAAAGTCTATGGAGTTTACTTAGTTCTTTTAGTGGTTATTTTATAATTACCTAAAATATTCTTTCATGTTTAACCTCTTGAATTATAATTTGATTTCTCACCATGGAAGATGAAGACATTACTTCCTTTACCTGGCTTTCTCTCATGTCTCCTCCTTCTTTGAGTATAGTATTATGAGTACTATTATAATAAATAATATAATTCTATGTTGATGGCTTGATTTATCAGCTTCTGGTATGTTGAGCTCTTTCTTCAAATGCAGTTGTTTATATCCTGCTTGGAGCTCAGGGTACATTTTTTATATAAGATCTCATATTTCTTCATTTCATTCTTTCTTCAAATATTGCCTCCCTATCCTCTCCACTTCTCCTCCTACAACTCCTCTTGGGCCTTTTTGGAGATCCTTGCTCTACCTTCCCATTCCTCACCTGCTTTCTTGCTTTGTGCTGCAAGCTCATGTTCAAAAGTTGCTATTTTCCATCTGGTTGGTACTAGCAGGTTTCACATTCTCCTCTGCCAGGAGGTTTTGCTTTCATTATTCTCCCTCAAGGTCTCGCACCTGGTGAGTGGTGCAGAGTTAGGGTTCTGCTTTCTCCCAGGTGACTCCTTTCTCAGTCATGGCCCAGGCAGTTGGCCCACTTCTGTGAGTGGCGGGTGGTGTTTTTCTCATTTTCATTTTACCGAAGGGATTGCTTTTTCAGGCTCCTGGCTCCAACCATAAAGATCACTCCTAGCCCCCTTCTGTGCAAGGCTTGTTGCCTCGTCTCTCCATCCCTCTTGGGCACTAAAGCATGAGCATTTTATCCGGTTCTTATACTTCTGTGGGCCATTTGGCATTAGCTCCTGCTCACTGCTCTGGCTTTGCTTTTGTCTTTTGTTTCTGGCATGTGAGGATTTTCCCTTTTTGCTTTCAAATCCGTTGAAATTCTGCATTCATGGAAAAACAGCACGAATTTTCTTGTGCTATATTTCAGCCGGCATCTCTGTGTGTGTGTAGTGGGTGTGGTGTCAGTGAAAATGGGTAGGTGCTTTCTGAGTCAGGTTAGTCCCCCACAGGGAACAGATGGTGTTGGGTGATGCTGGTCAAAGAGGGTGGGGCCCTGGGTGGGGCTGGCCTGGGGGGACAGTGAGGGTGCGGGCTGAGTGGCTGAAGTCCCAGAAGATACTGAGAAGGGGAGACTTGGGAAGAGAATCCGAGGGACAGAGGCTGGCACTATGGCGGGAGTGGGGGAGTTTAGAGGGAAGTGGTGGCGAGAACTTCCCAGTGATGCGTTGAGGTGGAGATGACTGATCCTCAAACCCATGAGACCCACCAGGCTGGGCTCTTATTGCCATGAACCTTCAAGAACAGCCCAGCTATGCTCAACTGCTGCCTTTGAAGTGGCATTTGGGGGGAAATAAAGGAAAAAGATCTGTATTCCACGTTAAGACCACTCAAATATCAAAACAGTGATATCATACATTTTTTAAATACAGGAAATTGGAACAAGAGGTAACTATGAATGCCAACTCCTAAGAATTTTCAGATATTTTGGGTAGGACATTGAACATCCCACAGCTTATAAAAGATTTAAGTTGACTTTATTTACCACTCAAGGGATGGGGTGATGCAAATGACTTTGAGGTTACATGTGACAGTCACATCTCTTGTCTCGGTTAATCTACTTGACAATGTATGAACATATAAAATTACCCGTCTTCAGAAATATGGTTCTCAACCAGTAGTGACTTTGTCTCCCAAGGCGCATTTGGCAATGTCTGGAGAGATCTTAGATTGTCATGTCTGATGAGTGCCATTAGCATCTAGTGGATAAACACCGGGGATGCTGCTACAAATCCTACAATGCACAGGACGGGTCCCCACAATAAAGAAGTCATCCAGCACAAAATGTCAGTACTGCCAAGGCTGAGAAAACATGGTCTAGGGTAAGAAAGACCCAGAGACATCAAATAGCCCGCTTTAGCTCACAGAACTAGAAAATTAGAAATAGTAAATATAGCTCACGTTTATGAATTCTCTCCCTCTCCCTCCCTCCCTCTCTCTCTTTCTTCCCGCCCTCTTTCCCCCACCATGGTGAGCATTCTTCTAAGTCCACTTTCCAGGTGCTGATATTATAACCCCTGTTACATAGATGTGGGACCTGAGACGCAGGAAGGGCCAGTGGCTCTCTTGGTTTCACACGGGTATAAGGGGTCAAGCCAGGACTCCACCCAGACAGAAGTCTCCAGAGCCTGAGCTCTTAGCCACTGGGCTGCACTTCTCAGAGGGCTTGAGTGTGAGTCCAGGTTTCTGGCTCTCCCATAAGTTCTGCCCCTGTCCCTCACCTTTTAGATAGTCAAAGCCCAAGACAGGCTCAGAACCAAGAAGCCATGTGATAAAGCTCTATACCAAAGTTTGAATACAGCATCAAAGCAGTCTTCCAACGTGGCAAAAGGGATATGCCTTTTCTAGAGGAGGCAAGGAGCGCCTGTGGCAGACATTGCAGACTGACACCTTTGCTCAGTCCCAGCCCCCCAGGGCAGGGCAGCCCAGGGGCCAGCATTGGGGACACTAGCCTCCTGATCTCCAGATCCCTGGCAGAATCCACTTAATTTTCCAAGGCTTGAAGCCTCCAGCTCTCTGGTGGCAGAGTGAGCAGTGCCTGTGGCCAGCCAGTTCCCTGGTGTCCTTCTGGGACTCATTCCTGGAAGCTGAGCCTGCAGTTTCCTCCTCCAGCCTTTCCACTGGCTTTTTTTCCTTTTCTTTAACAATGGGAATTTATTAACTCACAAGCGTACAGTGTTGAGGCTGTATCCAAACTGAGGCATCATCAAGACGACGCTTTCTTCCCAAAGACCAGCTGCCGGCAATCCTTGGCTCCTCTGTCACATGGCAAGGCACATGGCAGCATCTGGGGGTCTCTGCCTTCTCTTCTGGGTTTCCTGATTGCAGGTTCTTGTTTCCCTGGCTTTCTCTCTCTCTGTTTCATTCCATTATGAAGGACTCCAGCTAGAGGATTAAGACCCACCCTGAATGAGGCGGGTCACACCTTTGCTGAAGTAGCCCCGTCAAAAGATCCTCCTTACAACGGGTCTGCACCCATGGGACTGAGTTAACTTTAAGAAGATGCATTTTAAGTCTAAACCACCACAGCTGGAAACACTGTAAAATTTTAGAATTAAAGTATACAGAAATCGAGTTATTGCCATAGAAGAATGACAAATTGTTACCAAGGATCAACTGGAAAATTGATTATATTCATAATAATCCAGTCCAATCAGCCTGAGGTTCTGTTCCCATCAGACTTGGACTGAATTTTGGATGTTTGTAGAACTTAAATCACAGGTTAACTAAAACTCTCTTAGGATGTCTAATTTTCTATTTCTTAAAATTTCATTGTCTCATTAAGCATAACGTATACAAAAGGAATGAATAATAATAACAACAACAGCAGCGAATGAACACCCAGGCCCCCACCACCCACCTTTAGAAACAGAACCCCCTCCCACCGTGCTCTTCCACCACCTCATCCCTCTCCCGCCCTCCCGCTCTCCGTGGGTATCTACTGCCCTGAGTTTTGTATTTATCACTCCCTTATTTTTATTTATAGCTTGATAACATATGGATGTATCCCTAAACAGCGAATTGCTTAATGTTGCATGCTTTTGAACTTCATACAAAAGGAGTCACACAGACTTCCTCTGATTTTGCAAGCACCTAACTCCCTTTCCTAAAGCCTCTTCTGTATAAAGGAGCCAGAAGGGCTCTGATCTGCCACTGCAGGTCGACTGGATCCCTGACCCACCTGTGGGAAGAGAGGGCAAGCAGGTGCGCAAGGGTCCTTCCAGCCCAGGCCCAGGATGCTACATCAGCACGTGGGTCCTGGGGAGAGAGGATGAGGGCCACCAGTTTTGGTATTTTTTTTCCCTTGAGAGTCACAATGGGCACAGAAAAGGGTACAGAGTGGGGAGCGGATGTAGCTCAGTGGTTGAGCACCCGCTTCCCACGTACGAGGTCTTGGGTTCAATCCCATCCCCCCACCCCTGGCACCCCCTTAAAAAAAAAGGCTACAGAGTTAGGAAGCACAAGACCTGCGTGTCTAATCTCTTCCTGATGTGTGAAGCTTTGGCAGGTCTATTCCTCATTCGTCCACCCAAGCATTCCCACCAGTCCCCCTTCCACCTCTGACATTCTGTGGTACCGAGTGTGGACTAGCCAGTGGAGCCGGTCGGTGGGGGGAACGCAGGCTGGGACTTACAGCAAAGCCCTCTTTAAATGTCACCGCACAGTGCTTTCCCGTTTCAAGGGAGACAGCCACAGCAAGCTAACGAGATTGCCGCTCTCTTAGCAGATGGGGCTCCTCGCGGGTTGGAAATCCAGAGGCGCCTTGGGGAACGGAGGCACCCAGGAGCCCCAGGTCGAGGCCCTGATGAGAGGCAGTTCTTCATGACAAGGCTTCTGAAGAAAGGAGCAGGTGGCTCAGGGCGCCCGGAGCTCGCCCCTCGTCTTCCACAGGAAGGGCAGGGCGTATGAGGCTGCCCTCCCCTTAGCTCTGGTCCACTGTGGCTCTGAGAGAGTGAGCAGAAGAGGGGGGGGCTGCTGCTCTCAGGACAAGGGCCGGGGGCGGCGGGGAGAAGGCAGGGAGCAAAAGTCGTGGTCTGAGCTCTGCTCTGACGCTCACTTGCTATGTGACTTCGGGAAACCTGTTTGCCTCTCTGGGTCTCTGTCACACTTAGAATAGTAAAGGAAATGGGCTTTCATTCCACAAAAGTCAGGGCTGCCTGCTCTGTTTAACCCTTTATTCCCTGCACTGGCCCAGTGCTGGCACACAGCAGGGTTTCAATCAACGTTATAAACTGAAAGGATGAAATAGAGCCTGTAGTAGTGGGAAGAATAGGAAAGAGTTTTACACACAGGAAGTCAAGTTCAGGTGTGTGCTTACGATAAACCACTCTGGCTGCTACCTGGAGGATGCAATGGAGAGCAGACTGGAGGCAGGAAAGATAGGCACGAGGGTGCTGCAACGAGATGACCCCTGTAGAGCCAAAGCCGAATGAGCTGGGTGCTTTGAGAAGAGGCAGGTTAGAGTTCGACATCTTGTAAATCCTTCTGTAAACTTTGGTATATACATACATTATCTGACATTACAAAAGCTTGGTGCTGGGGACAGGGCAGAGATTGGTACTCAGTTTTCCAGACACAGGAATAAAGAGCCTAAGAGGTGAAGTGCCTTGAGCACAGATGGAGCTGGAAAGCGGCAGAGTCAGTTCTCAAATTAGGACAAGACACTGAAGATCACTAGTCATCAGGGAAATGCAAATTAAAACCACAACGAGATACCACTGCACACGCACTAGAAAGACTAAAATTTAAAAAAGACTGATTATACCAAGTGCTGGGGAGCATGTGGAGGGACTGGAATGTGTGTACCTGATGGCTGAAATGCAAAATGGTACAACCACTTTGGAAAATAGCTTGGCAGTTTCTTATAGAATCAATCATTTACCATAGGAATCAGCAATTCCACTTCGAGGTATTTACCCAAGAGAAATAAAAATGCTGTGCTCACACAAAGACTTGTACATGAATGTTCAATGGTTGCTTTATTCAAAAAAGCCAAAAACAAATAAACAACAACAACAAAAAGAACAAAAGAAACTGGAAACTAGGCAAATGTCTATCAACAGCTGAATGGAAGGGCAAATTGTGGAGGGACAGCAGGCCAAAGACACGGAGGCAGGAAAAGGATGCCATATATTTTGGGGGGACAGAAAGTTGTTTTTGGAGCCCAGTCAACATAAATGAGGACCTCAAAGGACAGCTGTGCCTAGAGCCTGTCCAAGGGCCCCCGAGCAGATGACACCTTGCCCCCAGGTAAGGATGCAGAGTAGACAGACCACAGGTTCGAGCAGAGGGCCGTCAGCAGGCCTGGCTCACCTTGGCCTATTGTTCTACCTCCAGGGGTCTCACTGCCCACCAAGCCGCCCTGCCCCTCTCCCCTCCCTCCTTGGAATTTTCCTTCCCATGAGAGTGTAGAGGATTTGCCTCCAGGCCTCAAACCCTGCTCAGTGAGAATGTTGGTGACTCCTTGAGATAGGAGAGAGGGACCAGGGAAGGATGCCCCAAATCCCCAGAGGCCCCAGGTGTACGAAGCCTTGGGAGGAAAATCTTGCAGTTCTGCTCTGGGTTTTACCAGGGAGCGTGGAAAGCTGACCTTTGACCTTTGGCCTCAAGCCTCCGGAAGCCGAGGTGGAATGGGCAGCTGCGCCTGTGTCTGCATTATTGGGGTCTTCCTGGAGCAGAGTCCAGCTGCACTCATGACCCCAGGTTATTCAAGAGGCCACCCCTGAGCCTGGAGCCAAGGAGAGCTGCGCCTGAGCAGGTGACAGGAGGCGCTCCTTTCTGCAAGGCCTCCTCACCAGGGGGTCCCGCGGAAGCGGGCGTGCCCACGGGGGCCCTGCTGGGCCAGGGGGCTGCAGCTTGACCTCGGCGCCTTCCCTGCCCACTCTTCCCAGACGTTATGGACGCCAGTGAGTAAAACCCCTGGGCCCTCTGCCAGCTACTGCTTCAAACTCTTGTCCCCTTCCGGGGCCCTCCGTCAGGTGGGCACCTTGACCCAGGCATGCTCTGGGGCTCAGGGACTTGCACACTCCGGGAGAGCCCCGAGGGTCGTCTGGGTGGTCATGAGGCTCCCAGAGCCCTGCAGGAGGCCCCAGCCACTTTCTTGTACAGACTTTATTTGTGGTATAATCTAAGTATTATAATATAATAAGCCACACCGCGTCAAAGCTATACAATTTGACGAGCTGGATAAACGCAATCACCAGCATAACCCTCACCTCAGGGACTCAGAGCATTGCCAGCATCCGCAAAAGCTTCCGCGCTCGGCTTCGCAGTCCATGGCTCTCTCCCGCCCTGGCCCAGGCAGCCCCTCTTCTGCTTTCCGTTGCTGAAGATTAGATTCGACTTTTTCTTGAGTTTCAGACCAAGGCAATTGTATGGTAGGGTTTCAGTGCTTTTGGGTCGGGCCTCTTCTGCTCAGGATTTTGATTTTGAGATTTATTCTTGCACTCACTGCTTTTTAATTGCTGAGTAGTATTTGATTGCATGGACATACCTTTGCCCCACTGCCCCCTCTACCTGGAACGCCCCTCTCTCACTTCTAGATGGGATACATTTTAATTCCACTCCAACTGCAACTCTAGGGACTTCTGAAAAGCCTTCCCTGATGCTCCCTGGCAGAATCAGTCGTGCCCTCCTCTGGGCTCCCAGAACACGTGGCTCATTTGTCGTTGTTTAGGTGTCTGTTTTCACAGCCACCTCCCTTCCAAGTGGGGACCTTGAGCCAAGCCTGTGTGTTTTGGAGCCCCTTGTCCCTTGGTCCTGGCACATGCTGGGCGCGCAGGAAATAGCCTGGTGAGGGAAGGAGTGCTCTCAGTCTGCACTAGGGCATCTCCAAGGATGCCGGCATGCTGGGAAAACAGGCCCTGACTGCATGGCTGGGACCTGACTTTTGAAGCAGGACCCTGGGGCTTGGTCCCATAAGCCAGGCTGGATAGCCACGATGCCAGAACCAGCCCTGCTAAGCCTGTGATTTTTTCCCAGGCCGACAGCTTCCCAGCCGAAGCAGCCTGGAGACAGGAAATAGCTGGAGAAAGTGGGTCATCTTGACTCTTATTCAAGGCACCAGAGAGAGCCCTGGGGTTTAGCCGTGGCAGTGACGGAGACTGATCCTGTCATTTGCTTGGATTCAAATGAAAGGGATTAGTGACTGTACCAATATATTAATTTTCCCTGCAGCACAGGGCTAAGAGAGCGAGCAGAAATATAAAAGCTCTGTGTGTGTGTGCGTAAGAGCATGCATGCATCTACAAGTGCATACCTATGTCCATGCCTCTGTTATGTGTTCAACGTTCAAGCACAGATATCCACACAAGCCACCTAGGATGGAGAAAAGACATAAGCTTTAGAGCCTGGGGACTCTGTTGGAGCCCCGGCACTGTGGAAGGTACCCTTCCGTCAGTCCCCTGCCTCAGTTTCCTCTTCTATGGTGCAGCCCAGAGTGGCATGGGCATGGCAGTGAGGTAGCAGGGGCATGAACACATTGTGTTCCGTTTCAGAGTGGCTTTTCTTTCTGCTGCTTCAGCTGAGTTTCCCAGCTCTCCTCTGTGGGCCAACATTGGGATCACCAGCTCACACTTGGGGTTGACCAGCAGGCCACACACCTCCACCCCCCAAAGGGAGCCCAGAAAGAAGCTCCAGCCTGCAGTGGGCAGCCCAGATGCCTCTCAGTACCAAGAGCCCAGGGCAGGGGCTGAGCCCTGGCTCAGCTCTAGCACATTCTGCAACCTTGGACGAGCATCTGCCCTGTCTGGCCCTGAGTTTCCCCACTTGTCCAGTGAGAACTTTGGGTATTTGCTCATCCTTCACATCTCAGAGTATTTTTTGGAGCAGGGAGGGAGAGCACTGGGTGAGCAGCTGGGCAAGAATAGCCATGGCAGGGTGGGATCTGTGGAAGGGGGATGTCCCCAAAGTGGGGACAATGTCAAATTGACCAAAAGAAGCACTTTTATTTCATCCTTCAGTAATTACTCTCCTTTTTTGTCTCACAGCTTTCCCTACCCCCTGAATTACAGAAGCCACTTTAAAATAAGCTTCTCTTCTTAACTTAATAACTAAACCCTACTGCATGGTCCATGGAGAGCTCTCTTAGGAATGAAACCAGCTGAGAAAGCAGCCCTTTCCCACTGCCAACAGCTGAGCAAAGTGCTCCCAGGCTCTTGCCACCCTCTGTGTTGAGGCCACCCTTCTGGGGGATGTCTCAAATGGGATTCCTGAACAAGCCACGCTGGATTCCGCTTGTGCCCGCCTTTATCTTCATATCCTACCTTCCACTCCAGAAACAGAGAGATGGAGAGAGACCAAGGAGCAGAGAGAGGGAAAGGAAAATGCACAGAAGAGAGATACAGAGAGAAAAAGGACATAATGAAACCCGGAGGGAGAGAAAGGCAGAGACAGTCAGATGGATGATGGGGAGCAGCGAGCTGGAGGTGGCAGGCTGGGGAGCAGGCTTGCAGCTGCAGGGGAGACCTGCCAGCCTGGCAGTGTGGGCCTGTCTGCGCGGGGTCTCAGCACCAGGCAGCAGCAGCTGGCCCGGGCATTTGGTTGTCTCCATTGAGCCCCAGCCTCTGAGCTTGACCTTTGCTCAGCCGCTCAAGCCTTCCTGCCCTCCCGCCTGCAGCTGCTGGGTCGCCCTTCACACTCAGAGCCCAGGGACCTGGGGAGTGGGTAGGAATGCCCATCCTCCTTGGTTAGCTATGCCAGGGGAGGGAGACAACCCCATCATCTTCCACCAGCGGGGCCCATCCAGAAACCCACTCCGTTTGGCTTGGGGGCTTGCGACATGTGGTTTTGGTGACAGTGGATCTCCTTCCTAATTAGGGACTTGCTGAGGCGTGGGTTGAAATCAGTCAGCTTTTCCTGAGCTTAACAAAGAAGAGCACCTCATGCTGGCACTGTGCTTTTCAGTTTTGGAGGCATCTTCCCAAATGCTGTTTTCTTTTACAAACTTTCCAGAAGATCCTTGTCCATTGGGTTTCAGCCCAAGAGAAAGTGGGGTTCCGGGAGGGTGGGTGGCTTGTTCAGGCACCCCCAGTCTTTGAGGGGCAGAGCAAGGACTTGAAGCTGGATGTGCTGATGGTGTGCCCATGCCAGGCCCCTGGACTCTGTGGGCCAGTCCTGGCTCCCTGGTTGGGGTGCTGCAGATGGGTGGGCAGGGCTGCTGGATAGCATCTGGCCGGGGTACAAAGACAGTCCTTTGGCCCCTATTTTGTGGAGATTGCAGTCATAACCTTTGGGATTTAGGGTGAGTCAGCCCACAGAATGATTTATGCAGTGAAGGTCTTTTTACATCTTTTCCCTTGAAAGCCTACTCATTCCTTGTGCTTTACTGCACTTAGCTGGGATCCAAGCCCAGAAGCTCGCTGGGTGGCTGGGGAAAGATATGGCCCAGAGACCCAAAGTGTGGTCAGAAATAATCGAAATGTAATGAGAAGGGGGAAATGCACTCTCCCAAATTTCTCTTGTGGCCAAAGCTAAGATCCCCTTGGGCCCAATGTAAGTGGACTGACCCAGAAGGAGGCAGAGGGAGAGGAGAAAGGAAAGGAGCCTGACCATGTGGTGCTGCCTGTGCCGTGTGTGAGGTGGGCCCATCCCTCCCCTAATGGAGTCAGCAAAGATACTGGATTTGTGAACTGTTATATTGTGAGTGAATGTCTCTGACACTGGGTTGGTTTGGAGATACTTGCAGGTTGCTCCTGGGTGTGAGAAGAAATCAAAGGGAGGGAATCTCTGGACTACCATGAAAGTTGGCGATGGGGATTCCAGCCGTATTTGCCTAAACATTCATGGCCAGAAGGCCTTAGCTGATGTCTGGGTTCTGATACACAAAGGGTATGACCAGAAGGCTGGAACTAGAGGCCATGGGGAAGATCTTGGAGAGTGAATGAGGAAGCAAGAATCCTGTCAAGCAGCGGGGAGGCTAAGTCAGGTAGGTTGGGGCTTAACCGGCATAGGAGGACTTTGGTTAAGGTGGTTGACTAGACCGATGGGAGAATTGCCCCTCCCTTTCCTCTAAACGCTTGATGAAGAAGGAGGACAAAGAGGAAGACAGGGAGGAGGAGGGGGAAAAGAGAGAACTGAATACATTGAATACATAGCTGAGCTGAAAAGCCATGTCGGAAAATCCCCAGGATCCATAAATAAAGAGGAAGCTCACAGTTGTAGGAGTGAGGGAGAGGTTAAGCCAAGTAACCAGTGGGGTACCCGGGGCTGACGTGCACCAGGAGCTGGACGGGGACAGTTAAGAAGGCCTCGGCCCTGGAACTGTGCTCCCTGGGGACATGCAGGAGCCAGGCAGGAACTGCATCATCTGCAGCTGGAAGCCAGAATCGCTGTGGTCGATGGAATGACTGGCCCCAGCCACTTGCCCCCCACCCCCGTGATGGACAGGGCACTTTTCCATGCCCCTCGACTTTGGGCTCAGCTGTGTAACTTGCTCCGGCCAATGTAACAGATGCCTGAATAGAGACACAGAACCATCTTGACAGCCTGGTGTGAGGCTACATCTACTAGGGCGGAATTTTAATTGGGATTGGAAACTTCTGGTCAGGATGGCTGACAGAGCTGAACTATGACAGAAAGTGACAGTTTGCCAAGCTGAGCTTACGTCTCTCATGTTCGACTTGTTCTCCTGAGTCTCTGCCAATGCCTTGAAAAGTACATGTCCTGCTTAGTCTGCTGGTACAAGAAGGAGAAGGGACAGGGGGAGCAGAGCTGACCCACAGATGGGGTATCCAACTGTCTCAGCTTTCCCAGGACTGAGGAGTTTCCTGACACTCAGGACTTCCAGTGCTAAAGCTGGGAAAGTCCTGGGCAAACCAGGAGGAGTTGAACTAGATGTGTTAAACCAGTGGATCTCCATCCTGACTGCACATTAGAATTGCCTGGGGAGCATAAAAAACAAAACCTGACTCACAGCACTCTCCAGACTCTTACTAAATTCTTCTGGGATGAGGTCCTGGCATCAGATATTTAAAATTCCCCAGGTGATTTGTATATGCAGACAGGATTGAAAACTCGTGGATGAAATAGTCACCTAGACGGAGCTGAAGAAACTACAATGCTTAATTGAGCCAAACGTAAGTTTTTGTACCTGAATCCATACTTGAATCTGCACCCGAGCTGGGGAGATACTCCTCCTGTGAAGGAGACTCAGGGATCCTAGTGGACCCAAGGTCATTCGCACTGTCAAGGAGTTTCCTGAAAGAGAGGTGGACATCCTGCCCTGTTCACCTGGACGGGAGCCGAGTTCTGGGTCCTATGCCCTACGAGGTGTGTGGACAATGTGAGGCATGTCTGGGTCAGAGCTCCTCAAGCTTGAAGGGACCAGGAAGTGCCTGGGAAGCTGGTTAAAAATGCAGGTTCTGATTCAGTAAGTCTGGGGTGGGCCTGAGATTCTGTAGGTGCCCAGGGCATGTCCGCACAGTTGGGTCACACTTTGAGCAAGGGCACTAGAAGAGAGAGACCTGGCCGGTGAGGGGTAGGACGCCACGTTCTATGTAGAAGTTTGATAGCCTGGGGCTGTTGTGGTTGGAAAGTGGGTAGGAATCTAGCTGGCTTCCTATTCTAGAAGAGCTGTGAAGAAGAGCATGGCCCCACAGGACAGATCTAGAGCAGAGAGGGGAGGTTCCATTCGGCTTTGAGACACAATCTGCCTGATGGAGGTATCCAAGAAGGAATGGCTGCCGTGGGAGGTGGTGAGTCACCCAGCAGAATGGGGCTCTAGCCAGGGACGGGGCCACCTCTGGGTGAGAGTACCATGGAGAGCATCAGAGCACTGGGTGGGGGTCAACGGTCACAGCCATCAAGGCCCCTTCCTGCTTCCAGAGTCTTTGGTTCTTAGGTTCTCTCATTGCTTTGCAGGGTCCGACCCTGGACGGAGACTTCTGGAAGGTGAGGGTGTAGGCCGAGTGCGAGGCCTTGCTTCTGGGCATGTGTCGAGCTCATGGCCTGCTGGGTACCCAGCCAGCCAGATGGACACTGAGTTCTCTCTCCGGCTAGCAGGAGCCTGAGGTCCTCACATCCCTGGCGAACAGAAGTTCCCTCCTTGGCCAAACTGGCCAACCTCAGATTATAGAAAAATCATGTCTGAGTTTGAAATGTGCTGACATTTGTATGCGTGCTTATACCAACAACAGGATTCTGGTCTCACAGCTGTCCCTGCCTTCTTGCTGGAAGAACAGGCAAGCCCCGTCCTCTCTCCTGGTCTCAGTTTCCTACTCGGTACAGTGAAGTTGGCATGGACAGTCCCTCCCGATCTGACTTTGTACAACCTAGGGAAAATTCTGCCTGCTTTTTCCTCCCACCCCCAATGAGAGGAGTGACGATCGGCCTGATTCAGAGGAACTGATATGTGTGTGACCTTTCTCTGCCTCTCTTTGGAGAGGAGTTTGTGACTGTAGTATGGTGGGTGGGGGGGTGGGCGGGGCAGGGGGGCTGCAGCTGCAGCCCCAGCCCGCCTGGGCCAGGATCCTCCGCTGCTGTGGGCTCGGCGTCCACGTGGAGAGCCTCGGTTCCCAAGGGGGCAGGTCCATCTGGAGTTCCAGACGGCGCTCTCCCTCCCTGGCTTTTCCTGCCGCCCTGCATCCTGGTCTTGGCCCAAGCCTGCTCAGGCCTCAGCAACATGGGCCAGCGGGGAGGGCCAGTGAGGAGGGAGGGGTCAGCTGAGGGCTGCAGCCTCCTGAAAGCAGGGCGCGGGAGGCGGGGGGAGGGAAGGTGCTGGACCTCCAAGCCCCACGTTCAAAACACGGAACGATGTCTGCAGACCTGGTGCTGACCTGGGGAGGCAGGAATCGAAGGGTGCATTTGCCGGGACGGACCGAGTTATTCTGGGATAACAAACTCTCAGGGTTTGAGCACAGTAAGGTCTGTGTCTGGTTCATACAACAGCCTACAGGGTGGGCAGAGGGCTCTGCTCCACGTGCTCTTTCAGAGACCGGCGTCTCATGTCGCCGCCATGGCAACAGGCGGCTCAGTGCCACCAGGGAGGGGAGAGACCATTGACCGCACACCTTTCCAGTGCTCTGGGTTGGAGATAGCCCAGGTCGATTCTGCTCACTGCTTATCGGTCAGTGCTCACTGCAGGGGGCAGGACTGTCCTCCTTGTGCCGAGACAGGAGAAGACAACCAGGTCTGGGACCAAAAAGATGTCCCGAAGGGCCAGGCAGTGTGCAGAGCCCTCTGTGTGACCATGATCCTGCGAGGTTGGCATTATTATTATTAGAATACCCACTTTCCAGATAGGCAAGTTAAGGCTCAGGGAAGTGCAGTGATTGCCTGAGGTCACACAGCCAAGACGGGCCTGAGGTGGGATTTGAACTCCCCTCTGCCGGATCCTGGAGTCTGGGTTCTCACCCATCAAGTTCCCAGCCAGGGGAAGCTTTGGGCTCTTGAGGGAGCTTGTGATAGTCCCCAAGCTTTTAAGAGGGAATGTCCTGCGTGCAGTCACTCAGGTTGGGTTCGAGGAGAACCTCCTGCCCCAGGTAGAATTCTGGGTGCGGGTAGAGCTGCAGGAGATGCCCGCCTCTAAGGTGGAGCAGCCCGGGGATTCAGAAGTCCAGGCTTATTTCTGCCTGGCTCTCAGGTTTGAGGTCAAAGCCCCTGGGCCAGAGCTCTGGCCGCCCTTCCTGCCTGGTCATGGCTGACTCAGGGCTGGGGCGAGGCTGGTTGGGAATTCTGGTGGCGGGGGGCCGGGTGCTGACGACGGCGAGGCAGGAGATGACAGCTCTGGATGGCGGGAAACCTGGTGGCTGGGGCCAAAGAACCCTGGGTCCTGTGGGAGGTTCTCCGTGGCCCCCCTCCTTGGTCCCTCCCACGGGGGACACCGCAGCCACCAAAGAGGCCTCCGAGGCTTCCGGTGCCCCGGGCCCGACCTCTTCTGGAGTTTCACAGCCGAGCCTAATGGAAAAGCCACGAGAGGCCAGAGCCTGCCTTTCGGAGCTTTCCTATCAAAAAAAAAAAAAATGAGATGGGAAAAAGCGAATAATCTTGGAGCCTAGGCAGAAATGGAGAAAACTTGCCTTTTATGGCTGGAGCTATTAAAAGTCCACTTCGAAACCCAAGGACTGGTCCCAACCCGCATCCCTGCCGGGATTTCTCCCGGCCCCCCGCTGCCACGGGCGGGCACATTCGCCCTCCCGACTTCCCCTCCCCGTGTGTAACCATTGTAAGGGGCTCCTGACAACTTTATGCTTGCAGTCTGGCCAGCACCCATCTGTACGGATCTCAGAGCACATCGGGGTCATCGCCAAGGACCAGTCATATTTCATGATTTGCGCAGACTTTGCCATGTTGGAAACTGCTGGCTGTAGGGGAACCATTAAAACAAATGTTCTGTGTTTTCAGTCTCTCTCACCTGCCAAGAGGTTTCCTTGATGGCGCTGGCCCAGAAAACCATTGCAGATGAAGATTAGATTAGAATAAATTGATTTAGAAGTGACATGAGGCTCCTCGGGAGAGACTTAAATATTTCATACATGTGAGTGACACATATTTCAGCAGGGCCCTTCAGGAAGAGGGAGGGAAGTGGAAATTTTATACCCCAGGTTTAGACGGGCCTTGGAGCGTGGCGGTGGAAGCAACCGTCTAGCAGGCAGCGGCCTGGGAGCCTGCTGCACGACGCTCCAGCCTCAGCTTCCTTAGCTGTAAAGTGGGGACAACACATGTTTACAACTAACCTTCTAGAATGTTTCTGTGCGTTAGTTGAACCAAGGAGTGTGAGGGAGTGAGTTCTTGGGGCACCAGCCAGAAAAAGATGCTTATTTTCTCAGGGACACTCTGCTCTTCAGCTTCCGCTGGAGTGTCAACACGTGCAGATTTGTTTCTCGACCCTCTGCTGTGCTGTCCCACAGAACTTTCTGCGAGGACGGGAGTGTTCTATATCTGCCCCGTCCAATATGGGAGCCACACACCACCCGTGGCTATTGAAATGGGGTGGGCACAACCGAGAAAATGATTTTTAAATCGTATTTAATTTGAATTATCTTAAAAGTAAACAACTGTGTGTGGCTAGTGGCTCCTGTATTGGCTGTATCGGCTCTAGAAAATAGTCCTCACAATTCAGTCTGCCCAAAGACCATTCAAGGGGGCTGGTTAAAAGCTCAGATTACCATGCTCCAAGCCCGGAGACTCTGATCAGAAGGTCAGGAGTGCGGCAAGGGAGCTCGGGTTAAACCAGCGCCCCAGGTGATTCCGCGATGATTGGTCTGGGCTTCACTTTGAAAGCCATTGTTCACGGATATACAATCTGTGCTCGTTTGCTACAGCATTTTCCAAACCGTATTCCATGGGGTGGTATTTCAATGAGTTGTTAGTAGTTGTTTCATGGGAAAAGGACTCAGTGATCAAATACATTTGAGAAGCTCAAGGGTGAGAAAAGTCAAATGAGTTTCTTTACTGCAGGACTTGTCAGAGCCTTTAATATAATCATGTGTGCAGGGCATTCCCAAGAGGGCAACAGATTTACATAGCACTAGCTGATGTGTTTCATCAGAGTCCCCCTTTTAGGGCCCATCTCAAGGCACTTGTGCTAGAAGGAATGCATTATAAGGAAAGGGCACTGGCTGTGGGGAAACTGAGGAAAAGCCCTGGTTCAGCCCCTAACTCACAGCACGACCTCAGGAAAGGACCGCCCAGTCCAGGCCCCCAGTCGCCTCAGTAAAATAGAGGAGGTGGAGGAGAGGAGGGAAGGGGAGGGGCGGGAGGCCCCTAAGACCCTTTGCACTTTAGTAACTCCATTTCCCCTGAAGCAGAGGTTGTCCGTGGGGGAGGGGAGCAGGGCATGGGGTGAATCAGCCGCAGAGATGCTTCATCTGGCTATGTGGCTGCACGGTATTGACCCACAACAAGCATCGGCAATAATTCAGATTTGAGAGATGTAACATAAAAATCTGGATGTCTGGCTCTTCTTGAAAATTCTGAAATTCGGGGCATCCCTGGGCCAGTCTGCCCTGGGGCAGCACTGCTGCCCTCTGAAGTAGGTGCTGCAGGAGCCCGCTGCCTCCCTCCCCACCGCTCCTCCTCTGCTTAGAGCCAAGGCTCTGGAAACGGAGGCCCCAAACATCAGCAAGCCTGCAGGCGGCCCCATTCCAGGATTCACAGAAGCGGTGAGCAGGGGCTGGGCCGCAAGGGCAGGGTGGAGGGGGGCTGCCAAGAAGGTGCTGAGGCTGCCGGGCCTTCATGTGCCAGTGTCCCTGAGATCCAGATTCTCCAGGCTCCAAGCATCACCCAGAAAAAGGGGAACCCCTCTGCCCAGTCCTGGCCTCCTCTACACGCTCCCAGGTCTGCACTTAGCACTTCTTCCCCTGCAGCTGCTCTGGATCTTCTCCAAGTATTCCTGAGGGCCAAAGGTTGGGAGATTTTTCCAGGACCTGGACCCCAGGCCTGTCGCTGCCCCAACAATGTCCCAGCAGAGTCACTTATGTGGGGAGACCAGTGTAATTTTCATCCTGAGCTTAGAATCCATAGGCCACCGAAGGCTATTCCTTGGCATCAGTTTGCATTGGCAGCCCCAAGGAAAGGTGATACACAGAATTAGGAAATGTCACCAGTCCCTAAGATAACTGGGCTGAACCGTTTCTGGGAGGATGTTGGGGTTCCACCCACCCAGCGCCCCCATATCTGTTTTCCTGGGGCTCCTGAGAACTGACTGCCAAGGCAGTGAGAGGTAGAGAGGAGTTACTGCAGGCTGGAGAGCAAGGAGGACTTCCTGACAAAAAAGCAATTTGAGGGCAAAGAGCTCCATTTGGAATCTAAATTTTGGATGGAGCTAGCCATCAGATTCCCAGGGGAGCATCCAGTCACAAAAAAGGAGGACACACTTTCTTACTGCTTTACAGAAAACTCATCTCCATGAAAAGAGTCTCTTAAAGTGTGTGAGGTCTCCTTGGGAAATTTTGCTCCTTCAGGGCAAAGAATTTCAGCATAGATTTTGAATGTTTGGCAAATATGCTCTTCACAAGGGACAAGAATAATCCTTGGGACAAGTTGTGGGGCCGTAGAACTCTCTGGACCTTTCAGCATTCATCCTGATCCTACTGACAGATTGTAACCAGCAATTCCACATTGGCATTCAGTCTTCTTCCGTCACCAACTCTTCATTCCAACCTCCCACGCAGACGGATGATGAAACTCTCCTACCACACAGAGGTGGGCGAACACCGTGGGGAGAAGTGAAGGTACCTGCAGAACATGGATTTGCTCATAGCTTGAAAAGGCAAACATAGGAATGGGTAGTCATGACCGTGAGTTAGTAACAATAGCCGACAGGATGTTGGAGTTAAGCCAGTCTTCATTTTTTTTTCAACAAATCTTGAAAACTTTCAACGTGCGAGGCAGTTCTGAGCACTGAGGGTACAGCAGAGAACAAATGGAGCTTTCCTTTGAGGGATGGGGAAGAGGAAGGGTGAAAATGCAGACAAGGAAACAAAGGGAGGTCGTTGCAGGTGTCAGAAGGGCTGTAAGGGGAGTAAGATACGGTGACGGTGACGAGAGAGAGCCTGAATGGGGTGGGGAGTTAAGTGGACAGAGGGGGGAGAAGAGAAGCTGCAGAAAGGCCAGAGAGGAGGCTGCTGTCGCTCTCCGGGTGAGGATGCTGTTGGCTTGGACCAGAGGATGGCAGTGGAGATGAGGACCCTTGGACATACGTGGGACGGAACTTAGAGGGAGAACCAACAGGGTTTATTGATAGATTGCATATGGTGGGGACAGGTGGGAAACGGAGATGTGAGAGTGAATCAAGAATCAGTACATGAATTATCTATTCTCTGACTTTTCCACAGACGATTTATGGCTTCTTACAAAAAAGCCCAAAAACACAAAAATATTGTATTTCAAGAGTCAGAACCAAGGGGGAAAAGTGCACAACTACCCCTCCCTAAGACCATCAGAGTTACCAAAGTTGAATTTCAAATTTGACTTAGAATTCCTAAACAGGTAGGAAAAAAAGGGAAATAATATATGGTTGATAATATCTGTGATTTTTAGAGGTAAAAACAAAGCATACTGTATTAGCCAGGTTTTCCAGAGAAACAGATTATATAGACATAGACATAGACGTAGAGATAGACATAGACATAGACGTAGAGATAGACATAGACATAGACGTAGAGATAGACATGGACATAGACGTAGAGATAGACATAGACATAGACGTAGAGATAGACATGGACATAGACGTAGAGATAGACATAGACATAGACGTAGAGATAGACATGGACATAGACGTAGAGATAGACATAGACATAGACGTAGAGATAGACATGGACATAGACGTAGAGATAGACATAGACATAGACGTAGAGATAGACATAGACATAGACGTAGAGATAGACATGGACATAGACGTAGAGATAGACATGGACATAGACGTAGAGATAGACATAGACATAGACGTAGAGATAGACATAGACATAGACGTAGAGATAGACATGGACATAGACGTAGAGATAGACATAGACATAGACGTAGAGATAGACATGGACATAGACGTAGAGATAGACATAGACATAGACGTAGAGATAGACATAGACATAGACGTAGAGATAGACATAGACATAGACGTAGAGATAGACATAGACATAGATGACACAGACACAGATACTATGAGATTTATGTTAAGAACTGGTTCATGCAACCATGGGGATTGGCAAGTCCCAATTTCTTAGGGCAGTCTGCAGGTTGGGAACTCTGATGAAGGTTATTCCTCAGGAGAACTCGGCTGGCTGGAGCAGAGACAGAAATTTTTTTCTGACTGCAGAAATCATCAGGTGTCCCTTTAAGGCCTTCAACGGATTGGATGAAATGTTTCTCATTGCCGAGGGCAATCTCCTTTGTTGATTGTAGATGTAATCAGCCATAGATGCAATCAACTGACTCATGATTTAAATCTACAAAATAACCCTTACAGTAACTAAGAATCAGGCCATGAACTTTAACCATCACAGTCTACCCCTTGTCAACCTGGGACTGAGACACATCTCCTTAAACCATACCGAATCTTTAAATATGAACAATAACATTCATGTTTTTGACTAATCTAGTTCAACTATCACGCATACAACTGGCAAGGCACTAACCTGTTTCCCAGAAGAGGATGCAAGTTCTGGGGGAATATTCACTCTTAAACTTGATATCCTGTATGTAACTTACATACTATGACATAAAGTTAATGCAACTTAAGTTATTTGATTTGGGGTTAAGAGATGGAAGAAAACAAAGAGATTTGCTTTATTGTATATTTTCATATCCATAACAATCAAAGAAGACATACTCAGAACCATTATAGTCCTTGTTTCTACAACGTGTCATGTGGACGACACATACTTATAATTACCATCATCTACTACCTATTCCATGTTCCCTTTATCCTCAGCCAGCATCTCAGCTGGTTGTGCTTCTTTGCCTGGTGGGGTGACCCTCCCTCATGAAGGGTCTGGGCCATTTAGCAGTTCTGCCTGGATTGGGTTGGTGCAGCATTCCACTGATTTTAATCGCATCCCCTGTGTTCCAGGAAAAATTTTCTCTACCTCCATTGTCTAATGGCAGTCCTCTTTCCCACTGATAACCAGGATCAAGTAGCCTGGCTGGTACAGTAATTCTTTTCTTTGTCTGTTGATTCAGAGGCTGCCCAAAGTGACCACGTGGCAGTCTTAACTTCCAGTTCCATGTTATCATTATTGTGTCTGCTGGTGGCACATTTTTTGGAACTAAGACCTGTAGACTGGCAGAGCTCAAAGTCACAGAGACAGGAAACAAGAGTTTTGCTAGTGGATCACTAGGAGTAATAGTGAGTGGTACCACTCCCATTTCCATCCCTTGATTCCTGGACCAGTGAATCCTGGCTATGGGAAAAACAGGGTAGATACTGATTTAGAGCATACACAGCTCCCTGGAGAACATTCCCCAGCCCTGCATGTATTCCCAATCATTGGTGCCATAAGTGATTCTTCAAAAGGCCATTCCACTATACCATTAATCTAGCTGATTCAGGATGATGGGGAACATGGTAAGACAAGAGAAATCCATGAGTATATGCCCATTCCCACGCTTCATTGACTGTGAACTGGGTTCCTTGATCAGAAGCAATGCTGTATAGAATACCTAAACAGTGAAGAAGGCGTTGTGTAAGTACATGGATGGTGGCTTTGGCAGAAGTGCTGCATGTAGGGAAGGCAAATCCATATCTGGAGTATGTGTCTCTTATAGTAAGAACAAAATGCTGCCCCTTCAACAATGGAAGAGGTCCAATGTAATCAACCTGCCACCAGGTAGCAGGCTAATCACCTGGGGAATTGTGCCATATCAGGGACCGAGTGTTGGTCTCTGCTGCTGGAAGATTGGGCACTCAGCAGTGGCTGTAGCCAGGTCAGCCTTGGTGATGGAAGTCCATGTTGCTGAGCCCATGCCTAACCTCCATCCCTACCTCCATGGCCACTTTATGTGTGAGCCCATAGGGCAATGAAAGGAGTGGCTGGGGAAAGAGGCCAACTGGTATCCACAGAATGGGTCATCCTATCCACTTGATTATTAAAATCCTCCTCTGCTGAAGCCACCCTCTGGTAAGCATTCATGTGGCATACAAGTATTTTCGTATTTTCTCTCTCCCAGACTTCTTTTTCTTTTTCTTTTTTTCCAGACCTCTTTTTAACAATTTCCCAATCATGTTCCTTCCAAGTCCCTGACCATCCACCCAAATCAATGGCCACAGCCCATGGATCAGTATACAATTGCATCTCTTACCATTTTTCCTTTCAAGAAAAATGAACAACCAGGGGTACTGCTTGAAGTTCTAGCCACTGGAAGGACTTCCCTTCACCACTGTCATTCAGGGACGTCCCAGAAAAGCTGTAGTGCTGCAGCTGTCCACTTTTAGGTGGTACCTATATATCATACAGAACCATCTGTATAGCAGGCCTGCATTTTCTCTTCCTCAGTCAACTGATCATAGCGAACTCCATATGTGGCCATAGCTATGGGCTGGGAAAGAAAAGATAGTGTGGCAGGAGTTGGGGCTATGGGCATTTGGGCCATTTTCTTAGGTCACTTACTTGTGCCCTCAGGTCTTGCTCAAGCCTGAGCTCATATATATCACTTCTGTTTTATGATGGAATGCTCCTCTGCACACCCAAATTTATGGCTTGGTGAGTCAGACAACACCCAATTCATGATGTGCAACTCAAGTCTCATGGTAACTTGGTGGTCCATGGTTAAGTTTTCAATCTCTATTAAGGCCCAGTAGTAGGCCAAAAGCTGTTTCTCAAAAGGAGAGTAGTTATTTGCAGAGGGGGGCAGGTCTTTGCTCCAAAATCCTAAGGATCTGTGCTGTGATTCTCCTATAGGGGCCTGCTAAAGTCCCTGTACAGCATCTCTATTTGCCACCAAAACTTCCAGCATTGTTGAATCTGCTACACCACATGACCCAGTTGGCACAGCAGTTTGCGCAACAGCCTGGACCTGTTGCAGAGCTTCCTCTTATTCCAGTCCCCATGCAAAACTAACAGCTTTTCAGGTCAGCTGGTGAATGGGCTAGAGTAGCACACTCAAATGAGGAATATGATGTTGCCTCCAAAATCCAAGATGCCACCTAGGTGTTGTGCTTCATTTTTAGTTGTAGGAGGGGCTTGATGGAACAGTTAATCCTTTACCTTAGAAGTGATATCTTGACATACCCCATACCATGGAATATCTAGAAATTTCACTGCAGTGGAAAGGCCCCCAAATTTTGTTGGATTTACCTCCCAACCTCTGACATGAAAATGTCTTAACATTGAATCAACAGTAGTTGCTATGCCTTGCTCACTGGGTCCATTTGGCAAAATATCAATGTAATGGACCAATATACTGTCTTGTGGAAGGGAAAGGTGATCAATGTCCCTGCAGACTAGATTATGACATAGGACTGGAAAATTGATATACCCCTGAGACAGGACAGTGAAGGTGCATTGCTGGCCTTGCCAGCTAAAAGCAAACTGTTTCTTGTTGTCTTTCTAATACCTAGTAGGTATTCTAATACGTATTGAGGAAAAAAAAGTATTTACCAGATCAATAGCTGCATGCTTGATTTGCTCAAGCAATGATATCACAGCTGGAATAGCAGCTGCAATTAGACTCACCTTTTGGTTAAGTTTACAAGAATCCACTGTCATCCTCCAAGAGCCATCATTTTCTGCACAGTCCAAATAGAAGAGTTAAATGGGAATGTGGTGGAAACCACCACTCCTCCATCTTTCAAGTCCCTTGAAGATGGCACTAATCTGCAATCTCTCCAGAAATGTGGTATGGCTTTTGGTTTACTATTTTGCTAGGTTGCAGTAGTTCTAGTGGCTTCCACTTAGCCTCTCCCACCATAGTAGCCCTGACTCCATAAGTCAGGGGACCGATGTGGTGGTTCTACCAGTTGCTGGGTATGTCTATTCCAATTCTGCATTCTGAAACTGGGGAAATAACCACAGTGTACAGTCATTCAGGTAAAAGAACAAAGGTCCTTTTGGGGAAGGCTGGAAGGAAGATTTTCTTTTTTTTTTTTAACAAATCAATTTTATTGATTCATATTAATAAAGCATACAGCCCACCTGAAGTATATAGTCAATGGTATTTGGTACAGTCACATAGTTGTGCATTCATCTATTTAATCATTATTAGAGCATTTTCACTATTCCAATAATAGTAACAAACCAAAAGACAGACCAAAAAACTCATCACCTCTCAATCTCTCTCTGCTTCATCTGCCCTACATAGCTCCTATTCTGTTTCTGTTTCTTTCATTTATTTGTATTTATATTTTATATAGATGGAGTTAAGCAATATGTTGTACCTTGTGCCTAGTTTCTTTCCCTTAGTATATTTCCTTTTTTTTTTTACCTTTACTGGAAGATTGTTAATGTATTACTGAATACTACAGTCCATAGTTTGCTTTGTTTGCCTGATAACATTGTAAATTTTGTAACGTTAATATACATTTGTTCCGTTTTAAAGAATAGTCTTGTATATGCAAAATTACCCATATTCATATTACATATGAGGTTTCACTATGCTATACAGTCCCACATTACTTTTTTTTTTTTAATTTCTCTCCCCTTCCCCTCCCTCCCACCCCAGTTGTCTGTTCTCTATGTCTATTTGCTGTGTGTTCTTCTTTGTCCGCCTCTGTTGTTGTCAGCAGCATGGGAATCTAGCTCCCTTTTTGTTGCATCATCTTGTTGTGTCAGCTCTCCGTGTGTGCAGCGCCATTCCTGGGCAGGCTGCACTTTCTTTCGCGCTGGGTGGCTCTCCTTACAGGACGCACTCCTTGTGCGTGGGGCTCCCCTACACGGAGGACACTCCTGCATGGCAGGGCACTCCTTGCGCATCAGCACTGTGCATGGGCCAGCTGCACACAGGTCAAGGAGGCCTGAGGTTTGAACCACGGACCTCCCATGTGGTAGGAGGATGCCCTAACCACTAGGCCAAGTCTGTTTACCCCCACATAACATTTTTTATCTTTCCTTCTAATAATATACATGACTTTAGACTATCTCTTTCAACCACTGTCATACCCATGTAATAGCACTGCTGGCTACAAACACTATGATATGCTTCCACCTTTTCTATTCATTTCAAAGATTAGCAAAACTTTTTACCAATTCTGCACAGATTAACTTTCCATTCTCTAAACTCACTCTGTTTTTTAAAAAGCTAGTTAGATTATACAAATGTCACATAAAAAATATGGGGGGTTCCCATATGCCCTGCACCTCCCACAGTTTCCCACATTAACAACATCCTTCATAATTGAGGTATATTCATTGCAATTGATGAACACATTTTGGAGCATTGCCACTAAGCGTGGATTAAAGTTTACATTGTAGTTTACACTGTCTCCCACACAATTCTGTAGGTTATGAAAAGATTTGTAATGGCCTCTATCTGTCATTGCACTGTCATTCAGGACAGTTCCCAAGTCCCAAAAATGCCCCTGTATTAACCTGTTTTTCCCTCTTCCTACTCTCAGAACCTCCAGTGGCCACTGCCTCCACATCAATGATATAACTTCTTAGATTGCTAGAATCACAATAAGTCTATAGTAGAATACCTGTAAGTCTACTTTAGTCCATAGTTCATTCCCCAATCCTGAGGATTCTGGGATGGTGAAGCCCACTCCACCTCTAATTGAAATGGGGCTGTGTTCCCAAAAAGCCTATGGATGGGACTCTCTTGCTTGCAGCTGTAGACTATCTCAGTTCTTTGGTGTGGTGGTTGCCCATCATCACCTCCTTGTCAGTTGTCCTGGGTGAGACCAAGGGAGAAAGATTAATAGTTTAAGTTTTCGGCAGCGTGGTAGGCGTCTTTCTCAAGGAGACCTGGCTTTCCCTTCCTTCAGTGGGTTCTGGGAATTATTGAGGGGCTGTGACTCTCTGTTTCTATGGTTCAGGTTAGACTTTCGTTCACTTGACCTAGAACTCATCTGCTTACACAGATCAAGTAGGAAGTTAGACCGATTACGACTTCGACTCTGCTGTCCGTTACGTAGCCGTGCCCTCCTTATCTTTTGTGACCATGTGCTGCCACTTGGCTCCTGCCGACCCAGGGTGCAATCACCCCTATTGCATTTAAGGATCCAAGGTCAGTGGCAAGCGTTCTCAACATTAATATCTGACCTACAGAGCAGAGTGTCCACAGAGCTCCTCAGTGATGATGGCCCTGCTCTCGCAAATGGATACCTCCAGTCCCGGTGAGAGGCTGAAAGCTGTGTCCTCTGGACGTTCCTGGGGTGGGTGAGCAGTTCTTACGTGAAAGTCCCCTTCAACATTCCTGTCTCTCTAAGCCTTTGGATTGCCTCATCTGTATTTTACCAAGGCAGTTCTGGCATTTCAACTTCAGGTAATGTAGGTCACTTTTTGGTCTGTGCTTCAGCCAACCACCCAAACAAACTGTTAAAGACCTTTCTAGCCCCTCAAGCTACAACACTGAATCCAGAATCTCTGCCTAATGGGCCCATATCAATAAATTCAGCCTGATTGAACTTTACATTCTTTCCGCCATTATCCCACATCCTTAATATCCATTTCCACACCTTCTCCTGTTACATCTACAATCTACACATACCATTTTCTCAAAAAAAGCAGAAATTCTCTTAGCACTGGAGTCTAAATTATTTCCCAGCTGTACATTTTATAAAGGACTCTGCTTGCAGTGCAGAGGTGGGATCTTAAAGGTGCTTTAAGAAATGTTCCCTGACTTGTGTCTAGAGACCTTGGTTGAAAATCAAGGGCATAGCACTAAAATGCAGCAGAGGGGAGTCAGTCTGAGAGGGAGAAAGGCATCATGGGAGCCTTCTTATAGATCACGGAAGATGGAATGTTAACCTGCTTAGAAATGCCGGAAGTGGGAACTTTGAAAAAATGAAGAAGAGCTAAAACTGTGTCAAGACTGGGGAATGGGGAAGCGGAATTGGCCCAATGGATAGGGTGTTCGCCTACCACATGGGAGGTCCACGGTTCAAACCTCAGGCCTCCTTGACCCATGTGGAGCTGGCCCATGCACAGTGCTGATGCGCGCAAGGAGTGCCCTGCCATGCAGGGGTGTCCCCCGCATAGGGGAGCCCCACGCGCAAGGAGTGCGCCCCGTAAGGAGAGCCACCCAGTGTGAAAGAAAGTGCAGCCTGCCCAAAAATGGCACCACATACACGGAGAGCTGACACAACAAGATGATGCAACAAAAAGAAACACAGATTCCTGGTGCCGCTGATAAGGATAGAAGCAGTCACAGAAGAACACACAGTGAATGGGGCGAGGAGGAGAAGGCAAGAGAAATAAATAAAAAATAAATCTTTTTTAAAAAAAGACTGATAGAGTGTCTACCTACCATATGGAGGGTCCAGGGTTTGATACCAGGACCTCCTGGCCCATGTGGTGAGCTGGTCCATGTGCAAGGAGTGCTGTGCCATGCAGGGGTCTCCCCTGTGTAGGGGTGCCCCACATGCAAGGAGTGCACCTGCAAGGAAAGCAGCCTCCCGCAAAAAAAGCACAACCCCACCCAGGAGTGGCACTGCACACACAGAGAACTGATGCAGCAAGATGATGCAACAAAAAAAGCGACATAGTTTCCTAGTGTCTCATGACAAGAGTGCAAGTAGACACAGAGGAACACACAGTGATTGGACACAGAGAACAGACAATGGAGGGGGAAGGAGAGAGAAATAAATAAAATAAATCTTTAAAAAAAAAAGACTGGGAAAGGAAGTCTCAATCCTTGGACTGAGTTGAAAACTCATGTGCATTTTTTCCCCATTTGCTTTTAATGTTCTATATGCAAGGTTTACTGTTCTCTGTTCAATAAAATTGCCATATGGTACATCAGAAACAAAACTGAAAAATACTGAAAAGAATAGATAAAAATCTCTCCTTTAAAGATAGATAACCACTGTTAATGTAATGTTTCATGCATTTCTTGCCAGTCTTATTCATATAATAATATATGTATATATACACACAAACACACATATACACACACATGCACACATACACATTTTTGTCATAAATTTATGTCATAATTCCTTTCTCTTTGGATACATGTTTTTCATATTTCAATGTCTCTGAAATCAGGATGCTTCTTATAGTTGATTCAATGTTCCTTTTTTTATGAAATATTAACTCAGTGTTACATTTTAAAATTAATGCCACTTGGGGAATGGATGTGGCTTAAGTGGTTGAGCTCCCACCTCCCACTCAGGAGGGGTCAGGTTTGGTTCCCAGTGCCTCCGAAAGAAGACAAACAATGAGCATACAACAAGAAAAAATGAAATGAGCAAGGAATGGATGTGGCTCAAGCGTTGGGCGCCCACCTCCCACATATGAGGTAGCAGGTTCAGTTCCTGGTGCCTCCTAAAGGAAAAACAGACAAACAATGAGCAGACAACATGCAAAAAATAATAATAATAATAAGCGGACAATGAGCAAAAAAAAAAAACAATAATGAGAAGACAACAAGCAAAAAAAACCAATGAGCAGATAACGAGCAAAAGCAAGTAAACAGATAAGGGCTCTGTCTTGGGGAGAAATTAATGCCGCTAGAATGGAGAAAGCATGGTACACTGACACAATACCTTGGTGTGTTTTCATTGTGTGTGTATAATTTGGTCTCCTGTGACTTTCATTTAATGTTACATCATGGATACTTTTTTATCTCTTGAACTATTCTCTGGGAATATGATTTTTACTGACTACAATACTCCATCATAAGGATAGTCCTTTTACTGAGGAACACAATTTCTCAGGCACATGCCAACAAGATCACGTAATGGAATGAAACTATATGGCGTCATGTTATTTCTGAAATAGTGACTTTCTGTGTGTCCAGGTGACATTTGAAGAGCAATGGCTGGGAAATCTAAGTTCTTGTCACTACCACTGCTCAAGCTGGGACCCAGAATGTACCATTTAACCTCACTGGGCATCAGTGTCCTCCTGTTTAGGACAATGGGGCTTGCCGAGGACTTCAGATTTAAGTATGTTGAGAACTAAACTCTGGTTTCCCGACCAGGGCACGGAGGACGTGACTCTGAGGTTTGAGTGGTGCCACTGTGCGGAATCAAATGTACCTGTGTTGATACTCTCAGACCGGTGGATGAGTGATTGAAAATGTTGAGTGTGGTTGCCAAGAGAAGTCCCTATGGAAGTTCGATGACTTTGGTGTGGGGGCATCATGAGAGCTGTGCAAGTCTGTCTGTCTTGATCATTCTGTCGTTCCAAGATTTGCATATAGGAGACCGGGGGGAGGGAGGAAGCAGTTTTATCCTCCTTTCCTACTGGCTGGGTCACCCTAGGGCAGGTCACTTAACCCTCGGAGGTTCATCCATTCATCCAACAAATTCATTTACTCATCAACATGATTTCCTGAGTGCCACTGTGAGCCTGGCACAGTCACCAGAAAACAACCCAGATCCCCATCCTTGTGGTGGAAGAAAACAGAAAAGCTAAAGAGGACACCAAGGCTCCTCATCTAGAAATAGAGCGGTGGGCTCAGTGGTCTCCCAGGCAGATGCAAGATTGGAGCAGGCTCGCTGCAAGGGCGGTGGTGGCTCAGGGCTTCCCTTCCCTTCCAGCCCTCACAATTCAAACCTGACTCTGACAATTCACTCGAGTGCAGATTAATGAGACGCAAGTCGGGCTTCGGTGATGGCTTTGTTCCCCTGGATTTTTTTTTTTAATATATTTTTTAAAAGCAACATTTCGTTGCTTCTAGTTTCATCTCCCTGCACCTCCCTGAAGTGAGTGTTGTGTGAGAGCAGATGAAGGGCCAGGACAGCCTGAGATGCTCACCTTCCAGTTACGGGTGATGGAGTCCCCAACTCCTTCCCCACCTTGGGACTCAGGGTTTCTTTCTGTAAGGAGTGGGAACGAGGCTGGCTCTCAAGGCGTCCAAGTTCAAGGACTATAGAACCTTGGCAATGGTCATTTTCTGGCGTCAACTCCCTTTTGCTTATGCGGTCTACAAGGACGTCTCAGGAAGCTGCACCCATTGGTTTTGGTTCCTTCATTTCTCAAATATTTAGTGAACACTCAAGATTTTGACCTTTCCCCAGCACCAAATAGCAAGAACAACAGTAGTAGCAGTAGTAGTGGAGACACTAATAAATGAGCTCTATTTGCACAGTCCTTTGGTTTACAAGGCATGTTCACGTCCACTGTCTCGTTTGAGATGTACAAGCATCCTTGGTGGTGGGGAGAACAGGGCATATTATTTCCATTTTACAGGTCAAAAATCTCAGGATCAGAAAGGTTAAGTGGCACATCTAAGGTCATGCAGGCAGTAAGTGGTCAAGCGAGGCCTCTACTCCCTGGCTCGGGACACCAAGTCCAAACCCCTTCTCACCTTGCAGCCAGAGTTAGCCAGCAAGTGTTGAAAATTAGGCCGAGGGGGGCCGTAGCAAGGCCCTGGAGGAAAGGGCCCAGAGGTGTGTGAGTTGGGGAGACAGGGACGGTTGTCTGTCCTGGGAGCATGGGAACCTGGAATGGCCAGTTGTGGAGCCTCCAGGCAGAGTTGGGAAAACTTCCCTCCGGGATGGCCTGCTCCCTCCTCCCATTTATAACCTATTGCTGGACCTTTGCAAGACATTCAGTGTGACGTTTCATGATGACTGGGTGGACAAGGCAGAGGAAGGCGGGCCAAACCCTATTAAAAGAAAGCAGCTCTGTAACAGGCCTGTTGTTTAATAGCTCAGCAACAACTGGGAAGGAGGTGTCTAACGGCTGATAACGGGACCCTATCCTCGGCCCTGTCCTGTTTTACCACCTCCTAAGGGTGTGGATGATGGTGCAGGAGGCTGGCTAACTGTGACATCGTTTGCAGATGACACTAAGCTGAGAGGCGCTGAGGCTGTGTTGAGTGACAGGTGTAGGATCCAAATGCTTGAGCAGGCGGCGGACTTGGCCCAGTGGTTAGGGCGTCCATCTACCACATGGGAGGTCCGCCATTCAAACCCCGGGCCTCCTTGACCCGTGTGCAGCTGGCGCATGTGCAGTGCTGATGCACGCAAGGAGTGCCCTGCCATGCAGGGGTGTCCCCTACGTAGGGGAGCCCCACACGCAAGGAGTGCGCCCCGTAAGGAGAGCTGCCCAGCATGAAAGAAAGTGCAGCCTGCCCAGGAATGATGCCACACACATGGAAAGCTGACACAACAAGATGACGCAATAAAAAGAAACACAGATTCCTGTACCACTGACAACAACAGAAGCGGACAAAGAAGAAAAAGCAAATAGACACAGAGAATAGACAACTGGGGTGGGGGGGAGGGGAGAGAAATAAATAAATAAATCTTAAAAAAAAATGCTTGAGCAATAGGCTATTTGACCACCAATAAATACCAGGTTTTTCTTGGGGGGATCCCCAAAACCTACATGTGTCTAGGACGGAAGCTCTAAGTATATGGATTTGCAGCATCATTGGTGGAGGCAGGGGGTGTCATTCGGGTTTTAGTTGGTACGCAATGTGGGAATTGTGGAACTGTCAAAAAAAGCTAATAGCTGTGTGGGATCTAATAAAGATAGATGTCCTGTCAGAGGGAGGTGATAATCTCAGTTTATCCTGTGCATATCCTTAAAAGTGGGATTATTGCAGTAAAGATCATGAATATTTCTGTAATGGTTGATACATATTACTGGAATGATTCCAGTTGGTGTGTACCAGTTTCCATGCCCACGAGCAGTATACAAAAAATGTTCACTCACTGTGCTCATACCAACAGTATTATTCTTTTAAGGAATACTGTGACATATTTTAATTTGCATTTGTTTATTAGCGGGAAAGGTAAATTTCATTTTAAGTGAGGCATGGCCATTTGTGGTTCTCGAATGAATGATCGGTTCATGCCATTTTTCCAGTTTTCTTTTGGGGTCTCACCTTTTTCTTAATGATTTGAAAGAACTCCTTAGATTAAAGATATGAACTCCTCTCTGCCACATTTGTTGTAAATATTTCAAAAGAAAACATTTTTTAAAAATTTCTTGCAATTCCTTCCTTCCTCTCTGGATCCAGATTCCTGAACGGCTCAGCCTCATCTTACATGCAATGTCCCGTGAAATTCCTGGAGAGCCTTCCGGGCCATATGCTCGCAGCTCTGGTGCTCACATGTCAGAAACGATGAGGTTCACTCTCCCCTGCCTTTGCCACCATATGCGCATGCCCCTGATCCGAAGGGCGCATCAGCAGCTGGGGGGAGCATGTGCCCATGGCTGGCAGAGGGCTGCCTGGCAAATCTCGACACCCTGGAAGGGAGAGGATGGTGATGGAGATTTGCTTTCTAAGAATGCATCCTTTTGTTCTGAAAGGGACGTCATGGATTTGGGGTTTTCCATTTGGGCCCCAAGAAACTGGACCATTGAAAGGCACTTCTGACTCAGGCTGAGATTCCATTTCCCACATGGGAGTGTGGAGCCAGATGGACGCGTCCTTGTGCTAGAGCCTCTGTGTCCTGAGAGTAGCGGGGCTGGTTCACTCAGTCTGTCACTCACCTCCGTGTTGTGTGGACCAGCCGTCTAAGCTGCCTTTCTCCCATTTCTTTATCTGGCCTCTGATCCTGGATGACAGTGCTGTGGGCTGTGAGCAAGCTTCCCGTGCTTAAACATCGCCCTTCCAAGGGATGGTCAACGACTCTGTCAACTCCTGTACTCCTCCAATGCCTGAAAGGACAGGCTCAGGATACCCCTGAGGAGCAGCCAGATTCTTAGCCAGATTTTCCCTGATCTATTTGCCAAGGAAATAGCAATAATTTTAGCTCTTCCAGAGTATGTGGTGACTAGGCAGGAAGGGCCCCTGCCCCGTCCCCCATTCCGCCATTTACCTCTACCCAGCTTTCTAGATCAGGGGTTGTCCAACCATGGTCCCTGGGCCAAATATGGCCAAAAATCCACCTCTTTTGTAAATAAAGTTTTATTGGGACACAGCTACATTCATCTGCTTACATATTGTCTATGGCTGCTTTCGTGGTACACAGGCAGTGGTCAACCATGCAGACCTATCCAAATGTTGACTCAATTGTTGACTATCTGTGACAGAGAAAGAATGACCTGCAAAACCTAAAATAGTTACTATCTGGCCCTTTACAGAAAAAAATTGCTGCTGTCTGCTCTAATTTGATGGCTACAAAGCCTGGTGCAGGGCAAAGTAGTCACTGGATGTTGACCAAGTGGGAAAAACAAGCACCAAAAGGTATGCTCTCGACAAAATGAAAGTGATTCAATATAGAGACTTCCCTTTATACTAAGATTATATAGACTGCTCTTTTTTTTCCTGTTAAAATGTCTTGACATTTATGAAAAAATGTGGATAGTAGAATTGTAGTGTTTTTTTAAAATGTCCTTACTTGACGAAATACAATTTGGTCTCTTTTTTTTTTTTTTAAAGATTTATTTATTTATTTAATTCCGCCCCCCCTCCCCCGGTTGTCTGTTCTCTGTGTCTATTTGCTGCGTCTTGTTTCTTTGTCCGCTTCTGTTGTCGTCAGCGGCACGGGAAGTGTGGGCGGCGCCATTCCTGGGCAGGCTGCTCCCTCCTTCGCGCTGGGCGGCTCTCCTTACGGGTGCACTCCTTGAGCGTGGGGCTCCCCTATGCGGGGGACACCCCTGTGTGGCACGGCACTCCTTGCGCGCATCAGCACTGCGCATGGGCCAGCTCCACACGGGTCAAGGAGGCCCAGGGCTTGAACCGTGGACCTCCCATGTGGTAGACAGACGGACGCCCTGACCACTGGGCCAAGTCCGTTTCCCCCTACAATTTGGTCTCTTTATGCTGGCCCTTTGATAGGCTGAATAATGGCCTCCAAAACATGTCCAGGTCCAATTCCTCAGAACCTGTACGTGTTCATTTGCATGGCAAAACGGACTTTGCAGGCATGCTTAAGTCACAGGTTTTGACATGAGGAGATGATCCTGGGCTATCTGGGAGTGTCCAATGGCATCGCAATGGCCCTTATGAGAAGTCAGGGGGAGTCAAAGTCTAAGCAGATGGTGATATGATGATGGGAGCAAGAACTGCAGGGATGTGATTTGAGGATGGAGGAAGGGACCAGGAGCCAAGGCAACTGCTCAAAGCTGAAAAACTCCAGGAAATGGATTTTCCCCTCAGGGTCTCCCAAAGGACTCAGCCCTGCTGACACCTTGATTACAGACAAGGGGAATTGATTTTGGACTTCTGACCGGCAGAAATGTAAGAGAATGATTTTTTGTTATTTATTAGCCACTAGGTTTGTGGTAATTTGTTACACAGCAATAGGATGTTAATACAGACCCTAAAATATTGTGAACATTTTATTCATCTGTGAAATCCCCAAACCAGGAACCACTAAATGTCCCACCTTGCATCATCCTCTGGAAGCCTCTGGAATAACCCAGACCTTTCGTTATTACTCAGAATTATGTATTTTGCCAACAAAAGCCTCATTCATTCATTCCTTAATTTGTACATTCATTCATTCACTTATTCATTTATTAAAGATACGTATTGAAGACTATGCATTATGTCTGAGGGTTTCCAAGTTTGTGATCTCAGGACCCCTTTATACTCCTAAGAATTATCTAGGAGCTAAAGAGGTCTTGCTTATGTAGGTTATAGCTATTGATTTGGAAAAATAGTACTGAAAAAAGTTTAAAATACTTATTTAATAATAAATTTTTAAAAAGCAATAAAAACCTAATACATGTTAATGTAAATATTTTATGAAACGATTATTTTCCAAGACAAAAAGATTAGTGAGAAAAATGGCATTGTTTGAACATTTTTGCAACTCTTTTTACTATCTGGCTTAGTAGAAGACAGCTGGGTTCTCATATCTGCTTCTGCATTTATTCTGTTTGAATGTGTTGTTTTGGTTGCAGTATGGGAAGAACATTCTGCCTCACTCAAATATGTAGATGGAAAAAGAAAGGAAGATTGCTTTTTCACATGATTCTGGGTATTCTTCTTTGATATTACACCAAAACTCCACAAGTCATTGTTTCTTAGAATTTAGTTGCGATGTGGAAACTGAAATCATATCAATTCACTTTTTGAATGTTGTGACATTAAAATCTATTGGTCCACCTTGCAGCTTGAATGGGTCTTTCACCTAAGCACGATTTTGGAGTATGATACCCTGGTCATTTGGAAAATATTGGTTCACTGAACCATGAAGACTTTTCCAAACATTGACTCAATTAATGATACAATATTTTTAAAAATACGTTATTGTATATCACATGGGAAAACTGTCAAGCTCACGGTGGTAGATACACATTTTCCAAAATTTAAATTCTCCATTGAAAACTTGACTTTTAGCTTTGGCAACAAACACTGTCAGTTGTTTTCCTCAAAGTGGCAGGCTCACTTTGTTCATTTTCCAGAAAATGTCTGCCAAATACCCACATCTGAATAACCTTCATTTGTCAGTTGTTCTTTCAAGTAAAAACCGTGTTCCATGAACAAAGCTGCTATTTGCTCAAACACTCCCACACGTGCTTTTCCTTGAGACAGTCATTGTTCTGCAGTCCGCCTTAGCGTGCAATGCATGCTTGCTGCATTGTCACACAAAATATTCAAAAGATGTGCAGTCAAGGTTTGAGATTTAAGTAAATTAATAATGTTTACTGCTTCAACAAGGACATCGTTCAGTGCAACAATTTTTTTTTTTTTTTATGGCGAGTGTGTGGCCATGAAGAACACGATGAGCAGTCCATTTGGGCGGCCCCGCTGTGATTTGTGTAAGGGCACTTCACCCATCACGGCTTTTGCACCAACAGTGCAAAAGGCAGATCACTTCTTAGTAATATTATGAAAACTGTTTTGACTTTGTGGCTATCCTAGAAGGGTCTTGGGATTGCTGAGGGGTGCACAAACCACACTTTGAGAACCACTTTTCAATGCTGTGGGAGATATATAGGTAAATCAGATCCAATCCTTGACATCAGTTTATTCACTGTCTACCGGCAGAGGTCGATTCCCTGGCAACTAAAATCCAAGTTGGAATGGGACAAATAGTATAAGACATTAATTTTTTTTTAAGACATTGATTTTTGCTAAACCCGGTCTAGCTCTCCGATTTGTTCCTGATTATCTTTCTTTCCAAGGCAATAAGACATCAAATGCCCCCAGGGCAGTCCGTCTTGGCATAGAGCCTGACCACTCTCAACCCAGGTGGCCCGCCAGGGTGGCCAAATGTAGCAGCATTACCTTTCTAAAACCCGCTGCTGGGACCTGGCCCCCCTGCCCCGCTTTCTTTGTCATTCTGCCTGCATACTAGCTACACTGGAGTAGATGTTCAGTAAACAGCTGTTCTCCATTCATTTCATTTCGACAAGTCTTCATTGATCACGCATTATTTGCTCATCAAACAGATCTGCCGTTTCAAACACTTACGGCCCTGGAGTTGGCTGCTCGTTTGCCTGTTAAATCCGTATTTGCACACTTTGGAGTTGGCAGCTCAGCTCAATAAAGACAAAAAGGGCTGCACATTGGACAGAGGTATACTGGGGGGGATTTCTGAAGCATAGGGATTTTGTTAGACTAGCTGTGTGCTGCCTTATCCACCAAAGCCTCCCTCAACCTTATTTATAAATCATTCAGATGTTTTATTATCCGATTTACCATTTCACCCGGCGTTCTGACTCTTGTGCTGCAGCATCCAATAAATCGAGTGCTAAATGAGAAATGGGTCAATTGGACCTTCAGAGAGGAGAAACATATGTTATGTGAAACATTCAGGAAAAGCAATTGTGTTGCTTTCTGTCCTTCCTGTATTTCTCCCCAAGGCTCCAGGAAAGGAGCCAACCCTGGCACTTACCTTTTGTCTTTGAGACAGCCCTTGACTCATGGGTTTGACACACAAAGTTCAATGTCAGACGTTGGCACTTCTTCCTCTACACATGAGCCCTTCTGGTTGGAAAAGTCCCACCTGTTTTCACAACGGGAAACAAGCTCTTGAACCCCCTCCCCCGCCCGTAATGATGAAAACAAAATGTCTGCCTGGTGCTCCACTGACTAAAAAGCCCTTCCAAACGGCTTATTCATGTCGTCCTCACAAAGGATTTGCCGTTGCATGATGGACATGTAAAGCGCTCGGTACACTATTCGGCATCCAGAAGGAATTCTCTGAGCGGGTGGTTGTTAGGGAGGCATTTGCATCCCTGCTTACAGATGGGGCTCAGAGAGGTTAGGCCAATTAACCAAAGCTACACAGCTTGTGAGGAGTCACTTCCTACAATGTGAATTCGTCTCTTTAGAGGCCACGTCTAGTGATCTTTTCAACGTGAGCAATAGTTACATAATTATACCTTCCCTGGGACCTGCCAGAATAGTCTGATGCACGAAGGCTTTCATGCTCCTGTTTTAAGAGGAACTTAATACCACTAAGGTATCAAGGGGACGGAGGAAGGGGAGGGAAGCAAAACTGAATTAAGTGTTTTCTAGGTGTCAGGTGGGTACACACACATTATGTAATTTAATGCTTAGCACTGCTAAGCGGGGATGAATACTATCTCACTGTTTTATAACCAATGAAAATGAGGCTTAGAAAGGTTAGGAAACTTGCTCCGTCTCACAGAGCTAATAAGAGAGGAGCTGGGATCCCAGAGCACATGTGTCTGATTAAAACCTTCACATCCTGTCTGTGATAGCCTGAAGCTAACTGATGGACTTAGGCCATCGGTCAACTCACAGGCTAGGGAAGGGGGAGCTCTTTAAAGATCATGGTCCAAGCAGCTGGACCCTGGAATCCAAGGGGCTCCAGGGCTGCTAGAACACCCCTCCCCCCCAGGTTGTATGAAATTCTGAGTCTATGTGAGTGTGCACAAGTGCATGTTCTTGGGAGTGGGGATGGCTTCAGATTAACAAAGAAAAATGGAAATAAATGTAAGATTTACTTATCAATTCTAATACCATTTTATGGAGAGGGACACTGAAGCTGAAGCTCAAAATGGGGAGAAGGTATTCCCAAATTTTGCTGTTCATGGAAGTGCTGGGACCTGATCTCTGTCTAGTCTTTTGTCTCCCAGCCAGTGGTTTCTGATCCCACGCTGAATATTGTCCCTCTCTCTTTAGCCTGAGCTGTTACCTGAGAGTTGTTAAAGCATGGAGGTCAAAGGTCAGAGGCTTGACGCCTTACCTATTTGGAACTGCCAGGCAAAGCTGTCCTTGGTGGACCTGGGCTCAAGTGTCCCAGAAATCACCAAGTGAGCCAAGCCCGCCCGAGAAGGGGTGCACAAAACATCAACTGATGTTTTATCAGCGCTCAAAGAGGTTTCAATTTGAAGAGTGAGAAAGCGTCGGAGCTTTGCTTTGCCTGAAAGAGCAGCTTCTGAGGCTTCATATCTCTGAGGTTTATAATTTCACCTTGTTTCGCCTCCCACCCCAAATGCTGGTCATTATAGCAGAAAGAGCACTTGAGGGAAGAAAGACTGGTTTGTCCCTGCAAGAACAGTTTCTCTGTTGTCTGTGGAATAACACCACCAGGATAAGTGAAACGTCGATACTGCAGACAGACCCCACTAGCCTGGGTATTCGTTCACTTTCCTTAGTTATCGCCAAATCCGTCCAGCTGGCCAAGAAGCAGCTTTCAACATCTTTGACAAGTAAAGATTCACCGGGGCACAGTAAGGACGCTTCCAAAGTCATCTCGGTGCAGCCTTTTGGATTCCTCCACGTTTGTTCTCACAGGTGCTCTGGTTTGGTCCTGGGAGCAAGGTGGGGCAAGATGGGCAGCTGGGAGGCCTGAGGACGAGGCACAGGAAGGGGCAGAGGTGAGACTCAACCCCAGACCCCAGGGCTTCCGACTCAGTGCCTTACCGCTAGTCATTGCTGACCCAACCACCAAATCCGTTTATGGCAGTGACTTTGCTCCCAGGGGTCAATTTTGTCTCCCAGGGGACTTTTGGCAATGTCTGGAGATATTTTGGTAATTACAGCCAGGGGGCTGCAACTGGCATCTAGTGGGTAGAGACCAGGGATGCAGATAAACTTCCTATAGGACCCAGGTCAGCCCTCACAGCAAAGTAGTTCTGGTTCAAAATATCCGTAATGCGAAGGTTGAGAAACCCTGGCCTAGAAGCTTAGACGGAGTGGTGGCATCAAGGAAACCCACCATCCACGGGGCGTCTGCCACACTGGTTATCAGCAGGATGCCCATGGCAAAGAGCTATCCAGGCCAGAGCGGCGATAGTGCTGAGGCTGACAAACTCTGGCTTAGGGTGTTCTAAGAAACAGAAACCAGCCCTGCCCGCCTTAAGTATAAAAGTGAATCTACTGGAAGCAGATGGGTTAGGAGGAAGAATAGAAGAAAGCACTGATGCCCTTGGAAGGGGCAGGAATGGCGGCAGCTGCCAGAAGAAGCGCGGAGAATCCAAGGGCAATCGCCTCCAAGTGCTACTGCAGGCTCAGGCAGGTTCTCCATTTCTGCCTCTTTGTCATTAGGCATGGAAAGGTATGTAAATTCCTGGGAGAGGACCTGATTGACTGGCCAGAAAAGGTCAGGGCACCTCTAAGCCTGCATGCAAGGGACAAGGGATAGCCATGGAGAGCAAAACTGAGGCACTTTGAGCAGAAAGGGGTCTGCGTGTTAGGTGGACAAAACCAAGAGCTGCCCGCCACCCCCACCCTCAGCCCTCCCACACTAGGCGAGCACTAGCGGCGGAAGAAATGCCTCAGGCCCTCGCTCTTGCGGCTCCGTTCAGGAGGAGCTGCGCACAGCTGAGATTGCACTAAACCCTTGAAGAACTGAAGCAAAGCCATCTCCAGCTGCAAGGGCATCTCTTGAAGAGAACATACAGACTTCAGGTAGGGTGGCCTTTAGTTTCCTCTTTTTCCAGGAATACCGTGTTTTCCATTTGGTGTTTTAACTTGGCATGCTTTCCTGGGCACCTGCCATGTCAAGGATGCGTGGAGACTGTGCATTGCAGGCATGGGCTTTGTCTAATGAGGATGAGAAAGATGGAGGAGTGGAAAGACAGGAGGTGAGGGAGATAAAAGACAGCAAAGGTGGAGGTGCCAGCCAGGAGGAGGAGGCGCTAGAGGAAAAGAAAGGGTTGAGGAGGAGAGCTGGCCTTTGGCGGAATTCCGCAAATTCCACTTGGATGTGGTGATTCTTCTGTGGACGGCCTCCATCGCCCGATCAACAGCAAATGAAGAGGATGGAAGTAGGGTGTTGCCGTTGGCCAAGGACATTCTGGTGTCCAGAGCAGCATTCAGGGCCGATGCTGTCCCCTGTCCCTGCCCATCCCTGTCCCCATGTGTATCCGTCTGTGTAGGAACGTTGCTACCTCCCTACGCCCCCCTCTCCCCGATAAGAGGCCACGGTGGGGCCACAGCAGTGTTGGCAAGAGAGTCCCTGCATCTGTTCCTTTTATTTGCTCTGTTAAAGAAAAAGGCCCATTGAGGGTGCACAGGGGGACCCTCTCCACCAGTCGCAGGGCAATTATTTATTATGAGCCTTGAATACTTTCCTGATTGTATAAGGTTTTATTGTGTTTTCACATGCAGGGCTGACTTGGGGAGTCACTTTGGCAGCTGAAACGGGCAGGGAAAAAGTTTTCAGGGGCCATTCTGGGAGTTAAAAGTTCACCTCTAGACAGAGGTTTAGATGCGAAATATGATTCTTCTCGGGACTTGACCAGAAGCCTCTTGAATTCCATTATGCTGAACACTCTGTGCAAAGTTATGAAGAAGTATTTTCTCCTTTCTCCCACGAATAATGTGATTTCCCCTTGAAATGGTTCAATTGTTGGACTTCAGGAAGAAAAGGGGAATAGATTTCCAAGCCCAGGTCCTCCATGCTCAGGACTGCCCCCAGCCCCTGCTGTCACTCCAGGGGCCTCGTGGCGCTCCGTGGGCTCTGGAGGAAGCTGAGGGAAGAGAGCTGTAGACCAGCTTGGGGATAATGCTCCTGCTTGAGTGGCCTTCTCCAGCTCGGCCTGTCTTGGCAGGCTGTGTGGACTTCAATGGGTCACATTTCAATCTCTCTGTGAAAAGTGGAGGTCTGACTGGACCACCTCTGTGTGCCTCAGTTCTCCCAGCCCTGATAGGCAACGATTCCTTGACCTCTTGAATCTGCTGCCCTACCTTCCTGAAACATTGCAGGGTGTGACAACCATTGCTTGGGTTGTACTGGAACATCAAGGACTCAACGTCAGAAAAGACCCTTTCTCTCCTAATGTACATGTCTGCAAAAAATACACATAGACTTGAATTCCACCCCTCCTTCAGGGATCAGGTTGCCCCTCTGCCATGAAGGTTATCATCGCCACCACTCCCACCACCACCAGCAACTTCTTGTTAGTCATTGTCATCATCGCCACCACCACCATCATCACCATCAACATCATCATCATCATCGCCTATTATGAATTGAGTCCAAATTATGTGGCAGGCAATGGGCTAAGTCCTCTTTAAACATTGCCTCAATTAACTCCCACAAAAACCTGGTTATTGCCTGTACTCATTGAGCAAATTCTTGGACTGAAAGAGGTTTGGTCACTCACCCAGGGTCACACAAGTATCAAGTAATTGAACCGGGCCTCAAACCCAGGTAAGAGGGATGCAAATGCCTTCTCTTCATCTTTGAGCTGTACTGCAGTGACCAGTCCCTTCAACTCTCTCTGGACTTGTCATCTACATCTGGGCTGTTAATGACTGGATTGTCCTTTGGGCAGGCTGCCTGGCCCCAGGGAAAAGCACATGGGAATCCCTGCTACTTCATCTTAGCTCCAGAGTTATCTCAATATTGACCTTGACCAGATTCTTCTCTGCTTCAGCTCTCTGGCCTGAAAAAGGGAAATACAAATATTTACCTTGCAGGGTTGCTATGATGCTCAAGGACCCATCATATTTGGAAGTTCTTGATAAACTAGAAAGATAAAAATATTATTTTTACTATGTCTTATCTCTAAGTAGTTTCTCAAGATCCTTAGGGGCAGGCCCTATGTGTGTACCTCATTATTCCCATAGAGTTTCTAGCCAGTGCTGAAAATATAAATGATGATGCTCAAAGCAGAGTGGTTGACCCAATAAGAGAATCTCATTTAAGGGTGTGCCTTCTCTATAGCATTGCCAAGTTGCCTTCCATGGACCCTGTGTGAGTCATTCTTCTCCCCCAGGGGCAAAAAATGAGCTTGATGTTTCCCCACCTCTCACCAATACAGTGTATTACCCAACACTTGGAGTTTTGCCAATCTGATAGGTGAAAATTAGTATCTCAGCATAATTTAAATTTGCATGTCTCTTATACGAATTAGGTTAAGCACATTTTCAAATCTTTAACAGCTATTTGTGTATCTTTTTATATAAATGGGTATAGACAGTATTGAGCTGGGTTTTTTCCTCCTTGATTTGTAGGATATATACCTGGGAGATCAAACCCAGTATCATTTGCAAATAGTTTTTACCAGTTTGTCATTTGTGTTTGACCTTGCTTGGGGTATAACTCATTTTACAAACAAAAGCAACTGGAAGCCAGGTCGTAGGCCTGGTAAAATTCAGAAGAGTCTGTGTGAGCTGGAACCATGCTTCACCAGCTGCGGCTCCTTCAGGGTGCACGTCTGTGCGCCAAGAGATTCAGATGCAGGATAAACGAGGTGGAAACTTTCTCCTCCCTCCCCCCCCCAGATATTAAGTAACTTACACTATTATTTAGTAGTAAAACCAACATGTATATAGCATGGTAGAGAATTCAACATTTGCTTGAATTTTTAAAGTAAAGCATTGAAATGTCAAAAAAAAAAAGTCACACTTGCATCTGGCAGCGTTAGGCTCTAAGCCCAGGCATCCTGCGAGGGGTACCTCAACGGGAAAGCTTGAAAAACACATAGACCCAAGTTCTTGTCTATGCTTTGCCACTGAGTAACTATGTGACTTGGCTCAACCCCAGGGGCATTTATTAACTTCAGAGCCACCAGAACTTAAACTCTAGGAGGGCAGGCCTGATAGTTTTCTACTGACTCCTCAGTGCCTACCACAAGTGCCGTAGTAGAGTCTCAATAACTATATGCAGAATGTAAACAGAGCAAAAGTGCTCAAATTCATTTTACCCACAGTTCTCCCAAGAGATACAGTTTTCAGTTTCGCTAACACCTAAGGGCATGCCTACTCTACGGGGGACTCTGGGAGGCAAAGATGAATGAGACGGGTGCCTGCTCTTCCCTCTGTCGCGCTCTGAGGATGCTGCCGCAACCTCCTTTCTGACTCCATCTTCCTCCCTACTCCAATCTTGCCTGGATGTTTGGAACGTCAAGGCCAAGAATAAAAACTTGGCGTTGGGTCTCCAGAAGTCATCGTATCCATTCGTCTGCCGTCTCAAAGCACTATCCCCCTTCCTTGGGGGACCCTAGAGTGGTCCAGTCCCTTCGAGACTATGAACAAAGGTGGCCCTTCCATGTCACGGTGGTCCAGCCCCCTTTCCTACTCCCTGCCCTAAAGAAATATGAGCTGGTGCTGTTTATGGGGTGTGGGCTCTGAGTGTGGGTGGCAGGCTCCCGAGCCGTCGGCAGGCAGTAAAGCCGTAGGCACAGGCATGTTTCCCAGCTCCAGCTGCCACATCAAAAGGCCGCACTCCCTACAAACTTCGCCTTAATTAAAAAGTTACAGTAATCCTCAGATGGAGGCAGGTTGGACACCCCTGGAGACAAAACTTCTCTCTGTGGCTACAGACCAGGTCTTTCCACTCACCCCAGGTGCTATTAAAAACAGGGAAAATTCGTGGGCGTCACAGGCTCCAGTGAAACAGGAACGGAAACGCCCCCCTCCTTGACTCTCTGCAGTTGTAATTTGCTCACAGGGACCTAGGACCAAACATTTGAAAAGGAGCTCTGGCTGCTTGGACAAACTTCTCTTTCTCGTGTGTCTTTCACACCCCCCGTATTCTTTGGGGGTCTTTCCCAGCTGTGCATTCAAAAGGCCTCAAGCCCGCAGAGGCACATGTTGTAGAGCCACGGGTTTGTGAAATGCCGAAACTCTATTCCCTGACTTCAGCCAGCGTGGTGAACAGTTTTCATATTGTGGAGGGGCTAGCTGAGGCCTGGAGCTGAGGAGGGGCTTGGCCCCGCAGCCTAACAGGGACAGAGCCCTGTCTGCTCCCCAACCACGTCAGCCCCCCGTCGCTGAAAGCTGCAGAGACAGGGCTGCTCACGGGATCTGCCGCCCCCACATTTTCAGCACCCTTGCACTTGGGCAGGGGCATGGGACTGGCCAACGAGATCTGGGTTGAAAGGAAAGGTGTCATTTTGGCTGCAGTGATGAAAAGTCTGAGTAAGCTCCTACAGTCTCCCTCTCCCTCTGCCACGACTAATAGGCATTCGGATAGGGAAGCTTTCACCCTCTGGGTACCTGCAAAGTGTCCCCTCCCTCTCCCCATCCCACCCTCTGCCAGGGGGCTTGCAAAGACAGAAATCAATAAATGCTTGTGTTAAGTCATGGCGATTTTCTTTCCTGCAGCATAACTTAACCTAACCTAGCCTAATACGCTAAATTGGCTCAAGGGGCCCCTGGTATTTACTGACTCGCTTATTCCTTAGGGCCCCAAAGAGCTCATGGACCACTAGGGAGAAGTTACACGGGGCAGATTTCGGCTCACATGTAGGGCAATCCTTTTTAACAGAGATGTCTAAAGATGGGCTGGGCTGCTTCGGACACGGTGCAGTGTCTGCCTTTGCACAGGATGGCCCTTGGCAGAAAGATGGAGTAGAAGCCACACGCAGTGGAGTGAGGATCCACCTCTCCGTGCTCAGCAACCTCCTTTCCCGGCATTGCCTCTTGTGTGATGTGCAAAGAGGTTCTCTCTCTAGGGGATGAATCATCCAGAAGGCTCTGCTCAGGGTGGATGACATTTTTTAGAAGGGCCCCTTACGTGTGGCCAGCAAGTTAGCAAAGCAAGGCTGAGTGCCTGCACACGTACCTCTTGGCTCGACATCCTTGTGCAGGGCAGAAACCATACAACTAACGTAGCAGCCCCCTATGCTGGGCATGTCTCAGTACTTTACAGGTGTCGAATTGCTTTTTTAAATCTTACCACAGTAATCCAGTGGAGTGGGCCTTATTATTTAACAAAATGAGAAAACTAAGGTGCAGAAATGTAAGAAAATTGCCTAAAAGCACGCAGCTAGTCAACAGCAGAGTTGTGGTTCAAAGTCAGTCCATCTGCTCCCAAGACCAGTGCTCTTCCATCACCCTGCAGCTGTTCTCCCCCAGCCTGGGAGTCTATGCCAAGGTTAGACCATGTGCAATGCCAGATGAGACTACAATGCTGGACTACTAGCTGAGGCTGCCTGCTTCCACCCTCCCACCTGGAAACGAGAAATTTCCACAGGGGTGATAAATGAGGACTGCTTAGAGGACTCTGAGGCTCATCTTAATGGAAAAATTTAAGGTAGGGTCAAAACAAAATACATTATTTCACCTCAAAAGACGTTCGTGGGGCTAGAGAAAGATGTGATGAGGTATTTGCCTCTGTAAACAACCAGCCTTCTCCCATTTCAATCCCCATCTCACTCTGAGGATCGGGGCCCCGAATATCAAGCACAACATAGTTAATTTTCTCAGACACCACCAGTTAAGAAAAAAGTAAAGAAAAACAGACCAATTTCCTTTCTCATCTCCAGTTGCAGCATGGCAGGATGGCACAGAGGGAGAAGTGATTTTGTTTCTTGGGTAATGGAATTAAGTGAGCACCTCTCAACTTATTCCTGAAAACATGGGGAAGCAGCATTTATTTTCCTATAACACAAAATCAGTAGAAACACAACTGGATGAAGAAAAGAAAATTAAAAAGAAAATCACTAATTATTTGATTATATGACTTCTGAACACTTACATGCTTGATTGTACTCGGGGAGTCTGTAGAAAGAAGGATCATTTGGAAAAAATAAAAATAGGATGAGACACGGGTTTCAGCCTTTTGTGTGTGTGGGGGGGAGAAGAATGGGTCATGGCTGCTGGAAAGGGAAATGGAACCGTTTTCACGGAGGCGTCTCCTCCTGAGCAATGGTCGTCCCTCCCGCTTGTGCCAGGTCTTCAGGGCTCACAGGGCCCTGCCACATGTGTTGTCGTTGTCCTCATTATCCTGGAACATGCTCAGCTCCCCAGCGCTGTCTCAGCCCTCCCTGCCCCATGCTTTATTTGCTTGAAACACCAAAGGGCTAGTTGTTTTGTCCCCTGGCTCTGCCGTGCAGACTGCAGTTGGACCCATTCGCCTAAATCCACTCTGCTCTTTCTCATCCTAATGCAGTGCCCTAATTGCCTTCTTAAACTTTCCTTGGCTTCCTCTTCCTCACCCTTTAAAACTTCCTGCAGTTCTTGTGCCCCCTTCTCAGGAAAGTAGCCCTCCCTGAATGTCCCTAGCCCTAGTGGCTGTCCCTCTTCTGTGTTCCCCTCTGTCCTGCTTAGGTCTCAGTTGATGTAATTGCCATTTTCTTGCAAAGGATCTGGTCACAGGCCTCGCTCCCCTCTAGGTTGGAGCTTCTAGAGAGCAGGGAAGTGTCTTCCCCTGATGGGCTACTGGACCTAGCACAGAGCAAGGCTCAGAGTCTACACTCAAGAAATACTGAGTGAAAGGATCTCAGGAGGGCACGAGAGGCCAGGGAAAGGAGCTAGAGAGGGTGCATGGACTAAAGCATGGAGCGGAGCAGGTGGTCCCTCTGCACAGAGACCAGGGTGAGTTGAGGCCGTGCCTCTCGGTGCTCAGGCTTCCTCTCTTTGCGGCAGAATTGCCTTGGAGGTGAGAAGCCTGTGAGTGCATCCGTGTGCAGGGCCACCACCGCTGGGGATGTTCCCTGCACTAGGGGGAGGGGGTGGCGTTGGGCTGGGGGTGGCACAGGGAGGTTCCACCTGCTGACTTCAGTGTGAAAGGATTAACCAGGGCCAGGACGGGACCCAAACCTGAAGAACCCAATTAAAGCAACTTCTGTATTAACACTGGTTATGAGGTCTCGGTGCTATGGGTGTTTTCTGTCTCCTGTTCAAAAGAGAAGGCTGAAAGGGGAGATACCATTATGAAAAGATTGATAAAAGCAAAAAGAAGATAATATTAAAAAAGGAACAGGATAAAATACTAAGTGGAGAAAGGGAACGTGAGAGGGGAAGAGCTCCCAGGCTGTGGACTTGACTAGTTACGAAGGCGAGGTTGCTAGCGGCCAGGGGTCAGCAGCAAGGCTGCCTTCCTGCATGGCATTCCCCTGTGAGGCCAAGACAGCCTTTCCTGAAGGCCCACTACGTGCCCACCCCTGAGGACACACAGTCCTGCAGCCCAGAGGAGCGACAATAAATGAAAGATAGCTAATAAATATGAGGACAATCTCCAACACTTAGCGGGATCCCAGAAGGAGGAGTTATCTTTGCCTAAAAGAACTGAGAAAGCATTAGAGCAAAGAAGACCTGAGTAAGCCTTGATGGATGAGTATGACAGGTGGAGGGACAGGGGAAAGGCACTGCAGTGGAAGCAGCCACATGGGTGGGGCAACCAAGTGTAGAACTGGGAAAACCAGTGAGTGGCTTGTTTGCAGAATGGCTGGAAGAAGGTGAAAATATGGTGGTGGTGTTTGCTCCTGTTTATTGAATGCCTTGTATCTGCTAGGCACTGGGCTAATCGCATCACACTCATTAACTGATGTGACAGCAAAATGAGCAACGTTTTGTGGTAGATGCTGCTATACCTCCATTTGAGGGGCAAAAGTTTGAGTCACTGAGATTTAAATGTCATTCTTGGTATATTAGTCAGCCATTGCTGTGTAACAAACTACTTCAAAACTTAGCAGCTGAAAACAACTGCTTCTGAGAGTCAGGACTCTGGAAGTGGCTTCCTTGGGTGCTTCTGTCTCTGGGTGTATCATGGAGCTGCAGTTGAGATGTTGACAAAGACTTCTGTCATTTGAAGGCTTGGCTGGGCTGGAGGATCTCCTCCAAGCTCACACACGTGGGTGTTGGCAGATGGCTTCTGTTCCTCATCATGTGGGCCTCTCCAAAGAGCTGCTCATGGCATGGCACATGCTTCTCCCAGAACAAACGCTCTCAGAGAGCAAGTGAGTGAGCCAGTGTCTTTCATAGCTGTACCTGGGGGGAGACAAGCCATCACTGCTGCTGGATGCTGTTACCAACAGACCAGCCCTGGTACAGCGTGGGAGGAGACAGCACAGGGTTGACTCCCATGGGGCAGGGGCCATAGGGGCCATCATAGGAGCTGCCCACCACACTCAGTATCCTAAATTATGTGGACTTCCATTTTCCAGCAAAATATGGGTAAGGGGGACTGGGGACCATGGTGGCTTTGAAATGTATGTACCCCAGGAAAGTATGTTCTTTCATCTTAATCCATTCCTGTAGTTTGAACCCCTTGTGAATAGGGTCTTTTGATGAGGTTACTTCAGTTCAGGTGTGGCCCCACTGAATCAGCATGGGTCTTAGTTCTATTATTGGGGGCCCCATAGAGAAGGCCACCGAGAACAAAGCCATGGAGAGCAGCTGGAAGCTGGAAGCCAGTGGAACCTGGAAGAGAAAGGAGAAGATGCCGCCATGTGCACTGCCAGGTGATGGAAAAGCCAGGGACCCCCAAAGATCACTGGCCAGCCAGAAGATGCCTCAGGAGGAGGCGGCTGTCTGGGCTCTGAGGCCGTGAGCCAGTAAATTCCTGTTGCTCAGCCAACCCACTGAATTGCGTTTATCTGAGCAGCCTGGAAGCTAGAACAGGGGTCTTGTGATTAGCTTCTTCTAGTGCAGGGGTCCTTTACCATGTTGTTTAGGAGAGAAAGACAGTACAGATCACTACCCAACTGCAAATGGTTGATTCTGGCTGCAGCATGGAATGAAGAAGCTGGGGGGAGGGCAGGGGGCAGAGGCCAAGGGGCAGGCAGAGGGGGAACTGTGGCGTCCTTGTGAGGCAGGCTGAAATTTTAAAAAAACATTATTCTTATGGGACATGTTGATGTGGGGGTGATACATTTATTATATAATACACAGGGTAGTGTGGGCTTAGTAAGAGGTCTGTGGTTTACACCCGACTGGCAAAGGGCTCTGTGGAACAAAAAAAGTTCAAGAAGGCCTGCTCTAGTCTAGTGGGAAATCCGGGGGCAGAGTTTATTATAAAATGTGTGTAGAGGTTCAGCTGGTCTTTCTGTCCAAAGAGCACAGGCCGCAGGATGCCCCTTTCCCTCCCCCACAGCCCTCTTGCTCTAGAGCCGTATTGCTTAAAGAGCTGCTTGCGCGCAGTAGGTGCTGTCTGCCGTGCCAGTGCAGTCGTGCTCAGAGCTTCCCCGGCTCTGCGTGCCCGCATGCTCAGGTCAGCTCACATTCCGTCCCCTCTGAATTGGCCCACCTCCACCCTCAGCCATCCGGCGGGCATGGGCAGACCATTTCGAGGCCTGGCATCTTTTTCTGATGACTTTGAAGGAATACAAATTAAACAGACCAAACCAGGTCCTGGATGTCTGAAGGCTGCCTTCCTGTTTTGTTTTGTTTTGTTTTTGTGTTTATTTGTTTTTTTAATGTTACATTAAAAAAATATGAGGTCCCCATGTACCCCCCATCCCCCTCACCCCACTCCTCCACCCATAACAACAACCTCCTCCATCATCATGAGACATTCATTGCATTTGGTGAATACATCTCTGAGCACCACTGCACCTCATGGTCAATGGTCCACACCATAGCCCACACTCTCCCCCAGTCCACCCAGTGGGCCATGGGAGGACATACAATGTCCGGTAACTGTCCCCACAGCACCATCCAGGACAACTCCAACCCCCGAAAATGCCCCCACATCACATTCAAGGCTGCCTTTTAGCTACTGCTTCTTTCTTAGAACAGACCAGCCCTGCTTCCTGTGGGAAGCTCGAGTTCTTAGGAGCAGAGCTGAACTCCCCGCCGTGGGGCCACAGCCTCTCCGCACGTGGCTGACCACTTGGCAATCTGAGCTTCCTCAGAGGGACACCTTTGTCCACAGAACCAAGACTGGGCTCCCAGAGCCTCGAGAGGCAACTCCGATGATGATGGCAGGGGTCTCACCTTCCACCTGCCCACAGAGGGATCTTTCTAGAACCTCCCCCACTGCCCGCTCTGACCACGCCACTCCCTGCATTAAGCCTGTCTCATACCTCTCCCACCTTGAGGATCAAGGTCAGACTCCTCAGCCTGCCTCACAAGGACGCCACAGCCCCCGCTCTGCCCGCCCCTCGGCCTCTGCCCCTGCCCTCCCCCCAGCTTCTTCATTCCACGCTGCAGCCAGAATCAACCATTTGCAGTCAGGGAATGATCTATACTGTCTTTCTCTCCTAAACAACATCTATTCCTGCTTCAGCATCGATCTCCACCCTGCCAGCAGCCGGGAGGCTTTCCACGAAGCACCCCCACGTTGAATTACAGCCTCCTTTTCTTGCTCTCACAGCAAGAAGTTGGTGATGCCGGGCCTTGACCCCCGGCTGCTTCCTCAGTGTCCCACCCAGCTGGCACCCCCACCTGGGGTTCGGGGAGCTGGCTTGTGAAGCTAGTCACGTGGGATGTCACTGGGGGAGGGAGGGACCACCTGCCCAGCCTGAGCCTCAGCAGCTCAGGAAAACAGTGAGCCACCCCTGCCTGTCCTGCACCCCCTGGTGCCTGGGGTTGAGGGAAGCACACAGCCTGAGCCCCCACAGTTCATGCTCAGCAATGGGCCTGGTCACAGCCACCAGGGTGCCGTGACATGCCTCTGCATTGGCACCAGGACAACTGGGTTCAGGAGACATGTCCCCTCAAGGCTTTTTACCCCTCGTGATCTCCCCCTCCTCACTGGTGCATGTAGACGACTTAACTTGAGGATGGGGAAAGAGCATGGTAGCTGCAGGGAACCTGACCTCACCCCTAGAGGTGCAGCTTCAGCCAGCTACATCAAGTCCTGGAACCTCCTTGTCCTACCTGGTCAAACAGAGGTGACAGTCCCTGTGGGGTGTCATGAGGGTAAAGTGAGAGCATAAATGAAGGACGTACAGCAGCTTAAGTGCACCTGTCCCTCACTCTGTCCTCCCCTCCCTCCGTTTCTGTCCTCCCTCATGCCTTCTCCTTCTGTTCAAACTTTACTGAGTGCCGACAGTATGCTGGGCACCGGGAGGGCGGCACAGCCCCGCCTGCAGGGAGCTCACAGTCCCAGGTAAGGAGCAAGTTGTGCACCTGTAGACGTGACACTGAGTGGCAGACAGAGTCCAGAGAGGCACCCCCTGGCTTTGGGAGATTTCCTGGGGGCTGGGGGCAGGGGCAGGGGCAGGAGGCAGGGAAACTCCAAGCCGCCAAGGACCTGCTATTTGGGTCCTGAAGGCACTGAGTGGGCTTGGAGCAGCACTGGCTGCACAGCCTCCCAACAGTGCCCCTCGCCACGACGGTTCCCTGGAGGTGGAAGCTCAGCTGCGGGGACCGCGGTGGCGGGGGTAGGGGAGCAGAGCCACCAGTGACGTGGGGACGCCTGCGTCTTTTCACCAGGATCTGAGGAGGCCTGTTTACATGGGTCCCCCCTGTGGGCTCTGCTGCTTAATATGCCTTTTGAAAATGGTGCTCAGCGGGATGTGTGCACATTTGTAATTACAAAGACTGCACTGGGTTTCAACAATCTGTGCCTGCTAATTTCTCAGTTGCAGAAAGGAAAATAGCAGGAAAGTCCAGAATACTCCTTGTCGAGTGCGCTCCCTAATAGCAGGCCGGCAATGCTTCTATTTACAAAGAGCTTTTATTTGATGAAGGCAGACCTGCCACTGTTAGCGCAAAGGGGAAACTGAGACCCAGAGAGCAGGGACTTGTCCAAAGAAGGGCAGGCCGGCTGTACCCCGTTTCTCCTAACTGCATATCTAGGGTTCCTTCACATCAGCCTCTGGCATAGAGAGGAGAGATGAAGCAGGAACTTGCCAGAACCAAGGCCGTTTCCCCTAAGAAAGGCTCACCAGGAGCCACTGGGTAGAAACCCACATTCAGAGAAAGCCTTCCCAGGAACAGATGCTGCCAGAGGCTGCCAGGAGCAGAGCCCCAGCTGGACTGAGAGCGGGCTCAGGTTCCAGCCAGCCCTTTGAAACTGAGCCTGCGGTTGAAGCCGGGGCAACACATTCACAGGCGTTTGGGGCCCTATCGACGTCTGGGGTGGGAAACCCACCCAAAAGCTGTTGAAATGCAGGGACCGGCACTGGTTTTGCAGAACAGTGGCTCTTTGAGCGGAAGGTGATCGAGAAGTTAGTTTCCCCAGTGTTCCCAGGGCTCAGACGCAAAGCTGAGGGGGGCCGGGGGCCCCCAGTGCCCGATGGAGCTGCTGATAGGTCCCCGCTGGCTGAAAGTGATGACATTGGCAAGAAACTGATCTTTCTGGGGAGTAGAAACTCAAGTACACTCAAGTGCAGAAGACAAGGCGGGTTGTGTTGCCTGCCACAAAGCCCCAGCATTCATGCCTGGCTGGGGGTGGGAGTGAGAGGGACCCAACCGTATCGGGTGTCAGGAGACCAGACCAGACCCTGAAGGAGGAAACTGATGGAGTGAGACCTCTTGTCTTGTCCCGTCCCCTTCTTCTTCATATAGAATCATAACATGTTTTCTGGAGGCTGAGACCGTGCCATCCACTTCTGCCCTCTCCACCATCCACAGGACAGTGGAGACACAGCAGCTTCGTGAGTCTTGCCCCTGGGCAACAGAGAGCGGCAGACACGGGTCTTGGGACCAGGTCTCTAGATTCCAGGTCCCAGATCCTCTGGAAAAGGGCCACTCTTCAAAGTCTGCAGCCCTCTGTAGCCAGGTGACAGGCCATGGATGCAGCACGCCTGTAGCTGGCCTCCTTCAAGCCCCTTTGTGAACCCACTTAGGGCTGTTCCCTGCTACAAGCTGATGTTTGCACACCAGGGTCAGACTGAAACAGGTTTCAGCTGTTAGGTGATAGTTGCTTAAGAGCCAAGTTGGTTTGTGAGAAGCAGACCCTGCTCGGCTACGCTCCCTCAGCGAAAGCCACCCACACATTGTCTCTGACAGCCAAGGCTTGGTTGAATGCGGACGACAAGGGGATCCCACGTAAGCGTCCCGTGTACACAACCTGAGAGAATTCTGGAAGTCAGCTGCTGACCTATGTCCCTGCCTCTGGGTCTAAAAGTCAGGTTAGGGCCAACAGGGCTGGTATAGATATTCAAGTGACAGTCCTGAAGTATGGTAGGTTCTTGAGATGGCCCAGGGTTAAGCATGAAGCTGCTGAAATGGCAGGAACTGCTTTACGTGTATTTGTGTGGGGGGGTTTTTCTAAGAAGGGTGTGCCTAACCTTCTTTAGATTTTCTATTCTGATCATCTGAAAGTTTAAGAAGTCATCCTTTGGCTCTCATAAGGCATCATCCTGGCTTCTCAGGGTATCACACTCTTCCCTGTCTCTGAGCTGGAACATCTTCTGGCTTCAAAAATGTGTGTTCACAGTCTCAGTCAATGCAAAGTGATCCTTGGCCAATGAAAACCTGTCATTGTCTAGTGACTGTGCTCTTTCTGCATGACAGTCACTCTCCTTTGTGCTGTGGCAATGGGAATGAGGGGCTGCGTGGAAATATGTGGGGAGGCAGTTGCAGTGGGGAAGAGGACTTTCCTTTTTATGTCCAACTGAGAAAAGGTCCCCCACTGGGGAGTGCCATGACACTTCCTGTGTTACATACACAAACATCCCCTGGAACCCGACATGCCACAAGCCACGAAGATCCTGGGCTTGCTAAGCCAAGCAAGGGGGTGGTGGGATAAGCACCATCTTCCCTTCTCTTCAAGCCCCTTTCAGTTAAAATTAAGGCTTAGAATTTCAAAATAAAATAATTATAAACTTGGAGTCATTTATTACCATGTCTAAACAGAATTTTAGTTTTCTCAATTGAGAGAGGAGATTTGCGTGAGTTAGCCTCCGTGATCTTGAGAGGTGATGGGACTTATGGCAGAGCCATGTTGACTCTCAGTCAAATGTTCTTTCCACAGAGTTTTGCAGTTTCTTCTTGAGAATTATATTTCCTCACACTCTTGTTGGGGATGATCTCATGGAGTCAAGCACGTAAGTGAAAAAGGACAGCTTCCCATTTTCTTGGATACGTTATTTTTTTACTTCAAGTGTAGAGAACAGCCCCACATACAAACCTTTGAGTAAATGTCTTCCCCAGTGACCAGGGTAAGGCATCTTTCTAAAAAGAGCTTGGTTGCCAGGAACCTTAGAGTCAAGGAGAAATCAATACTTGGAAGTACCTTAAAGATCGCTAAGTCAAGTCTTGCCATTCTTTGCTTGGTTTACTGAAGCCCTGAGATAAGAAAAGGCTCAAATAGATGGGCTGTGCCCATCGGAGCCCCCCTTCAGAAAGTTGAACCAAGGGGCAGTGCCTGAGAAAGAAGTTTCCAGCTCTAATGGACACAGGAGCTTGAAGGTCACATAGCCCAGGGGGCTTGGATGGCATCTTTGTGGGTGCGCATGGCTCTGATGACTGAATTGGTAAGCCAGTCTTCAGAGGGTGGGGAGCGGAGGAAGAAGAGAGCAGAGATATTTCCTGCTCAGGCTTCCCTGTACTCCTTTAAGCCCTGTTTTATTGGAGTGGAATTGAGTGGATTTCTTGAAATCTAAAAGAGCTCCGAGCAGAACAGGAAGATTCGGGCATGTGCAAGAACCATACTGTACTGCCTCTGAACTCCCCTTTAACAGGAGGTTAAGGTTTCAGGGTCCACCTGAGCTAGTGAGCCACAAGCTCAGTTTCACTGAAGCTGAAGTCTCTGAAAGGGCCTCTGAGCGCCTTACTGCTCCAAGGGCCGATCTTGGACTGGAGGCTTCAGCCTCAGCCGGGAGCTTGTTAGAGATGCAGAGCCACCCACCTCCCTGCGGGCCTCAGCTCAGAATCTGCATTTCCACTCACTCCCCAGCGGTTCTTACGTCCCGTAAGTCAGAAGCTTGCCAGCTCGGGAAGTAGCCTTTGCTGTTTGTGTTCTCAGAAAGGACCTGGTGGAGAAGACGCACGGGTGGAGCTGCGAGGCTGGCACTAATCCCGCTCCAGAACACACAGGCCCGGTGGCCTGCTCTGCATGGCTGCTCTCTCATCTGCAAATGAAGGGGCTGGACTGGTTGAGCTTTATTCTCTACCCTTGCAGGCATCTCTGATATGAGATGGGAGGGGGCAGCCCACTCGGCTGAAGATCAGAGAGCGCCTTGCTGTGTAAAACACTCCCTAATCAGCCTTATGTCAAGTCCCCCGCCCCCCGACTAACCACAGTGACAAGTCCCAGGAGGGCACCTTGTCAGGCTGTGAATAAAGTTCAGGCAGCTTGGTTAATTACCCTGACACCGACTAGAGTTAGCTACCCAGCAGCTCGGGAACTCGTCTTAATGATTTGAGGAACACACACGCTGCTGCATTGGGCATCACCGCCACCTTTGCCGCCTACAGCCTGGTTACAGAGCCTCAGATTCAAGCAGAAGGTTCGGAGGGCATCGGGGATCCAGGAGGACCCCTTGTCCATGCCAACGTGACTGTCAGGTCATTTTCTGATTGTGTCACTGGTGAGGCTTTATAACCACAAGAGAGAACCCTTTCCCCTCTCGTGCCTCTGTTTGGAGTCTGCCCATGGCACTCGGTTGCCATCAAGAAAGAGCCCGGCAGAGCAGGTGGAGCTCAGTGGTTGAGCGCCTGCTTCACATGTGTGAGGTTCTGGGTTCAATCCCTGGTACCACCTAAAATAAAAACAAAACAAAAAAGAGCCTGGTGGCTTGTGCTCCTCCTGATTCTTCAGCCCATCTCCACCAATCTCCAGCTCAAACCCTCTGCCTTGGACCCAGGGAGTGACACTTGGTTCCTTGCATGAGCCATGTTCTTTTTCTCTTTGCACATGTTGCTTCTGCCCAGAATACTCTTCTCTCCTCTTGACTGTAAACCATACTCAACCTTCAGATTTTGATGTCTCTATCATTCCTCCCGTAAGGTTTCACGAGCTCCATGTCCAGGTTGGGTGTCCGTGTTCCTAAAGAGTCCTATTTGAGCCTTACATCCGTCATACTAGATATAACACAGTATTTTAAGACAGTTTGTCCCACAGAGAGTGCTCTGTGGGCTGGCAGGGACCATGCTTGACTGACAGCACGGGCTCCCCATGAGGGTAGGGACAGTTATCTGTACGCTTGACTGCTGTGTCTTTAGTGCCTCGTGCATTGCCTGGCACATAGAAGATGCTCAATAAATGTTTGTTGAATGAATAAGTGAGTGAATGAAGAAATGAATGGCCCATGCTAGCACGGTGCAGGATGAGCAAATAATAGCTGGCTTTGAGTGAATGAATGGATGAATGGAGATCTTTCTGCTTTCGTCGTAAAGTGTGGATAGGATAATGGAAGCTAATTAGGAGGGACTGCTTGATGGGCTGAAGCACAAAGTAGTCCACTGGCCCAGTCGGCTCTGAAGAGATCTTATGCTAGGGGAGCAGATAAGAGTGCTCCGTGACTGTGGGGCCAGGCAGGAGGGACAGAGAGGGGAAATCATAAAAGGATTCCTTTGAATGGGTGACCCATGGGAAGGTATGTGGGTACCGCTCTCTCAGCCCATGGCACACATCCTCTGCCTCCTGTGGGCCATCGGGAGGTCTTGAAGGTTGGTCCCAGACACAGCATCTCTTCTGGATGGTGAAGAAGAGGACAAGAAAGGGTTTCTCTAGGCAGGGCCTTCAGAGATGGGAAAATGTTCTCAGGTTCTCATAGCTGGTAAATGGCAGAGCTGAGATTGGAGGCCACACTTTGAAAAAAGCCTGAAACTTTTTTTTTTTTTTAAGTAGAGCTCATTTTGAAATATCAGTTTCTTTATATGTGGTGGCAGCAGTGGGATAAAAGAATTGAAGCAGTTCTGGAAGATTCTCTCCTCTTTTCTAAGCCATTTTGGTTCCAGTTGCTCAGCTTCTCCCCTGGGGTTGGGGGTTGGTGCTATATTTTATTTACTTTGTAAAAGGAGATTTCTTTTCTTCCCTGCCTCCCTTTATCTTCCCTGACAACCCATCAGCCTAACCATGCAGTTTCCCAGGGAACTCTGGTGGAAGCTATCTTTTCAGAGCACAGCAGAATAGGCAGGGTGGGATAATAGTTAGAAATCCAGGTTTGGATGGGAGAGCCAGCTGACCTTAACCTCAGCTTTGTCAGTAAGAGCTACTTGACCTCTGCAGAATAACTTCATTTCTCAGAGCCTCCACTTCTCACCTATAAATTGGGGGTACATCTTAGTTTACTAGTCTGCTACGACAAATACTACACCATGGGGTGACATAACACAGGAATTTATTGGCTCATGATTTGGAAGGCTAGAGGTCCAAACTCCAGGTGTTAGCAAGGCCATGCTTTCTTTCTGAAGGTGGCAGTGTCCCGGCACCGGCTGGCTGCAGTCCTGGGTGCGCCTTGGCCTGCGTCTCCCATCATCGGGAGATCTCTCTCTCTTTCTACTTGTGTTTGCTATTACAGTTTCTGCTGAGATCTGGTTTCTTCCTCTGTGACCTTCTCTAAACAACTGTTTCCAAATTTCTTCTGCTTATAAAGCACTCTATTAATACGGATTAAGGTCTACCCTGACTCCCTTAGGCCACACCTCAACTAAAAATAACCTCTTCCAAAGGTCCTAGTTACACATGAGTTCACACCCACAGGAACACATATTAAAATTAAGAACATGTTTTTTTGGGGGGGTACATAATTAAATCTACCACAAGGTAATAATAGCATTAATCACTCAGGGATCTCATGCAATAGCGAAATAAACGCAAGCAAGGTATTTAGTACAGGAACACAAACCCTTTTCCACAGCTCCAAACTTAGGAAGTTCTGAAGCTGAAAGCTTTTCCATAATATATTTTGCAATAAAATTCTGTCTCACCTGAACTCAGTTGGCACAAAACCAGAGTTGAACTAATGTGAAACTAGTTAGAGTTTTTATTGTGACACTTTGTGTGCTGCAGAAATCTTGATGGGTTTGATTCCAAGGTAATGTTTCTGACCCCACCAGGGGTGTTAGGTAACAGTAAGCTGCATGGACCCTATGACCTTTCTAAAGTCTAAGAGTTTAAGTTAAAAAATGCATCTGTCAAGGATTCCTGCAAGGGATGGTGGACCTGAAGAAAAACCTGGCCAGGGCGACCGCTCACTAGGGGAGAATGGTGTTGGTATTGCTTCAGGGACTTGCCCAAGGGCGCACAGAGGCTTGTTTGCACACGGGACTTCCCTCAGGTGTTATTCCCTTGGGCAAAAATAGCTCTTGAGCTATCCAGCTTGAACTTTCCCCAGTGGAAATCTACTTATTTGGCTCTTTTGGGATCTTTGGTCATTAAGAGACCAGTTGTAAAGATGAAAATTGGTTGAGTGAAGGTTGAAAACTTTCTTATAGGCCAGAACCAGAGGAAAAGGACGGGGGCAAGATGTTGAGTCATGGTGGTAAAAAGGTGCCCCATTGGAGAATGGCGCTGCTTCTGCACCCAGGGCCAGCTCTGGAAGTTAAACAGAACTTTACTGGATAGGAAAATTTTAGTATGTGAGGGGGGGATGTAGGAATATTCCCAACATACCCCCATTCCTCATTCTCTCACAAGAATTTGAGTTTTATGATAAAACATGCAAATCTAATATAATGTTAACATAAAGTTAAAAGATATATAAACAAAGCTAGGAATAAGAATAAGCTATGTGAAGATGCTACAACTGAATCAGAAACTTAGCCCTGAGCTTCTTGGCAGCCAAGAAAAAAAGGAACACATGATGGCTACATGCATCTCATAGTATAGGTTTTGGTCATCTATTGTTGCATAACCAACTTCCCCAAAACTTAATGGCTTAAAATAATCACTTTATTTGCTCAAGACCTGTGAGTTAAACATTTGGGAAGGGTTTGGCTGGGCATTTAATCCCTGATACACCTGGCACTAGCTGGGATGCCTGAACGGGAAGATCAAGTCCCAGGATGGCTCCTTCAGTCGCATGTCTGGTGTGGCCCTGCTCCTGGGACTCTCTCTTTTTCCGTGCATCTCATCATCTAGGGCCCCACCATGGGGCTTGGGCTTCTCACTGCATGATGGTCTTAAGGTATGTGCACTTCTTATGTGGAACTGGTTTCTCAGAGGTAGGAAAGGGAAGCTGCAAGACCAGGTAAGGGCCATGCCCAGAACACACACAGTGTCACTTCCACCATATTTTCTGGTCAGAGCAATCAGAGGATCTGCCCAGATTGAAGGGGATGGAGTCATAGATCCCACATCTTGCATGGGGCAGTGGTCAAGGCCACATTGCCAAAGAGCATGTGAAATGGGAGAGAGTGAGGCTATCTCTGGAAAAATTATCTGCCACACTCGGATAAAAGGAAGCATATATTTTTGTCAGGAAGAATGAACTTTCATCTAAAACTGTTGCGCTTATAAGATTAATTTTGTAGGATATCTTATAAAGACCATTCATTCCACACTGTCCAAAACAGGCAAGGTCATCAAGAGCCGTGTTGCAGAAGATGCAGAAACAGCTCAGAATTTTATATATATTTAGCCATTCTGAAAACTGAAGGCTTTACTTCCAGGAGCTCTGGCCCAAAGAAATTAGTTATGGTCCTTGGGATGCAATTTTCCTTTTCAATTGATGAATGGCCATACAATATAGCTTCTCCTATGAACTGGACTCTGAGCCAGCTCTGCGGGAGCCAAATAGCCATCACCTGGTCCCGGCCCACCCGTAGTTCCATCTTGAAGGGAAAAAAACACACAAAACAATACAAAGCACTTTGGTCGACTGTTGAGTGTGGACCTGGATTTTTCCACCGTGGTCAGAGAGCTGCCTACATTAGACCTGCCAAAGGTGTTTAATACAAACGCAGATGCTGGGCCCCAGCCTTTGCCTTCTGAAACAGCGTCTCTGGGAGCTGGCGCCCGGGGAACTCTGCTTTGAACCTACTCCCCTGCTGACTCCTGCACGTACTGACCTTCAGACCCCTGTGAGACTCAGACCAAGAGTGCTAGTCCTGGTGACACTGATGGAGCGCTTCACTAGCTCTGGGCGTTTTGCGCGACATTGCATTAGTTCATCTTTTCTTTTCAACAACTCCATCAAGTGATATTCTCTATTTCACAGAGGAGAAATTGGAGTTAGAGGAATGTTCCATAACTTGCCCAAGGCCACAGCTTCTAAGGGTGTGAAGCCCTGGCTCATCCCTGGGGTCTGGTTCCAGAGCCCACCTTCTTCCCTAACAGGCTGCTGGGTTCTGTGAGCCTAGATAGCCAGCACGGACTCTATCCCTGCCAGGAGGCCTCCAACCACCTGGGCATACGAGACTACCATCATCTCCTGAAACTGAGATGATACACGTGGGAAACCTCATCGAATGAGCTTTGTTAACGTGCTCTCCTCTTTTTTGAAGGTAACAGGGGAAGAGGAGAACTTGCATTGGCCGGCATCGTTTGCTGCTTTTATCTGCTAGGTGTGTGACCCTTGGACCAGAGATTTCATCCCACATAGTAACAACCTGCTTACCTGTGAATGGGGGCCTGGGTGGGGTCCACCTCCAGGATCCCTTCCAAACCCACGTGTAGTCGAGTCCTAGAGGATTTGATGACTGCCTGATGGCTAGGACCATTTGCCTTTTCATTGATTACTTCAGTCATTCAATTCATTAAGCAATAGCTACTCTGTGCCTACTATTTGCACTCAAGTCTCAAAGAAGTACCTGTTTAAAGAACCCACTTAATAACTTAAAAGCTGATTTTACCAATTTCATTTCACAGCAAGACATCCCAAAGGATTATGGCATTAATGTGGGCTTTCCACGAAGCTGCAGCCTCTCCTTGTTTGAAGGGAAACCTAGAAGCTTATCACCCCAGCACTTTTTAATTCAAATAGGCTGACATTCCATGGCTTTCTGCCCTGGGGCGAATCCTTCCACCTTCAGACGTTCTTTGATCGTCAGGCCCTGGCTGCTTTCATTTCACAGTTGAAGTAACAAGGGTTAAAACAGATGACAACCTGTTTCTAGGGAGCTGGGTCTTTGGCCCCAGACTAACACCGTGGTGAGACAGGAGGCCACATCACAAGGTCACGGGTAGCTTTGGAGACAGAAGAACCACAGGGCTCTTCTCCAGGCCAGCACTTTCTCAGCAGCTTTCAGTCCACAAAGCGCGGAAACCCAGTAGTTACACACGGTACCTTGGGCTGGGTGGGGGAAGCGCCCCCTCACTCCTCCAAGCAGCTCTGGAGGAATTTCCTCCAAACTGCTGGGAACGCTGAAGCTCCAACACGGCCAATTTACAGGTAGGAAAACTAAAGGTGAGGGGGGCAGTCCTTTGAAAACACAACCAAACCGAAAGTAGCCCTGCATTCCACAGGGCAGCAGCCCTTGTACCCAAGAGCCTGGACTTGTTTGGCCCCAGCCTGGGTCTCTGCCCGGTAGTCCTGTCCCTTCCTTGTTTCCTTCCTCCCCCTCCCCCGGGGCAGCTCCCCCCTCTTCCTGAGCTGCTCTCCTCTCTCCCTGAATTACTGAAGCCAGTGGCCCAAGCTTCACCCTGGCCCCTGCCAGCTGGAGAGCGGGGGAGCGGGCATGTGTTCCCGGCAGTGCAGAGAAGGATGGCTTTGAGTCCCCCCCAGCAGAACAGGAGCCAGCCGAGCCCAGACGTGAGCCCCTGTTCCCGCTCCGTGCCTCCGGCCGCCACCAAGATCAGCCTTGTCCTGGCGGCTTCCTGCCAGGCTGGCGAGGTCCTCTGGGGAGTGCTGGGCGAGCTCTCGGCTTCCACACTGGGGGCCGCAGTTCTTGGCACGGGAGACGTTTTGCAGCACAGAATGCTCAATGCAGACACCTCCGCAGCGATGGGGAGTTGGGAGGGGGGTGATGGGCGGGGAGGGGAGCCCGCGAGGACAGACCTTTTGCCCTCTCAGAAGTCAGCCTGACCCCTGCACTCTGTCCCCTCTGTGGCTGCACAGGCCCTCAGGGCGACTTTCACGTCTCCCGCGTTATTCCTTGCACTTGGGGGGAAAGGGGGATGCAGGGACTATATCTGGATTTTGTTGATATCAGGCAGAAGGAAGCGAAGACACCCTTTTCTGACTCATGACATGTGAGAACATTCTCTTGACAGAACCAGTCCCAGTAATAGTAACAGCTCCCGGGCCCCGGCAGCCCCAGCCCATCACCTTCAGCACCCTGCCAAGCTCAGCAGGGTCCCCACGGCGCGGGGGCGGGGGGGGGTGGGGAGCAGGAGGCAGGGGCTGCCCGGGGTGGGGGGGTAACAGGCAGGCATGGAGAGACAGAGATAGAGACGCTCAGAGACAAGGGCACAAGACGGAGAGAGGGACGCGGAGGCCGAGACAGACGCTGGACCGGTGGTGCAGAGATGCAGGAAAGCAAGGAGGCAGAAGCCCGGCTGGAGGGGAAGGCAGGAGGAGGTGGACCCCAGAAGAACTTTCCCTGCCTCCCTACCACCCCCACGCGCCCGCGGGCTGTGCTCGAGGGCTGAGGACCATTCTCCCCGCCCGGAAGCCCAAGGGGTCCAGGCCACCACCCTCAAACCCTTCTGGGCGTCCTGAGCCGGCACAGGTTTCCAGGACCCAGGACGTCTCGATCCACAGCCCTGGGAAGTTGCCTTCTCTCGGATATCGAGATTCAGGGGCTCCTGGTGGTGCTTTTCATTTCAAAACAATACTTTCTGAAGAATAATGTTGTTTTTCCTTTTATAAATAAACTTTTTTTTTTGCCACCCCCGCTACCTCATTACCAAAACGCAATGCAAGCTCATCATAGAGAACTTGGAAAATATGAAAAGATACAAGGAAAAATAAGACATGATTTGTAATCACATTGCCTAATGATCACCACCACAAAGAACTCGATGGTTTTCCTTTCAGTCTTTCGTCTGTCCATGTAGCTGTGTAATTAGCAATAACATACCACAAGCAATCTGTTAAATATTACATGGCATCACCATTTTATTAGGGTATATATTCTAATATACGGATGTGGCATTCTTTATTGAGGTAGTCTACAGCTGAATATTTAGGTGACATCTAACTTTGTTACTTCCAATAACACTTTAATAAATATCTTTCTGCATATATCTTTGCCCAAGTTTCTGATGATTTCTTTAGGATTTATTTTAAAAAGGATACTTACTGTGTCACAGGCCATGGAATTTTTAAAGCTCTTTCTATATATACATATGTTTATATGCTGCCAAACTTCTTGCCCAAGAAGTTTGTACAATTTACACTTTTAGTGCAATTTAGAGCCGGATCCTGATCTAATGACAGTGCTTTGCAGTTTGTAAGGTAAGCTCATATAGGTGGAAGGCAAGTGTAATTATCTCCTTTTTTCGAAGGAGAACACTGAGGCTCAGAGAGGTTAAGTGACTGGGCTGAGATCATAAATTTAAGTGGTTCCCTCTACTGCTCTCTCCCTTATGGTCACATCAGCAGCACTGAAGTTTACATAGTTATTCACACTGAAATTGAAATTAGAAATAACTTAAAAATTCAGCTCTTCAGTTGCTTTAGCCATATTTCAGTTGGCCAAGTCATGATTCAAGACTATATGTGGCTCCCTTATTGGATAGAGCAGGTATAGAATATTTTCATCATTGCAGAAAGTTCCGTTGGGTGGTGTTGCTCAGGAAGGCTTACCACTGGGGTCCCCCACTTCTGGTAGGGATCCCTCCACTTCCCCCCCACTCCACCTCTCATCCATTGTGTACAATGAGGTTGACTCAAACCTCCTGAAAGCACAGATCAGAGCACATCGGTGGCCAGTCCAAAATCTTTCTCGATTCCCTCTTACTTGATACTTACTTCCCTCTTACTTAAGAATAAGCATAAATCTACAGCTACCTTTGCTGTTTACCTTTATCTGCTTCTCTGTACAATTATTACACAGCCTCAGTGTGTCTGCATTGAGGCACTGCAGGCACAGAGGTGGACTCTACCTTCCATGGGCCCACAGTTTGATGGTTTAAGATAACATACATTCCCTGGTCTCCTGTTCTGCTTCACTTTTCTTCATAGTCCCTATAACTCCAGCATTTCAACATAGTATGTATTTATTTATTTATTGTGTATGGCCTCTACCAGAATGGAAGCCTCACAAAAGCAGTGGGTTTCTCTATTTGGTTACTTCTGTACACAAAGAGCTTAGTATAGTACCTGGCCCTTGGTAGGTGTGAAACAAATACCTATGAATGACTTGTTAAATTTCAGCATATGGTATGTGAAATTCTTTCTGATGGGCTAAAAAATCGGAAACAAAGCAATGCTCAAACTGTGGAGTTTGTATCACAACCCTATAATGCTTAAAGTCTGGCCTATACCCTCTCATGGTACTCAAACACCAGCATGATACATTTCTGCAAATATCTGCCATTTCTTCCACTATGGGGATGTAGGAAAAGGAGTGCTACAAAATGGATTTTATGGCAACTGTTTGGCATCCAAAGTTGGCTTCCAGCTGGGACTACCTCCTATTTGTAGAGCTATATCAGACACTCAGTCCCAACAAGTTATACAACAGGGAGCTCAAAAAGGATATTCACTAGGATCTCTAAATCTGGGTAGAAAGAAATTAGGTCAGGAACTCTCTGTTCTTCTTTTGTAGAATTGATTTCTAGCATTTTTTTAAAATAAAAATTTACTGAAGTATATCATTCATACATGAACCTATGTAAACAATAACTGAACTTAGAAAGCAAATATGCATAACAACATACAGGGCTCTTATACACCACCCCACTCCCGACACCTTGCATTGCTGTGAATTGTTTGTTACAAACTATGAAAGAGCATTGTCAAAATATTATTACTAGAAGATGGTGGCAGAGTAAGGAGCTGAAAGAGTCAGCGCATCTTATAGAGCAGTTAGTAATCAGCCAGAGTCATCCAAATCACCTGTTGGGGATCCCAGGAGACCAGAAGAGCATCCTGCAACCTCCTGGGAAGAATGGAAGGAGGAGACTGCCTACCTGCAGAGAAGATTTGTAAGTAGAGCACTCCACACCACGGAGGATGGTGCCCATCCTCTGCAAGCAGTATTAAGCCACCTTGGGAGCTATTCCATGGCTGGAGTTGGAAGCTCCATTTCCCAAAAATGGGGGAGAAAGAGATGGCTGGGCACTAATTTCAGCTAGAGTAGTAAATTTGGCTGGCTAAAGTCCAGTGCTAATTATAGCTAAAGTTTGATACTATCCAAGTCAGAAAGATGTCAGTAGCCTCCATTTTAACTCTTCCCTTGGCATGACAGAAGCAGGGCTGATTGGAAATGGGGACAAGCTTCTTTCCACCCAGGTCAGATTGCTGCCCTAGGCTGGGCTCCAGACCCAGCTGTACTAGCCTCGCCAAGTACCTGCAGGGCAAGGCAGAAGGGACGGTGCTTCCTCAGCCTCTCTGGGGAACTGCAGGTGCTTTTACCCACACTAACCATATTGGTGGACATATCTATGGCTTCTTCCCTGTCCCTGTAAGGGCAAGAGGAGGGATTGTGTGCCCCTAGCCTCTCCAGGCAACTGCAGCCAGTTTTAGCCTGCACGAACTACACTGGTGGGCAAACCTGTGGACACATCTCTGCCCCCAGTAGGATAGGAGGGGGGTGATATTTCCTCAACTTCTCTGGGCAGTTGCTTTTGGGCCGCACAAACTAGGGAATTGAATTCTGTGGCTCCATTTCCACTCCTGAAAGACCAGGAGGAGGAACAATGATTCCTCACTCTCTCTGGGCAACTGCAGCTGCTTTGGGCCCACACAGCCTAGTTTGCTGCCCATACCTGTGGCTCTATCCCTGCCCTAGGCAGGGGAGGAAGGGGCAAGGAGCTTTATCAAGCTCTCTGGGCAACAGACTGTGTTGGCCTGCAGGACTGGGATTATTATACATGGCTGCAGCTCTGTCCCTACCCCTGGCAGGGAAGTAAGGTAGGCGAAGCTTCATCATTCCTGGGGCAATGCGCATAGCTTCAGCCTCCACAACTTACAGTATGAACCACATCTTCTGCTCTTACTCTGCAACCAGCAAGGGAGAAAGGGTGAGAAACATGAAAAAGAGCTGAAAAATTTAGATTGGTTAAACACAAGCCACTATAAAGTTCCAAATTATGTTGAACCAAGTATCAAAGAGGGGCTGTACACAAAGCCAATCAAATAAAAGCCCTAGACCAAAGATAGAAAAGAGACCAAGAATGAATATATCTAGTAAATAAGATGTTAAGACACCAACAAAAAATTACAATCCATACCAAGGAACAGGAAGATATGGTCCAGTCAAAGGAACAAACTAAGCCCCCAGATGACATAAATGAGTTGAGACAACTAATCATTGATGTTCAAACAAATTTCCTTAATAAAGTCAATGAGATGTTAAAAGAGATTAAAGATTTTAAGAAGACACCGAGTGAGCACAAAGAAGAATTTGAAGGCACACATAGAAAAATAGCAGATCTTATGGGAATGAAACTCACAATAGATGAAATTAAAAATACACTGGAGACATATAACAGCAAATTTGAAGAAGCAGAAGAAAGGATTGGTGATCTTGAAGAAAGGGCCTCTGAAAGTGAACAGGCAAAAGAACATACAAAGAAAAGAATGGAAAAAAATTGAACAGTGTATCAAGGAACTAAATGACAGCAAGAGACATGCAAACATAGGTGTCTTGGGTGTCCCAGAAGAAGAGAAGGGAAAAGGGCAGAAAGAAATTTTGATGAAATAATGGTAGAACATTTCCCAGCCCTATTGAAGGACATAGATATACATGTCCAAGAAGCACAATACACTCCCACACAAATAAATCCAAATAGACCTATGAGACACATACTAATCAGAATGTCAAGTGCCAAAGATAAAGAAAGAATCCTGATAACAGCAAGAGAAAAATGATTCATTGCATACAAGGGTGACTCAATAAGATTACGTGCTGATTTCTCATCAGAAACCATGGAGACAAAACAGTAGAGATATTAAATATAAGATACTGCTAGGGGAAAACTACCAACCAAGAATCTTATATCTGTCAAGATTGCCTTTCAAAAATAAGGGTGAGTTTAGAATACTCATGGGTAAACAGAAACTGAGAGAGCTTGCAACCAAGTAACCAGCTTTGCAGGAAAAACTAATGGAAGTGCTACAACCTGAAAAGAAAAGATAGATGAGAGAGACTTGGAAGAGATATAGAAATGAAAATTATATCGGGTAAGTGGCTAAACATGTAAAAACAGTGGTGAAAACAAGATGTAACAGCTAAAATGCAAAGATGAAGGTAAAGTAAACTCTCTTTACAGTAATAACATTGAATGTTAATGGATCAAACTCCCCATTCAAAAGACACAGATGGCAGAATGGATAAGAAAATATAAGCCATCTATATGCTGTCTACAAGAGTTTTACCTTAGACCCAAGGGTACAAACAAACTGAAAGTGAAAAGCTGTAAAAAGTTATTCCACACCAGTAGTAACCAAAAAGAAGCTGGGGTAGCTATTCTTTTATCAGATGAAATATGCTTTAAAAGCAAAGTTTTTGTTAGAGACAAGGAAGGTCATTAAATACTAATAAAAGGGGCAAATTACCAGGAGGAAGTAGCAATCATAAATATATATATGCACCTAAACAGAATGCCCCAAGTTGTATGAGGCAAACACTGGCAAAACTGTAGGGAAAAATAGATGTCTCTACAATAATAGTTGGAAACTTCAATACACCACTCTCATCATTGGATAAAACATCTGGGCAGAAGATCAATAAAGAAATAGAGAGCTTGAGTAATATGATAAATGAATTAAACCTAATAGTCATATAAACATTGCACACCAAACTAGCAGGATACACATTCATCTCAAATGCTCAGAAATCCTTCTCCAAGACAAAATATATGTTGGGCCTGTAGAAGTTTGATATAGTTATGAAATCTAGAAATAGATTTTGGATTATGTTTGTAATCTGGTCTGGACCTGGGCATAATTAAGTTATGATTAGGGCTTGATTGGGCCATGTCATTAGTCCCCTTGGTGGGTGGGGACTCACAGATAAAAGGCATGGCAAAGGACGGAGTTGAGGGTTCTTAATGTTGGATTTTAATGCTGAAGTCTTAAGCTGGAGTCCCAGGGAAAGAGACAGTCATTTGCCTGATAATCTACAGCTGACCTTGTGGAGAAAACAGAGGAGCTAAGCCCAGAAGAACCCATGAAGCCTGAGCCCTCGCAGACATTGGCAACCATCTTGCTCCAACAAGTGAAAATAGACTTTGGTGAGGAAAGTAACTTACGCTTTATGGCCTGGCTCTGTAAGCTCCTACTCCAAATAAATACCCTGTATAAAAACCAACCAATTTCTGATATTTTGCATCAGCACTGCTTTGGCTGACTAATACAGGCCACAAAGCAGAACTTAATAAATTTTAAAAGATTAAAATTATATAAAGCACTTTCACTGATAATAATGGAATAAAGCTAGAAATTAACAACAGGCAGAAAAAGGGAAAATTCACAAATACATGGAGATTTAACAATACACTATTAAATAATCAGTGGGTCAAAGAAGAAATTGCAAGAGAAATCAATATCTCAAGAGGAATGAAAATGAGAACACAAAATATCAAAATCTATGGGATGCAATGAAAGCAGTGCTGAAAGGGAAATTTATAGTCCTCAGTGCTTACGTTAGAAAAGAAGAAAGAGCTAAAATAAAAAACCTAACTACGCAACTGGAGGAACTAGAAACACAAAAGCAAACTATGCCCAAAGCAAGTAGAAGAATGAAAGAACAAAGATCAGGGCAGAAATAAATAAAATTGAGAACAGAAAAACAATAGAGAGAATTAACAAACACAAAAGTCAGTTCTTCAAGAAAGTCAACAAAACTGACAAACGCATAGCTAGACTGACAAAGAAAAAAACAGAGAAGATGCAAATAAATAAAATAAAAAATGAAACTGGGGGCATCATGATTTACCCCACAGAAATGAAAGAGATTTTAAGAGGATACTATGAACAACTGTATGCCAACAAACTAGACAATGTAGACAAAATGGAAAAAATTTCTAGGAAGAGCAAACAACCTACACTGACCCTAGAAAAAATAGAAGACCTCAACAAACCAATCACAAGCAAAGATATTGAAATAGTCATCAAACAACTCCTGAAAATGAAAAGGCCAGGACCAGATGGCTTCACAGTTAAAATCTACCAAGCATTCAAAGAAGATTTAATACCAATCTTACTCAAATTCTTCCAAGAAATGTAACAGGAAGGAATGCTACCAAACTCATTCTAGGAAGCCAATATCATCCTAAAGCCAAAGCCAGATAAAGATATTATGAAAAAATTACAAACCCATTTCTCTAATGAATATGGACGCAAAAATCCTAAACAAAATACTAATCAAATCCAACAACATGTTAAAAGAATTATTCATAATGATCAAGGGGGTTTTATCCCAGGTATGCAAACATGCATCAACAGAAGAAAATCAATCAGTGTAATACACCACATTAATAAATTAAAGAAGAAAAATTGCATGGTCATCTCGATTGATGCAGAATAGACATTTGACAAAATCCAGAAAACTTTCTTGATAAAACACTCCAAAGATAGGACTTGAAGGAAACTTCTCAACATGATAAAAAGACATATATGAAATCCCACAGCTAACTTTGAACTCAATAGTGAAAAATGGAAAGCTTTCCTGTTGAGCTAGGGAACAAGACAAGGATGCCCACGGTCACCACTGTTCAATATAGTGCTATATATTCTAGCTAGAGCAATCAGGCAAGAAAAAGAAATAAAAGCATCCAAATTGGAAGGGGAGAAGTAGAACTTTTGCTGTTCACAGATGATATGATCCTATACCTAGAAAATCCAAAAAAAATCTACAGCAAAGCTACTGGAGCTAATAAATGAATTCAACATAGCAGGACACAAAATTAATATACAAAAACCAGTAGTGCTTCTATACAGTAGTTAATAAGCAATCTGAGAAGGAATTCAGGAAAAAACTTCCTTTTATCATTGTGACAAAAAGAATCAAATATTTGGAAAAAACTTAAATAAGGATGTAAAGCACTCATTTTCAGAAAAGTATAATACATTGCTGAAAGAAATCAAAGAAGACATAAATAAATGGAAGAACATTCTGTGTTCACAAATGGGAAGGCTAAATATCATCAAGATGTCAATTCTGAATGAATTGACATACATCTTCAAGGCAGCCCTGATAAAAAAAATTGGAAGACCCAATCATCAAATATATTCAGGAGGGTAAAGGTCCTTTAATAGCCAGAAATTTCTTAAAAGGAAAGAATGAAGTTGAAGGACTCTCACTTCTGGACTTTAAATCATGTTACCTAACTACAGTGGTAAAATCACATGGTACTGGCATAAAGATAGACATATAGAACAATGGAACTGAACTGATTGTTCAGAAACAGACCCTCACATGGATGGTCAAGTGATTTTTGACAAGGCTGGGTAAGAACTGTCAATTCAACAAATGGTGCTGGGAGAACTGGACATCCATATCAAAAAAAAAAAAAAAAAAAAAGATCCCCTACCTCACACCTCATACAAAAATAAAAAATTAACTCAAAATGTATCAAAGGCCTAAATATAATGGCAAGAACCATAAAACTCCTAGAAGAAAATGTAGAGACATATCTTCAAGATCTGGTGGTAGGTAGGTGTTTCTTAAACCTTACTCTGAGAAAGCACAAGTAACTCAAGAGAAAATGGATAAATGGGACCTCCTCAACCTTAAACAATTTTATGCCTCAAAGGACTTTGACAAAAAGGTGAAAAGGTAACCACTCAATGGGAGAAAATATTTGGAAACCACATATATGATAAGAGTTTGATTTCCATGCTACATAATGAGATCATACTACTCAACAATAAAAGAGCAAGCAATCCAATTTAAAAATGGGCAAAAGACTTAAGTAGGCATTTCTCCCAAAAAGAAATACAAATGGCAAAAAAAAAAAAGCCACATGAAAAAATGTTCAATATTACTAGTTATTAGGAAAATACAAATCAAAACATCAGTGAGATATCATCTCATACCTCATAGAATGGCCATTATTTTAAAAACAGAAAACTATAAGGGCTGGAGATGTGAAGAATTAGGAACACTTCTTCACTGTTGTTGGAAGTGTAGAATGGTGCAGCCTGTGTGGAAGAAGTTTGGGGGTTCCTTGGGAAGCTAAATCTAGAACTGCTGTATGATTTGGCAATCCCTCTGCTAGGAATATATCGAGAAGAACTGAAAACAGTGATGCAAACTGACATTTTCACATCGATGTTCATAGTGGCATTATTCACAATAGCCACAAGATGGAAACAATCCAAGTGTCCATTAATCAATGAATGGATAAACAAATTGTGGTATTACATACCAAAGAACACTATGCTGCTATAAGGAGAAATGAAATTGGGACACATAAATAATATGGATGAATCTTGAGGACATTATACTCAGTGAACTAAGCAAAGGGACAAATACTGTATAGTTTCACTAATATGAACTAAAGATGAAGAATAAACATATGGAGTTAAAACCTAGACTATAAGTTACCAGGAGATAGGATGAGGACTGAGTTGGGGTACTGATGCTTTTGTATGCACAATTTTCAATTATCTTGACTGTAAAAGTGTGGAAATGGGTGAAGCTGGTGGTAACACATTATAATGTGTAGAGCTAACATGGCTGGTTTATAAATGGGATTGTCTCTAAAAGAGATAGTCTAGGGATGCAAATGGCAATTGAAAGAAAGCTAGAGAATAAACTAGGGACTTAATAACACAGTGAACTCAGAGGTCGATGAGGATTGTTGTTAGTACAAATACAAGAATGTTCTTCTATGAGCTAGAACAAATCTTTGTCACTATAAAGGAAGTAAGAATACAGTGATGCATGGGCAAAATACAATTAATGTAACTTATGGAGTATAGCTAAGAGCAATATCTGCATCACTGTCAAAGAAGGTACTAGATCAATGCTAAGGGTCAATAATGGGAGTGTGAGGAATTTTTCTTTTGGACTAAGGAAAATTTCCAAAGGGTTACTGGGACGATGATTGCAGAAGTCTGTGATGAAAGTGAGAGCCACTAGTGTACACTTTAGATAGAATGTACAAGGCATGAGACTGTATAATACAGTGAACCATGTGGTAAAGATGGACTGTGGTTAACTGTACAAATATGAGTGTTCTCTCATGAACTATAACAAATGTACAATACTATTACATTGTGTTACCAATAGGGGGTGTATGGAAAAATATACCAAGTGTGCGCTGTGGACCATAGTTAGTGGTAATAGTTGATCGTGCTCTTTTGTAATCTGTAACAAATGTTTCACAACAATGTAAGGTGTTGGTGGAGGGGTCATGTATGGGAATTCTTCACATTATGCATGATTGTTTTATAAGCTCACAGCTTCTCTAAAAAAATAATGAAAAAAAAAAAGACTAACTATAGCCCATATCTTACATTGGTATATTTTCCCCCATTCCCCCAATTTATTAAAATCTGAGATTTTTAAAATAGCAGCAAGCAGTCAGTTTGAATAGTTAGAATTATTTTCTATATCTCTTCATTTCAGGCAAAATGGCAGCAGTGAGGCAAGGAATTATGCAAGGAACAGTACTGATAAAAATACTGACAAGATTTCAGAACCCTCAAATCTTCCATAGAGCTTCCCCCCACATTTTCCCTCTTCTCCTTCAACTTTATCTTTACTTACATTTTTCGCATCATAGAGAAAAAAATTTCACCTTCTGTTGATTTTTTTAAATGCAATTGGAGTTATCTTTTAGTAGCAAGTTTTAGTCCATTTATCTTTAGTGTAGCAACATTTTCACCTAATTTTATTCCTTTCATTTGACTTTAAGACTACTACTTGTTTTATTTTGTTTTCCCTTATTTTTTGCAGTCTTGTTATTCTTCATTCTTCTCTCCCCTTGGCATTTGTAATGTTTACTCTGTTTTCACTTTCTTGAATGGTTTCCTTCTGGTTCCTCACACTCACAAGTATACACATTTTCTCTATTATGTAAAAGCAAAATGCAAGATATTTCCCCTTGCTGCTTTGTACCTTACTCCAATATTGTATGACATTTAAAATACTTTTAATTTCCCATACTTCCTTCCTACACATGATACTTTTAGAAACTTTATACTTATAATTTCTCTCCTCCTGCCCCCAAAAGTCCTAGTTTTTCTCAAGATAGTTTTATGGTTATTTCCAGGTTCTTATTAGGTTTTCTTAAAATAGTATACTATTTCTATTTCAAGATCTTTATTTAGCACTTTTCACTATATATTCCAAAAAATTCTATAATTATCCATTTAAATTTTACTATATTAATTCTCCACTGCTGTTCTTCTCTTTTTTGCAGTCTCCTACAGTCTCTGTTTTGATTCACTTAAAAAAAATTAGAATCCTTCCTTTATCATTGTTCTTAAATGATGTGGTGGTTTTCAAATATGTCCAAAAAATCATTGATATTCTCTCCTTTAAGAGATGGAAGTTAACTTGCTTTCCCTTAAAAAGCAAGGGACTTGCTTCTAATAAACAGACTATGAAAAATGTCTCTGATCTCAGCCTACCTTGACATAGATTATTTGGGCAGGTTGGCCTGTCGCACCATGCCACGAGTACCTTGAAGGCAGTGATTATATTTTGCTCTCCTATATACTCCCAGTGTCTAACCAGTGCCTGGGACAGCACAAGTGCTTATTTGAGACTTAAGTAGAGCTCATCTTTTTTCCCCTGGTAGCTTTCATCGAGAAGGTGATGGTGTGCCCAGGGTCTTAAAGACATCTGCACTTGGAAAGACTGAAAATCAGGATTAGTTTGCTCCCAAATATCCCTACTGTCCTGCCTGGATTCTCCTGCAATAAAAGTATGTGCTTCAAGGCTGAAGGTATACATTGTCTTCCATGGGGCTGGAGAAGAAGGGTAGGGTCTTGGTTTTGTGCAATTCATATTGGTTCTATCCCACCTCTAGGAGTCTATCCTGGAGATTGGTGTAGTAAACTAAAAACCACTGGCTTGAACCAGGCCTCCCAATGAAGATTTTACTCTACTGTAAATAGTGTGCATCAGTATGTCTCAGTTTGTCGAGCTGCTGTGACAAATATCACACAATGGGTTAGATTACCACAGGAATTCATTGGCTCATGGTTTGGAAGGCTAGAAGTCCAAAATCAAGGTATTGGCAGGGCTTACTTTCTCCCCCAAATCTGTAGTGTTCTGGTGATGTCTTGCCACAATCCTTGGCTTGAATCTCTGCCTCCCATCACATGGCTATCTCTCTCTCCTTGGATCTGCTCATGTGGTTTGGTCTGACTTCTAGCTTCCAGTTTCTTCTCTTTATAGGGCCTCTGTACTATGGATGAAGGCCCACCTTCATTCAGTTGGCCACACCTTAACTAAAATAACCTCTTCAAAAGGGGATCATTACAAGTAAGTTCACATTCACAGTATATGGATTAAGATTAAGAACACGTCTTTTGTTGGGGTACATAACTCAACCACACCTGTTTCTCCAAGATATTCCGGAGAGCATTATTCCCATTAGCTACTCTGTGACAAGAGGACACTATGGTCAAATATGTTTAGAAAACCTGTTAAGTGACGTCATAGAGCACATTTAGACAGTAAATAAAGACAAAAGCAGAAAATTGATAACAAAATCAGTTTAAACTTATTGAACCCAAATTTCTCACAAATAATTGATCACAAAATCCACCCACCTTTTTAGCATATACTGCCTATCAGCAACCTGTGGGAGTATTGCAGTAGACAATATTTTGGGGAAGGCTGGAATGTAGGAGCCCCAACGGAATTTTGGGCTAGTAAGGTTCTTGGTTGGTCTGCCTTTAACTTTGGGGTAGTTGTTCTCAGTGTGGTCCCCAGTCCAGCAGCATCCAGCATCAGCACCACCTGTGAACACCTTAGCAGCAAATTCCCACCCCAGCCCTGCAGAATGAGAAACGCTGGGGTGGGGGCCAGCATACGGCAATTTAGCATGCCTCCAGGTAATTCTGATGCACCTTTCTATTTGAGAACCACTTACCTAAGGGTTAAGAAACAAACTCAAGCCACGTTGTCTGGGTTTAAATTCTACCTCCGCTACTTAGTGCCTTTGGGACCTGGACTCTCATGGTGAAATCGTAGACACTTCATTTGGTGATAGGATTAAATGAATGAAAGTATGTAAAGCACTTGGATCAGTAATTGCAACATGTTAATTGCCTTTAAGTGTTTCCTATTATTGTCATTATTAAGTAGTTCCTCTGGATTTCCACTTAGAGGAAAAAGTGGGGTGATGTATTGAGACCTACCTTGTAACTGCGAGTTGGTATCATAAAATTCTAACATCTCTTCACTGACCTTTCTGAACCCAAAACACTCCCATGTGAAAAGATCTACTGCATTGTGACATTCCAGGAACCAACTTTTTCTGATTGTTCCCGGTGATTAATTATGAACTACTGGTCTTGTGAAACTAGGAAGCAGAAGAACTTCTAGCTGGATTTTATGCACTGGCTTCAGGTAGTGAAATCCCAGGTTCAGCTGCAGCAAATACTCTTCGGCTGCACAGAAATAATCTCAGCATTCACAGAGATAATCTCATCAACATTGTTGTCAGGACAGCTCTGATGACATCACAGCCTCAGCAAGTTGACAAAGGCAGTTCCCAGTGGCAGAAATAGGATTTGAACCCAAGTCTCCAGACTCCCTGCCTAGTGTTATAGAGCACATCACTGTCGTATGTTGCACTGGATGAGCATCACCTCCAACCAGCTCAATTTACAGTGGGAGGAGAGAGTGGTCTGCTTAGGGTTGTACAACTTTGGAGTGGCTGAGCCAAGGCTGGGACTTGGGTCTCCCCCTCCAAATTCACTGCTCTTTACTTCAAGATGTGGCTGAGGCTGTACGCTGACTCTTTCGGGTGTTAGATGTATGCGTGTTAGATTTTTGAGGGTCTTCTCCAAGCATCATACCATGCGCTAGGACAACCGGCTGCCTCTGATGGAATGGGCTTGATGGGGCTGTCAGCAGCGCTGCCCTACCCCGTGCGTCCCGGTGTAGGGCGCGCTTGGCTGGCAAGCTGCGGGAAGCCCTGGGAGAGCCAAACAAAAGGTAACTAGAAAGCGCCCCAGGGGACCCATTAGATTTGAGTCTCTCCAGCCTTCCTTGGAGGAATCATTGCTTGGGAGTGTCTGATCAGCAGCAGGTACCACCACAGGCAGCTGCTGGCATATTAATATTCCAGATAAATGGCTTTTGGCTCTGCTGAAAAATCCTTGTTGGGAGCAGTTTTCTCTTTGAAAGTCCTAAGAGGAGGCAGCTTGCAGAAAACGGCGAGGGAAAAAGGCAGCTTTGCCAAATGATTTCACTTGTAGCCCTCCGCCCAATCCATCTCTGTTCATCTTGTTTTTCTGTCTCTCCAGATTCAGGGTGGTCTCAGGAGAAAGGAGGGAGGGAGCACAGCTGCATGCACCCTTGGGGAAGGAGATTGTCAATATCAGCTGGGAGGCTAACGCTGCAGTGCTTGCCCAGGCCGCAGGCACAGCTTTGGCGCCTCGTGTCCCGCTCTGAGGTTCGAATCCTAGCACTGCCACTTCCCAGCTGTGTGACCTCGGGCAGATCCTTGCTGGGCCTCAGTTTTCTCAGCTCTAAAATGGAGAGGATCATCCCTATTGCACAAGGAGGTTGTGAGGATTAAAGGCAGCCTTATAGAAAGAGCTTAGCCCAGTGCCTTCTGGGTGGTTGAAGGTGCATGGCTTTATTGCAAAGGTGGAGGCTCAGAGCAAATGGAGCTGCCCAAGGGGCCTGGGCAGGGCTAGTGCCCTTACAGTTCATCCCCAGTGCTGCTGGTCGCCGGCTGGCGAGGTTCCTCCTTGTGCAGGGGTCATGGAAGGGGTGTCCAGTTTTCTCAAGCTTCGGAAAACTCTAGTCTAAAGACCTTCAAACCCTAATTTTAGGGTTTGGGGAAATTGAAGCTCAGAGAGAGAATCAACTTGCTAAGTTCACAATTAGCTGCTGGGGTGGAAGAGAACCTGGCTTCTCCTCCACCTTCCTGAGCACAGAACTTGCGTTCTCAGCAGCCCCAGGGCTGCAGGCCGCGCCCTCTCAGCAAACTCCGCACTTGAGAAAGGTGCATGTTTGGCTGTCCCCAGTGGGCCAGGCTGGCCGAGGGGGCACGCGGTGATGTTGCCAGGCCTGGGCAGCCGTGGGGCGACCTGGGGCACTGTCCAGAATCAGGTGTCTGGCCCCGGCCGGGGAGGGGCGTGGTGGGTGGGTCTGGGCAGGGCTGCGGCATGGGAGGGTCTGCAGTGTACCCCACAGTGACTGGCGGGGGCCCTTGCCCCCACCCCCGAGAGAGGCCTTGGTGACTGACCCCCTGGGGACCATGAGCAAGGGGCTTGTCCAAGTCTCAGTTTCCTCCTCTGTGCTACGGAGGTCAAACTCCCCTCCTTCCAGGACTTGGTGACCCCGCCTCACTGCCTGGGCCGCCAGCGAGGCATGGGTGCCTCTGAGCGCAGGCAAAACGAACGCAACCCGCAAGAAGTAAGCGGGGGAGCTGCTGACCGCGAGCCGAGCGCCGCGCTGGGCATGCCGCGTTGTCAGTCATCTCCTCTTGGCTGGCTGGAGCTGCAGTCCAGCCCAGGCTGCTAGGACCTGAGGGCTCGCTCCCACCCCCTGCTGTGCAGGGCAGGGCTGCCCGGCGCCCGGTCCCGGAGGGGCTGAGGGCTTAGAGCAAGGCCAGGTTTGAAGTGGCCAGCAGAGCGCCGTGCTCCCCACCCCGGCTGCCCCACAGGAGGGGAGGACCTCGGGGGAACGCGGTGTGGGGAACACGACAGCCCTGTGCGACAGCGAGGATGACGACGATGAAGGCCACCAGCCAGCAGGGCGATTCCGGGGGGCAGGCCAGCCATGCCGGGAGGGAGGTGCACGAGGCACAGGCCGTGCCTCCTCAAATTGATGGAAGGAGCCCCAAAAGGATCACCATGAGGTCAGGCAAGGGCATCTGCTGCCCCGTAAGTGGGTCTTTGCAGTTTAGTCCATGAGCTCCTGCTCCCACGGAGTCCGGTTAGATCGCGCGCCTTGGGCCGTTGGTCACAGCATCCTCGCGACGCGTCACATCTTTTAGGGCAGGGGTCCTTACCCTTTCTTGCTCCACGGGCCCCTTTGCCAGTCAGGTGAAACCCACGGCCCCCTTCCTAAGTCTACATCGGGCTGTACATTACGTAATGAATAGATCACACCTGCAACCACACGTCCCCACAAGAATAAGGATTTTTGAATTTCAGCTCAAGCGCACGGTCCCCTTGCTGAGAACCCCGGGTTCAGAGCATCCTGGGAAGTGCACAGAAGCACCCACTTGCAGATCGTGTGGCAGGGAACCTATCTCCCTGGTCGGCCCGCCCATCGCCCTGGGGCTCTGGCCTTGTTAGAAAGTTGTGCCTTGTGTCGAGCTGCGATCTCTGCCTCCTGGGGATGCGTCCACAACCCCTGCCCTGCCGTCCTGCCGAGATCTGAGAGTTGAAGGGTTTCTCTCTCTGGGTCCTTGGGAGACAAGAGGTGACAGACGAGAGATGACAGCACCTTCATAACATTCCTAGGGAGCACCAGGCAAAGCGCTTCTTACCCCCTTCCACAAAAATGTCCCCCCTCTTGGCAAAAGACCAGTCTGATGCTATTTTCAGTAAAACCCCCATTTCACTAATGCAAACAACGAAGCACAGAGAGGGTGGGTGACCCGTCAAAGGTCACACAGCCGATAAGTTACAGAAGCTGAATTGAGATTCAGGTCTTCATTCCCCAAATTTGAGGCTCTTTGGTGCATCCCGTGAGGGTCTCGGGTCTGGCTGCAGGGGGTTTCTGGGATGACCCATGCTTTGGGGGAAGGGGGCCCCATCACCCCTTTTCCTGCCTGCCCTCTGCTCCTGTCCTCTGTGACCTTTGGAGGAGAAGAACTTTATTCTTCACAATAAGGTCAGACGGTCCAGGCTGCTGGCTGTCCTCCGGCAATTTTGGGGGCAGCTTCAAGCAGAAATATCTGGAAGCTGGTGGATTTCATGAGCGAATGACTTCAGGGAAGCACCTGTCAAAATTTCCTCTGCTGGAGACTGCAGTAGACAGAGCCCCAGCCCCGCACAGCCCTCCCGGGACCCCGTCTCCTCCGGCTCTAGCCTAGCTTTGGAAATCCACACCCTTGTCTAAACACTGAGCAGGCCCAAGCAGGGGTCCCATGTGTTAGATTATGTTATTGTTTGAAAGAGTTGCAGGTCTTTTCCATGGAAGATGATTCCTTTTCGTCCCACTAGGCCTGGCCACTCGATTTCCTTCAGCCAAGGAAATGTGAGCAGAAGTGCAGCTTGCCTCTTCTGAACCCCAGCTAGAGCCATGGAGTTCTGCTCTGTTTTCCTCCAACCTGAGACCAGCAAAGCCCCACACAGAGGCTGCTCTGTCAGACTGGTCCTGGAACGAAGACGGCTGAGAACACTGCTACAGCTGATCTGAGGTTTATATAACGTGAGTGAGAAATAAGCCTCCATTGCTGTATGCCACTGAGATTTGGGCATTCGTTACTGCGGTATAACTTAGATTCTGCTGACTGATGCACTAGCTGTGGCAGGAGGCTGTGTGCATGTAGCCAAGACAGACAAGTCCTTAGGTCCTTCCAGATCAAACCTCCCATGACATAAGGGAAGAGAGAGGAGGTGTCTGTAGGTCAACCCAGAGACAGGCAAGCTTTGCTTTCCTGGCTTCCCCCAACAGCCTTCACTGATTTAAAATGGAGTTATTGTTTGCCTCTACTTTCCCACCCTCCCCCTGGCCATAAAGCTTGCGTGGGGCCTCTGTTAGGATGGGGTTAGGCCCAATTTTCACTCAGACATTGAGAAAATTGTTTGTGCTCTTTAAATAAGAAAGGAAGCAGCTCTGGAATTGATTCCCAAGTAATGTAAACACTCTTTTTTTCCAGACTCTTCAGAGCTGGCTCAAGGAGTATCTACAAATTGACTCATGTACTGAATTTCCAGCTCATCCCAACAGAGAAGAGACATAGGGGGCTCCAGTCCCACCTCTTCCCTACATCCATCTCTTCTAGGAAAAAACACTAGGCAGAGAACTGTCTCTGGACCACAACACCTTCCAAATCACCCCAGACCACAGAGTTGGGGGGGCTATTGAGGCAGTCCCTTCCCTCTGAATAGTTGAGGAAAACTCATGCTCAGAAGAGGCACACACGAGAATACGCTGGAAATATTGCAGCACCATATGTTTTTCAAAGCATGTTCCTATCTCTTACTGTAACTAATTCTCTCACCTATGTAAGAGAAAACAAATTTCTTGGCTGGAGGTCAGGAGATTGGGGTCTGAGTCCTGATTCTACCAGCAACTGCAGAGAGACCTTGGGCGAGTTTTTTCATGTCTTGGGATCTCAGTTTTACTAAAGGAAAGCTCGTTTCTGTCATTCATTCACTCATTCAGTAACTTACGTAGCAGACACTGCATTTAAATGAACAAAGCTAATGGGAAGAAGGTGTGATAGATTGGAAAAATTACCATAAATTCTGTCTATCTTTGGATGCACACCTTTTGCCATATGACTGTAAAAATCTTCCCTTCCAGGGGTGGGGGGGGTGGTATCTGGGCTTTCTTTGGCCAGTGGGGCAGTAGTAAACGTGATAAAAGCAGAGCCTGGTAACCTGCTTGTGCATTGGGATTTGCCTTCTCTTTCTGTGCTTGGAATCCTTAGACAAGCCTGTGAATCAGCCCAGGCTAGTCTGCTGGTGGATGAGAGTCACATGGCCCGATTACCCCTCTCACCCCTAGCCCGGCCTACCAGCCACGCCTCGGGCTGCCAGCCCCAGCATGCGTGTGAGGCGTCCCTAGACCCTCCAGCCGTAGCCAACCCAGCAGCAGACCACAGGTGCACGAGAGAGCCCAGCAGAGATCAGCTGAACCAGCCCAGACTGGCAAAAACACCCAGGCGACACATAATCATGAGCTAAATAAAATGGTTGTTATTTCAAGTCATTACGTTTTGGGATGATTTGCTACACAGCAAAAGCTAACTGATACAGAAAGGAAGCTAGTCCCCGAGCATCTCTCTACAACAGGTACTATTAATACATAGAAGGCTCCTTATATAGATTTCCTTATGTTACTATCACCGCATGGAGTAGATCATATTCCCCCCATTTTAAAGTTGAGGAATCTGAAGCTCAGAGAAGTTAATCCTGTGGCCTCATCAGGGAAGTAGTGATGCCAGGAATAGAACCTAAAGCTAAGATGGATTTAACCTGTCAAGGAGGCACCTGCCAAGAGAAGAGTTTGTGCAGCAGGATCTGGGTAGAATTAAATCTATCCTCTAAAGCGCAGAATTCTTGGTCTGGAGGCTGCACAAATCACCCTGATGCATCAGTGCAAGAGCCCCAGATTGCTGTGTGCTGCAAGGGGAAGGAACATCCTGAGTCCAGAAATCTTTAAAGAAGATGGGGTCATGATGAAAGGTATGAGGAGAGAGGGGTCAAGACAGTGCTTTAAAACTGAAATGCCTCATAAGACCAGCTGATGGGAGCGGGCTTCTAAATGATCAATTCCAATCTCATTATGACCACAGCTGCCATTAACTCAGGAGCTAATTGCTATTAGCTTACAGAAACTCAAGAGGGCTTAGCTGCAAAAATTCCACGACACGGGGCCATCACACTGCTTAAGTGGCCACATTCCTGTTATTAATTCCATTTGACTATTAGCTTATTGCTGTTAAGTTATTATAATTTTGTATAAAGTCCTTGAATTGGATGCATGTCCTCCACGCGCATTTCATGGCAGGGAGCAGAGTGCGCCCAGAGGTTCAATATTTTAATTTTAATTTTTCTTTAAGGAATAGGCTTATTAAAAAGCTTCAGGAAGGTTCTTGATTTGGAAGTCAGCCCTGTAAGCTAAGGCCCTAACAAAAACCAGACTTCGAAGGTTCAGAGTTTTGGTGCAATTAAGGTCTTGGCAAGTATAGTGCAAGTACGAGGAACAAAAAAGCTTAGCACTGGAGGGACCCTTGGAGATTCTAGTTCATTCTTGTTTTACAGGTGGGGAAACAGAGGATTGGAGAGGGGGCAGGACTCAGGTAAGACAAAACACCACGTTAGCATTAGGCAGATGGCATGTCTGAAATAGCCAGGTCTCTGTCTTAGATAAATTTAAAAGTCTGCTGAAGATGCCAGCATTGCAAGATTACCCACACTGGACTATTAAAGCAGGGTCCCCATTCTTCCCTGCAAAAAATACCTACGTGCTAAGAAACGGGCCAAAATGCAATCATTTACTCCTTTTCGGTGGGGAGCCAGCTGGATGGAAAGCTGCATGACAGTGTGTGAAATTAGACATATTTAATGGGTAACGACAAGGTTCTCTCTGTCGACGTTCAGAAGCCTTCCTTAACGAGATCCAGTTGGTTTGTTCACAAACTAGGAGGGTGTGCAATTACCAAGTTCACCGTTTGTTTTTGTTTCGCTCTGTAGCTTTTTCCCAAGATGCCTCAGGGCACGCCTGGAACAGGGTCAGCACTTGGTGGTCCTGGGCGGTTCCTCGGTGCTCCCTCGAGCCCTCCACGGGCAGCCGATGGGAAGGGGCGTGGGGCCTGGGCTCTGACAGCAGTCCCCTCTCAGTGACCTTGGGGAGCGGCGGCCCCTCTGGAGTCTCCATTTTCTTGTCTGTGCAGCTGAAGAGGAGGAGGTAGAGTGTCTCCAGTCCTTCCCTCTGGCCTGTGCCTATTCTAAATCTCTTTTATGGGATTTTTGCTCTTAAGGCCATGGGGGAGGGAGGCGACAAGACAGAGCTGAGGAAATGGGCGGCTTGAGTGCAGGCTGTCCTCTGGGGTCAGGGTTTCTGAAAGGAGCCTCATTACAGCCAACCGAGCTCTTTGGAGTAAAGCTCTCTGCCGGGTTGCTTGTTGACCTTGAGAGGCAGGGTTGGCTGAGGGAGAGAAAGGGAAAGAAGAGAAAAGAGAGAGACAAGGAGAAAGAGGAGCCCGAGGAAGCGGGAGCCACAAACACAAAAGCAAAAGGAGAGGAAGGGGAGGCGATGGGGGTAGGGGAAGGGGAGCAGCGCGGTGGGGCGAGGGCAGCAGGCAGAACCAGGCGAGGGGAGACGCTTAAAGAAAGAAACAAGTTGGAGAATATCAGAAGGGAGGGGAAGAGAACAGCAAAGAATAAAAGGTAAGGAGGGACAAGGTGCAGACAGAGCCATAGAAATGTGCATGTCTGTCGGTGCATGTCTAGAGTACAAAACTAGGAGGGGTCCTCCCCTCAGCGCGGATGTGAGGGTGAAGAGGGAGAACGGATGTGAAAGCAGGCAGCGTTCTTGGGCGCGAACATACCTGAGCGAATTTGGAATATTGCCTGCTTGTGTATGTGTGTGTACCTGTGCCCTCGCAGGTGCACGGTACAGCCGATTTTCCTGCAGGCCTGTGAGACATGCCTCCGAATCTCCCGGCCACAGTCGACATTTCTTGGAACTTGTGATCATTCAGCTAGCTACCTGTTTCCACGCTCGGATTGTAGCTTCGTGGAATACCTGCGCATCCCTTCCCTCCTCCTGCCACCCCGGAGAGAGACAGTTGTGTCTCACGTAGAAAGGAAGCAGCTGCCACCCCACCCCGGGGCAGTCGTGGGAGGAGAGGCAGTCTCGTGCTGAGCCAGGTGTCCTGGTGTCCTGCCTCATGGCTAGTGCCTGGTGTGGACCTGTGGTTTCGGTGGCTTGGGGTTCCTGGTTCGCAGACGGCACAGAGGACTGGAGCTCTGGGAGGCTGGTGGGGGGGGGGGCAGTTTGTCTCAGTGGCGGCTCCGTGGCTGGTGCCCGCCCACCTTCCCCCACATCCTCCTCCCTCTCTTCCCGGCACACCTAACTCCTTGCCTTGCTGTGCACTCAGTAGGCTGTTTACTGGCTCAGTTCCTTTGCTCACTTGGGGTGCTCTGGATATAGACCCCCATATTTGAGATAGGCTCCCCTGTTTCCTTTTCTGTGCACACCTTGGCCACACGCACACACATACACATACCACTATGTTGCAATTACCCAGTCACGCTGTGCCCCCTACACCTGTGAGGTCCCCCAGGGTAGCAACCATATCGTACACGTCTTTGCCTCCTCTGTGTTTGTCCCATACTGCACGCTTGATAGTTCACTTTTACTCCACTAGTCAAGTGCTAGGTACTTAGCTACTAAAAAGGAAAGGGTCACTTGAAGGCAGGGAGGCAATGTGACATGGGGGTTCCCACCCCTCTGCTTAAGAGCTGTGCATCCTTGGGCAAGTATTTAGCCTCTCTGGGCCTCTGTGTCATCACCTAGGCAAAGGGGATAGGAAGGCACCTGTGAGAGGGCAGGCGGCTTGGCAGAGCTCATGCACAGGAGCCTGTGCGCAGTCAGCTTCTATTGTAATTGTAATTCCAGGCACACGGTGGGACACGCATTATTCCACCGACTTTTCCTGATGCTCTTGTGAAATAGGTGTCATGATCCTGTTTTGCCCCGGTGGGGAAACTGCGGAATGAGGCTGAGCCGTCTCCATCAGTGTCCTCCCCGCTGTCTCTCTCCGATCAGGTTGCCTGGGGCCACCTCGCTGCAGTGAGCTTGAAGGAGAGGGATGCCCTCCCTGGGGTCTGAGAGAGTGTCCAGCAAGCCAGACAAACCCCTGCGGTGGGCACTCGCTGCCCAGCGGGTAACATTTAATGCCTCGGGGTGGAGAGGAGACTTCCTTGGACCGTAATGGGTCACAGAGGAGAACTGCAGAGTGTGCGCTTGGGGGAATGTTTCCTTCCTTTGGGGGGGCGTCCTAAGGGACAGTCTAGCCTGGCTGGTCATGAACGGGCCTCCTTCTTCCCCATCAGGGGGCCTCCCCAGTGCGCGCAGGGCTGGAGGGCAGGGCGGGGCTGTGTGCTAGGGTCTGCCCGAGGCGGCACTGCCGGGCAGCGGGGCCGCGGGCTCAGCCAGCCTCTGCCTTAGGCCTGTGACTGTTGCCAGCCCACTGCCTGACATCTCCACACCCCAGGCTCCTCCACCGTGAAACGTGGGGCATCGCGGCCCTCAGAATTCCCGGGAGGTGAGGAACGTCCCGCTATTTCTGGTCCAGAGGTGCCATGGCGATGCGGTCCCTTGGGGGTTCCTGTCCTCTTGCTGCCCCTCGTGGACCCTTTGGCCTCCCGGAATGTCGACCTCCCAGCTCGCCAGCCTCTGCACAGCCCTGTCCTCAGAAACTGCTCTGCAGGACGCGCAGGCAGCGGGGGCCCCCAGCCCCTTTGGAAATCCACCACTCGGTGTGTCGGTTTCCTCCATAAACAGTCAAGGTCAAACGAAGCATGTGTTTCTGATTTGGGAGAAGTGGGCACAAGGGGCGGGGAGCGGGGGGGATCAAAGGGGCAGGGGGCCGAGAGGAAGCCTGCAGGCAGGATGGGGATATGGGCAATCTTTTTCATTTCCTAAGCGATGGGGAGGAGAGATTTTCTGGGGGCGGCTCTGGTCTCAGCCAGGGAAGGGTGGTGGGGGCTAAGAAAATGGCCTGTGACCAAGGTCCTGCTAACAGATTCCCAGCCCTGCCACAGCTCATTCCATGGTTCTCTTTGTGGGCCTCTGTTTTCTCTTCAGCACAATGGGGAGATACTACACAATTTACCTATTTATCCATCTGTTATTTAGAAGTGTCTATGAGTCAGGCCCACTGATGGAAGGCTGTGCCTAGGTCTGCTCAGATTTGCTAAGAAAACCAGACCATAAATTCTTCTTTAAGTGAGTAAAGACCAAGAAGCATCACACTTAGGTACAGAGTGAGGATAAGAGGTGGAATACTATAGTTGGATTGGACTGTGGTCCCCCAAAATGATGTGTCCAGACCCTACCCCCCAGGACCTGTGAATGTGACCTTAATTAGAAACAAGGTCTTTGCAAGTATACCTGAGTTAATGGTCCTGAGATGAGATCATTCTGGTTTATTCAGATGGGTCTTCAGGATTCATTTATGATGAGCGTCCTTATATGAGGCACATAGAGAAGAGGCAAGGGTAAACAGAAGGCCAAGTGAAGATGGAGTGATGTGGTTACAAGCCAAGGACCGTCAGCGATTGCCGGCAGCCACCAGAAACTAGGAGAGAGGCATGGAATGGATTCTCCCTTAGAGCCTCCAACCCTGAAGGAACCAACCAGAAGGAACCAACCCTGCTGGCACCTTGGCTTAGACACCTGGCTTCCAGAACTGTGAAAGAATAAGTTTCTGTTAAGCCCCCCAATTGGTGGTAATTTGTTATGGCAGCCCTGGGGAAGTAAGACAGGCAATGGCCTTTCTGCTGGAGGGGTGTCTGGGAAGGGCTCTTAAGGAGGTGACACTGGAGATAAGCCCTGACATCTGAGTTCAAGGTTGTGGGCTGGGGGGCTAGAGGGCAGGGAGGTATTTTGGGAGGCAGGACCAGTACATGCGTAGGCACAGGAGAGAGAACAGTCAGTGTGGTTGGAGAGAACTAGAAAGGATCCAGCAGGCCCGGAGCTTAGGTGCTGGTGAAAGATGATGCTGAAGATGGACCTGCTCATCAAAGATGGTGTTCTGATGACCCAGAGAATTTGGATGTAGTCAAGCAGGTAACAGGGTCTTCCTTAAGGATTTCAGCAGGGGAGTGACCTGGCCAGTTTATGCTTTGAAAAGACTACTCGAGGGAAATGGGTTTGGCTCAACTGATAGAGCATCTGCCTACCACATGGGAGGTCCAGGATTCAAACCCAGGGCCTCCTGACCCATGTGGTGAGCTGGCCCACACACAGTGCTGATGTGCACAAGGAGTGACGTGCCATGCAGGGGTGTCCCCTGCATAGTGGAGCCCCACACACAAGGAGTGTGCCCCGTAAGGAGAGCTGCCCCGCACGAAAAAAACACAGCCTGCCCAGGGGTGGCACTGCGCACACGGAGAGCTGACACAGCAAGATGATGCAACAAAAAGAAACACAGATTCCTGGTGCTGCTGACAAGAATTCAAGTGGACACAGAAGAACACACAGTGAATGGACACAGAGAGCAGACAAAGAGGGGGAAGGGGAGAGAAATAAATAAAAAATAAGTCTTCTAAAAAAACCCAAAAAAAACAAAGACTACTTGAGGACCCAGAGGAAAGAATGAATCAGAGTTGACCATACTGAGTTCAGGTGATCTGGGAAGCCAGAACCTGGACCCAGCCAGAGGCAGGAGGCACAGATCCCAGAGGAGGGAGGACAACTAGGAAGGAAGTGCCATCAGTAGAGCCTTGCGACCCTTTGAGGGAGGACTCCAGGAGGAGGCTGATTAGGGGGTTGGGGTGATGGTGCTGTTCCAGGAACTAAGCAATGGAGAAAGAGTGGCCTTGGAAGCCAATGATGAGTTTCAGAGTCGGGACACACTGCCTCCTCATGGGATAGCTGAAAGCATTAACTGAGAATAATGCATGCAAAGTGCCCAATGCAGTGACTAGCCCGATGTGCTCAGTATTTGTTAGAAGGCTGGTGAAAGGAGCCTGATGGAGGTTAATTTTATGTGTGAACCTGGTTAGGGGACGGCGTCCAGTAGTTTGGTCAAACACTATCCTAGATGTTGCTGTGAAGGTACCCCGTAGATGTGATTAACGTCACAATCCATTGAAGTAAAGGAGATTACGCTCCATAGTGGGGGGTGGGCCTCTTCCAATCAGTTGAGTAAAACTGAGCAAAAACTGAGGCTACCTGGAGACGAAGAAACTCTGCCCCTAAACTGCAGCATCCACGCTTGTCTGAGTTTATAGCCTGCTGCCCTGCCCTGCAGCGTTCAGACTTGTCAGCTAATGCAATCGTGTGCGCCAATTCTGTATGTGTAGATGCACACACATATGATTTATAATATATACACACATACGTATACATGTACCCTATATGTTCTGTTTCTCTGCAGAACCCGAACTGATACCTAGAGTCCTATCCTCCTCTAGATCCCCGGCATCACACATCGTGTTGGGCACAAGAGAGGTTTAATTAGTGCCCACAGAATCAAAATATGGGCTGGGACCCAAACCCTATCTGCAAGGCCATAATAAGCCCAATATGCTTTGCTGTGAGGAATCCATTCCGCAGACCTCATCACCATCCGTAGTCACAGGGAAATCAATTGGTCCGGCTCCAGCTGTCGAAACTAGAAGCCGAGAGGAACCTTGGACAAATAGTCACGGGCTCAGCACTTCCTCCATCTGGGCAGAAACCCTGGTGGGGGAGGGCGCCAGGCCATCAGAAGGTTATGAGGCCGTAAATAAGAGGCTGGTGGTAAAGAAGCGGGCGCGCAGATCCACCGGCTGCTCTTTTTTATCACTCATCTAGAGAGCAAAATCCCCCTGCATCTTTCCTGCAGGCCAATAAATATCCTTCAAGGAGCCTGTATTTACATAGAGAGCAAGGGTGGATGCCGCTGCTCTCCAAGCCTGGTGTCAGGAAGGAACAATGTATGGCCCTAAAGAGAACGGCTGTGCGGAGAATCGATGCAAATGCAGTTTCTGTTCCCAGGATGATGCTCCTGAGCAGGGTTCAGCCCGAGTTCAGGGATCGTGCTCGGGTGGGCGGCACGGGCGTCTCTATGCCCACCAGGTGGGTCTCTCCCCGGGCTCCCAGCCGGGCGGCCCTGCCTGCCCTGGGGCTGTGCCCGCAAAACTCTCTCCAAAATAAAGGAGACGTAGAGGATAGCCTCAGGCACCTCTACGTCAGCCGCCAGGGTGTCCTTCCTCAAAACAATTTACCAAGTTCTGGCGTTATGGAGAAATCGAGGAAAGCCTGGCAGGCGAGGCTCCTGCCCGGCTGGAAGGCGGTGACAGGGAGCTGCCTTCGAGTGCCTTCTCCCAACCCGGGGGCCGCTGACATGTAAGCTGACCTTTGCTGAAATTTGAAGATGAACAGGTGGCAGACGAGGGAAGGGGGTCCTTAGCCGAGGGAACAGCCCCCTCGCAGACCCCAAGTTCCTAAAGGCACGAGGAAACACGGGGCGGCCGAGGACGGGAGGAGCAGCCGGCAGGCAGAGCAGAGCAGAGAGAAGCAGGATTGGAAGAGAAAGGCAGGACCTGCTGGGACAGGCTGCGCTTCGGGACTTACCCTCCAGGCAGTGGGAGGCCACCAGGGGTTTAGGGAGAGAAGGGACATTCCCAGAGAACCCACCTCTCTGCAAAAGGCCACTGGCGATTTCTCACCTGACCACAATGCCTTGGGTTCTTTTTTTTTTTTTTTAATATATATATTTTTGCCTTCATTTTTTTAATGTTACATTAAAAAAATATGAGGTCCCCATATACTCCCCACCCCCCTCACCCCACTCCACCCATAACAACCTGCTTGGGTTCTTAATTAGTCCTTAAGGAGTGTTTGTTGACCTACTCAATCAGGGGATGGAATACACTACCGCTTCAACCTTGCAGGTATATTTCCTTTTGAATGGCTACGAGCAGAGCACTGCTTTTCTTTTCACTTCAGAAATGAGGGAAGGGAAGAACCTCTAATGGAGGTCCAGCGACTTGCCCAAGGTCACCCAGATGGCTGAGCCTAGACTTAAATAGTCTGCTGAAATGTTCCCATAAAACGCAGCTGGAATAGGGAGCCAGAGGAAATGTGGGGACCCAGATAGAGAAGACAGGGGGAGGGGAGGGGAGAGAACAGCAAGAAGAAGAAGGAAGTGTTGTGTAGCAATTGAAAATCTCATCTTCCATCATTTATTGGTTGTGCCTTATTTATGGCCCTCAGTATAATCATAGAGGGCGTAAAATCTTTCCAACATTTACGTAACCAAAAGCATAAGCTTTTAAACACACACATACGCTCACATTGGATTACAGAACATTGTTTGGCTTTATGAAGAATGAAGAAAACTGCTCTCTGAACATTGACCTGTTATTTTCTAAACCCAGATGTGGGAAACAAGAAAGACAAGGAAACACGTTCTACCTGCCAGGAGCAATTATCCAGCATTCCTTAAACCTTAGATGCGTGTTCCTTTTTGCCTCAGCTGAGGATGCTTACTCCTGACCCAGGAACACTTAGAGTCTTGGAAAGACAGACATAAGCCATCGATGCTTAATTGTAATTCTACTCCTGGGTCTCAGCTGTTGGAGAGGGGAACTCACCCACTGTTTCTTAAAGAGGTAGGGTGGGGAGTGGGGAGCAGAGGATGGGGAGGGAGAGGGTCTGCAGGTGGGGAGGGTTGCTTCTAGGAGTGGTTACAGCTCAAGACGGTCGCGTGGCTGCATTTCTCAGGGCAGAGTGGCTGAGCATTAGAGGTGGGGACCTTGTGTGGCATGCCCTCTTTTAATTGTTTGCCCATAGAGTAGCGATTTGGCTCCTGCTGATTCCAGTGTCATGTTAGAGAGCCCACTCTGCTCTATCCTCTCTTCCTGCTTTGCAGCCCATGCTGCAGTTCAGATGGGGTTTGTGTTGTAGAAGCATCCAGGACAAGGTGAAGGGAGCAGGACACCTCATTTTGGCTCCCTGGCCAAAGTGACATGTTCCAGCCATGTTTTTAGAACGAACAGTATGGGGAAAGAGTGCATGCTTGTTCAGCTATTCTTTACAGTAGACCGTCCCCCCAAATCTGCTGTGGGCCCTCAAGTACCTTGGGTGTGTACAAACTGATGAGCCCCCGGGGATGGGGAATTAGTGGGGGATTTGGGGTACAAGGCACGTGTTATTATCAGCAAAGTAGAGAAATGTACTGCCAGCTTCTGTTTTCTCTGCTGATGATCAAAGGTGGTCAGTTATGTACATAAGACATGCTTACCGGACAGAGGAGCAGTTGGGAGGTAACCAGCCAACCCCAGCCTGGGACTGGTGGTAGCTGCAAGGTAAGACTTGGTCATGGGAGCTCTAACTCCTGTGATGCGTGCTTAGACTTTGAGCAGGTCAGTTATCCAGTGATTTGCATCTCTGCCCTGCCGCCTTTACAAAGCAATTGTGAGGCTCCAGAAAGAGGATATTTGGGAACGATTGGAAAACTGGGAAGCATATTGTACCTGTATAAAAGATAATTGGCACAATATTAGACTGCCACAGACTCTGACCTGAGTAGGAGAACTGCAAACATTTTCTCTCCAAGGCAGGGCACCCCAGGGAAAGAACCCAGTGCCCCCAGCCCAACCCAGGCTCGAGGTTGGAGTTGCGGGGTAGGGTGTCTGGGGCAGGAGAGAAGGCAGTAGCCGACTTGCTGGGGCTAGAAGCTTTGGAGAGCATCCATCTCCACACATCCTGCATATAAATGTCCTTCAACCCTTCGGGGGCACTGAGGGCAGATCTGGGGCTGGAAACAATCACTTCTTGTCCCTCCATGCAACCCCTAAGCCTGCCTTTCTGCCCCTGCTTTACTCTTGATGTCATTTACAATTGGGTAGAGATTTGGTGGAAGGAGAATTTGCAAAGGAAGGCCTGGATGTGGGAGTCCTGTCCAGTTCTTGCAGTCACTCACTCCTGACCTTCCGCAGCATGTTGGCCGCCGCTGCCCCTTTCTCATTCATTCAGTGTGTAACGCCCAGGCCCTGCCTGACACACAGGAATGCCTCATGAATCAATCGAGAGAATGGATATGAAAACGACCTGTAGGTCTGAAATCACCTTACACGTGTAAGGGATTGTCATATAATTTTCAGCCCTATCTCATCACATTCCCTAGAGAGAAGCCTGGGCCAAAGAGTCAGGGATGCTTTAAGTCGGTTCCCAGATCCAACTTATGCCTCATTAAATACCAACCAAGGTGCTATATAACAATTACACAGTACAGTCAAGATAGGTCAACATTGCCATCAGACCCAAAGCTGAGCTCCCACCTGCAACAGGGCAGCTGCCAAAAGCCACTTCATCAGGTCCAACTGAGAACACCAACGGTCTCTCAGAGCAAAGCCGAGGCCCCTGTGGGTGGCCGTACAGGTGGGCTCTAGCCCTTGGAGATGAGGCTGGGGATTCGTTTATAGGCACAGGTCTGAGTGGTCCCAGCACTCCATCTACATTCATTCTGTAAGCAGCAACAGCACCTGCAGCATGTTTTACAGTTTTCCTTCCACAGAGGACATTGGGCTCTACTCTGTCTTCAGTCCTCAAGTTGGATGGGGATGTCTCCTCTTAGGGGATTAATTTCATACATTGTCACTCGCTGGTGGGCCCAGTCGCACCTTCCTAGCTGGGGCTGATCATTATGTACTCATTTGAGATTCACTGCAGTGACACTGTTTATAATGTATTTGGGTGAGGAAGGGTGTTAAAGAGGCTGTCACAGAAGCGCCCTCTGGTAAAATGCAGGCAGTTTGAAAACATAAACGCTCCTACTGGGGAAACTGTTCCTTCTCACCAGCCCATCTCCAGGGTCCGTCATGCCCAGGACACGGTGATGGGACAACCGATGAGGAGCAGCAAAGAAAAAAAAAAAAAAAAAAAGAGGCTGGATTTGGAGCTCTGGTCCAGCCAGTTCCTCTCAGCGACCTTGGACACGTCATTCCCCTTTCAGTGACTCAGTTTCAATATCACCCAAATGTCATTCTCACGGAATGGAGATGACGCTGAAATGAGATAGAGGATGATAAAGGGCTTGGGGAATTTTCATCGACTAGGATCGTAACTCAGATGGCTGCCAGCATCTGCGGAGGATGCCCTGCGGCGGGCCCCCTCCCCCACACACACTTCCCCTGTTTTATCGCAGACGGTCCTCGTGACAGCTCCTCGGCACGGGCCGTCCTTTGTCCCCATGGATGGATGAGGAGCCGACTCTGATAGAGGAACGTGGTGGTCCTTGATGGGCAGATGAGGCTGTGCGGTGGGACTCCAGGGCTGGCTGCCCGGGCAGGTCAGACTTGACAGGCATCTGGAAGGGTGGAAGGGATGCCGTTCTCGCGGGAAGCAGAAGCTTCACCTTATTCAAAGGGATGAAGTGGTGAGTGTGGGGGAGTTTGTACTGACGGCAAGGGACGAGCGTGTGCGGACGTGTTGGAGAGAAGGGTGGGTAATGAGGCCAAAAGGTGCTCTGTCCCTTTAGAAGGACACTTCTTTGCTTGCAGCCAATATCCCTCATTATTCCAGAAGGATCAAAAACAGCGTCTTTGTACTACCTGATTTTGATCAAAAGAGTAGCAGGAAACTCGTATGAAGTCCCAACTGGCCTTCGTTTTGGCCAAAGCAGGCCCAAGTCCATGGGAAGAGTGAGTAATCCCCTCACCACGACAGTCCACCCAGGGATCTGGAAGCAGCTCCATCCCCTTCTCTGGCAGGAGCACCAGAAGCCAGTGCTGCTGGAAGGGACCGGTAACCCCAGGGCATGGTTCTCCCTGGCCAAAGCCCATTAAGATGAGGCACTCCTGCTCTGCAAGGGGCTTTGCTGTGTTACCTGATGCCACAAACTCACGAGAACCACCCCGGGCTGCTTCCTGAGGATTTTGGTGACATTGGGTGATTACGCTATCGGTGATCTGGCTTGCAAAGAAAATAATGGGAAGGGGGATTGTCTAAACCACATTCCCTTTTAGATCCCAACTATCTCCATTGTCCTTCAGTCAACAACAGAGGCCATCTCACGCCAGGCTCTTGCTAAAGAGCTCACCGTGGAGCCCACTCCTGGCACCCAGCCCAGCTGAAACGGTACAGAACAATGGCCCACGTTTCTATCATTTTCACACTGTGTCTAACGGGCAGTTCCTCCAGTCATTCCCCCAAGTGAGGGGCTCTTAGTCTGCAGTCCATAGATACAGAGGGGTAATAGATTTGTCAATGTGCATGCAAAATGGAGGGTGCAGGTGTATTTTCCCGGGGAGAGTGTCCTTTATTTTTCATTGGAGTCCTGAAAGAGGCTGATGACTCTAAATAGGTGAAGAACTTTTGCTGTAAGAATGATTACGTTTTCTTCTTATATTAGAAGGGCCTAAGGAGCCATCTCTCCTGACCTTGTTTATGTAGCTATTGCTCTGAGATGTATTTTAATATTATCCCTCAGCTGTCATCGAAGGTCAAATGAAGAACATTTCCGTGGCCTCTGGCTATCTGTTATTGGAGGCACGATCCATTAAAGTGCTTGGCATCCTTCAACCTGGGACACAGGCAATAAAATCCGTTTAACAATGTATACTAGGAAAAAGTTTGTATTGACTGATGATGTGACATGTGTCTTTCCTTTTATCAGGAGGTGAGAGTTTTATGACTCATGATGTTTCCCTCCTTGCCCCGACTGCCACGAAGTTCTAGGTCAGTTTTTTTTTTTTAATTATTTATTATTTTTTTTAAAAATTACATTATGAAAAATATGAGGTCCCATTCAACCCCACCGCCCCCGCCCCCCACTCCCCCTATAGCAACACTCTCTCCCATCATCATGACACATCCATTGCACCTGGTATCTAGGTCAGTTTTGATGTTTATTCGTTCAACCATTTGTACCCAGCGTCTTTGCTCGAATATTGTGCCGAGTACTGGGATTCGAGGATTGAACAAGGTGGTCGTGGTTCCCGCTGTAACAAAATGACACTGTTACCTGGGTTTTAGTGTCTTTGCTTTTTAATTCCACTGCAGATTTTAAACACTGGCAATAACAAAGACGCTTATAATGCTTCCTTTGTCCAGGCATTATCTAACTGGCTTACACATATAACTCATTGAAGGACCGGAAGACACAATGGCCGGAGAGGTGGGGACTATTCTCATCACGGTGTAAATAAGAACCACAGGGAAATCACGTACTCCAGGCCACAGCGGCTGACCTGGCGCTCAGAGCCTGGCCCTCTGATTCCAGACTCCATGCTGAGGCCAGGAGCCCTGTACTGCCTCCCTCTCGATGCCAGTTGCCTTATTGGAATAAGATGCCTGTTTGTGCAGCCCAAGGCACACTAGAGATATTTTATGCCCATTACTACTTTCAATCTCTGCCTCGCCCTGGGTTAGTAGCCCTCGCTGTCCCCATTGCAGAGATGACAACGCTTGTTGAGGCTAAGAAAAGTGACCCTAGTCTGTGCGGTAGTGGCCAAGCTAGTGCAGGAAGGCAGGCCCTCAGAGCCCGAGTCCAGAGGCCTTGCTCCCCCACCTGCTTCCTTCCTCCTGCTTGCTTTCACTGCAGCCCCCAGGCCTGTGCTGCAGGATGAAGAGAAACGGACTGGGCGCATTTCACTTCAATACCAAATCTCCACGCATCCATTGACCCTCTGATGGTTTTGTGACCTTGAGGAACCTCTAGTGCTGATTAAAATGTTGTGGTTGTGATTCAAGCAGTTGAGTGCCCACCTCCCACATGGGAGATCCTGGGTTTGGTTCCTGGTGCTTCCTAAAGAAAACAAAACAAACACACAATGAGCAAACAATGAGAAAACAAACGAGAAAACAACAAGCAAAACAACCAACGAAAACAACGAGCAAACAGAAAAGAGAGCCAACTCAGGGAAGCCAATGTGGCTCAGTGGTTGAGCACCGGCCTCCTGCATACAAGGTTCCGGGTTCAATCCTTGGTCTCAGTACCTAAAAAAAAAAAAGAAGTGAGATCAGACCTTGGTAATGCTGAGAGGATTCTTAAAGATCATTGGTCCCAAAATTTCTTGAAGTATTTTCAGGGCAAAGCCTCTTCAGAGACTGATGCAAGTTAAGGACGTACTTCAAAACCCAGGTCATCCCCAACTCCTATCCTTGTTCTTATCTAAACACCCTGACATCTGAATGCCAATTTTTGTTGTTTTCAGTGCTGGCTCTCCAAAAAGCCTCATTATTTGTTTTCTGTGGATCTAATTACCTTGCTCCTTGTCGCTGAATGGAGGAACATTTTTATTTTTCTGCAAAGGATAAAAAAGGGAAGCATAATTTTCAACTCTCAGCATAACGTGTCTTTGATTAATGTATATTGTAATCATCGCAGAATACACAGCTGTCTATTAACGACGGAACCAAATGAGTTGAATAGATTATCAAAGAGCAGCAGCACCAGTTCCACTCTGAGGTGCAGGCTTGTCCCTAGAACATTAATCTCGTTACAGGTTTGAGTCTGATTCCAATTTCCCTGACAGTGGGAAAGACAGGGAGGAAGGCTGATCAAATGCGCCTGGAGCGGCGAGGGCTCAGAGCTTGATGGGGCTGAAGAAAGAGAGCAGCGTGGCTTTCTTGGAATGATTATTCCAAAGGGATGGGAAAGGCGGAGCAGGGCCGCGAGGCCGCTGTGAGTGCGGGATCCGGGATCCCGGGAAGAGCGGTAGGGTAATGGGAAAGCGGCTTCCGCGGGCACGTGGGAGGCGGCGGCCGGCGGTAGCATGTATCTCTGTGTGCTCTGCTAATGAGGAGGCACCAAGCTGGCAGGAAGCAGGCGAGGGGTGAGGGGGAAACGCGGCTCGGCGTTCGGGGCCAGAACTGCGAGCCTCATGCAGCTGCAAAGGCCTGACACACGGCAGCCGAATGCAGCCCGGGACTTGAATGAGTGGCTGCTCAACCCGGCACCCTGGGAAAAGGCCCCAAAGCAGCTCTGGGCCTCTGGGACCTGGGACCACAGGGCAAGGTCCCCTGAGAGCCTTGGCCTCATCCAGCCCATTGATCCATGTCCACCCAAGCCAGCCGAGGCCAAAGAGCCCCCGGCACGCCCATATAAGACCCACAACTCTCTCCACAGCCAACCCCAGGCAGTTTTTCACAGTCTCTCTTTCCTGCACCAAGCAACCTACCTTGTGCCCAAACCCTTGCATTTATATACACCCACTGCCTGAGTGTGAATTTTTAAAAAGGAAATTGTACAACCCTTTGCCCACTTCTTAAGCTACACTCTCATCTCCCTGGACCCTTCTTTTCATCCCCTCCCCTCCCCAATATCCCACCTTTCAGCCACACCTAGCTACTTCCTATTCCTCAAAGCCCCCAAAAGTTTGCAGCTCTCCATTCTTTTGCTTTGCTGATCCCTTTACCTGGACCACTCTTCTTGTTGTCCACTTGCCAAACTCCCCCTCAGACTTCAATGCCAAGCTCAGCAGTCCCTCCAGCAGGGGAATCACCTCATTTCAATATGCTTTATAACAACTTTCCTCCTCTTCTAGTGAGAGTCCAAAGCTCTCCCTCTTCAGCCTGTGTTACACCTGTGATAATATATACAGGAGTACCTGTATTAAAATAGACCTGTGTTAAAGCTACATCAGGGAGGGATAGAGTTAAGTTACTGCCTGTTAGTCTCACCTCCTTGTCTATGAGTGCCTCAAGGGCAGGGTCTTTGGCAGCCCATGGATAAAGGGCAAATTAAGCAATAGTGCAAGGAAACTATCAGGCAGATCTAGAAAACCGAGCATTCTTCAGGACAACCGGACTTGCTTTTGCAAAAAGTCAGTGTTGAGGCCAGGGCCTGTCCCATGACAAGTTACTCAGTGACTCAAGGGTCACATCCAGCTTTAAAGACTTTGCAGGTCCCTCTGCCACCTGCCTCCACCAACCAGACCCCGTGCCAGGCGTGCCACTCATTGGCCCTTGCCGGGATGGGAGGGGTGTGTATGTGCCACTTGACGATGGGTTGACTGAAGGGTATGAATCCCACAGCGATTCAAGCTCTGTCCACAACCCCACATCTCCTCCATCAGAGGGAGTGTTCACAGGCTAGAGGACAAAGGGTTCAAAGTTTTGTCCCCACCACATTCCAGGGACAAGGGTCTTGAATCAGGGAGAGGCCAGTGAGGTACCTAGGGCATAACATTCAAAGAGGCGTCCTTAAGTGTTGTGCCCTGGAGGCCTCTCTGTCCTCACCGGGCCGTGGAGGGAAGGAGGGACATTCTTTGTACAAACATTTGGATCTCAGAATCGGCTGTGGATTTTGTGGTCGACTGGCTAGCCTTTCTGAGCACCAGCACTGGGCCGGGCCCAGGGGACAGGCGGGAGGAGAAAGTAAAGGTGAGATGGAGGCAGATCCTTCTGTGTTGGGGGTGGGGGGTCCCGTGTGTACACAGCAGGCACTGCTACCAGGCTTCAGAGGCAGAGAGAGAGGGTGGAGAAAGAGCCCTGCCTCCGTAGCCTTGGAGTCCAAGGTCAGCCAAGGAGATAGGGCATTCCAGGCGCGAGAACTAGCCGAGGGGAAGGCAGCAAAGGGCCAGGCTTCCTGCTCTAAGAGCCTTTTCATAAGGCAGCGGTGAGGACGGCTGGGGGGCAGCTGACTCCCTGGGACGCTACCAGACCCCGGCACTGGCATTGCACATGGGGGACAGCCCTGGCAGTACCTTGGGAGCTAAGAGGCTATGAGGAGCTCCGATCAAGGACGTGCAGGGCTGGCGAGTCCTGTCCAAAGCACCCGCCACCTCAAAGAGCTGTCATCCCCTCACCACAGCCAGGCCCAGTCCCCCCGAGCTGGAAGGAGCCGCCACACTGACCCTCCTGAGATTTTCGGACCTGCGCAGGCCGAGGCCCCGGCCCAGCGGGATCTCAGGAGCCTTGGTTGTGTCTGGCGGGGCAGGCGATTCGGGGCAGCGGTGCCACTCGTCCCGCTGCAGGGCCAGAACCGGCTTTGGAAGGCCTGGGCTGGGAAAGTCATCACGGTGGGGTGGGGGTGGGCAGGCTTGGCGGCCAGCCCCCCTTCCGTTCCTGTGCTCCTTCCTCATCTGTGACCCATAAATTCGCCGAGATGAAGTCATTCCCCAGTCGAGGCTGTAAAAAAGTCAGCCGCGTAGCTAGGGAGTTTGCAGCTGAGTTAGATTATAAAATAAAACGGGGTTTCTGGGGGAGGAGGGTCGACTCGCCGAGCCCTGGGGAGGGGAGAGCGCTGTTCTGTTCTTTTTAACAAGGACCAGCAAGATTCCAACCTTATACGACTCCTCACCCCACTCCCCCTGTAGATCCCCCAAGCCCTTTCTTTAGGAAATCATTCCAGAAACCACCGCGGTACTTCCTCAGGGTTAAAAAATAAAATAAAATTCCTTTTAAAAACTCCTGAAAGGTCTCGCCTTGCTGCCACGTTTGAAACGTGCCTCATTGCCCTGAAGTCTTGTCAAGATTGTTCTGACCAGAATCTGTGTGCTAAGAGAAGCTCCAGGCCCAGCGGCCGCCCCCTCGGAGATAGGAGCAAGCCGTGGTGCTGGGGAGACAGGCCTGGGAGCCCCCACGCCCCGCCTGCCGAGTGATGGGCCCCTCGGCTTCTGCAACGGGGCGGGGGGAGTTGTTGTTGCCTGAAGTCTCTTTCAGCATGAACATCCCTCAGTACCTTCTCTCATCCCAAGACTCTTTATTGAGTGCTTACTGTGTCGCCGACGTCGGGATAAGCTCTGGGGATATAACAGCGAACAAAGCAGAAGAGGGCTCTCTTGTGTCCTTTTATCCGGCACGGATTGAGTGCCTGGGACACTCCAATATGCAGCTGCTCATTCCTGTGTCACCCTTGATGAGGAGGATGACAAGAAAGGCGATGACCGATGCCTCCCAGCTCACCTTTCAGATGCCATCAGAGCAGAGGAAATGACCGGATGGAGACCTTCTTCCCGTCCCTAACTCCAAACCCAGTTCCCTCCCCCAGTGAGAGGAGATGGGAGCGAGCTCTCCAGAATGGCCTGAATGCCTGCTGGGTGCCAGACACGGGGTCAGGTACTTGCACTTGCATTTATCTGGCCTTTACAATAACCCCGGGAGGTGGAGAACCCGCTCGTTTTGAGATGAGGCAACTAGGAGAGGTTAGGACTCAAAGACAGTGAGCTAGTTGAAGTCAGAGCCAGAATTTGAACCCGAAGACAGGGTTCTTAGATGCATTTTACTTCTGAAAATGTGACAGCCCTGCGTAACATAGCGATCATAGGGACTTAGAGAGAGCTCGTTGCTGCAACCAGTGTCTCAGCACTTCCATTCGTCCCCAGGAAGAAAAGACACTTTTTCTTTCAAGTTTCTCTGGAACTCTTAGAATAAATGACCTCTTAAGATTAACTTCAGCAGTAGGCTAATAAATTTTTAGCATTGCTCTAAAAGAAAACACACACACACAAACCCCGATTTGATGCATTTACTGATTTTTGTGGAATCAATTCAAACCACCAATATGACGCCACTGAACTCAGAGTTTTCAGAGTTATCTACTGTTTCCCCCATACCAATACAAGAGATGTACAGTTATGCAGTATTTCCACCACTCACATACAATAACGTGAGTAATATCAAGAGTATTAGTAAAATGCAGTACAGTCATTAGGAAGTGATGAGTTCCCAGTATTTATTTTCAGGCTGGTGCTGGGTGATTGACTCCACAGGCAATACCTGTCTCGCAGGACATGGCAACCACTGCTCCAGGACGAGTCAGTGAGAGAGCAAAGGATGAGACGCAAAGCAGAATCACCTCATCTTTGCAGTAACGTCCCATTACTTCTGCAATATCTTATTTCTTAGAAGTAAGTCACTGGGCCCTGCCCACATTCAAGTGAACAACAACTGCTACTGTTTATTGAGCACCTAGTAGGCCCCGGGAACTGTTTAGAGAGTGTTCCATATGAAGTCTTATCAGATCCTCATGCAACTCAGGCTTTACAGAACTTGGTCCTGCAAACCCCATTTTATAGATGAGAAAACCGAGCCCTGGAGAGCTTTAGTAATTACTCCAAGCCTCCTAGCTCATCAGTTGAAAGAGCTGTGAAACGAGCAGTCTGCCTCCTCTGGAGCCGACGCTTTATCAGGAGCTGTCCTGCCGCTTCTGAAAGATCCTTTAGAGGCTCTGTGGTCTGCCTTGGGTGCAGAGGAGAGATCTGACACCCAGAGGGTTTCACTAACTGTCTAAGGTCACACAGCAAGTCAGGGGCAGAGGCCCAGCCCGGGCCTTAGTGTCGAATGCACCCTGTTCTCTGCAGGAAGACAGAAGAGCTGGGCAATAAATCCATCAAGCCATTAGCTCCTATTCTCCCTGCTTGACTCTCTAGAAGCTGGATGGTGATTGACACTTGATCCAACTCTGAGCATCTGCAAAAAGGTGGCCGGCCCTCCATGAGACCTCTGGTTAGTGCATGTCCCTTTTCTGGGGTACTTAGGCTTGTCTCAGCTGGGAAAAAAATAAATAAAACCAGAACAACACAAAACACAGGCCTGTCCCAGACAACAGCGTCACGGGCTGGTTTTAAGTTTTCCTGGGGGCTTAATAAAAGGTGGTCGTTTGGGTAACGTTTCTCCGATAGGCCCTTCTGTTAATACTTATCTAGCTAATGGATCTTCCAAATGGCCTCAGCAGTATCAGGACATTCAGGAGATGCCGTGGTGGTGTGCTACACACGGAATTCCTGCACTGGATTTTTTTCCCTTTCTTTCTTTCCTCTTGTATAAAATTATTTCACAATGAAGGCGGTGAGGCCTGGGAAGAGCGGCGGCAGGAAGGGTTAGGGTTTCACAGGCCCCGGCCGGAGGCATTTTTGGAGCCCAGGGGGAGCCGAGTCCCACATTCTTGAACACAGAGGGAAGCAGGGAAGAGGAACGGGCGTTTCGTGAAATGGCGGGGCCTGTGGCTGACAAACACCAGCTGCGCTGAGCACACACTGCATCCTGCCTCGCAGACGCCGCCTCCTTCCAAACGACACAGGCCATTAGCAGGCTCAACCCGAAAGGATACCCAGGAGTGGCTGCATGAAATTCCTGCTGCTACGCAGGAATCCTGGGCCAAGCAGTCTTCCCTGCCTTTATCAGGGATACAACTGCAGGGAGAGCGTCCTCTGAGCACAAGGAAGAAATTCCTCCTTACAAAGACCAGGCTCCAGACCCAGGCCCTCCCTTTTACCAACTCACTCTTTCCACAGAGGTAGCTGAATGCCTGTCCTGTGCTGGGTATCGTGGACACAGAATGAATAGGGCATCGTCAACACTGCCAGGGACCTCCAGTCTCACAGGGATGCAGGTGACGCCTACACCCACTGCTGAAGCACCTGAGCACACGTGATAAGGGTACTGACAGAGGGAAACCGCAGGTCGGATGGAAATTGGAGGAAGGGATCAGAATCCATCACAGGGGCAGAGGAGGCTTTCGGAAGATGAAGCTTGAGCTGCATCCTACAGGATGAGAGGGAGCCGGGCAAAGCAAGGTGGGCAAAGTCACAGAGCAGTTTCTTTGTGAAAGCATGTGAGAGCTTCTCTGAGACACATTCCCAGCAGCAGAACTGCTGGGCCCTGGGGATATAAATTCCTCAGATTCACTAAGTATTTCTGCAGGGTGCTCCCAAACAACTGCAACCATAGTTCCTACAGCTGTGCCCCAAGGTCCCCTAGTTCCCCCACAGCCTTACCAAAAGGAAAGGGTTCCAACTTCCGACTTTCTGCCAATCGGACGTGCGTGCAAAGCGATTATCTCATCGTCATCTGCACTTCTGTGATTTTTTGAGTGTGAGCGTCTCTTCAGAGATGTATTAGCCACTTGAATTTCTCCTGTGGATTGCCCATGCATATCCTTTGCCTATTTTTCTATTTATTTTCCTCTCTTTTTCTTGCTGATTTGCAGGAGTGACTTGTACAATCCAGTTATTAATCATTCGCTGGTTTTAGGTTTTACTAAAGTCTTCTCCCAGACTGCCATGCATCTTTTAAGATTTTTAATAGTTGACTTCGTGGAACACAAAGTGCTGATGTAAATTCATTCATTTTTTTCCCTTGTGGTTTGTGCTTTTGGGGTCTTATTTAAGAAATAATTCATGACTTCCAGAGAGATAATCTACATATTTTGTTTTCCCTTTTAGCTTTTAGCCTTAATTTTCACATCTAGGTCTTTGAACCCATTTGCATTTTATTTCTATAGAGAGAGCAAGGTAATTATTCAACTTTGCTTTTCTCTGCATAGGAAGCTACTATTCCCAACATCATTTACTAAATAACCTATCCTTTCCACCAATGACATCATTAGGATGCTGGCTCTGCCATAGATGCTGTTTCTCTTGAATTTCTGCACATTTTGTGAGCAGAGGCACCAACAGATATTATTCCCAACTCTTTCAGGGATATTTAGATGGCAGACAGCTTTGGAAGATACAGAGAGTATCTCCATTCTAGAGCAAGGAGCAGATTTGTTTCCTCCCCAGTATAGAAAAGATAATGACTCCCTCTGGGGCAAAGGCCATTTATGAAAACCTTAAGCTAGCGGTTCCTCTCCTGTAACTCAACCCACTGAGTGCAGGTGTCAACTAGACTTCTTCATGTGTTCTGACGCCTACTGTTAATGTGAGTAAATAAACTGCTTTGTCTCTGATCCAGGGATCTCGGATCTTTTGCCAACAACCATGATACTATAGCAGGCTAACTTGTTAGCTTGCAAGGAGGATGAAATCTCATACACTTTGCAATTCTTGACAATACCAAGTTCTCCTATATAACCGGGACTCTACATACTTTAAAAAAATTAGTGTGTTTGTCTTTTTCTATTTGAGTACCAACTGTTTTTAATTCACATGGCTTTGTTGTAAGTCTTGATGGACGATAAGGCAAGATCCCAACTTTGGTTTCTGACAATACTGGATTAGTGATTGGTTAGGATTCATTCTCTTACGTAAATTGTGGAATCAGCTTGTCAAGTTGTCCCTGAAATCTTATGGGGATTTTGATTGGAATTAGTTTTAATATACAGATTAATTTGGGGAGAGCTGATAGTTTTATAATGATAAGTTGCCTTTTTCATGAACATGACACACCTCTTTCACTCAGATTTATATTTCCTTTCATATACATTTTGTACATTCTTTAATGTGCAGAATGGGTTAATTGCTAATTTATACTTTTTGTGCCTTTTGTAAAGTGTATCTTATTTTTTATTATGGTCTCTTGTTTGTAATTGAGGTATAGAAGAACATACTTTTCACTTATTGATTTTGTATGGGGGAAAGTTGTTAATTTCTCCTTTTATTCTTCGAGTTTGCTGATTTCCTGGGGTTTTCTACATAAATGATCACATCATCTATGAATGAAGGTAGAAAATACCTTTCCTTTCAGTCTGTTTACTGTTATTTTCCTTTATTTTTTCTGTGTTAACAAGAACCTTTAGACTGACATGGCATTCTAGTTTGGGTGGCACCTCTCCTTACATTCCTGACCTGAAAGGGAATTTCTCTTAAGTTTTATGTTTTCTCTACTTGGATAGCATGCAGCCGTTGGCCAATTAAGATTTTTCTCATCTATTCATTTTTGTAAACATATTTTTAATTATAAATTAGTACTAATCTTTACAAGATCCTATGTCAGCACTGATTGAGATGATAATTTTCCCACTTTCTGCCATTAATGCTCTTTGTGTTAATAAATGTCCCTTCCATTTCTGAGAAAAATCTACTTAGTCGTGACATGTTTTTGAAACATACGCCATTATATCCAGTTGTCTAATCTTATATTTAGGAGTCTTGCACCCACATGGGCCACTGTACAGATTTTAGCTTTTTGTCTGAATGAAATGAAGTCACCGAAGTCTTTCTAGTGGAGGGATGACAACATCTGATCAAGGTTTTTAAAAGGATCACTCTGAATGTAGTTTTGAACCTGGGCTTCAGTGGGCCAGGATGGAAGCAGAAAGGAAAGTTAATAGGCTCTTACAAAAATCCAGATATAAAATGATGATGGGTTTGGACAAGGGTGGCAGCTGTGAAGAGAATGAGGGGGTACAACCCTATTTTGAAGGTAAGGCCAACAGAATTTTCTGATACATTGGGTGTTGCATATGAAAGAGAGAAAGGAGTCAGGTTTTTGACTGGAGCAGCTGGAAAAACAGAATGGGCCATTAAATAAGATGAAGAACAATGCAGGGTTGGCAGATTGTGGGGTAAAGAAGTGGGGGGTGCTGAAAAGAGGAGTTCAGTTTGGGAAATGAGGAGAATATTGGATGGCGAGTGCACTTATTGCAAGGACTAGAGAACCTGTCTGGAGGTGAAGCTTCCAGATTCAGAGCCTGAAACCATGTGTCAGAAATGGCTTGAGGAAGGTCTCTCCATGCCACCACTGTCCTCCTCATACTAGATGTAACAGGACTTCATTTCTATCACAATCACAATTGCTATCAGCTCCATGTCTCTTCTCCACCGAAATGCAGCTGTGCAATCACTGCTGCTACTAAACCTTGATCATTTAGTCTCCACCCTCCCCAGTGCATGCAGACTCTGTGCTGCATATTTTTCCTCCAGTCTCTCATCTCTGGAACAAACTCTTCCATCTGAATGGTGAGATCACGTGCTTGGGCCTTGCTGCAAAGGAGGCTGGGTAAGTGTCCAGACTCATACCTTGGAAAGACAGAGCCCATAAAGCAATATACTGACAAGGATAACATGGGTGTTCAAAATGTACTGGGTGGCAGAAAAGTTGATAAATGTCCATCAGAGTTCTTTATTTTCCCTTATTTCCCACATATTTTTTCTTTCATCCCTCTTTCTCCTGGGTCTTTTGCTCAAGTAATATTTGTTTTGTTTTGTTTGTTTTGTTTCTGAGATTCAGCCATGTTTTGCAAGTGTCTGGGGTTTATTCCTTTTTATTGCTGAGTATTAATTCATAGAATGTACTGCAATAGTTTTTTCCTGTTGGTGGACATTTGACTTGTTTCCAGTTTGAAGCTATTAGGAATAAAGCTGCTTTGGACATCCTTGCCTAAGTGTTTGTGTGGACGTGTTTTCATTTCTCTTGAGTACATAGCTAAGAGTGGAATTGCTGGATGTATGTGTAGTTTTATAAAAACCTGCCAAATCTTATTCCAAGCTGGTTGTCCCATTTGACACTCTCATCAGGAAAGGATGATGCTCCATATCCTCACAAGAATTTGATCTTGCCAGGGCTCAACTCAGGTCCAAATCACTCCTGGACACATGTGTCTGGTGCTCTTTCCTGCCTAGATGTAAGTATGTGGTGCCCTTTGACATATGTGTCTGGGGGACATAATGAGATCTGCTCCTTCCTGAACCTGGAGAACGTTCCTTTCCTTGATCTTCTTTCAGCTGAGTAGAGGAAACTTCCTATAATGCTTATTCTAAGGCTGACCTTGGACAAGTCCCTGCCTTTCCCTGGACTTCAATTTTCTTTCTGATAACAAGAAGCTATGGAGAAGGTGATTGCTTTGCTTCCTTCCAGCAGTGACATTTTTCTGTGAACCTTTCCAATCTATGTTCTTTCCTCGTTTGCTTTTCCATCTGTCACCTGACACCATGAGATCGATTACATTTCTTTAACTGCCTTGGGAAACAGCTTGTATTTAAAAAAAAAAAAAAGGCTTTAAATAAAATAAGGCTTTTTTTCTCTAAAAATTTGAGAAGGCAAGTGGAAGGGAATGTGACATTTATTGAACACCTATTATGAGCCGCACCTCTACAGAACCAGTCATGTGACCATGGCCAGCACCCTACAGTGTGGTCCTTCTGAGTGCCAGTTTGCTAAGTTCCACTCTTCTCTCAAATGTGCTTCCCCAGCTGGCCTTGTGGCTTGCTCCAGTGCCTTCTACAGTCTGGTTCCCAGTGCCACCTTCTCAGGGGGTTCCCAAATCAGCCTGCATAAAATGGCAACTCCTTCCACGGCCACAGCCATGCTCCTTGAGTCCCTCTCTTGCTCTACTTTTCCCTGTATTAACACCATCTAACTTAAATTTATTTTCTTATTTATTTTTTTCTCTATTTCCCTCCCCACCCCACCCCCAAATGAAATTTAAGCTCCATGAGGGCAGGGATTTTTGTCTCTTTTGTTCACTGTTCTAACTCATACCAGGCACATAGTAAGATTCAATAACTATAGGATGAATGAATAAATAAATAAATGAAAAGAAGAAACAGAAGTTCTGAGAGTATGATTAACTCATCCAAGGTGACGTTGGTGGTGAGCCTGAGGAACAAATGTGATGAAATCTGGTCCTGGGTCCCTCTAAGCTGATGGAACGTTCTGGTGGGCAGTGATGAGATCTGAAAACCTTGACCCCACATTCCCCATCTCTCTCTCTGAGCCAGACCATCAGAACCTTGGATGATTTCCATCTCCAAGGGAATTGCACAGCCACAGACTTTCCATTTAAAATATAAATTGCAGCATACCACCCCTCTGAAAATATTTTGCTGACTTACAGTTGTTCTGAATGCACCACTCCAACGTGTTCTTGTTTCCTACAATGTCCCGCAGCCTTAGCCTGGCCCTGCAGATCTTTCTGGTCCCATCAAGAGACCCTCTCCCCCTGCTCCAGGAAGTGAGCAAGCTGAGCCAAAGACAGCGCCTTCAGAACCTTGTACAACGGTTCTCGCAGCCCTGGATCCTCCTCCACCCGCCCACTTTGCAATCTCTCTGCATTCGCCGGGACCCAGCTAAAGTGGCTGCTCAGGCAGGACTCCTCCTGGGAGATGCCTCCCCTTAGCCCATCGAAAATGGCCCTCCCCACCGTCCTCTGGCCCTACATCTGCCTTGTGTTGACTTCCCGACCAAATATTCTTTAGGTATCCATTATCTTCCTACCCCACAGGAAAGCAGGGACTTGCTCCCCGTTGTATCTGTAGGGTGTCCACTGCACCCATATGTTATAGGCGCTCAAGAAGCATGTATTAAGTGAATAAAAACACAAATGAAAAAAAAAATGGATGACTCCTCTGTCTAGGTAAGAGCCCCATCATATAATCTCACAGTTCTGGGATGTTCTCCTTTGGTATACTCTGTACCCGTAAAAGTTAATTGCACGTGGGGACTCGGTCTGTCTGGGGTGAGGGCAGGGCGTGCCCTCTGGCATCGGAATGAGAGACTCCTGGAGCCTGTCCGCAACATTCTGGGCAGGACCCCGGGCGGGGGCGCCTCCTCTGCACCCAGGCCTGTCTCTCCTCCTGACCCCCCGGGGCCCACCGGGGTGCTGCAGGTCCCGTGGCTGACGCACCGCCAAGGGGACAGAAAGGGGAGGAGGGAGCCCTGAGCGCCTGTGGGCCAGCAGGCCATCTCTCGGCAGTGGGGGCCAGCCCGCCCAAGCGGGGCACGCGCTGTGCTCCCGGTGCACAGGAAGTGAGCAGCCCAGGGCCATGTGGGATGTGTTTTCAAGGAAAATCTTGAAAACTGCAGCTCCAGCCAGGGGTAAACAGGATTTCATTAAATCACGGCCTGGCCCAAGGGACAGAGAGCGGGTCTGATTTCACAAAAGCAGCCACGTTCTCTGCGTAATGTTCCTGGCAGCCATTTTGGTAAAAGAGACTCCTCCTCGGAGAAGATAAACAAAGAACTCCGGGGCGTCTGTGTCTGGCCTCCTTATCGTGCCCTGGCCCTGCTTCCCTCATGAGCGCAGAAGGAGGCTGGCGTGTCCACCTGCTTCACGACTTCCATCCGTCCATCCAATACCACTTTCCAAACACCTCCGACGAGCAAAGGCTTTCACCTGCCCTTCTGGATTTAATTCTCAGGGTACCCCTGTCGGATGGGGATTACCATCCCCTTTTCCCTTTTTCACCAATAAGGAAATTGAAACTTTGGGAGTTAAATGTGCTATCTAGTATTCTACAACTATGAGCCACCATGTCCAGGCTTCCTGCCCGGCCCATGGAATCCCTCCTGGTTTCACCTCCAAGTTCTCTAGTTCTACCTGCTTGCCAGGGTAAAGCTCCAACGAATTCTCTAGACATTCAATCCTGGGTGAAAAGGTTCATTTCCAGGCTTGTTGGCAATTGCTTAGAACATGATATCTCCATCAGTTCTTCTCTCTGTGGCTGGGCCTGAATGCCTTAGGTGGGGTTCAAAAATGACATCATTCCTCAGGAGGCGAGACGCCCCTGCATGCATTGGAACAGATCCCTGGAGCAGTGGACATAGGGTTAGGACATCTGAACTTGAACCCAGCATGGGTCCTCCCTCGCAGCCTGATCCTAAATGGTTTTTGGCACCACCTGGGGCAGAACCTACACCTGGAATTTCTTCTCCAGGGCCCTGTGTGCTTGCAGTAAAATCGCTTCTTGCTGGGCAAAGCTGGAGGTGGCACCGCCCAGGGCAGTTGCAAAGCCTGCAGAAACCTGAAGTCTGGGGAATGAGCGTCTCCCGCCACCTCCCATCCGCAAGGGGGGGAACGCCTGTTCACTGAGCCTCCTTTGTGTGCTCGGCCTGGGTTTGGTGCCTTGTATGGTAAGCTCTACCTTGCTGAGCTCCCAGATAACCTTATGATGAAGAAGCTATTTTCTCATTTCAACAGAGACAGAAATTGAGGTTGAGAGAGGTTAAGCAACTTGCTCAAGGTCGTGCGGCTTGGAAAAGGCACAGCTGGACTTTGACCTCAGGGCTGACTCCAGTGTTCATGTGCAGTCCCCTGTGGCCAGTGACCAGTGAAGAAAAATGCTTTGGCTTTCTGTCCCCAGAACAACAGAGCAAGGGTGAGGATCCCAGAAGCCATCTCTTCTCCTCTAGGAATTCAGCTCTGGAAGGAGCTTTAGATGCAATTGCTGAGTCCCACTCGCTTATCTTACCCATCAGGGACCTGAACTCCCGAGATGGGGAGGCATGAAGGTTCAAAGTCACAGCTCAAGCTGGCTCTGAAAAACAATCTGCGAGAGCCCACTGTTAGCAGAGTCCTCTCCCAGGTGTGGTGGGGGGAGACAGAGGGCAGCGAGAGGCTTGTGCCTTGCCCTCCCGGGTTCTGGAAGGAGCCTATTCACAGCAGAGGAGATGGTGGCACAGAGCCTAGTACACGGGGTCCCTTCCTCGGTGGTTCTGTGCCTTGGGCCCTTCTGCCCCACACCTGCCTGGTGCCTGCGCATTGCCCACGAGTCCTTCTTCCAGCTGTGTTTGGAAGCTCTTAAACCTTTGACCCCCATTCCTCTACTGATGAACAGCCTGTTCCTCATTCCCTGCTCTGTTTACATGCCATAAAGAGGAAATCAGTTTAAGAAGTCCCAGTGGAGGTGAGTTAGTGTGATAATTGAAAGAGGCACCTGACTTTAAAAGCTAGGGACTTAGCCCCAGCTCTGCCACTTAAGTGATCCGTAGGTCTTTGTAGCTGACCCATCTCAAGCCCAGACCCCTTCCTCAACCATCCGCCAGACGTGCTGGGACTCAGCCAGAGCAGGAGCTTGGAGCACCCAGAACAAGCCTCCACACGGACATCGCAGCATCTTGAGAGCCCTAGTGTCATCTCGTTTCCCTGCCAAATAAGTGGGAGAAAGCAGAACCTCAAGCACATTCCCAGCTTCTTTCCCCGAGTACTTTCCCATCATAAAGATAGCTCAGTGGGCTGTTCTTGCTCCATCATATGGGCTCTGTGACCAAGTGACTGGTGAAAAGTAAAGATCAATCCAGTTCAATCCTTATGAACAACGGCTGCTCCTAAAGGGTGTAAGAATGTACGTGTGTGCAAAAGTGAGACCTTGGAAATGGCTGTAGGTGACCAAAGACCTGGTAGTTACAGGAGCCAGGAAAAGCCATCAATTCCTTGGGGAGTAGGTGTCATTAATCCAGTGCCAGGTGCTGATGATAAGTGTGAGCAAAGCAGACACAGTTCTTGCTTCCTCTACCCTTATAGCTGGGTAGGGAAGGTGGACAATAACCATAGACGGATGTATAACTAAGTCAGAGAAAATGCTAAGAAGGAAACTACAGGCTAATGTTGTTAAGGAGAAGTTGACTGAATCTGGAGAAGAGATGAATTCTAGGAGAGAGTGACCTTTTATCCGAAACCTGAGGGATGAGGAGGAAGAGTAAGAACGTTCTTGGCAGCAGGCTCAGCTTGTGCAAAGGCCCTGAGGCAGGAGGCACATGAACCGTTTCATGAGCTGAGAGAAGACCAAGTGTTCTGTGTCGGAAGAGCAAATGATGTGAGATCTTGAAAACGGCTGGAGGAGACCAAAGGACATTGTAGCTCAGGTTAAGGAACTTGTCCTCTCTCATAATTGCAATGGGAAGCCTCAAATGGTGTAAGGCAGGGAGTGACATTACCAGGTTTGAGTGCTAGGAAGGCCACTCTAACAGCTCTGGTGGGATTGGGGGGATAGAGGGTGGGGTCAGGCAGATGTGGGGAGACCACATCTAGATACCAGGGCTTTGCAGACATCCAGACAAGAAATGACAGTCATTTAGTTCAGGGTGACAGTGAGAGAGATGGAGAGAAACAGATGAATTCTGGTTAAATCAGCGTGACCCTGTGATAGATTGTATTGGGTGGGGGGAGGGAATAGGAAACTGCAGACTGAGTGGGTGGTGGTGACATTAATGGAGATAAGAAGCACAGGGCAAGCAGAGGTCACTCTTGACCTGTCCTACTAAAGGCAGGTGCCACCTCCTGCGGGACTGGAGGAGGAGGAACGTGTACATCTGGCCGAGGAAGAGATGAGACCAGAAGAGGCTCCAGGTATGGGCCAGGGGAGGATACGGGGCAAGGTGACACTGGTAGATCCAGTCCTGTCCACCAACAAAGACGTTCTCAGTCTTCGTCCACGTTCCTGCAGGTGTGACCTTGTTTGCACATAGGACCATTTGAAGGTGAATTATCAGTTCAGGCATGGACACATTTGTGAACAGGTGTGGTCGGACCATCATCCATATGACTGGAGGCCTCATTAGGAGGGACTCAGAAGCCAGAAGTCAGAGGAAGCCAGAAGAGCAGACACATGGAGAGAGATGGGTGCCACGTGATGGGAGGTGGGATGCAAGCCAGTACCACCATAGACTTGGGGAGAAAGAAGGGCCTTGCAGACACCTTGATTTTGGATTTCGAGTCTCCAAACCTGTGAAGCAGTAAGTTCCTGTTACCAGGCGAACCCTCGTGTGTATTTGTCACAGCAGCCCTGGCTTTGAAAGACAAGCCCAGGTCCACCTCCCTTCTTTAATCCTGCTCCATTCCCTGCCCTGCCCGCTGATGCCCAGAGCCTTCCAGGCACAGAGGGCAGGAAAGGCGCCGGCTGCTAACTTTTTGGCCTCATACTGGGCATTGTACCGCCTCCCCCATCAATTCCCTCCTGCTCCTCCCTCTGCTGCTGCTCAGTCACCACCTCCCATGCCGCCACCCTCCACTGTGGGTCCTCTAGTGACAACAGCAGCAGCTGTTTCCATTGACCATCCCACTCAACCTCCCAGCAACAACTCTCTAAGAAAAGTACGATTCATGTCCCCGTTTTGCAGATGAGGAAAACTGAAGCCCAGAGAGTGACTTAATTCACCCAAGGTCCTGCTGCTGCAGGAGGCAGGCCAGGCTGTCTGGCTCCCTCTAATCTCTGCTTGCTTTACTCTGCTCTTCCTCAGTCTCCCAGCCAGCCGTTCCCAGCTAGGGGGGTGAGAATGTTCCTGGCCTCCCCTCCTTCCCCCAGGCCCTTCTTTGCACCAAGAGTCTCTGGCACTCTTTGCCACCCACAGTAGGGCTGTGGTGTTCGGCATGGGAAGTGTCTGGGAGGCACAAGGACCTGACAACTCATTTAATCTTAGGGACCAGACTCAAATGTCACCCTCACTCATTCCCTTCCCACCCCGTGCCCAGCTTAGTCCTAAATAGAGGGCGCTCCAGGAGAGCTGTGGTGCCCGGGCACCAAGCACAAACCTCCCAGCTGCCTCAACAACCACCATGGATGGCACCGCTGTAACCCCCAAAGATAGGTCTTAGAAAACCCTAGAACCTCACCCCCAGCCCAATTATCCACACAGATCGGCCCTGGCCACGTACCACCGCTCACGAGGCGTCAGTTTGGAAGCCACACTTCCTTGCCCTGGAAAGTCCTCATAATGGGCAAATGAATGAGAGGAATTCTACGGTCTATTTCAGCTCTGAAATACTATGATTCTGCCTGGAAAATGACCAGAAGATAGCATACCCCGTATGTAAAGCAGGCAGCCTGCCACACCCTCCTTATCAGATCTTTCAGCAAATTTCTTGTCTGCTCAGAACAATAATCCTGGTGGAAGTTGCGCACAGGCAGGGGATTTCATCTGTTTGGTTCTCTGCTCTGTTCCCAGAGTTTAGCCCAAGGCCTGGCACACAGTAGGTGCTCAATAAATATTCATTGACTAACTGAATACGTAGCAGAAATGTCCCAGGGCAGGCCATAGGTGCTGTCTGGTTTCCTCTGGCTTCTGCTCCAGAAGTGTCCCTGCTGAAGTGGGCTCATTGCCACTTTTTGGCAGAGCCGATGTTTCCTTGTCAGAAGCCGGCACAGCCTGGTGGGAGTAGGGGCGGGGAGTGTCTTCTATTTCTAGAACCCCAGGGCTGGAAGGAACTTGGGGACCATCTGGCCCACCCCCTCATTTACAGTGGAGGCAACTCCTCCAGGGAAGGGAAAGGCTGGCCCATGGTCCCAGAGGACATGGACTCCCCGCCCAGCCCGGCTCGGTCACCACTTACAGTCTCCCTGGATTCCAGAAAGGACTAAAAAGAGGCTGACGAGGGAGCCTGCATCTCTGCCTGCGTCTGAAGCAGGGAAACATGCCATGTCTGCAAGGACTGGGAGGAGGAACTGGGAGGCAAGTGCGTGAATTAAATGTTTCTTAGGCTCTGGGAGGGTCCCTCCAGGCCCCCTTCAGTGAGGCATCCGTCAGGCAGACCTCGTGTGCTGGGGAGAGTGGCTGCTGGGATATCTAGACGTGAGCCCCGGTGGCAAGGTGCTCCTGACATGGGATGTGGGGAAAGAGACAGACACTTACGGGGTCTCCACGTTGACCTGGGGCACTGGACTCGATCATGCCTGGGCCTGCCAGGAGTCCGCTGGCATGATGCCTACGTGAGTTTCTACTGCTGCCACAAAAATCTCACAAACGTAGACGCTTGAAAAACACAAATGCATTAGCTCACAGGTCAGAAATCTGGGTGAGGTTGGCTACTTAAAGTCTCAAAAAGCATTACTCGAAGGGTTAGGTGGCCTGTGCCCTTATCTGTAGGCTCTGGAGGAGAATCTGCTTCCAGGCTCATTCTGCTGCCGGCAGAATTCAGTTACTTGTGGCTGCAGGCTGAGGCCCTTTTCCTGGCTGGATGTTGGCAGGGAACCTTCAGCTCCTTAGAGACACCTGCTTCCTTACCACCTTGCCTCCACCATCTTCTGAGCCAGCAATGGCCTGCTGAGGGCTCACACTTCAAATCTCCCTGACGTTTTCTTCTGTCTCACCTCTCTGCCACCAGCTGGCGAAAGTTCTCTGCTTTTACAGGGTCATGTGATAGGTTTGGGCGAACCCAGATTATGTGAGATAACCTCCCTATTTTAAGGTCCATAATCTTAATTACATCTGTAAAGTCCCTTTTGCAGTGTAACATGACATCTTCATAGGTTCCCAGGATTAAGGCATCTTTGGGGGCCCATTCTGCCTTCCAAATGACCTTGTGTCTCCCCGGGGGCCCACTCACCCAAGGGAAGAGGAGGCTCTGTGAGTGGAGAGAAGGCTGCGTGAGTATGCCAGTTGGTTTATCCAGTCACCCACTGAAAAACATTTGGGTTGTTTCCAGTTGGGCAATTATGAGTAGATCTGCTATTTATATGAACACAAGTTTTTATTTCTCTTGGGTAAATACCTAGGGGTGAGATTGTTGGGTCATCCGGGAAGTAAACGTTTTACTTTATAAGAACCTGCCCAACTTTTTTCCAGAGTGACTGTGCCTTTTTGTATTCTCTCCAGCAACATATCTGTGTCTCAGTTACTCCACATCTTCACCAGCATTTGATACTGTCTTTCTTTTCCAATTCTAATAGATTCTAAGAGTATCTCATTGTGGTTTTATTTTGAATTTCATGAACTTAGTTGCCATTTGTGTATCTTCTCTGGGGAATGTCTGTTTAAGAGTTGTTTGTATATTCTGGGTACAAACTCTTCATTGGATATGTGATTTGCAAATATTTTCTCCCAAACTGTAGTTTGTCTTTTCATTCCCTTAATGGTATCTTTCACAGGGCAAAAGTTTAAAATTATGAAGAAGTCCAACTTGTCACTTTTTTTCTTCTATGGACTGTGCGTTCAGTGTCATTTCTAAGAACTCTAACACAAGGTCATGAAGATTTTCTTCCATGTTCTAAAAGTTCTATGCTTTTACATTTAGATATATGATTCATTTTGAAGTAATTTTTATAAAAATGTGAGGTTCTTTTTTTCCCCTTTATTTCCTCTTATTGTTTTGTTTTTTGCAATGAATGTTTAAGTGTTCAAATACCATCTGTTGAAAAGATAATCCTATCTCCTTTGAATATGTAAAATCCCCCTTGGCCACATTTGTGTCAGTCTATTGCTGGGTTACCTATTCTGTTCCATTGAGCTATATGTCATTCCCTTCACCAATCCCACAGTCTTCTTTTTGTTCAAAATTGTTATGGCTATTCTAGTTATTTTTCCTTTCTCTGTAAGTTTAGAATCAGACCCTCTATATCTACAAAACTTCTGGTGAGATTTTGATGGAAGTGCCCTAAATCTATAGAACAATTTGGAGAGAACTGATGTCTTAACTATATTGAGTATTCCATTACAGGAACACAGTATGTCTCCATTTATTTCTTTCATCAGTGTTTTGTAGTGTTCAGCATATGTTTTCTTAGATTTATAGCTGTTCCATTTTGTTGAGCTATTGTAAATGGCATTGGTTTTTAAAATTCTAGTTTCCAATTGTTTATTGCTACTATATAAAAATATGATTGACTTTTGCATGTTAATCCTTGCATCCTGCAACCTTTCTAAATTCAATGATTAGTTCTAGAAGCTTTTTGTAGATTCTTTGGGATTTACTATGATCATGTTGTCTCTGAAGAGGGACAATTTTATGTCTTCTTTTATGATCCATATTATTTTTATCAATTTTTCTTGTCTTATTGCAATAGGACTTCTAGTATTACATTGAATAGCAGTGCCGAGAGTGGACAACCTTGCCTTTTCCTCAGTCTTAAGGAGAAAACATTTGGTCTTTCACTACTAATTCTGGTATTAGGTATGGATTTTTGTAGTCACACTACAAAAAACGACTTTCTATCCCTAGTTTACTGAGTTTTTATCGTGAATACATACTGAATTTTTTCAAATTGTTTTTGTTTTGCACTATTGATATGATCCTGTAGCTTTTATTCTTTAGTCTGTTGCTATGATGGCTTATTTTGATTGATTTTCAAATATTGGACCAGACTGGCATCCCTGAGATAAACCCCATTTACTTGTATATTATTCTTTTTTATATATTCTGGATTCAATTTGCTAATTGTTCTGAGTAATTTTACTTCTATATTCAAGAGGATATTTGTCTGTACTTTTCTCTTCTTGTATTGATTTGTATGATTTTGGTGTTCAGGGTCATTCTGGCCTTATAAAATGAACAGTGAAGTATTCCCTTTTCTATTTTCTGGAAGTGATTTTGTAGAACTGGTGTTAGTTCTTCCTTAAGTTTGGTAGTATTTGACAATGAAACCATCTTGGCATGGAGGTTTCTTTTGTGGGAGGTTTTTAACAGCAAATCCAATGTCTTTAATAAATACAGGGCTGTTTAGGTTATCTATTTCTTCCAGGGTAGGTTTTGGTAATTTGTTGCTTTCCAAGAATTGGTCAATTTATTTAAGTTGCTGAATTTACGTGTATAGAATTGTTTGCAGAATTCTGTGGAGGTCATGCTTTGAGGAGCCTTAGAAATCACACCCCCTTTCATTTTCACCTGCCCACGATGGAATCAGGCAGTAGCCTTTGATACTGATGAAGCCATCTTGATGGATGTTGCTGAGTTTTAGACAGGAGACCTGCTAACACAGCTTGAGGTGTACTGATCCATGTAATCACAGAAGTCCTGAACAGCACAGCCTCCTTCACACAAGTCAGCCACTGTAAAACATGGGGATTGGAGGAGAGGATGTGTTCCTGCAGGGGATACAAGAAGACGAGGAAGTAAGAGGTGGGTCCCTCCATGCCCAGCACAGACAAGTCAGGTAGAGGGAAGACAGAAGAGCTGCGTCTGCAGAAGTCCCTCAGCACGGAGGCAGGAAGCAGGGGAAGGAAATTCCCCTTCAGTAAGGGTTTTTGGTGAACTCATATGAGCTGTTCTCTGACTCCAGAAGCAATGGGGGGATGAGGGTGTGCTCCTGCAATAGCAGGAACAACTTATTAGGCTAATGCCATGTACAAGCTAATGTCTAACACGGGTTAGAAAAATCACAAGGCAATTCACTAAACGATAGAGCAGGGATGCGTGACAATGCTGTGACAATACGGAGGAAGTAGTGACTCAGTGCTGGGGACGGGGTGAGGATGAGCGTGGGGTCAGGCCTGGCTTTATCAAAGGGCCTGGTCTGTGCAGGTGATGGACAGGAGGCCAAGGTGGCTGGAACTCAGGGAAATTGGGGATGGGGAGGAATGGATGTGAAGAGGGAGAGATGGGAGAGAGTGGGATGGGAAGGATGGTACGTATCACTCAGATTTGGAAGTAATCTTTCAGGGAGGGGGAGCTAGGGAGGCGTTTATCAAGAAATAGCACTGGGATGGGCTAACTGGCTTTTTGGAAATTATGTCCATACCCATTAGCAAAAAGCCACTACCACTGGCCCTCTAAGTTATATCCTCTACACGCTACGCCTCCCTGGTCCTTCCCCTGGGCCCACCCGACCCCATGACAATCAATCAAGTGAGGGTTACTGTCCAGCAGTACAGCCCCTGCTTTGGCCTGCTTGGTTGGTGTCTGTGTGTCCTGGTCCCTGGATCTGAAGTTTAGAAAGCACACTTCAGTAGCCATGAGGAAGATGTGGAAAGCAAGAACTCAGGCTGGAAAGGGACCTTACCCCTCAGCTTCCTGCCCCAGATGCCATCATCTTTGAAAAGGCGGGCACAAGCCTTCAGACCTTGGGGAGATGCCCTTGTTTGGTTTGAAAACAAAACACAGAATTTCTGTCTTATTTTGTTTTCTTTCAATAAAATAAAAGTTCCAGGAGGGAGAAGTAGTTCCTTTGGAGCCTGCCCCGCCCCCTTTAAGTCAAATAAACATCTGTCAAGGAGGAACAAGACAGAATTCCTTGTGATCAGATGCTCCGGGTTCTACAGCAATTTATCAAAGCCCCTCTCATCAATTAGAGAAATATTTGAAAAATCATCACAGCTTCTGGAAGCGCCTCATGTATAATTCAAAGCAGTGGCTCGGGATGGAGCGAGGAGGCTGCGGAATCAAGGGTTTGCTTTTGAAGGTGTACCTGCCTATTGTCCCTTTCATCACCAAGCCAGGAACAGACTCCAGGCCCCTTGAAAATTGCATTTAGGCTTGGAGGCAGGAGGTGTCGAAACATTGAACCTGAAGTGTAGAAACTCCCTCCGCCTCCCTTTGGACCCCCTGTGGTGGGACAGGTTCTCAGTCCTTGGAAACTGGGTCCCCACGAGTTAGCCACAGCAGGAAGTCCCGCCTCCTGTCTGCAACGTTCTGCCTTCCTCCCAGCCTCCAGGACTGAGTGGTTCAAAGAGGGATATAAACAAAGGAAAACACCACAACCAAACAAGGGGTCACATGACGCCACTCGAAACTGTCCCCTTCCATTTCATTTGCCTCTTACCACAATGCAGCTGCCATGCCCCCTATTTTATAGAGGAGGACACAGAAACAGAGAGATACAGTGATTGCTCAGGGTCACCCAGCAATTTAACGGTGATTAGTGTTAGACCACCTGACACTGCCTCTGGGGGTATAAAACCCATATTTTAATGTTTTAAATTCTGTTCCTATATTTGAGCAAAACAGAAGTTGCTAAGTGGGAAACTGGTATCTTTTCAGGTTTTGTTGACTGACATTTGATTTAAAGTGATAAAGTCTTTAAAACCAGGGCTTTTAACCAGGGGTCCATGGACCCCTCGGGTGTCTGTGTAAAGATTTCAGGGAATCTGTGAGCTTGAATTGAAAAATTAAAAAAACACTATTCTTGTGGTGACGTGTTGGTGCTGGTGTGATACGTTTATTAAATAATACACAGCATAGTGCGGACTTAGTAAGGGGTCCATGGTTTTCACCTGACTGGCAAAGGTTAAGGATTCCTGCTTTAAAAGAGTATCACATATGCATTTTTAAGCTCAGTGGCTGCATTGCTTAGCTTGTTTAAACCGCCCTGCGCCGGCACTTTAATTAACATGTTCAATTGATTGCATTTCTGAAATGCAACATCAGCACGCAGGGTCCCTAGGATGTAAGACCCGGGCACTGCCAGCGCAGGGCACTTAGCAGCAGCGTGACGCAGGGAGGGGTGTGGGAGACACACTGCTGCACAGTGGAGAAAACACCGCCACCGAGTCGACTGAGAAGTCACTCTCCATGCGCAAACCCGCTCAGCACCTGCTCCTGCAGGGCGGCAGGGTCCAGAGGGGTCTGAGAGGGTGCCCCGTGCAGTGGGCCGCGGGGGCCAGGTCCTCCACAGGGCAACCGCAGAGGAAGGCAAGGGCCCCCTCGGTCCCGAGTTCCTAGCGGGTGGCGGCACACCGCAGGACGGGTCGCCGCACTCTGAGCTCTGAGCGGTTCTCAGTGCAGACAACGAGCAGCTTGTTTCACTGGTTAACGAGGTGGGAGGAGACAGCCCAGGCCAACCCAAAACGGGCAAGACAGGCAAGGAGCACCAAGGGGAGGGCCCCTGTGGGCAGATAGATCCAGGGGGTCCAGGCAGATAGAGGCCAGCGCCAGGCAGGAGGGCCCCTGCGGGAGGGGTCCGGCCTGTCGTCCTCACCCGGCCCCCAGCCAGGCGTCTAGAATGTGGCAGGGGCTCAGCAAGGTAAAAGAAGTCACCTGCCCCCAGCAGCCAGCCACGACAGTTCAGGTGGGAGCTTCCCAGCTTCCTCAGTACCCGAGGCTTGCTCATCACCGGCCTGGCAGTGTTGATCTCTAAGGCTCTCATTTCCAGGCCGTTTCCTTCCCAGAACCTCCTTCGGCATCCTCAGAATCTTCTCCAGGAGCTGGTGCATTTTAAGCTCAGGTGGGAGGAAGGGAGGGAGGGTTCCTGTGGCGACACTGGGCTAAGGGTATCACCAACACCTGAGTGAAGAGAGGAAACTGGACGTTCAGAGCAGGTCCTGCTGTGTCACCTCTAGGTTGTGGCATAGGAGGAGCTGCACGTGCTTCTCCTGTAGAGGAGGCTGGAGCATCCTGTTCTTAGAGTGTGAATCTTTTCACTTCAAGGTCTGTCTTGATCAACATCGTTTCTCTAGCTCCTGGCACATAGCAAGCCCATAATAACTATCTGTTGAGTTAATGAAGGAGTCCCTGAGTGAATACATGATTGCATTCTTCTGTGCTCTTTAGGAAGTCCTGGTTGACTGAGCTTTGCTTGGAGTGGCTACACATGGCAGGGTGGAGGGCCTGCGAGGGAGAGCTTGGCCCAGCAGGCCAAGTTCAGGGTGCTGCCCCCCTTTGAGATGTGCACCCCTACCCCACAGTGACCAAGGGGCCCCCAGTTTGCCGAAGAACATGGGGCAGATCCAGCGGCCCCCTGCCCGCCTTGACGGCGTGCCACCTGTATAAGCAGGTGTGACCCCAAGGAAGCTCCTTGCCTTTTCTGGCTTTAGAAAAGGCGGTTGCTGCAGACATCCCAAAGCCTTCCTAGCTCTCCAGGCAAAAATGGGGAGGGAGGCGGGCTGTGATGAAGGCGTCTGGCTTCTCCCCGCAGCGATGGTGCCCCAGGCTGGCGGGGGGGCGGGGGGTGCTTTTGTGCAGGATGGGTCTCAAGGAGAAGATGTGCGTGAGCATGAGTTAGCACCCCTGTGCAGGGCCTGGGAAAACGTGTCAGAGGCACGGAGGGGAAGCCGCCGCCATCGCGGCCACCCTGCTGCAGGCTGTGGAGTCAGCAACTCCCAGGCTGAAAATAGGACCTGCCTCCCGCTTGCCAGGCAGCGCTACCTCCAGCCTGGGTGATAGAAGAGCTGAGCGCAGCAAGGTGGTGCCTGTTTCTAAATTATTTCCTTAAAACTTTGGGGGCAGGGGGTGGGGTGGGGATAACAAAACCATTAGTAATCCCGACGAAACCTGCAGATCCTCTCCGGGAAAATCCGCAGACATGGAACTTTGCATCAGACGTGAGGAAGGCTTGAAAGGCAATTTTCTGAGCTCTGGGACCCAAATAACAAATCCATCTCTAGTAGAGAGTGGAGCCCTGGGGCCTGGGCTCCCACTGGGGCTCGGGCCCCTGGCAGTGCTGTCCTTGCTCTGGGTAGCTTCAGTCAAGCCCTCTGTAAAATGCACTGGGTGGGGGGTGGGAATGGCTGAGCTCCCCCAGGACTGCCTTCTAGGATGCAGTGTGCACCGTTGCACTCCTGCTGTGGGTTGGTGGCCCCTGTACAAGCTACTAAACCGAGAGGCAATGGCCTGGAAGCTGAGGTGGGAGGGTGGGTGCCCCTCCAGGATCCAAGTTCTTGGGCCTGCAGAGACGACTTCCTTTTCTCTGGCTTTGCAACCCGACCTCATTCTGATGGAGGACCGGCTAGTTTGCCTGAGACCAAAATGGCTCTCTTATCTGAAGATGAGAACCATTTAGGCTCTCTCTCTGCAGCTCTGTCCACAATGGCTGAAGAGTGGGGTTGGGGGGTCTCCTTTGGCAATGGGGGCTTGGCTCCTGGCTTCCTTTCCAGTCTCCGTAAAGTGGGCCTGACAGAGAGCCAGGTGCGGGGTCACAGCCAAATTCTCAAGAGGAATGAAGACCAGGCAGCTGCGTCTCGCCTAGAGTCCCCCGGTTGGAACTGGGGCAGGACTGCCTGCGCCCGCGTGGAGCCAGCTCCCCGTGCACCCATGTGCCAGCTGCGTGGGAACAAAGAGGTTCCTCCCTCCCCCCCAGACCTCCTCATTCCTGGGCCACGTGGCCCAGGGCTCTTCTTCCTCTGAGCCCCCCTCCCTTTGCTTCTCGTTAACTCCTGCACCAAGAGGAAAGGGGCATTTTGTTCAGCAGAGACCGCCAAAGAGCCCGGCACTCTACAGCATTGTGGGATCACGTGGGAGACGGCGCCCTTTGCAGCCCGGGAGGTCAGACAGTCTCGTGGATTGTCCCCACTGTGGCCAGCCCTCCCTGGGGCCTTCTCCCACCCACCCACCCCTGCCACCCCCAAAACCCCCCATCTCACTCACTTTGGGTTCTTCTTCTGGCTTCTTCTTGGGCAGGAGCCACAGCGTTAGCTTCTCTTAGGATTTATTCCTTGACCCAAATCATATGGCATGGTTGAGATGGAAGTCCTTCACCCCCCCACAAAATTAGGACGGATTCACAAGAATGATCAGCGAAAACCCATGAAGCAAAGCTCCAGCTGTCGTCTCCTTCAGGACAGCCCTGGCTCACCCAAAGGCGCGGACCTCCCACTGCCACTTCTCGCCACGGCCCGACACACCCTCCGCCTCCTCCACGCCTCCTCCCGGGCCTCCCTCCGCCTTCGCCACTGTTGGAAACCCCGCTCATCCTGCAATGCAGCTCCCCACCAGCCCTTCAATTACGGAGCCTGTCCAGCTACCCAAACCCGAAACCCGAGGGAAGTTACCGTCCTCCTGAGCACCCCACCTGCCGGTTTCACAAGGAGAGGGGGTGACGGCGCCAAGCCACGTGCTAACTGCTTCAGCCTAGCCCCATGACACGACACATTCCCATTGTACAGATGAGAAACCGAGTCCCCGGGGAAGAGGGGCTAGATTAACTGACCTGCCAAGTGCACACGGCTGGGAGATGCCAACACGGAGCCCAAAGCCTGTGTTTTGCGCCACCACTCTTCCCAGCCTGTGCCTGCGGGGAGCGATTCTTTCATCCTGACTTATTTGCCGTGGGTTGTTCGTGCGGCTGCCCCTGCTGATCTGGCTCTCCCTGCGAACAGAGGCTGCTGCTTTCTTGGGCTCTGTCCAGCGCTGGGCCGTCAGTGTTTGAGGGACTGAATTAAATCTGTCCGCATCGTGGTTGGCATTTTCCCCACACCTAGAGCTGCAGTAATGAAATTTCCACCATATGCCGTAAAGGGTTGAAATGTCGATAATGTCACAACCTGAAGGAAAGTGGAGCTCTTGAAATTTACAAATGAAACAATGGCTTCTGTTTTGGGAGCATCTGCCGGGAGACCCATTGTGCACAATTCTTTTGTTCAGGAGTGGGCAGATATTCCGTTGGCCCCAGGACTGGTGGCATCTGTGCTGAGCAGTCGGTGTCCTGGCTAACCTCTGGTCAGCTACTTTAATATCACACCTGCCTATAATGTGCTGTTACAGATGCCCCATTTGACAGATGAGGAAACCGAGGCTCAGAGAGGAGAAGAAAATTACCCACAGCCACACAGGTAGGCATTGGCAGAGCTGGGCATCGAAACCTGGAGGGTTTGACCACGGCACCTGTGACCTTGACCATCTCGCTGTTCAGTCTCCAAGTCAGGCTTTCATCGCCTCCTTTCCTAAGCTCTAAATGGGACTTGTGATGGGTACTCACACGGGTACGGGGCTCACCTGCAAAGCAGACCTGGGAGGGACAGCCCTGCCCGACACCAGAATATGCTCCCGTGGGGCCACCGCTTTGCCCTTGGAGAGCAAAGATCTGCCTCAGGCTGGGGGTCACAGCAGAGCGTGAGCCTCCCTGGGTGCCTGAGCCGGAAGGAACCAGAGGTCCCGCATTCACGTGGAGGAAGAGTGACCACGTGGTGGGTGGACTGCAAATGCCGACCATTCGTCAGAGGTTCTTGGTAACTCCACCGGGGTACATCTGGACCCAGGAGACCGGCTCCCCGTGACCGTGTGGCATCGGGCAGGGTACTTGCTCTGCCCGGGCCTCAGCTGCCCACATGTGAAGACACCTGGGCTGGATGCACCCTCAGGTCCCCTCCTGCTCTGCTACCCCGTGAGGGCTGAGGGTGGGCTCTGGGGCCGGGTGGCCTGAGTTCAAGTCCTAGCTCACCACCGGCCAGCCATGGGGCCGGGGGCAGTCCACTTAACTCTCTGTGCCTCGGTCTCTGCATCTGTCATATGGGGAGAATAATAACAGGGGCTGCCTCAACTGGACACCACCTCTCAAGTGCTCAGAATAGCCTCCAGCCCGTGACGCATGCTCCATAACCGTTCATTATTTTTACCTTAAGGCTCCGAAACTTGCTTAGTGGGCTTTATCTCCATCATACCAATGAGAAGCAAAGGCCCAGAGAATTTAAGAAACTCACTCATGGTCACACAGCTAAGGCAGGGCCTGGGGCGGGTCGTCCAGCCTCCCTAGGTCACTGAGCTGTACTTCCTCCCTGGTCTCAGCAACCCTTCCCTCCTCCCACAGCCCCAGGAAGACCAGTGGTTCATACGGCAGGAGAGAGTGGGGTCCTCTCCAAGGAGGAAGGAGAAGAGGTCTCTATACTTCTCTGTCACTATCTCAAACTGTCTACTGCTGCCAGCTGGGAAGGAGGAGACTCTGGAATCTGGGCTCAGTCCTACTTCCTCTCCTTGCCAGCTGTGTGACTTGGGGGAAGTCAGGCAACCTCTCTGGGCCTGGGTCCATCAGTCACAGGAGGGAAAGTAGCCCTGCACTCTCCGCTCCCAGCATTGTCCCGTGCTCCAACTGAAACGTCAGATGCCAGAGTGCTTCTCCAGGGCCAAGGCCCATGCAGCAAGGCCTTGCTGAAGGCTCCGTGTGAGTCAGGGTCCCAGGTGGGGTTAGGGAAGGGATCAGCCACTAGCAGTGGGGTGCAGGCCATGGCTGAATCCAGAGCTGGTAGGAGCCTGAAGGCGCCGATGGAGGGAGCAGGTAGGAGCACAGGAAGACAGAGAGGGCGAGGCAGGGAGGGGGCACCTACGGCAGCCGTGCCCTTCCGGTGAGGGGGGTGCCGCCCTCCTCCCCGCTGCCCCCAGGCCCCGAAGGGAGGAGGTCAGCGCGCGCGGTTCTCCAGCTGCCCTGCCCTCCCTCCCCGTCATCTCCGGCCGCGCTGCCCATTGCCTGCCTGCGCCAGAAGCCAGAAGCTCGGGTCCCCGGGGCGGGCCCCGGGGCCTCCCGAACAAGGCTGCACCCCGTCCCGCCTCTGCGCCCCGGGACTGCCCAGGCAGCCGTGGGACGCGCACCCGCGGCGGCGCCACGCTCAACCCGTCAAAGCAGATTTAGTCTCTCTTTTTTTTTTTGCGAGTAAAACAATGGAACCTCCATAATTGTTCCGGCAGAAATAAACATGCCAAAATATTTAAGTACTAATAAAAACTTAAGAATTATCCCAGCATATTTAAATCTAGACGTGTTTTTACGGCAGGCACTGAAGGCAATTGGCGGGAGCACGCATTTCATCCAGGCCGTTTAATCCCAAGCCCCCCGCCCCTGCTTGGAGGCTGCGGTGGGGAGGGGGGCGCCGAGCAAGGGGCGGGGCCTGTCCGTGACGGGAGGGGGCTCGCACGCACGCGAGCCAGGGGGCAGCCCTGAGCTCAGGCTGGTCCCTCAGCCCTCACCGCCCGCTGGGAAGTGCGGGCGCCACCTGACCTGACAGCAGATAGAAACTGCTGGAGCCCGGGGGAGCCTGACTCGGGAGCCACCTCTGCACCTGCTCTCGTTACCTCACTAGGAACGAGGGGTACGGCTGGACAGTGGGCCGAGGTCAAGGCCCTCTCAGCTCCGGCCGAGACTATTTGAACGAGGGTCCCCGACTGCATTGCCACCTGCCTGCCCCGTCGGTGCCAGGTCCATTCTCAGTGCCTCCAGAGGAGCACTTCCTCTCTCAATCTGTATGTGAGTGTGTGAGCGCAAACCCGAGCTTGGCATTTCCCAGCTTAGAGCCTCTCCGTGGCTCCCTATTTCCCACGGAATCCAAAACCTGAGCCCCTGGGTGCACACCAGGGCCTCTGCCCCGCCTCCGCCCCGCCTCCGCCCCCACCCTGGGTAGGCCCACCTCTTCTGGTTCTCCAGGCACAGCCTGCTGTTCCGTGCTCCTGGGCGGCTGCTTCCCCAGGTACCTCTGCCCACAATGCCTCCTTTTTCTTCCTCACCTTCACTCACGCAGATCATATACATGTTTTCCAGAAATGCCTCCAAGAACCTCTAAACTGGGCCAAACACCCCTTGTGTCCCTAAAATGCCCCTTAGCTCAGCGTACACCATAGTTTATTGGAAATACCTCCTCATAGGACCGTCTCCCCCGTTAGATCGTGAGTTCCTCCAAGGCACGGGCTGCGTCTGTCACCTTCGCACGCAGCACCTGGCGTCTGTTAGCGGCCTGAGCTGCCGCCTCAGGGAAGGAGCCCTTTCAGGGACCGTGAAGGAGGCGGCCCTGGGTTAGCATCCTGACCGTGTCACTGAGGACTGCGCGACCCTAAGGACATTTCCTAACCCACTCCCCTTGCCCAGCCTCGTCTATAAGGCAGGGTGACAGGGCCCACCCCACAAAGGATGCGTGCTAAGGAGAATGTCAACCGTAAGCACATCTGGCAGAGATCCTGGTACAGAACATGTTCCATAAATGCTGGTTGAACATGAATCTCTGTGCCTCCAGAAATGTCCCATCCTTGGGGCCCTTCCTTCTTCTGGTGAGAGGGCACACATGCTTGACACATGAGCCGCCTTCATAGCTCACGCTGGCCTTTCACACCCACTCCCAGTCTTTAAGGCCAATAGACCTGTGGGGTCCATGGTGCTGGGAGAGGGATTGGTCCTTTACAGAGAGAAGCCAGCGGCTCAGAGAGGTTAGTGATTACCTGAGGTCATAAAGGGAGATAGGGATGGAGCTGAACTGGTACTCAGGTCTAGTGACATCTGGGCCACTGCTCTTTCCTGGTGACTCCCTTGGAGAAACTATAGCTACACTTGCCTGTTGCCCTGTTGTTGTCTATGCCCCTCTTTGATCTCCTTGGCCTGCGTCTGGGGGAGGACCGGGTTTGCCAAGGTCAGCTGCCTCGAGTTAGAGCTCCTCAATCTTCCTGGGAGTCTCCTGAGCAGTGAGGTCTCAGCTGGAAACCCCAGAGAACCCAGCCCTTACTGCAGAGCTTCCGCCCACTTCCAAAATGCACAGGGACTGTCCTGCCCACCTCAAACCGAGGTTCTGGTTCTGGCTCTGCCAGGCACAGCTGGGGAGCCTCAGGGCTCGTGCCTTGGAGTCCTCTCCAAGCCTTGGTTTCTTCATTGTAAGGAAGAAATGCGATTGCCTGTGATGGTTCAAAAACTACAGAATTGCTCTGATTATGATCATCACCATTAATCCTCATCCTCATGATCGTCCTCATCATCAGCGCAAATAAAAATAAGTCAGGGAGTGTCAAAGTCTCCTTGGCAATTGAAACCCCCGAGGAAGTTGATTTCTCCAGTTGAAATAAACATCACAAGCCATGTCCGATTTTAAAACCCAATGAACTCCCCAACCATCTTCCCAGTGGTAACAGAAACATATGAGTCGGGATGTGTGTTGATAGGCAGAACGCGAGCATGTAGGACAGACGTCCTCCAATAACTCTGTGAAGTAGGTGCAGTGACCCTTTTATAGGAGGGAGCTGAGGTTCAGAGAGATGAGGTGACTTGCCCGAGGTCTCGCAGACGGTACACGATAGAGCAGGTTTGGAACTTATCTTGGCATGCAGCATGGTCTGTCTCGAGAGCAACGCAGCCCCTTCTCCCACACGCCTCCCCGAAGAAGCCAAGGCTCTGGAGACGACAGCCCCAGAGACGACCAATCCATTATCGTTATCTTCGCTGAAGAGACATCTCCAGGTGAATGATGTAACCAGGAGATTCAGAGCAGGGCCCGCCATTAATCTGGCGGTTACAAACAATATAGGAAGAGTATGCTGGCTTCCAGCCCAGTTAAGTGGACATTTGGACTTTTTCCAAAACAAATGTGGATACTGTAAATACAGGTCAGCTGGTGTGCAGGAAATCAGCATCCAGACAAAGCCACATCCAGCAAGATTTTCCTAAAGCCCTACTGCCAAGAGCATGGGGGGTGGCCCATTCAGAGCATGTCTCCACCTTGTAAAATGCTGTTTTTCATTCGTTCAACACATACTTTCCTTGCTGAGGGACTTCTGGGTGCCCAGCTGTATGCTGGGCTTGGGCTCATGTGTGAAATGCTGGGGGTGGAGAAGGGCAGTGAATTATGGCTTTGGCAACCATCCATTGCCCTGTTCTCCAGAACAGTCTACCTTCAAACAGGAAACTGAAGCCCAGAGAGGTCAGATAACCTGCCCACAGCCACACAATGCGCCTGTGAGTGGAAAAGCTGGGAAGGGGTCCCAGGTTTCCATTAAGACACTCGACTTCTCAAAACACTGATGATTTTGGTGTTCAAACTACTGCAATTTCTAGATTGCCTCTCATTCTCAGAAAGGGCACACAAATCCTTGGCCAGAATTTATGCCCTGATTTTGGTCTCAAAACAGGAAAGTTAATGCAGACATGACATTATTTATTTCCTCTGGGAGCATGTAATTTCAGGTTAAAACTTATCCCCAGAAATAATTAGAGAACAACACCTGAAGGAAACAAAAGTGAGTGCTCACAGCACTATTTGACTAAGTGCCCATGAGTGGGACAGACAATGCCTCCTTTTAATCTACTTCTACCCAGGGTGTAAGAGCAGAGCGGGGTTTTCCTCCTTCATCAATGCAAAACCCAGGTGGGCTGAGGCTTCACTCCAGCGTTTTACAGGGCCTGGATCAAGTGGTCCTGGTGGGGTCCCCCAAGTGTTCCCTTCTTAGGGTGGGTTGGGTGGGGAGCATGTCCCCACCACCAGGCTGGCCCCAGGGATGGTCCTCTCCTGGTAAAGCTCAGCCAGGGATGGATCCAACATCCACTCATTGTTGATTTCCCTTAGAAAAGTTGAGATGGGATCCATTTGTCTAAGCATCAAAGGACGACAACAGGGGAGCAAATATAGAAAGTCTATGAAGCATCAACTCAGGCCTTTGTCTGGCCACTTCTAGATCCATCCCAGGGTCTTGCCCAAGCCTCATGTCAGACAGCCCCGGGGGTACCTAGCCTGGTCTTTGGGGTTCCCCTTGGTGGGAGAGAGTACTTGGCTGTTCTACAGAGATACTAAATTCCTCATTCTTTTAGCATGGAAGCCAGAGCTTACTGATGTCTTTATCAAGTATAAATACTTGGAATTTTTTTAAAAGGAAGGAAGGAAGAGAGGGGAGAAGGGAGAAAGGAAATGGAAAGAAAGGAAAGGAAAATGGAGGATGATTAGAAAATATTCCTTTGAACAAAATCCATGAGCTGCACCTAGTCTAACTGCATTGTTGGTAGTGGCAGATGTTTTTGTCCCTAGTACCTGGCATAGCTACAGTAGATGCTCAATGTTTGCCGAAAGGATGAATGGATATCATGGAGATTTTGTGATTTGTTTACTTATGGGAAAGTTTCCTTATGGAATCATACTGGGCACTATTAGTAAGGTCAAGAGGAATATACAGAATAAGACTGCTTTTTAAGTCACAAGGAAAGACAGAAGCACATGATGAAAGCTGCATATTAGGTGACCAGTTTTGACTAAATGCAGCGATGTTATTCTCCATGCCAAATCTGTTTGGTGCGACTTTCTCTCACCCCGCCAAGCTCTTAAATTCCCAGTGAAAGGGCTCTTGTTTGAACACAGCCGGAGATTCACTCTTAACTTTCAAACCAGGGGCACTCAGTCTCAGTGCGGAGCTAGAGGAGGAGCTCTTGGGGGAGACAAAAGAGAGAAAAAAAGTAGTGCTTATCTCGTTGCTGATGGAAACCGACTGATTTATAAAAACTGTTACCCCAGACACAAGAAAGAATTGTTTTAGAAAGCATTTCCGAAATCAAAATTGTTTCCATTCAATGAAAACACCAGGGCGATCCCTTTCTTGGAAGTGGTGGATCCACGGCCTCCTAAGCAATTTCTCCTCTAGGAAATCAGGACCCCCTCCACCGGCACTCCACCTCCAGTTCAAGATTCAGAAAACCAAGCTGGAAGAAGGCGGCTAAAAATAGGCGAAGAGCCCGTAGCTGTGCAGGGGAGGCCCAACATCTCGCCACATTAACCCTGCGAACTCAGCCCAAGCAAACAGCCTGGGAGCCGTTAATGACTAATGATGTTGCATTGTCTTCCAATAACAAACCATCTCACCAGTTGGTTTTATAGGGGACCAGCTGTTGTTAATTGGGGAAGATGAGCATGAAATGGCAGCTTTCACACCTGACCAAGAGAGAGCTACGGCGTCACGGGGCAAGATGGAACTTGCCTGCCGCAGGCGGGGGGCTCCACGGCTCTGCCGCCATGAAGGAGAGATGCAGAGCCCGAGGTTCCCATTCCTCTCACATCCTTGGAGGGCAGAGAAAATATAAAAGAGTGTTGGAATTGCTTAGCATTCCACCCTCTCCTCTCCCAGCCCAATAACATCCACTTGTCATGCTGTGTCATCTCCATTTGCTTATGTGTCGCTCTAGCAAGACGCAGGTAACTTAAATCTAGCGCGTGACTCCTTCACATTGCATACCCCAGGGTTCTGGCATGTTCTGGGCTCTGTGGAGGAGGCCCGGCCGGCTTCTCTACCTGAACCTGGCCTCTGCTCCCCTGGTCAGAGGTGGACATCTGACCTAAGAGTCGCTGGCAACTAGTGATGTGAGGGCCTGGCTCTCCAGCGTGAGCCAGCTCCATCGCACTTTTTTCCATTGGCGCTTAATCAGAGACCAGGGCAGGCTGTGAACTAGAAATAGCAGTGTGCATGGAAGGCAAAGGGTGTGGGAGCATGGCTGCTATGGAGAGCGCCAGGAGCAAGCAAACAAACATGAGAAGAGTCCAGAGGGGTGGGAGACTGAGTGGACACTTGGCAAAGAGCAGATGCCAGAAGGACACCACGAGCTTCCCGAGCCAGAGCAGGTTCCTGAAAGCCTCTCCAGTCCGTGAGCCACAAGACCAAGTGACTCAGATCCTGTCCTTGACCCTCCAAGAGAACTTGTTGTAGCCTTAGGATACCCCCAACGTACTAAGACTAGGAAGAGTTGGTCTCTGTTCTTTGGCCCAGAGTCTGGGAGCTAGGAAAACAGCTCACAGGTGGCATCAGTGTCAAATAAGAGATGCAAAAGGAGATTCCTGCGACTTTGCAATGAAAGCTGACAGAGCTGGGAAAGCATATATCTAGAATACCATCAGTGCACTTTGACGTCCCCAGGAGCCTGAAACTACACTGCACTACCTCCATTTCAAAGATGAGGAAACCGAGACTCTGGGATGTTTGCTTTTAGTGAAAAGCAGAACGTGGACTTGAATCAACTTGCCTGACTCCCCATTGCTGCTCTTGACTGTACCGCGTGGCTATTGGCCGCCTTTGAGGACTACTGCAGGGCCAGCCACTGGCCGGGAGAGGCGGGAGTTCTAGTTCGGGGTGCTCAGCCAGGCTGCCTTGGCTCCTGCTGAGGGAGAAAAAGCTCAGGCCTCTCTCTGCCTCTATTTGCCTTTATTTTCAGCATTGCTGCGAAACACGGGAATGCAGAGCATTAAAACGTGTACTGTAAATAAACCAAATTAAAGTAAAATTGACTCATTTAGCAACCAGCCTCTGATCTTGCATTAGAGGCAATCGAAGAGATTTCACAGATTTTAGTAACCAGATAAGATTATTATATAAACAGACTTCTGCATTGAATGATGAGCCATATCTTGAGGAGAATATTTGAAATCAATAGCAATACGGGCTGAGAATTAAGTAATGTGGTTAAGCACCTTTGAATGATGCCATTTTTAAGAGCTGATTAGAAATAAATATGCCAATTGCAGCCGAGCTGATAGCTGGACTAAAGCGATGATTAATCAATTAGGGCCTGCGAGCCAGGGAGGCCATCTTGGTAGGGAGGCCATCTTGGTAGGGAGGCCATCTTGGTAGGGAGGCCATCTTGGTAGGGAGGCCATCTTGGTAGGGAGGCCATCTTGGTAGGGAGGCCATCTTGGTAGGGAGGCCATCTTGGTAGGGAACCATCTTGTGAGAACCAGCCAGTCCCACGCTCCCGCTCGCCCCGGATGGGTGGAGGGCGCTCTGGAGCCCGGAGCGGCTTCGGGGCCGTGCAGGCCCCCGGAAGGGACGAGAAAGAAGCTGTCTGGGTCCTCACGCAGAAACTCAGCTTTGCCCACCTAGGAGCTGACCACCGTGGTGTGGCGAGGAGGCCCGAGAGCTTGGAGGATTAGCTGTAAGCGGCTTAAGCTGCTCACGCAGGGCGAGCCTGCAGCACAGGCAGGGAACGGTGGCTGCAGATGCGGACGACGCGGGCGCTGCGTTCAGAATGCCCAGTTACCATTCATCCGGGAAACGACTGGTCTTTTGGCTGCCTTGTGGTCCTCTCTCCCCTGAATATTGCACTGGCCTCCCGATGGCCCTCAGTGGTGCCTGGTGGGTGTGCTCCACACACGGCCGCCGCAGGGCCCTTTCTAAAGCATGGCACGGGTCCAGATCCTGCCACTCCCCTGCACTAGCTGCTGCCCTTCACCTCTGGGGCAAAGCCCAGGCTCCTTAGCTTAGGGTCCAAAGCGTCCCGTAGTCTGACCCAGCTGCCCGTACTCGCCTCATCTCTTTCTATTTCCAATTCCCACCCTACGATGTCACCTAGCAGAAGGCATCAGTGCTGTCCCAGATGTGCGTTGTCTCGGCTGCTACTGCACCCTCCCCGCCTCCTCTGCTGAAACTGTCCTTTCTCCAGGCTCATTCAAAGGCCATCTCCTCCGTGAAGCCTGCCTTGACTGCTCCTTTTCCTTCTAACCCTGGTGGAACTAGCTGCCTCTCTCCATTACCATCATACAGTGAATGCACCTTTTCCTGCTTCATCCTAGTCATCCATTGTTTCTTTTTTATTCCATTAACACTTATTGGCCCCTCTGAGGCAGTGAGCCCTGTGGTGCGCCCTGAAGATGCAAGGGGAGAACAAAGCTGTGAGTCTTGCCTTCCAGGACCTCAGAGTTTCACATCAAGCCTTTATACTTCATGCAGCTGCCATGGCTCTGAGAGGCAAGAAATTCCTGTTTAATTCACTTTTTGCTCCCTAGCACCTGGGCTAGTACCCGATACAAGGCCGGTGCTCAATAAATGGTTGAATGAGTGAATGAATGAGTGAATGATAGGCCAAACAAATGAGTGAGTGGTGAGGGCTGACCAGTGGGAGGGAGTTGCAATGAAGCAAACGTTAGAACAGTGTTCTGATAGCTGCCCAGCACTGGCAGAAGCTGCCTTCTGCAGGGCTCAGCTCTCAGCAACTCAAAGCAGCCATGCAGAGTGGGACCATCTGGCAGGAAGGTTCCAGAAAAGGATCCAATTGGCTGTGAGATCGGACTTGCAGGACTGTTGGCTCCACGTCCAGAACCATCACTGACTCACTATGTGACCTCAGGTAGAGCAAGCACATCCTCTCTTTGAGCCTCAGTTTCCCCATCTGTAAAATGAAGACATTGGACATGAATCCATTTGCTACTATGAAGAAAGCCAGGAATGCTTCCTTGTAATTGCTGGTGCTCTCCAGGCAACCTCTTCTAAAATAGACCATGAATGGGGTGAGGTGGTGGCTGTATCCCTGTGTTAGGTACAAAGGAAAATAAGAGCAAGTATGAGATGATGGGGAGAAATGAAATATAAGACTGTCACAACAGAGGTATGATAAATTTGAGAGGCAGCTCTGGGAGCTAGTGGAGGAGGTGCAACATGATTGGATTAAAGGGTGAGTAGGACTTAAATATTTGGGGAAAGGAATGAATTTTGGGCCAGTGTGAGAGCAGCTGAGTCAGCGAGGCAAGGTCCAAAGGCCCCCGTGGATGTGCTCACATGCCATGACTTCACCATCACCTGGAACGTGGCCGAGACGGAGGCCCCATTTACAAGGCCGAGCTCCTTGCTCAAGAGAGGCAGACGTGGGCTTTTCCGTGCTGTGCCTTTGTCCCTGGCCTGCGTCAGGCCTGCACCCTCCTGCCACATGAGGCTGTGGGCTAGCACCTCATGCAGGCCTGGCCTGTGCATGTGGGGGCCCAACTCTCGTCCTCGTGGACGTGCAGGCTGTGGGATGTTGCTGCTCAGGAGACAGCAGCCCTGAATTTCCCAGAATGGGGCTGCTGTCCCCAGTTAGCCAAGAGCAGGCACAGGAGGCAACTCCCACTGCCAGACCCCCAGGCGGGAGTGGGGGCTGGGAGCTGGGAAAGGCTGTCTGCTGGAGCAGCTCCTCTGGCCAAGGCTGTCAGTCTGTCTGCTGCCTGACCATCCGTCTCCAGCGCTCGCAGCTCTGGGCTCTCAGGGCCCTGTTGGGGCACCCGTGCGGAGCCCTCTCAGAACGCTGGAGACTCGAATAGGGGGTGGCAAGGCCAGCACAGAAGGTTCTGGGTGGTGGTGCGATGGCTCCCACTTCTTGCCCACAACTCGCCTCCTTCCTCTGGCTGCCGCCACTTTCCAGAACTACAGCCTGAGTGACCAGAAGGGCCCCGAAATGCCACGAAGGGCACAGTATAGATGGAAAATGGGCTGAGGGAGGGGAAAGAGGAGCCCCAGGCCCCATGATGAATTAGCCAGTCTCTGACCCCCTCCTGCCTTCTGCCCACCACAGCCTGGGCCCTGGCCGCATCCTTTGCCCACAGAACCCTGCTCCCCGTTAGATGGTGGAACCCTGGAGGAAGGTCTGGGTGTCCATCTCCGTACACCCCACCACAGCCACACCAGCAAGGCCTTTCTCCCTGCCCGCCTTCCTCGGCCTCTGTCACTCTGCTCCAAGGGCCTCTGTGGCCTGCCCAGCCCACGATCCTGCTCCCTGGCCTGGCTCTTCATTTCTCTCTCTTTCAGCATCTGCAGCTTTTGACTGTTGGCCAACTGTTGTTATTCAAGTTGTAGACCCGGTTACACGCTTCTCTCCAGTTCCTTCTCTTCAGGCTGAGCCAAAGGAGAACCAGCCGCACCCAAGTGTTGGAGTTAAACACACGTGCTTACCTCCCAGTCTCCTTCCAGCACTCGGCGAGGACGCAGAAGGGGAGGGAGGGCCAGGGCACACCCCCACCCTCACCCACCCCAAGGGAGCCTGCATAGGCCAGCTGGGAGGGAGGGAAGCACCGAGGGGCTCATCTTGCCAGCCTGCCTCTCTGCTAGGAATTGCAGGGCAACTTCTGGCCTGGGATAACCACTGTCCAATCACTGGACCCAGGAGCAGCAGCACAGCTGGAACGTTCCCGTGTGCCTGTGAAAGGAGACATCCGCCTGCTCTTTGTATGAGTTAACCAGGCTACGTGTAGCTAGTTTCTATCAGCTGCTGCCAAACATGTCCAGCTATCTTTCGCTCTCCACTTCTCAACAATCACATCTACTCTTTCAAGTTCAAGCCAAGAGTTCTGCTATCATAACAAATTTTTTTTTAGACTTATAGGCCTGGAAACTTCTACTGAAGGGATTCTTGTGTGACACCTTGAGCTTGGAAACCCTGGCCTGATAAGGAAAGACCTGGGCTCCCCCAGGCTCCATGGACTCAGGAAAGAGGCCTCAGCCGAACACATTCCAAAGTCCAACTTTGACAATGTGGCTTGGCTCTGACATGCTCTATTGTGGGAGGCTGGCCTGGAATTAGGTTGCCGAGCAATGCACTGGGAATGTAGCTGGTGTCTTTTTTGTTTTTTAATTGGTGGTGGTGATGGTTACAGACTTGCCAGAGAAGGCTGGGGACATCTATTCCTTTCTACCCTCCCCAAGGAGAAAACGGCACCCTGTTTCTTAAAACTAGAAACCTTGGTCCCCAAGGGAGTTTTAAAAAAATTATTTTTGATGTTTCAGAGCAAATAGTGTTTTCTGGTCCTTGGAGGAGGCTTTGGACTTGAAGGGAGCAGACTGGTTGGTCTGGGTGGTCGGAGGGAAGAAGAGGATGAAAAGAGAGCCTTTGAGGTTGAGGCAGCTGCAGAATGAGCCTTGGCCTTGGAGAGCCCGAGACAGGGAAGAGCAGCCAGCAACGGGGCTCCCCAGAGGCCCAGGACCCCAGACACTTTGTGGAGGGTCCCCACTGCAGCCCTTGCAGGGGAGGTGGGCTGGAGGCCAGTGGGGCTGCCGGCAGCTTTGGTGGTTTCTGGAAGGACTGCAAAGCTATGGGGGAGCCCACAACAGAGACGACAAGGAATTATGAACACAGGGCAAGGGGGTCTTTCGTGAGCCAGAGGCCTGGGGAGGGGCTCCACGGGAACAGGCCTGGGACTCCCACCACCCTGGTGAGTGGGGCCTTGAACCGGAAGACAAAGAAAAACCCACGGTCCAAGCCCCTTGAGTCATTCATGTGTTTTTGGAGAAAAACGTCTGGGCACAGCAGGGTTAAAAGGAGAATCAGCGCCCATGAAGGCCCGCAGGAGGCCCAGAGCTGCTTCCCAGAGGTCAAGGACGCTCTCGTGCCGCTAGCCCTGCACTTGCAGCGCCCTGAGAACAGTTGCTCCTTAGGGTTTGCACCCTGGGCCTCCCTTGTCCCTGTTCAGGCCTGTTCATGTCGGTCAGGACACGGGGCCCAGTGCAGAGGAGCCCCCGTTGAGGGTCCCAGCACACCCGGGCTCAGTTTCCAACTCTGCTTCCTAACAGCTGAGTGATTGAGAATGAGCCTCAGTTTCCCCTTAGGTAAAAAAGCATAAAAACATGCAAGCACAGCTCAGTGCGTAGCGCGTCGAACAGGTCCAATGCGCGCTCAAGGAAAGCTGGTTTCCTTTGCCTCAAGTCCTTACAGTCTCTGACAAGTAACAAGAGACCACAGACAGCGGCGCTCCTGGGGTCTTGATGGGGGACACAGGTCCCCAGGCTCTCCAGGCTTGCTGTCTCTGGCCTGGCCTGCACCCCCCCCTTTCTCACTCCCCACCTGCCCCCCAGCCAAGGCATGCCTTTGAGACAGCTAGAGGGAGACCACAGTAGCTTCTCCAAAGCAGGCAATGCCCTGGCTTGGGAGCAGACTTTTTCCCCTGCTAATTCCATCCCCACCCTGCCGGGGGCTGGACAGTTACTGATTGCGAGATGGTGTTGAGAGCGAGTGCCTGGGGGGATCACTTAGGGTGATTTTGTTTGTTTGTGTGGCTGATGCTGTTATTGAGCTATGGGCTTTGGAGGAGCAAAAGTGCTTTCAGGAGCTGCTCATCCGGGCCCCAATTCTCACTTGAGGTAATAGACATCATTCAAATGCATATGCATGCCCCTCAGTGGGCCTCCAGCTAAGTTTCCAGAATAGTAACTTTGCCCAAATGTTTATACAGCTGGAGAAGATGAGAGTGTTAGAGAACAAGATTAGAAACCAGTTATGGGGGCGGGGGGAATCATTCGAGAAGATAGAAGGGGCAGTCCTTTAGAAAAGCCAAGTGCTGTGAACGCGGGGTGTGTTTAAGCTGCTTATCCCAGCCCAGCTTCTGGCTAATGATGCCCATCTCCACGAGAGACAACTTTTCCAAAACCCTTTCCTGCTCTCACCCAACCCCCACAACACCCCAGGCTCACTTACTCCTGCCATCGTCTTTTTCTGACTTTATTGAGCCATTCATTTCTGGACTCTCCTTCCACTGTGAGCTCTTTCAGGCCTGATAGGCCTGGGTCTGATTCATTTCCCTGTCATGGTGCCAAGCAGTGGGCCTGAAACAGAGCTGATTGCCAGTGAGGTTGCTGCAAAAAGGAAAAGAAAAACCTAGGGACAAATCCCCGGAGAAAGAAAAGGAGGCCAAACGGAAAGCCTTGAGTTGCACATCCAGCAGCTTCCGGGGCAAACCACCCAGCTTCCTGTTGGCCTTGTTGGGGCAAGCGGAGACCAGAGCCGAGGCCCTCGGGCCGCCGTCGGGTCTAGGCACCTGCTCTGCTGAAGAAGTTCTGGCCACCTGTCTTCTGCGCCATCTGACGGCTGTGCCCACCCAGACGCAAAACGCGGACCTTTCCTTGGCTTCTCAATGAACAGCCCCTCTCGCCAGGCCCGTGCATCAATAGCTGAGGTTGCCGAAGCCTGTGGGTGCGGGTGTGCCGACAACCTCACACTGGACGTTGGTGGCCCCACGCTTAAGTGTCCTTCGGCAGGTCCAAACCTGGACAGGCAGTCTCGCCCCGTCTCTGCGGCTCCCACTTCTTCTCCCTCCTCTCATTACTTCTACCACCCCCATCCTCCCTTCTTCCTTGATACCAAATTCTTCTTTCTCCATTATGCAGAGCAATTCAGCCCTACCCTGCCCTTACTCCTAAACCTGCAGGAAGAAATTCATCCAGGGGCTCAGCAGACCAAAGGGAAGAGCCACTTTAATTAAGGAAGTTACCTTCGTAAATATTCCAGCTTACCACATTATAAATTTATCAAATTTAGGGATTGACTATTATTTTTTCTTTGTAAGTATCTCAGTTCCTTACTTATAATAAGAGCTCAAAAGGTATTTGTGTGATTAAGTCCAAGAACACTAAAAAGAAGGTTCTAGAAAGACTAAATCATGTACTGCAATCCCTCCCCTTAAAACCTGGGGAATATTGAGAGACCAAGGCTGAAGTCACTTGCACCAAGAAGGGACAGAAATGGGACCACGACTCCTGACTTCCTGGGTGAAGCAAATACTGAAGCACATCCCCTCCAAGCCCTGTTCCTACAAACCAAGGCCTGTTCCTACAAAATTGAGGCCCTAGTTGTCAAGAAACAAGAATGGCGCTGTGGTTTTCAGGGAGGCATCATGGCTCCCCTTTGCAAGTAACTCGAGATGTCGCCCCACCGCTGGTGGCAATCATCACAGCCATCTACGTGGTGCATGCTACATGCTGGCCCTTCACGGACACCAGGCCATGCTTCAAAGGCAGGGCAAACGTTCAGGTGTGGCAGAGAGACGAGGAGAGAGTGGGAGGCCTCCTCCTGCCTGGGGACCACTCCACGAGCATTGCTTGAGTGAAACTCCCTGGGTGCTTCACAACTCCAGAGGAGAAGCATGGCTGTTGAATGAAAAAAAAAAAGCACATTGCAGAGAACTGTACATAAAATGCAACTTAATGATGCTACACTCACAATAAAACCATTTATTTATGGGTACATTTGTATATGAATGCATAAAGAAGGGTCCAGAGGAACACACTCCAATCAATAACTATAGTTCTCTCAGGGGAGGCATCGGACGGGCCGTGCCGTGGTCAAATGGTTTTTCAGCCTTATCTATAATATTTTAATGTTCTATAAGGAGCAGGTATTCTGATATTATTTATATAATTAATATCAAAATGAAAGGAAATGACAAAAATTTAAATGGGTGCTGTGACAATTTTAGGGACTGCAAGTCTAAGGTAAAACCTTTTTCTGCTAGTTTGTGATCAGACTTTGGTACTGCTGGAGCACTGGGGGAAATTAAAGAGTAGTTTGGGTGGTAATTCCTCTGGAAAGCTAAGGTCCCCCAGCATGGGGACTAGACGATTTTTTAAAAGTATACATTTGTTTTCTATTGACAAAAGTAACATATAGTCACAGGAGACAATTTGCCAACTATAGAAAAGTACACAAAAGAAAATGAAAATCCCTGGTAATCCGCTGGTGGAGTAATGACCATGATTAACGTCTTGACACAGGGGCTAATGTGGATTTAGACACGCCTGGCCTCTCACCCTGCCCCTGCCACTGACTCACGCTCGGTAAAACTCACTTCTCGAGCTGTGAAAAGGGGAAGCTAATACCTGCCTTGTAGGGTGAGGACTAATTAACCGAGATTGCTGTGCAGAACCTTCAGGGGGAGGGCTCAGGAAATACAAGTACTCAGTGCAGGGTGCTGGCAGCGTAATGCCTGTCGGTGTTTTTCTTCCCTGCACTGGGATCCTACAATTTCTAGTGTTGAATTTTTCCTCTTCACATGCCACTTTAATGTGAGCGTTTTAACTGGAGTAGGCTTGAATCCTTGGGGGGTGTGGATGGGGCTGTGCCAGGCAGCCCTGAGGGGCTGGCAATAGAAGCATGCTGCGTGTCTTGCCCTGCCCTTGCTCCCAAGCCTTCAGTGGCTCCCTACAGCTTGCCAGAGTAAATCTCGTCTCCTGTTTGGTACCGAGGCCCTTTGCAGTCTGGCCTTACACCAGCCACTCTGCTTCTCCTCCCTTCAATTAGGCTACCACATTCCATACCCATGGTGGCCCCTGAGTCACCCTGACACCATGCCAAGCCTCCTCACTCCCAGGACATCTCTCCAGCCAGGCTCTTGTCCTCACTGTCCAGTCCTCCTCACTCTCACCTCCCACAGCACTTGTGTTAATCAAATAGTTTAGACCTCGCTTAATCTATCTCATTCACTTTTTTTTGTGCTCATTCTTGCCTCCCCAACTAGACTGCATACCCCTAAGGAGAGGGATTCATAGCATGTCACTTTTTAAACACCGCATTACCTAGTGCTGTGCCATGCACTTGGGAAACACCCACATACCTGCTGGCTGGTGTTTTTGCACCAACTAAAGAGTGACCAGGTATTTGTTTGTTTTCCTGGCCTCAGGAATGTCTCTGGACTGGGTTAGGTATCAGCCAATAAACACAGAGACCTTGTTCCCTGTCTTGGATATGTGTTGTGTCCCCAGCATCTCTTCCTCTTCTTTTCTGTCCCCCTTTCCCATTCTTTGTCCATGTGTGCTACAGTGGGCTCAACCTTGGCTTAGGCATGGGGCCTAACCTCCAGTCTCAGAGATGACCTCAATGTGGACACATGACCGGAGCTGGTCCAACCAAGTAAAATTCTGGGACTCTTGCTAGAAATAGGGAGAAAGAAAGAGGCTCTTTCTCTGCTGGTCTTTTTTTTTTTTTTTTTTTTTCAGGACTTGGGGATACTGGCACTGCAGACAGCCATCATCTGGAGAAATCCTGTCTGAAAGTGCAGCCATCACAGTGGAAAAACAGTCAATACATGGAAAGTATTTGGGGTATATTGGTACTAGACGGTGGTATTAGGTCCCTGAACCTGCCAGGCCTGAGCCTAGGTTCTATCCCTCTCATTTTTAGTTCTAGAAGCCAAAGCATCCTTTCTACCCCATAGCCTGAGCCGACTTGGCTTAGACTTTCTGTCACTTGTGACTCAAAGACTCCAGACTCTAACCTTTCAGGCTCCTGTCCTAAAACCTTTCCTATCTGAACTCCTTTCCTATAGAAATTGAGGATCTTAGAGCTGTGAAGGACCCTGGAGCTCAAGTCCATCCTCCTGGTTCTTACCTCTGCTCCACAATTGAACTCCAAAGGTGAGGAATGTGTGAAAAATTCTCCCAAGACCACGCGGGGGACAGCATTTAGAGCTGGCATTCCCAGTACAGAGCTGCAGCATCTCACCCGAGCACGTTGCCCACCCAAGTGCCACACGGCTGCAGGTGTCAGGCAAACAAATCAGTCAAGGGTATCACTAGGGCTTCCATGGGCAGCCCTGGGGGACTTGAAGTTAGCAATACACACAGCCTGCTTCCCACGTGCTTTCCAAGAAGCCCAAGGCACCACATCCTCGCTGCTTATTCAATTGCTTCCAAACATCAGAGGATTTGTTCCTTAGTAACACGCGCACTGAGCCTGGGCAGAAAGCTGTCTATGCCAGGAGCACCCAAAAGCACTTGCTGCAGTATCACAGGTCTATCCACTGAGCAGACAGGCCTAGGCTTGCTTTTAGCTCAGAAGCCCATAGTCATCCCACAAGCATCACTGTCACACACCACTCTGAGAATTAGTGGCTGATCTGGGTCTAGAGCTTGGGTCTCCTGACTCCTGAGAGTAGTATTCTTCCCACTGCTCTCAGTTTACCCCTCAGACCTTGCCTCCAGCTCTGTCCTACTGCAGAACAGATTCTTCCCCTGGATCCAAAAGTTCTTGAGAGAACACCCATCTAGTCCCCAAAACTATCAGAGCCATGGGAGAATAAACTGATGTGGAGGCAGCCAGACAACTTTAATACAAAGGATAAAGTATATTGGTCAGCTATTGCTACAATAATGCTGTGTAACAAGCCAACCTGGAACGCAGGGGCTTAGAATAGCCAGGATTTATTTTTATGCTTTTGGGTCTGTAGATCAACTGAAAATTGGTCCTGCAGATCAAGGCTGGTTTGGTCAGGCCTCCCTCAGGATATAGGTGCGCTGAACTCAACTCCAGGCCGAGGGGTGAACACTGAGTAGCTCCACATGCATTGAATCTGGGTTTTGGGGTGCAGGGGCAGCAGCTGCCTGTGGAATGCTCTTCTCATAGGGAATCTCAGAAGCAGAAGAAAACACGTGGCTCAAAGCTAACACATTATCCCTTCCACCTGCATTCCATTGGCCCAAAGAAGTCACCTCACCATCATTGGGTCAGGGAAATGTACTTCATCAGAAATACAAAAAGTCTCATGGCAAAGAGTGTGGTTGTACAATTCTAATACAGGGAGGCTATGAAGAAATGAGAACAACGATCCAGTCCACCACGTGACGTTTCAGTTTCCCTCATCTTCCCCCATCCTCCCTCTTGACTCAATGTGCAGCCATCATTCCTACATCTCTGGCCCTCCACCTTCATCATAGATGCCCAAACTAGTTTCCTGTTAGGCTAATGGTTCCCAGTTAAAGCTCCTGCCGTGGCAATTTTACCTCTCCTTCTAGAGCAGAACCAATGAAAGGGAACTTCCCAGCTTGCATTTCTCCCAGCTCCAGCCCATACTGGCCAGAATCCAGGTGGAGATTTTTGAGGTCTAGACTTTTATCAGGCCATTCCCAGTGCAGAAGCCCACAACAGCGTCCATTTCCTACAGCACTGAGCTCCAGCTCATCGGCTTGGCATGTCAGCTATAAAACATTAAACTGCTAGTCCTGCTTAAAATCCTGACTTACTGATTTGCATCCACCCTTGGCCCCTACAGCTTCACCTCATAAGTTTAATAGGCCTGGCCAGCCCTTGGCAGTGCAGGGGAGGAGAACGACTCAAACTATGCGATCTTGGAACAGCCACTTCCCCCTTCTGGGCCTTGGTTTTCCAATCTGTGTAGAGAGACATTTGGCCTGGATGATCCTGGGGCTCCCTCCCTGCTGTAGATGATAGGTTTTGGGGGTATAGCAGAAAAGCCAGGGAAAGGCATGACTATTCCCAGAAGAGCCTTGTGTGACCAAGAATGTCTGCCTTCTACACAGAGCTCCAATTTCCTTAAAATCCTGCTGATGGAACAGCATATGTTTGCTGGGCCGCTTCTCACTTCCTCATCTTTGAAACCCACCTCTGTGTGTGCCCACCAGATCTGACCAAAAACCGTCCACCAAAATACCACTGTGGCCTATGGCGCGTTGGATCCCAATTCTTCACCCCTCCCTGTAGCCACAACCTTTGCCATGTCACTTTGCAGTTCTCTTCTGATGCAGGTGACACATCCTTGCTCCTTTCTTTGGGTCTGGCCATGTGACTTGCTTTGGGCAGTGGAACAAGGTGGCCTGGACCTGGCTTACATCCTCGCCCTCTCCCATCATGAGATGAACAAGCCCAGGCTAGCCCATGGGACCCAGGAGGAGGGCGACATGTTAGAAGCAGAGCCACTCCCGGCCCCCCTAGCCTGGATCAGCTGCCTGCAGCCAACCTGCAGACTCATAAGCTAAATAAGTGCTTTGTTGTACGCTGCTGAGTTTTTCTGATCGCATGTTACCTGGCATTTCTGTGGCAATAGCTAACTGGTGCAGCCGTTTAGAAAGGTATTTATAATCCACACCCTCATATCTGGATGGACTTTAGGAGTGACCTCGGCACCACCATCACCAGTCCGGCATGGAATCCTGTCTTTGAGCCTCACCTTGCACACCTCCAGGGATGGAAGCTCCTTTAGAGAAGCATAACTGTTAAACTTCTTCGTGAGCCGGAGCCTCTCTTTTCACTTTCACACTTTGGCCCTTTTCCTCCAGACAACTCTTCAGAGGTGTGAAGAGTGTTCTCACATCCTCCCCGGGCTTTGCTTCTTCGGGCTAAACACCCCACTTGTCTTCAGCCACCTCTCACCCTGGTTAGCCAGCCCAGCCCTCCACCACCCCTGCAGCTCTGCTGAACTGGGCCGGCTGTCTTTTTCTCAAGCTCCACCTGCCCAGAGGGAAACACACTAGCTCAGGTGAGCGGATCAAAGCAGAGCAGCAGATGGCTGTCACTGCCTTCACTCCAGGCACTGCTGATGCCCCTGGAGAAGTGACAGCTCTTTTGGCAGCCACAGGGTAAGGACACAGACCAAGCTGGCCATTCCTGTGCATGGTTTTGCTCTGCCCTCCTGCCCTCCTGGCATTTGGAAGTGTCCTGAGGCTCTTGGAAGAAACAATGCTCTCTTGGGCTAATCATGCTTGTCTGCCAGCTTTCCCTGGGGAGAGGGACGGCTGCCAACAAGCCCTCCAGCTGAATGCAGCAGTGCCTGAGAGAAACAAGATCCAGGGCACCAGGGCATGGTTTTCTCAGCTCACTTGGGCACCGTTCATCCCACAGCCTCTCCGCTCCCCAACTGCTGGAGAAGGTTCCTCTTAGGAGTTAGGCTGGAATGAGCTGGAATCAGTTTCAGGGAGAAGTTTTCTCAATTCAGTCCCTGACTTCATGGCCTCCTAATCAATTACTTGGCCTCTTGGCCGGAGCAGGGCAGCACTGTAAATGTACACAGACTCCCGGCGCCTGGAGGCCCGCAGATTCGTGGGGCACAGACCATTTGGCCTGCAAGCCGAGCGAAGCCTTGTTTACAGAAGCCAGCGCCAGCGGGGAAGGAGGAGGCCTGTGTCCCCGTCGCCTGGCGGGCCCAGGACCCCGGGAGGCTGCCTGGGCTGAAGCAGGCCTGTCTGCCTTAGGAGCACGTCTCATGTAGTTCGGCTGTTTCACTATCCATTATCCTGATTGGGCTAGGGGGTGGGGTGGCTGCCTCCACACCAGGACCCAAGCCTGAGAGGGAGGCTAAAGATCATCTCGTGCAGTGCAGGCTGAATTTTTTCCTGCAGCCAGTCTCTCTTATATTTCTCTGGTGAGAAGAAGCCGCCTGCCTTCCCCAAACAGCTTATGATGGGTGGAAATCAGCCTCCCGGTGGCTTCTCCCCACTGGTCCCAGCTCTGCCTTCTGTGCTTCCAGAAACCAGATCCCGCCTCCGTAGCTGGCTCATTAGTGACAAAACCAACCACGGCTCTTTTTTGGCTTCTCTTTCTAAAACCAAACGTTTTTGTCCTTCCGGTTTTCCCCGAGGTCCACGACATCTTGGCCACTCTTTTACAGACGTTCCAGGTGGAAATAACCTCTCTCTCAGATGCACCATGAGCCTGGAGTGGCAGATAGACGATCGGGTAAGGAACCAGACAAGCTGGCATCAGCACCTGATCTTCCTTCTATCATTTGGCCTTTCGAGCCTGTTCGTTCGCCTGGAAAATGGGACGGTGCACTTGCTGTAACTGGCATAAATGAGGAACTCAAAAACGCAAGTGAGCCCTTGGGTGTGAAGGTGAGGCTATGCACATGTCAGTGGCTATGTGTCAGTGCTATTATTCCAGGTTCGTTGTTAACCAGGAAGGCCCATCTTTTCTTAGGACTGTCAGGAATACAGGCTATGGTCAGTCTTGTGTCTGCTCCTTCTGAAGGTCAGCGGCCATTCGCCCTATGGATGCAGGCAATTGAGGGAGCCAGGAGTCCAAGGGCCAGAACCACAGAATGCAGGAGGGACTTTAAATCATCCTTGGAATGTTTTTTCCAAAAGATAAAAAAAAAAAAAGAGTCCAAAAACAACAACAACAAAACATCTTCCTTAAACCTTAGGGAGTTTCCCACATTTCGATGATCAAAAAACTGCATGGAAGCAGATGTGGCTCAGGTGACTGACCTCCTGCCTACCACACTGGGAGGCCCACGGTTCGATACCCGGTGCCTACTAAAAAAGACAGTGAGCTGACATGGCAGGCAGGCGCAGCAAGCTGACACAACAAGATGATGCAACAAGAGACACAACAGGGGTTCCCAGTGTCTCCTAAAGAAAATGAGCAAGACAGTAAGCTGACACAAAGGGCAGGCACGGCAAGCTGGCACAACAAGATTACACAAAAAGAGGCACAAGAAGAAAAAATACAGTGAGAGACACGACAAAGCAGGGAATGGAGGTGGCTCAAATGATTAAGCACCTCCCTCCCATATCAGAGGTCCTGGCGGTGCAAGAACTGAACCCAGTTAGTGTTAACAGTGAGGGGGTGAGGAGAAATAAATAACCAAATCAATCAATAAACAAACAAATCTTAAAACAACAACTATGCATGATGTTCACCACAGCACTGATAAAAATAAAAAGTGGTTATGCAGTATAGTACAGCAATCCAGCCAGCAAAATGGATGTCTTATATTTGAATGTTCAGTCATGTGGAAAGATGTTCACAATATGGATTTTTTTAAAAATTATATGTATAAAACAATTACCATTTATAATAAGACTACGTATTGTGTTCACCAGATGTTAATGAAGTTCATCTCTGGATATCAGAATGATGGGTCTTTTTTCTCTTTTTTTCACTTACATGTATTATATAACATCTCTGTTAAGACCCTGCATCACTTGCTAAAGAAAGCAATAAACAAAAGTTTTTCAAGTAAACAAAATTATTTTTATCTAGTCATCTCCGTCATCTAAGAATGAAAAAAAAAAAAAAAAAAAAACCTCTCCAAAATATATATGGCAGCTAAATTTAACTCAACTTTCACATGCCAGAGTCTGTGGGTTTTGTCATTGATGTTCCTATTTTGGTTAAAAAATACTTTCAACATTTTTGATAAGATTTAGAGAAGCACTTCATAAAGCTATTAAGTCCTGTGCATCTATCAATCACTCCTGGAAGACATTCTATCCTTCTAAGCCCATAATTTATTCCTTCTCAGTCATGTTTACAAATAGCCGTTACTTTTTCTGCTCTTAGCTGTCACTTCTGCTGAATCCTCAGGCTGTTATCTTTTGCTTGTTCACAATAATTATGTGGCTGAAGCTCTGAAGGAAGAAGCGTCTCCTCTCTTACGTGGAGGGGCACGCATGGGCTTTGTAACTGCGGTTCTCGCTTTCAGGCTGGGGGCGCCTTACGGTGTACCAGGATTTCTTAACCTTAGCACTGCTGACAATTTGGAATGGATGATTCTTTCTTCTTGGGGGGCTGTCCCATGAATTATAGGATTTTTAGCAGCATCTCTGGCCTCTACCCACTAGATGCCAGTAGCAACATCCCAGTTGTGACAAGCAAAAAATATCTCCAGACTTTGCCAAACGTCCCCGGGGCGGGGGAATTGCCTCCAGTTGAGAACCACTGTTGCATATCATTAACCATCCACGTACCCTGGAATAACAGGGGGAAAAAGATGAGTGGATCAGCATCTGGAGGGACAGAGCAGGAAACTGGCCAATGAGGTTCCTCTCCACCACCCCCACCCTGCTCCAGCTTTCCTCCCTCTCCCTCCCCGTGCAGGTCACCCTGGATCAGGGGATCACCTCTCTGGAATCCAGGAGGGCAGTTTCTTTCATAGAACCCGACTGCTGTAAGCCGGGCGCCTACCTCCTAGGAACATGATTCAGAGGCAGTCAGCATCAGCACAGAACCCAGGCGAGAAGTGTTGCTGCAAAGAGCGAGTCACAGGTGGGCACTGGGTGGCGGGAGTGTTGGTGGGCGTGTGAACATGTTTGCAGGGCATTCAAAAAGCCAGAGGAAAATACGCAGGGACAATAAGGTGATGGGGGGTGGGTGACACCTTGCTGGCAGGGCCCAAGCCCTAGCCCGGTGTGGTCCGTCACTGTTAACCTGATGCTCGAGGGCCCTTCCTCCTTACCCAGTCCCTGAGAGCTGGGCCTGCTGCCAGGGATGTCACTCAGCAGTAGAGGGATCAGGGGAAAAGGAAATGGAAATGCCCTTCCAGATCTCCCTTGTGTCTGCCTGGGTCATTTCTGTGCTTCCTTTAGCCTTGGCGTGAAAAGACCACAGCGGACCCCGGTCTGGGGCTGGGTAGGTAATGAAGGGGCTCATGCTTGAAACCCAATCAGGCCTCCAGGAGGTATCCTACAACCTTGTCTCCAGCCTTTCCTGGTTCACTCACATCCCGAGAGCAGCCCATCCCACACATACTTTCGGGATATTCTTCGGTCAGCGTGGAGCTCAGACACTTTAGAGGGCTCTCTGCTTTCTGCAGGATCAATCTCAACTGCATTGCATGCTCTTTATCTTAGTTTCCTAAGGTTCCTATCACAAATTACCACAAACCAGGTGGCTTAAATGGTAGAAATGTATCCTCCAACAGATCTTGAGGCCAAACACCCACAATCAAGGTGCCAGCAGGGTTGTACCTTCTGGAGGGGCTGTCTCACACCTCTCTGGGCTTCTGGAGGCTGCTGGCAGTTCCTGACATTCTCCAGTTTGTAGACACATCACTCCAGTCTCTGCCTCTGTCTTCAGAGGTCCTTCTTCTCTATACCTTTGTCTTCCCTTCTCTTCCAAGGACCTTTGTCAATGCATTTAGGGCCCACCCAGATAATCCTAGGTGATTTCTCCTTAAGATCCCTAAATTAATTACATTTGCAGAGATCTTTGTTCCAAATAAGTTTACACATACAAGTTCCAGGTGGACATATCATCTGGGGGTCTACTGTTCAACCCACTGCAGTCTTCAAGAATCTCCATGGGTGGGCTTTGCTCAGCTCATTCATTTGCTCACTCACTGACTCATTCATTCATTCATTCATTCATTCATTCAGTGAATGACCAATGATTGGCACTTGCAGAGGTACAGAGAAAGGATGGTTCCTTCCCTTATCTGCCAGCCCTCTGCTTCCCAGCTCCCATCTGGACCAGCTTCCTGCTATTTTCCTTAGATTCCCCTAATCCTTCCACCTTCCATTCATGCTCAGGGAACATTCCCAGTCCCTCTTCCAAGCCCTTCCTCGGGGCCCAGTTATAGTCCTGCCTCCTTGGGCAAGCTTTCCTCGACTATCCCAGCACACGCTGATCCCCCCTCCAGCAACATGATGCCATCCGGGCCCGCATTTGGCTCAGCGCAATCTGAGGACAAGCTGGGGCTGCCGTTGCAGAGCTCCCCTATCTCCACAGTTCACTCCCCAGGCATTTACTGACCCTGGCCTGGCTGGAACCAGAAACTGATCCACTGCAGTGGGAGGGGGACTGCGTGGCATGGGAGGCAAGCAACGGTGGGGGTGGGCGTGCCTGCCACCAGTAACTTTTCAAAGCACTGCCAGTTAGTCTCTCTTCCACAACCCACCATCCTAGTATTATTTCTCCTTTCTCTAGGAGGAAACGGAGTCTGTCCAGTTCAAATTCATGAAACAAGTCAGGAGCAGACCTAGGACTGGAGACACACTTCATGTCACCACATGCCCAGATCTTAGGGAGGATGACTAGGACAAATGCCCCTGTCCGCTGATGTCCAATTTTGAACACTTGCCACAAAGTTTCATTCACAAACATTCCCCTTCCACACGGATTTCCTTTCGTCCCCTGGGTTTACTGTCACTGGTGGTACAGGTCCCTGGTCAAAAGCACAGTGAAGAGAGAAGCCACACCCAAGTGACACAGATGGTTTACTGGCAGTGTGGCTCAGTGCAAGGGTTCCAGGGCAAGGGCAGTCTCCTTCACCTGCCAGCTGAGGGGTCTGAGGCTCCCCACCTAGACGCCGTCCGAATACCTTCCCATATAAGTCCTCCATTCCCGTACGAATCACCTCCTCACTGCTCACAGGGCTCATCTGCCGCTGCCATCCTGCCTGCTCTGCCTAGCAGGCACCCTGCTCTGTACCCCATCACCTTGACTCGCCCCCCAAGACTCACTGCAGATGCTCTCTCCACGGGCTTCCCAGGCAAAAACCTCCACTCCCTCCTCCTTTTGTCCATACTTCCCTTTCAGTCCCCAGCCCATACTGGTAGGGCTGGCCAGGGAAAGGAGTGACACCCCCTAGCTACACCCAACATACAAAAGGTCAGGCGGTGTCCAGTTCAACTTTGCATCCTGGCACCAGAAAGTGGCTCAAGAAACTGTAGAGGGAACACTCCTTGCTCTTTGGCATACACACTGTTCCACGATCTTACTGCTCAGCCAACCCTCTTTACCAGAATCGTTAGGCATTCACTCATAACCTTCTAGTGTCACAGAAGGAACCCAGGCTATAGGTGCCTTCCACTTCACTCTCCCTAAAAACCTTTTGTGTGTGTGTATGTGTTTAACAACAGGAATTTATTGGCTCATAGTTTCAGAGACAGGCAGGCTTGCTTTCCTGTGTGTCCGTATCTTCTGGCTGGCTGGCAATCATTAGGGTTCCTTGGCTTTTCCCTTACATGGCAGTGCCATCACTCCCATCTGCAGTTTCCTCTCCAGCCCCTCCCCAGCCTCTTACCCCAGCCCCAAGTAATCACTGATTTGCTTTCTGTGACTAGAGATTAGTTAACATATTCTAGAATTTTGTCTAAATGGAGTGGATTCTTTATTGGTCTGACTTTTCATTCAGCAAAATAATTTTGAGAGTCATCCATGTTGTAATGTATATTGAGAATTCATTCCTTTGTCTTCCTGAGGTAGCTCATAAGGATATTGTAAGGATATAGCACTGTTTTGGTTTTTTTAAATCCATTCACCTGTTGATGAATATTGGGGTCGTTTCCAGTTTGGGGCTATTACAAATAAAGGCACTATGCACATTCATACACAAATCTTTGTAAAGACACATGCTTTCATTTCTCTTGGGTAAATACTTGGGATGAATGGCTCGGCCATATGGTAGGTGTATGCCTTAACTTTTAAAGAAACTAACAAATAGTTTCCAAAGCAGTTGTGCCATTTTACATTCCCATCAGCAATGTAAGAGAGTTCCAGTTTCAGTTCCTCACCAGCACTTGGCATGCTCAGGCTTTTTCTCTTTAGCCACTCTAATAGATTTAATTTGCATTTCCCTAGTGACTATTGATGAGGAGCACCTTTTCATGTGCTTATTTTCCATCCGTATATCTTCCTGGGTGAAATATCTGTTCAAACCTTTCATCTACTTTTTTATTGGGTTGTTTTCTTATTATTGACTTTTGAAAGTTCTTTAAGTATTTGGATACAAGTCCTTATTTTCTCCCAGCCTCTAGTTTGCTTTTTTATTCTCTTAGCAGTGACTTTCGAAGAGCAGACGTGTTTAATTTTGATCAAGTCCAGCCTTATCTATTTATTTCATGATCATAAAATCACTAATTGAAAAAACCCAGCTGAGTGCTCTGTAGTATCCAATCATTCAATGTTTAGGCAGAACCTACTATGTGCCAAAAACTAGTTGGCCCATTGGAAGGAAACATAATGGCAAGATTCCCAGCCTCAAAGCACTCACAGCACAGTAGGGGAAGGGAAGTGTTGACAGTATTATACAAGATATGTGTTGTCAGTGCAGGGAGAGGAATGAAGAGGGTAAGGGAGGTGATTAGCAGAAAATGAAGGAAAAAGATACAAGAGGGAAGAGAGGGCATTGTGAATGAGGTCTCACCCTGAAGAATACAAAGAAAAGATTTTTCATTTTTGTTTTCTTGTTAGGAAGACCAACCTGACAATTTTCTTTTCTGGGAAAGATTAATTCTTGTGCAACAGAGTTAACTTAAAACAAAAGAGGTTTGGATCAGATACAGACCAGAGTTCGACTGAGAGAGGACATCAAGTGGGGGAGTAAGGACTAAGGAAGAAGAAGAAGAAGGGAAGATTTGTAGCAAAGAAATATCAAGGGTAGTCTCTACTCATAAAATAGAAATTAATGGATTACAGAGCAGGGACATTAAGAAAGATCTTTAGGAGGTTGCAGGAAATGGGAGAATTAGAGCAAAGCTGAGCTGTCATGTGGAACATTTTGCATAACAAACTACTGGTTAAAGCTAATATAAGCTTTATATTATAAAGGGTAAGAGGCAGTGTGTGCCCAAGAGATATGAAATGAGAGTGGATATAATAGTTGGGATCCAAGCCGTGACTCAGATTCGGCCAACTTTGCCCAATACCTGCTCAATGCCATCCATGGTTGGGGGCCTTTTGAACTCACCTGGACATGAGATGGGGACCTCCAGTCCATAAAGATTTGGGGGGAAGGGGTAGGTTTGTTGTTTGTGTGTGTGTGTGTGTTTTACTGCAGTACCTTGAGGAGCCCTTTTCATGTTGTTGAAGTTGCTTCTTTTTCCCAACAGTAAAAACTTTTTAAAATCAAGAGCTACAAAATCTTTTTTCTGCTGTCATGTAGACCAGAAACACAACAGAGTAAGAGTTCTCTGAGCGAGAAATTGCTCCTTAGATTCTTGATGGATTCTGTTCAGAAGGGTTGGTCTCCTTGGTCACAGCATCCAGTACTCAGCATGCTGACAGCAGGAACGGGGATGGCCAGAGTTAGAGAAATAGAGTTGGTGGATGTGACAGTCTGAAGCTTTTGTGAATCCCAGAAAATATCATGTTCTTGGAGCTAATCCATTCCTTTGTGTGTTGGGTCCTTTGATTGGATTGGGGGCCTTTGATTGGAGTACTTCAGTGAGGCATGACCCACGGTGGGTCTCAGCCTTCTTGCTGGATTCCTTTATAAATGAGAGAAACGTGCAGAGACACATGGAGAAAGAGCTGCCATCTTACCCTGTCATGTGAGAGAGGACTCCAGGATCGTCTAGAGCTGCAGAAAGACAGAGAAACTCTGGGAGGCTGAGAGAGAGAGACCAGAGGCTGGATTCAGCAGAGAAGTCAGAAGCTGAAGAGTGGGGCGAAATAAGCCATATGTCTGATCGCCCATAGCTGAGCTCTGAGGAGAAACAGAGACCGGCCACCATTTTGCCTCGCCATGTGGCAGGAGTCCAGCATCTGCCAGCAGATGACTTCGGTGAGACAGCATTTCTGATGATGCCTTAATTTGAACATTCTCATAGCCTCAGAACTGTAAGATTTTATCCTAATAAATTCCCATTATACAAGTCAACCTATTTCTGGTATTTTTGCATTGGCAGCCTTTAGCAAACTAAAACAGGGAGAATTTCCACCTAAAATGTAAACTGTGTGTGATGACAGGTGAACACACCATCTGTTTTTGGAATCAAAGCCCAGACACAACCATTCCAACCCAGAGCAGCAGGATTGCGGGAGAACGGGGGGCACAGGGGCCAAGGGAGTGACCCCAAACTAAAGCCCAGAGGCAGATGATCCCAAGACCATCCTCAGGCCTTTTGTTTTTAATCTCCCAAGTGTTAACACCAGAGTCAAACTGTCTCTGTGTTTTGTCTGAGTAACTGAGCATACATCATCTTGCTTAGCAACGTCCATCATTCTCAACTGTTTTGTTTAGGATTAGAACTGCAATAACCAAAAAGTAAAATATGACAGTAGCTTCAACAAGATAGAAGCTTATTTATTTTTTACCTAAATGTCTGGGTTGGCAGATCTTGGGCCACTGTAGTGTCCTGCCAGGTCAGGGGCCTGGGAACCTCCCAGGTCACCACCCTGCCATCCCTGCAGTGTGGTCTTTGCCCTCCTTCTCTAAGGTGGTGTTTATGTTCCAAGAGAGAGAAATGATGGAGAAGAGGGGATGAAAGGACAAAGTGCACACCAGCTCTCTCCACGGAGGGTCCTGGGAGGTATCATAAGGCTCTTCCACTCACCTCTCATTGGCCAGGACCGAGTAACATGGTCATGCAAGGAAGCCTGGGAAATGTGGCCTTTATTCAGGACAGCCATGCACCCCGCTGTGCATCCAACAGGAGAAGGGGAAATGGGTATTTGGTGACAACAAGTGGCCTTTGCCTCACTGACTAATCTCCTAAGTTAGAGAAAACACAAGGACATCATAAAGTGTTAAACCACATGCTAAGGAGCACTTGCAGTTAAGGTTTTGGCACCCGGAGTGGGCATGTCAAGAAAATAATTGCCCAGGAGAGGGATCTTGGGAAGGTAAATCGGGAGTTATGAAGTCAAAGAGAGTTACAGAGTGCTTGGTTTCCAATGTATCAAACTAACCAAACTTACCAGGGGGACAAGGAGCACAGGAGCACCAGTTTGCACATGCACACTAGGAAAAAAGGGAAGAAAGATCAAGAGAGAGAAGCTACTGAAATTGTGTGTGGTACTTGAGGAACCACGTGATCAATCCATAAGGTGTTGGGTTTTTCATCTGGTAGTGGTTTCAAAAGAACTTCATGTTGAACAAGCAGTTCTGAGCACCCACTGTGGGCAAGGTCTCCTGTTAGGATGGTGGGGTAAAGGAAGAGAAACCAGGCAGACACCCTGCCTTCAGGGAGCTTCCAATCTGGGATGTAAGCTTATATCCCTTATGGTGCTTTATAAAGTGTTTTAAACTAACTCCTTCAAAAGGTTTACCTTAGTTATAAACAGAGTAGCTGTGATCTGCAGGGAAGAGAGAGGCAATAGTGTTTAACAGCACAGATTCTGGCTGATGTCAGCTTCCTATCCTTCCTCCGTCACTTCTGGGGTAATCAACGGATCCTGGATTGCCCAGGACCTTCCCAGTTTTAGCTCTGAAAGTCCCATGTCCTGGGCTGACCCAGGTAGGTTACCACCCTAGCTATTTGCAAGCAGTGTGCTCTTTGGGTCTTAGTTTCCTCAACTTTAAAATGGGAATTCTAACAATTATGACCTTTTATGCTTATTGCAAGCATTACACGGGAATATGCAAACAGATTAACAGAGTGTCTGGCTCAGTAAGTGTTAATGTTATCATTTATTATTGTTGTTACTACCTAAAGTTGTTATGAACCTGGTGGCTCCACATATATTTTACTTGTGTTCTTCTGGACAGAAACTACAGGCTAGAGGAGAATGAGTGAAACTGAGCATCTGGCATGGTTTATAGCAAATTTCTCATGAATGGCAAGGAGCTACTGTTATTGGGGAATTTTCTTTTTGAATTTAATCTAGATCTCCAATTTCCTTTCTTTCGCTCCTCTATTGCCTACTAATCATTTTTTCCATTGTCATGGGATCTGAAATGATGAATATCTTGTGAACGGGCATGTAAAGTAATCGTCTGTAATGTAATAAATTCGCTTTTAAAAGGCAATTTCAGATAGGTTGTGGAAGGATAGGAAAAAAAATTTTAAGTTCATGTTTTTCTTCATTCATTCTTTCAACAACCATTTGATTATGTTACTGTTAGTTGTCGAGCCATGTGCAGGTGCTGGGTATACACAAGAATGAACGCTCCAGTCCCTGTCCTCAAGTGACGAACTGGGGGCGGCAGGCATACAAGCAGACGTGCCATAAGGCCAAGACAGAGGTACCTGCTCAGACCGGTGAGAACTCCTCAGTATGCTTGGTGAAGTCAAAGAGCGTTTCTAAAAGTGATGGGAGAGCTGGCGGCTGTGTCCAGGGGGTCTGGCAGAGGGCAACACGTGGGCAAAGGCACAGCAGATGGCCCCTTAGATGGCGGCCGGGGCTCTGCTGATTTGGAAGGTGACGGAGACCTTGTTTGCAAACTCATCCAACAAATATTTGCCAAGCACCTCGTCCATGGAAGGCACTGTTTAACACACTAGACACAGTCTCTGTGCTTGGGAGCATCAGGACTTCGAAGGGGAATGAGACACGCGGGTACCCATGATGTGCCTTAAGAGGGGAGAACAAAGCAGCACGGGGTAAGGGAGGAGGAGGGTGGCTGCTGACTGTGTGTGTGTGTGTGTGTGCACATGCAAGAACCGACCTCCTGGAGGAGGTGAAATTGATAGTTGAAGAACATTCCAGAAGGAAATGTTGCAGGGTAAGCTGGCAGCAGGAAGGCACACATCCTTTTGCTTGGCTGGTGAATCTGGTGTGTGATACAAAGAGTGTGAAGGACTTTGGAGGTCAGGATGAAGACTGTGAGCTCCCTGAAGGAGGCACTGAGGACACACTGACCATGCAGAATGGCCACGTTTTGTTTAGCGTGGTGCCTTCGAAGAGTCATCTGGAGCTGCTTGGAGGGCTCAAAATTAGAAGCTATTCCGATAACGTGGTCAAGACTTAATGAGGGCCCAGCGCAGGACAACAGAGGGGCAAGGGAGGCAAGAGATCCAGGACGAAAGATCAACTGAAGGTTGTGACTGTGGCACTGGACGGGAAGAGGATGGGAAATAAATATTAATCATAACGGAGAGTTGAAAACAAGTTATGCTCCTAAAGTTATTTGGCTGACCTGTCAATTTTCTAGATCGCTTACTTCCAGAACAGTCCCATTTGGAGGCTGAGGAAGCAAACTCTAAATGGTTAACGTTAGAACACAGTCTTCTGCCCTTTCTGTTTTCTGCCGCTCAGTTTCAAGCTTGAGTGAGGAGATGGCTGAAAAGGATGGTGTCATCAGGAGTTGAATGAGTTTGGGGTAAAGGTAATGTCTTCCTTCCGGGTCATTTGAGCCTGAGGTGGCATCAAGCAGTTGGCAAATTAGCATGTCCCTCAGAGAGGCTGAAGCTGAGAGAGTGGATTTGGATGTCCAGGTGCTTAGCAGCTGCAGGGAAACCATGGCCAAGAGGACAGAGGCAGCAGGAGGCAGGGCCACGGGGCTGGCCCAGGTGTAGAATGTTAGAGAAGAAAGGAGGTGAGAAGACTCTAGAGCGAGTGAGAAGACTCTAGCAAAATCAGGATGTTGGCACATCAGGAACTCTCGGGGGGAGGGAATTTCAGGAAAGGGGGATGGTCAATTGTGTCAATGGCTGTCAATTCTGGGAGAATAAGGACTGAGAAAATATGCCTTCATTATGACACTGCACACCTCCATTCCCTGGAGAAGAGCATGCACCTGCCCCTGGTAGCTTAACTCCACCTGCCGAGGGAGAGGTTTGACCTCAACGAGCCCTAGAGCCCGCGTAGGATGAATTCCCCACACTTTGGTCTCCTGGACTCTTAATGGACCGTTCTTCTACCCTGGCAGATAACAAAAGGCATGCAAAGGAGGGACAGAGAGCAAATCCGTACTCAGGGAAAGTACTGGAGAATGCCCTAGTTAAGGGATATGGGACACCCGATCTCAAAGACCTCACCCAATGGCTACAGTGATCCCAAACGTCAGTGTGTGCAGCGCTCACCTGGTTTATTTTTCAGGAGATCTGGGGTGAGGCCTGATGATGCTGACGCATGGTCTAGAGGAGAAGTTGCAAATGGGTGGCCCTGGGACCACATGCTTCAAGCAAGTATGTTTTCTTTGACCAGCAGAATGTTCCAAAAATTTGAAAAATTGGCGACTTTTAAAAAATCTGAAGATCACTTTAAAGAAAACCTGAGTTCCGTCTTGTCTTAAAATCCTTGGTGTGTTAGTTTGCCTGAGCTGCTATCACAAATACGATGAACTGGTTTTGACTTAAACAACAGGAATTTTTTGGCTCACAGTGTTGGAGGCTAGAAAAAGTCCAAAATCTAGACAGCTCCAAGGCTTACTTTGTCCCCAAAATCTGTAGCATTCTGGGGCTGGCTGCCAGGGATTCTTGGGGCTTCTTGTCTTATCTCTGCCTCCAGTCACTTGGCAATGTCCTTCCTTTTTTGCTTTTGGGGCTTCCAGTTCTTTCTATGTGGCCTCCAGTAGACTGGATTCAGACCTGCCCATACTCAGTTTGGCTGAAATGAAAGAAACATCTTCAAGAGGCCCTATTTACAATAGATTCAAAGCCACAGGGATGTGGATTACAATGAAGAACAATCTGGAGTGCATAATTTAACTGACCCCATTCAGGAACTCTGTCCATCCTGGGCCCTCACTCCTGACCAGCCACTGCCCACTTAGGCAGGGCATATGCCCCCGTTTTACCACCAGGCCTTCTTTGCACCTTCGCTGACTCTGTCTGCGGCCTGAGACCCTGGAGTTTTCCATTCCTGCTCTAGAGCAAGCCCTTCATTCAACAGAAGGGAAACTGAGGCAGGGGGCAGGGGGACAGAGAATGAGGTGGGTGGTGGCTGTCACTGGTAAGAGCAGCCATCCGTCCCGTGTCTACGTTTTTGGATCTGTGAGCTCTGGAGGAGCTTGGTAGACAGCCTTATGCCCATTACCTGGTGGGGTCAATAGCGGACCCCACCTGGGTGGTGCCCAGGGCCCTGGCCACCACCTGCCTTGGTTCCCTCGCCATGATTCATCAATAGTCCAAACAGGAGAACGTGAGTCTACGCCACACACCTACCTCTTTGTGCCCTTCTCCAGATTTTTCCTTTTGCTTCCTGGGAAGGGGCTGAGACAAGTCAACTCACAAAAATGTGCTTCGACAGGATGGGATCCTGGAATTTATCTAATAGGCAGGTTGGGAAGAATGAAAACGCTAATTACCTGAGGGAAAGCGTGGAAAATGAGTCAGCCGATTGGGCCACCAGGCAGCCAGTAGGAGCTGAGGTGTTTTGTTTTGTGTGTGTGTGTGTGTGTGTGTGTGTGTTTTAGAGGCTAATGACTTATTCTAGGGGATTTCAGGCATGCACACACAACAAAAATAATTCCAAGTGTCTGCTAGCAAACTCCCATGCTGCTGAGCATTTGAAAATTAATGCGACAAGCTGGAGGCCCGCGATGAGAAGACCATGAAAGCTCCCTCCCCAGGAAGTTTCTTAGGGTAGAACCAGAAAACCTGCACTGGAAATCCAAGCCGGGCTACGCCCCACCTGTGGCCAGCGGCGCGCCTGCCTCGGCTGGGAAGCTGCTGCCGCCTTTGTCTGGGAGACCGGCCCGGCCTCCGAAGTTACTGGCAATCCCCACGGAACGCGGTGGGCTGCACATTAATTGCCTTGCTCATCCCATCATTAAAATGATCAGTCTCGCCATCGGGAGCCGCGCTGCCCGGCTGTGCGCCGGGCGCACCTCCTGCCTAGAAAGGCCTCCCCACAGGGCCCTGCGCATGGCTTTTTCTACAGATCTGGGGGTCACGCCCTCCGACTCCAGGGGCCAGGGACCCCGGGGCCCGTGCTCGCACCCGCCGTCCCGCGATGGAGTTAACGCAGCGCGGGCAGCCCCGGCAGGGCTCGCTCGGGCCTTCGCGGCTCTTTGTCTGCAGCGCGGCTCTCGTCTTGCCGAGCTGGCTGCCTCGCCGTCTCTGGGGCCGATGCTGCAGCTAGATAATGAACAGTGTATCCGCGCGGGCTGCGGAGGGGGGCGGCGGGGAGAGGGGCGAGCGCCGGAGCCAGCCGGCCTGACTTATTATTCCTTCACTCTCAAACAAAACAAAATCATTGGCCTGCCAGGGTCATTAAGGACCCCGGGGTTGTCATAGAAACGACCTTTGGGGCCCGGTGGTTGTTAATGCCTGAGTGACTGCCGGCATTGTGTGCGCGGGGAGAGGTCAGAGTTTTGTTGGTGGCTTAAGAAGGGAAGAAAGCGAGCGAGGAAGAAAGAGAGCGAGCACAAAGGCCGGGGTGGAGCGGCGGCCGCGCACGCCGAGGCCGAGCGCCCGCGGCTGAGCTGGCCGGGCCCGCACGGCCCGCGCGCGACGCGTGGTAGGCGCCCGGGAAGGGTCTGCGAGGATGGATGGACACGCTTCTCTGGTTAAAAATGTGCCCCCGTCGTCCACCCCCCGGCCCCCCAGGCACCTCCTGGCCGGTGCCCTCACTCCCTGACCAGTATTTAGGCAGGTAATTGTTCTCGCCATTGTTCCACTCAAGAAGAGCAAACTCGGGTCCAAGTTTCATGGGAAGCTCGTCTGTCTTCATCTTGGATGGGAACATTTCCACGGCTCCCAAGGATCCGGGAGGGGAAGGCGGGCGTGGGCAGGCAGTCTGCTGCCAGGAGTGGGGCTTTTAACCCGCTCCCGCACGAGGGGAATGCGTGTCCCCCGCCGCGCGCCGCTCCCAACACCACCAGCAGGTGGAGCGCCCCCTACCGGCGGATGCCCAGAGCGCTCAGCCTGGTGCCCGCCCCCCTCCTCTACCAAGCACCCCCCCCCCATACCCCCATCAGGAGCTCGGGTTTCCGTACCAGCCCCGCCAGCATGTCCTCTTGCAATTCCTCCTTGCCTCAGTTTCCTCATCTGATCGTCCCCGACAGGGCTCTTCCTCCGATTTAGGGTGTGGTGGCTGATAGTTCTGACCTGCACGTTGCAGCTGCGAGTGCTATTCAGTGACTGCAGGCCCATTTCATCTCTCAGATGCCTTAGCTGCCCTCACGGTGCCTTCCAGCTGCCTTCCCGGTGAGGAAGGCAGAGCCTTCTCTGTGCCCGCCAATGAGCTGGTGCTGTGGCTCAAACAAGTGTTTCGGGATCACTCTGATTCCACATTCCCTGAGGCCTGTCCCCGGGGCTGGGCATCTTCCTGCCCTCCTAGCTCTGCCCGTATTAACTGCAGCCCTGCGGCCCCTGGCAGCTTCCTGCCTGACCTTTGGAGGCTGCACCCAGGACCCGCCAACTGGGAGAGTCTAGGGCACCCACGCCGTAGAGGCTTCTTTTTAAGAGCGGTCTCAGGGACCAGTCTGCTGCGTTCCCTACTTACCAGGCAGATTCTCGGGTCTTCGCTCAAGTGGACCAGGCCGTCGCTCCCAGAAGCCCTTCACCGGCTCCCCGGCTCACCGGCACACTGGCTGCACAGCCCAGGCCTCTGGCGGGGGCCAGGCCTAAGCAGCCTCTCCCCACGGCCACTGCGAATCGCAAAGCCCTGCCCTGCAGCTCCCTTAGCTGAGCCTGTCACGGGATTCACAGCGACTTCTACGAGCAGGAGTCCCTTGAGGGGAAAGGAGGGTCTCATTTCTCTTACAGCACTGAGGGTGGCCCCTGTCCTGAAGTGGCAATAAGATATTGGAGTGGATGTTTGATTTTAGGTTTTCATTTAATTCTCACGCAAAGGCAAGCAGCAGTGATAGGGTAAGCAAACAATTACCCTATGACCCAGCAATTCTGCTCCTAGATATATGCCCCAAAGAAATGAAAACAGGGACTCACATAGATACTAGTGCACCCATGTTCATAGCAGGATTACTCAAAAGGTGGAAACAAACCCAACTGCTTCAATCAGCAGATGAGTGGATCCATGAAATGTGGTCCAACCATATGGTAGAATATCATTTAGTCATAAAAAAGAGTGAAGTTCTGCAGTGGAATATTATTCAGTCATAAAAAGGAATGACGTTCTGATGCATGCTACGACGAGGAAACCTTGAAAGCCTTATGATAAGTGAAGACTCAGAAGGACAAATATTGTATGATTCCACTTATATGAATTATCTCAAATGGGCAAATTCCTAGAGACAGGAAGCAGATTAGCGGTTACCAGGGACTGGGGGCAGGGGGCAGTGGGGAGTTATTGCTTAATGAGTCTAAAGCTTATGTTTGGAGTGATGAAAAGTTTAGAAGTAAATGGTGGTGATGGTTACACAACATCGTGAATATAATTAATGCCACTGAATTGCACATTTAAAAATGGTTAAAATGACAAATATAGAAAAAAAGTTTCTTAAAAAATGAAAATAAAACAAGCAGCTATCATCTCCTTTGGACAGGTGAAGGATCCGACAGGAGGTGGGAGTGTGACTTGGCTAAGTTCCCACAGCCAGAATCTAGACTTGCAAGTTCCAAGCCTGCCTTTGGTCCATCTGCAGAACTGCCCAATCCCGTGGGTGAGTGTCAGAGGCAAGAATCAAAGGAGTCTTGTTATTTATGCTCATATTGCCTCAAATATATGTCCAGAGATGTTCCAATTACTTTTTTTTAAAATCTGCAACTCTGATTTGCATAACTGCCGTTGCTGTGACCAGGCCCTGCTCCACCACACGTCCATTAGGTAGAAGACTTCCTCCTGGAGTTGAGCATTTTCCCGTTCCTCTTGAAAGGCTGTGCAAAGGAAAAGATCTGTGTCTGGTTTGGATTCCATCTCAAACCCTACTAAAACCTGCAGAATTTTCCATTTGGCCCTACACAGAAAACTTGGGTGGCTAAAGATTCACTAACTGCATCTTCCTACCTTGGTGAGTTTCTGGGGTTTACAGAGGAAAAGAGAATCTGAGAGCAAACATTTGCAGCACACGGGGGCTGACGTTTCCAAGGAAACCAACAAGAAGTCACTAACTCAGAGCAAAGGCCCCAGCTGGACGTTACTAGCTCAACAGGCTGGAATTGCCCCTAGCTCACACAGTGTGACCTTGCACAAGTCACTTTCCTTCATGGAGTCCATCTCTGCTTCTTGAAAATGTAAGGGCTCCCAAGCCTTGAAATGCTCTCATTCTGAACCATAGACTTCTAGAAAGGATGATAAACTCCAGAGTGTTTGTATTTAATGAAGTTTAACACTAGGTTATAAAACAGAAGAGCCTCGTGGGAGAGCCAGGCATCCTCTAAACCACAGAATTGAACAGGACATTTTACTTTGCATTAATGTGTTCCCTTAGGGACCAGGACAAAACTCAACACTAAAAAAAAATGTCTTGAATGTTTGCATTTCACATGTAGAATATTTGCATTTAGTATTTGTATAAAGCATGGTGCTTCTTTCTTGGGCTTTGAAGGACAGGGTCTCCTTTGTACCGGCTGCTTTATATTCTGTATTGAATCTTCAACAACCCAAGGATGCACATATTCATTTCACATCTAATGAAACAGGCTCAGAGCAAGGACTTGCCCAGAGTTAGTTACATGGTAGAGAATTCCTTATCCTTTTGTAGCACTTTTCCCTCATACAACTTAACAGGGTAGGCATCCATCTGTGTGAGAAATATGCATGTAATAATGTCAGAGAAGTGGATTTATATCAGTGGCTTTCGCTCATATTCCTTTGTAAAGTGGGACATGTAGACAGGTGGTCTCTAAACCGATTTTGCTTTTAAACCCTAAATTCGAGTTACTTATTTAAAAGCATATGCCCAAGTATATTCTGCAGGATATCACACCCAAGAAATTTTCCAGGAAGAGCATGTCTCATGGTCAATGTTTGGAAAAGATTACTGCGGCCCCAGTGAGAGACTTACAATGCCCATTACAATAGCAAAGGCTCTGGTAAGTCCTGCAATGTCAACCCTACCTATTTAATCCACTTCCCAGACTCATTAGATTCTGGACCTTTTTTTCTTCCCCATAAAACTTATTCAATTTGGTAAAACTACTTTCTAATATTTTTGGCAAAAATATGAGAATAATTGTAATAGTCACAAATCCTCACTTCCTCCATTCCTTGCCTTCCTTTCTTCTCTCTGTTGGCAGAGGAGCAGTGCCCAGGGAAAAGGCAGCCCCAGGAGGGGTCACGGGCAGGGTTGGGCATGGGCAGAGAGGACAGCTTCAATGGAAGAGCAACATTCTCATAGCTTTAAAAACTCCAGGAGGGTTCCCTCATGAAGAACGAGACCCTGGACTCAAATTTGAGTTCTTCCACAAGAGAGATTGCCAGTTTCTGAAACTTCGATACAGGAAATATTTTGATGTGCACTCTATTTATAAACAGTAACACAGCCTAGGTGAAGATAAAAGAGTATAGTCCTCTGGCTCCACTCAGCTTTTTAATGTCTTGCCTGTCCCCTCGAAACACTGACATCTCCACAGAACCTATCATTTAGGGACTTGGTTTCCTCCGCTTCGCCTAGTTGATTCTATTTATCCTTTATGGCATACAAATGTCACTTCCTCAAGGATGGCTTCCCTGACTGCAGGCTAAATAAGGTCTGCTTTTCCTGCTGCCATGACAGCCTGTGTTACCCTGTGCAAACAGTTATTTGGGCCCATAATTACATATTTAAGTAGTTCTATTTTAATGTCTAATTTTTCCAGTTTGTAAACATCCTGAGAGTGGAGGCCACGTCTGTTTTGTTTGTATTGCAAACCCGACACCCAGATCAGACTGGCAAGTAGTCGGCGCTGAATAAATATCTGCTGAATGAAGATATGAATGAATTTCTGTGTTGAGAAGTAGGCCTTATCTTTCCAGGCCCCTCACTGAGCCCTTGAGCTCCCTTGCTACCAAGCTGGGTGTCTCTCTTTCATCTCAACTGTCCCACTCTTCAAGTCCGACGCGTGACCCAGTGTTTCTCTTCTGCTGCTCTCTTGCCCCCAGCACCTCCGCAGCCGCCATCACAGCAGCCCATTCCGGTCCCTCCGGCTCCCGTGGCCCCAGTCATATTTCCTCCTTGGGGTGAGATCACAAGTGCCTCTGACTTGTTCTTACAAATGCGACCATTGACTTCTCAGTATAGTAGTTACCTTAAAAACCCACTTGTCCAATTTCATCTTTGTTCAAGGAAAGAGCTAGGAACCAGACAAGATAGTGAATTGTCCTTGGGCAGAGAGCAGGATGAGAAAGAAGTCTCTGAGTGTACATCCTTTCAGGATTCTCTCCCCTCTATTAGACTACGAGCTACTTAAAGGCAGGCATCCTGACTGATTCACCTTTGGCAATACCAGTTCCCAATTCACTATGCTGGCACTTAATAGGCTCTAAATAAACGTTTAATGAATGAATAAATGAATGAGACTATGTGTAAATAAGTAAAAGACTGAAGCAGCACTTATCTCAGCATGTATTTCCACAGAAGATGGGTAGGATAGAGAAAAAAATTGCATAGAAGCTGAAGATAAACATCTACCTCCTTAAGCTGAATGAACTTATAGACAATAATTTTTTTGTGTTATTGCAATTGCTTTGGATATAAAAATCTGGATGTATCTTATTGAAACATTCTGGATATGGGTATAATTGAGCAATTCATGTTCTCCTCTTACTATTAAACTTGACATGAGTATATATATACACAGGCACACACTCTTAAATACATATATTACATACATGTATGTGTGTGTATAGTATTAGCTAACTGATTTGAAATAATTGCATGAAAAGATAGGCTAAATAATCTGTATTCATGAATTCGAACATATGGGAAGAAGTACAATTTAATGCTTTCACACACACACACACATATATATATATAAATTAACTTTCCCTTAGAGGTTCTCAAGAAATATTTTCAGTAAGTGTAATTTGCTTTGTAATTATCACATTGAGTGCTTCCAAAGTGCCCTCTTTGTCCTTTTTTTTTCATACATAGCTTTAAGCCATCATTTGTCATAACATTTGTCACTTGCTTAAACAAACCCCTTTTTCCATCTGTACCACCAAGGTGAACTTCACTTGAGCCCAGTGTGGGCAATCCAGAAGTAAAGGGCATTGCAAGCTAAATTATGGGGTGTGGTGACCCAGCAGTCCCTGTCTCACAGGTTGTGAGGAGTCAAAACATCACCACTAGCACACTGCTCAGCACACGGAGGGCACACGCGACAGCAGCAGCCGTCTGTGGAAGCCGGGTTAGGTGGGGGTGCATTGGGGCTGCAAGTAGGAAAGACAGGGCAGAAGTAGGGCCTGTCGACCGGAAAATGTTCATTTTCTCCAGGTCTCCTGGGATTGTTTTGGTAATTACTCTGGCGTCTTCAACAGCTTGTGATTTGTCCAGTGCCACAGAACCTGGATTTGCATCACACAATGCATAATTCATATGGCATGGACAGCAATTATGAGCTAATTGAGGGGTGCAATGTTTAAAGAAAGGATTCATTATGAGGAACATACGGGATGTTGGGTGGGAAGGAGCTCTTGAATCCGGGGATGCTCGTTCCCTTTAATTCAGCTTTGCCTAAGGTGACGCTGTCTCTTGAAGGGCACGGAAGTTCTCCTCTCCTGCAAGAGGTCTTGGGGGCTGAGCTGCAACTCCTGCTGGAAGGGGCCACAGAGGGTGCTCGAGTGGGTGCCTTTCTCTTACGCTCTTGCACCTTTAGCCTTCTGGAAGCACATTGACTGTCCGCTGCCATCAACTGGGTCAATGTAATTAGAGGGGTTTAGTGTTACCATCATCATATTTTCTGAATCAAAAGTCAAAAAAAAAAAAGTCGTGGGGGAAGAGACAATCTGGGAAATATAGTTTGATGCAGGATTACAGGGATTTCCAACATAAAATCATCTCTGGGAAGGATTATAGAATGGATCATTAAATGGTTACTTCTCTGGAAAATCCAGGAGCCTGGTTGTCAGATTCCAAGGAGCCCTGGGCTGGTCGGCCAAGCCTTGGGTCTATTCATGACTAGATTAGCCTCTTGCTGAAAGCCTGTTGGCCGGTCTCTAACCTCCTGAGGCCTTGGTTCTCCATCTGTGCAAGGAAGGATTTAGGTAAGATGGCCTCTGGGGACCTTCCAACTCTGATACTCTTTGTTTCTGTGCATCATTCTTAATCTTTTGACTCAAGGTTCTAAACCATCTTAATATATGGGCCTTTGTTCTCTGGGTGCCAACTTTATGTGCCTGGAATATATGTGTCATGTGCAACAAAAGCTCTTTTTTTAAGTTGGGCTGTAAGGAAATAATTTACTTTTCCATTGACTTCAGTTACAAACTTAGGTGCATATCCCCAAATGCTGAATTAAAGATATTTTGTAAAAAAAAAAAAAAAAGTTTGTGCCTGAACCTGGTGTTCAGGAGATGGTAATGATTTAGTCACAGAGAGTTGTTTTTACTTTGCCACCTTTTCAGAACTTCTCAGACCTTGACACAGCTCTCATGTGAAGTTTGCTCCATCACAGTCACTGAGCCTTTCCTTATGTCTTCAGCTTCTACCAAGTATTTTTCATGTAAACATTTGGATCTCATGGGAAGTACTCCCTAAACATGCTGGCTCCAATCAGCATGTCTACTTGAGCTGGGCGGCAGTATCACAGTTCACCAGCAGAGGTTGCTTCCTGATAGATACTATGTGCAAAACCTGAATATTCAGATCATAGAACACTAAAGGTCCGCAAGATCTTAGAGATCATTTTGTTCAGATAGGCCTTGTATATAGTTCCCTTCATTATCGTATCGGGAAGTTAGAAATGCTGTAAAACTAATCTGCTTCAGCTGAAGACGCCTGCCATTGACTCGCAGGCAGCTGGTTTGCACCGAGTCTGTTCATTTAAATACAGCACCTGGCCATGTGCGTGCTTTTTGAATAATGAGGACATTTAGCATATTCAAGGTGGAGATTGTGTTATTCTCTGCCTGTGGTGCTAATGCAGCTATTTATTCTAGGAGCCAAAGCAGATCTTTCACCTGAAAGTTGGGCTGTCGTGTCCGTTTAAGCATTCAGTGGGTAACCAGCTCCACCGGCTTGTTTGAGAAGCCTTTCAAATGGGTTTTGCCCAGAGTAATCGATCACCTGTGGGCTGAAGATGCCTTTCTTTTCTTTCTTTGTTCTTCAAATAGCTTTTCCGACCAGATGAGAAAGCTTCCCAGACGCCTTAAGAGCGTGTGCCTGTTGACAAGGTCTTGCTTGGGGAGAGTCAGAGTCACAGTTGGGATGCCCTAGACAGAGGGAAACTCTCCTTGCCTCAGAGAGGGGGCACCAGTAAGTTAACAGTTGACTTTTTTTTCTTTTAATAGACTTTAATTTTAGATGAGTATTAGGTATACAGAAAAATTGCACAGAAAGTACAGAGTTCCCATGTACCCCTTCTCCCTCACACACAAAAAATGTCTCCAAGTATACACATTTTACATTAGTGTGGTATATTTGTTACAGTCGATGAACTAGGATAGATACATTACTTTTAATGAAAGACCACAGTTTACATTAGGGTTCTCTCTTTGCATACAGTTCTGTGGCCTTTGACAAATACTTAATACCATGTATCCACAATTACAGGATCCTACAGAACAGTTTCCCCGCCCTAAAAATGCCCACACTCCATCTATTCATCCCTCCTGCCCCTCCCCTGGGACCCTGGCAACCATAGAGCTTTTTATTGTCTCTGTAGATTTGCCTTTTCCAGAATGTCACGTAGTTGGAATCATATAGTACATAGACTTTCCAGACTGGCTTCTTTGACTTAGCAGGATACATTTAAGGTTCTTCCATGTCTCTTGTGGCTTGACAGCCCATTTCTCTTTATCCCTGAATAATATCCACAGCGTGGATATACCAGTTTGTTCATTCGTTCACCTATTGAATGACATTTTAGTTGTTTTCAATTTTAGGCAATTACGAATTAAGTTGCCCATAAATATTTGAACACATGTTTTCTACTCATTGGGATCCATACTTAGGGTTGTGATTGCTGAATTGTGTCGTGAACTTGGTAAGAAACTGCCAAATTGTCTCCCAAAGTGGCAACGAATGAGAGTTTCTGGTGTTCCACATCCTCGCCAGCATTTGGCGGTGTCAGTGATTTGAAATTTTGCCATTCTGATAGGTGGGTGTGTAGTGGTATCTCATTGCTGTTTTACTTTGCAGTTTCCTAATGGCAAATGATGTTGAGCATCTTTTCACATGTTTGTTTGCCATCTGTCTGTCTTCTTGGGTGAGATGTCTGCGCAGGTCTTTTTCCCATTTTTTTAATTGGGCGGTTTGTTTCTCAGTTGTTTTAAGAATTGTTTTAAGAATTCTCACAGTTGAGTTCTCTAACTGTAACCATAGGCCAAGGCTCCAGAAGACAAATACCTTCTCTTCAATGCATTTAATTGAACACGTAGGACGTGGCAAGGAGCAACGATGTTCTGCTTGGCCCCAATTGACTCCCATGGGCTTAAGAATCGATGGCCTACCCCTGCAAGTTGCACTGCAGTGAGAACCACCACTCACAAACGCCCCGCATTTCATCTTTATTTTTGAGTCTTCCTAAGAGAGAAGTCGCAGTAAAACAAAATTGCTGCATTGCTCCAAGGGTTAATTAGAAATGGCCCAGAAAAAGTGATTCCCTTCTTTCTGTCTTAAATTTTTGGCTTTTCATTCTGAGTGACTGTTGGCTTCTGCCAAATGGTATAAGATAAATACAAGCTCCTAATTCAGACTCTGCTTTCTCTGTTCCCAGGCACTTTTTTTCAGTGTTCCAAAAAGGGGATGGCTCTTTGAACCTCCTGCTGTTCACTAATCTGGGTTGATTCTCTTCCCTTCTGGTTTGGGGTCCAGAGGCCCGTGGAAGGAGATAATCAAACGTACCCCTCCCCCTCTGCCAGGCCCCCTCTCAATGGACTTTTCTTGAAGACATTAAAATAATTTCCAACTTCTCTTCCCCCACCAACCAGGGGTGAGCATCTGAAGTGTCTGCCACTTCTGACTTCTTCTCTGGGTTGTCCACAGAGATACCAAGATCTTTTCCTCTTTCATTCCCTTCAAGGTAACAGGTAATTTAAAGTCCATTCACTGTGAGAACACTTTAAATTGTTCCCTTAAACTGAGATTCATCTGCTGTCATGTTACTCCAGTACTCGGTTTTCCAAGATCATTCTTGGTTTCCCATAAAACATCCTCCCCATTGCTAGACTTACTAATGTTGACCATTAACAGATTTTGGCCCTTTGAGTTGACTGAGCTATTCAGGGATTTTTTTTTTTTTAATCCTTTTTTCACTTGATTCATTCAAGCATTTCGTCAACTTGTATTGAGCACCAGTCATGGATCAGGCACAGGACTAGGAGCTGAGATGCAAATGCGGCAAGAGCCCAAACAGTCCTCAAAGAGCTTGTAGTTTTGTGACAACAGAGCCACTGCGATTGCTCTGCTCCCATCTGAGGCTGTGACTCAGGAGGGGTGGGAGCCATCGAGCAGGGGACTGACCAACAGTCGTGTCCTGTGAGACCAGGAGGGCGCCTTCCAGTACCCTTTCTTTGCTGACCTTCTACTTTTTCTGCTTTTCATCATTTTTTCTTTATCTTATTTGCCCCTGACTCTTTGCGGCTCAGCTAAAAGGTATGTTTCTTCTTCAAGCCAGCTAGTGAAGAGGAGCCATTCCTAATGGTTTCCCTGAAAGGAAGTGCTGCAAGATCCTCTTCTATGGGTCCATGTTACCATCTTAGGATTCAGGTCAATTTTTTTTCAGCTCTGCAAATGCCAGGGGCTCCTTAGCAAACCATAACTGGGTCCCCCTCCAGGGACAAGGGTGGCCACCTCCTTTGTAAACTATTTCACAGGTGTCCCTATGACTTTTGAAATAGGATTTATTTACAAAATAAGCCATTTAGTGTTCTGCAGTTTAAAAAGTGCTTTCATATCTATTGGAGCCTCCTAAGAACCCGCCAGCTATATGAGCTCTTTTTGCCTCTTTACAGGGCTGAGAAGCACCTTCCTTAAGGTCACAGAGCCAGCAAGTGGGGTTGCTGCTTGCCAAGCCCTTCTCTCCCACCTAACAAGGCTTGACTTTTTACTGTACGTCACCATATTTCGTGAGCCACTCTGTGAGACTGCCATTATACCCATTTTGCCAAATCATAGACTGGGGGAGATGTATGATGCACCTGTGGCCCCACAGGTGTTCAGGGAATGGAGGTGGGAATTGCCCGGCTTTTAAGATCCAAAACCAGTGCTGGGTTCGCTATGTGGTTATTTCTCAAACTGAGTTTCTTCGATGCCTTCTCTGGTATCCACACAAGTTCTTGATGTCACTGACTTAATTTCAATGATAACCCTATGGCAAGCAAAGATAAGCTTATTTAGATCATTTCAGTTGCTGCTTCTCAAGACATGGTCCCCTGACCAGTAACATCCGCATCCTGGGGAAATTGTTAGAAACGCTCATTGCTCAGCTTCACCCCAAACCTACCGAATCAGAAACTCTGGGGGGTGGGGCCAGCAATACCTGTGTTTTAACCACTGCTCTGTGTGGTTCTGATGCATGCCGAAGTTTGAGAACCAAAGCTCATTGGCTTTCAACTGGGCTGCACATGGGAATGACCCTGGGAGCATTTTAAAAGATGCTGACTTAAGTGGCCTGGGGTGCAGCCAGAGCATGGGGATTTTAAGTCTCCCCGAGTGATTCTAATGTGCGGCCAAGGTGCGCCTGACTTGGCAGATGCGCTCTTGTGCTACGATCACAAAGACACCATATCCTTCGCTGCCCGCTGCCATGGAAAGATCAAAGGCAGCCCAGGATGCCTCCCTCACCAAGCGAAGGCACCGACTGGCCTCGTGGCATGTGGTGTGACCGACACTTTGCAGAAGTTCCAGGGAAGGAAAGTGGTGGGAGATTGAGTCATCAGGCTCCGCACAACAATCTGGTCACGTCAAACTCAAAACAAGTGCCGCTGCCACCACTACCTTCATTTTTGAGTCACAGGTGCTGATTTAGGTGCAGCCAAAGCCCTGCAACTTTCACATTAAATTGATGTTGAAAATTCACTCTAGCTAGTGTCATAGTTGGTTTTTTAATCTGTAAGCACATTTTTATTTCCCACTGTATATAACTGATCAGCAGAGGAAGTTTATTCCTAGCTTTGGTTTGTTACAGATTTAAGCAAAGTTAAAAGATGATAATTTAAGTTAGTACCAGGGGTTGGTGGGTACCAGGTTTTCTTTGTAAAGGGTCCCAGCCTGATCTCAAGTTTGGGGAATTGTTAGTATTCCATTTTCTGCAGAGACTGGTCTTGTGCAGCCTGGTTCAGGCCCCACAGATGCCCCTCGGGATGTGGGGTTTGCGTGTCCCATTTTGGGGAGATCCTGGCAGGGCCCAGGCTTTGCAGCCACTCTCGGGAAGACCTGATGGCCTCTGGTCAGTCCACTGGCGTCGGGTTTAAGCAGAAGTTCATTTTGAAGATTTCCAGGCAATAATTAACTGTAATTTCAGGAGAAGGAAATTTGGCCAGTTTTTATGTAGTACAAATTGGCCTCCCCAATCTGTCTTTGAAGGAGCTTTGTGTTTGACTGTGCTATTGGGCTTTTCCTGGAAGCATTGTTTCCTGTTTCAATATAATTGGTTCAAAATAATGTGAAGAGATCAATTGCCACTTGTCAGCTGTAATTTTCTGCCTCTGGAAAAAAAAATAACACGGAGAAGAAAGCAAATATGGGATGCTTATTAACCAAGATGAAGGGAGGGGGCAAAGCTTGAGAGTGCGGTTTCCCGGGTGCCCCGCTCGTCCCATCTCTGCGCTTTTTGCTCCTGGGATCCTCCTTGCCTTCAGCCCTCCCCATACCTTCCCTTCCTAGCCCAATCCTAGCCATATTTTCAGGTCCTGTACTAGACCCAGCCACTCCAGACAAAAGCCTCTCTACTCACTCCAGTTCATCATGACCTCTCTCTCCTTCCTCTCAGCTCATCCTTTGAGCCAGTCCACATTGCATTTATTCAACAAATGTTAACTGAGCATCTCCATATAGGGAGGAAGGCTTTGGGCTGTGAGAAACGAAAAACATCACTGACTAGGGTTTAAACAAATAGGTGTTTCTTTTCTTCATGTAAGAAGAAGGTGACCGCTGGATGGGCATGGGCTTGGTGTCCCAGGAATTCTCTTGGCCTTTCCAACATAGTGGCCACTGCTGGTTATCAGGCTGCCCCCGAGCAGCTTTCGAGGCAGGAAGAGGGGAAGTCGAGGCACCTGCCACCATTGTACCTTTGATTCGGAGAGCAAATCTTTCCCAGAGCCCTCTGATAGATTTTTCAACCGCTTTGTTGAGGTGTGATTGGCATACAGTAAACTGCACATATTTAAAGGGAACAATTTGCTAAGATTGGCCCTTTTATACACACAGTGCCCGTCACCACAATCAAGATGGTGAACAGATACTTCACCCCCTAAATCTTTCCCAGAACCCCCCACCCTGCCCTGCAGATTACATCCTGTTTTCATTTATGCTTCATTGCCCAGAACCTGATCCTGTGGCTGCTTCCAACTGCAAAGGAGACTGGGCTAGTCAGTACTTTGATTTCCCAGCAGACGAGAGAAAACAGGATTGAGAGCGAATGTCAGGCCAGCTCGTGGGTGATCCTGCCCGGCCTGCTGCTCCAGTGGTAGGGAAGCAAGAGAGAGCAAAAGTGACCAGTCCCTTCCGCCACACGCCTTGTAGCCAACGGTCTCAGCCACTTTGTTGGCACAGCCTGGTAGCATCTGATAATGTGTGGACTGCCCCTTCTCTCTCCCTCCCTGAATTTAAACTTCAAAGAACTGACTCCCTTCCCCGCCCCAGCTGCCAAGATGAAGCGTGGAAATTCAGTCTACGCATACTGGACGCCTCGGCATGCTGGGATTCCTGTGCCCAATCCTTACAGCCCCACGTGGTGTGGGCAGCATGCATTCTTCCACCCTTTTTCCGAATGTGGAAGCTGAGACTCAAAGATGTGAAGTGATTTATCTGAAGTGGCAGAGCTCCTAAGTCCGAAAGCTAGGCTGTGGCCATCACCTGCGCTCTTTCTTTTGAAAGAAATCCCAGCAGCAGGCCTGGAATAACACAGGGGCTGCCGAACCGTGCTGTGGCCCCGGCAGGCTCCAAGAGGTGAAGTCGTGTTCCACGGTCGTGCAGCTGGAGATCGGCAAGCCTTGGGCCCCAGTCCTCACCTCCTGATCTCCTGATATTGCCTGGTCAGCTCACCATCAAGGTGTGTGTGTGTGTGGTTCTGGGGAGGAGGTGTGGAGGAGAGGGGGAAATGGAAGAGAAGGGGTGTAAAGCCACAGAAAGTCCTGGGGGAGAAGGGCTTCAGTAAGTAGGATGATGTGGTGCCATGGACTGCCCACAGGACCTTGGGGCTGCCCCTTCGGTGCCCCGAGCCCACATAGCAGCCCTCACTGTCCAAAGCAGGGTTCTCTCAGAAGCTCACTGAGGTCCATTAGAGCTGAGAGCCGAGAGCCTAGAGCCTCTGGAGAGACAGTGGTGCAGAGGTCAGGATCGGGAGCAATCTCCCGAATTGGAATCCCCACGCGACGTGTGACCTTGGGCAAGGTATATAACTTCTCTGTGCCTACTTTTGCCATCCATGAAAAGGATAATCCTGCTGTCCCGCAGATTGGCTGTCTCATTTGAGATAGTGCATACCTGGTGAATCACCTGCATTCGAGGCTGGGAAGCCGCTATGGGGACCACTGGAGAATGAAAATGTCCCACGTGAGTGAGGGAGCAAGTCATTCCCTACCAGATCTTGCTGGGGGTGGGGGATAAGACACCACTCATCTCCTAAGGTGGCCAGGTCCATTGGGATACCCTCATGTACCCAAACCCTCCCGGGGCTCTTCCTGATCCTCCTGCTACAAAACTACATTTGCATCCCCTGCCCAGGAAGTCCCACCCCATCTGGGTCTCCCAGTCATGTCTGGCCAGAACCCTGGTGCCCACTTGATTTGGCCTGAGTCTGAGGCCAGTGGCCTGGGCCCTGAGGCCTTTGAGGTATCCCACGAGCTTTGGGACAGGGGTGCATTGCCATCAGTTATGCTTTCCCAGCTCGCTCACCCACTGGAGTCTTTTTTACAGAGTCCAGGTTCCTCAGTGAAGACAAGCTCCTGAAGGGGAGAGGGGCCGGAGAAATCATACAACTCTTGGAACTGTGTGGGGAGGTAAGAAATTGTCCACGATGGCGATGGCAAGGATGCCTCGAAGGAGAGAGGCTTTTCAGACTGTAAATCCCACACTTCCCCGGAACTGATACCCAGAACTCTGGTTCCTGGACACAAGCCCAGGCATTGGGAGAGAGGAACCAAGGTCAACCTCGGTTTGACTAGGACCCATGCTGCCCCAGAGCCTTGCTAGCATGCCTTGTGAATCTCCAAGCGCAGGGCGTGCCAGCCAGCAACCCCTTCAGGGGACTGCCTCGCTGGACCAAATCTGCAGGGAGGCTGATTTCATCAGCCTCAGATCATCAGCTGGCTGGCTGTTGGGGGTGATCAACCAAGCCGTGAGATTTTCTGCCTCCTCTTTCCCCTCTGGGTAATGGGGGTGGTCTTCGTGGGGGCCAAATGGAGCCCAGGAGCCTGGAGCACAGCCCTTAATGAGGCTGCCGCGTGATGAAAGACCCCTTTAAGCCTCAGCCACCATTATTGCGTTATGGAATAAATGTGGCCAGCCGAGGAGACGCGCACGAATAAATTTGAATAGCAAGACACAAATGCGGCCCTTAACTCCGACGAGCAAATAGAGTTTAATAAAGAGGTAAACTGAGACTGCTTTTATTTATTGCTGGGTAAATGTCTTTAAAAAGGTATTGGCTTTCCTGCAGCTGCGGAGGCCAGTTCCTCCGCCGCCTGGCGCTTTAATGCCTGCCGCTGTTATTAGAGCCGTAATGAATGGGCCGCTGTGAGTGCGCTCTCCACAAGGACTGCAGAGGTACAAGATTAATGAGATGAGAGCATTGAAAGGTACAGACGGCCCCTGTTTCCCAGCCGCACGCAATGTCTGCAGCAGCACCTCTGGCTTTGTTTGCTCCACGGCGGCCGAGAGGCTGCGGCATAGAAATGTTGCTGGGAGCAGGCTGGGAAGGCGCGCGCCTCCCGCCAGCCTGCATCCTGGCGCCCCCCCACCTCCTCCCTGCACGGAGTGGGGGCCCTTCTCCTGACCCCCACCAGGCAAGCTCTCCCTGCCGCTGCCCCTCTGCCCCTCCCACACTGGCCTACATCTGGTCTTGGGTGCCCCTCCTGCTCTTTGGGGCTCAGTGCCATTCCACCCCCCACCTGCGCACCCCCCGATAGGGGTGCTCCTGGGAGCCTCTGTTTGAACTCCCGAAACCAGCGGCCACTTCAAGGGTGGGGAAGGCATCTGAAAAGGCAGCTTCTAGGAAGAAGGTGCGGCACCCTTAGTTGCCTCCTGACCCCCGTGTGTCCGTGCGGATCTGGGGCTGCCGAATGAAGGGAAAGCATCGATGGGTGCTGTGGACTTCCCTGAGCCCAGAACTGGGTAAATTCTTTAGGGAAAGATTATTTGGAGGCTGGAACAAGGCCACTGTTACTGAGGCCCTTCTGTGCTCTTTCATGTCTCACCAGAGGCAGATATTACATCCATTTGTAGATCTGGACGCAGAGGCTCAGAGGGTAAAGTAATATGTCCAAGGTCCTGTGGGCAGGAAGGGCCGATTACAGACCTTCAGCGGGGAATCCACTCCTAAGTGGGAACAGACCTCCTCCTTGCTTCTTGGGTGTGGCAATGCTCTCTTGGTGGACAAGCAGGGCCGCCTTGCTTGTGGAAGGATGGTAGAGGGCTGGGCAGTGGCTAAGGAGCCAAGATCACCCCCCACCAGGGAGAGGGGTATGGTGGTGGGCTCTAGCAGAAAGCATAGGCAGGCAGATAGGCTGTGTGACCTGGGAGAGCTGCTTCACCTCTCTGAGCCTCCGTTCCTGCATCTGTCAAATGGGAACCATTAACAATGCTTCCTACATTGGACTTTTGTGACTAGCAAATCAGATAATGCATTTAAAATACGTTAAAAAAAAAACAAAAACCCATGATATTCTCGACATACATTCAATAAGAAAAAAATCTGGGTCAACATGAAGCAAGAGCCCTCCACACCTGCTTCGAGTTTAGAGAAAGAAGAGCTGGGCTCCTTCTGTAGCCTGAGGTGGACCCTGGCAGGCTGGGCAGGCCAGAAGCCCTGTGCACCAGAGCCCGGTGTCTGGGCAGCTCTTCATTATTCAGTGTTTTCAACACACAGTTGTGGAGCAACTTCTGGGTGCCCTGCCTCGGGCTGCGTGCTGGGGACAGAGCCGTGTGCCTTCTACAAGCTCACTTTCTAGTAAGACATCCAGTGGGACAGGTGGTGGGGAGGACTGCAGAGAAGAGGAAAGCAAGGAAGGGGGGGAACAGAATTGTGGGAGGGTGCCGCGTGAAATGGGGTGGCCTGGCAAAGAATGGCGCAAGCGTGGTGCGGGGTGAGCCATGTGGATATCTGGGTGAAGAACTTTCCAGGTAGCGCAAACTCAAGTGCAAAGGCCCCTGTGGCTGTGGCATGTCGAGAGCTTGAGTGCGACCGGTGTAGCTGCAACAGAGTGGACTAAAGGGAATGTAACAAGGGACACTCCGGGTGGCGTCAGGAAGCCACATCCTCTCGGACTTGGAGGCCCTCAGGGACTTTGACTTCTGCTCTCACTGCCATGGGAGCTTAAAGAGGATGGTAGAGTTTTCCAATGGCCTGGTGGGCTAAACCATGGTGCAGAGCAGTGAACTCAGGGAACAGAGACCAGTTCTCCCTTTGCAGGGAAACGAGTAGAAGATGAGTGGAAGATGAGGCTGGATGGAGAAGCACCAGGATGAAACCTCCTGGTGAAATTTGCAGGTCCTGGGCTAGATCACTGAGCATGGAAGGTTTGGGACGTGGCCAGAGGCTGGGAGGGGGGATTGTGGTCACTATTGCCCTCAGGAGAGACAAGGAGCAGGGCTGTGCCAGGGAGAAGAGTGTGTGTACGTGCTGGGGGGTGCACGCGCTGGGTGTGGCCGTTGGAGCCAGCTAGAAGGAGACGGGAAGAGGAGGACGCAGGGTGACTGAGGCCAACATGGAAGCTGACCCAGCGGGTGCCCAGGCCAGAGCCACCCCCAGCCCTCTACCCACCTCTGAGCTCATTAGCCTATCCTCCAAAGGACTGAGACATTCAATTTCCTACAAAATGGCCACCCAAGTCCCACGGGAGCCAGGACCCTATCCAGCAGAGCCTGAGCTCTCTGGGAACTGCACTGTCCACCCCATGCACTTTCTCACGTGGGGCCGCCGGGCCATCCGAGGGAAGAGCAGCTAGTTGCCACCTCGGGAGGTTGGGGAATTCTTTTCCCATTGGCTCTGCAGTTTCTGGGTAAACAGGCATTGAAGCAGCAGCCAGCATGTGCCAGAGGAAAGTCTGCACATTTGCCATGTGGCTCAAATTAAGTGAGTGGGGCAGTCACCAAAGCATATGTATTAGAAAACAGACGTTTAGTATGTTGGAGCTGTGGATAGTCTTTTGCAGCCCTTTAAGGAAGGCAGATGCCAATTTCTCCTTTTTGAAATTCCAAATTTCTTATTCTGCTTCACAATGTCAACTCCACAATTGCAGTAGTGTGTCTGTGTGTGCACACGTGTGTGAATATATGTGATGGTGTGTGTGAGGAGTAGAAGAGAATGGGATAAAGTACATGAACAAGTGTATATCAGTGGGTAAGAGTGTGGGAATTTGTATCACTGTGCACGCGTGTGAAAATGAGTTGCTGGCATTTGCAGGTGCACGCACTGAAGTGTGTATATGAGGGTGTGTCAGGGTGAATGTGTGTGAACAGTGGGTTTGCATGTAGCATGTTTGTGAAAGTGCCTGGTGTGTTTGCATTGTGAAGGTGTAGAAGTGTGACCGTGTGCATAAGCGTGTGCATGTGTGCATATGTGTGCATGCTCATGTGTGAGTATGAAGGGGGTGAGTGTGGGTGTTATGCGTGTGCATGCACAGCGTAGGAACGAGTGTGTCTGTGGGCTTGAATCTGTGGAGGTATAAATGGGTGTGAGTGGGCACGCTGGTCTTGTGTGTTTGAATTTGCGTGTAAGGGTGTGGATGTGTGTGCACATGCACCTGTGTATTGTGTGTGACTGTGAGTGTGTGTAGGCGTGGGTGTGAGAGGGCGTGAGGGTGTGTGGATGCGCACACGGGGCGGATGTGTGCCTGGGCGTGCGAGTGGGTGATCCGTGCGTGGGCACACACACCTGCTGCCGCCCCGGAGCCCGCCGGCTTCTGCCTCTTGTTCTTCAGTCGTGCCTCAAGGCTGCGGCCGAGAAATCAATCAGGGCTCCCTTTGGAGCTCACCCGTCAGCCTCCTGGGCTGGCAGCAGGCGGAATGCGTGGAAGGTTCTGGGCCCTGCTCCTCAGAGGCTGAGGCCTCCCCTAAAACAGAGAAGCGGCTGGCCGGGCCAGGGCCACCCTGGCCCCAGGCCTCCGCGGTGCTCCCCGTGACAGCAGCTTCCCAACGGCTGGCGGAAAAGGCATCGGTTGCCGCGAGGAAGATATTCCACCGAGCCTTCCCACTCCCACAAAAAGAACCTTCCACATATTATACACATTTTTCAATGCAATTATCCCCGGCCTACACACACGCGGCTGGAGGATTAACACATAAAATACAGTCTGCTCTCCACACACGAGGCCAACAGCACAACCGGCATCATCATAAATAAATGAAGTGGCCCGCTCCCCCTCCCCCGCCCCCGCCGCGGCCTCCCCCCCACGCCCCTCCCCTCGCCCCCCTCCCTCCTCGCCTCTCCCCCTCTCCCTCTGCCTGGCGCTGGGCTTGTTTCGCTCCTTGTCTTCTGGATCCCCTCCCCGTCCCGCCCCCTCCCAGCTCAGCCCACGGCCCGCATCGTCACCGCAGCGAAGTCACCCCCTCGCTGCTGCCACCGTGGAACGAGGGCTTTGTTCAGCGAGCCACCCGGGGCTCTGCTGGGGCGTCTGCCGCGGAGCGTGGACTGCGCGAGTCGCGGGCTGGCGTGAGGGCAGGGGGGCGGGGGAGGGAGATTTCCTAAGCGGATTTCCTAAGCGGCTTCCTGGATGGTCGGCGGGACATGAGGAAGCATCCCGGGGCACCTCCATCCGAGCGCTCGGGTGCAAATGGCTGGCTGGGCGGCAGCTGGGGACCCAGCGCGCAGCCCTGCGCTCGGGTTGCTAGGGAACAGCCCGGAGAGCGTTTTGTCTGCAGGCGGCAGATCCTGGAATCCACCTGAGGTTTCCAGTTCTAGAGCCGCCGCCAGCTGGCGTGGCCAACGTCGGCGGGAGATGGGCACACGCGGGCTGTGCGGCCTGGTCATCAGGTCCCGAGGCTGGCCCTGGATGGGATTACGGCTGCATTTATTTGCAGTTAGATGGAATGAGGAGCCCATTGGTGTGGGCTGGTGATTTTCTTTAAAACACGCAAACATATAAAACAAAACTGCTGGTGCCCACTTGGCACACAAGCCCCCAGGCCGCTGGGGTTTCAACACGGCTAAGGATAATGCTCCAGAGCTGGTCAGTTCTGCCCTGCTCCTTCCCCACCCCCACCCCAGCACCTGCTCTGCACCAGCCCAGCCCCTCGCCCACCAACCTGACAGGTCTTTGGGACCATGGCTTTCCCCTTGAGTCCTTTTAAACTCCTCTTGAAGAAAAAAAAAAGTCTGTGTGGCTCTCGTCTGCATGGATTAATTAGGCCTTCCAGCCGAGGGACAAGGGGTCTGGCTCTGTTCACAGGGATTTTCACTAGACATGGATTGTTCTAGATTTGGGCTCAGTTAAGCTGCTGGTGAAAGATTTGCTATGTTCCGGGTCAGTCTTGAGCAGGACGAATGAGTAGACCCAAGTCCTGGACACCACCTGAGCTTTAGTCTCCTTATCTGAAAAATGGCCTTACTGGGGATTAAATAAAATGATACGTAGTACGGCTCAGCACAGGAAATGCCCCCACCCCTTGAAGCCTGGGCCTCAGGGCTGGTTAGAAACCCTGTGAGTTGCCTGAATCTCTGTGTAGGGTTCTAAGCAAGAGCACTCGCCGTCTGCCCAGCCAGCCCTGCCCTCAAGCCCTGGAAGGGGCTGGAGTCTTCCAGCGTGAGCCTTGGGAAAGCACTGGCTGAGGGGTTACTTTCTAGGAACCTGCGGCCGTGTTCCCCTGCTTTTGCTGCAGCTCCATGGCTGCCCACAGGCCCTCTTGCCCGGTACCGTGCCTCCTCAAGGCTGAGACCAGAGGCCTGGGCCACCCCAGGGATGCCTTACCTGGCAGCACGAGCCCTGGGACCCCCAGAATCTAGCCCTGCATTTTCCTGGGGCAGTGGTACCCAAATTACATTTGCTTCACTTCCTGTCCAGTCTCCAGAACAACCCAGAAGAGACAAGTGTGGGTCTCTCTGTGAGCTCTTTCTTACAACCTAAACAATCTGCCTGGCTGAAGGAAAGGGACATAAGGGATTCAGTTGTCCATTACGTACCTATTATGCTCCTGGCTCAGGGACTGGCACGTGGGGCTGCCCGCAAATATTTGTTGAATGAAGGAGCAGGCCCTTTAAGGCCATAATCTCTTTGAAGACTCTAGGTAAGCCTAAGGGGTGGATTATCACCCCCATTTTGCAGGTGGGTGCATAAGAAAATGAAATGTCTTCTCCACAGTTATGCAGCCAGCTCAGGGGGCTCAAATCCAAGCCTGGGGGCCCTCGGATTCCACCACTCCCAAGGTGTCTCTCATCACACAGGGCCATTGTCCTGGTACCCAGGTGACACCAGGGGATATAGCTTGGGGGCATTGGCCCCAGGCTGTGGGCCCGATCGGAGCCAGGACTGCCATGGCTTTCTCTAGCCTTGTTTGAGATTGCCAGCAAGTCCAAGGATGGAACTCAGGGCAGAACTGAGCGGATGAAGAGGGAGCAAAAGTGAGAAGCAAGGAAGAAAGGCAAGGAAAAAGCCAGCTGACCTGACTCAAAGGCTCGAGGTCAGAGAAGTGCTCTTTGGTAAGATGCCCCAAAACATCTTCTGAAATGCAATGAGACAGAGGGAGGAGTTCTGCTCACCGGGACAGCCTCCTATGAGTTGGGGGCCAGTACCCTACGGATTGGGATAAAAATTTTCAGCATCTGTGAGCAGGGATGGGTAGGGGCAGAGTTTCACATCTCTACCACCCTGCCTTTTGAGACGGCAAGCACAGCACTGGCTGCAGAACTCCTGGCTGCTGGGGTGTGCAAGTTTGGGCCAGAGCTGAACAGCTTGGGGCAAGAGAGGAGAAACTAAGGCTGCCTCCACCTTCCCCGCTTGACGTCCTTCCACTCCCACAGTACTGCCTCACCTCAAAATTCCCATTAAACCAATAATGGAAGAGCACTGATGTGAAGGTGCACTAGATTATGACCTGTCTGGATTTCCCGGTTGGCCTCGGCACGCTCGAGGCAGGAGGGCGGATTTGGCAGGACCCCAGGCACTCCCCTCTGGATGTTTAACCCCTGCCTGTAAGAAACTTATGGTTACAGGAAACATCAGGCAAGGCTCAAAACAAAACATCTGGAAGAGCAACAGACCAGGGTCCCGAAGGGCTGACCTCCAGCTGCTCCCAGCTCCCACAGCTGGGGGCAGGTGACAACCTGCAAGCTACCCGTCCCAGGGCTGTGCTGGTACATGGTGAGCAACCAGCTCTCCTGTGTGTATGTGTGGGGGGCATTCTTATTTGTAGCATTTGCCGATTCCCATGGTGTAAACACTCCCCCCGTGGCCTATTTCAGGCTCCTTAGTTGATGTCACTGAATATGGAGCTGGGAAGAGACCTGCTGTTGCAACCTGTATGAGCCAGCTCCAGCACACCTCTGCAAGTAACGCCCACCTGACAGCCTGTCCCCACTACCTGAAGGGAAACGAGAGAGAGGAGAGAGCGAGCGAGCGAGAGAGCAGAGAGACACCAGACACAGAGCAGAAAAGTATGTTCTCATGGTTTGATAGTAGGTTGTGCAACTGAAAATGATTTGTTAAAACAGTAATAAAAACAATAAATAAAAGAACCAACATCTTAGGGAATAGAGAAGAGTGATAAAGCATTCTAGACTCTAATTCTGGCTCAATTTCAAGCTTTAGTTGCTTAAGAGAGCTTGTGGACGGAGGTAGTAGAGATGTGTGTGTGTGCACGTGTGTGTGTGCATGTATATGAGTGTGGGGTCTGCTCTGTGCAAAAGTAGGGATATTTGCACTTGCTGACCTGTAGGCTCACGACCTGCACGTGACCCTAAGGAACATCAGGTCAGCTCTGCTCATCAGCTTCCCAGTGAGCGGCTAAAATGCATGTAACCTTTTGGCTGGAATGATGACTGCAAGCTCCTTCAGATGGCCACGTGAGGAGGGCAGCAAGGTGCACGTGCAGGGAAGCAGCCCACGTGGCAGCTCCGAGGGGCGGAGGTCAGCTCCCCCACTTCGCCCAGGCTTCCATCCCTCCCCTTCTGGGTCCCTACTTGAGGATTCTAAGTTGGGAAGAGGGTCCCCAGGCCTCACTGCCTCGCCAGGGGGCTAGCACAGAACCTTCTGCGACCTGCACTGTCACCTCCTGGTGCTCGCTCCCTAGTTCAGGGCTTACAGGGGTCTTCCAGGCCTAGCTCCATGCTACCTCCTCAAGGCAGCTATCCAGGATCTGACCTCCCCGGCCCTGAGAACTCACAGCTGTGCCGTTTCCTTTCTCCTCTTTAAGGACAGAGCCTATACCTGAATCATCTCCACCACATCTGTCATACCAACCAAGGCAAAATGAACATCCATGTCAGCAGGGGGATCAGCTCATTCAAATAGCCCATTTGCAGATGGGGAAACTGAGGGCCAGGGCTGCTCCCTTCCTCTTACCCTGCTTTATACCCTGCAGCTTCCCCAAATGTTCTAGCTCCTTCTGGCCCCTGGGTTCTTATCCGCACTGGAATGCCTTCCTTTCCCTTGTCTAGCTGGCAGGATCCTGCACAACCCTCAAAACCCATCCCAAGACCTTCTCCATGAAGCCTTCACTGATTTACCCTTGTTCCCCACTAGCTGCAAGCAGAGTGATTCCTCAGGCTCTGGGTCCCTGAGCTGCACAGTGCCCACCGCAGTGGCTGGCCTTGTGATAAGGACTGTCGTCGCGTTCCCACGTCTGCCTCTCAGTCTACGCTGAGGGGTCCCTGTGGGTAGGATGGTGCCTGATCCTGTAAAGCATGTTCTTGCAGCCCTGGGGCAGGAGTAGGGTTAGAGGAGGCTGGACTTCTGTATTCTGGGTAAATAGTATCTGCTGCCTGGAGGAAGAGAAGTCATGCCTCTCTCCACCAGCCCCCAAGTGCCTTACTCCCCCAGACACGCACAAGCCCGGGACAGCCAGTGGGGGACGCATGCTATCTAACGAAACTGGGAACCTCCTGGGTAGGACCCTTGCAGTAGGAAGGAGCTTCAGTCTGATCCTTGAGAAGAGAGGTGAAGAGCATGAGTTTCTGAGAAAACTTGATAATTTGGACTTCATTAAAATTAAAAACATCTACTTATCGAAAGACACCATGAAGAGGTAGGAGTCCTGAACTGAAGCTGTTAATAATATAACTATAACTCAACCTGTTCTGTAGTGTTTTCCACCACTATACCCTACCCACCTCCCACCTTCAGTGATAAAAACACATTTTACACTTAGACTTATTATTTCAAACAAAAGACAACTTTTTTCCCAATAAGACTTTAAGGATGACTTTATTATTCTCTGTCCCCCCTTTTGTTATTAAATAAATGAAAGCAAGATTAAATTAAATTATGTTTTCCCTTAAAAAAAAAAAAAAGATGTCCTGAAGAGTGAAAAGTTAAGCCACAGAGGAGGAGAAAATTTTCACAGTAAGTGTACCTGACAGAGGACTTCTATCCATAATATATAAAGAGTGCTTCCAAATCAATAAGAAATGATAATCCACAGAAGAATGGGCAAAAGACTTGAATAAACATGTCACTAAAGAATATATCCAAATGGTCCAATAAACATAAGAGGCTCAATTTCAGTAGTCATTAGGAAAATACAAATTAAACCCATAATAAGATACTGCTCTGCTCCTTTTAGACCAGCTAAAGTTCAAAAGACTAACAATATTGAGCATGGACAAGAATGTGGAGCACCTGCAGGGAGTATAAAATGGTCCAGCCAACTTGGAAAACTATCAGCATTTACTAAGGTAGACTATATGCACACCCTAGCAGGCAGCAAATCCACCCATGAAATGGCAGCATAAATATAACCCTATGTTCACTGAAACACATGTAAAAGAATATTCATAATAGCTAAGAAGAGGGCACAACCCAAATTTACCCCAATGACAGAATGGACCCAGAAAGCTTGTAGAATATACCATGGAATTCTATGCAGGAATAAAATGAGCAAACTTCTCCAATCATAATGTGGAGCCAAGAAGCAAGACACAGGAGACTACCTACCATGTGACCCTATTTATATAAAGTTTCCAAGCAGGCAAATCTGAAAGAAGACAGAAGAAAGGAGATCTCCTGGAGCTTGTGTAATAACCGGGAGGGGACACGAGATGGGTCTCTCTCTTTCTTCTGAACCAATTGAGGATTCGAGCTCTCCTGCCCCTACACCCCTAAATATTACAGCATTTTCCTAAGAAAAAATACAGTCTTTTACATAACCACAGTACAGTGATCAAAACCAGGAACTTTAACATTGACAATACTATTTAATTCATAACCCATACTCTAACTTCATCAACTATTTAACAATGCCATTTATACCTATTTTTCCCAGTCTTGGATCCAATCCAGGATCATACATTGCCTTCAGTTGCTATGTCTCTTTGATCTTCTTTGACCTGGAGCTATTCCTTACCTTATCTTTTTCTTTCTTGGCCATGATAGTTCTGAGTCCTGGCCAGTTGTTTTGTAGAATGTCCCTGAGTTGGGTTCAGCTGATCATTTCTGGCAGGAATCTTGCTGAGATGTTGTGCGCTTCACAGTTCATCGTATCATGGGGCACGTGGTGTTGATTTGGTCCCATATTGGTAAGGTTGGCTTTGATTCCTTGGTCAAGGTGGTTCCTGCCAGCTCTCTCTACTGTAAAATTACTATTTTTCCCTTCAAGTAATTTGTGGGGAGACACTCTTAGATAATGTATGTATCCTCCTGAACACTTGGCTCTGTGTGGGGAACAGAGAACAGTGGTTTGCAAAGTGGTCACATACCTTGCAGGCTGCTTGTCCCACAGAAGATACTGGCAGACGACATTTAGTAAAGAACTAATGTTGTGCCAGGCACCGTGCTAAATGAGTTTGGTGCATCATCCCATTTAAACCCCACAACGACCCTGCGAGGAAGTATTACAGAGGAGAAAACTGAGTAAATATCTTACTTCCCCACAGTCAGATATTTTTGAAATGCAGTAATAATGGTAGCAGTAATAATAATAATAGTAACAGTCATACCTAGCATCCTTTTAGCACTTACTTCTGATTGCCCAGGCCCTGTTCTATACATTTCACCTGGTCCCTATTTTATAGGAACCCCCACTTTCATCTCCATTTCATAGAGGAGAAGCTGAGGCTCAGGGGTAAGTAACTTGCCCTTGGGTCACCCAGCTAATAAATGGGATCTGTATCTGGGTAATCCCAGCCAAGGCCAGGTTTTTAGCCACTCCTCCCAAAAGGCTTTCTCAGAGGATGCTAAGTGGTGGGGGTATGCTCAGAGGAGTTAGTGTTGCTTCCTTCACTTCTAGATAACTTTTCTTGGAACCCAGCAAGCCCACTCTGCCTAGACCAGAGAAAAACCGAAGGGAGAGGTATATGGGGGCCAGGTGGGCGGTGGTACAGGGGACCGTGGCAGTGCCCAAGAGTCATACGCAGGACTGTGGGGCACGTGCTCCTTTGTCAAGGCTGTCCCCACCACCTGCAGTTGTGCCCCATGGTTGCTCCAGAACCTGGTCACCAACTAGTGCAGGAAATGGAGCCTTTGGTCTGGGGGACCTCCTTGCCCATTAACGTGGGACCCTTCCAATGAGCTCTTGGGTTCCTTCTGAAAACCCATCAGTCACAATGCCAAATTTTGTGACACTCCCTCCTGGCCTGTTTGCAGCACCAGTGCCTGCAGCCATGACGCTGCCCTCCTAATTTCTCCTGTCACTGGCCTTTTAGCACCATTAGGCTAAGCAGAGGGAAGGCTGTGTTTGTGGCTTGGCACGGAGGAAGAACATGCAGATCTCTGTTGCCAGGCTACAAATGACTCCTTTTCCCCCCAGAAGAGAGAAATAATGATTGAAAAATACTTAGTTGCCTGGCAAGCTTCTGGGTGGCTTAGCTGTGACTATTTCAGGACCAGTAGGGAATCTTGCCTTTCACAGAGTCCACTGCCTGCCTTGGTTTGGGATCTGTGCTTCATCCATCTTATGCAGAAACAGAAGGCGCTGACCTGTGATCAACACAAAAACCAGGAAACCAGCCTCCTTTTCCCCCCCAGAGAGATGTACCCCTTGATTGTTTGATTTCTCTGCTCGAATGGAGTGGACAGAGTTCCCAAAAGGATCAGAGGCATCAGTATTCCAAGGGGCAGAGTATTGGGAAGGAAGAGTAAATTCAAGGCCAGAAGGCAGAGGGTCACACATGGAAGAGTGCACAAATTGTTCAAGAAGAGGGGAGCCAGGAAACAGGAGGAAAAAGACTTCAGCAGAGGCAGGTACCTAGCCAGGATACCTATACCTCTTCTGATCATTGCCACCCCCTGGAGCCAGCCAAGGTTGTCTAGTGTGAAATCCTAGGAACTGGCCACACACCATTTCAGCTATGCTGAAGGTTGAAGGAGGCCTCCTAACATTGGCAAAACCAGGCCTGACAGCCAGTGACCACAATGCTAGAAGAGGCCTAGCCCATAAGGTCAGGGCAGTTCATCATGTCTTGGATTTCTGAATTGTTCTGTGTAACTATTATTTTTGATAAAAGTAGCATGTTCCATGTGAGTTCATTTGTAAACCTCTGTAAGACTCCCCCTACAAATGTATTTACGAGATATAAAAAATATATAGTCTTTGTCAGACTACACATACCTTTTGTCACACTTACTTTTTGGTTTGCACTAAGGGGGAAAACCCTAGCAATCATTGCAGGCCCACCATGAGATACAGACATCTTCATGTAGTGTGCCATTCTAGAAGAATCCTGGCAGTTGGGAAGTAGTTATTGTTTTCCCCTTTTAACAAATGAGAAAATCAAGCTTAGCGCATTAACAACTTACCCAAGGTCAGACAGCTAATTAATGATAGAATTGGTGTTCAAATCTGATCTAGGAGATGCCAGTGGTTAAGCACTTACCCTTACATAAAATTTCATTGAAGGGAAAAATACAATGGCCTTCCCTGGGTTTCCCCAGTCCCTGAAAACTGAAAATTTAATTCCCTCAGCCAATTGTCTTTCTTCTGTAGCCATTGTTCAGTGACAAGATTTGTGTTCCTGTACCAAGAGGCCTGACTTCCCAGAGGCCAGCTCTACTTTGAGAAGAGTTTACCTGCATTGGTGTTGCAATTAAGGATAAGTCCATTCAAGGCAGATTTCTCTCCTCTAGCATTTCTGATGCACAGATTGGAGCAGCATGATTAATCAGGCGGGATTTTGTGGCAAATGCCATTAGACGCCCCACCATCTTTTTTCAGCAGGGGAGGAAGCTCTTTCTGGAGCTGGCATCATCTTGCAATCAGGACTACCTGTGAGGACACAAAAGTGAGGTGAGTAATCAGCATTATCACTTCATACCATACAAAATACCTTCCATCAGGTTTTCAGATTTGCCAGCTCTATTAGGGCCATGTGACTCAAATCATGAAGTTTTCTGAGTCAGCACAAACCTAGCACACCCAAGTGTGTTGTTCAGAAAACCATGCAACTCTCTCATGCTAATCACCTATGAGTTGATTGAAGTGGTCGTTGATTGGTTAATTTGCTCTCAGCCTTGGAGAACCTGTGCAAATTGATGGCCTTACTGGGAGAGGGAGAAGAAAAATTGTTGGGCACTGCTGATTCTTCGTCAGAATGCATTTTCAGAGATAAGTGGGCTTTGATATTAAAGTTGAGTTTCCCTTGAGTCAAAGGTTTACTCACTCATCCTTTGAACAAATATTTAGTGAGTACCAGGTACCGGGCTAGAGCCTTGCTACACACTGGGGAAGCAGCAGTGAAGAAGTTGTAGCTTTTGCTCCTGCAGAACTGATAATCAAGCTTCATTCTAGGGTATAAAGAGTCTGTTTACTTAACCCTCAAGATGAAATCCAATGCTTGAGAGTCAGTTGATCTTCCCCATAGATCAAATCCCAGCACCCATGACTAGCTCATACGTCTCAGAATTCAGCCTTGTATCCTGGAGTCTCCCAGTGAAGAACGAAATGGATGCCTGGGAAGGGAGGGGCCAAGTGTGAGGTTCTGCAAAGGCCTCTGGCAGGAAGGCAGCAGGGAAGCCAGTGCAGAGAACTTGACGTGAGGTCTCCGCAGGCCAGCCTGAAGTGCAGATTGACTTCACTTCCTGGCTGTATAATCTTAGATGAGTCAATGCCACCTTTTGAGCCTCAGCTGTGTCATCCATAAATTTGGGATGATACTGCCTTCCTCAGAGGATTGAGGTGAGAACTTAATAAGACACTTTATCAAAAGCACCTGGCTTTTAGCAAGTCCTCTGCAAATGATGATGCCCTTTTACCTTCTCCTTTTCAAGCTGGTTCATGGCTGGGGTAGAGTTTCACTCACATTGATAGTCAGGACAGCTTAGCTTCTACAGCCTCCTTCTAAAAGAACCTGGAGCATCCTGGAGAGCAACTGTTTCCTTGAACCCAAGTGCCAATATGCTTCTCCTCCATTCTGGGCCATTTTTGAGAGTGAAAGGGGGTACATTCATAATCATACTGGAAAAATAGGCACACACCAGGACTGGTCCAGCCAGTGGGGACACGTGGCCCTTCCTCCATTGCTAATCTTGTTGGCTGTGGGGCCAGGTAGCTTTTTCACTAAATTCTGACCCTTTGGTTTTTCTTGAAGTGAGAGAGACCAACCCTCACTTGTTTAGAAGTAAGATCTTTGCACATGTAATCAAGTTAAGATGAGGTTATAGTAGTTCAGGGTGGACCAAATGACTGGTGTCTTTACAAGGGGAGAGAGATTTGGAGACACACACACACCTTCAGGGAAGAAGGCCAGGTGAAGGCAGGAGCAGAGCCGGAGCGGTGCGACCCCAAGCCAAGGGACAGCAAGGATGGCCGGCCACCCCCGGCAGCTGGGACAGGCAGAGGAGGCTCCCCGCTCGAGCCTTTGGAGGTCACACCTTGGCTTTGGACTTCTAGCCACCAGAGCCTTGACAGAATACATCCTGTCAAGTGTTGCTCTGAGGCACCCAGGTCGTGGTAGTTTGTTAGGGAAGCCCCCGGAGACCAAGGCGTTCTGTTTAGCCAGCTTCTTCTGGTGCCTTCTGTGTGCATGCCTTTGGTAGAGGTGGGTATTTATAGTCCTTCTCCAAAGGTGAGACGATGACAAATGCAAGTTGACGTGGCTCACCCAGGGTCCATCAGACACCAAGCAGGAGAACCAGGGTTAGGGGGGTCCAGCTACCCCAATACCTGCTCTCCTCCTTCGGTGCATGCTGCCTCCTGACTCACTTAACTGTTGGGGTGCCCCAGAGCCCCAGCAGGACCACATTGCTGCAGGAACCCTTGACGTGTTAGAGCAAGCTTTCATCTACTTCACTGCAGCCAATCCTCCCAGGAGCTCTGTGAAGTGCTCTCAATTTACGGATGAGAAGGCAGAGACACGGAGACCACCTGTCCATCCATTTACTCATTCCACCTGATTTCCTGAGAGTCTAAGATGTGCCAGGCCTGGGATAGTGAAGTCCCAGCCCCTGCCACGCTCCCAGGGTGCTCACAGTCTGAGGTGGGGACGGATGTGTAAACAGCCTGGTGACAATCCAGGATGAGCCCTGGAGTGCTGACATAAATGGAAGCTCTGAGCCACCCAGGCTCAGAATGAGAGCCAGAACAGGAGATGCAGGTTGAACCCGAAAGAATGAGCACGCATGGCCTTGTAACCAGCGTGGGAAGGCAGGGAGACTTGCCTGAGCTGTACGGCTGGAGGAGGCAGACCCAGGCCTCCTTAGTGGGTTCCACTGCACCCCGCTGCTTCTCAAGGCAGGTTGGGGTCCCTGGTTAGGTGGTGATATTGGCATCTGTGTCTTTCCATCTCCTAAGGCTCCTCAGAACATCCTTTGAACCCTCATCTAGCAGCAAATAGCCACAGAAACAAACACATACTCACACATATATAAATACATTCAAATACATACATTCATACATTCACTCATATTTACGCCCCAAACACACACACATTCACATACATACACAATCACACACACATATATATTCACACACATTCACAGACAGTACTTACACACACACACACACACATATGCACACACATACACACAGACACATACCTATTTGCACATACATAAACAGAGAAACAGACCCGTATGAATTCACATACGTACGCGCTCATGCACACAGACACATGCATACATATTCACTCACACAATGCACACACTCACGCACAGACACATGCACGTCCACACACCAGCATACACAGAATTCTGCAGAAAACCCCACAGCAGCCTCCAGCCTGGAAGAGCCAATGGGACGCCCCAAGAATCAGCTTTTCTTATGCAGAACAGAAAAGCAGGTGACAGACCATCAAGTGCGCCCGGCCCCCAGAGGCCTATTGAGAACCCAGCAGACAGCACTGTGGTTTCCAGGCAAATTCCAGCTGCTTCCCCAGTGCCCGGGGTACATAAACCTAGGAAGCCAAAGGATGATTTTCCCCTTCAAAAGAATAACATTGCCCGGCCTTCCCTCTCTGGGCTAGAGGGATTTCTGCAGCACTTGGCATTGGCCAGGCAATCCCATCAGGTATAAAGTGCCAGCCGGGGAAGCAGGCAGTTCCATCAATTTCTCCTGCAAAGCCCAGAAGAAATTTGGTCATAGAAAATCCCTTCCCTCTTTGCTAATAAAACTTATCAGTGCAGGGCAGGAGGCTGGGCGGAGAGGGACTGCAGACACTCGCCTTGTTAAATTACTTGAAGAAATGGTCCTGAGCAGCCGTCTAGGGGGAGAGAGGAGGAAGCAATATAATATGACCGGCCCCCATTTTTTCACTGAGATCCCCCCACTCGCTGCTCTCTGGCTCTGCGATTCTGGCACTGCCCCCCTTCATAGGTGACGTCAGATCCAGCACAGCCTTTGGAGAAAGACCCAAATGGGGGTGGCAGAGAGACCCCCGGCCGGCCCCGGTGCCTTCTCAGGCTACCTGCCTTTTCCCTTTGCAGTGCAGCCCCCTTGGGGCCAGGGGGCATGACTCAGGACCCCGTGGGTGATGCGGCGAAGGCCCTGGCACCATCCTGGACACAGAGGGCACCCAGGCATGCTCGCTCCTCTTCCTTTGCCTCGCTGCACCTCTGGGAAGCCTCCCCGGAGCCCTGGGGCCCGGCTCTCCCGTGACCTCACCAGGCAGGCACCAGCTGGCACCAGATGCCTTGCCGTTGTTGCTGGAGAGGGGCCAGGGCAGAGCTAAGCCCCAGCTTCCGTACAGCAGGAGGCCCAGAGCAGCGGGTCCTTCCTCCCCACCCCCCAGGGCCTCGGCCAGAACACCCTTGGTTGCTCCGTTCCCTCGGACTTGCCACGTCTGCTCCTGGCTTCACCTGCCCTCGCTTGGGGCCCCCCTGAGAGCCCTCGCCCGTGAAACCGGGGCTACCCAGCAACCCAGAAAGAACAGAGCCGCTGAGGCCGCGGAAGGCGGGCGTGCCAAGGAGGCAAATCTGTCTGGAACGGTGTGGCCCTGAGGAAGCGAAGGGCTTGAGCGTAAAAGGGAATGTGGGCTAAGTAACAGGGGAGATTCCCTGTAGGAAGATCTATTAGACTGTGAAATAGTATTCCACAGGAAACGGCGGAGGGGGTGCCCGGAGGTATTTAAAGCCTTGTTGGCCTAAGTAATAGAAGCCGTGTGGTATACAGAGTGGCTGAAAACGGGGCCTTGGGGGAGCAGCGCCCTGCCTAGCAGGTTGTCTCCATCTAGCTGTAATTTCCAAGGCAGCCCAGACGTTCAGGCAGCGGCGCTGCTCTTGCCAGGTAAACATGGAGCTCACTTACAGCTCAGAACAAGCCGCGGGGTTGGAAGTGGGCGCAGCCGGGGCGGCGATCCCCAACAGGCCCCTGCCCCAGGGATGGGGGGGGCATTGTAAAATGGGCCTGCAAACAGCCACAGGGACAGGGAGGACAGGCTCGGCCTTCCCAGGCTCCTCCTCCTCACCTGTCCCTTGAAGTCAGAGCACCTGGCCCGCCCCCGGGCTCTAGGCGCCCAAGCAGGTCCCTGCGCCATCTTGGACCTGCGCCCTGTCTGGAATACTGGAATACAGTGACTCCTGCGTCCTCTACCTCCCTAGTGATGGCGAGGTGGCAGGAGATGATGTGCTGACGTGCAAGAGAGTACTTACGCTATGCAAGAGTTGAGGGACCCCCCCCCCCAAAGCACAGGGATGGGGGGAGCATAGAGAGCATTGTTTCTGATTTTCCCTTGGTTATGGACAATTTGAAATGTGTGGTGGGGTGAGGTGGCTAAGGGCTTTTTTAAGGATACTGATGGTATGAGAACTGGAAACTATCTTTAATTATAGGAAAGTATCTCCATTCCCAAATTGCATGTCCCTAAGGATGCAGTCGGTAATGTATGCATTTGTCTATGTAATGTCTGGCAGATAGTAGTCCCTTAGTGGGTATTTTTCATATCATTTACTTGAAGAGTCTAACATTCATACCAAATGCCAAGTTTACTTCATTCGTTTCCAACCCAAATGGGAGTTAGGACAGACAGACCACTTGACCCTTACCAGTTTCCTACCCTTCAACCCACAGATTGGACTTCCACTGGGCTGCTGAGATTTATTGCTCCCCAGTCAGGAGCCATGGCGAGTACAACTAAGTTAAAACTCAACTGAGTCGACACATATTTGGGCACCCACCAGTCGCCCTGATGTTTTGGGAGACAGAGAAGTAAATAAGATTTAATTACTGTTGTCCTTGGGCTCAAAAGCTAGACAAGCAATTCTTCAACTTTTCTGAGGCCCTGTCCCATGGGATGTGAGGTATATGGGAACCTTTTGTATTTTTTAATGTAACATATTATGTATCTATGTATCTTCAAAAAAAATACAATAAAAAATTAAAAAAAAAAAAGGAAGCCAGTGAAACTGCAGACCATTTCCCAGTAAAGGCCTATGGGCACTCAAAACACAGCGCTGTCTGCAGTTTTAGGGAGTTTACAGAAGGCCAGCTGTAAGTGGATTTCCAATGAAAAATGAAAACTAACGATCAAATCTGTGTTTTGCTAATTCCTGAGAATCCAATTCCATTATAAACCAAAAATATGAGGAGGTCACAGAAATAGCACTTTATTCTGGTGATTGAAAAAACCCAGAAATATTACCTGTCATTATGGTCCCAAAGGATTTTAAGCTGAATAGTGAAAACCAAGGACAGTGAGACAAAGAGACCAAGGAAAAGAATTTGGAAGACCTAACCTGGTTTAGTATGATGCTTCATCTGGGATTAATTGAGCATTTGCTATGTCCTAGGCACTCTGCTACACACACAAGATCTTTTGAAGCCATGTAACAACACAGTGAGGCAATATATCCATCCCCATTTTAAAGATAAGAGTGAAGTTCAGAGAGATTCAGTTACTTTCCAAAGGTAACAAAGCCTCTCAGTGAAGGAGCCTCAATTCTAATCAGGCACAGCCTAGAGCTTCAAGCACTGCCTGTATGTTATCAAAACCAGTAAACAAATTATCTGTTAGAACAGGCAAAAGGACAATGTTTTTAAAAATGTGAAAAGCTGATGAAAAATAAAAGCTAAGTGTGGGACACGACAAATAAATTTTTGGAGCAAACAAAAAATAACCAGAAATAGAAAAACACTGTGTTCTCTGGCCCATCTGCTCTTCCCAATTCTTTTGTTCTGCAGTTAGACTCCCTCTCAGAGAATGTGGTGTCAAGCCACTGAAGTGGCTGGCCCAAACCTGGGCAAGTCTCACCTGGAGAGGCACCGAACGCCTCCCTCCTGTCACGCAGGCATCCCGGGGGAGCAAAGCCGGGCATTCCACTTTGTGGGAGGTATCACCGCCAAAAATTATTCCTTCAACAAACAAGTCTGGAAATGCTGTGAAAATATTTCCTTTTTGATCAGTCACAAATGTCTTCAGCATATTAAAGTCCAGGGTAGCTTCATAGGTTTTGTGAAAAACCCTACTCAACATTGTTTAATTCAAAATTTCCTAAAAATATTGGGCCACAGACCCTGTTTATATTAATAGACAACTTTTGACACTGCCAGGAGATAGTAATGCTTCATGAGACACAGTTCAGAAAATATAGTTGTAGATAATGTTTAAATGATATAAAAGTGCATGGGCAAAAGTTAAAAGCAGATTCCACTCTGTCGTTGAAATATGAAAATGTTTAATGACTACTATTCATTGAAAAAAGACTGGTAGAAAAGATACACACTAAAATATGGTCAAGATTTATCTTTGGATGTAGAATTATGAGTACCTTTTAATTTTTTGTACATTTACCTGTTTTCTACAATGAATATACATTGGTTTTTAGATTAAAATAAATATTTTAATTAAGTTTCTTGGTAGTTACTTTTGGATTATAGTACTGGCTCTATACCTGTTAAAATATAAGGTCATTAGCTTATAAAGTAGCCTACTTTTAACTTTGTGTATTTTCCTGAGTATAAAAGAAATACATGCTTATTATAGTGTATGGAAAAAAGAGAAAAGCATGTAAATAAGTATTAAAACTCACTCACAATACAATGTATAAAGGTATAATTTGAATGATAATAGTACAAATGATGGGGTCAGTACAGACTTACATAGTAGTACAAGTAGAATAGTTTTAAATTCTATTGAAATTAAATTAGATTGCATTAAATTAATATGCTAATTATAATCCTCAGGGCAACCACTAAGAAATACCTAAAAATATATAGTATAACAAACAACAAGGGAGTGAAAATGGAGGCTGTGGGGGAGGAATAAAGGAACAAAAAAGACATAAGCCATATGGAAAACAAATAGCCAAATGGCAGGTGTAAATCTTGCCTTATCAATAATTGTATTAAATGTAACGGACTAAATACTCTGATCAGAAGGAAGAGATTGGCAGAGTGGAATAAAAAAATGATCAAAGGACATGCTGTCTACAAGAAACACTTCAGATTGAAAGACACAAATAGGCTGAAAGTAAAAAAGATGGGAAAAAAAAGATGGAAAAAAAAGATACACCATGCAAGTAGTAACCAAAAGAGAGCTTTACTAATATCAGGCAAAAATGGATTTTAAGATAAAAATTATGACTATAAATTAAAAAGAACATTTTATAAAAAAGGTTTATTTACTCTGGAAGATATAACATGCACTTGTCAACAGAACCCCAAAATAAATGAAGCAAAAACTGATAGAATTGAAGGGAACAATAGAGAATTCACTAGCAATAATTGTTGAAGACTTAAATATTCCCACTTTTAATAACCAATAGAACACCTAGGCACCAAGATCAATATGGAAATAGAAGACTTACATAATGCTATGACCAACCAGATCTAACAAACATCTATGGAACATTCACCCAACAACATCAGAACTCATTTTCTTATCAAGTGAGAATAGAACATTATTTGTTAGGCCATAAAAACAGGTTTAATAAATTAAAAAGGATTGAAACCATATTCAGTGTGTTCTTTGATCACAATGGAATTAAATTAGAAATCAGTAACAAGAGGAAATGTGGGAAATTTACAAATATGTGGAAATTAAGCAATACAATCTTGAATAACCAATTAGGCAAAGAAGAAATTGCAAGGGAAATTAGAAATTGAGTTAATAAAAATGAAAGCACAACATACCACTGATGGGATGCATCTAAAGCAGTGCTAAGAAGGAAATGTACAGGTGTATTAAAAAGGAAGAAAGATTTCAAATCAATAACCTGAAATCCCACCTTAAGGAACTAGTAAAAGAAGATTAAATTAAATCCAAAATAAGCAGAAGGAAAGAAAAAAATAAATATCAAAGAGGAAATAAATGAAATAGAGAAGAGAAAAACAATAGAGAAAATGAATGAAACCAAATGTTCATTCTTTGAAGATAAACAAAATTGACAAATATTTAACTAGACATACCAAGTAAAAAAGGACTCAAATTACTAAAATCAGGAATGAAAAGGGGGGCATTACTTCCAACCTTACAGAAATAAATGGATTATAAAGAAATACAACAAATAACCACATGCCACCAAATTAGAAGACCTAGATCTAATGGACAAATTCCTAAGAAGACACAAATTATCAAAACTGACTCAAGAAAAAATAGAAAATCTGAATAGACTTATAATGAATAAAAGGATTAAATTGGAAATAAAAACTTTCCAAAAAGAAATATCAAATCTTCACTGATGAATTCTACAAAACATTTGAAGAATTAACACCAATACCTCCCAAACTTTTCCAAGAAATCAAAAGGAGGGAGTACCTTACAGTTCATTCTCTGATGCCAGTATTAACTTGATACCAAAATCAGACAGAGACAGTGCAGTAAATAAATAAATATACATACAAACTACAGGTGAATATCTCTTATAAATATAGTAAAAAAAAAAACCTTAACAAAATATTAGCAAACAAAATCCAACAACATATTAAAGCACTATACACCATGCTTAAGTGTGCTTTATCCCAGGAATTTGAGTTTGGTTTAACATACAAAAATCAATGTAATACATAGTATTAGAGTAAATTCAACTAACTTGGAATAGGAAGGAACTGAAGCTGATAAACGACATCTAGGAAAAACCCACAGTTCACATCACTCGTAGCGTCATGAAAGACTAAATGCTTTCCTCCTAGGATAAGGCTTTTTTATTCAACAGTGCATGGAGGTTCTAGCCTGGAAAATTAAGCAAGAAAAAGAAATAAGGGACATGAATTGAAAAGGAAGAACTAAAAATCTTTCTTCTCTGTTGACAAACAACATGATTTTGTACTTTGAAAATCCTGAGGAAGTGACCAAAAAAAAAGAACTACTAAAACTAACAAACAAGTTCAGCAAAGTTGCAGTATACAAAATCAATATACAAAAATTGTGTTTCTATACATTAGCAGCGAACAATCTGAAAACGAAATGAAGAAAACGATTCCACTTATAACAGCACCAAAAAGAACAATATATTCAAGGATAGATTTAATAAAAGAAGAACAAGACTCGTACAATGAAAACTATAAAATATTGTGCAAAGAAATTAAAGAAGATCTAAATTTAAAAATACATGTTCATGGATCAGAAGACTTACTAATGTTAAGATGGCAATGTTCCTTAAATTGATGTACAGATTCAGCACAATCCCTATTAAAATCTTGGGTGCCTTTTTTTTTTTTTTTTTCCATAAATTGACAAGCTGATTCTAAAATTCTTGTGGAAATGCAAGGAATCCAGACTAGTCAAAGCAAGCTTTAAAAAAAACAACAAAGTTGGATAACTCTAGCTTCTCAATTTCAAAACTTACTACAGAGTTGCAGTAATCAAACATTATGGTACTGACAAAAAGATAGACCTGTCCAGAATAGGCTAATTTAGAGAGGTAAAAGAGAGGTTACTGGTTGCCAGAGTCCAAAAGGTAGGGAGAATGGGCAGTAACTGCTGGAGGGGATGCGTGATGACATTTTTCTAAAATTAGATAGTGGTGATGGCTGGAAACCTCTGTGAAGGCACTAAAAAAACTCTAAATACTACACTTCAGAAGGCTGAATTTTGGTTTATACGAATTATATCTCAATTAATTAGTTATCTAATTCAAAAAAGCAATTCCCATGAATATACCCCATGCAATGGTGATCTACAGCTCCCATTCCATAAATAATATTTTCATAATGTGTTCCTATACTGTATACGATTTAGTATCAAGCCCTTACCACTATGGTTTCAGGCTTTTCTGATGTTTTAAAAAACGCTTCATTAATATTATTTTTCATGGTTGCCTAATATTTCATCACAGAGCTGCCACTTACTTCTTTATTACCATGGTGTTGGTATTTGTATTCTCGCCTCAGGATTTCCTGTTGTAAATAATGTCTTTGTTGAACATCTCTGCTCATGATCTCTTACCTATATTTTTTGGCATTTTTGGATTATCTTTTTTATATTTTATGGCAGATTCCTAAAATTGAGATTATTGGATAAAAGTAGTCAGGCTTGAGATGCTGATATCTGTGAGTTTCCCTCATTTGCCCCAAATTATGTATTTTGGGACATTTGATACAGATACTTAATTTTCTAGGAAAAAAAAAAAGAGTTGCATCCATCAGAATAACTTCTTGTCATGAGGGAAGTATCATTTTCTTTGAAGTCAGTCATATTCGGAATAGGGAATTGAATTATGTCTCCCCATAACATATGCTGAAATCCTAGTTCCCCATACCTGAGAACGTGAGCTCATTTGGAAATAAGTTTTAAGTGTGTTGCTGACAATAGACTGATGTTTGGTTTCATTCATTTTCTCTATTTTTTCCTCTTCTCTCATTTGATTCCTCTCTGAGATTTCCCGTATCTTTCCCTCTGCTTGCTTTGGGTTTAATTTACCCTTCTTTCACTAGTTTCTTAAGGTGCAAGTTTAGGTTACTGACTTGGGATCTTTCTTCCTTTTTAATACAACTATACTTTTCCCTTTGAGCGCTACTGTAGATGCAGCCCGTCAGTACCGTGTTGTGTCTTCCCTTTCATTTCGCTCCATTTCTAGTTTCCCTTGCAGACGTAATCCAGTCAAGAGGAGGCCATCCCGGGCGTGGGTGGCCCCTCAGTCCGAGGGCTGGCGTCCCGGAAGAGGCTGTGTGAAGACAGACACAGAGGGAAGATGGCAAGTGAAGTCAGAGAGCACAAGCCAAGGAGCACCAGGAGCCCCGAGGCTAAGAGAGACGCCTGGAACGGATTCTCCCTCAGGAACCCCAGAAGGAACCAGCCTGCCAACACCTCCATTTCAGCTTCCGGCCTCCTCGACTGTGGAATGAGCTTCTGTTGTTGTCAGCTACCCGGTTCGTGGTCCTGTTACAGCAGCCCTAGGAAGTGAAGGCACCAGGCTCCTATTTCATTTAGCACCCCGAATAATCCTGACCACGCGACGTAGCCAACTGAAGTGCGGTTTTCTGTCCTATAAAATGGGGCACGATAACAGTTACCTCTTTTAAATTAGAAATGGACGTGAAGCGCCCAGTGACTGCCCCTCAGAAAGAGGTTCTTGTTTTATGTCCGTTTTTCTTCTTTCTTCTCTTCACAGCCCCCAGCTCCTTGATGAAGCTTCCTTTGGATTCTGATCGCTATCTGGGTCTGAGCGTGGGGAGGTCGAGTCACTTCTCCAGCAGCAAGAGCCGGCAATGGCATGGGGGGGGGGGGACGTCACCTGAAGCTGCGGATTTGAGCCTGGGTGGACCACCCATTAGCCTGTGGTCTTAGGCAGGCCCTGGATGTCTTTAAGTCTGTCCCATCACTAAAAATGGAGAGGAGGAGACAGTTTTATATCAGCCTTTCTGTGGGGGTCAAGGGAGAGGCTGGATATAACACTGTGTGCTGTGCCCCCCCCCCCCCAGTCTCTAGAAGCATCAGTGTATTATCAGTAACGCACTTGAAACATTCCAGAGTTTCCTTGGGCGTACCAAGCACAATCCATTTGCTCCCACCAGATTACAGGCCCGTAGACTGACTGGGTAAGTGCAGAATCACTACATACTATAGTAATTACTAATTACATGTTTCTGCATTCTGTAGCTTATTAGTAAATTGCATGTAGAGGGATCTAAAAGTAATTGCCCTCCTCCCGTAACTTCAACAGCCTGTGGAAATCACAAAGAATCACCTTATTTCCTTCCTACATGATTCCCAGTGGCCGTTTGTCAAATATACAGAAGAAGAAAAAAAATTACACAAAACGCAAATATTCTTCTGCTTCCTAATGATACGTGAGAGGGCCACGAGAAATCTTGTGCTGGAAAAGGCTGTTAAACAGCTGCAGACTAACTGTATGTAAATATCCCCCTGTGGGTAATAGCTTAATTTTGATCATTGTTCAAAAGAGCAGGCATTTTAAATTATTAATAGGTGTCAGCTACAAAAAGAATGCTTAACTTGAAACTTACAAGAAGAGACCCTGATCTGTACGGACGACACTAACCATCCTGGTGCGTGGGAGAGAAGAGCGCGAAGAAAAGAATAAAAGGCCCAAGAAGGGAAAAGCTAGCCTGGTTTTTCCCTTGGACAAGGGTTTTGTGGCTTGTGGGCGGGACACTGCTTTACCACTGTGGAAACTGGATTGGGCTCTTTTCATTATTTATGTATTTTGGTTATACTGGGGTTTCCTCTTTTTAAGGAAAGTTGATTCCAACAAAACAAAAAGCTCAAAGCTGCAGGGAGCGCTAAGCTGTAACACCAGCTTCCAAGCTCTGCGGCGATGAAATCTTGTTCACGTCCAAACACGTGGTAGGGACACCTTTCAAACGGAGCAATGCGCCGAAAACTCCAGTAAACTGAAGATCCCATTTCAAATGATTCATTTGATAGAAACGTCAGCTCACCGAGGCACTGATTGGCCTCTGTGATTTCCCTCTTCTGAAAAACACACGTAGGACGTCATAGGATTGCTGAATTAACAAGAAAGAATAAAAGGCTGGCTTTTCTGGTTCCTTGTCTTGGTTTCCGTGGTGTACTGATTTCTAGCATTTCGGTAACCTATGTGTATTATAGATCGGAAGAGAGGAAAAGGCAGGCCGAGGAGACTGGGGGAGAGATTCAGGTGGGTGGTGTACGATCTGGATTATCTTGCTCTCCGTGCCCCTCCCTCCCCCTGCAGCATGGAGTGCCTTTCCTTGAAGAGTTAATATGCCCAAGGGAAAGCGCTCGGCCGGCCGTGAACGTATCTCGTGTACGGCCATTTACCCGTGGTTTTCACACACACGGCTCTCTTCACTCCTCGCCAAACTGCTGTAAGTGACACAGGTCAGAACTCGTAAGAGCCCTTGTGATCAGAGGCGCCTAACTCCTGCCCTAGACCACCCACTACCAGATGGCGATGGCGGAGCTGCGACTTGATTCCCGTGAACAAACCCGGGCGGTTTTACGGAGCACTTGGGGCTTTGAGACTCGGAGGTATTAACTTGGGCTCGGGCCCCTCTGCGTGGGGGCGGTGGGATCAGCTCCTCAGGTGTCCCGGGACTGAGACAGAGCCTGGCACAGCCTCCCTGGAGGCAGAGGACAAGGCCCTCGGGCCCTGCCTTCTTGAGGCTGCCCTCTCTGCCTGGACATCCTCCCCTCTCCTCTTTTGCCAGAAATCTATTCACCCTTCAGCTGTTGTCTCGGGGCACACAGGCCACCCTGACGTTCCACAGAGCAGGACTGGCAGGCCCCCGAGCCAGCTCGGCCCGGGTCACAAACGCGCACCACTTCAATCTCCCTGTGGTTGCATGTGAGACAAACAAGATTCCTCCAGAAAGACTGAAAGCTCTGGGAGAAGGAGGGAGACGCCCACTTTGCTCGCCTCTTAGAGCCAGGCCCCAAGCTAGGCCCAAGGAACTCACGGTCCACTAATGTCATGCAGTGGGGACGAGGCTAAAGCAGAGTAAGAGCTGGGGACGGCAGTGACATTGAAGCTGGAGTGACTATCAAAGATCAGAGATGGCTTCCCGGAGAAAGCATGTCTGCGTTCTATTTTGAGGGATGACAAAGAGTTTGCTAGGCAGGCAGATAAGATAGAGAGGGTGTTTCCAGTAGAACTGCATCTTAGTTTCTTGGTGGTTTGTTGTCCTTTCTGCCCCATCACCCACAAATTTACCTTGAACAACTTTGGGCCCCACAAAATGATTTCTTGGTGAATTTGAGTCCAGCTGGCTCTGCCTCGGGCCAGGTTCTACAAGCCCGTGTCATCCTGTCTTGGATACTTTCTAAGAAATGAAGCCATGGAAACCAGAACTGGCTGGGGAATTTCCATGTTTATGCTATTTGACCAATTGTCATAACAGCTGGCATTTACGGAGGCTTACTATTGTGGCAATCACAGTGCCTTGTGCATTAGGTGCCTCCATATTATCTAAATAATAATTTGGTGCTATGTATCATCCCATTGTACAGAAGAGGTCTGTGAGGCTCAGTGAGCAGAGAAGCCAAAGATCCAATCAGTGCTAATACTGGTCCTTTTACTTAGTCAGGGAAGAGCTGTTTTCTCTTTGTCCACTTTGCTCTCTTTGTCCTAGAGCTTCTGGGAGGCCAAACGTGTCCTCTGAGAAAGAAGCCAAGGAGAACTGAGACAGAGTAATTGGGTGCTGACAGTGTTTGCATCCATGGGCACAATTCCTGAAGCGTAGTCTGCCCTCAGACTTTTCAACTGTACAAGTCAAAAAAGAACCTGCTTTGTGTTAGTTGGTTTGCATTTGATTTTCTAGCATTGCAAATGCAAGAGTCCTAGTCAATTCTTTAGTGTCAAAAAGACAAGAGCCCAGAACAGTCAGAGATATGGGGGCAATGAATTTTTACATTCATGTTCACAGCAAGAGAGAGAGGAAGAAATTACCCCGCAGCTGGAGCTCAAAATGATCATGCAGCCATGCAGTGAGAGAAATACACCTTTGCCACTCCAAGCCAGGGCAGAGTTCTCTGGAATGAAAGGAAGAGCTCAGGGTTCTAGACAGGGAAAAGGACAGTTTTAAACTAATTCAACACCTGTGGCCACCAGATTAAAAGAGAACTTGAACTTGAGGCCATTTATCCTTGTCCAAAGATGCTAAAGGAGCTGTGAAATAGAGAGAAGAGGAGAAGCTGAGTGTGATGATGCAGGCCTTGAATTGCCTGTCCTCTGATCCCCGGCTGCTAGCCCAGTGCCAGACAGAAAGTAGGTCCCTAAAAAAGTTTGAGGGATGAATGAAGATGGGAAAGGCTGTGCGGCGGCTTGCTCGGTCGGTAGAGGTGGGGTCTGGCTGCGGACGAGGGGTCGGTCCAGCTTTGGACGAGGGGTCGGTCCCGCTTGGGACAAGGGGTCGGTCCGGCAGCAGACGAGGGGTCGGTCTCACAGGGGTTGCGCGGTTCGGCTGACGGGGTTGCCCGGCAAAGCCGGCGACGAAGGGGTCGCCCGGAGAAGCAGGCGACGAACTGGGGACAAGGGAGGCCAGGCCCTTGTTGGGGGCTCTCAGGACTGGAGGGCGCATGGCAGAAGAACTACCACAGAGACAAGGTAAACACGCAAGTCCACTTTATTGAGGGAGAGGCAACAGTTTTATAGGGGCTGGGGAAGGCTGATTGGTCGAAGCCACGCCCTGTTCTGATTGGTTGCCGGCGAAAGGTCAGTGGGCGGTACTGGACGGGGGAGGGGTGGTGATTAGGGATTGGCTGTCGCTGTTGCTGGGGGAAGGGGCAGGGTTTAGGGATTGGTGGCTGCTGTTGCTGGGGTAGAGGGCAGACTTGAGTTTCCCGCCCATGCCTGGCTGTTGCTGCTGTCGGGGGGAGGGAAAAGGGCAGACTGGATTTTTCCGCCCTGCGCCTGGGCAGGGAGAAAGAAGGCATCGTGTGGCGCTATCTGGGAGGAGGGGTGGCCGCGGAAGCATGGCTGCCGAGAAGGGGAGACCCGAGGGCACTCTGCGCCCATGCCGAGCTCCCTTCAGGGGTGGCGGTGAGTCCGACCAGCCACCCTATTATGGGGGCAGCGGAATTAGGCCTACCGCGGCTGCTCCCCTGCCAGGCCAGCAAACCACACTTCAGCCCGAGGGGTGGCCGCAAGGCTGGTCCAGTTTTCAAAAATGACATGAAGGCAACATTTAAAGTAAAAACCCATTCATGCCTGATGTTCCTGAGCAGGATCTAGCAATTGAAGGACGGCAACAGAAAGCACTGCCCGTGAACTTATTCTGGCTCCTGGCAATCAGGGTGTCCATTTAAAACAAGCCTTGATAAAGTCATCTGATTTTCTTTCCCCTCCCTCCCTCCTTCCCTCCCTCCCTTCCTCCCTCCTTCCCTCCTTCCCTTACTTCCTTTTTCTGTTTCTTCCCTTTTTTGAGTGTTTGTAATTATTAGATCAGGAAAATGCAATTTGTCACTTTATATTTGGACTTCCAAGTTTTTTATGATATCCTTTTGGATAACATGGGAAAATGTAGCTAAGGTATTACAGTTTGGAAGGTGGACTTATAACCACTTCAAGAACCATACCCAGGGCTTGCTGATTAATTCATTCCAGTTCAACTTGTCAGTTCAGAAGCTCTCCAGGGCCCTGAGATAAGGTTTTGTCCTTGGCTCTTTCCTGTTAAAACAAATGTTGTGAATACTTAAGTGAAGGCATGGAAAGCTCCTTATCATGTCTGTGGATGCCACTGAACTGGGAGGGATGACAAATGAGGTGGGTAGGAGTATTCTAATCCTAAAAGCTCTCAATGGGTTATAGTGATGCAAGAAAACTTACATGGCAAAAAATAATGATGGGAAAAAATAAGCTTCTGCAATTGTGTACCAAATCCTTACTGTACAAGCATAAGGTGAGAGAGAGATGTCTAAGAAGTAGGCTCAGTAGGGAAGAGAGGAATTTCTGTCATCAGCTGTTCAATATGCATCTGCATTGTGCTCTAGCGCAATGGGCTGGAAAAAATTTGTGCTTGTATTAATAGAAGTAGAGTCTGTAAAACAAAGAGAAACTCAAAATCCCATTTAAGGTGTCCCTCATCAGGCCTCACCTGAAGTCTTGAACTCAAAAGTCAGCCCCAAGATTGGAGAGGAAAACTGACAATCTTGAACATGTTCACACACTATCACAAGAGTAGAAGCAAATGTAGATGGTCTGCCTGAAGAAAATTCAGAAGGTGTACAATCCCTATTTTTAACTCCTTACAGGAACTGTCACATGTAAGAGGAACTAGACACAGTGTCTGCTGTCCAAGGGTTAGAATTGGCACCAAGAAGTAGAAACCTTCCTTTTATTAGGTCCTCCTGTATTTCAAGCTAAAAACCAACAGTTGGAACTAGTGTATTGGGTGGAAGTGGGCTCTCCACCACGAAAGGTATTCCAGTAGATGTGGGGCATCACTTAGCAGGCTTCTTGTCAAGAAGGCTCAAGAACTGGCTGAGTGATGTGAAGTGATGATGAGCCCAAGCTCTCCTCTGCCGCTGCACATCTGGGTTTCCAGTATTCATGGAGTGGGAGGAGGATAGTCAACAGGGAGGGGACAGCCACCATGTCCCACGTCACAGCAAAGTGGAAGAAGAAGAATGAGACTGGCCCAGCGATCTGGTGTCTCTGTGATCCCTAGTGACCTTTTAGAGAGCAATGGGGGCGTTTTTCTTTTCATTTCAAGGGGCACTGGTCCAACTATCTCACAAGTCTTCACAATGCAATGGAAAAATGCTTCCAAAATTAAACCACATTGAGAGCACACTCTAATAACACACCAAAGGACACATAAATTACACCGACGAGTCATATCCCACTGCAGATGAACACACTGAATAACGTCACATTCCAACAATATCAAGAGGAAAACCATAATTAAGTGACCACTGGTGACTTGAAAAGCTATGCTGGACTCACTGTGGACACACAGGGAAATCTAGATGGATAAAGTCTAAAAAATCTCCCAATTTGGAGCCACACCATTGTAGGGTAGGATTAAAAGTGTGGCTTCTGGAGTCAGGATGCTGTACATTTCAATCCTGGTTTTACAAAATATCTTCTATGGAAACTTGAACAAGTTAGCTAGCCTCACTGTGCCTCAGTTTCCTGATCTGTAGAATTGGGAGCTTATGTAGGGCTCTTGGGAGTATTAATTTAGGAAAGGCATGCAAAGTGCTTTGATCAAATGAGCATCCAGGACAAGAGTCGGCTCTCTCCTGGCTCTCACAGACATGGATTTCACATGTCTGATCAAGGGTTAATGTCAAAAATCATCCAACTGGGACCACATGTTGATCTTACACACGTCAAATATTTAGTTCAAGTGGGCATTTCCAGTTCTTTTTTATGCTGAAATGTGATTGCTGCTTTGACATCATGATTACGGCACTCGTGGCTTTTGGGGTGAAGCTCTCCCACGGAAAGTGAGGGGACTGTCACCTGTTTTGATTCACACTCTTAGCCTGAGAGAATGACTAATAGTTGTTGCTTCCTTTCAACTGCCAGGCAATCGCTGCACCGTGTCTGGGGCACAACTCCTCAGGAGGCTGCAATGGCCCGAAGGAAAGCGCTGCCACCAGCAGGCTGGAGTCTCCTCTCCGTGTGTGGCTTTCCCCAATCTCTATCCTGACCTAGGATGACATCACCTGACTCTCCAAATCACCCCCTAAAACAGGTAGCAGTGCCCTATTCAGGAGACTCACATTTTACTAACAATCCTTCAACCTTTAACCCATCTCTTCCTGCCCATCTATCCTCAAATACCATATCAGATTTGCTGCTTTGTGTAAAAGCATCTTATGTCACTTTTCCCCCTTTTGCATATCATTTCCTTTCCACACTCCTGCTCTCCTCTTTCCTTCTGCCTTTATCTTCAATTCATCTGCCCAAATCCCATAATCTAAAGTGTGTCCCATATACCTCCCTCATGCTCACATGATCATGTGTAAATATGCTTTCTGTTATACTTGATTTTACAAAATGGGATCATATGATAAGTGCTACTCTGCATTAGAGACCCCTCCAGGCTGACTGGAACATACTTTTTAAATGGTTGCACAATCTTCCAAACTACGGGGCAGAGAGAGGCCCAGCAATGCTTTCACCCTATCTCCTTCTGCTGAGCACTCACTTTGCCATCTCACTTCTTAGTGCGGGAGTACAGTGGAGCATCCTGAGCACACTCGCCCTTCCTTCCTGGTGCTTCGATTCCAGCAGGCTAGATTCCACATCTCTATTTTGCAGAGAAGGAAACCAAGATATAAAGGTGTTAAGGGTTTTGTCTGGAGTCACACACTCCAAAAGTTTCAGAAATGGTTCAGATGAGCACCACTGGACACCATATTGCTTGCTCTTTATTCCACTTGACAATCCTCCCTAGAAGATTAGAAATAAGCTTCTTTCCATCAAACAGAGCCAAGACTTGCCCTGACTCCCCATCCCCTGGGACAGAGGTGGTCAAGGGACTTAAAGGGACTCCGGCTGACACTGGGTGGACAGAATTCCAATGCTAATGAAGCCGCCATCAGGTTTACATGCTAGCTCTGCTGTCAGGGGCAGTATGTAGCAAGGACTTGGGGAAGCCATGTGAAATACACATCATTTGCTCAATAAATAGGTACTGAACACTGACAGTGCTCCAACCTAGTGGGAAGCAGACTTTTGTTTCAGCTCCCGCTTGGGAGGTGTGAATGACAGGGCTTGGAGGGCCAGTTTCTGGCATGTTCAAGGTTCCAGGGACTGGCGGGATCAGATGCCTCTGAAAACCCCTGGTTGGTGACTGAATTGCGTACCCTACAAGAGCACACTCAAGTCTTAATCTGCGTTATGAGGGAGTGAACTCATTTGTAAATAGGACCTTTAAAGGTATTATTACGCATTAAGGTACAGAATCATTTGTGAGTAGGATCCCCAAAGATCCAATTTAGAGGAGGTCATATTGAATGAGGGTAGACCTTCATCCATATGACTGAAGTTCTCATAAGCAAAGGAAATTGGGTGAGGATGTAGAAGCCAGCAGTCAGCAGAAACTAGATGAGTAGATACAAGGAGAGCGCGAGTGATTGCCCTGTGATGGATGATGGATTGCTAGAGACTCTGGGAGAAAACAAGCCCTACCAATACCTTGGTGTTGGACTACCAGCCTTCAAAACTGAGTCAATAAATTCCTGTTGTTTAAGCCAACACAATGTCTGATATTTGTCATAGGAGTCCTGGCAAGCTATGACACCCATTTGGCCACATAATTCTGGGCCCCATATCTGAGCCAAACTGTCCTCATTTGAGGACTGGAGAGAGGAGTGAGTTACAGAATTGAGCCTAAGTGGTCTTGAACTTCAAACCTGCCATTTTCCCAATGAGAAAACCTGAGGTCCAGAGCATCAAAGGGATATTTCCGGAGTGCCCCAGTGAGCTGGCAATAGGGTAGGGGTATGAATCCAGGGTTCCTGGCTCGATTGTGGCTGGTACTTTGTTGTTATCACAGCTGTGTGTATGTGTGTTTTATCCCTTCACTTTCTACATACCCTGTGACCTGCACATAGATAAGCATGAGCTATTGGACTCAAGGAGGCCAGAGTTTGAGTCTTAGCCTACTGCCAGTTGTGTGACCTTGGGAAAATGACTTTGGGAAAATAATTCAACCTGTATGGGTAATACAGCATCCAGTCCATTAGAGTTCTGAAAGTTAAATGGAAATGAAAGTGCTTACCAGGACACTCACGTCATTGCATGCATTCCACAAATGCTGGCTGTGTGTTTTATTTCCTATTTCTTTCATCTAACTCCTGCGAAGCCTCTGCAATTCCCTAAGCCTCCAAATGCAACTTGCTGTCCCTGCACAATGCGTCTCCTGACGTGTGTGTAGACGTAGGACCTCTCTGTGAAGTGCTTCCAAAGCCTTTTTTGCTCTTTTCCAGCCACTGAACTCCCTGAGGACTTGCTGGCCTGCCCTGAACAGCTCCAGAAGCAAGACTCTGCCGGTGGCTTTCTGGTGAACACGGCAATGAACACTCTGGGAAACCAGCCAGGAGGAAGGTGGTGAAGGGTGTGTGTGGGGGAGGCAGGTGCGCGGTAGCTGGGCTGGAGACATCCATCTTGATTCTTGTCTCCATGTCCAAGTGTAAAGGGATTTGTTTCTGCAAGGCTGTTTTCCGCAACCTTAGGGAAGCAAAGAAGTCATTTAATTTGAAAGTTTTACTTCTGCCACAGGGGAAATTTTGGGGGCAATTAGGACTAATACAATTCCTTATTGTAAGCCAAGCCCATGAACACCCTTCCAAAGCAGGAATAAATGGAACCTTCTGAGGGACTTGGCGTGGCTAAGCCCTTAACGACTGGTGACAAAACAGGACCAATCTGGTGATGAGGATGGGGAGACGTCATGCTGCCTCCTTCCTGTGTCTGAATTGCTCACTTTTTTTGGAAACTCGATAAAACACACTCAAAGCATGGAGTATTTATTCATCGCAACGTATGAATAATTCACTGTGGAAGTAACCCTGCAGCACTTTCACGTTTTTAGAGCGCGCACTCCTTCCGCCTCTGGCCTTGGGAGAGATGGATCTCCCCCACCTGCGTGGGCTCCCGGCCGGTCTCTCCTCAAGGACACCGGCGTCCCCGCCTGAGCCTCCTGCCTCCTTCGCGGCCGGCAGCCGGGGCGTGTGCCGTGGCAGTGACCCGTGCAGCCTGCCGAAGTCAGACGCCTGCTAATGACCAGGGGGACTTGCTCGCCAGGCTTCTGGCCGCACCAGGATGTAAAAGGAATTCTTGTCATGATCAAGGCTGCGGCTGCTGATTACATTTTGGTCCTCCAGGAGAGCCCGGGAAGGAGAGTCCATCAATTATGCACTTCCCGACACACCTCAGGCTTGTTCCTCGTGTAAAGGATGCTTCCTAACGAGTCCCCTCTGAGCAGGTGCCCACCCCACGGCATTCCTGGCAAAGAGAGAAGAGACCAGGCACTCCCAGCTAACCGCCTCCAGGAGCCAGGCTCCGAACGCCTACATGGACACAAAGGAAGGGGCGAGTTGTTCTGGAGGCTTCTCCCTCCAACACCCATGGGCCCAGTAAGAGGGAGGTACCATCCTCAGGGACGCCAGTGAGGGCTGGCGTTCAGCGGTGCTCGGCCCCGTGTCCTCACCTGGATGTGGGCTTACAGTGGATGCTGGGATGTGGACAGGGCAAGCACAGCTGCTTCTGATGGATAGATGAGGATCTGGAACTCGAAATGGAAGAGGAGGAAGGGATAGTTGTCCAGCAGGCTCTGACTGTGCTTGAAATGGTCCCTGATCTGGTTGGCAAGTAATCCCTGTAGCCCTTATTTCACCAAAAAGGATTCCCAGCAACCCTGCTCACCTGTTAACTGTGGTCTCTCCAGAGCCAGGCCACATGCTCAGGTTTGGGAACCTGTAGATGAATGAGACCTAGTTGTCATGCTAAAGGAAACTCACTCTTGAGCTGGAGGTGGACACCACGTCAAATCTGAGTGGTGGCAAGGACTGTGCCAAGGATGAACACGAGTAGGGGAACCCCAGGGAAGAGCAGTGCTGCTGGTCCATCCTCTGCTCCCTTCCACCCATCCCCACTGTCCTCCTTCCCTCACTCATCACCTGCATACCTTCGATGTCCTCCTTCCTCATTCATCACCTGCGTACCTTCGATGGGCAGTTCTTTCCACCTGGTGTGGTTGCCCCACCACTCTTCACATCACTGGCTTCATCCTTCAGTTTTCAATTTTATTGTCATCACCCTTTCAAAGGAGCAGACCCTGGACACTCTATCTAGCATAGTTCTCATTTGTCTTCTCTCCCCCAAAATTCAATATTTATTTTCTCTCTGCCATCAGACTGTAAGTTCTGTGAGGGCAAGAACCCCATCTGACTTGGACATCCTTGTAACCCATTGCATAGCACAGTAGGATCTCAATAAGTACTGAAGGAATAAATGAAAGAACACAGTGCAGATCCAGATGAGAGCCAACAGAGAAGTAAAAACAGGAAGCCCTCAGGTAAAAATAAGGGGACTGAAAAGAGAGCACTAACTCCACCAGGGGAATCTGGGACAGCTTCTTGGAAGAGGTGGTGTTTGGGTTTTGAGGCTTCTCTGACAGTCAATACAGGCTGTCCCCCTGCCTCATTTAGAAGTCAAATGGCCACATAATAATTCACAATAGGGGACAGAATTCTGCGGTGGCCAGATTATTTGTCTATATTATTCAAATGGCAAAAAACTTGTGCAACACCATATGATTAGTAGGCATCCAATGGGCCTTGAATCTGAACGTGTGTTTGTTTTTTTGGAGGCGGGGTCAACGTGGTTGGGGAAGGAGTGGACTGCCAGGGAGATGAAGTTGGCTGTGGAGGGCCTGGTGACATAACCTCCTCTCACTCTTTCAAAGCACATCTTTCCAGAGACCATAGTATGTGATTTTGTCAGATACAGCTTCTGACAAAATGACAAAGTACTCAAAATGGTAAAATACAGAAAATCAAATAAACATGGAAAGAAGCATCAGTGGATGAATTGAGGGACCACAAAATGTGTAAGACTTACAAAGAGCAAGTAGCAAAATGGCAGAAGAAAATCCTGAATTATCAGTAGTGATTTTAACTGTAAATGGATTAAACTCTCCAATCAAAAGGTAGAGATTTGCAGAATGGATAAAACAGCATGACCCCACTGCATCCTGTTTACAAGAGATTCACCTTAAATTCAAAGAAACAAGTAGGTTAAAAGTGAAAGGATGGGAAAAATATACCATGAAAATAATAACCAAATGAGAACTGGGGTAGCTGTATCAATATCAGATAAAACTGACTTTAGGCCAAAAATATTATAAAAGACAAAGATGACCACTATATACTGACAAAGGGGACAATTCAACAAGAAGACATAATAACTATAATTATATATGAAATTAATGGCAGAACCCTGAAATGTATGAAGTAAATACTGACATATCTGAAGGGAGAAATAGAGACTGTTCTACATTAACAGTAGGAGACTTCAATATACCACTTTCAATAATGTATAGAATAGCTAAACAGAAAATCAATAAGGAAAGAGAAGACATGACCAATATTGCAAACCAACTAGACCAAATAGATATATATAGAACACTTCAACCAATAGCAGGAGAATATACATTCTTCTCTAATGCACATGGATCATTCTCCAGGATAGACCATATGTTAGGTCACAAAACATATTTCAATAAATATAAAAATATTGAATTCACAAAGTGTATCTTCTCTGACCACAATGAAATGAAGTCAGAAATTAATAACAGAAGGAGAATTGGGAAATTCACAAATACATGGAAATAAAACAACACACTCTTAAACAACCAATGGAAAAGAAAAAATCACAAAGGAAATTAGGAAATATCTTGAGGCAAATGAAAATGAAAATATAACACACTAAAACTTATGGGATGCAGCAAATGCAGTCTTGAGAGGAAAATTTACAGATCTAAATACTTACATTAAAAAAAGAGAAAGATCTCAAATCAGAGACCTAACCTCACAATTGAAGGATCTGGAAAAAGAAGCACAAACTAAACTCAAAGTGAACAGAAAGAAGGAAATAATAAGAGACTAGAAAGGTGATGATTGAAACAGAATAAAAAAAACAATAGAATCAATGAAACCAAAGTTGGTTCTTTGAAAAATCAGTAAAACCAAGAAAACTTTACCTAGTTTGACAAAGAAAAATAAGAGAGAAGAAGTAAATATCTAAAATCAGAAATTAAAGGGTATATATTCCTAACACCATGACAAAAATGACAGGGATTGTAAGATTATATATGAACAATTGCATGGATACAAATTAGATATCCTAAAAGGTATGAACAAATTCCTTAAAACACACCAACTTCCTACACTGACTCAAGAAGAAATAGAAGATGTCAATAGACCAATAGCAAGAGGTTGGATCAGCCATCAAAAACCTCTCAATGAAGAAAAGCCCAAGACCAGAAGGCTGCACTGGTGAATTTTACCAAATATTCCAAGAAGAATTAACACCAATCCTGCTCAAATTCTTCCAAAAAAATTGAAGAGGAGGGAACATTCCCTAACTCAATTTATGAGGCCAGCATCACCCTGATGCCAAAGTGAGATGTACCAGCTGGGCCCTGAGTCTCAGCAGAGTTGCAACCCCTACTCTCTGGTTCATTGGTCTTACCCAGATCAGCTAACAGGGAGGTGAAGATGGTCAACCACCACACCAGGGAACCAAGAGTGCCTACAACTGTGAGCAGGAGAGTTGCTTCCGTCATCTGTGTGGAATCTAAGCCCCCTCTTGATCTAGAGGTGGAGTGGACATCACCATTCCAGGGTCCACAGAATGGATGAATAAAATATGGATTAGAGTGGACTTACTGATATTCTACTTTAAAACTATTGTGATGAGTAATAGAAGAAATTGTATCATTGAGTGGAGAAAGTGGCCACAGTAGTTGCTGAGGACAGAGATGTGAAGAGGGGGCATTTTTGGGACTTTGAGTTGTCCTAAATGATATTGCGGGTCAGATGCTGGACATTATATATCCTGCCGTAACCCACTGAATGTACCAGGGGAGAGTGTGAACTGCAGTGTAAACTATTATCCACGTGGTGCAGCAGTGCTCCAAAATGTGTTCGCCGAGTGTGATGAGTGTGCTACAATGATGGGGGAGGTTGTTGGTGAAGGAGGAGTGGGGTGGGGAGATGAGGGGTATATGGGAACCTCTTACGTTTTTTATAATGTAACCTTTTTTGTGATGTATGTATCTTCAAAAAAATACAATTTACAAAAATGATGCGGGTCGGGGGTGGGGAGGAGGTTATATGGGAACTTCTTAAGTTTTCTTAATGTAACATTCTATGTGATCTAGTAACTTTAATTTTAAAAATGTGTTAATAAAAAAAAAGATATCACAAGAAAAGAAAATTACAGACCAATATCTCTTGTGAATATATATGCAAAAATCCTCAACAAAAAACTAGCAAATCCAATCCAATAGTACATTAAAAGAATTGTACACCATGATCAAGTGACATTTATTGCACATATGCAAAGGTGGTTCAACATAAGAAAATCAATGTATTACACAACATAAATAGACCAAAGGGGGAAAAAAAAACCCCATGATCATCACAATTGATGCCAAAAAGGCATTTGACAAATGCCAGCACTGCTTCTTATTGAAACATTTAGAAAACTAAGAATAGAAGGAAACTCCTCAACATGATAAAGGGCATATATGAAAAACTCACAGTTAACATCATGCTCAATGGAAAAAGCCTGAAAGCTTTCTCTCTACGATCAGGAACAAGACAAAGATGCCTGCTGTCACCACTGTTATTCAACACCGTACTGGAAGTTCCAGCCAGAGCAATTAGGCAAGAAAAGGAATAAAAGACACCTACATTCAAGAGGAAGGAGTAAAACTTTCCCTATTAATAGATGACATGACCCTATGTTTAGAAAATCCTGAAAAATCCACAAAAAAGATATTGAACTAATGAGCAAATTCAGTAAAGTGGCAAGGTATAAGGCCAATATGCAAAAATCAGTAGTGTTTCTTTGTACTATTAATGAACAATCTGAAGAGGAAAAGAAGAAAAATTCCATTTATAAGAGCAACTAAAAAATAAACTATCTAGGAATAAGTTTAGAATACATTGCTAAACAAATCAGAGAAGACCAAATAAAAGGAAGGACAGTCCATATTCATGGCCTGGAAGACCAAACATTGTTAAGATATCAATTCTACCCAAAGTGATAAACAGATTCAGCACAATCCTAATCAATATTCCAACAGAAATGGAAATGCCAATCATCAAACTGCCTCCGAATAGACAAGAGTATCTTGGAAAAAACAATGAAACTGGAGCACTCACACTTTCCAAATTTGAAACTTCTTATAAAACTATAGTAATAAAAGCAGCATGGTCCTAGGAAGCGGATATGGCTCAACCACTTGAGCACCCACCTATCACATGGGAGATCCCATGTGCCTCCTAAAGAAGACGAGTAGATGCCTCCTCCCACTGCAGAGCTAGAAAGCCACCTCCTGCTGCAAGGAGCTAGAAAACTGTCCCACCGCAATGAGCTAGATTCCGCCCCTGCCACAAGCAGCAGAGGTCACAAGCCAGCGGATGAAGCATCCTGCGGAGAGCTGATGTGGCTCATTCTGTTGGGCACTTCCCAGGGTTTGGTTCCTCATGCCTCCTGGAGAAGGCGAGCAAACAATTAGCAGAGAGACGAAAAAACCATCTGAGAGAAGGGTGAATTAATAAAGTAAATAAAAGAAAGTTTTAAAATAACAGAGCAAACAATGGCATGTCCTGCCCTAAGGACAGACACAGACACCGATGGAACCAAATTGAAAGCTCAGAAATAAAACTGTCATATATCTGACCAATAGATTTTTAGACAAGGGAGTCAATTCCACTCAAGAGGAAAAGAATAACCTCTTCAACAAATGGTGCTAGGAAAACTGGATAACCCTATGCCAAAGAATAAAGGTGGACCCCCTAGTGCACGCATTTATAAAAATTATCTCATAATGTATCAAAGACCTAAATATAAGAACTGAAACTCTGAAACTTCTTGAAGAAAACATGGGAAAGCATCTTCAGGACCTGTTTCCTAGAGGGTACACTAAAAGTGTAAGAAGCAAAAGAAAAATATATAAATGGCACTTCATCAAAATTAAAACTTTTGTAGCAATAAAGGACTTCATCATGAAAGTAAAAAGACAACCTAAAAAATGGGAGAAAATATTTAGAAATCACATATCCAATAAGGATTTAATATCCAGAACATATAAAAAAATTCTATAATTCAACAACAAAAATTAAAACAATCCAGATTAAAAATGGTCATAAGACTTGAATAGACATTTCTCTAAAGAAGATGGACAGTCAATAAGCACATTAGCCACACCAAATTGTATATTTGAATGTGGTTCAAAAGGGAAATGTTAAGTTTTCTATATGTTACTAGAGCAAAAAAATTTAAAAATTCCACTGTACTGTATAACACAGTGAGCCCTATTGTATACTACGGGCTATAAGTAATAGTATGATTATAGTTAATTAATATAATATAATATTTTTTCATCAATTGTAACATGGGTATCATAGTAACATAAAGTGTTAATAATAGGGAAAACTGTGTTTGAGGGAAGCATAGGGAATTCTGTATTTCTGCATGATTTTTCTGTGAACCCACAATTCCTCTGATTTAAATTTTTTTTTAAAATATGTGTACCAGGTCTGAGAAAAATCTTTGAAGTCAAGTTTGAATACATGATTCTCTATGAAAAAATGCATAGCCAAAATTAACTTAAGTAAAAGAACTGAAATTTTCATCAGAGCAAAACTCTGGAAAAATTTGAGAAAAAAAGTCAATGAATTATACTTTCTAAAATTTTGCACCTTTTAAAAAAGTTTTTAAACTATTTGCTCAAATAGTTTCATAGAGTTCTTTTCCCTTTTTTTAAATTTCAATGACTAGATAATTAACAAATTATATAAACTATTACAGAATACTTTTTAAAAGGTGAAATGATTCCTAATTCATTTTATAAGTTATAATATTCTTCACACTCAATCTTCACAAAATACTATACAAAAAATAAATCTAAAAACAATATTACTAATGAATTTACGTGTAAAGATTCCAAATCAAGTATGTATATCAAATTTGAGCAGTATATTAACAGAATAATGAACTTTGATTCAATAGACTATAATCTGGGAATGCTAGATTTGAAATCTGTTAATATAATTTATCAAGCTAATAATAAGAGAAAACATTGTACATTTATATTTCCATTAAAATATATTAACATTAAACTTCTGGAAAGAAAAATTGACAAACTTGACTTCATCAAAATTAAAAACTTCTGCTCTTCAAAAGACAGCACTGAAAAAGAAAAGATGAGCCATACAGTAGGAGAAAATATTTGCAAATCATATGTTTGATAAAAGATGTGTAACCAGAATATATAAAGAACTCTTACAACTCAATAAAAATTCAAACAACACAATTACTTTAAAAAGGGAAAAGATCTGACCAATCCTCACCAAAGATAATGCATGAATTGCCAATAAACATATGAAAAGGTGCTCACTATCTTTCGTATTAAGGAAATGCAAACTAAAATCTAAACAAGGTCCCTCTACACCTCTATGTCGAGGCGCTAATCAAAACAACTGACAACGCCAGGTCTTCGTAAGAATGTGGAGAATCTGGAACTTTTATACATTGCTGTGGGAAGGTAAGGTGGTACAGCTGTTTTGGAAAACTGTTTGACAGTTTCTCAAACAAGTTAAACATACACCTCCCATCACAGACCAACAATTCCACCCCTAGATATCTACCCAAATGAAATGAAAACCTATATCCTCACAAAGGCATGTTACAAGAATGTTCACAGCAACATTATTCAAAATAGGCAAAACCTAGAAACAATCCAAATGTCCATCAGCTGATGAACAGTTAAACCAATTGGTACATCCACAAAAAGGGATGCTCTTCAGCCAATATAAAAAAAAAGGAATGAGCTACTGATGCTTGCAGCAACATGGTGACCTCAAAAATAATATGCTAAGTGAAAGATACCGGATACAAAAGACTACCTATTGTATGATTCCATGCGTGTGAAATTTCTTGAAAAGGCAAATCCACAGAGGCAAAAAGCAGCTCAGTGATTGCCTGGGCTGGGGCTAGGAGCACAGATTGACTACAAGAGAACTTTTAGGAATAACAGAAGTGTTCTAAGCCATGATTGTTGTGATAAATTTACAAGTGTATAAATTTACTAAAAGTCACCAAATTGTACACTTAAAAACGGTTGAATTTTACGATATGTAAATTATACCTCAATAAAGCAGTTTTTAACAGTTTCTGAAAAGATATGCAGCAAAGGGATAAATCATTGTCTCTGAGTGATAGAATTAAGAATGACATGTTTATGTGTTTATTTTGTTCGTGGGTTGTTTGTACTTCTTCCTCTCAATAAGCATATGCTATATTTGTAATATTTTTAAAAGTTACAGTGAGAATGATGTAAGACACTCTTCCTAGCACTGTTCGTGACACAGAGTGGTATTTTTGCTCTTTTTTTCAGAAAGCCCCTCTTCTTGGGTCATGCGACATTGTCGGGCCAGCTCTCTAATCCTCTGTACCGGTCCGAGGGCGGTGTTAGAGCCCAAAGCCCACCTTTGGCCTGTGCCAGCCACCCTCAAGGGAAGCCCGTCCTGCTGTGCCGTCTGCAGGAAGCATTATCACCACTCTTACCAGGCTTGCCTGCCACGGTGCTCGTTCTTCCCCTGTGATTCCTGGGCTCCCACTGCTCGTTCCCCAGCCAGAGTCATAACAAGCGGTTGTGATAGCAGAATTGTTTGCCCCAGAAATAAAACCTGTAATGTCACAACAAATAAAGGCTTGTGAGCTTGGCAGGTAGAGTGAGGTCTGCAGCTGTATGTTAGAAGGAAGAGAAATCACCAGCCTCTTCTGGCACACACCCTGAGGAACAGGTGGAGCCTCGGAACCAGGGCGCTTTAATATTGAATCTGGAATCGGTCCAACCCTGCTTGCTTACTTGAGCAGCCCCAGAGCATCTCAGAGCCTCAGTGTTTTAATCCCCTTGTAGACTTTTCGTGAAAACAATTTTAGAAAATAGGAAGGTGCTTTGTCCTTTGCAACATGCTAACCAAATTGCAAATTACTGTCATGCTAAAATATTCCTGGCATTTCAGGAATCTCTGGGGATCAGATTCTAGTTCAGAAAAACCCTGAAATTGGGGCATGAGGAGATACGAGCGAGGGGACTTATCCTTCTAGGAAAATGGAGAAAATATATGAAGCAGCTCTTTTCTTATGGGACAATCAGCAGCCCAGAAAGGAAACAGATTAGGTGAGCCCTGGGATCACCCCAGCTTTTGGCCTGGAGGAAATTTCTGGGTTACCAGAACAGGGAGAAAGAAGTCAAACCCATCTCCCAGCCTTACTAAGTTAAAAGACGGACTGACAGCCCAGGGAGATTGGGTGGTGAGCCACTCAGCAAGAGCCCCGGAAGCCTGCACGGGGGTCCTCGTGTCCTGGACGAGCCCTGGGCCATGCTTGCCTAGCCTGAAACTGCACAGAGCCAGGCAGACAAGGAATGGGGAGTTGTAAGCTGGACACTGCCCAGAGCCCAGGCAGAGCAGGGAGTCATCTGAACCCTGACAACGAGAGTGAGTGTCCCCAGTGATGACTGGGGCACAGAGTGGGATCTCAGAGGAGTCACGCTTTAGGAATCGGCCTGAGCTATCCCTGGAATGAAGGCTTCTCCAGACCTGTGCTAGCCAATCACACAAACAGGCTAGATATGATCAAAAAGCCCACAGCTGAACTGCTTTCCAAAACAAAAGCTGACTCCCTTTAAAGGAAGACAACAAAATCCAGACACCCAACAACATAAAATTCACCCTGTCCATCATCCCCTAAAAATCACCAGACATGCCAACAAGCAGGAAAACATGGACTTTCATGAGAAGAAAACCCACCAATAGAAACAGATGAGAGGGGAAGAGGATTTGAATCAATGGATAGAGCATCTGCCTTCCACATGGGAGGTCCAAGGTTCAAACCCCGGGCCTCCTTGACCCGTGTGGAGCTGGCCCATGCACAGTGCTGATGCGCGCAAGGAGTGCCGGCCATATAGGGGTGTCCCCCATGTAGGGGAGCCCCACGTGCAAGGAGTACACCCTGTAAGGAGAGCGCACAGTGTGAAAAAAGTGCAGCTTGCCCAGGAGTGGGGCTGCACACACGGAGAGTTGACTCAGCAAGATGACGCAACAAAAAGAGACACAGATTCCCGGTGCCCCTAACAAGAATACAAGCAGGCACAGGAGAACACACAGTGAATGGACACAGAAGGCAGACAACTGGGGGTGGGGGAAAGCGGAGAGAAATAAATAAAAAATAAATCTTAAAAAAAAAGAAAAGAAAGAAACAGACGAGAAGCTCCAGAGGTAATGAAATTGGCAGAAAAGGATGTGGAAACAGCTTTTACATAAGGGGGAGTACAACCATTGACAAAGCAAACTTAACATTGTGATAACAGAAGAACCTGTAACATTGACATAAAGATAGTGATTACCGGAGGTTCTGAGGGAAGGGAGAGGGAACAACGGGTGGAGCATAGGCCATTTTTAGGGCATTGGAATTAAGTGTAAACCACAATGTAAACTATAGACCTTGGTTAATAGCTATGTTTCAATATTTATTCATTAATCACAACAAATGTACCACACAATTGTTATTAATAGATGTTATTAATAGGGGAAGACGTAGGAGGGGGAAGGGATGGGGTGTATCAGAATCCCTTATACTTTTGATGTAACTTTTCTATAATCTAAAACCTCTTTAAAAGTAAACAGATTTTATAGCCATGTTCGAGCCTTTACAGGAAAACGGGAACATAAGTAGGAGACATAAATGAAAATTCTAGAGATGAAGTATACAAATCCAAAATGAATACTTAGCCGGATGGGATTAACAATGGATTAGATACTAGAAGGAAAAAAGATCAATGAACGTGAAGAATTAGCAAATGAATTTATCCAGAATGAAGAACAGATATTAAAAAACTTAGCTGGGACTCAATGAATTGTGGGACAATATCAAACAGCCAAACATAAGTGCAATTGGAGTCCCCAGAAAAGGGAAGGAGGCAAAAATATATTTGACAAAATAATGGTGGAGAATTTCCAAATTTAATGAAATTTGTAAACCCACAGACCCAGAAAGTTCAACACACCCTAGGGAGGATAAACACAAAGAAAGCCCAAAGACAATACATTATAAATTGCTGAGAACCAGGATAAAGAAAAACATTGCAATGCAACCAGAGAAAAAAGACATTTTATATGCAGAGGAACAAAAGCCTGAAATGGTTTTGGAAGGCCTGGGAAGTAGATTCCCAGGAGTGAGTAGAGAGAGGCTGGAGAGCCGAGCGCGATCAGATCCTACCAGCCCAGAGGGACTTGGACGGCATTCCAAGGGCAGTGGGGAGCCAGCGAGGGTCTGGAGGGGGGCGTGTCCGGGGAAGATCCTGGCTGCGGCGTGGGGAGTGCATAGGAGATAGAAAATCCAGGCGAGGCGTTTAGCGAACGGGACCATGGCATGGGGACAGGCACGAGGGCACCAACACATTTGTTGTTATTTAGCATGTGGGGTCACCGGCAAGTGGACGCTGAAGATGGGGAGCAGGGAGAAGCAAGGTCTCTGGTCAGGCCCTGGGTGATGGGAGGTGGAGCCCTGGAAATGGGAGCACAGAGGGAGGAGTGAGTTTGAGGAGGCCCCGTGCTGGGCAGGTCGCATTGGGGACGCCCTGGCACCCTCCCTATGAAGGTATCAAGTGAAATATAGATTCGAGCTTGGCTAGGGGGGCATGGACCAGGGCTTCTGAAAGCCTGTTGTGCCGGAAGCTTGTCAAAATGCAGATTCTGACTTGCAGGTCTCTGTCAGGGTCCGGGAATCTGGCGTTTCTAACTAGCTCCTGTGATGTTGATGGCTGGGAGCCATCACTTGGAGGAGAAGAGTATAGAACACGCCCACAAATAAACATTTTTTAGTTGTTAATATCTCTCTTGTTCTCACCTGGAGCTGTAATTTCAGAAGCAGTCTTGCTCCCTCCAAGGAAAGCAAAGGCAAAACAAACAAAAAGAACCAAACCTCTATGAGCTTGCCACCCCCTTAGGAAGCTTGTGTCAGGACAGAGCCTGCTGTTCTTCCAATTTCCCTGCCTGGCTCACCCGCTCTTAAAATACCCTCATCGTAGCTGCGCTGGGGATGAGCTGACCTGGAGCACTGCGTCAAGGGCAGCAACACTTTCAAGTGGTTTCTTGGAACAAGATAAACAGAGGAGAGAAGATCGTCTCTTAACAGTCGCCTCAGAACACACACGGGGCAAAGAAGAGAGAGAAAGACAGTTCTTTGGGAAATGTGACAACACCTGCCTAGCGCACTTCCCTGAACCTCGGTCTTTTCACCGAGGAGGAAACACAGCTCCAGATGTGAACTGGTGGGCTAGGGGCGTGAGGAAAGTGACCGTGCAGTGGAGCGGCCCCCTCCCTCGTTCTGCAGCCTGACTTCCCTCCAGCATCACCCGGTGTGCAGCCAGTGCTGGGCTTCCGGGCTGGCCCCGTCAGTTACCGGATATGGAGCCTCTTTCTTAAGCCCACTGGACCCTTTATGGGATTAGGACAATAAAAGTCACCATGCAGGTTTGTTAGGGCTCCTAAATTGGGTTCCTGTTTGCAGAGTGCCTCACAGAGCATCTGCACAGAAGAGGGGTGTACTTCAAGTTCGTTGCTTCCTCCACCTTCCTCTACTGGAGACATGGCATGGAGAATTCATTTTTAACGTAGCATAAATGGCTTCCATTCTAACTTCTGTTTCTCCCACTCCCCTCTGATGGGCCTCCCATGAGCCCACCTACACTGGGGCTGTGAAACCCCAAAGGGAAAAACAACCCTCTGTGTCAACGGGCAGATGAGAGCACAAAGCCAAGTTGTTTCTTCATCAGATGTCCCCGTCTCGCCATGGCTGCCATTGGCTGCCTCCTGCCCTCTGCCTTCTCTGTCTTGGTGCATGTCACCGCCCTGGTGCCAGGTAAACTCTCCAGTTCCCAGGATCTGCCCACAGTGAGCCCTGGAGCCCAAGGCCAAGTGTCCATTTTGTGAGAAAGGAAGGAAGGAGCATTTACAAGCCAGCTGGATGGTCTCTGGGACCAGAGCTGGGTCGGCCAGCTGTGAGCTGCAGCTGATTAATCCGTGGAGGAGCAGAGGGTCTGCTCCAGCCAACCTCATGTGGTCGCAGCAGAACTGGGAGCTGCCTGTCTGTTGGGTTTCTGTTACCCCCGCTGGCCCTAGTCTAGAGAGAAAGGCATCTTCCGTGTGGACAGCTTCTACGGGTGTTTCCAAATACATGGGAAGCAGGATGGGCTGGGGAAGAGAGAGCAAATCCCAGGGGTGGAGGTGTGGGCGGCTGAGCCCACGGCCGTGCCCACGGGGGCAGGACGGGAGCTGTGGTGTGGGCACTGGCAGGCCTGCGCATTGCTAAGCTGCTCTGGAAACCCTCCCAGGAGCAGGTCACCTGGACCTGGAGGCCCACACGGGCCATGAGGGGTGACCTTAGACCAGACACTGAGCTGCTCTAGGCTTTGGATTCCTCGTCTTGTAAAGTGACAAATCACCATTTGAGCAGTCGTGGGCCTTCGCGGAGGCTGAACCAAGATGTGAAGAGATGGAGGCCCTCTGGCGAGCAGTAACAGGGAGACTGGTGCAGCCTGAGCTGGGGCATTGCCTCACAGCAGCCAACCTCTGTGGACACACTGGCCAAGACTTCTGGTGCCTTCCCCTGGCCAGCTCGACACTGACTCCCAGAGCCAACTCCCACCCAACACTAATCCCTCCACAGGCCATAGGTGGTGTGAGGTTAGGCGAATGTGTCAGCTCAGCCCAGTTGTTTGGCAAGCAAGCACTGTGCTAATTGTCATACAAGGACATTTATGGACTTTAGTCACCAGCGAGTTTATTACATAGATACCCGAATATATCTCCATCGATCATGGAGATTGCCGTCAGCAATGAGTGACGCTTTATCCACTCAGTTGAATGCCTTGAAAGGGGAAGTGATTTCAGCATTCAGAGAGAACGTCCCAGCTTGTCTTTGTACAGCCAACCTCTCTCGGAAACTCATCAAGGACCTTCACGGGACTTTCACCGGAGCCCCTGGTTTGCAGCCTGCCCGCGGAACCTGGATTTGTGCATACCCACAGTCACATGAGAGACCCCTACAAAATCTCATACTGCTGAGAGACTCCTCCTGTTGATTCTGTTTCCCTAGAGAGCCCTGACTGATACAGGTGGGGTCGACGGCGCATTACCAGGATGCTCAGGTCCTTTGTCCTGGGAGAAAATCATGTCTTCCTCCTGGGGATTTTGGCTCTTGCCACCTCAATCCATAAGCAATAAAGGAGCTGAGCTTTATTAAATAGCTTGACCTCTAGTTCTCCCATGTCCAGCATTAACAGGACATGCCTAGAATGGTATAAATCACACAGCTTGCTAGAGGAAAGGGAAGTGGCATTTGTAGTCTTGTGGTGTCTAGCATCATTCCTCTTTCTAACCATGTCCTGATTTCCTTTTATTTTTTGTGTAGCTTCCATACAGAAAGGTGAACAGAGCCATGAATGACCCCAAGCATCACACGCAGGTCACACCACCCTTGTGTTTCTTTCAGCAGTTTTATTGAGATATAATTCACATACTGTGCAATTCATCCATTTAAAGTGCACAATTCAATGTTTTCTTGTTTATCGACAGGGTTGTGTAACTATAACCACAATTAACTTTAGGACATTTTCATCACCAATCCCCCCAAACTGTACCCTTTAGCTGTCACCCCTTAATTACATACATCATGCCCAACCAGGCCTTCACAACTGCTGATCTACTCTTGACAAGTATAGATTTGCCTCTTCTGGATATTTCACACAAATGGAATTACACAATATGTGGTCTTCGTGACTGGCTTCTTTCACTCAGCATCATGTTTTCAGGGTTCGTCCACGTAGTTGCACGTCATTCCTTTTTACTAATAGACCATTGTATGGATAGACCACATTTTGTTTACCCAGTCATTGACTGATGGATATTTGGGTTGCTTCCACATTTGGACTATTATGAATAATGCTGCTATGAATATTTGCGTACAAGTTTTTGTGTGGACATATTTTCATCCCACTTGCAGTGGGAATGCTAGGTCAAAAAGTAAGATGGAGTTGAATTTTTGGCTGATTTCCTTTGGAGGAACAAGTTCTTCCTTACTGAATAGATTCTCAGGGGAGAGTAATCAGGGCTTCTGATCCCCCAACCATAGGGCAGGTGCTGACCCAAACAAAGCAAATCTTTCTTGCTTCTGGCCCATTTCCGAGTCTGTGTTTCCAGCTGTCCCATTGATTCTGAGAGTCCTTGATATCCTTCCAGTAAATTCACTGTCGGCCAGGATAGCCCAAATGGTTTTCTGTTGCCTGAATCCAAAGCAACCTGTCTGATGGCCCTTCTCAGACCCAGAATGTGAGGTTGTTTAAAGAGTGATGTGATGCAGCAGACAGGCCCTGACATGACGCAATGTGGAGGATTAGGGAAGGCACCCAGGAGGATTCACGAGGTCCACCTGGTGCCCTCGTGCAAGCCCTCGTTGGGGCTGGGAGGCTCCTGTGTGACCCTGCAGTGGACCCTTCAGGGGCCCGCACCCTGTTCTCTTGACCCACCTGTGCAAACTCAGGCTTGCCCTTTGCTGCCAGCAGTTCTCCTCAAACAACGCCCCATATTCTGCCACTCAGCCTTCTCCAGCTCTGTGCATTTGCACATGGGAAAAGTGCTGGCGAGTTTCTGCCTGGGGGTAACCCTCAAATCAGTGGGGTCCAGAGCTAGAGGACGAAAGCCCCAGCCTGTTGGCCTTTCCACAGGCAATTCAGAAAGGCATTTTCTCAGACATGGTAGTGAAACTGGACGCTGCTGCATATTGCTGTGACCTTACAAAAGTAGTCATGGGTTGGTTTTTCTTCTTTTTCTACCTGCTTCTTCACACCTGCTTCCTGAGATCACCTCCAAAATAAGCCACCTGCACCAACATCCTTACGTCAGGATACGCTTTGGGGAGATTCTAAACTAAAACAATATGCAAAAGCTCTTTAAGTACCGTGTACGGCTCTACAATATGGAGAGCAAACCGGAGGGAGAGCCTGGCCCCCAAACCTGGCTCCCCATGGCCCAGGCAGACCTCAGGTCCATCTGCATAGGACAGGCTCTTTGGAGGAGGTGCTCACTAAGGCTCCTGACACCCATAAATTTCTGAGTGTTAAGAGCTGTTACCACCCAACATGGTCTAGGGCACCAAACTCTCTTCTTGACCTTAGGTCTGAGCTACCGCTCTGCAGCCAGGCACCTCTTCTGACTTGTTGATGAATTTGGCTGCTTAACTAATTTCTGGACCTGCAGCTCTGCAGAAAGGCAAAGCTACAGCTAAACATCCCATGGGCAGCCTTCCTGTGGGGCTCTGCGGTCACTTCAAGCCTTTACTGAGGTCATGCTTTGCAAGGCCTAGTTGGTGCCCAGGACTGAGGCTGTACCCTGGAAATCAGCCTCCCAGCCACTCACGTCACCCCATCCAGCAGCCCTGCCCTCCAGGCCTGGCTCATTTTCAGGCCAGTGATAGTTGGGACAGGGCTTGTGCACCTGAGAGATGACTTTCTCAAGGTCTTGGGCAGGTCCAAGAGCAATGGAGTTGGGAGGCCGGGCTCCAGTTGACCTCTGCCTCATTCATTCAGCCCCTCATTCATTCAACTAGCATTAATTAAAAGCCCAATTTCTTCCAATTATTCTGTGGGGACTTATAGAAAAGAATAGCACCGAGGCTGGTCACAAAGAGTCACAAGATCATGGTGGGCAAGACAGACAAACAGGCAATAACAGAGCAGGGTGATGAGTGGAGGGGAGTACAGAGGATGGGGAGCGGAGGAGACTGAAGAGGTGCAATGTATTAGATTTTCTCCTGCCCCTACCACACTTCTTGGCCCCCATTTTCTCCTGCCATTCCTGCAACAACCAGCAGCCCTTCGAGGTGGCCTGACAGCACCAAACCCCAGCTGCACCACATGCCTCCTGCGTCCTGCCTCAGGGCCCCTCTGCTGTCTCAGGAGCCTGCTCAGCCCTGCTGGTGTGTGTGCACAATGAGGTCTGAGAGGGTCAACACCCCTGGGACGGCCTGACCAATGGAGGATGTGGGCTGGTGGGTAGACACTCCTCTCTTCACCATTTGGAGCGCAACATCCTCAGGCACCTTCTAGAGGGTTCCTTAGGGGTCCCTGATTGCTCAGAGGTCTAACCAGTTCAATGACATGTCCTTGGGCCGACTTCTCCTACCCTGTTTCACTCTCTGCCTGCTCTGGTTCCCTGGGACCACATCCCATAATAATGTACCTGCATGCAAGTACTGAATCTAGGGCTCCTGAGTTTGGGCTGAGGACCAGACACCAAAATCCAAGCTGTGGCTGCAAGAAAGAACATGGCGTCTACCTTGTTGTGGGAGAGGGCCATGTGAACAAGGAGGGGCCAAGGTGAGATGGCACTGCAGAAGTGGGCAAGGACTTGAAGACCTTGAACTCCAAGCTATGAACTTTATTCAGGAGGCAAAGGAGAGCTGAGGAAATCACAATGCAAAGATGTGACCTCCCCATATGAGAACCCATCTGCCTCTAACACTGCAGTTCTGACCAAGCACCACATTGCTTTTTTTTTCCTTTTTTTCTTCTTTATTTTCTTTTAAATGTTACGTTAAAAAAAATATGAGGTTCCCATATATTTCCCCACCCCTCCCACCCCCCTCCTCCCACATCAACAACCTCTTCCATCATCGCAGCACATCCACTGCACCTAGCGAATACATTCTGGAGCACTGCTGCACCACATGGACAGTGGCCCACATTGTAGTCCACACTCTCCCCCAGTCCACCCAGTGGGCCACAGCAGGACATACAATGCCCAGCATCCATCCGTGCAGCACCACCCAGGAAAACTCCAAACCCTGAAAACGCCCTCACACCATATCTCTTCTTCCATCTCCCTACCCTTAGCAGTCACCGTGGCCACTTTCTCCACATGAATGCTACAATTTCTTCCCTTACTCATCACAGTAGTTCCCCAGCGGAACACCAGTAAGTCCACTCTATTCCATACTCTTTTCCTCCATCCTGTGGACCCTGGGATGGTTATGTCCAGTCCCCCTCTACATCAAGAGGGGGCTTAGATTCCACAAGGATAATGGATGCAATTCTCTTGTTTGCAGCTGTAGGCACTCTTGGCTCCTCCCTGGTGTGGTGGTTGACCTTCTTCACCTCCCTGTTGGCTGGCCAGGGTAAGTCCAACAAACCAGAGGGTACGAGCTGCAAGTCTGCTGAGGCCCAGGTCCTGGCCATCACATGGATAGTCCAAAGATTCAGGTCTCCTGAGTATACACCAACCCAAATGCCAACCACAGATCCAGTAAAAGCAACAGAAGAGGCATGTATAGAAAAGTAATATCTAAGTCCAACTCCATCACACTCAGGATCACAAACTCCAAAGTAGGGCCAACTGCCATGGCCCTGAACTCCAGAGCCATCTGCCATGACCATAGAACCTGTGGGTCTCTGCTGCCCTCAGGAGAACCAGCACCTGGGTTTCCATCTACTTTAGCTGTCTCTGGTATCCTGCTGAGGTGTGCATAAGCATCGCCTCTCTGATGACCTCCCAACTCTTTTTTGGAGACTCATAGCCATATAAACACACTTGTCCTTTCCATTTCCCCCTTTTATCCAAAGTCAAAAAAGCAGTTTTTAACACCTGATATTACATGTAGGCTGAGATATTCTGCCAGTCTGAGTTGACCCCTTTATTCACGTTTTTTTTTTAGTTACATCATCAACTTGGTGCTTGGTAGTAATCCCTCGGCACCAGGGAGGCTCATACCCAGGAGTCATGTCCCATGCTGGGGGGAAGGCAATACATCTACATGCTGAGTTTGGCTTAGAGAGTGGCCACATTTGAGCAACACAGAGGCTCTTAGGAGGTAACTCTTAGGCACCCTGCAGCCCTAGGCCTAGTTCATATTTCAGGCACACAGGCTTATAATCAGAGCCATCAGTATCAAGGGCTCATCGTTGGACCATCCGTCTTTGTTGGTCTTTGCCATTGCACTTGGGGGATTGTTGCTGTTCCATTGGGGAATATGATAGAGCTCATCTGGCTAGGAACTCAGCACTCTCTCAGCTGTTGTTTCCAACTGAAGCCACTATGAAAATATCCAAACCTTTCTATGTACCCTGTATACATGCCCTGGAGAACTCCCTCCCTATCATGTGCCCCCCACCAATAACACCCCACACAAGTGCTCCTCCCTCACCATAGTTGAACCTCTCTGTAGTCCAAAACTTCTTCAATCAGGAAGCCTAATATATTGCCAGGTTCCATAATAGTAAAATGGAATATAGTGATGGGCTTAAAGGTTAAATATAGAATGCATATTAATTTATAAAAATTAAATAAAGGAAAAACAAATTGGGGTATCAAAAAATGAAAAAATGAAAAAGCTTTGTTTTTGACATTTTGGCTTTCATCACTGCTATAGGTGTTGCCCTGTATGTACAGTGGCAAGGCAATTTCTTCCATTTCTTCATCTTTTCTTTTTTTTCCCTAATTATTAAGTTTGTCTTCACATAAGTTTTAGATCGCAGTAATTCACATATACAATATATGGTACTCCCACATATATAACATCAAACACTTTGTCCCTTCCCCAGCAATGATCTTTTTACATGTTCATATTATATTTGCTGCAGCTGATGTACAGATATTGAAATAATAGCTTTCAAACATGGTTCCATTTGGTTTATATTTCAGACTACACAATTTTCTAAATTTTCAGTTATCTTATGTTTTACATTATGGTTTACATTTTAGCCTATAGACTTTTATACATTTTTGGTGTAATTTAACATGTCCTATATCCATCTTTGCATCATCTTATGGAACACTTCCATTGCCCCACAGTTACACTGGTTCCATGTACTCAACACGTCTTTCCCCCTCCCCTCAGGGCCCACCATGATAATCACTCTTCATTACTTGAAGGACCATATTCAGAGACACTTGCAACAACGTTGAGGACTTCACATACTTGACTGTCCTAACCCATTGGGACCCACCAATTCTCTCGAGAGATACAATTACCTCTATTTGAGAACACCAGTCCTCCCCAGGATGTGGGTGTACCTTCACTCTCATTGTATGGGTCGCCACCCAATGATTTAACCCACTATGACAAAATGAGCACCCACACACTCCCTAGAAGCTTGCCCTGTGTCAGATGCCCACCGCCTTAAGCATCTTAAACAGGTTAACAGGAAAATATTGTATTTTCTAAAGAGTTTTCTCTACATTATAATTTCAACCACATACCTGAAAATCTCCTATATTCAAATGTTCTCCCCACCCTCCCCCCAATTTCTCAGGCCATCTGACCCATTCTCCCATTCCTAGCCCCCCTCAAGCCCACAAAGTCCGACCTAAAAAGTTTCCCTACACCCCTATTTTATACCTTCCCTGTACAAATACTTGCGAACCACATTGCTTTAATGACCATCTCACGAAACCCAGAAAGGGGACTCCTATTGCTTTTCCCACACCTAGACAAAGAAGCAGAGAGATTAAGTAACTTGCCTGCGGCAAACAGCTGGTAAATTAGCAGAGCCAGGTTGTGAAAGGAGGGCTGTCGGCTTCCAAGGATGCGCTCTTAGCCACTAGACTATGTTGCCTCGTTCAGCTGAAGCAAGAAGTGGTGACATTTGTATCTCAGGAAGAGCCTAGGTCCTTTCCTCCTCTGGCTTTGGACTGTTTGCCCAGGGACAGAGGTTCTCTCCTGGGAGTGTCTTTGCCCCCGGGGATGCTTGGCCATGCAGGCGGACATTTTTGGTCGTCACACTGGAGGGTGGGAGGAGTTTGCTACTGGCTCCTACTGGGGAGAGGCCAGGGATGCTGCTAAATACCCTACGAGGTACAGGACTGCACCCCCCCCCCAGCAAAGAATCATCTGGCCCGAAATGTCAGTAGTGCTGAGGCTGAGAAGCCTGGGCTATGCAATGCCAGCTGCACCCACAGCTCCTCTCCCCAGTGCCCCCTCCTCCTAAGCTGGCTGAGAGCAGGGTGACGGTGGCAGGTAGAGCGTGGGAAGACAATGGCCGTTAGGAGGGCAGGAAGGAGTGGTCACCGAGACGATGCCCCATGTCGCACCTCGTGACAGTGCATGCTTCCCGTGGTACCACGGCAGTCACGGAAGGGCCCGTTCCCTGTACTGTGTGAATGGTATTTAATGAATCAGCACTAGGGAGGTGCTGCCAGGCAAAAGATTCCTGAGCTGATCATGTGGACAGAATGCCACCAGGAGAGAGCAGCACCAGGACACCCAAATGTTGGGTGTAACAGATGAGGCATTTAGAATTCTTGAAATCAGAACTGCCGTGGAAATTCCACCATGTGACCGTCGGAGGTATATAACTAGAAACAGAGGTAGATCCTCGTGCAGCATTCCAGCTCGAAAGGTCAAAGAGACCTCCACTTGACTTTTTCATGAAACTGACGTTTTTGACATTTACAGCAAGGTAAAGGGAAGCAGGGCCTGGGGTGGAAGTAGCCAAAGGCAGACCAGGCCAAGCACACCAAGGTGGGGGGGAGGTTGGAGACATGCCACCAGAGGAGGGAAGCCACAGCCGCCCAGCCCTTTCTACTCCAAGTCCCCCCAAAATAACTGGTAACAGGAAAATAACACCCAGCAGTTAAGCCTTTCACTTTTCACTGAGTGAAAAATCAGGACATACGGTTTGACAGCGTGTGGGTTCCAGGCCTTCCTGGACAGCCCGTCTCCAGGGCCATCCCTCCTGGCTGCTGGGTGGGGCTCCGGGGCTGTTCCGGGGTGTGTCAGTACCCCACAGGAGCCACACCCCTGTCACCACTCACCTACCTCCCCCACTGTAGCCCAGGGCAGCCACAGGACTTACTAGAGTTCAAAGCACTCAAAGTCCCAGGTGTTTTATAAACAAACCCATTTCCCTGTTGTCTCCTCTTTAGTACCCATGAACCACCAAAATAAATCCCACCACTGAGGGATGATTTCTCAGGCTCCTGTGTCCTCTGGTGTCAGACCACATTAACATACTTTTGGTGGCCACATTGACATCAGCCCCCCTGGCCAGTGGACTCAGCCACCCTGACCAAGAATCCATCCAGATCAGTTGTGCTGATGATGAGAGAACCAGTGATACGTTCAAGCTGTTTGGCTCCCAAGGCTACAAGGCGGATGCTGAAAAAAATCCTACTCAACAAGAAGTCTTCCCAGAGTGAAATTGCCACTAGAGCAGCTCTGCACTGGGGCAGAGCGCAGCTCCCACCTCTTTTCTGTGCCAAGCTGACCTCTGCCCCTCTTTGCTTCCCCATACTTCTCCCCCCAGAGCTGCTCAGCAGGAAACTTGCCAACCACACTGGTCCAAGTCCAAGGTGCTGACTTGGCTGTGTTTACTGGAGCAGGCTCACCATGTTAAAAGACCCACACTTCTGCCTGGCCTCTTTCTTGCACCTCTTGCTGCAGACTGAGGGAGGCTGTGGGCCTTGGGAGCCAGCTGCCCCTTTATCCTGGGCATCCTATTTCCTGTGTTCTGGGCTCTCCTAAATTTGCATGGGGTTCTACTCCTGTTGCCATCTCTTCTGCATGGGTAGCTATGTCAGTGTGTTGATTGGGTAAATAGCAGAGATACAACTCCGTACTAAGAGACTTCCTTTGCTAAGACACCCCTCACTGTCCCATGTGGCTGCTGTGGCACCAGTGAGTGCATCTAGGGATCAGCTAGGAGGAAGGAAGAACTGAAGAGGGAGCAAAGAGCACAAGTCAGCTGTCTTCCAAGGAAGGTCCTAGAAGTGGTTACAGGGCACTTCTATTCATATCCATTGATGAAAACTTAGTCAAGCTTCAAGGGAAGCTGTGGAATGTGATGTTTCCTTTGTCAGCCAGTTGTCCAGATAGAAATGAGGAGTCCTATCACTAAGGACATTAGTGGGCAAACAGCACCCTCTGTTATGGTGGGTGGTTGGAACCAGGACCTGTCCCCAGCTGACCGGCCAACTTTCTCCCTCCTTGTGCACAGCTGAACAAATACCAAGTACCAAAAGTTGCCTTTAGAGGAGTTAGGGAAGTGGGAGGCCACACTCAGGCCTCCATGCCTAAGCCACACACTGCCAAGCAGCCCTCCCCCAGAGCTTTTAGGAAAGTGGCGCTATGATTCCCATCCTCCTCAAGCCTCCTGAGCCCTTGGGGAAAAGACTGAGCAGTCCAAGGTGACCAATGCTAATGCCATCCAAACCACGGGCCTCTGCCGGGAAACCACCCCTTAAACCTTACCCCAGTCAACTCCTTCCCTGACCCCCCATTCGCATTTAGCTACTTTCTTCTGTCATCCCTTTTCATCCTTTTCACTTCACTTGTCTCTTCATGCAGTCATGTGGCTTGTCTTGCTTGTTTTCCCTCTCCCTGTTGGTACCATAAACTCCAGGAGGTGTGGGTCCCATCTGTTTGGTTCTCTGTGGCACCCAGAATAGTAGTTAGTACCTAAGAGGTGATCAATAAATATGTTTGAATGAATGGATGATGAATGCACAAGTGAATGAGCAAATGGATGTATAAAAGGGACTATTCAAACCTTATCTTTAGACTCACCAATATGTGCACCCCTATTTTTCCTTGCAGCATCTCCTTGCCCCCCAGTTCTAGGTCCAAGGACTGGAATGAATCTGGAGCTTCCCAGGTCCTCCCCCCCACCCTAGACAACATGGAGAAGCTGAAGGATGTGGGCTCCTGGCCCATGAATCCAAGGTTCCAAGATCTGCTCCACTCCCCACCAGCTGGGTAACTGGGAAGAAGTGAGCAATAGCACCTGGTCTCAGTTTCCACATCTGCAAAGGAGGAGTGCTGCCTTCACCTGGTCAGTGGGAGGGGCACAGAGATCAGGTGTGCCGGACACAGGCCTTGATGACACTTTCGTGTTGGTTCCATCCTCTTCCTCACTTCCCCAAGACTGTCAGGCCCTCCTCATTACAAAGATTCATAACTGCTTGCCCAAGGGGCACGCACAAGGTATGTGCTGGCCCCATGGTTAGAGTTTCAAGCAGGAACCCTGGGACTTCCTTCTCCTTCGTTCAAGGAAAGAGGCTTTGGAGTGTGGTGTCTATGGAAAGTGCCCAGCACTTAGAATCAATGCATCCAAATGCAGGTCATTTCACTCACTCTAAAACCTTGTACAGGTAGGTAACTGCCCACCTTGGAGACCCCGACCCATCAACATCCAGCACATATGTCCTCTCCTTCTCCCTCTCCCTCACTTGGATGAGTTAGATCCTTCCACTTCCTCCTGTTGCATTTGGTACATTTACCTATTATAGCACCTCACCAACTGAAGCCAGTACCTCAATCCATTTACCTACCCATCCACCCACCCATCCATCCATGCATCCACCCACCCATCCATCCATGCATCCACCCACCCATCCACCTACCCATCCACCCACCCATCCACCTACCCATCCACTTACCCATCCACCCATCCATCCACCCATCCACCCACCCATCCATCCACCCATCCACTCACCCATTCTTCCACTCACCCACCCATCTACCCATCCATCCACTCACCCATCCACCCATCCATCCATCCACTCAGCAAGTATTTACTGAACTTGAGTTACTATTGGGGGGAAAAGACAAACAAGGATATGGTCTTGACTCTCATCAATTCCAAGTCTATAAAAACATTGTCCACCAAATGAGGTAGACGAAAGGAGCTCACCAAGAGGGGCACTGATCTCAGTCAGCTGTTTTGCATCGGGAAGGCCCCTCCAGGGGCAACTACACTCAGGATCTGAGAACCCAACCACAGGGCATGGAGGGGAAGGGTACCTTTCAGAGAACAAGAGAGGAGGAGTGGACATTCTGAGAACCTAGTGCCTTACACAAAGCAGCTGCTTCCTAAAGTCATCACCAAGGGATAGGATGAGCTCAATGAAGAGTGATAACAAAAATATTATGAGTTTTGAGAATGCGCGAGTCAGGCACTGTAATAAGTGCTGTGCACATATTATTTCTCTGATTCTACAATCTTGTAGAGTGTGACTGTCTTCTCTGCTTTAGAGATGAGGAACCCAGTTAGCACTTTCTAGGGACACATCAGGGTCACAGAGTTAGTGCAAGGCATATAGCCCAGGAGTGTCCAACTCCACCACCCTTGCTCTCACTCTTGGGCTGCACCACTGCTGTTGAGTATCCCAGCCTGGAGAGAAAGAGGAATGAGGAGTGAAGGGGGAGGGAGCTCTGGAGAGCATCACGCCCGAGACAATGAGAAGCCACGGGTGTGCCGAGCTGGGCCAGGGCATGCCTGTCTGCATTTCAACTCTTAACCTGCTCAGGGAGCACTTAGGAGGCAGAGTCTGGGTGCCACTCATCTTTAAGCCTCAACATCCAGCACACCGACCAGCACAGAGAACATTTGTTCAATAAATGAAAAAAAAAAAACTGTGAATTAATGAATGAATAAGCCAATATGGTGTTGTATGTCTGTCAGGATTACATTATGCAGTTTGTAACATAAAACTCGTATTAGTGACTTAAACAAGATATAGTTCATTTTATGTACTGCAAAGAAGTCCATAGACAGAGATAGTGTTTCTAAAGGGTCAGAGGTTAAAATGTCCATCTTGTTACCCCACTCTTCTGACACATAGCTCTTACTGTGTGGGTCACCTCAAGACCTAAAATGAGTGCCACGCCCTCCAGACATCATATCTTTAACCTAAGTAACAGGAAGCAGAAAAGGAAAGAGAAGAGCAGGCACTATCCCTTTTAAGGAGATTTCCCAAAGTTACCATAAAACTGCTGCTTACATCTCATTTCCCAGAACCTAGTTGCAAACTAGGTTCCTCGCCCCTAAGGAAGCTAGAAATAGTAGCACTTTCACTGAATGCATTCCGATATTAAGGAGGAGAGAGAGGATGGACGTTGCAGAAAGCGACTGCAACCTCTGCCACTGGATGTAAGAGGCTTTGTGCAAACGTGTGCTCAGATGGCATCTCTTCCTGGTGAAGGAAATGCCCCTTCACCTCCCGGAGAAGCAGTTATCGTAGGGAACTCCGGGAAGAGGAGCACTTGGCAGCTATTCGAAGAGATTACATCTGCCTGATAAATGGAAGACACTGAACTCAGCGATTGCCTGTGGGGACCGGAGATAGGAGCTCTTGGCTGCTTCCGGGCCACAGTCCCCTGCAGTGGGGCCACCTTATCAGGTTGGATCAAGGCCTGCTTGACAAGACCCATTACAGGGCCCCAGCTGGGACTCCACTGGTGCCCTGGAGCTGGTGTTCAGAACCACCTGCCTTTGGGCAGGGAAGACAGAGCTTGGGCTGGAGAATTTCTCCCTGAGCCATCTGTGTCCACAGCAGAGGCAAGCATCTCAAAGTGAGGGTAGGAGCTAAAACCCCCAAGAGAACCCCCAAACACTGGCCACACGGGCCAGCCAAGTTTAAGCTCTTGCCACAGTGGAATGAAAAGCCCCACCGTGCACCGAGCTGGAGCCTGGGAGACTGGTGACTTCCCCTCCCGAGCCCAGAGCTGATGGAGCCTGTGGAGCTGCGGCAGCAAGCCCTCAAGACAGCGGGAGGCCTGGACCTGGGGTGGCAAGCAGGGAGAACCAACTCTCGGCAGCGGTGTTTGAACTTGGCTCCCTGGATGGTCCCCAATCCGTTGCTGTGGGATAAAACCAAGACAGCCATGGGTGGGAGGGCCTCACTGTCAGTCCCTTGGTCCCTGGCTGCCCCGGCATTTTGGCCAGAGGCCATCCTCTGTCTGCCGGACAGTCAAACCCCTGTTCACTCAAACAGCACATTGAATAGTCTGTCACTCATTCCCAAGGGGGAGGTGAAGTAGGAATGTGTCCATTTTGCCAATGAGCAAATTGGGGCCCAGAGAGGGTTAAGAGGCCTGCTTGAGCTCTTCCTATCTACCCAACCTCCAAGGAGGCAGCTGTCATCAGGAAAAGAGAATCTGGAGGAGGAGCCCCTCTCCCAGCAGGATGCACACATCCACCTCTGCCCCTTGAAGGCCCTGCTCAGCTGAAATAATGAATAAAGCGGTGTGGTCTGTTCCAGGGGAGACTCTCCTGGGAGGCCATGGCTTCCTCCCCGCAGGAGCCTCCTCCAGCTTTCCAGAGAGGGCCCAGGGCTGCCTGTGGAATCCAGGTGCCCGTCCACCTTTGTCCTCGGCTGGTGGGAGCCAGCGTCAGCCTCCACTCCTGGCCTGGCAGCTGGTTTCCTCGGGAATGGCTGGATGTCATCCATCTCCGCCTGGCCTGGGCAGCTGAAGAGGAGAGGCAGATGGCTACAGGCAATGACGCTTCAGTTCTAGTGCCCACATGCCTGCGACACGGGAGGACAGGGCCTTGCAGTTTCACCATCAGCTCCCTAGGGTCTACAAGCTCCCTTTTCAAACGTAAATCTTTCTGTAGGAGGGATCACCTGGAGTGCAAAGGCCTCAGTTCCCAGGTCTGTAAAATAGGCGCTGAAATCCCTCCCATTCAGGGTAAGAGGCTGCGGGAGGCGGCAGGAGAAATTACCAGCACCGGGACTGGGGCGGAATCTGTGAACCCGAGGTGTTTGGGAACATGACCTTGAGAGATGGACATGGCAGTCTGTGCGATCGGGACAAGTGGGCTGCGGGCCGACTGCCCCCCTGCACAGCGATCCGGCCTCTCAGCAGCCTCCAGGGCACCCCCGAGCCCACCCGGCCCTTCACCCACAAGGGCTTCTGGAGCAGGAGCCTCAACTTTGGGGATGTCATGCAGTGAAGTGGGAGAAGGACTTGCCAGAGAGCTGGAAATGGACTTAGGGAGGAAGGCAGAGGCTGTTCCGGAGGGAACATGATGCGGTCAGGTGGCCTGATGCAGAGACTAATTGTCCCTCCCCACGCACCAGCCACCGTCATCGCCATCGTCACTCATTCATTGTTTGGACAACTTGCTTTGAACATCCTTTATCTAATATGGTGTACTTTAAGGTACATATTACAATTGTACAAATGAGAAAGTGAGACTCTGGGATCCCATAGTCTTGTGAGAAAGGAGCAAGAATCCAGGGCTCCTTTGCCTTGTATTCATTCCATCCAGATGCCACAGCTGTGAAGGGACACCACACTGGGCCCAGGACACCGCAGCTGTGAAGGGGCTGTGGGTAAGAAGAGAGAAGAGGTGGTCAAAGGTGCTTGGTTGTGTGTGTGCGTGCACGTGTACACATGCACAGGAAGGAAGCATATACTAGTGATGAGCTCAAGCTAGACACAGCGGCAACAAATTCATTCCGTGCTTTCCTACAATATTACCTTTGCAACTAGATGCTAAAAGTTAAAAAACAGTAAATGTTGTGAAAATACCTTTAAATTATGCAAGAGAACAATTGGGTTATAGGGGAAAGAGCAAGGATTTGGAGCCAGGAAGCCTGGCCCCTGCCCAGCTAAATGACCTTGGCCTTGGGGTGGCCGTCTCTGGCTTCAGTTCCCTCTTCTACAACTCGGGTGTGAGTGCTGGAAGCTCTGGTGGAACTTTTACCCTCCGGCAACTCTGGATCCTGCAAAGTCACTTCTAAGGATGAAGCAGCTAAGTGATTCCCATTTCTGAAGCCCTAAATTCCAGACTTCCAAGCTGATCCCTCCTCTCTGGGGACTCTAGAGTTGGGGGAGACCATGCCCCCTCCCTCTGCAGCCCTCCCCTGGGGAAAGAAGAAGAGGCAGACCCCTGTGAATCTGACGAGTTGTTTCCAGCAGCTGCTGACATGTTATTAGCAGGATTTTCCTAACGCTAGCTTCCATTTTCCCAAGCCACACAAACAGGGCACAGTGGGTCCCTTGTCCTAACCCCCAGACCTCAGGGTGCTCCAGTTTCTGATCAGAACCCCGACTCTCCGAGCTGGTTCCTCCCAGGTCACAGTCTAGAAGCCTCCTGGAGACGTCTGGACGCGCTGATTCCTGCTTTTGCTCTGGGTCTGTGTCTCTACTACTTCCAGATGTTTACACAGCTGGCTGGATTACTTAACTGCATTGACATCATACACCTTGATATTTCTTCTGCACACAAATCGTTCAGATGGGGGAAAAACTGGCTATTGAGAATTCATGCACCACAGAACCAACCAAAATAACATTCCATCTCACCACGGAGGCTTTGAATGCAGTCGCTGGCTTGCACTGCCCCGTACAACTGCACAAGCCTCAGTTTCCCCATCTGTAGACATCTACATGCCTCAGTGTTCCTCTGCATGTGTAGAATTGACCTGAAGTTGACTCAGGAGTCCAGTTGCCATCTTGTGCAGATTTGGAATCTGAGCCCTGGCGTGGGGAACAGATTTTCTTTAATTGATAAGCGTTTATGCAGCTCCTACTAGGTGCCAGGTACTGGGGTAAGACTAAGTGGACAGAAAGATGGAAATACAATCATGCTAGTAACGTCCCCTGAGGGATTCCTGTTTGCCAGGATTTGTGCCAGACCCTTTGTGGGGAGCGGCCCTTTTAAGCCTCACAACAGCACCAGGAGGTCCTTATTATTATCCTGATTTTATAGCTACAGGGACTGAAGCTTAGAGATGTTAATGAGTTCATACAAGGTCGTAAAATTTAGAACATGCGAGGGATTCCAAGCCATGTGTGGCTGAGTCCAGAGCTCACTCCCTCAAGTGTCACCCTGTGCTGCTCCCAGGGCGTTTCCTGCCCTCGTAGACCTTCTAGGCCAAGAAGAGATGCAAGAACAGTCAACTAAAGAATGAGCATTTGCAATAACAGAATTTGACAATTGCTATAACCAAGTGCTAGGACACCCCCCGGCTGAGTGGGAAAGGCTTCTTGGAGGGAGGGACATTTGGACTGGGCTTTGAGGCCTGAAGAGGAGTCTGTCAGGGCAGGACTTGCCCATGGACATCCATTGACACAAGCTGATGACAGTGAGAGGCCCTGACACACAGTTCATTGTCCCTCCCGGCATACCCCTGCTTTCACGACCTTCTCATTTTAGGAAAGGTCCAGAGGGTTCTGAGTCTAGATGTCGCTCAACAGTGGCATCTTGGCACATTCTCTCCCCTCCTGTCAGCTCGTTATGCCCTGGCACCTGGCACAGGGCAGGGCTAAGTCCATATTTGCTGAACAAATAAATGCTGAGTTTTCCAGGAAACATCTCCTAAGCAGCAGCACATAAACAACTAACACTTGTCAGATGCCGTGTGCCAGGTACTGTGCTAAATCCTTTTCATGCCCCATCTCATTTAACCCACCCAAAGCCACACGTCCAAGTGAAGAACTATTATTTTCCCCACTTGACCCAGGAGGTTAAACAACTTGCCTGAGGTCACACAACTAGCAAGTGGCAGAGCAGGGATTCGTGCCTGGGCCTGGGAAACTTCAAAGCCCAAGCCCTGAACCCCATGCCCCCCAGCTTCTCTTGGTCTTGGCCTCTGAGCCCCTCTTTGTTTCCCCGGGAGAAGGGCTGCTGCAAGCAAGCCTGAGGTGCCACAGACTTTCCAGCACATCCTGCCCCTTTGTCCTCTGACATCTGTTTATCATTTCCCCGGCTCGGGAGCCAGGCCAGCCCTGCCTCCTGCTTTGCCGTGGTCCAGACGTCAGGGAGGATGGAAGCCAGTTCCTGGAGTCTGAGCATTCGAACTGGCGGAGAGGGAGGACAGTCTGGTGCACATTCACATTTGTTTTGTCCGGCTGCGGCACGACATTTGTCAGAGGCGGGGCCTCGTGGATGCCCCCCACGCCTCCCCAGCCTTCTCCCACTCGCTGGGCGCCCTGCTAGGTGCCCGGCTCTGGTGGAGGTGAGAGAAGAGGGGCTTGCTGCCCCCCCCAGCCCTGTTTCCCGCACCCCACCCCACCTTGCTGGCTGCCTGCCTCCAGCAGGATGGAATTCCTCTTACCCTTTGAGCAAGAACAGGGACAGCTCTGGGAATTTTTGAAAGCAGCCTTTTTTTTCAGCGTATGTTCCCGAAAACACTGGCCCTAAGACACTCCCCCCCCACGCACACACATACGTGTCATGTGGTTCAATGATTTGGGGAGATGTTGCATACTCTGTTTTTATAGGTCCCCAATGCATACTCAAGGGATGAAGGCACTGGGAAGTCCTGCAGCCTTTCCCAAAGGCACCCATTCTCCTCAGGGGACTTGAAATGAATGGGCAGACCCATCCCAAGGCTGGAGAGGGTACCCGGGCTCGAGCAGGAGATACGGCCCCTGCAGAAGGGCCCACACCTACCTGCAGCAGACCTCCCTGCTCTGCAGACGTGATGCAGAGTGGAGCTGCCCCACCGCTGAGAAGAGCCCTCTGCTTCTCTCAGGGATGGGCCTCCTCCAGGCCCCTTGTTGGGGTGTGTAAGAACCTGGGATTCCCCGTCCCACTCCACAATCCAGAGTGCCCCTTTCCCTGGAAGCTCCCAAGGGAGAGAACCGGATGACCCTGGGAGAGGGAAGCAGAGAGCACCTCTCTGTAAAGCTTGTCCTTCCTAGCCAAGCTGCGCTGGCCTGCGTGAGCGTCCGGAAGGCACACGAGGCCAGGCAGGCTCTTCTGGGGGAGCCGAGCCTCAGGAAGGAGCTAGCGCCTGCCTGCCTTTCACTTCTCTCTAGGCCACTGAGAATGCCCTAAGGGAAGAGCGAACGTCCCCTGGTGGACCCTCTAGGAGCAAAGACCTCTGGCAGCACCCAGCACCCTTCAGTGCACAGGCATGTCTGGCTCCCCATTTGGAGGCAAGCATGGGACTATGGTTCATTCACCCCATGTGCCTTTGCCCCATGAAAGGAGCTAGTGCAGATTTACTGACCAAGTGTTAAGGGCAGGTCAGCTGTGTTGCAGAGGGTGAGCTGGAGATGAGGGGGTGGATGCTCACAGGGGGACGTCCTTGGGGTCACACCTGAGGGAGAGGGAAGGAAGCCGCAACAGGGTGCCGAGGAGCCACCCTGGGCCCTGGCCGGCCCCCCGGGAGCCCGGAAGCCAGACTTGTCCAGGTGCAGGCAAGGGGCTGGGACTTTCCACCTCCAGGAAGACCAGTCATTGGGTGCAGGTTGGCCCGGGAAGGGGATGTGACTTCGGCCAGGAGGCTTTCTTTAGCTGCGGCTGTCTCGGGAGCGTGTTCTCAGCCCCCCGCTTTCCCAGTGGCCGGGGAGGAAAGACCTTGGGGCCCTCTGGGGAGACGTGGGCAGGAGGCCAGCTTCATGACAGCCCCTACTGCCGAGCCCTCCCCTGCCGCTCGGCCACCCGCTCGTCTGGGCCTTCCTTCTCCCAGCCCCTCTGCCCAGGTCAGCTCTCCCTTCCCTTCCTCCGGTTCCCCTTCGCGCAGGCCTCAGGCTCCTCTTGCCCTGTGCCTGGGGACTGGAGCAGAGCATGGGCCCCTCTGTGTTCAGCTCTGGCATTCCAAGAACATGAAGCCGAGAGGGGCTCCTGGCTGCCCACACCCCCTGGACCCCTTGGCCCCGTAGCTTCTGCATGCAGGAAGGGGCATTTGAGGCTCTCCTGCGCCTTTAGCCCCAGGGAGGCCCTAGCCGTCCCCTTGTCCTATACGCTGGACACAGCCTGCTGGCCCTGCTCTGAACCAGGGCGGTGAGCTCCTGAACCGCCTGCAGCTTTCACTGAGAGGCCTCATTAAGTCGCGGAAAAATTGGGCTTTGAGAGCTCTCTAGCCCCAGTTTCCTGGACATAAATAATTGTAGGCCTTTATATAGGATCTCGCCTCTCTGAGGATCTGTTTCTTCTTCTGGAAGCCGAGATGATGAGGGCAGGGAGGAGGCACGCAGGCAATGCTCGTGGGGCAAACGAGTAAGTGCACGGCCCGGGGTGCTCCCTGGCGACGCCCCAGGCGTCAGAGGCTGGTCGGAATTTCAGCACGGTCCAGCATCGCAGGTCAGAGCGAAGGCAGAGTCGGGGTGAGCCCCTCTCCCCATTGCATATTAGCGGGGGGACTTTGGGAAAGTGGTGCACCTTCTTTACCAGTTTCTCCTTGATGAAGGAGACAAAACAGTGCTCTCCTCCGGGGGTGGTAGGAGAGTGGAACTGGACAGGGCAGAGGAAGTCTAGCGCTGGGCACACGGACCACACTCAGCGAACGTGGGTTTTGACACTCATGATTACAAGCCGCTCTCCTTGCCAATGTGTCCTCAGATATTTTCCACACTCCACACAGCCTGCCCCATCCCCCCCGGTCTGGATGTTCTCTGCATCATTTTGTGACTGTGACTCACTGGTCTGCAGCCCTAACAGGGCAGCCCACTGGTTTAAATTGGGGTCTGAGCGGGGACCTCCTGCATCAAGGCCTTTGGAGAAGGCTGTGAGCTTCCTGAAAGACAGAGCTGAATTGCTCAGCATGCTGCTCTCTCCTGTTGTTCTCTGAGCTGGCTGGGGGCCCTATTCATGAACCAGCCCTGCCTTCTCCCAGCAAGAGAGGAGCCCGGGCGTCTCAGGGTAGCCTGGAGCTGCGGGAACACCCAGATCCTAACGGATCTGTCCATTAGCAGCATCTTCTGTGACCCCAGCAGCTCCCTGCTGAGCGTGTCTTACCATCTCCCAGCGTCTGGTCTTTGCAGAGGGTGGGGCTGTTCTCCCCTGCCAGGATTTATCATTAGCACTGATCAAGGCTCTCAGGCCAGCAGGGCATACAGAGTCTTTCTTAGCAGGCTTGAGGGTTAGCAAGGGGAGAAGGGGAGGATGGGGCACTGGGCACACCCCAAGTGCAGCCACTGGTCAATGCACCAGGGCCCACGAGCTCCGCGGGCCCCCAGCCCCCAGGAGGACACGCAGCAGCAGGCGTCTTCAGCCCGTGGTGACAGATGGAGGCGAAGGCTTCATGGTTTGGGAGTTGGTAAGAGTTGTGATCAGTCTGTTCAGCACCAAGGGAATGAGGGACAAAGACCAGCTCGCAGACGGGGCGTGCAGGGTACTGGGAATTCTGATGCAGGAGCTAGTGAGGGGCAGGGCTACAGACACGCATGGGGCAGGAAGCTGGGGAACTAGCCTTCTCCCTGCGGTCCAGGGCAGGGTCCCGTTGCACTGCCTGGGCCAGCCCGTGCAGGTAAAGGAGGCAGGAGGTCATACCCAGCGCAAGCCTTAGGAAAAAAGCAGAAAAATCCTTTATAATCCCTAATCAAATTGTATTATTCTGCTGCTCAAAACCCTCCAGTGGCTTCCCTCAAACTTGTGTGACCTGGCAGGGTGAGCACCCTCCTTGCTCCACCCTCCGCTCATTCTCTGCCCTTCAGCCACTGCTCGTTCCTCCCAACTGCCTCCAAGCCTTCCCCTGCCCCAGGGCCTTTGCATCTGCTGCTTTCGCGGACAGGAAAGCTCTGACTATTCCTGGCTTCATTTCCAGCCCCACTCTGCCCTTCTCAAACCTGGACCTAGATCTTACCTCCAGCCAGGGAAGGACCATCTGACACTAGCTTTTCCAAAACAATCCCCACCATCCCACTGGACTCTATTTCAGCATCCTGTTTTGTTCCCTGGAGGCCTCCGCGTTGTTTAGATAATTATTTCATTCATTTGGTAGTTGGCTTGCTCACCATCTCTCTCTCTCCAGCTGGACAGCTCGAGGAGATCAGAGACCACCTCTCTCTCACTTACCGTTATCTCGAGACCTAAATATTCAGGAAACCCTCAGTAAGAGTCAGCAGTTATTTCCACTCTTTTATTACTATCGAGGTGGCTGTTACTGTAGACTCGCAATAAATACGGCCTGAATGTTGAGCGAATATCAAGACTGACTCCAGGCTGCGCTAGCCGGGAAGGGCGGGGGTGGTGGGCTGCGGTGGCAGATGTGATCAGGCCCTCGGCGGGCAGGCAGCTCCTCACCCACCGCCCACCTCTGCGCTCCTGGTCCTTCAGGCGGGGGGGAGGCGCAGCTCAGCCCAAGGTGGTGGGATCTGGGAGCCCCCGTCCCGCCATCACTCGGGGTCCAGCCTGCTTCTTGCAGGCTTGCCCAGCTGCCAGAGTCATCCCGGCGGTTCCCCCGCCCCCAGCTCACATACTGTCATCTCTTCACCGTGAACTGTATTTAAAATGTAAATAAAAAAAGGCTTTTAGGAGATTTAACTGTTTCCCTTGGTATTTAAATTATTCAATTATAACTAAAGCTATTAAAATACAGTTAATTAAAATTGTTAGATTGTTTTCCTTTGCACTGATCACAGCATTGCCCGACTTCTCCCTCTAGCTGTTTAATTCCTATTAAAAATGATAATGCCTTGCTTTATTCATAAATGCAGCAACCTTCCTGCACATTCTTCAAGTGATCTCCTCAATATGAACCGCGCTGTTTTCTTTTCTTCTAGCAGTGAAGCGGAAATTCTGCTGTAGTCTTTAGAGGTTTAATCAGCAGTAAAAGGACTCAAAATTTAAACATTAGCATTACCCAGTCACAACAAATAATACGGCCCCCTGTAAAAAATCTGTCTAATTCTGACGCAACGTAATGTCATTAGAGACCCAAAGAGAACCCTGAGGCTTAATAAAAGGTGGGGCCTAAATAAAGGTTTCATAACTCACAACATAAAATTACCGGATCCACACGTTAAATATTTTATTTGAAAGGTTTCATGGCATTTCTAGTGGGAATAGCTCAGTAGTGGAAGTACAGATGGGTAAGTGCTGCCAGAACAAAAATAAAAAGAGGAAGGAAGCTAAGAAGGCTTCTAGGACATACTCATATCTTGTTGAGTTTGGCTTGTTTAAGACGACAGCGCCCCGAGAAACTAATTGGTTACAGCGTTTAAACTCCTGGGCCATGTGTTCACGCAATGATAATGGCTGTTGCAGGTAACAGTGGGCAAGGCGGCAAAGTACTTAACTTTCTGGTGGGTGACAGGTGCCACCTCCGGCATTTGGAGTGATTTGTGAAGCATGAGGGCTGGTGGAGGAGGGCAGGTCTCCTCCTGCTGCCCAAATGGAGGAACGGAGGCTGCGGTGGAAACACCCAGCTCCATCCAGCAAATGTTTGCTAAGGGCTTCCTATGGGCTCAGATCAGTGTGTGCAGGAGAGCCCCTACCTTAGGGAGCCCGTGGCCCACCGGGGCTCTTGTAAATTGTGCATGGGGCTCAAGGTCAGATGAGGTTGGCCACTGTAAATTCTTCCGTGAGGGTATGGAAGGCTTCAAGGGAGAGCTGGTGCTTTTGCTTCCTGAGAAACCTCCATCAGCCAAGAGAGGAAAAGGCAGGAGGGAAGACCAAGGCACAGAGGAGGAAGGAACTGGCAACCCTGGACCCTGGGCGTTAGTGACGGCTGGAGCAGAGGTTGGGTGGAAGGATGTGGGAAAAGCAAAGCTTAGGAACCTGCCCAAGAAATGCCTTGACCCTTGTGCTTAGGAGGTCTGAGTTCATCCTGAAAATTGTCTACCGCCTAAGAATTTACTGGAGACTATCAAAGAGGTCTGCCGGTTGCTGAACTGGGCACTTGGGGTGGACTCGCTGTTTGATGAGGAAATGAATCAAGTCCCGAGCTTAGGAGCGGATGCCTCAGCTGGAAAAGCCAGAGGTTGGGCCACTGAGCTGGGGATGGCCCACTCCAGTGGGTGAGACCTGCCAGTCTGAGCGGCAAATCCTCTGTGCTCTCAGCCTGGGCTCCGGGCCTCGCCTGGGCCCATCCACTTCCAGGTTCCTTTCCACTTGGGCAGCAGGGGGGATGCAGTGATTCAGCTGCCCAGGCTTACCCCATGTGCCTCTTCATCCAGAGGGGCACCGTGCCCCAGAGAAGTGGAGAGGGGGCGGGCACAAGGTTCACACCTGCTCCATCCCTTGTTAGGGAAATGCGAATTAAAACACGATGAGAGACTGCCATGCATCCACTAGAATGGAGCTAATCAAAAGGACTGACAATGCCAGGTCAGCCCATGCCGAGGTAAGGTCATGGACAAATCGGCACCCTCCTACATTCCTGGTATACTTCGGAAAATGGACAATTCTTAAAATGTTAACATACACCCACTGTATGGTCTAGCCATTCCATTTCAGGGAGGAGAGAGGAAAGCATCAGTCCCCATGAAGACATGCACGCAAATGTTCCTGGCAGCTTTCTTCATAATCACCCCAAACTGGAAGCCAAGCCAAACATCCATCGACAGGTAAATGAATAAACAAACTGTGGTACATCCATTCAATGGACTCGTGCTCAGCAATACAAAGGAGTGAATGATTGGAACATGGTATAATGTGGATGAATCGCAAAATAATTACACTGAGTGAAAAAAGCCAGGCAAATGAGTACCAACTAAATGATACTATTTTTCTAAAATTCTAGAAAATGCAGACTATTTTATGGGAACAGAAAGAGTTGTGTGGAGAGAGGGTGATGGGGGGGTGATCGGGAGGAGTTACAAAGGAACACGAGGAGACTTGAATGTGACAGACGTGCTCACTCTCTTGGCTGATGTGATGACCTCATGGGCATATAGATATGTCAAAGTGCATCAAAATGTACATTTTATGTGCAGTTTATTGCATGTCATTATACTTCAATAAAGCTGCTTTTCAAAAAATAAAATAAAAGGAGCCAGGACTTCGGGGTTTTCTTCTTTAAAATCTTAATTTTGATATAATTTCAAATTCTTGTCCCAGAGGAGTAGCAGTAATAGTTAAGGATCTCCTGCATACTCTTCACCCAGACTCACCAGCTGTTCACGTTTTGACTCCTTGTCTTTATCATTCTCTCCATACGTGGTTTTTTCCCGAACTGTTTGAGAGTCAGGAGGAGTCAGCCTTCCCATGACTCTTAATACTTCACTATGTCATTCCTAAGTGCAAGACAGTCCCCTACATTTCCAGAGTGCAGCTACGGAAACCAGGAAATTTCACATGATGCAATCTCATTATCCTATCTGGGCTCCAAATTACACCAAGTGTCCGCAGAGCGTCCTTTATCGCTCTCTTCCCCGCAGCCCAGGTCACGCGTTCATTCGGCCGTCATGTCTGGCTGGTCCCCTCTAACCAGAATTTGGATCCAGACTCCATCCCTTACTCATCCCGTGACCTTGGGTCCCTTATCTGTACCACCAGCACAACGCTGCTGCTCCCGAAGGGCCTGGGGGAGGAGGACAGGAGAGGATGTCTGCAAAGTGTCTTTGGGGTTGTGGCACAAACGACCCAAGATGCCCGGTCTGTTGTCCCAGACGCTCTGCAAACGTCCGTGGTGCGTGCACTGAGCCCCTCTCACCAGTGCCCTGGCAGCGGCTTTTCCTGCCCAGGTTCTCACCCCTCACCCCTGCCTCCCCCAGGCACCAGCCCTGACCCAGAGCAAGGGGCACTTCTCAGCAGCTCATCAGAGGCAGCTCTCCTCCGGCAAAGGAGGCCAGCGGATTGCAATTTTGACTTTTCAAAAGCCTCAGGGACCCTCTCTAGAATTTTGTGGGTATGAAATTTCCCTTTCAAAATTTTTTTAAGTGCCCCTGCCCTCTCATTGTTTATTATTCAAATCCTGCAAGAATGAGTTGCAATCATCCGTTGGTCCCAGAGGGGGAATGTCTCCCATGGCCCACCCTGCCCTCTCTGAGCCCCTCCCCATGCTGGAACACCCGTCCTCCCTCCTTGGCCACAGCCCTCTAGACTGGGGTGGACCCTGTCCCGAGCAGTACATGATGTGGAAGCTGTGCCTGTTGTGGGATAAGAGCTACACCATCAGATCTTATCTCTCGGGCAGTTGGAATACATTGAGAAAGTCAGCTGATTGGGCACAGCTGGTAGAAGCGGAAAGACCACCAAGACGGTGGGTAGGAGGGGAGCACCGAGCAAATGGACCGTGCATGTGGACCTGGTGGAGACACGGAGGAGAGAGGGCCACGGGGCACTGGGGACAGCGAGGGTGGTCAGTGTGGCTGGAGGATGGGTGACACAGCCTGTTCTAACTTCCCCACGCCCGCCAGGGGCCTCCCCGTGTTCCCACGCTGGCCGGCAGTGGGCTCACGATGGCTCCCGGGGCACTCAGCCCAGAACCCCAAAGCACGAGCTCGCTTGGCTGAGCCTCTCTTCCTTGACACTTCGAGAATCTTGTTTTGTAAAAGAATAATGAGTCCTTTTCCCTGGCTTAAGTGTCTCTGACCATCTCTGGGCCTCACTCTCCCAGATATAGGATCCAAGAGCCCATCTGGTCCAAGGCAAATGGACAACTGATGAAGAGGACATGGGGAAGGAGAGGTTCGGCAGAGAAAAGAAATGTGTAGTGCCTGGAAAGAGAGGCACAGTCTGGCCCTGAGATCCCAGAGCAAGCAGAGGCAGTGAAGAGCAGTGAAGGGAAAGAGCAATGGCCTGAGCATCACGGTCATCTCTAAACTCGGTTTCCTAAATGCCAGTGGAACACCTACCACGTGCCAGAAGCGTGCTGGGCACGGGGCGGTGGGGGGGGGGGGGTTGAGGCAGGACCCCTGCGCTTGACAAGCTCCCAATATGGTGGAGGAGGCAGGTACAGAGAGGACCAGGAGCATCTTCAGGTGGTCAGGTCGACAGCAGCTGCAGCCAAGTGCCGGGGTCGCTGGCAGTGAGGTGCACAGAGAAAGCCGGCCCGAGGACGTGATGCTGAGCTGGGTCTGCAGCTGGTCAGGAAGATGGGCGAGCTCAGTGGTCCAGACTGAGCCGGCGGCCTGAGCGAGGGCACACACCTGGAAGTGCTTGGCAGGTGCAGGGACGGCCTCATCCCCTCCAGGAGGGGGGGGGGTGTGTGTGTGGTGGTGGTGGTGGAGGGCAGAGATTCCTGGAGGGGAGGGGAGAGAGGCAGAAATCCTTGAATGCAACCGAGTGGGGCTCTATTCCGTACCTGGCGGGGACTGTGGGAGGCTGTTAAGCCAAGTGTAGAATGGACAAATTTGTGGGGCAGAAAGATCACTTGGGGCCGCCAGAGGGGACCGCCAGCTGCAGGCTGGAAGCCGGGAGAAGCTATTGCCACAGCCGGTGAGAGACGACAAGGGGAGCCGCACCGGGCTGGGAAGGAAGCCATGGAGGCCGGAGGCACTGGAGGGCGGCGCGCAGGGGCCTCGCAAGCCCGGGGGCCCGGGAGGCGACGGGTGTGAATGCGCCTTGGGACGCCGAGCGCCTCCAGCGCAGGTGGCCGGCTGTGACGCGCCGATGCGGGAGCAGGCCCGGGAGAAGGGAAGCCTCTCTCCTCCCTTGCTCTTCTCAGTTGCCTGATTTTGCATGTAAGCCACGGAGAGAGGGGAGGTGAAAAACAGAGACATTAAGTGCCAAAGCTTATGTTAATACTGCATTAAGGTTGAAAATGTAATCTCCTAGGAGTCAGGAAATGCCGAACAAGGGGTTTCCATGGCAACCCCGCCACACTGCTCCCCTGTCCGTTCGGGCCCTGTTTTCCTTGTTAAATATGATCCCGTCGTATATTATATTTTATCGAGCTAAATGTGTTTCCCGCAGCACGCAGAGCTGCAGTCGGCAGCAGCGCCGAGCTGCGGGAAGCGTGTGCGCGCGTGTGCGCGCGCGCGGGGCCGGGGGCGGGCGTCCTCAGAACCCGCCTGATAGAACGCAGCCACCTCTTAGGCCCTTGTATCTAATAAATGGGATGCAATTCCACGAAGAGCAGCCCCCGTGAAAACAAATGAGCAAAGGTGCCGCAATTCTCCCGTGGAGAAGGGGCTGCCCGGGGAGCCGGCCCTGCTGGGAGCGCACGGCGGTTCCCCTCTCTTGGCCTCCCAGTCCCACGGGAGGGCCCTGCAGGCTTCCGCCTGGCCGTGGCCGCCCCTCGGGACTCCCTCCTAGATGAAGTTACCAGAAGGTGGATTGGAATTACCTGGTCCAGTGGTTTTTCGCCGGCGCCGGCCAATTGAAGATCATCTGTCACTGTTTGTTAACATCCCAGGGTGCACCAGGCACCGGCAAACAGATGCGGGAAGGAAATCTGATTCTCCTCCGAACCTTCTCGCCCGCTCAGGCAGCACAATGGACAAAAGGCTTCCTCGGTGGCAGCGGGGATGTTAGGAACAAGAGGGGGAATGTACTGCCAGGGAGGGCAGCTGAGTAGTGGAACGTGTGACGGAGAAACATCTGTAGGATAATGCGCTGGAAAGAGCGTGGAATGCTAGAATCTGCCTGCCTTGCTCACTGTCTCCCAGCCATGTGGTCTTCAGCAAGTCCCTTAATTTCCCTTTGTCTTAGTTTTTTCATCTGCAAAATTGGGATAAAATTACCATTAACCTCACACAGGCTTGTCAGAGGATTAAAGGGGATAATGGATGTGAAAGCTCACTGTAAATTGTGAAGTCTCTCACTAATGTCACTCGTGCTGAGCTCCAGAAAACCACACCACATCCTAGAATTAGGCAACGGGCTCTAGATGTGGTAGGACGTCTTAGGCTTGGTGCGAGAATTCTGGCATGAGTTCCGGAATTCGCCGACGGATCTAGAGAAGGGGTTGGCCAACTTCTTTTGTCAAGGGTCAGATAGTAAGCATTTTAGACCCTGAGGGCCACACGGTCTCTTCAGGGACGACTTGGCTCTTCCGTTGTAGCAGGAAAGCAGAGATGCTGCTTCAGTAAATGGGTGTGGCTCCTCCGCCACAACTTTGTTGATAATGTCAAGACATGGGCTGGATTTGGCTGCACGCCGTAGACAAGCCCTGGTCTGCAATCACCTACCTAGGAAACCACGCTCTTCACGCTCGCCTCCACCCCAAGCACCACCCCCATCCCCAAAATACACGTACCTCTTTCTTCATCTAGCCAACTTCTTTTTTTTTAATGTTACATTAAAAAAATCCAAGAGGTTCCCCTCTACCCCTAACCCCCCTCACCCCACTCCTCCCACATCAACAGCCCCACCACCACCGCGGCACACTCATTGCACTCGGCGAACACACCCCAGAGCACCGCCGCCCCACGAGGATAACAGCCCACACTGTAGTTTACACTCTCCCCAGTCCACCCAGTGGGTTATGGCAGGATATGTAACGATCAGCATCTGTCCCTGCAACATCATTCAGGACAAGTCCAATTCCCGAAAATGCCCCCACATCACATCTCTTCTTCCCTCTCCCTGCCCCCAGCAGCTACCGTGACCACTTTCTCCAGATCAATGATACAATTTCTTCTATTACTAGTTACAGTAGTTCCACAGTAGACTATCAGTAAATCCACTCTAATCCATATTTTATTCCTCCATCTTGTGGACCCTGGGATGGTGATGTCCAAGTGTCACCTCAAGAGTGAATTGCAACAGTCTACACGGGCCTCGTGGGCTAGCATCACAGGCGGTGACCTTCTGGAGGGTGGCCATCTCTGTCGCCCAGTCCTCAGCTCTTGGCTGATGTTCGGGCGATGTTTGCTGAATGAACACATGAGAAAACACAGTAGCCCAGAGAGCTGGGCCCTTGTCATTCGCTGAGGAGGTCTGCGGGCGGGAGTGGCTTCAACCACCTCAGGTCAGGCGTCAGCCCTCTAATTGTGAGGGCTCCTACAACAATGAGAAGGCAGATGCCATCTTGGTGGGCCCACATCACGAGAGGCGCTGGCGCCTGGGGCAGAGGCTGGCGGCGCAGGAGAGGGGCTGTGGCTCTCCACACACCCCCTCTCAGGGAAGGTGCTCCACAAAATCAGGCATGCTCGTGGCAGTGTGGCTGCCTCCTCGTGCCGCCCTTAGAGAGCCTCAGCCTCCACTAGGTGACAGGATGACATGGAAGCTTCCAGAAGCACAGAGGCCCGTTCGGCTCTCTCATTTGCAAGCTTTCCTCCCCCTTCCTCTCCTGGGCAGAGCAGCGCAGCAGCATGAAGTTTTGTCACTCACCTCTGAGTCACACTCGCCCTGCTTCCCCTGGCACAGCATCTGCTTTCTGCCTGACAGAATCGAGCCTCCTCATGACAGCCAGGCAGGCGGCTGAGGTTCAAAATTCAGGTGCAGGTGATGGGCTGTTTGCTACCAAACACATCAGCTAAGATGCCACTTTTAATTACAATGGTGAGGTTATGTGTGTGTGTGTGTGTACAGAGGGCTCACAGGGATATGCGATGAGCCCTGTGTAATCACACTGTGGTGGGTATGTCTCATTAGCACAGGCTTGTGTATTGCATAGGAGTGTAACGGGTGCATATCTCTGTGTGCAAGTGCGCATGTGCGTGCATGCTTTGTGTATGCATGAGGCTGTGTCATTGCAGCACACGATGCATGCTTGGGAATGTCTCCTGGCTGACACATGCTTTTGTCTGGGTCCGTGCGTGTCTTTAATTTAGTCCTCCACTTCTCCAGGAGGACACAAGAGTTTCCAGGCCCTAGCCTCAGCAGATGAATATTTTATTACCTTGTTTTGCCATGGTATTTGGCAGCTTTCCTGTTAGGAGCTGGAGCATGACAAACTCCAAGAAGACAGACCAGGGCTCTGATGTTGGAGCCCCAGAGAGCAAATCACCCCACAACGAGCTCCCAGGAGGGCTCCCCGACGCCATTGTTAGTGCCCTAAGCAACCGAGGAGTCAGCCTTTTTCTTTCATTTCCACTGACCATGATCTCTCTAACTAGAAAGCCAGCACACTCATTTCAGGTGCGGCTCGACAGAGTGCCCCGCTGCCCCTCCCAGCCTGGCCAAAAAGCTGTTTTGTCTTTTCCCAGCATCCTGGTCTTGCTTCCCAGGGAGCAGCAGGTCTCTGGCTAAGCCCGGACTGCAAGCCGACCTCCCCTTGCACCCTGGGCATGTGGGTGCGACAGCGGAGTTGAGGAAGAAGCCAGGAACACTGGGGCCAGGTTGCTGCGGAGACGCCCTGTGCTGCTCCTTCAGCCCTCCTTGCGCCCAGCTTCCAGGTGACCCAAGCACCCTGGCTGGAAGGTAGAGGCATGGGAGGTTTGGGGGTTGGGATACTCGGACCAGACCCTGGGACAAGGATTTGAGTAGCCGCAGTTTATCTGGGCAGTGACCACAGCCCAGGAGCACCGTGGGAAAGGGAGAAGCAAAAGGGCAAAGGAAAGCAAGCAAATAAAGGATGTATTCTTGAGTGGCTTACAAGTGGCTCATCCCCACTGGGGACCATCTGTTGTGCAGGAGTGGATACCCCTTAGGAGTGGCCACCGAGGAGCTGTGGAATATGCCCACCAACTCCCACCTCACGTGTGCACAACCAGCAGAGCCAGGAAGCCTCAGGCACATTTGAGAAGTCTTGAAGGTGACATTCTCAGGTGCCAGGAGAACATGAGCTCTATCACAGGTACCTGCCCCAGATGGCCGGGCTGGAGCTCTGGGGCTCATCAAGGTGCTCTTTCCACCCAGCTCTCCAGGCTGCCCCTGTCCTGTCCTCCCTCTCTCCAAGGTGGCTCAGTAGCAGCCACTGCACCTCCGTGAGCCGGCGCTGGGCCCGCGTGGGGTGCAGTCTGCTCAGCCGCCACTGGCTGGGAGTCCACCACAGAAGTCCCCCGAGCCAGAGCTGCTGCGATGGGAGGGGAGGCAGCCGTACCCGGGGCTTCCAAAGCTCTGAGGCTAGATATTCAGAGTTGACCGAATCCCTCATTCAGCAGATATGCACAGGGTGCCGGCTGCATGTCCACACTGGTTCCTTTCTGGAGGTACGGCATGAACAAGAGAGAAAAGTCTCAAACGAGAATTATGAAGATTAACACTATGAAGAAAACAAAACGGGAAGCCTTCCTGAGTCGCTTGTCCTCTTCCCCAGCCCTGAATCCCAATAGCACTCTGAGGAGCAGGGCGAAGACTCTTACAGCTCTTGAGCTCAGCTGCTGTCACACTCACTCCGGGATGGGTAAAGAACCACATTTGTACCGTGGAATCTACTCGGCGTCGAGTCCCGTGCTCAGCACACATTGCTTTATTTAATCTCCAACACCGTGCAATGAATCAGGTCAATGAACTGCATTTTACAGATGGAGAAACTGAGGTTGTGAGAAGTTCTGATTTTCACCTCAGCTCACTTTGCCAAGAAAGGGATGGAGATTTGCTTGGCCCCAATGCCTACTGAGAGGGTCTTAATACCTTTGTCATTTATTTCCTACTAGTCTGAGAGATCGTGAAGGGCAAGGACAGACCCATTTGCCCCCAAATTCCCCACAGAGCCTAGAACCTGCCCCCTGTGGGTGGCTGATAAGTGGAAGGTTTTATTGTAGCCCCCGCATCCTTATCTAACCAACACTGGGGAGACACTTGCCTTGGCAGCCGCTCATTTGAAAAGTGGAAACTTCCGGGCTCTGGAGTCAGAGGGAACTGGGATTCAAAACTCATTCCCACAGGACCCAGCGGTTGCGTCGCCGCTGGGAACTCTGTTTTCCTGAAGGGGAGGTTTCTTCCCAGGGATGCTGTGAGGACGGAGCTCCAGAGGTGCACTCCTGGTGCCGTGAAGCTCTTATGCCGACTTCACCCTGATGTGGTGTGTGCTCTCTGAGGGCAGGGGCCTCTGCCTCTGCCAAGTCCAGCCCCGAATCTACCACTTGGCAAATGGAGGTGCTGGTCAAGTGTGGGCAGCACTTTAGACCTCAGAGACAGCAGGTCCCCAAACTGCCCGATTCCTCCTCGCCCCAGAGGTGTCTGAGGACTGGCTCTAGCCCCCGGGCCCATGGGCCTCTCCTAGGGAACTGCAGGCAGGATGCAGCCTGCTTGTGCTGGCTGGTATTTGACATCATAGCCACCCCCTTCCTCCCTTTTGTTTCCCTGTGGCCACCCTCCTTGGTCTAACACCTGCAGTCAAGGCCATGCGTACAAAGTCCCTGGCCTGTGTTGAGTGAGAGCTCTGGGCAAGGGGCAAGGCGGGGGGGGGGGGGGAGGGTGCAGACTGAAGGGGCAGGCCCGCTCTGCAAGCAAGATGCCAGGCCTGCCCCGCCCCCTGCCGCCCGCAGGCCACGGGCGGCTGCTGCCCTGGGCTCGCTCTCTGGCTGGCCTAGCTGGCCTCAGAAGAAGCTGCCGTTTCGCAGCCACCGGTAGCCAAGTTGGGGCTTCCCCTGCAGCCTAGCACCACTCTGCTCCCCGAGTGCCTGCATACCTCACCATCTCCCAGGCACAGTCCAGAGGTGCCCCCTCCACCCAGCTCATTTCTCTTCCTCTCCTGCTCATCATCGCTTTGCTCTTCTCCTACCCCCTTTGGGTAAAATGCTTTTTTTTCCAGGTTTATTCTGAACCATCTAGACTCCCGACGCTGAATCTGTTCTTTGAGTCTTGCTCATTGGTGGACTATCTAGAAATTCCACTTAGCACATAACACTGTACACAGAGAATCCAATCGGCTTTGAGAACACTCTAAGCTCAGGCAGAATTAGCCCCTCCAGCTTTGATGAGGGAGGACTTCGTGCAACTCCTCCTGGGACCCAAGGCTCCTCTCCCTCTGCTAAGGTGGGTGGATGCGGAGCTACCGAGCCCAGTTCTCCCTCATCCACCCACTCCTCCTCCAGATGGGGGCCTGTGTGCCAAGCCTGGCACTGGCAGCAGGCGCCATGGAGGGCAGACGCCTCACTGGGGGATGAAAACCTCTATTCATGACAATATCAAATCCCTGGCTCCACGGAGAGAGACAGGTTTGCTCCTGGTCCGAGACATCGCCTGCGAAGGGAAAGCCGATACGGAGAGGACTGTCTCATTAATGGGCGCTCTGTTCTTTTCACCTGGCAGGCCAGACACAGCGGCTCACTGTGCCTCTGAAATCCTACCTGGCTCCTGGCTGGGAGCTTTGGGGACGGCGCGGGAGACATGAGGCAGAGTGTGCCAGGCGCGCGTCCAGCCAAGTCCCAACTCGGCCGGGGCAACCGCGAGCGCGGCAGCGCGGTAATGGCGGGCCACACCCACGCCCACACCCACAGGGGCTGACGGGCTGGGGCTGGGGCTCCCTTCTCCACACACCCTAAAGTCCTTCAATTGTCCTTTTCTTTTGCCTGGATTCCTTTCCCAGTGTTCATTGCAAGATGGGTATAAAGGAATCACAGAATATGGATGTGGAGGGTCCTGAGCAATTTTTTCATTCTGTTTTTCAACATTTTAGGGTCACAAACCTTTTCATGACCTGTCGAAAGTCCTAACCTCTCTCCCAAGAAAAATGTGTGCTCTAAATTGAGCATGTAGTTATATGGGATTCACAGACTCCCTAAAGCCAACTGACTACCCTCATTGAGTCCAGGTTAAGAATATTTTCCAACACCTCATTCAATAGTTGGGAAAACTAAGGCCAGATAGTTTTACTATTTTCTGATCTGATTTGCCCAGGAAAAAAATACAATCTGTTGTTGGCAGAGATTGAATAGTGTTTAACATTTATTTGGTTTAAAAAAAGTGTGACTGGCTTCCAGTTCCAAGATGGTGGTGTAAGATCCTCCAGGGTACCATTCCCCCACAGAATCTTTAATCAACTAGCAAAAATTGACTGAGCACTCTTTCTCAAAACTCAGAAAAAAGTTAAAAGGTTGCACCAACTGGGCAAATGCTGAATCAAGAAAACACAGCTTTTGGAGTAGCGACAAAATCCTGCCTGAGTGAGCTGTTTCGGGAACCCACAAAGCAGGAGTCCTCTGGACATTGATTTGGAGAGAGCACGGAGAGAGCATGACAAGAAGAGTGATGGTTCAAGGTAAAACCATAGGTTTCTGCCGGTCACCTAGGGAAAGAAGCTGGCGCTTTCCCCGAACCTCCTTGCTGGTCACACAGCTGGAGAAGAGTGGGAGGAGTCTGGTGAAGGGTGCAGAGAAGTCCTACGAGTGCAGGTTCAATTGTCTGGACCCCCTTTTTTGAGCTTTGAGGAGCATACCAGTTGGACTGAGGAGAAACCAGGAAGAGGGATGAGGCAAATCTGCCAATTTACCTATTGGTAAATCTGCCAGCACGATTTACCTAACCTCTGTGGGTTACATCTGGGAGAAGGTGGAGCCAGGCAATTAACTAATCCTGTGCAACACACCTAAGGGAGAGGGACAGTAGGAAGTGCTCGGTAGGCTACCAAGAGCATATTTAGGGTTCCCAGCAAGGTGTGGGTGCTCTCTTTCAAAGAGACTGAGAGTCATTATTTGCCATGGTGATTTGATTCACCAGGGTCCCATTTGAATTTCAGAGGGGAGCTCTCACACGGGCTTCCTGCTGCCCTGGGAGAGAGGGAAGTGAGAAGGGAGAAAGGGAGAAGGGTAGATTCCCAATCAGTTTACTCAGTTGTAAAGAGTCTATCCTGCCCCTGGAAGGGGACTTTTTTTGAGGAGCAGGTTGACCCTGAAGGAGGGTTTGTGTCAGTGGAGGAGTTTCAGCCTTGAATGTGCAAGATCTCTGGCATAGTTCACAGCTCCTCTTAGAGTAGTGATCCACTGGGATATTAGCTGATACTTTGAGACAGGGAAAACATAGATAATTTCCTTGTATTTGCTTCCCTTGGGTCTCTTATTTTCCCTAAATAAGAGCTTAAGAGGGAAGTCTGGTTTTTTATTGTTTGGTTGACTCCTTGCTTGAGGGCTTGTGTTTTGTTTTGTTTTTTCTTGTTATCTTGTCTTTCCTCCCTCTTTATCCCCCACCCTTTTTTCTTTCTTTCTTTCTTTTTTTTCCTTTTTTCAATTAGGTGCTGCTGGCTTACTTATTTTTTGCTGTGCTTCCTTATCCTCAACCTCCTCTTTTCTGCGTATACTGATTTTGGCTATCAACTCTATCTCTTTTCTTTCCTACACCTTTCTACATTCCACCTTCTGTTGTTGCTCTTGCTTTCCTTCTCTTTGCTTAGCCCCCAATTTTTCTGGCTTTTTATTTCTAACACTTCTATTCTGTTTTCTATCTTTTATTAACTCTTTATCTTATTGTCTTTTTTCTTTCCCTCTCTCCTGATTATGCTGGCCTTTTAATTCATACTACATTATTCTGCATATTCAGTTTCCGATTTCATTGTAGGCATTCCACTTTCTTAAACTTATAACTGTACACTGCTTACATGAGTTTAATATTTATTCTCCTAGGCTTTATATGGTTCTTCTGCTAAGGTTTACTGCCAAGAGTACTATTATACTTTTTCTTTTCTTGCCTCTTTTGCTTTCCCTGGCCCTAATCTTTTTCCTTCAAGGTAACTTGCAATAAGAAGAGCAAAGGTAATAGAGTAAGAAGATAATAGAATAAGAAGAACAAAGTGTCAAAGAGAAAAACTAACACACAAAAACAGCACGTGAAAAAAAAAAACAACCAAGACTAGAGGGAGAAGCTAACCAACTGAATGAACCCACAAAGATAAAATGATGACCAGACAGCAACAAAAAAGCACAAACCAAACCAATAATCAGGATGACATGGCCCAGTCCAATGAACAAATTAAAAACCAGGAAAAGGAGCAGAACATCAAATAACTAATCAAAGCTCTCCAATCAAATATCATGGACCAACTTAATGACGTGAAGGAAGAGATTAAGGATATTAAGAAAACACTTGGAGAACATACTAAAGAAATTGCAAACATACACAAAAAGATAATAGATATGATGGTGATGAATGGCAACATTCAAGAAATCAAAAATAATAACAGCAGATTTGAAGAAGCAGAGTAAAGAATTAGTGATGTGGAAGACAGTACATCTGAAATCAAACAGATTGTAGAATTGATAGATTAAAAGATAGAAAAAATCCAACAGGGACTTAGGGATTTGAATAACAACACAAAGCACACAAACATGTGCATTATAGGCATCCCAGAAGGGAAAGAGAAGGGAAAGGGGACAGAAGGGATGTTGGAGGAAATAATGGCTGAAAACGTCCCAAAACTATTGAAGGAGAAGGATGTGCATGTCCAGGACATGCAGCACACCCCAAGCAGTATAAATCCCAACAAACCTACCCCAAGACATATGCTTGTCAAATTATCCAATGCTCAAGATGAAGAGAAAATGCTAAAGGCAGCAAGAGAAGAAAGAACCATCACATACAAGGGAAACTCAGTAAGATTAAGTGCTGATTTCTCATCTAAACCATGGAGGCAAGAAGACAGTGGTATGGCATAGTCAAGGTACTAAAAGAAAAAAATTTCCAGCCAAGAATACTCTATCCAGCAAAGTTGGCATTCAAAAATGACAGAGACTTCAAAATATTCACAGATAAACAGAAATTATGAGAGTATGCCAATAAGAAGCCTGCCCTTCAAGAAGTACTAAAGGGAGTTCTGAAGAAGGAAAGAAAAAAACAGGAGAGACAGAGTTGGAGGAGAGTGTAAGGACAACCAAAAAGACAAAAATGTAAATAAAAACAACATATGACATACACAAATTCAAAGCAAATATGGCTAATGTAAGTAATTCCTTGAGAGTAATTAACACTGAGTGTTAATGGATTAAGCTCACCTGTCAAAAGACACATATTGGCAGAATGGATAAGGAAATATGACTCATCTATATGCTGTCTACAAGAAACCCACCTTAGACCCAGGGATTCAAAGAAGTTGAAGGTGAGTGACTGGAAAACAATCTTACAAGCAAACAAAATAACTTAAAAAGAGCAGGAGTAGCTATAATAATATTGGACAAAATAGATTTTAAATGCAAAACTATTTTGAGAGACAAAGATGGACACTGCGTATTAGTAAAAGGGGTAATGTTTCAAGAAGAAAGAACAATCATAAACATTTATGCACCTAATCGGGGCACCTCAAAATATGTGAGGCAAACACTGGAAAAACTAAGTGGAGGAATAGATTCCTCTACAATTATAGTGGGGGACTTTAATACACCATTATCACCATTAGACAGAACATCTCAACAAAGAATCAATAAAGAAACACAGATTTTAAATAATATATTAGAGGATATATTATATCCTCGTATATGTTATATATACAGAACACTACATCCAAATATAACAGGATATACATTCTTCTCAAGCACACATGGATCATTTTCCAAGATAGCCCACATGCTAGGCCACAGAGAAAATCTCGGTGAATTCAGAAAGATTGAAATCATGCAAAATAATTTCTCTGACCATAGTGGAATGAAGCTGGAAATCTGCAAGGGACAGAGACCCAGGTTCGCCACTAAAATATGGAAGCTAAGCAGCACACTCATAGAAAAACAGTGGGTCAAGTCAGAAATCCCAAATGAAATCAGTCAACTACCTTGAAACTAATGAAAATGACAACACAACATATCAAAACTTATGGGATGCAGCAAAAGCTGTACTGAGAGAGAAATTCATAACCATAAATTCATACATCAAAAAAAGAAGAAAGGGCTAAAATTGAAGACCTAACTGCACACTTGGAGGAATTAGTAAAAAAACAACAAACTAATCCCAAAGGAAGAAGAAAGAAAGAAATAACAAAGATAAAAGCAGAATTAAATGAAATAGAAAATAAGAAAGTACTAGAAAAAATAAAGAACTCTTTCTTTGAGAAGATAAATAAAATTGACAAACCCTTAGCTAGAATAATAAAGAAAAAAAGAGAGAAGATGCAAATACACAAAATATGAAATGAGAAAGGGGATATCACTGCTGACTCCACAGAAATAAAGACTATCATAAGAGGATACTTTGAAAAACTATATGCCAATGAGAAGGACAATTTAGAGGAAACTGACAAATTCCTAGAAACACATAAGCAGCCTACATTGACAAAAGAAGAAATTGATGATCTCAACAAACCAATTACAAGTAAAGAGATAGAAACAGTCATTTAAAAACTCTCAAAACAGAAGAACCCTGGGCCAGATGGATTCACAGGTGAATTCTACAAAACATTATGGAAAGAACTAACACTAATCTTGCTTAAACTCTTCTAAAAAATGAAATGGAAAGAACATTGCATAACTCATTCTATGATACCAACATTACACTAATACCAGAGTCAAACAAATGAACACAAGAAAGGAAAATTACAGACCAATATCTCTAATGAAACTAGATGCTAAAATCATCAGCAAAATACTTGATAATCGTATTCAACAACACATCAAATGAATTATACACCATGACCAAGCGGGTTTCATCCCTGGTTTGCAAGGATGGTTCAACATAAGAAAATCAATCAATGTAATACTCCACATAAACAAATCAAAAGAAAAAAGTCACATAATCATATCTACAGATGCAGAAAAAGCATTTGATAAAATGCAGCATCCTTTCCTGATTAAAAACCCTGCAAAAGGTAGGAATAGAAGGAAACTTTCTGAACATGATCAAGTGTACATATGAAAAACCCATAGCTAACATCATTTAAATGGTGAAAGCCTAAAATCCTTCCCTCTAAGATCAGGAACAAGACAAGGATGCCCACTGTCTCCGCTCCTATTTAACATTGTGTTAGAAGTACTTGCTTGAGCACTAAGGCAAGAAACAGATATAAAATGCATCCATATTGGAAAGGAAGAAGTCAAAATTTCACTATTTGCTGATGACATGATCCGGACATAGAAAGCCCTGAGAAATCTACACAAAGCTTGAAAACTTATAAATGAGTTCAGTAAAGTTGCAGGTTATAAGATCAATGTGTGAAAATCAGTAGCATTTCTGTACACCAGTAATGAGCAATCTGAGGAGGGAATCAAGAAAAAAATACCATTTACAATAGTAAATAAAAAAGCCAAATACATCAGAATAAATTAACTAAAGATGTAAAAGACTTATACACAGAAAACTGCACAACACTGTTAAAGGAAATCAAAGAAGACTTAAGTAAGTAGAAGAATATTCCCTGTTCATTGATAGGAAGACTAAATATCATTAAGATGTCTATCCTACCAAAACTGATCTACAGATTTAATGCAATCCCAATAAAAATCAACACAGCATTTTTTACAGAACTGGAAAAACTAACTATGAAATTTATTTGGAAAGGAAAGAGATCCCGAATAGCCAAAGACATACTAAAGAAGAAAAATGAAATCAGAGGAATCACACTGCCTGACTTTAAAGCATACTACAAAACTGTAATGGTCAAAACAACATGATATTGCCACAAGGATAAACACATTGACCAATGGAACTGAATTGAGAATTTGGATATAGATCCTCACATATACAGTCATCTGATATTTGACAAGGCCACAAAGCCCACTCAACTGGGACAGAATGGCCTCTTCATCAAATGGTGCTTGGAGAACTGGATACCCATATACAAAAGAAAGAGAGAAGATTACCATCTCACACCTTATACAAAAATCAACTCAAGATGGATCAAAAATCTAAATATAAGAGCCAAGACCATAAAGACCTTGGAAGACAATGTAAGAAAGTATCTACAGAACCTTGTAATAGGAAATGACTTAATGAACTTCACACCCAGAGCACAAGCAGTGAAAGAAAAAACAGATAAATGGGACCTCCTCAAAATTAAAGCCTTTTACACCTCAAAGGAGTTTATTAAAAAAGTGAAAAGACAGCCTACCCAAAGGGAGAAAATATTTGGTAACCATATATCTGATAGAAGACTAAATGTATCCAACATATATAAAGAAATCTTGAAAATAAAAAGACAACCTATTTAAAAAATGGGCAAGAGATTTGCACAGATGCTTCTCCAAAGAAGAAATACAAGTGACTAAAAAGCACATGAAAAGATGCTCAACATCACTAGCTATTCTGGAAATGCAAATCAAAACTACAATGAGATGCCATCTTATACTCATTAGATTGGTGGCTATTAAAAAAGCAGAGAACTACAAGTGCTGGAGAGGATGCGGAGGAATGGGAACACTCATCCACTGCTGGTGGGAATGTAGAAGGAGCCAGCCATTCTGGAGGACAGTTTGGTGGTTCCTAAAACCTAGCTATAAGTTTGCCATATGACCCAGCAATTCCACTGCTCGGTATATACCCAGAAGAACTGAAAACAAGGTCACGAACTGATATATGCACACCAATGTTCATAGCAGCATTATTCACTATTGCCAAAAGTTGGAATCAACCCAAATGCCCATCAACAGATGAATGAATAAACAAATATGGTATATACACACAATGGAATACTACTCAGCAATAAGAAGGAATACAGTACTAACACACAGATAACGTGAATGAATCTTGAGGACCTTATGTTGAGTGTAGCAAGCCAAGCATTGAAGGGCAAATACTACATGACCTCTCTGATATGAATTAAGCAAATCAAGCTGCCTTAGAAAGCTAGAGACTGGATGATGGGCTTACAGGAAATGGGGGGGGAGGAAAGTTGTGAGCTGATGCCTACAATGGGTGAAATCTATGATAAAGTGGAGGTAAGTAGTTGTGCAGCAAAGGAATAAGATGAAGGCATAGGGATACTATTGGGTGGGGCTTTGCAGACTTGAGGGGGCTAGGGTTGGGAGGATGGGTCAGGTGGTCCATGGAATTGAGGGGAGGATTTGGGGTGAGCAGGTGAACATGGGAGTTTGTCAAGTACATGGTTGAAACTATAATGTTGAGAAAACTGTTTAGAAAATATAATAAGGAAGGGTTACTTCTTGGGGTGCTTGATGGGGGGCATCTGGCACAGGGTGCACCCGGGGCAGGCTTCTAGGGAGTGTGTGAGTGCTCATCTTGTAATATTGTGTTGTATCAGTGGATGGAGACACATACAATGAGCAGGAAAGTGTTGTACCCACATCCTGGGGTGGGCTGATGTTCTCAAACAGAAGAGAGGGTGTCTCTTGAGAGCAGGGGTGGCTCCCAATGGGGGAGGATAGACTACAGTGTCAAGCCCTCAGCTTTGTTGTAAGTATCTATGAATCTTGTCCTTCAAGCAGTGAAGCTTGGTTGTCACTATGGGCCCTGAGGGGAGAGGAAGAGAGTACTAGAATGGATGGAAGTGGGGGTAACTGGGGGGCAATGGAAGTATTCCACAAGTTTGTGCAACAATGGATATAAGCCATGTTAAATTTAACCAAAAATTTATAAAAGTGTATAGTCTGAAATATGAACCATGGTGTAAACCATATTGTAACCAAAAATTTAGAAAAGCATACAGTCTAAAATATAAAGCATAATGTTAGTCATAATGGAACCATGCTTGGTAGCTATGTTTCAATATCTGTACATCAGTTGTAGCAAATATAACATCCACATGTAAAAAGATCATTGCTGGGGAAGTGGGAAAAGGGTTTGATGTTGAGTATATGGGAGTCCTCTATATTGTATATGTGACTTTATTGTGATCTAAAACTTTTTAGAAGACAAAATTTTTTTTAAAAAAGATGTAGACACTGAGGAAGGAATGGAGGAGATTGCTTTGCCACTGTACAAGCAGGGTAACACCTATTACTGTGATGAAAGAAAAACATCAAAAACAAAGTTTTATGATATTTTTCATTTTTTAATACCCCAATTTATTTTTTACTTTATTTTAGCTTTTCTAAATTATTATGTACTCTATTTCTAATCTTTAAACCTGTCAATACTATTTCATTTTCCTACTAATTAAATTTGGCAATATATTAGGCTTCATTTTTGAAGAAGTTTTGAATCACACTGGGGTTCAACTATGGCATGGGAGGAGCACTGGTGTGGGGTGTCATTGATGGGGGGGTGCATGGGTGGGAATGAGTTCTCTAGGGTATGCATATAGGGTATATAGATATGTTTGGATGATCATTGGGTATTGTCACAGTGGATAGAGTTACACATGAAAACTGAGGGAGTCCTGAGTTCCCATCCTGGGGAGCTCTGTTGCATTCCCCAATGGAACAGCAGCAATTCCCCAAGTGCAAGGACAAAGACCAGTGAAGAAGGATGGTCCAATGATGGGCCCTTGATACTGATGACTATGCTTATGAGCCTGTGTGTTTGAAATTTCAACTAGACCTAGAGCTGCAGGATGCCTAAGAGTTACCTCCCAAGAGCCTCCATGTTGCTCAAATGTGGCCACTCTCTAAGCCAAACTCAGCATGTAAATCCATTACCTTTCCCCCAGCTTAGGACATGACTCCCAGGGATGAGCCTCCCTGGTGCTGTGGGATTACTGCCATCACCAGCTGATGATGCAACTAGAAAAAGGCCTGGAATAAAAGGGAGAAATGGCAAAGACAAATGAGTTGTATATGGCTAAGAGACTTCAAAATGAGTCGAGAGAGGGATTGCGTTTACATATGTCTCAGCAGGATCTCAGAGACAGCCGAAGTAGATGCAACCCAGGTTCTGGTTCTCCTGAGAGCTGCAGAGACACACAGGTTCTATGGTCAAGACAGATGGTTCTGGAGCTCACTGCCTTGCCAATGGACCCTACTTTGGAATTTGTGCTCCTGATTGTGATGCAGTTAGACTCACATGTGACTTCTCTACATATTCCTCTTCTGTCACTTTTGTTGAACATGTGATTAGCGCTGGGGTTTATGTATGCTCAGGAGACTTGAATCTCTGGGCTGTCCATTTGCCAGCTGGGCCCTGAGCCTCAGCAGAGTTGCAACACATACTCTCCAGTTTGTTGGACATACCCAGGTCAGCTGATGGGGAGGTGAGAATGGTCAACCACCGCACCAGGGAACTGAGAGTGTCTACAACTGCAAGCAGGAGAATTGCATCCATCAGCCATGTGGGATCTAAGTCCCCTCTTGATTTAGAGGTGGAGTGGACATCACTATCCCAGGGTCCACAGGATGGAGGAAAAATATATGGATTAGTGTGCACTTATTGGTATTCTACTATAGAACTAGTGCAACTCTACCAATGGAAGAAATTATATCATTGATGTGAAGACAGTGGCCATGGGAGTTGCTGAAGGCAGGTAGAGGGAGGAAGAGGTGTGTATGGGGCATTTTCAGAACTTGGAGTTGTCCTGAATGATATTGCAGGGACAGATGCAGGACATTGTATATCCTGCCATAACCCACTGGATGGACTGGAGGAGAGTGTGAACTACAATGTAAACTATGGTCCATGAGGTGTGGCAGTGCTCCAGGTTGTATTCACCAAATGCAATGGATGTGCCTTACTGATGAAAGGGGGGGGCATGTTGATGTGGGAGGAGCAGGGGTTGGGGTGGGGATTGGGGTATATGGGAACTTCTTATGTTTTTTAAATGTAATTTTATGTGATCTATTTATCTATATAAAAAAAGACAATAAAAAAGGAGAGAGAACACAGCTTTTAAAAAAGGTAGGAGCAGCTCCTTGTCCCCTTGCAGGTCCCATTCCCACTAGTATGTGCCCTTATTATGAGTCTCTGGCCCTGTTCCAAAGGGAGCAGAGTAACCCATAAGTGCATACCACAGTGACTGGATGTCAGTGCCAATCTATCAGGTGGCAGTCTGAAAGACTGAACAAGATAATGCAGCTATGGCTTGCCTTCTCCGAACTTGCCCTGCAGGGAGAAGCACCTTGATGATAACTAAAGCAGTATATGAAACAATTAAGGCTAAGCAACCTGTGGGAAAGAATCACCTGCTTTAAGTCATACAATAAAGCACTCAGGAGGGGAACAAACTGTATTTCATAGGGAGTAGATGGGGCATTCAAGTTCCTGTAAACAGGGAAATTACTCAAGCCATGCCAAGCACAAGCCCAGGACAAGGCAAAGGTCAGAAAAGAGAGAAAGTCCCTGCACTTCACATTCACTTTCATAAACTCTGAAGGAGAGCACCAGCCAACATGAAGCAAATTTCTAAAGACTGTGAAAGGTATTTTTCATGTTGCTTGGTTTGTTTTGTTAGATCCTGACATTCAAGGAAATCTCTCATATCACTAGCTGGAAATGAATGTAAGGAATTGTGATAGATTGAAACTGTATGTACCCCCAGAAAATCATTTTCTTAAAGCTAATACATTCTTGTGGGTATAAACCTATTGTAAGTAGGGCCTTTTGATTAGGTTACCCCAGTTAAGGACCTTCTGATTAGGTTACTTCAGTTGAAACATAGCCCAGGGTGGATCTAAATCCTCTTACTGGAGTATTTTATAAATAGAATGAATACAGAGAAATGCCACAGAAACAAGAAGATGAAGCAACAAAACCTAGAAGGGAAAGGAGACACCAGCAGATGACACCATGTGCCTTTCCATGTGACAGAGGAGGCCAGGATCACCAGCAGCTAGTCTCAGGGAGAAAGCATAACCTGATGATGCCTTGATTTTTTGGACATATTCACCTCAGAACTGTAGCCTGTGAGCTAATAAGTCCCCACAATGAAAGCCAACCCATTTCTGATATATTACATTCAGCCACCTAGCAGACTAAAACAGGATTAAACACTTCAGGGACTAAGTATCAGAGTTAACCTTCTAAAATATTAAAATATAGAGTGTGCAACAAAAGATCACAAGACAAACAATAAAAGGAAATGATGGCCCATTGAAAGAAATGAAAAAAATCTGGAAGCCATCAGTGAAGATTAGCCTGTAGGCAGACTAGATAAAGACTTGAGGGAAAAAAAAAAGATCCTAAATATGTTCAAGGAGATAAAGGAAAACACAGAGTAACAACTAAACAACTAAACAATATTAGGAAAACAATGAATGAACAATATGAGAATCTCAATGAAGAGATAAAAATTTTTAGAAGGAACCAAACAGAAACACTGGAGTTGAAGACCACAATAATGTAAATGAAAAATTCCCTAAAGCGTTTCAACAGCAGATTGGATCTGGCAGAAGAATCAGTGAATGCAAAGATAAAGCAATTGAAATGATTCAGACTGAGAAGCAGAATGAAAAAGAAAAGTGTTTTAAAAAGCGAACAACATAACTGAAGAGACATGTGGGACACCATTTCAGTTTGCTAAAGCCGCTCAAGCAGATACCATAAAATGGGTTGGCTTCTAACTATGGGGATTTATCAGTTTACAAGCTTCCAGTTTAGAGGCTGAGAAAATGTCCATTCAAGGCATTATTAGGTGATGCTTTCTCCCCAAAGACCTGTTGCCAGTGGTCCTGGACTCCTTTGTCCCATGGCAAGGCATATGGCAGTGTCTACTGGTCTTTCCCTCTTCTGGGTTTCCTTGCTTCTGCTTCTTACTTCTGCAGCCTTCTCATCTCCTCCATAGTCATCCTGTTTTTACAGTACTCCAGTAAGAGGAATAAGACCCTCCCTGGCCATGCTAACTGAAGTAAACTAATCAAAAGGTCCTTCTTACAATAGGGCTACACCTACAGGAATGGATTGACTTTTTTAAAAAAATTTATTGAAATACATCACTCATACATAAACATACATAAACAATAAATGTATATTGGTTATGAACTTAGAAAACAAACATATATAACTTCAAACAAACAAATATAACATCTTACCCTACCACCAATAACTTGCATTGTTTTAAACCTTTTTAACTAATGATTAAAGAGCATTGTCAAAATATTACTACTAAACAAAGTATTTTCCCCTAACCAATCTGATTATTATTATCTTTATATCATTTATATATCAACATACGTACACAATTAAGTGTATAGTAAAAGCTGTGAACTTAGAAAGCAAACATGCATAACATCATACAGAGGTCCCATACATCAACCCTCCACCCACACCTTGCATTGTCAAGAGACATTTGTTACAAAAGAACACTGTCAAAATCTTACTACTACTCATAGTTCTTTTCTTACATTTGGTGTGTTTTTCCCCCAACCCACCCATTATTTTTTTAATATATTTTTTTATGACAAAAGTTGTAAACTTATAAAACTATCATGCACATATGCAGAGTTCCCAAACAACACCCATCCATCAACACACCACAATGAGGTGTGTCATTTGCTACAGATAAAATAATACTATCATGTACATTTGGCTTACGTTTTTCATACTGCCTCAGTATCAACACAGTAGATCTTATGCATAGATGCAAGAATATTATATTATTACTGCTAACCACAGTCCAAAAGTCACTCCAGCTGTATTTTTCCCATGCTTCTCCACATTCCCAACACCCTGCAGTAGTGATATACATTTGTTCAAGCTAACAGAAGACACTCTTGCATCTGTACCATCAACCACAATTCTCAACAATTTCTTGGTTTACCAGGCTATCCAGTTCTTAGATTATTCTCTAGCATTCTGTCAATTGACATTTACATAACTAGACTACCATTTTCAGTCACATCCCCATTTATAAACTAGCTGTTACTCACTGTGTGTTACCATCCACTCTATACATTTCCACACTTTTACAGTAAAGCTAATTAAAACTTCTACATATGTTAAACATCAGTAGTTCACTCAGTCCTTCTCTTATCTCCTTTAAGAATCTACCACCTACCACCAGGTCTTGAAGATATTTTCCTACAATTTCTTCTAGAAATTTTATGGTTCTTGCTTTTATTTTTAGTTTTTTTTATCCATTTTGAGTTAGTTTTTGGGTATGGTGTGAGATAAGGGTCCTCTTTCCTTCTCTCAGCTATGGATGTCCCAATTCTTTCAGCACCATTTGTTGAATGGATTGTTCTGCCCGAGCTGTGTGAGTTTGACAGGCTAGTCAAAAATCACTTGACCATACCTGTTAGGGTCTGCTTCTGAACCATAAATTTGGTTCCATTGGTCTATTATGTTTGTCTTTAGGCTAGTACCATGCTGTTTTTACCACTATAGGTAGGTATTATGATTTAAAGTCTGGAGATGAGGGTTCACCTTTCCTTTTTATGATGTTTCTGGATATTCAGGACTCCTTACCTTTCCAAATAAATTTAATGATCATGTTTTCAATGTAGGTGGAATTTTTATTGGGATTGTATTAAATCCATTTATCAGTTTGAGTAGAATTGACATCTTAATGATATTTAGCCTTCCAATCCATGAGCATGGAATGTTCTTCCAGTTATTTAGGGCTTTTTTGATTTGTTTTAACATTGAGTTGCAGTTTTCTGAATACAAGTGCTTTACATCATTGGTTAAGTTTATTCCTGACTATTTGAGTTTTATCTGTCATATTTTATTTTCACCACTCTTTTGATGCTTTTAGTAACTTTTATTGATATAATCTTCATTTCTAGACTCTCTTTCAGGCCCCTCTCTCCTGTCTTTTCTTGTCAGGCTCTAGCACACCCTTTAGTATTTCCTGAAAATATGGTCTCTTGCTTAGAAATTCTCTCAGTTTCTGTTTATCTGCTAATATTCTAATTTCACCCTCATTTTTGAAAGACATTCTTGCTGGATATAAGATTCTTGGCTGGAAGTTTTTCTCTTGTATTATCTTAAATATATCAGACCACTGTATTCTTGCCTCCATGGTTTCTGGTGAGAAATCATCACTTAATCTTATTGGATATCCCTTATATGTTATGCATTGCTTTTCTCTTGTTGCTCTCAGAATTCTCTTTGTCTTTGGCCTTTGATATTCTGATGAGTATGTGTCTTAGAGTTGGTCTATTTGGATTTTTTTGGATGGGAGTATGTTGTGCTTCTTGGACAGGGAAACCTATGCCCTTCAATAGGGTTGGGAAATTTTCTACCATTATTTCTTTAAATATTCCGTCTGGCCCTTTCCCTTCTCTTCTCCTTCTAGGACACCCATGACACATATGTTTGCATGCCTTTTGCTGTCGTTTATTTCCCCAAGACCTTGTTCAATTTTTTCCATTCTTTTCTTCATCTCTTCTTCTGTATGTTCACTTGCAGAGACTATTTCTTCAAGCTCACCAATCCTTTCTTCTGCCTCCTCAAATCTGCTATTACGTGATTCCAATGTTTTTTAATTTCATTGATTGTACCTTTCATTCCCATAAGGTCTGCTGTTTTTCTATGTATGCTTTCAAATTCTTCTTTGTGCTCATCCAATGTCTTCTTAATATCCTTAATCTCTTTAGCCATCTCATTGAATTTATTAAGGAGATTTGTTTGAACATCTATGATTTGTTGTCTCAACTCCTTTATGTCATCTGGAGGCTTATCTTGTTCCTTTAACTGGGCCATAGCTTCCTGTTTCTTGGTGTGGATTGTAATTTTTTGTTGGTGTCTTCACATCTGGATTACTAGAGTATTTTTTCTGGGTGCAATTTTTCTCTCTAGTTTAGGGCTTCCTATCATTTCTCCCTTGCTGGTTATGTTGTAGGAGCCAAGCAGGTAGTTCGTGCTGTAAGCTGTGGAGGCTCAAGCTGCCCTCATTGCACCAGGGACCAATGAAGCTTCTTCCAACTTCCCCTTTGCCAGGGATAGGGACAGAGTCACAGCTGTGTGGAATAATCCATGTGCAGGCCTAGACTGTAGTTGCCCAGAGAGACTGATGAAGCTTCACTTTCCTTTCTCCCCTACCTGGGGCAGGGATTGAGCTGCACATATGGGCAGCAATTTATGCAGTGTGGGTCCTAAAAGGACTACATTTGCTCTGGCAGACTTCTGATTTTCAGTCTATGCCAGCCAAAGTTCCCTGCAGTTACCTGGTGCAGGGCTCCTCAGCCTCTTCCCTGCCAGAGGCAAAGTTGAAGTTTAAATGGGCTGTAGGCTGATCTGCAAGAAAGAAATGGTCATCCTGGCTTCCCATCAGGCTGGGGGCAGAAGTTCTCACCCCAGCTCTTCCCAGGGTTATCTCTTAGCCAGCCAAATCTCCCAGTAGCTGAAATCAGCAGCCAACCATCTCCTCCTCCCCTGTTTCTGGGAAATGGAGCTTTCAATTCCCATCTCAGAGCAGCTCCTGGGGTGGCTTGTGCAGCCAGAGTAGGACAATCACCAGCCTCTGCAGCTTGGCTGGCAATTTCCCAGAGATGCTGGCACAGCTTTCTTCCTGCTGGGGGTGGCATTGGGGCCTAAGCTAGAGCTGCAATCTGACCTGGATGGAAAGAAGCCAGTCCCCACCAGCACTGGCATTCTCAGTCCACCTCGATTCCACTCTTGCCAGGTGCAGAGTTAAGATGGCGGCTCTTGGCCTCTTACTGGACAGACTCAAACCTTAGCTATTCTCAGGATCATACTGAATTTACTGATCATACTGAGTTTCCTCATCAGTAGCTGAAATTGGTGCCCAACGGTCTCTTCCTCCCCCATTTTGGGGGAGTAGAGCTTTCAATTCCAGCCTTGGAACAGCTCCTGAGGCGGCTTGTGCCTCCAATGGAGGATGGGCACCAGCCTCCGTGGTGTGGAGCACTCTACTTATGAGTCTTCTCTGCAAATGGGCAGTCTCCTTCTTCCACTCCCCCAAGGATGTTACAGGATGCTCTTCTGGCCTCCTGGAGCCCCCAAACAGGGGCTTCAGCTAGCTCCAGAGAACTCTGGGTGTTTGCTAACTGCCCTGTAGCAGGAGCAAACTCTAGGAGCTCTTTACTCCACAGCCATCTTGCTGTCTCTCTCTGGACTGACTTTTAAGAACATACTTTTGTGAGGTCCATACAGCCTCAAATATTCATAGACATGGTCAAGTGTACCAATACATGCATTAGGGGATTCCCAGAAGGAGAAGAAAGAGAGAAAGGGGCAGAAGAAATATAAAGAAATAATAGCAGAAAACTTCCCAAACCTAAGGAAAGACTTGAATGTGCACATTCAATAATCCCAGTGAACCCCAAACAGGGTAAATTTGAAGAGAAGCACATGTTACACAGAGTAGTCTATGGTTGAATGCCAAGCGTGTGAAGAGGATACTGAAAACTGTAAGAGAAAAAAAGGGTGTTATGTACAAGGGAGTCCCTGAGAGTAAGTGTTGATTCTTCTTGAGAAACCATGGAAGCAACAAAGCAGTGAAAAGAAATATTTAAAGTGCTGAAAGAAAACAATTTCCAACCAAGAATTTTATATCCAGCCAGATTGTCTTTCAAAAATGAGAAAGTGATTAAGACATTCCCAGATTAAAAAAAAAAAGCAAGGGAGTTTGTCACTTCTAGGCCTGCCCTACAAGCAAAGCAGAATAAGTAAAGGACATTAGAGGAGTGAAGTGACATAAAGAAATAAAGGCCTCTAGTGAAGGTAACCCTAAGGGAAATTATAAATGCCAATATTATGTATTGTATTCCTTGGTATGTAAGTCCACTTCTTTGCTTCTTATACTTTCTAAAATGCAAGTGAATGAAAGTTATGGGTAAATCTATGGCTTGGGGCATAAGATGAATAAAGATATAAATTATAATAAGTAACACAAAAAGGTTGGGGAATGGAGGAATATAGGATCTGTGTATGTGCAAGCTATTGAACTAAAGTTGGTATCAAAATCAAATGTATTTATTATAGATTTAAGATGTTAAATTTAAGGCCCACTTTAAGTAACCACTAAGGAAATATATATGTGTGTGTGTATAAAGAAAGAAAGAGAGAAAGAAATGAGAAAACACGCAAAATGGTACAAAACAGAAAATCAAATAAATATGAAAGTAGGCATTAATGGAAGAATTGAGGGACAAATGTTATAAGACTTATAAAGACCAAGTATTAAAATGGCAAAAGAAATCCTGCATTATCAGCAATTAATTTAAGTGTAAATAGATTAAACTGTCTAGTCAAAAGGAAGAGATTGACAGAATGGATTGAAAAAAACACCACACGACCTAACTATGCTGTTTACAAGAAACTTACCATAAATCAAGGATACAGGAAGTTTGAAAGTAAAAGGATGGAAAAATATATACTAAGTAAATAGTAACCATAAGAGAGCTGAGAAAGCAATATCAATATCAGATAAAATTGATTTTAAGTCAAAAACTGTTACAAGGGACAAAGAAGCTCACTGTATAAGATGAAGGGAACAATCCAACAAGAAGACAACAATGATAAATATATATATATATCTAATGGAAGAGCTTATAAATACGGGAAGCAAGTATTGACAGATATGAAGGGAGAAATAGACAGTTCTACATTAATAGTAGAAAACTTCAATGTACCACTTTCAATAATGGGTAGAACATCTAGACAGATGATCAATAAGGAAATAGACTACTCAAACAATATTATAAACCAACAAGAGCTAATATACATATATAGAACACTTCTCCCAATAACAGAATACACATTCTTCTCTAGTGTGCTTGGATCATATTCCAGGATAGACCATACATTAGGTCACAAAACATATCTCAATAAATTAAAAAATGCTGAAATCATACAATGTATCCTCCAAACACAATGGGATGAAGCTAGAAATCAATAACAGAAGGAAAACTGGGAAATTACCAACTATGTAGAAATCAAACAGCACACTCCTAAACAACCAATGGGTCAATGAAGAAATCACAAGGGAAATCAGAAAATATTTTGAGGCAAATGAAAGTGAAAATGCAACATACCAAAACTTTTGGGAAGGGACAAAGGCCATGTTAAGATTGAAATTTATATGCCTGAATTCTTACATTAAAAAAAAAAAAAGACAGATTGCAAATCAGAAACCTAACCTTGCAACTAGAGGATCTAGAAGAGGAGAGTGGTCTAAAGCCAAAGAAAGCAGAAGGAAGGAAATAACAAAGATTAGAGCAGAGATAAGTGAAATAGAGAGTGAAAAAAATAGAGAATCAACAAAACCAAATGGAGTTTCTTTAAAAAATCAATAAAATCAATAAAACTTTACCTAGACTGACCCAAAGGAGAGAGAGAGAAAGGATAAAACTAAGTCAGAAATGAAAGGGGGGGCTTTACCACTGACCCCACAGAAATAAATGGGATTATAAGAGAATCCCGTGAACAACTGTACCAACAAATTAGATAACCAGGCTGAAATGAACAAATTCATAGAAACAAACTACTTACACTGATTTCAGAATAAATAGAAAATCTATGTAGACCAATAACAAATAAAGAAATTGAATAAGTCATCAAAATCCTCTCAACAAAGAAAAGTCCAGGACCAGATGGCTTGACTGGTGAATTTTACCAAACATTCCAAGAACACCGATCCTATTCAAACTCTTCCAAAAAACTGGGAGGAGAGAACACTCTCTAACTCATTCTAATATCACCCTGATGCCAGTATCACCCTCATATGAAAGCCAGATAAAGGTACCACAAGAAAAGGAAATTACAGACCAATACCCCTTATGAATATATATGCAAAATATCCTCAACAAAATACTAGTAAGCCAAACCCAATATCACATTAAAGAAATTGTATGCCATGATCGAGTGAGTTTTACCTTAGGAATACAAGGGTAGTTCAACATAAGAAAATCAATTAGGAGATACACATTAATAGACCAAAGGAAAACGAAACACATGAAAATTTCAATTGATGCAGAAAATGCATTTGACAAAATCCAGCACCCCTTCTTGTTGAAAACACTTAGAAAATTGGAAATATAAAGAAACTTCCTCAATATGATAAAGGACATATATGAAAAACCCACGGCTATCATCTTACTCAGTGGTGAAAGACTAAAAGCTTTCGCTCTATGATTAGGAATAAAACAAGGATGTCACCACTGTTATTCATCATTGTACTGGAAGTTCTAGCCTCAGCAATTAGGCAGGAAAAAAAAATAAAAGGCATCACATTGGAAAGGAAGAAGTAAAATTTTCCCTATTTGCACATGGCAATGATCCTATGTGGAAAATCACAACAAAGCTACTAGGGCTAATGAATTCAGCAAAGTGGCAGGGTATAAGATCAACACACAAAAATCAGTAATGTCTCTATACACTAGTAATGAACAATCTGAAGCCTAAATCGGTGGCAAAAAATCTATTTACAAAAGCAATTAAAATAATCAAATATCTAGGAAAACTTTTAACCAAGTATATAAAGAACACATACATGGAAAATTAGAAAACAATGTTAAAAGAAATAAAAAAGACATAAATAAATGGAAGGCATTCATGGTTCATGGATTGAAAGACTAAATACTGTTAAATGTTAATTCTTTCCAAAGTGATTTACAGGCTTAATGCAATCTCAGTCAAAATTCCAACAGCCTTCTTCACAGAAATGCAAAAGATAATCATCAAATTTATATGAGGGTAAATGGCCCCAGAATAGTCAAACCTATTTGGGCAAGAAAGAAGAAGGAAGGGCTCACAGTTACTGATTTTAAACTGCTTTAAGCAAAACAGCATAGTAGTCGCACCAATAAATCCTCACATCTATGGCCAAATGATTTTTGACAAAGGGACCAAGTGTACTCAATGGGGAAAAAAATAGACTCTTCAACAAATGATGCTGAGAAAACTGGATATATGAATATAATACATATGCAAATAAATGAAGCTTTATCCCTACTACATACCATACACAAAAATTAAATAAAAATGGGCTAAACACCTAAATATAAGACCGCAACTATAAAATTCCCAGAAGAAAACATAAGACAGCATCTACAGAACCTTGTGTTAGGCAATAGTTTCTTATATTTTATACCAGAAACTTGAGCAATGAAATAAAAATAGTAAATGGGCCTTCAAAAAAATTAAAAGCCTTTGTGAATCAAAGGGCTTCATTATGAAGGTTAAAAGATAACCTACAGAATGGGAGAAAATATTTGGAAACCATACACCCAATAGAGATTTACTATCCAGATTATATAAACTCAACAAAATAAAGACAAATAACACAATTGAAAAATAGGTCAGAGACCTGAATATGCATTTCTTCAAAGAAAATATACAAGTGCCCAAAAGCACATGTAAAAATGCTCAACATAAGTAGCCATTAGAGAAAAGCAAATCAAAACCACAATGAAATACCATTTCACACCCACTAAAATGGCTACTATTAAGAAAAAAAACAGAAAATAATAAGTGTTGAAGAGGATGTGGAGAAACAGGAACGTTTGTTCATTTTTGGTGAGAATGTAAAATGGTGCTCTGGAAAATAGTTTGGCAGTTCCTCAAAAAGTAAGTGAAGAATTACCCTATGACCTGGTCATCCCAATTCTATAAATTCTAGGTATATACCCAAAAGAATTGAAGGCAGGGACCCAAACAGATAATAGCACACCAAAGTTTATAGAGGCATTTATTCACAATGGGCAAAAAGTTGAAGCAACCCAAGTATCAGATGATACTTGGATAAACAAAATGTTATATATACGTACAATGGAGAATGATTCATCCCTAAAAAGGAATGAGGCTGTGATACTCGAAAACATCCTGTTGAATGAAATAAGCCAGACAGAAAAGGACAAAAATTGTGTTGTCCCACTGATATGAAATCCTTTCTTTCTTTCTTCAACAATGGAAGAATTTTTTTTGCTGGGCACATCACTACCTAATTTCCCAGCACCTCTTGCAGCTATATATGGTCTTGCCTAAATTCTGCCAATGAGATGTTAGCAGAGACGATATTTGGAATTCTACATCACATCTTTGAAGAGAATAGTCCATTCCTCCCATTCTCCTTTCCCTCATCTCACTAGCTGGAATGCAGACGTGACAGTAGGAATCGGTACAGCCATTTTAGACCATGACGTGAACAAGGCTGAGTATTGATGATGGCAGAACAAGAAGATGGGAGAAGTCTGGGTGTCTGATAATTGTAGGGCCACCATGCCAGTCTACCTGAACTTTTATGTGAGAAAGAAGTCAACTTTCATCTTCTTTATGCCACTGTTATTTTGAGTTTCTCTGATATAACATTGATAATATTAATTATTAGTTGACATTAATAATGGAAGAGACCAGAACATCAGATTCCTATTTCTCTCACCCCCCACATCCAGTTAGTCTCCATGCCCCACCCATGATGGCTTTGAAGAACTACCCTTCCCCTTCATCCCCTCCATGCTGCTTCTGCTTGACACCAAGCTATTTTCATTTTGCGCCTGACCCATTCCTGGAACCTCCTAATTAGTCTCTCTGTTAGTCATTCACCATCTAGTCCAGGGGAGCTTTTCTGAAATGCAAACCTGAATGGATACTCTACTCCTTCAGCCCTTCAGTGGCTCCTTCTTCTCTACAGAGTGAAACCTGCCCCCTCCCATAGCTTGGCCCCTCAAGCCCTCCACGAGTTGGCCTCAGCTTGCCTCATCAGCCTCATCCTCCATGTGCCCTGGGCTCCTACTTGGGGATCTACCTTCCCTTTCCCGTGCACTCTGCAGCCCCAAAGCCCTTCCCACCTCCCCTTTGACACCCTGTGGCTTCATTCTTCAGGGCTCATCTCCTTGGTCAACCTGCTGTGCTTCTTCCTCCATGCCCCACACCACTGTCCTCTGTCAGAGTAAGGGCATTGCGTCTCTTGTGCAGACAGAGAGCTAGAATGGTTTCCTATATCCCAGGGTGCCCACTACATTGTTAGGAATGGAGTCTGTTCAAGGGAATTCTATTGGATAGAAATTTCTGCTGGAAGAAGCAATAGAACTTGGCTTTCCTTATACCTCTCTCAGAGTCTATCCTGAACTGTTATAGTCTATCATCCCAGTGAGATCCTTTCCTCCCTCCCTCCCTTTCTTCCTTCCTTCTTTCCTCACTTCCTCCCTCTCTTCTTCCTTTCCTTCTCTCTTTCCCCTCCTTCTTTCTTCATTTCTTCCACCCTCCCTTCCTCCTTTCCTCCCCCCTTTCTTTCCTCTCTCCCTTCCTTCCTTCCTCTTTTTTTCCTTCTTTCTACAAATATAATCCTAGTGCTAGTGTAATGCCTGGAAAAAGGAACAGAATAGTTGCTCAATTACATGTCGAGTGCATGAACAGATGAATCCCACACGAGATTTATTTTATTTTTGTGCTTTTATTTTGCTGGGCTTTGAGTTGGGCACTGGGCACGCAGAACTGGAGAAGGGCCAGGCTTGCCCTCAAGGCCTTCCTGATCTGGTGGGCTGGCGCAGAAGAGGGGACACCAGCTCCCAGCTCCTCTTAGGTGGGGCTCTGCAAGTTTGCTTCTGCCTCAGTGGTGGAATGGACCCTGCGGGCTGATCTTCCCCACTCCTGTGGGACACTTGAAGAGGTGAGTGGTGGTGTGTTCTCTGGCTTCTAGCCACGTGATAGAGTCATTTGCAGAAAGACAGTTTTGCTCTGGCTTGAGTGTTTTTCCACATGACTCCATCCAGCACTCGGCTGTGCTCGGGTCTTATTTTTCAAAGGACCCCAGCCCCAGCTGCACAGAAAGAATGCCTGTGCAGAGCTGGGCCAGGACCAGCAATGTCCAGGGCTGAGCCCCTGGCTGTGCCACCCCCACCCTGTGGATGCCCAGGAGGCAGGCCACCTCTGTGCTGTGGCAGGAGGAAGTCCTGCGGGCTCCCCGGTGCTGCCGGAGCAGATCCATGGACTGTGTGTCTCCAGGGCTTCCCCTCACCAGGACAGACCCTGTTTCCAGCATTTCCCGTCCCTCTCTGACCTCACTTTCCTTACCTGAAAATGGGGGTGACGATCACTTATGGGTCACAAGGCTCATCCATGTGTCCAATGACTAGTCCTTCATTCTCTTGCCAAGTCACTCACTCAAACACTTACTAAGCACCTACTTGGGCCAGGACGTGTGTGTGTGTGTGTGTGTGTTCCCCCCCTCCCCCGAATCAGTCTGCAGACAGACAAGGAAAATAAATAATTACAAATCAAAGTGATGAAAGCCATGAGAACACAGGGTGCTCAGGTGAACGTGTGAGCCATACTGTAGTCAGGTGAGGTCAGGGGAGGGCAAAGAAAATTTCTCAGAAAGTGACTTGGGATGGGTCTTGAAAGACAAAAAGTGGTTTACAAGGGAAACCAGGAAACCAGGGAGAGGGCAGAGGGATGAAAGGGGCTGGCAAAGGGAGCCATTAGGTTGCACCGGGGAAAGCAACAGAAGAGCATGGCCCAGGGGGCACAGAGGCCCAACAATGCCAGGCTCAGCCTCCGTTTCAGTGTTTTGTCTTTCTGTCCTCAGTTTGTTGTCACATGGTAAAAAGATGGCTGCTGCAGCTCCAAGCTTTTCATCCACACCATATTCAAGAGAGGGGAACAGGGAAAGGCAAGACTCCACACAGAACTCATGCCTACCTTCTGCCTTTTTTATCAAGAAGTAAAATCCTTCTCAGAATAGCCCCATGAATAGCCCCTAATCTCATTGAATCAGTCATTGGATCGGTCATCCTTACCTGCAAAGAAGGCTAGAGAAGAAACTAGCAAATGGATTAGAGCATCGTAATTTGTTTACAGCAAGCATGACAAATGCCCTGGGGCTGGGGAGAGGTCCCGACACCAGAGTCTTCTGCCTACCACCCAAAAGTACCAGGGCTGTATTAGCCAGGTTGGGTGGGTGGCGGGCAGTGCCAGGGATGGCCGTAGGGTGGGCTCAGTGAGCAGGGCTGTCGTACGTATCAGTGGTAAGTGCCTCCATGTGGTGAAGAATGGTGGAGAGGAGGCTGGGGACAGACAAGAATTTGAATAGAAAGCTTAGAAGCTCGGGCTTTAAATGGAGAGCAGTTCATCCAAGGCTTCTGGAGGTTGACTTGTATTTTCTAACAAACACTCTGTGAACACTGGCCAGCGGGCAGAGACACCCAACACCAGCTGGACACTCTCACTTTTCAGCTCTGTAAGACTGTTGGGTTCCTAAGGATGGGGACTTGGTCTTTATTCATTTCATGTCCCTAGTAACTTTTGGTGTTGCTCCTGCCACAGAGCACTGCTGAATGAATGAATGAATGAATGAATGAATGAATGAATGAATGAATGGAATTCACAGACTCTCTTAAGCATCAGTTCTCTCTTCTGTATTCCTTACCTCCAGGGCAGCCATGAGGATGAGATGAGCTGCTGGCTGGCTGGTGCTTAGGAGCTGGAAGTCTGCAAATCGAAGGCAGATAAGGGAAAACGAGAGAGTGTGGCTCATCTTGAACACTGGGCAGTACCAGGCACAGGCCCCCGCCTGCTGGAAGCGCTCACAGCCCGCCTGCATGGAACAGCCTGGAGGAGGCTGAATGGCTGTTCTGGATCGCGAGGAAACACCTGGAGCAGCCCAGTGGGCCCCAGCAAAGAAGGCAGTGGGAGATGGATGAGGATAAACAGCTGTCTGTCTCTGGTAATGCAATTAGGAGCTAAAATATTAAACACTTTACGACAGGGCATATATCTCCCGCATAACGAGCTGCCTCTCGCAAGGCAGGCATTGTCCGGGCTGGGAGGTGGGCAGGCCCAGCTGCCTCTGCCCGGGGCAGTAAGCTCACCTTCCATCCATGCTGGGGGAGCACCGTCTGCATCGCCATCGCCATTTATTGAGTTACTACTATGTGCCAGGAGCACCGCCTGGGATTTGCACATAGGCTGTGCTGTGTTACTTTCCACGTGGGGTAAAGGGCATATGTGGAAACTGCAGCTCAAAGATACCGAGTAACTTGCCCATGGTCAACCCCCTAGCAGGATGCAAAGCTGCTTGGTGGCTCCTGTCCTTTGCAGAGGTAGGAGGAAAGTGTATGAATTATGGCTTGTTCTGGAATGTGCCACCAAGCTGGCAGCCTTCACAAATGTGAAGCTGATTTGGATGTGAAACACCCCTATTTCTGGGTGGTTGTGCTCCCAGGAAACCCAGGAAATGTCTGTCTTGCCACCTCTTCACTTTGATGGCAAATGACTAGGCTTATGGGTTGACACAGATATGAGATACTAATGGAATTTCAGGCCTCAGGCAACAGTTAGAGTACCTTGCATCAGTCAGTTACTTCATGGGCAACTGCCCACCTTCTAGGCCCATGCTTACAGACCTCCGTCTGTATCAATCTGGATTGGACTGTGGTCTACACTGGGACTCTAAGTGGCAAGATCCTGCAGTCCTCACACATGGGTAGAGGAAGTTTAGCAAAGTCCTTTTGCATTCATCATTTCTTTGCCCTCTCACAAGAACCTTGGGACATTTCAGTGCAATTTCCACTCATTTCATAGATAGGGAAACTGAGGTCTGGAGGATTTTAAAATGACGTGTCCCAGGAGATAGGACCTATATTTGTTGAGCACTTGGTACCTGCTGAATACTATAATAGACATGATATCTAGCCTCCTGGAGCTTCCAGTCTAGACCAGGAGAGAAACACATCAGAATAGCAGCCACACAATAAATAAGCAACTGTAAGGTGAGATAAGGGCTATAAAGGGGAACAGTAAGAGGCCTGGGCAGTTGGGGACACCCCTCTGAGGAAGTGACATTTATGATGAGATTGAGGCAGAATTGAGGGAGGAGAAGCCCAGGCAGAGGGATCAGCCAGTGTGTGCAAGCTGCTCAGGTGGGAAGTTGCTGAAACGAGGCTGGAGCCGAGAGGTGGCCAGCGCGACCACAGAGTGGTGTGTGGGACATGAGCAACCCTGCGGACGCCCGCAACTGTCTGACTTCAGTCCAGAGCCCTCTCCACTGCTCCCGGGGCCCTGCGGCCCTGGATTTAGGCAGCCCCCCACCCACCCACCCAGCAACAAGGAAACCCCTTCCCCCTCCCCTGACCTTTCCCATCCACCAGGATCCCCCAGCGTGCCAAGAGCCCACCGATGCCGTGCCCTGCTCTCTGGCCAGTGCGCCCCTCTCCTCTTGGCCAGGCAGGGTTCCAGGGGCCAGGGAGTGGGGGCCGGGAGCGGGAAGGCTGTGTGGCCTTTCACGAGCATTACATCTGGAGAGGGAGACCGGAATGTTTGTGTCTGAAATTCAGCTAATATCCCAGGAATTTCTCCTGGCGTTGCAGAAGGCTCCTAGGGGGACCGCAAAGCTGGGACGTCTGGGTTCTGGGGGCAGGTTGCCGCGTGAAAGCCTCTTTGTCCCCATAGCTCTGCTGCTGTCAATCTGGGGGTGACTGCATGTGCCTGAGTGCATTTGGCATGTTCCCATGTGCTTCTGAGCGCCTGCGTGTGTCTGAGTATCTGTGCGTGTATTTGTGTATCACTGCGTGTATCTGAGTGTGTCTGTGTGCGTACGGCTGCCTGTGTCTGTGTCCACGTGCAGGTGTCTCTGTGTGTGTGTATGTCCTGACTGCCTGCCCTTTGCCTCTGGCAGGAGGTGGGACTGTCCAGCTGGGTGGCCCCAAGGTTGGGCCTCACCCTCCCTGTCAGCAGAGCGTGGGGGGTGAACTTTTTTCAGCACTGACTGTAGAGGGAAAGAAGGAGAAAGAACAAGCAGGAGGGGAGTGGGAAGGAGAGGACGGGGGCACAGCCTCCTGCCTGTGTGTGCTTGTGTGCGTGTTTGTGTTTGTGTTTGTCCCTGTGTCTATCTCTGTATGTGTCTTTACTTGTTTGGTCTGCATGTCCCTGTGTCTCCATGTGTGTCCTTGAGTGTGATGTGCACAGAAATCTGAGTCTATGTGTGTCTGGGTGTGTATCTCTGCATATCTGCGTACGTGTGGGGAATTATGCCTTTATGACTACGCTTCTGTGTGTGTGTGTGCGTGTGTGTGTGTGTGTGTGTGTGTAGTCCTTCACCCATCTGTCCGGCCAGGGAAGGGACCTTGCAGGCCAAGCCTTGCCGTCAGGCCCATACAAAGAAGCAATGCCCTCAAGTCACACGTGGGTTCTCCAGCCTACCCTCTTTTCCTCTCACCATCCACCCATTTAGTCAGCAGGCGTTCGGGAACATGGCCTCTACCCAGCCTGCCACGTTCTCCCCAGCCCGGGCTACCCCCACAGGACTCACTGCTCTGCACTGGGTCCCTCCCACTTCCAGGAGTGGCTCGCTTCTCCTCTGCTCGAAGATCATATCTGTGGCTCCCGTGTACTAGTCCCCACCTCTGCCAGGACCCTAACGCCTACCTCCAGACTTGGGTGCACTGGACCCCACTAATGCTCAGCATCCTTCAAAGCCCCAGAGACTGCTGGGCCATCTGGTCTCCCCTGCCCCAGGAGCCCTGCTGTGCAGTGAGGTCCTCATGGCCGCCACCCACCCCCACCCCATCAGCATGCCTCCTCGCCCCTGCCACTCTGGAAATTTCTTAAACACATAGCTCACCTCTTTGTCCAAATTTTTAAAAATTATTTTTCAGAAGAAGCTTTAGATTACATAAATGTTACATTAGAAATATAAGGGATTCCTGTGTACCTCCCCCCCTCCCCCTCCCACACTTTCCCACATCAACAACATCCCTTACTAGTCTGGTCCATTTGTTACAGTTGATGAACACATAGCGAAACATTGCCACTAAGTGAGGATTACAGCTTACATTATAGTTTACCCTCTGTCCTGCACCATTCTGTAGGTTATGATAAAATATGCCATGGCATATACCTGTCACTGCAGTGTCATGCAGGACAACTTCAATGTCCCAAGGATGTCCCCATATTACACCTATTCTTCCTTCTCCCATGCCTCAGAACCTCCGGTGGCCACTGCCTTTACATCAACGGTAAGAGTTCTTCCATTTCCAGAATAATACTAAGTCTATAGTAGAAGAATAAATTTACTTTAGTCCATTGTTCATTCCGCAGTCTTGAAGATTTGGGGGTGTTGATGCCCACTGTGCTTCTAACTGACAGGGAGCTTAGATCCCGTGGGGCAGATGGGTGGCGCCATCTTGTTTACATTTGCAGACACCCTCTGTTCCTTGGGATGAGCATCATCCATCATCATCTCCTTGTTAGTTGTTCTGGGTGAGCCCATCTTCCTGGGGGACCCAACGAGAGCTCTACATGCAGGAGCAGTGCTAGATACACAGTGCAAACAGTTGATGACAGCCCACAGCAGAGGAACAGGGCCTCCCCGGGCCGCCACGCACACCTGGCGATGGGCGGACCTTCTGTGACCCCCCATGTCCCCTGCATGTGCTAAAAGGCCTGCAAGGACAGGAGCGCCTCACCCCTGGGGGTGCGGGTTTGTCAGCGAGCAGGCTGTTGGGGAAACATGGAAAGACCATGGACACTATCGAGGCCACTCCCTGCTTTCCTGAAATCTCCAGGTGACGGGGCTTTGTGACTCAGGAACACGGATCCCGGAGAAATGAAGACTAGCTCAGGAAGCCAACTGTGAGGAAGACCTGCCAGGTCTTCTGGAACACAAGTGTCTTCCAAAGACAAATGACGTGGTGGGGAAGTCCTGGGCAAGGGGCCCCTCATCCTGTTTCAATACTTGCTCTGGTCCCCACTTAACGCAAGGCCTGGAGTGAGTCCCGCCTGCTCTCTGGGTGTCACCTGTTGTGTGGAATCATGAAGGTACCTCCTAGGGGGACCTAATGCCCAGGCAGGTGTGAGGGGAAAGGGTGCTTTCAGAGAAGGAAAGAGCAATGTCTGGGGCACCACAAGCACAGAGGCCAGGCAGTGGCTTCGTGGACTCATTTGACCCCTAGACGAGCTCAAAGGCAGGTAGCCAGGCAAGCCAAGTGACGCTTCTGCACCAGGCATTCTGGTAGGCCCGTGGCCTGCAGAATCTCATTTAATGGTGCGGTGAGTACTGTGGGATAGTTAGGAACACTTGTTTCAGAAGAGGAAAGTGAAGCACAAGAACTTACTGAGGTCACAAAGCTAGAAGGCTTTTTTGAGTGTCTACAAGAAAAAGTCACCAAAAAAAGTGCCTTGGGGTAAGGGCCACGGAGCTGAAGGGGCAGGTTTCGAAGCTCTTTGTACACCATGAGACCTAGACAGAAGACTTGCAGTCCACATAAATAAATAAGTAAACTGCTGACTCCCCTGGAGGAGATTCAGGCCACCTTTCATCATTCCATTGGCTCGAACGCCAAAACAGCTGCATCCTATCATTCCTCAGAAATCCATAAAAGGGATGGAAAAGGCTGGTGCTTGTGGGGAAAATGGACAAGCATTTGAATTTAACTGTGGCCCCCTGCTGCTCTGGGAGGCAGCTTCAAGATAACAACTATTAGGTCCTGGTACGATGTTGGAGTGCAGGAGAAAAATTCTTTGCTTCCAGGCCTGGAGTCTGCAACGGTGATTTCTTCTCTCAAGTCTCCCTGAACCCCAGGCCCACCCTGACCACCCCTCTCTTCAGCTTCCTGTCGCCTCCACCCCTTCCCTCTCCCACATAACCTTGAAGTTGGGACCCTCTGTAGGTTGGTGGGCCTGGGCTTCTGCCCCGGCCTGGGCGCTCTGCACAGGCCACCTGGCCCCTCGGTGCAGGGCCTCCTCCACCAGTTCTATGGGCAGCTTTCCCTCGCCCGCCTTCCCCGCTCATCCGTCTCGGCTGAGCTGCAAGACTGGGCTTCTACCTCACGTGCTGACCTCGTAAATCACAAGATGCCACAGAGTTGCTGAGTGTGCAATTTCCAGGACCCACAAGCACCATGGTTCTAAAGCCTCCGTGAGCGTGCAAATCACTCGGGCCCTGCCCAAGGACAGATTCTGATTCAGTGGCCTGAGCCCGAGCTCTTCCGAGAGCTCCCCAGCGACACAGACGCCAGTGCTTCGCGGGCCATCACCTGAGTCACAGGGCTCTAAGAAGCCCACGTGTCTCAGTCACAGATGGGTAAACGGAGGCCCAGAGCATGGCAGGGAGTCATCCAAGGTCACCCCGGGAAAAGTGTGGCAGAGTAGGACTTTTAGCCCACAGGCCTGTCCCCTGCGTCAGGGGTCACACGCTCAAATGCCTCAGGGTTGGACAATCAGGAAACAAGGTCAGGCCGAGGGCAGAGGTCATGGAATGAGGCCGCGCAGCCCCTACTCAGCTCCCACCAGCTGCTGCCCCAGGACCACACAGGCTCAGCATTGACAGCACAGCTGATTTCCAGGCTGGAAACGCAGAATTTTACACCAAACCTCCCAATGTTAAAATTGTGCAAACTATTTTTAAAATAATGGTAAGAATGGTAAGCTTTCTGATGGTCAAACCAAACCCCCTGGCAGTGTGGCTGACCCTGGGGCGCCCATGCATGGCCCCTGCTTTCTGCCGTGTCCTGGGAAGGCCGGCCAGGCGGCCTCCCCCTCTCTCAGCCTCCTCCCCAGCCCTTGCCTGGAATGCCTCATGTGTCACCCACATGCCAGCTCTGCTCAGAAGAGCCTGAGTGACAGGCCCTGCCTCTGAGTGGCAGAATGTAGAAATGACAAGGAGGTGGGCTTGATAAGAAGGCAGATCTCAGGGATGGCTGGGCACGTGGATACGATACAGAGGCCAGGCCCTGATGCAGGGCAGCAGCTCAGCCCAGAGGGGCTCCTGCCCCAGCCCCTGCTCCTCTGACTGCTGCTCCACACACCCTGCTGGGGTCTCTTTCCTTACGTGCAGCAGGCTTGGCCCTTTGTCAAAGGAAAGACCTTGGCCTGGGTCTTTCCCTCACCCATCTCTTCTTCCCCAGTGATTTCCTGCTTCATTTTACACCCCAGCTCTGGCTCTTCCTGGAGACACCTGGCTTCAGAGCAGTAGCTTCTCAGCAGCTGATGTAGGGATGGAAGAGAGTCTTCATCTCGAACCCAAGCTCTGCAGAAGTGGGAGTGGCTGTCTGGGGTGCCCTTCCCTAGAGAAGGGATGTGGGGCGTGTCCACACCCAGCAGGAGGAAGCTCTGCAATCCATTCGAGATGTCTGCCCTGGGCTCCAAAGTGGGAGTTGCAGCACACGTGCTGGGTGTTTACCATCCCTGATGGTGGGTGCCACTCAGGCAGCATTTCCTAATCCACTCTCTCATGCAGTGACTCCTCAGAACCCCCAGTGAGGTAGGTCAGAGAGATCGTCACCATTTTAGGGGTGACCAGATCTGAGGCCCAACAAGCACCAGAGATAAGACTAGAGCCAGTAGAGCCCAGCTGTCCTTCCCACTCTTGCCCTGCGCCTCCTTTGTCCCATCCTAGGAAAGGCCCAGCTCTGGGGCTAGGGGGATCCCCTGGTACACATGGACATTTCCCAGTCCAGCGTTGGCTCCTAAGCCTGCTCTGCTGGGTTGAGGTGGCTTGTCCAGCAGTATCTCAGTGAGAACACGGGCCTTGGTGCCTCAGAGCAGCAGAGCGACCTTGGGAAGCCCCTCCCCCTCTCCAGGCCTCGTTCTCCCCATCTATAACCTGTGGGAATGGAAGGAGGATGAGCACGCAGGGCTGGCATCCCAGGGGATGGAGACCGCGCAGCTCTGACCCCTTCTTCCTTCCTCCCCTCCCCTCTCCTGCAGGCCTGAGTCCTGCCGGTTCTCAGTTCTCCTGCAGGGCCTCTGGCTCCCTCCAGCCCCCTTGTCACAGGCTGCGGCTCATGTACAGGCCTAGAACAGTCCCACATGGAGCATCCTGGTGGCCTGCAGGAGAGGAGAGCGGGAGCCTCATGCAGGCCCGCCCCCACCCCATGGGCGTCCCCCCATCTCGCCACCAGCCAGAAGCCAGAAGGCCCTCCTGGCTGGAGGCCGCCGTCTGCTCTGCCCAGGGCCCAGGGTGAGTGCCTGCCCGCACCGGCTGGGTGACTCAGGCCAAGGCTCCACCCGGTAATCCTCAACTGGTGGCACCTGCACTGCGTCACCTGTCTGGAGAGAGAGGGGTGAGATAACGTCTGGAACGGGAGCCGGTGGTGGTGAAGGGAAAGCTCTTCGCACACACAGCTGAGCCTTCACTTACTAGTTTATTTTTGTTTGCAGCTCTCAGCTCAGCTCGACAAAACTGGGCCATGCCGGGAAGAAGTGTGCTTCTTTCTCAGCCCCTCCCACAAAAAGGCCCCAAGTTCACAGCTCTCGGGTTTCTCAGCAAAGAGCTGCCTTCCAGTTGGGAGTTCCTGAGGCCAAAGAATGTCTTTGGAGGGGCGAAAGGCCATCAGCCACCCAAGAGCAGGAGCTCTGCGGGGGGTCTCAGTAACGGGGTTAACACAGAGAGGGAAAAAAACTGCACAGCCTTAATTTAGTGCCATCTGTGTTCTAGGTACTCTCCTAGAGAGCTCACCTCAATTAGCCCATTTATCCTTGAAAGCACCAAAGTAGGCTGGCAGTTCTCCATCCCATCTGCACAGAGGACTTGCATGCATCATCAGGGATTCTGATTTCATTGTTCTGGGTGGGCTCTGGGCGTGGTATTTTCTTAAAGCTCTCTGGTTAATTTTAATGAGCAGCCAGGGTGGGAACCACGGCTCTCAGCAACAACGTGCAGAGGAATGCATCTCGTAGATCTTGTCAAAATACAGGTTCTGATTGAGCGGGGCTGGGGCGTGACCAGCTTCTATATATTTCTAACAAGCTCCCTCCTCCGCCCACACTTTGAGTAGCAAAGTGTGTCACACCCTCTACTTGGTTCCCTGATGGATCCCAAGTACCTTGAACTGCACCTGGGCAAAGTAACCACAGAATAAATATTTGTTAAAGGCATCAAGAAGTGAACAAGCTTTGGAGGCGGGTGCCGCTGCTGCTGCCAATCGATGCATGAGAAAGCTGAGGTCAACACAATGCCACGGGGAAAATGGGCTCGAGGACTGCAGACCTGCATGTGAGGCTGCCTGCTGGGTAACCTGGACAACGACCCTTAACCGCTCTGAGTCTGCCTGCCCTTCACAGGGTGACCGTGGAAGTGCAGAATGGGTAAAGGCTCAGGTTCTGGGATTTGACTGCCTGAGCCCAAATCCTGTCTCCATCACCCACTGACTGATTTGACCTTGGAGACAGGGCTGAGCTGGGTCACTGTGTGCAAGTTACTTCAAGTCCCGTTGCCTGTTTTCCATCTGAAAGGTGGGAGCCATAATATTTTTAATTCCAAAGGGTTATCACGAGGAATAGATGAAACGATGCACAGACTGGATATCCGATGACATTAAGAATCATCATTTACTCTTCATTGTGAGACTAGCGTGTTGGTTATTTTCTTATTTTCCTCCGCTAGTAATACATACAGACAAATTTACAGGGGAAATGACACAGTGTCTAGGGTTTGTGTTAGATGTTCCAGCAGTGAGGGAGGGAGGCAAGGAAGGAGAAAAGAAGACAGAAGAGGACGAGGAGAATGAAAAGGAGAAAGTGAGAAGGGATGGATGAAAAAGAAGTGTGCATCATAACTGAGGCTGGGTGCTGGCTACAATTACACTCCTAATCTCTATTTTTTTTTTGGTCTTTGAACATTTCTACAAGAAAAAATTATCATTAGTAAATAAAACATGGATGAAGCCATCATCTGCATGGCTTGGTCCCTGGCTCGTGGTAAGAGCTCCTGCTCCTGAGCCCTGCTGTGACTGAGGGAAATGTGGCAGGTAAAGGGCTCACACCGGGCCAGGTGAGGCGCTCCCCCATTGTCTCTCCCACCCCCAACAATGAGCCATCCCCACCTTGTCCCAGCTCAAGGACAAGGTTTGAACTCAGGTCTCGGGTGCGCCCAGCCCACAGCAGCGCACGGCAATGAAAGCAGTGTTAGCTTGCCATCCACGGCACTTAGCAGTAATGCTAGCAGGAAAGAATAACCACCGCTAGTCACAGACTACCTGCCTGTGGCATTCGTGACATTATTTCATCCCCACAAAGCCCGATGAAGTAAGCCTGATTATTCCCACTGCCCAGGTGAGCCACTGAGGCACCTCTGCCCGGGACGCATCATCTGCCACTGCGCCCGGCTGCCCGGCGCCCCTCCATCTGCGTGATTTAATTCATGGCCGGCATTTGCTTCTGGGCTGCCTCACCCCTGAGCTCAGCTCCGGGGGGGCACATCCTGCCCGTGCGGCTCTCCGTAGCGTCTCCAGTGCCTGGACACCCATAGGCGACGCTAAGCCAACAGCTCTCGCCTGCCCACCCCTGGAACGGGGGCCCCGGGACCCGGAGGGGCACAGACCCCCTCCACCCTTCCCCTTCTGTCTGAATCCGGAGGGTGGGATTTCCGCCCCAGGCCTGGCTGCTGTAAACCCAAGGCCGGCAGCTCCCCTGGGCCCCACCGAGGCCCGCTGCAAACCCCACCATGAATGGCAACCATTCTTTGCCCCAGCTCCAGCTCGCCACCGCTGCGCAGTCTGGGAAGGGAGACCTCAGCCTTCCCCGGGCCTGTAAACACCGAAGCCACACACGCAGCAGGGCCACGGCAGCCAATAAATCCTGGCCCCAGGCTGCTCTCTAAGAGCCAGAGCCGGGGAGCCACCCGGGCCCTGCGGAGCGGCCGCCCTGCTTCACCCGCAACGCTCTGGAGCCCCTCGTCACCCCACCCCGGAGCGAAGAAGGGGAGACTTTCGCTGCCTCTCTCCCCAGAAGCTTTTTCTCTTGCATTATAAAATCTGACTCCCCCCGCCCCACTGCTCACCCTGGGGATGGGAAAACAAGGACTCCTTTTGCTGGGAATGAGCTCATGATTAAATTTCCGGAAGCTGTGGCCACTGGGCACAGGGCAGGGTCGGGAGGGGAGCCGAGGTCTCTTGGGCTCATCGAGGCAGGCCCCAGAGGTGGCCAATAGGATCAGGCAAGGGAAGAACCCAGCCCAGAGGCATCTTCTCAAGGTGCAGTGTCTGTCCCCAGCAGGGAAGGGGCTGCTGGGGGGTGGGGAGGGTTGCTGGGGCTCACAGTTCCGGTAACAGAGAGCCGGGCCAGTTTGGGACAGCATCCCTCCTTCCAGGCCAGGGAAGAGTGTGACCAGAGGTGTCTGAAGGGGTGGGTGGCCCCCCAGGGACCATGCACGGCCAAGGCTGGACCCAGTTCCCCACCAGAGGGGTTCTGTCTATCTGTCCTTTGGCTGTGAATGTATCCTGACACGAGGAGTCTGTACCTTAATTGCAGCCTTCTGAGATGGTGTTTTCGGTTATTTCTGGAAGAAGGTTCCCATGTGCTCCCAGCCTCACCGACAAAGCTCTTGGGTCTTGGGTCTCTTTCCCAGGTACCCAGCTCTGCACAGCAGTCAGCATGTGACCCCACCTGGCTGTGTTTGAGTCTTGGGTGCTGAGGGGAGATTCGGCTCCTGTCCTAGGGAAGCACGCAGTTGGGTAGCAGGCATCATTTCTCAGACCCACCGCCGTCAGAGGACAGAGGCGCCAGGCGAGAAGAGTGCGCAGAAGGCTTCCTTCCCGAGGAGGAGCGGGAGCTGGGTGCAGGGCCAGGGCTGGCGGGAGGGGCTGCTGCACAGTGGTGAGGCGTGAGGAGAGCAGGCGTTCTTCATCTTTTTTGTTCCATGCACCCCTTTGCCAGCAGGTGAAAACCATAGACCCCTTCTCAGAAGGTAGCAGCAGATCGTTTTATGACACTCAACATCAGCATGTCTTTAAATTAAATTTTAGGATTATTCAAGATTATGTATTACCACTTTCCTGTAATGTCAATACCTGATGACCTAACACAGTTCATTATCCATTCAAATGGTCATTTTCGGCACACATTTAGAAATTCCAGTCTTCCCACGGCGTCGAAAAGCCATCTCCACCATCTTACCAGGCCGTTATCCACTGCACTCAGAACACGCTACATCGAAATAAAAATCATATTAAGTCCACACTATACTGTGTACTATTTAATAAATATATCATGCCCATACCAATGCATCCCCACAAGAATGATGTTTTTTTAAATTTTCAATCTAAGTTCACAGACCCCCCAAAATCTGTGAAATCCGTGGACACCTGGCGTAGAGCACTGTGCCAGGAGGGGACAGGTGGGGACCGGGAGGGCCTGCCTCCAAGACACTCTTCCAGCCATAATCCCTGCCGTAGCTAGCCTGCCAGGGCTTGCCCCTCTATCCCATACTCTCATTTTACAGAGGTTAAAACTGAGGTCAGGGGAAGGAAACCAGGTCACTCAGCTAATGGGGGTCGGTCCAGACCAGAAGGCACTCCCCCGAGCCCTGCCTTGGCTGTGTGATTTTATTATCCCTGTGCAAGCAACAGGCGACTTGGGCATAGGGATGTATTTGTTGGTGTTTGGAGGAAACGAGAAACTTCTGACCTGCTGACCTTGGCTACCGGGTTGCCAGAGTACGAACCACCTGCCTGGACCTTGAGAAAGGAAAAGGCCTTTCTGTCCCTGCCCCACCTGCCCTCTGTGACCTTGGCCCTGAAATGTCTGGACCGGGGGTTCTGAGTGAGCACCCATCCAGCAGCCCCACTCAAAGAGGGCACTAAGGCCCAGAGAGGGAAGGGGACCAGCCTGAAGTCACACAGGCAGATGCCCCCAGAGCACGGGGCCACAGCATGTTCTTGAGGAGGGAAGAAACTTTCCAGCCATCGACCGCCCTGGCCCAGGGCTGGCGCTGCCCACTGACACCCCAGCCTGCTGTGGCCAAGGGCCTGCCTGATACAGGAGGACATGGATGTCTGAGCACCCAAACTCCAAGGACAGGGTGGGACCCTCTCCTGGGCCCCGTGCTGGGTGTGCTGCAAGAGGAGGGCGTGGGTGCAACAAGCCAGGGCCTTGCACCGTCAGGTGGGCCTCCAGGAGGAGGGGGCTCTAGATAAGCCCTGAGAATGAGCAGGATTTGGAAGGGCCAGTTGAGGGTGGAGGATGGGAACGTGTTTTAAAAGTTGGCTCCTAGGGTCTGTGGACGCACCCCGGTCCAACCCCTCTGCACCGAGGCGCAGGAAGAAACAGGAAAGGCCTCTCCGCTCTGCATCCCTCTCCCTCCGACACGCTCTCGGTGCTGAGCTCCGACAGGGCCGGGGCAGCTGGGAGTCTGGCTGCCAGGGTCAAGCCCCGACTTTGGTGCACAGAGGGGGGTCAGCGTGGGGAAGTCGCCGGCACTCTCGGGGTCTTGGTGTCCTTAGTCACCAAACAGATATTGGTCCCCACTTCCCAGGGCTGTGCAGAAAGCTGCCCCAGCTCATCAAAACGGGCCCCCCCACCAGGAGATCTTGACACTTGCTCCTCAGCGTCCGCCTGGGCTTCTCTGGGCAGCACCGTCAGCAACGCCCCCTGCACCGTCAGCCCACGCCCCCTGCACCATCAGCCCACGCCCCCTGCACCGTCAGCCCACGCCCCCCCCCTGCACTGTCAGCCCACGCCCCCCCTGAACCGTCAGCCCACGCCCCCTGCACCGTCAGCCCACGCCCCCTGCACCATCAGCCCACACCCCCTGCACCATCAGCCCACACCCCCTGCACCGTCAGCCCACGCCCCCCAGCTTGGGGTTCGGCTGCCCAACGGGCTGAAGACTGCAAAGCTGCCCCCGTCCCAGCGCCATCATTGTGCAAGAGCCAGCAGAGCACTGGGCAGGCTGGGCCCCCAAAGCTCAACCATCCGAGAGGGCCCTTCAGGCAGAAATCACCCAGGAGACCCAACCTGAGTGTCCACTGGGTGCTGCTTCCTGGGTGTGCTCTGTTCAGTGGGGGTCAATGAATGGCCTGGAAGAGCCCTCTGACCATTAGGAGACACGTGACGTCCAAGCTTGGGGTCAGATGGGCGTGGGGCCACCCCCGGCTCTGCTGTGAACAAGCCGGGGACACGATGCATCCCTCTTCAACCAGGAGCACGAGAACTTCTTGAGGGCTGTTAGAGGAATTAGCATCCACAATGCCTACCCTAATAGTCTCACTTACTCAGCTCTGACCACGGCCGGGCACTATCACAAACTCTGTCCCTGCCCATCTCGCCTTATCCTCCTCACAGCCCCGAAGGGTAGGTGCCGGTCCCACACTTTAGAGACGTGGCACCTGGGACGTATGAGGGCCAGTGTCTCATCATGGTCAGCATTTGGTCATGGTGGAGCAGAGACTCCAGCCCAGCTGACCGGCTTCCTGGGTTCCTTCTTCAGAACAGATGCAGCCGGTGACCAGTCAGTGATAATTCGCCATCACTGAGCAGCCTGCTGAGGGTGCAAGGACCCCAAGGGCTGCAGCCCCCCCTGGACTGGGGCCGATGTAGGTGGGCCGTGGTGGCGAGCAGGGCAGTCCCCTCTCTTGGTGACACCACTGGCTCGTCCCTGCGGCTTCTGAAATGGCCTCTACGCAGACACGGCCCGGCGGCAAGCCCCGGCCAGCGCAGGGTCACCCCGGCAGGGCAGAGCGGCTGCCGGGAAAGGACGACGTGGTGCAGAGGGAGGAGCAAGGGGCAAGCGGCCGAGATGGTGGGAGTCGGGGCTGCGTGGGGGCACTGTGCAGCCATTTAACTGTTTTCTAAAGGTCTGTGTTTTAAACACTTTATGGCCAGGAAGACCTCCTGTGGAGCCGGGCGGTAAGGGTGGGGGCTGAGCAGGGGTGGTTTCTGTGAAGCCAGCTCCGCCCAGACCCAGGAGAAAGGAAGCTTTGAGAGGGAATGCAAGCCAGCAGGAGGGCGACCATTCAGGTCCTCGAGTAAACAGAAGGCGCCCCAGGATCTTCTCCCCTCTCGCTCTGCTCCCTTCTTCTCCACGCGAGAGAAGCATCTGGGGAAAGGAGCCCCAAGTACCCTGACGTGCAGCAGCCTCTCGTCCTGGGAGTTTTCATCTAGGACAGCAGAGCACCTGCAGGGCGTTTCCAGCTCGGAGCCCTGCAGCAGGACCTGTCCCACCTTTCCCTCCCACGGGGAAAAGGAGGTGGGTTCTCGTCGCTGCTGCTTCTCAGTGCACTAGCCTTTTCCCTGCCTCGTTTTTATTAAGGTCACTTATTGTTAGGCTTAAGTAAAGGCATTTTAAAGGAACAAAATCATAAAAGAGAAGGGAGTGTTTTTCTAAAACACGTTAAAATAACTCGCCCTATTGAAGTGTCTGAGATGGTTTTGGGGTACCAGCCGGCACGTCTTGCTTGCCCTGGGCACGCAGACCTGGGCCAACCCCTTCTGTTCACAGAAGCCCTCAGGGGTGTTTGCTGCACTGCGGCTCGGATCCCTTGGTGAGGGGCAGCTCTGCCCACCTGCTGACCCTGCCAGGGGGGAGCCAGGGCCTCCTCCGTGCTTTGCCCCACTGTGCCTTCTCCAGAAGGTCCTCAGCTAGGTCAAGATCAAGGCAAAGGAACTGCCTCTCCCTGCCCCACAGGGGCCCTGCAACCAAGTCCCACGGACAGACAGGGCGAGCAAGGCAGAGGTGCTGCTGGCGGCTGGCCTGCAGCTCAGCTCTCTCCCCAGACACAGGCAAGCCGTCCTCGCCTACAGTTTTTTTCCTCGAGAACCCAGTTTCACAGCTTAGCTCCAATTCAGTGGTGTTCTTTCTAAAGCTCCTCAATCACCAACTTCAGAATCCTCCCCACCCACTAGATCCCTCCAAGACGACCCTTGCCCCCTTTCATTACTTATTTCCCTTTGGGATATGACATTCCCTAGAGGGCTCTTTCCCACTGTTCCTCTCTCTGGCTCCCCTCTGGTCAGGGAATGTTCCCAGTTCCCTCTAACCCCCGAGGTAAATCCCGCTGCCCTCCTCTCTGATGCACTGCTGCTGAGATGCTTGAATGAGTGAGGCCGCCCTCAGCTGAGCCACCTAACCCCTCTCTCTGTCTCTTCCCCGAAGTCAAGCACAACTGGTCTATGGAACGCCTACTATATGTATTCTAGGGATTGGCTTTGGCGTTCCCACTTTGCCCCACAAGCACCTGGTCAGCCAGGCTTCCAAATCCCAGCACCTCCCCTGCCCCCTTCAAGGTCTGCGCTACCACCTCTGCTCACCAAGAGCTCGGCCAAAGAGCATCTCAAGGCTTCTCCCAACTCGCACCCTTGCCTCCCACCCCCACTTGCCTTTCTTAACACCAGGGTCCAAGTGTCCCTGCTAATATGTAAATGAGTTACTGTCACTCCTTGGCATAAAACAGTGTCCCTGTCTCCCTTAGAGCAAAAGCACAATTCCTAACATAGCCCACCCTGGCCTGCCCCCACCACCACCCACCCGTCACCCACCTCTGGGCTCCCATCGCCTACTCCTCTCAGCCTCGTGCACCCAGTTGCAGATGCACAGGCACCCTTGCTCTTCCTGACACACCTGGCATGGTCCCACCTGAAGACTTTGCACTTGCTGTTCCCTCTTCCTGGAGCCCTAACCCTGCAGGTAGATGCCAGGTACATGCACGAGTCATCCCTCACCTCTGTCTGTCCAAATGGCCTCTTCTAAGTCAACCCTCCCCAGGGCACCTTACTTAAATGGTCCCCCAACCCTGTCTTTTCACATTCCTCTGCCCAGATGGAGATTCCTGCCCAGTGGTTAGCACCATCTGCTATTAACTTGTGTAGTAACTCGTTTACTGAATACTTTCCCATGCTACTCCCCAGCCTGCCCCACCCCACGCAAATATCAGGTCCCCAGGACAGGGACTCTTGCTGCTCTGTTCTATGGGGTATCCTCTCACCTAATGACTGACCGAGTCCAGGGATCCTGGAGTCTCTGCTTGCAATTTAATTGTGAGCGGTCTGAGGCTCAGAGAGGTTAAAAATTTTGTCTAAGATCCCGCCGCCAGTAAGTGATGGATCTGCTTACCCATAACTCCAATCTATCCGGCTCAACGTTCACTGCCCATCCCCGACACCAGGCTCCTTTCATGGCTGAGATGGGGGCTCTGCCAAGCCGTCAGTCCCAATGCAAAGCCAGAGAGGAGAGCACAACCATTTGCCCAGGACTTGTAGGCATTCCGGTTCAACCCAGGACATTTCCAGGATGAGAGGCCCCTTAGTGGCAGCAACTGACAAGGGCCAATAATTCAGTGCCAGTTGCTGGGAAAGTTAGACTTTTTTTTTTTTTGCTCGTTTTGCAAGAGAAGAAAAATGCCAGTTGGCCTCAGAAAGATGTTTTTGCTGCCAAACACATGATTTTGCACATGGTGAAGACGTGTGATTTTTACATATGTATTTTTTCCCTTTTTTTCCCTTTTAGTAAAAACAATTTTATCCCTGGCAAGAGAGGGAAAGAAAGAGAGTATGAAAAGACTGCCATGGAAAACCATAACCTCACTATTACAGAGACCAAGAGCCAATAGTTTGGCATCTCCATGGATAAAAGGGGAATCAAGAAAGCAGGGAATGGGGCTGAAGATCACCTTAATTTAAATCTAACAAGAGATAGATTTAGGGGCTGGTACCAGGTGTCCATTCCAAAGCATCCCAGGTCTTTCCTTAACTCGCGGATAGCAAAAGAAGGGCAGGAGGGAGGCCGTTCTCAAAATCTCCCCCTCAAAGAGAACTCGGGGAATTACATCTGGGAGCACCAGCATGCATTAGATTTCTTGCCTCCAGGGAATTCCCATCAGTATTTATGCTATGTCCATCATTCCCAAAGGAATCACATCAAGTCAAACGGCCACCATAATGGACACAAAACCTTCCATTCCAGCAACATAGCCTTTCACATGTTTATGAAGAACACTGTTCAAAGCGAACAGCCAATATACTCAACATTTCCAGAATGTTTTATGTGAAACTCATTCTCAAGGTGTCCTATAAGATTTCCCACAAGATAATTGCTCCCCCCCCAAAAAAAACACACAAATAAAGTAAAATAGAAAAGACTAAACATAATCTATCCTCTTGAGGAAACATACGTTTCGTCTTAGGAGACGCTAGGGGCCCTGAAAATTCCTGCAGCAAAGGAGCCGTTATGTTGCTATTTTTCATTATGCCTTTGTCCACAGAAACCTGCTAGCATGGAGTACTTATTAAAATTCTACTGAACATTCTTTCAAAAACTCTGGTTTAGATGCAGCACAGTACAGGGGAAAGCACTCAAATTCAGAAGAGCTGAATTTGAATCTTTATCTATGTATCTTTGAAATTTTAGTCTCAGAGTTTGACCTGAGTTTCAAGATGGTGGGAAGTCATCTAAATTTGGTTTGTAATTTTAAATTTTAAAAATACCTTTGTTTGCTGAAAATAACACAGGTCGATCCTAGAGAATTTGGAGAATTTAAAATGTATGAAAGAAAATTTAAATTGTCCATAATTTGACCGTATAGATAACGACTGATGAAATTCTGATATATTCCCTCAATTTTCTTTAGTCTATTGAAAGAATTTCCAGGTATACCTTAAAAATTATAATATGCGTATTTTTATGTTCTACTCTTTTTGCTTTTAACAGTAAGAAAAAGAAAGTGTGCTTAATCAAAATACCCCTGAGAACATGAATTTAGGTGATGTCATAGGGTTACATCATTCGAATATTTCCTGAAACACTTGGACCAAGATGTTTAACTATTTGGATGTAAGAAAGGTAAGGCAGGATAAAACTGGTATATTATAAAGCACCTACCGTAGGATTGGGACAGCAACCTATAATCAAATGGAACATAGGGGCAAAATAATAATATCCCAATAGTCACAGTAAAGGAGATAAATGATGCCTATTAAAAAATATCCCTTTAGATCAGATTTTTGTCACCCATGAACTTACAAAAATTTGTCCCCTCTAAGAGCTTTGTGGATTTCAGAATAGCAAGTATCAGATTGTGGCTCTGTACTACAACCAACCAAGCCAAACCCTGATTGTTGTAGTTGGATTGTTTTTCATTTTTCGCTATTATAAGCAAGGCTACAAAGAGCATTTTTGCTCATAAATTTTTTACATGTCCCTGGTTGTTTCTTCAAGATATATTCCTGGAAATTGAACTCCTGGGTCAGAAAAAATTAACATTTTCAAAGTTTTAGGAATATCTCTCCAACTGCTCTCCAGAAAAGCTGAACAATGTAAGCATTATTGTGTGAGAGGGGCTATTCCCTCACTCAGCTGCAACACTGGGTCGCATCAGGTTTAGAAAAACAAATGCCAATTTGAAAACCAAAAACTCACATCTTTAATTGAGTTATATTTCCTTATTACTAGTGACATTTGACCTTTTTTGTATGCTAATTGAATGGTTCTATTTCTTTTTTACATTATCTTTCTAGATCCCACACAAATCTTCTATTGTGATATTTGTATTTTTCTTCTTGACTTGGAAGGGCTCTTTATAGATTAAGTTGTACTTAAAACACTTTGAATATCATATATGTTGCAACATTTTCTCAGTTTTGTCATTTGACCCTGAATTTTATTTATGATGTTTTAATATTTCCCCTGACTTTAAAGTGTAATACGTGTGTGAGCAATTTAAAAATGAAACCAAGGAAACAATTCCATATACAATAGCAACTAAAGAAGAAAATATCTAGGAATAAATTTAACCAAAGTTGTAAAGAACTTTTATACAGAAAACTACAAAGTTTTACTGAAAGAAATTAAAGAATACTTAAATAAAGAGAAATGAATTCCTAACTCATGGACAGGAAGATGTCAATACTACACAAAGCAATTTGCCAATTTACTGCAATCCCAATCAAAATTCCAACAGTTTTCTTTGCAGAAATGGAAAAGTTCATCATCAAATTAATATGGAAGGACCAGGCACCCTGATTAGTTAAAATCTTCTCAGAAAAAGAAGAGCAAAGTGGGAGGACTCATATTTCCCAATTTCAAAACTTACTTCAAAGCCACAGTAATCACAATGTGGTACTGGCACAAGGACAGACATATAGGCAATAGAATAGAATTAAGAACACAGAAATAAGCCCACACATCTATGACCACTTGATTATTTACAAGGTAGTGAGGTCCTTTTGATGGGGGGAAAATAGTCTCTTAACTAATGGTACTGGGAAAATTAGAGATCAACATGCAAATGAATGAAAGTGATTCCTTAACTCTTACCATATACAATGAACTCAAAATGGATCAATGACTTAAATATAAGAACTAAAACTTTAAAACTCATAGAGGAAAATATAGGGAAATATCTGCAGGAACTTTTATTAGGAGATGGATTCTTAGACTTTATACAGAAAGGAGGAACTACAAAAAGAAAAATATATATACTGGAATTCATCAAATTTGAAAGTGTTGTCCATCTAATGACATTATCAGGAAACTAAAAAGATAATCAACAGAATGGGAGGAAATATTTGGAAACCATGTGTCTAAGAAGGGTTAAGTATCCAGAATACATAAAGAACTCTCACAAATCAACAAGAAAAGCAGCCCAATTAAAAATGGCAAAGGACTTGTATAGACATTTCTCTAGAGAAGATGTACAAATGGCCAATATGTACATGAAAAGATGTGCAACATCATTAACCATTAGGGAAATGCGAATCACAACCATAATGAGATATTACCTCATACCTAGTAGAATAGCTATTATTTAAAAAATAGAAAATAGTAAGTGCTGGCAGGTCTGCAGAAGAATAGGAAATCTCATATATTGTTGGTGGGATGGTAAAATGGTGCAGCCACTGTGGAACACAGTTTGGTGGTTCCTCATAAAGTTGAACACAGAATGACCACATGACCCAGCAATCCCCTTCTAGATGTTTACCCAAAAGAATGGAAAGCAGGGGCTCAAGAAGATATTTGCACATCAATGTTCAAAACAGTGAGATTCACAATGGCCAAAAGGTGGAGGCAACCCAAGTGCCCATCCATCAGCAGATGAGTGGATAAACAAAATGTGGTTTATACATGCAATGGAATATTCCTCAGCCTAAAAAAAGAATGAAGCCCTGGTACATGCCACAACGTGGACGAACATTTAAGACAGCATGTAAGTGACGTAAGTCAAACACGAAAGGATAGATACTGAGTGATTCCCCTTATGTGAGACAGGGAGAATATGCAAAGTCTTAGGGACAGAAAGTAGAATTCGGGGTTACTAGGGGCAGGGGAGGGAGGGGGGTGGGGAGTTCATGCATAATGAGTGTAGAGCCTCTGTTCGTAGTGAGGGGCAAGTTTGGGTAAGGGATGGTGGTGAGAGTGACACAGCATTGTGAAAGTGGTTATCCCCACTGAAGGGTCTGCTTGGGAGGGACTGAGATGGGAAATTTACGTAGTATATAGGCTTCCATAATTTAAAAAAAGAAAAGAGCAAATAAAGAGGCAATGGCAACTGAACGCAAAATGATTCTTGTTTGGATATATAATAGAGGAGAAAAGACCCTAAAGCACATTATTGAGACATATGAGAAAAGTGGAATGTAGACTGAAATACTTATACCAGTGTTAAATTTCTTGTACTTTATAACTACACTTAAGGTGATTATAAAAGTGATTATTCTGTTCTTAATAATTGTACATGGAAGTATTAAGTGTTCAAGAAGCATAATGTATACAATCTACTCTCAAATGTTTAAAAAATTGGCAGACGGACAGATGATAACTAGCTACACGACAGATTGATAGATCAATAGCTCAATAGATCGATGATAGATGAGATAGAAAGATAGAAAGATAGATAGACAGATAGATAGATAGATAGATAGATAGATAGATAGATAGATAGATAGATAGATAGATAGATAGATAGATAGATAGAAGGGAGGGAGGGCAAATGTGGCAAAATGTTAAAATTTGTAGCTCTGTGTATTTGGGGTAGGATATATTCGAGTTCTCTGTGTGGGTTTTGAATTATTTTTGTGAATGTCCTGTAAGTTTGAAAATATTTTAAAATAAATAGTTTGAGAAAAAAGTTTTTAAAAAGTTATACATGTGGAATATAGAACATTTTTTGAAAATACCAGAATATCAAATAAAGGAACTTATCTATTACTCTTCACCCAGAAATAACCATACTAATATTTTGGCATATAGTTTAATATTTTCTGTGTCTCCCAACAAAGATATGTATTTTTACATATGGTTTCATAGTCTGCTTTGCCTTCATTTGTTCTTGTGAATATTTTTTCCATTTTAGTGAATAATCTTTAAATTAATTGTGTTCCACAGTGGCTGCACCATTTTACCATCCCACCAACAATATTTGAGGTTTTCTATTCTTCTGCAGATCTGCCAGCACTTACAATTTTCTATTTTTTATGATTATGTAGTATTCCATTGTGTCCAATCATCACTTACTTAAATAGCCCATTTTTGAAAATTCAGGCTATGTCCAATTTTCATCAACACATGCAATGCTATAGCGAATACCTTTGCTTCAATTTCCTTTCTCAGGTATCCTTTTCTTTCTTTATAATGAGTTCCTATAATTTAGGGGGCATATATATTTTTAATTTTTTATGTTTTTTCCAGTAATCAATATTTGTCTTGCAATTTAAAAAAGAAAATAGTGATTTTAAGAAAATAAGAATCATCCACCCTCTTTCCACCCAGAAACAGCTCCTAATAAAAACAGTAAGCTTTTGCCTATGCATGTGTTTTTGTGAATAAATATAACAGCAATCGCATTATGCACATTGTCTTCTGCATACCTTCATTTAACTTTCCTATATTATAAACATCTTTTTTAGTACAATCTAATTTTAAACCAAGATACCTTTACTGGCCATGTAACATGACATTGCTTGAATGTACCATAATTTATTTGATCCATCTTTCACTACAGGGAATTTCTGGGTTTTATTTTCCAAAATTTTTAAGTTATTTACAATACTATGATGGATATTATTGTGATAACTTTAATTATTTCCTCAGGATAATGACTTAGAAGTAAAATCAGTGAGTCAAAAATACATATTTTTTTAGGATTTTGGTATATACTGGCATATGACCCAGTGAAATCTGACACTCTCTCCTGCTCTGCACAAGACGGTTCCCTGAAGTGCAGGGAATTAAATTCTATTTTAAAATATTTGATGAAATGTGGGGTCTTATTTCTGTTTTAACATGATTTCTTTTGGAAAGCAGCACCATCAAACATTCTTATGTTTGTTTACTGATCATTTGTTTTTCTCTTTTGTTATTTGCTTATTCCCATTTGGCTATTGAAGTTTTTATCTTAGTCTCATTGTTTCATTATAAATTAAGCCAATTAACCCTTTTCACCTGCCATATTCTTGGAAGAATTTTTCCAGTTTTACATTTGCTTTTGATTTTTCAATCATGTCTTTAGCAAATAACAGAAATAATTTTATGCTGTCTGATCTGTCAGGATTTGACCCTCTAATCTCTTCTTTTACCGTCATCCTTAGAAAGACCCTCCTCTGCCCCATATTTTATAAGGACTGATGCACATTTTCTTCTAGTGTCTTTGTGACTTTAATTTTATATACATATCTTTAATTCACCTAGACTTTATTTTGGTTTATGACTGAGCGGAGAGGTTCAGAGTTAATTTTTTCCCCAACATTATTTATTGACTAATCCATCCTTTCCACAAGGATTTGAAATGTCACCATTATCACATACTAAATATTTATACATACTTGGCTCTGTCTCTGGGCTTGCAGTTCTGTCCCATCGATCTCTCTGTCTATTCTGGGGCTGAGGGGAGAGAGATTTCTGGGGTAGAACAGACAGGACTTGATAACTGATTAGACGTGGTGGGGGGGTGTTGAAGATTACTTCGAGGTTTGAGACGGAATAACGGGATGGATGGCGGTGCCATTAATCAAGAAAATGGCAGTGGGGGAGGGCTCGCTCTACCCCGAGCCTCTCCTCTCTTCCATCACTCACATTTCAGGCAGAATAAATTTTTAAATACATATTTATTTAATATATTGGAAAAATAATGCATGCGCATGATTTGAAAAAATTTAATCAGTACAAAAGGTTTACAATGAAAAGGAAGTCTCTCTCCCAAGTCATACTCTCAATTCACCTCCATGGATGCAAACATTGTTAACAGTTTCTTGCATACTTATGGAAATTCTTTTAGATATATACAAGTCTAGATAGATAGATAGATAGATAGATAGATAGATAGATAGATAGATAGATAGATAGATAGATAGATAGATGATAGATGGATGGATGAATGGATAGATGTGTCCATGCATGCACAATTACACACATCCTTCAAACAAATAGAACCAAACAATAAACACTATGGAGCACCTTGATTATTTTAACCTCAACAATTTATCTTAGAAACGGTTCCACATAAGCACTTACAGATCCACCTCATTGTTTTTAATGGCTATTTGGAGCTCCACTGAATGATGCGCCATCATTTTTTACCCAACCTCTACAGAGGAGAGGAGTTTGTTGGCAATTATCATTATGCTTGGGGAGTTTGTTCAAAATATTATTTTTTTAAGCACAGAGCTGACCATGTTTCCCTTCAGTTTAAAAATTGTGCTGGCTTCTCTCTACCAACAAAACACAATCGAAAGCCCTGCATCTGACCCTTGGAGTCTTTGTAACGTGGCCTGCTTTCCCTCTGCAAACTCACCTCAAGCCATGAATCACCTAGGGGGTCCGGACTCACCACTTCAAACTTCCCAGAAGTCCTTCCCCACCTTTATGCCTTCTTATGCCCCTCGTCCTTCTTGATGTAGTTCCTGTGGTCTTCAAGCTCCGTTCTGCCTTGTCCAACTGGGAAATTCTTTCTTTTCCTTTAAAACTCAGCTAAAAAGTCACTTCCTTTGTGAAACCTTCCTCTCATCCACCTCTCACAGCTCAGCTCCCTAAACATATGCACGCGTGCACGTGTGTTCCACACACACAGACACACACACACCCAGACCTAGTGATTGCTCCTATGGCGTTTTGTTCATACTCCTAATTCTCCAACACCTTACTTCATTGTAACTACTCTCTCTCCTGCCCTACATAGCTCAAGGGTTACTGCTCTGGGCAGCCCTTCGGTGGAGCTGACCACTCCACCTCTCACCTCGCTGTCACCTCTCAATCACAAGACCCACCAGATTTCATCTCTATTGCTTCCACGGCACCTGCTTTCCAAGAGAGCAGAAGGTTGTTAGGTCCTTGGGAGCAGGCCAATATCTCATTGGTCGCTGCATTTCCCAGAGGCCTGTACAGAGCCTGGAACACATGGGGTGCTTTGCTGGACAGCTGGGACGAGGGGGAAGGCCATGCTGCTGTGTGTGTCAGTGCCCGCTCTGACGGGTCAGTGCCCTATTCTGAGACGTCCACACCAGAGCCGTCAGTGACTATCATCCTGGTGCCTGGTAAAAGATATCGATTGAGCTGTAATCATTATTTGCATATTGCTAATTCTTATTGGACAACGTCTGATTCCAAGAAAAACAATATTTTTTCGCCTTTTTGATTCCTTAGAACCTAGGGCAATTCCTGACATTTAGTAGACTCTCAATAAATGCCTGCTGAAAGAAATAAACAGATATAAAGAAACACGTTTCTTTGGATCATGTGCTAGGAACTGGGCATAGCTTCCCAGCCCCTTTGGCACTGTCTGTCCCTCTTGGGAGAAGGACAAAATGCCTTACAAAACCCCAAAGCCCTGCATGATCTGGCTTCTGCCTCTCTGTATTGGCTAAAATGGCACTCAGCCGTGAGTGACAGAAGTCCCCAAATACCAGGAACTGAAATGTGAGAAAAGTGCATTTCTCTCTCTTAAACACAGAGAGACAAATGGTCAGGGGCAGACAATGCAGGTCCGTGGCTGTCAGAGTGCATTCTTCTCTTTTGTCATTCTGCCATCCCTAACACCAGGTGATTTCTACCTCGTGGCCACAGATGGTGGCTCCAGCTCTCAATATCATGTTTGAGTGGCACCCAGTGGGAAGAATAGACAAACAAGCCTGTGCCCATTTCCCTTTAGGGACTTTCCCCAAAAGTTGCATATATTATGTACATTCTGTTGGCCAGAACTTAGTTATATGCCCACGTCACGCTGCAAGGGAGACTAGGAGATGTAGTTTTATTCCAAGTGACCTTGTACCCAAACAAAATAACAGATGCTCAAAAAATTAAAGAGAGATTTTATCTTGTAAGACCAAGAACAATCTTTTCCACATTCTTCCTTGCCCCCATCCTACACCACACACCCTTCAGTTCCGTCTCTGTGGCCCCATTTGCCTCCATTCCTTACCTCCTTCCACCATCCTCCCAGTTCACATGAGATGTTGTCCCTGCTCTGACTTCTTTCCAAAATGGTCTCACCTGATTCACTCTTAACCATCTACCAGGACTCAGCCTGACCTTTCCCTCCATAAGAAACACCCTGAGTCAAAGTGTTGGATTTCAAAGGATCATCTCTGCCTTTCGAATGTCTGTCAGAATCACAAGTTTATTGATTGGCAAGATTATTTGCTTAATGTCTGTCTTCCTCACCAGACTCTAAGCCCCACCAGCCTGAGAGTGAGTCTGAATTTGTTCACACTTAATGTCCCTTGTCAAGCAAGGCACACCATTTGTCCATGGTAGGTTCTCAATAAATTAGCATGGAGTGAGCTGATTAATTCAGTGTACATACACACTGGTCAGTTTGCCATAAAGCTCTGAAGCTGTGGAACTATCCTAGGCTAAATGTCTCAGTTTATTACTCACTTACACAGACGTGAATGAAACAGTGGGAGTAGCTAAGATTCCTTAGAGGAGAAGAGTGAAAGGGAGAAGGGAACACAAATGGAGAGATGCATAAATACATGAGACAGAAAGAGAATCCAGAGAAGAAAACGGAGGAGGAGGAGGAGGCCCGTCTGCTGAGCCCTGTGCTGGGGTGCAGGATGGCTTATCTCGCTAATCCCTGTAGCCCCAGCGGAAACGGGCAGAGTGAGGGTCAGGCAGGAGATGGCATGGCTTGTTCAGGATACAAGCCAGGGCTGCCTGAATCCAGGTCCATGCTTCTCGATGGGAAAGGCTACAGGGAATGTACTCCCAAGAAGGGAGAAGATGATGAGGAGAGGGCAGTGTCCAAGGAACAAGGAGAAGGATGCCTCAAGGTCAAAGGCTGCAGAAGAGTCAAAGGGCCTCGAGCAGAGAAGACCATTGGTTCTGCCCACTAGGAGGTCACCATGAGCCAGCAGGCCCAGTAGAGATGCGGGCAAGCCCAGAACAATGAGTGATGATTGATACCGAAGTCAAGGTCTATGAGATCTGTGTTTTCTTTAGGACTTGGCACTAAAAAGGAAGGACAGAGATGAGCCCCTAGGTCCAAGTAGAGGGAAACCAACATGAGCTAATGCACTAGAGAAACCCCAGCTCTCAGTGGCTTACCTCAACTGAGGTATATTTTGCTGCTGTCATAATCTGAGGACAGCCCAGCAGCTCTGCTATGTCATTCTCCTACAAGTGGCGACTCAGGGACCCAAGCCGCTTCCACTTTGCAACTCCTCATTCTTGGAGACGTTAGCCTCCAGCTGCACAAATGGGAGAAAGTGTGCAGAGAAGACTCAACAGCTTGCACCTGCCTCGGACCAGAAGTAGGACCTCACTGTGGCTTCCATTCAGGCAGCGAGAACCTGGCAAGTGGCTACATCTAATAGCCGGACGGCTCAGCAGTGAGGATCACCCAGAAGCCCTGGGAAAAAGAATGGCTTCATAAACACACAGTGGTCACTTGCAATATGTGTGCAAAAGTGCTTTTACACAAACGGGCACTCATGGCGCACAGTACTATGCTACCATGCAGATATTCCATTGCATGGATGCGCTGTTGTTGATTTAAGCAGTCCCTTACTACTGAGCATGTAGCTAGTTTCCAGCCTTTTGAGGCTATTTTTAATATAATCAACATGCAGGAGCATCCCAGTGCTAATGCCTTTAAGCACATGTGAACTCAATCTGTAGGACAAATTTCTAGAATTAGAATTGTTAAATTCAAAAGTAGGTACATGAAACTGGATGTGGCTCAAGCAACTGGGTGCCTGCCTACCACATGGGAGGTCCTAGGTTCGGTTCCCAGTGCCTCATAAAGAAGATGAACAAGACAGCAAGCTGATGCAATGGGCTGGAGCAGTGAGCTGACACAACAAGGTGACACAACCAGATGACACGATGAGGAGACGCAATGAGGAAACAAAATGAGAGACACAACAAACAGGGAGCAGAGGTGGATCAAGTGATTAGGCACCTCCCTCCCACATGGGAGATCCAGGGTTCAGTTCCTGATGCCTCCTAAAGAGAAGATGAGCAGACACAGAGAACAGACAACAAACACAAACAATGAATGAGGGTAGAAATAAATAAATAAAATTTTTAAATCTCTTTAAAAAAGAAAAGTAAGTACACATGCTCTAATCTAGAGACCTGTTCCCCCAAATTGTCCTCCATGAGACCTCACCTTCTTACCAACCCTCTCCCCACTGCCCCAGTTTCCCACATGATGGACGTCTGTTTAATGAGTAAGAAGTGGCGTTTTACGCTTTGGGTACCATCGAGTCTGTGAGAATATCTGAGATGTTGAAACACACATGCACATTCCAAATTAAGAAAAGAGTACTCCAAGTTCAAAAATGAATAAACATTTCACTAAATGGCCCCTAAGCAGGGGGCAGGTCTGCGGCGACACGGAGCGCAGAAGCCTGAGGCATGGGCCGCCCTGGCTCTACTCCACGCTCCAGCTCTGCGCGACACGGGCAGGCCTGACTTGTGGGAGCCTGAGCTGCCTCCCCTTGGGAATGGAACTATGGACAAGCCCCCCGGGGGGCTGGTGGAGGGATTAAAGAGCATCACATATGCAGCCCCGGCACTGGGCCCAGGCCTGGCCATAGCAAGTCCGCAGTCAGTGTCGTCTATTAATATATTCTGTCAAGAAGATGTCACAAGTCAACGCTTACATAGCGTTATTTGTAAAGTATGTATAGTGGGGGATGTGGGTACCATTTAATAGGTCTGCTGTGACAAGGGCCAGGCCCTCCAGCAGCAAGAGCGCCTGGGCCTTCAAGTGGTGAGTGAGGGAATTGATAAGGCCAAGAAGCTGGAGAGAACCGAGGAGACGAGTGGGGCAAAGTGAGAGAACTCCTGCTTTGCGGCTCCTGCTGGACGGAAAGCCCGGCTACGCTCTCGCTGGAAGCAAGGGGCAGCGGAGCCACGCAGCCAGGGCGCGTGGAGGGGCCCCCGCCTGTGGAAACGCTGGTGGGGGTCCGGGGGACGGCTGGTGCTTCTGGTAATACTGAGGCACATGCGAGCAAAGTCACAGCATCTCAATTCTTTATTAATTCTCCCGTAACTGTGCTCTGTCAGCACACAAACTTTACATGTCTGTTATGTTTGTTTGTTATCTGTCCCCCCTCTAAAATGTAAGCTGCTGGAGGGCAGGGGACTTTGTGCATCAGGAGTGCCCGGGACGTAGAAGTCTTTGAATAAGTTTTTGCCAAATGCGATTGAATGAAATAGTTTCCTTTGGCTAACGTGTCTTCAGCATACCTATAAATCTTGCTCATCAAACTTCTGAACAAAGAGACAGGACCTCTGGGGTTCGGCGTCCCGGGGCAGGAGGAACTGAGCAGCGCTGCTCTGGCGTCCCGGCCCTCGGTGGTCCCGGGGCGGGTCGGAGGCCTCAGTTCTCTCCCCCTTCCAGCCTCGGCTGTGTGTGCTCCCCTTGACCGCTTTGGATTTAGGCTTTGGCCCGTGAAAGGTGAGCAGAGGGGATGCATGTCACTTCCAGGCAGATGTCTTTGAGAGCAATCCGCGGGGTTGCCTCTGTGGGGGGGGAAGCAGGAGCCCAATGGGGCCGAGACCGCCTGGGTCCCTGGGCGCCTGCGAGGAGCAGCGCTCCCTAGCTGACGGCCTTTCGGTACAGGACGTGAGAGGGAACTCTGCGCGTCAGTCAGCTCCTGGCATTCCCAGGTGGCTCGTGCAGCTTGTCCTGCCCGTCTGGCACGCGTCCCACGGAAGCACGGGCCACGCCCCGGAGGGCAAGCAGAGCCTGGCGCGAATGGAGGGCTCCACGTCCTGGACTCCAGTGCTCTCCGCGGGCACAGCTCCGGGGAGCTCTCCTGTGTCTGCAGTGGCCCGGTGGGGGCTCTTGGCACTCCATACCTGGTGAACTCAGGGAAGGGAAAAAAGGAGAGCCAGGTGGGCAGCTGTGCCTCCGGACAGCAGAGGGTAACAGGTAGAGCTGAGGGCGGGAGGACGGATGAGACTCCCGAGGACAAGGGCTGCGGCTGCCGCCTCCGCAGGCCACTAGTGTTGGAAACAGAGCCGCGATCGGCCTCGCGGCGGCTGAAAGGTGACAAGTGGCTGGAAGCTCCGTGCCTCCACCCCCAGCGGAACAGAGGGGCTTCTCTGTGCACCCACGTGGTGGGGCAAGGGTGGGGGGCCCAGTCCCTCTTCCCTCTGATGCCTCAGCCGTCTCCTCCCCAGCCCAGACCTGGTTCCCCTTCTGGTCCTCTCAGCTCTCCTGTTCTCCCACTCCCCTGTCCTCTGGCACAGTTAGAGAAGACAGAGCCAATGGCATGAGACATTTTTGACGAAAGGAATTGGAGCCACATGGGGTGCAGTGCTGCTCTTGAGTCTTGACGAAGGATCAACTCTGTGTGACTGGGAAGGCAGGCACTATGAGAAACTTCCAGAATGCAAGAGAAGATGCTCTGAGGCGCTCTGCTCTGAGACCCTCCCATTTCCACTGGTTTCCTTCCCGTCTTTGAAATCCCCCAGCTCGGGGCTGGCGCCCGCTTTTAGATGAAATCCAGCTGCTTGGAGTGAGGTGTTACGAGGGACTGTGGTCCCATCGGCGTTGGGGGAAAGCAGTGCCGTGGCCCCTTCATGAGGGGAGGGGACGCGGGTGCACCAGCGACACGCACCACGCTCTGTGTGATGGCACCTCCAAATGGTTGGCGCAATGAAATCGAACTGCCTTGGGGGCTCTGAGCTACTTCTCAGCACGTGGGGGGCCTTCTCATGCAAACCCCCGAGGCCCTGAACCCTCAGCAGTGGGTGCCGGGAGCCAACTGGGAGCCTGCCGGCCCTCGGGTCACCTGTTCTCAGGCCAATGAGATGATGGTAATCCACATGCGTGCACATAAACATGCTAGCATCATTGAGAGGAAAATCCTGCCATGCTCATTGTTGAAATTGGAATGCAGTTTCTGTCCATTAACTTCAAATACACAAAGTACAGGGAGGTGGTTAGACCAGGCCAGGGTAACAACACGAAAGGCAAGACCTGGGGCTTGAGCATCCAACAGACTGGACTTTAAGACCCGGTTTTAAGATTTCCTTGCGGTGACCCTCAAGATTCTCATCCGTAAATGGGGCCTAATGAGAGAGCCTACGTTTCAGGTTGATTGGAGATTACATGCGGTGACACGTGTAAATCACTTTGCCCAGAGCCTGGGAGTGTTTAATAAATGGTAGCTATGCTAATTAATACAGTTTTAATAAAATGCAGGCCCTCTGGGAGCCTGACGGAGTAAAAAGAAGATGATAATTTGAAATCAGCCTGTCAGCAGTGTCTACACAAGTGGCTACCTTCCAAAGGGCTCAAAATACTCCGTTTTATGCAGCCACTGAAGCATCCTTCCTACAAATGCACTTACACTATTTGGCTCCACCAAATCCTTCCCAGAGCAAGAGAGCATGGCCTTCTTTTGATTACCTGCGATGGACCAGGACTCTCGTTTCCAGCTTCTCCATTAATCTTCTCAAGAGGCTCCACTGAGAGATAAGTATTATCATCTCCAGTTTATTGCTGAGGAAACAGCACATTTCCTGAGGTCCAAGAACTGGCAAGTGGCAGGCAGCGATTCAAACCCAGTTCTACTTGCCTCGGGTCCACATCGCTTCCTGTTGCCCACAGCTCCTCCTGGAGAGCTGAGATGCCCTCGAGTCCAGGCCGCGCTCAGGCCGCCTCAGATTCTTACTCTGCGACCCAAAGCTGGGAAGTTTCTCCACTCCTCTGAGTCTCCAAGACAAGACAGATGGGGCATTCCCATCTTTTCCACTTGACAGGTTTGCTTTTCTGAGTACCAGAGCTGCTGGGAGCGGGAGCGGGGAAGGCGACTTTGAATCCGTGCTCACGCTGAGCTGCAGAGAGCCGGCTTGTTGTCTTACGCGGAAAGCAGTTGAGGATATCAAAGGCAAGACGGGATGTTAAATTTGGAGTGATCAATGTTTCATAGCCTGGGCTGTGAGCTGTCAGGAGTGATGCTGTCGGAGGGGTTGCGCGTGCATTGCAGGGTTCGCTCTGCAGTGGGTGGAAAGGCTCACCCCTTCCGAGCCCCGTGTGGGAGAGGGTGAGAGTGGGTGGCACAGTGGGGGGGAAGGAGGGGCACACCGCGCCCGCCCCACTGTGGAATTGCTTTGATTTGACCTGATTGGGGAGGGACATGATTAGGAGAGAAAGGATGGGGGCACGACCCCCACCGCCCCCCGGCCCCAGAGCAATTCCTGAGGCCCTGGCTCATTCAGCAGTGTGCTTTATGTGTAACTGGGGATGGGCACTCCAGTAGGTTGGGGGCAAGTGCTGGGGGGAAGGGGCACATGTGCCCAAAGAACCTAAGGACTCGACACTTGCTAGGGAAGATCTATTTGGTTTTTCACCAAAACCTCTCTGAAAAATTCCAGCCTTGCTAGAAAGAGATGGGCTCCCCTTCGGGGACCCAGAAGAAACTGGGGAGCTGGCCTGAGGAAGGAAGCCATGGGGACAGCGGGGAGGTGCCAAGAGGAGGTGGCCCCTGCAAGGAAGGGCCCTCTGGGGTGGAGCTGGTTTCCTCTCTTCTGGGCATCACAACATCTGGTGGAAACAGGGAGCAATGAGAGGCGCTCCGGCCCCTGCCCTGCTCCCACAAGGAGGCTGAGCCCAGCACACTCAGGAGTGCTTGCCCGGGCCCCGCTCCCCCTCCCGAGCTCCCCGTGGCAGCAGAGGATGCGGGCCTGCATGAGTCACAGCTACTTGCAGTTCCCTGCAGAGCAGGCACATTCCAGGGAGGCAGAGTGGCCCAGACGAGGCCACGGGGTGGGGGCGGGGGTGGGGTGGGAGGAGCCCTTCCTAAAAGCTTTTTTGGCTCCCGAACAGGAGGCAGGCTGAACTGGATCCCCCCACCCTACCCCATCCCCAGTAGGCAGCCTTCTCTGTTCCCAAATTCGGGCATCACGGAAGGCTCTGAGTACGTTTGAGGGAAGTCCAGGCCAGTCCCAAGGACCTGGGGGAGCACCTGGCAGAGCCTGGAATGCCAGCTGCCCACATTAGCCCCCAAATCGCTGTACCTCACGTGGGTGCCTGCAAAACGCAATTTTGTGATGCTTTGGGGAATAAAATATTTTATTTACTTCTTTTTCAAAAGCTTCAGAATTCTTCCTGAACATCAAATAACTGCTGGCAAACACACCCTGATGAGTAACATGGAGTGAAATAGAACCAGATGGGCCTGCTTGCTCTGGGCTCTGGGCTGGAGGAGGAAAGGCAAATCACATTTGGAGAGAGGCTAGGCTCAGGCCTCGGAAACGCAGGGGGCAGGGCCAGGGGTGCAGCCTTCCAGGCAGGGAGGGGTCAGGGTCCCCTGGACCCTCCCAGGAGATGGAGCCAGGCCTGCCATCTGGCTTGGTGGGGAGGAGGGGAGGAGAGGGCCTGGGGTGCGGCTCACGCCCCGCCCTGCAGCCTGCTGGCAGGGAAATCTATGAGGGGTTCAGGGGACAGGGGCTGGGGTCTGAGGTGGGGAGTTAGACCCCTCAGTACTGTGCAGAATCCTCCTGAGACCTCCTGAGGTGGGCGCCACTAGCTGCCTACACGGTCTCCATCTCCCTTTCTTCCTCACAAGGGCAGCCCTTGCATTTGTTCAAATCAGCTGAGAGGTGACCTTCCCAGCCTCGCTGTCCAGCAGGGAGGCTCTGGGACAGATGGGGTCCATGCGAAGCTGCCAGAGCCTGAAAGGCATAACTGGGAGCGCTTTGCTGCCCTCATGTAGGCACGCGGTCACCTCCTCCTTGCCCCTTCTTTGATTTCTGGACCTTGACTGTGAGACTGGAGGTGGTGCTGCCGTCCTGGGGCCAGGAGACCAGAAGAAGGAACCCACCGAAAATGGTGGCAAAGAATGAAGAAGCTCGGCCCCAGGGGCTGCGTGGAACCACCGCACCAGCCTTGGCCTTGCTTCGTCTGGACTGGAACATTTAAGCTGATGCACTTTGGGCTCTCCACGACACGCAGTCCAGAGCAAACCCTAGGCCAGGGGTGGCTGCCCCAGCATTTACAGTCTCCCAGCTCCTGCTCGTCTCCCCTCACCTTCCTGGAACTCCCCTTCCTCTCCTCACCACCTTTCCAGTTGCCCAGGCCCCACTCCAGGCCCTTCTCCTGAAGGAAGCCCCCGAAACAGTTGCAGGCCACAGGCTTTCCCATTTCTACCCCACCCAAAACCATTGGAACCACAGAGCTAGACGAGATAGGGTGGTGACCAACTCTGGCTTGCCAGAGGCTTAGGACTTTCCAAGTTAAAACTGGGAAAGTCCCAAGCAAACTGGGGCTATCTGATCACCCTAAGATGTCAGAACTGCAAGGGACTCAAGGAGCTTGTCCAGTGATATTTCGTGCCTATTTTTAGCAGCAGAACGATTCATAGGGCAAACCTTAGGTGGAACCCCAGCATGTAATGAGACACCAGCGAGTGCTCTGGGGAAGTCCTGGGGATTCCACCGTGGGTTACTGGAAATCATTTGCCAGGTTTTGCTGGCCCCCGAGGGGAAGTGACCTGCCCAGCCACCCAGCAAGTGAGAGGGACCCTGCTCTAGGTTCTTGCTTCTCCGAAACCAAAGACCCGGAGACTGAACTCATGGCCGACCCGCAGGTCTTCTATCAGCTCTTAGGTCTGGTCTCTTCTGGCTTGGATTATTTCAGTGGCCATTCCCCCTGCCTTCTGCCTTGCCTCTTCTTGCACCCCACCCCCCTCCCCAAATCCTTCTTCCCTTCATCCACTCAAATCATCTTTCTCAAAGACTGATCTAATGATGTGTACCCTCTCATTTAAAAACTTTTGCCAGCTCACCACCATCTCAGGATGAGACACTTACATCTTCATTTGGCATTCAAGGCTCCTCACTTCCAGCCCCAGCCTGACCCTCAAGCTCCTCTCCCTCCATGCTGCCCTCCTTGGGTCCCTTGGCCACCCCAGTGCCCCATCCCTACCCGACATTACCCCACTTCCAGCACCTCTGAGACCTTACCCAGAGCACTCAGTTTCCCTTTATTCCCTGAGGTTTCCCAGACCTCTTCATCTGCCTTTTCTGGCCTGGCAATACGTGCCCATCCTGCCTCTTCTTCAAGGTCCAGCTCATCTGCCACCTCCTCCAGGGAGCCTTCCGACTGCCTCCTCCCTAGGTTACTTCACTGGGGCTATCAGCATTGCAACACTGGGCACACCACCCTCCCTGAAGGGCTGTCACCATTATGTCCTCAAGGCCTGACTGTTTCTGCACAGAGTTGGCTTGCAGTCAGTGTGTTGGATGGATGGATGGATGGATGGATGGATGGATGGATGGATGGATGGATGGACAGATGAATGGATGGATGGGTGTCCACCGAGCAGGACAGGCATTCCACTTATTTTGATTTTGATTAAAACAAAGACAGTAGTAGCGCTTGCCATGCTTTGCTGGCCCCTTGTCCACAGCCCCTCACTAATATTGGCCTTGTTTCCTTCTGGAATTTGCCTTTTTCCTATTGTGTGTGGTCTTGGTGGAAGGGAATGCTAGGCTTCTGGAACCCATTATAAAAGCCAAAGGGCCAAATCCAACTCCTCACATTTCCTGGTTCCACCAGGGAGCAGGCACGTGGCCCGATCTGTCTTCTGGGACTCTGGACCTTGAGTGACAGGAGGTCAGCCAGCCTTCTTGGTTGCAGGCAACAGAAGTCACCTTGGTCAGATTTAAGCAGAGAGGGGATTTATTTGAAAGGAAGTGAGGACTCCCTGGGAAGGCTGGGAACTGGGCATGGAGATGGGCAGGAACGAGCAGCTGGGCTCAAGCCAAAACCTCATCAGGAAACCCATCCAGTAAGGACCCCACTGCTCCTGCCACCAAGCAGAGGGTGCCACAGCTTACACCAGGCACTGGGCACTATCATCCCCCCAGCAGTGCCTCTGCAAGCATATGTTGCTGTTGCAGTCACTGCCCCAACCTCCTGCCGCCAGTGTGACTGATGTGCCCCTGTTTCCTGGCATGGCTTGCTCCTGACTCACGAGCTGGGAGGGGAGTGGTGTCAGGTATTGGCGACTGGCCAACTGGGGCGTGCACCTGTGCCCTGCCACCCAGGGATGCTGGGAGTGTGCAGATCTGAAGTTCTCCGACCACGGGGGGAGGTTGACTCTGCTGCTTTCCCCAAGACCTTTAAGATAGGGTGGCCCCCAAACCAAGGAAGGAGGGGTCATCAGACGATGGGCAGCCAAGAAGAATGATGAAGTCCCTGGGATGCAGAGACAGAGGATGAGGCTGGAGACCGTTCCTCTCTGCCGCCCCGTGGGCCAGCTGTTTCCCACTATGAAGAGGTGGCTGTGGCTCTTAATCCAGGCCCTTGGGGGATGCCTAGTCTCCTGCCCCTCCCCACGTCGGCTTCTCTGGGCTCCTGTCACTTCTGTGAGCACCCGACATCCTGCCAATAAATTCCTTTTTGCTTAAGTTAACCAGTGTTAGTGTCTGCTGGCTGCAACTAAGCAACCCTAAGTGAAGCCACATGTAAACACAAGTACATGCTGCTCGGAAAAGTCCAAAGCAGCCCAGATAAGGCTTCGGGCTCCTTGGCACCCTCCCTTTCCAACATTCTTCCCAGAGGGAGCCACTGGTCGCAGGGGGGTGAGCCAGAGCCTGCTTGTAATGATTCTACACAAGGGCGTGTGGCCCTGGTAAAGGTGATCTAGAAATAACATTCTGTTTCACTGCACCTAAGATATCTTCATTTACAACTCTTGCCTTTGTTTTAAAAAGGAAAAAAATTCTATGGTCTATCAATTGTACACCCCATCTCAATTTCAAATTTGGGGGAAAAAATACATGTCTGTGAAAAGACAGAATATGGTAATAGCGGCTGCTAACTTATTTAGTCCTTGCCACAGACCAGGCCGTCTCATGAGTATTTTGTTCCTATTAACCCAGTGAATCATTTACATTCCTCGATAACTTCTTGAACTTGAAATATGATTATTCGTATTTTATGATGAACAAACTGAGGTAAAAGAAAGTTAAACTACATGCCCAAAGCCGAATTTCCAATGAGTGGCAGAGCTGCGATTCAAAGAAATTATGGATTTGGGGCTTGCACTCTCAACCACTGATGCTGCAGTGACATGTACGTGTGCCTGTGTGTGCCTGCACGTGTGTGTGCCTGCACGTGTGTGTGCCTGCACGTGTGTGTGCCATGTGTGCAAAAGGGGGCAGTGTAGATGTGTATTTGTCACACGATGAGGCTCATCCTGCGTGTCCTCTCGCACCTGGCTTTGTTAATCCAGCATTGCCTTGGTGGCTTTTCTGGGTCGGTAGGTGAGCATCCACCTCCTTCCTTCTAATGGCTGCAGTGGAGACACACCAGAAGGCACGGGCCCTCCTCCTACGGACGGCCTACAGGTTCTTTCCTTTCTGACCCTCACTGACCAGGCTGCAATAAACACCCTTTGCCCACATTTCCGTGCTTCTCTTAGGTAATGGAAGTGCTTGCTGCATCCACAAGGTATGTGTATTTTGAATTTTAGTAATAAACCAACCACACCCCATGCCACCGAAGCAGCCACACTCATTTGCACTCTTACAGCAATCCACGTGGGCCTCTGCATACATTTACAGTCCAGTCTCCTCCTCCCCAAATCCCAGGGCTCTCTCAGCAGCCTCCTCACCCTGAAGTCCTCTCCCTTCCTTGGCATCCAGGAAAATCCTTGTCCTTGATTTTGTCCCTAAATAACTGCAAGTCTCCGGAGTTGCCAACCCCTCACTGCCCATCTGATCCCAGTTTGCCACCGTGCTGTCTAGAGGTGAATTCCCCAAGATGAGCAGCACAGGGTGGGAAGATATTCCATGGTCAAGTCCATCTGGCAAACAACCAGGAAGAGCAAAGTTGCTGTAGGACTTCTCAGGGCCTTTATCCAGCAAGCCGATGTGCAATTGCAATCTCTGGGAGAATGCAGGAGTTGCTATCGAGCCAACACTGGTCCTATATCCCAGACCACAGGCTGTGCCCAGCCAGCCAGGCATGCCAGGAGCCCAGGACCCTCCTCTCCTCGCGTCTTCTCCCCCCTGCTCCACAACCACCCAGCCCGGCCTTCCAGTACCATGTCCCACAAGCCTCCACAATCCACCTCACCATGGTCCCAAGAAAACAAGGTTTGGGAGAATCCAGGTGATGAGAGAAAAGAGGGCTGGGGGTGGGGAGGAGGGAGAAGGTGGAAGACTCAGCCATACCTGCAAGTGCTGCAAAGCTCCAGCCCAGGTACTGAACCTCCATCTGTCTCATTGTCTTCATCTGCAAAATGGGGAAAAGTATAGAACCTTCCTCAGCGACCCATCGTCCTGCTCAAGTGTGTTAATGCGTAAGGAGCACGCAGACAGAGCTTGGTGTGGAGTGAGACTTCAAGCCCCTTTCTTGGCAAGCTGGCAGTGGAACTGGGTTCTGGCTCTACCACCCACTGAGTCTGTGGCCTTGACCCATGTCTTCCTTCCCTGGCTCCTCTCTTGCTCACGGAGGCACCTGGGCCAAGTTGGAAGAGGGGGTAAGCCCCTGACCGCCAGGGCTCACGGCCTGTGCCTTGGTCCACCCTGGGTCTCCACCATGGGACGCGTGCTCAATGACTGCAGGGCAAAGTGGACTGAATAAAGGGGGTGGTGGTGAGGCAGTGACCCCCTAAACCCACAGGACAAGCCAGCTGCACCAAGACAGGCACCGAGCGGAGATGCAGGGGAGGCACAGGCCAGGTACCTAGGACACACTGACGGGCACTGCTCCGACATTAGGGACGTAGAAGAGCAGAGGAGCATTCAGGAAAGGTTTCATGAAGAACAAGGGACTCACCTTCAGCCTGAAACGATGGGTAAAACTTTGCTAAGCTCCAGGGTGGAAAAAACTGGATATTCCAAGAGTGACATTTACATGTGGAGAGAGTGGAGAAGGTGGTCAAGACTTAATGGTGAGAATCCAGGCAGCCGTGCAGGTGTCTGAGGATCTTCATTCCACCTGGCATGAGGCAGACACCAGCTACCCTGCCTTGATGGTGCCCAGATCAGCTCAGGGCCCAGGTGAACAAAGCTGAGCTCCCCTCCCCCCGGCTCACCAGAGCCCTCGGGGGGCTGAGGGCAGAGCTGCAGGCTCAACCATCCCCCAAGGAAAGAGGTACTCTCGACAGAGACAAATGAGGCGTGACATCCTCCCTGCTCAGCCGCCTGGGAGACCGAGACACCCCTTACGCCCATAACGAGCTTCCTCTGCTCCCTCATTATCTTTGCTGGGGTGTCCTTGGGCCAAAATAATGTGCCCAACCCCTGCCTGTGCCTGGGTGTCATTATGACGACTCCCACTTGAAACTATTTGTTTTTCTCTATTGATCGTGGTTCGACACTGGAAAAATGTATTCTTTGTACGTCATTCCCAAGGGCTTAATTTGTCCGTGTTGGAAGCCTTTTTTAATAGGATTCTGCCCCATTGTTTATTCTGAACATTGAGTTCCAAGAGTCAGGATTCAGCTCTTTTAATAGAAACTCATTACCGGGGACCCTCTGCATCAGAAAGCTGATTCTGGCACGGCGAGGAGGAGACAAATCAGGAGCTGCCAAGGGCCCGTCTGATCAGAAGGCCCCGTGGGAGATCGCCTTGCCATCATCACCTACTGCCTTCAGGATACATGGCAGGGTGACAGCCGCCAGGCTGGGCAGAACACCCCCAAGCTTTTGGGCCTGCACCAGAGCATGCCAGCAACCAGGGCAGCCCTTCAGCCCTGACCTGTCCCAGCGTTCAGAAAGCATGCCCTGGTCTCCTAAAGCAATGCTTCTCCACATGAGGTCTGCAGAACCCCTGCAGCAGAATCCCCTGGAGTGCTGGCAAAACTCAGGGTCCCAGGTCTCTTCCACGCAGTACCTGCCTGAGACCCAGGCAAGTGGCAGGTGGGTAACTGCCTTGGGTCCCACACCTCAGGGAGCTCCCTGCTTTGTCCAGCCTTCCTTGAAATTTTGTAGGTCCCTGGGACTGGCCAGGGTTGGCACCTGTTTCCGTGTAAAGGCAGTCCTCATTTCTTTCTCTCCCTTAGAGACCGTCTACCTCTCCACCCCTACCCCACTGCATGCCGAGGTTGACCAGATGTCCCCAGGAGCTCCAGGACTTGTACAACGGGGTTGTCCTGGGGCCTGGTGGCTGGGCTCCTATTCCAGGACAGCCGCCTGGCAACTGGGTTATTCCTGCTAGCCAGCGCAGCATTTCCTTCACAGGATCACATAAGATTGAACCAGCAGAACTGTACACACATGATTTTTGAGTAACTCAAATTATTCATGTAGATATCCCACCCTCCCCACTCACTCCCCAAAATGCACTGGGTTGGAACCCTGCACACCTTGGGATCACCATGCCTCCAGACCTACTAAAACAGAAACACAGAAAATGGAGGCCAGACACCTGCATTTTTACAGGTGCCCCAAGGAATCCTGATGCTTACTGAGGTTAAAGATCTACTGGAGGTGTGGTAGTGAAAGAAAAAGAATCTGGTTTTTAGAGTTACTCCAAACTGAGCTCAAGCTGTGTTTTGAAGCTACCAAGCTGTGTGATTATGAGCAAGTTACTAACCCCCTCTGAGTCACTTTTCCCTCATAACGATTTATACTTCCAGGTAACCTTAAGAGTCCTTTCTGGAGGAAAGCAGCCTACACGTCACGAGGCTAAGTCCATGCTTCTGACTGAGCTGGAACCAAACCTGGCTTGTGTGGGAATCTGAGCAACGGTGCCTAGGACTATTCATTCACCCAGTCAGCATGCATTTATTGAGGCCCTACTATGTGCCAGACACTGGTGGGACAACAAACAAACCCAGTCCTTTGCCTTTTAGGGGAAGAAAGATATTAAACAAACAGACCAAAAATGATTCCTAATGGTGTCTTTAATCGCAGCGGGGATGGCTCCTGCCTGGGGCAGGACACAGCCTGGTGCAGGGGGCAGGGGATATGCTCGCATAACTGCCTATGGGTGACCAGGGAGGACTTTTTTTTTTTTTTAAGATTTATTTATTTCTCTCCCCTCCCACCCCCCCAGTTGTCTGCTCTCTGTGTCCATTCGCTGTGTGTTCTTCTGTGACCGCTTCTATCCTTATCAGCGGCATGAGGAATCTGCATTTCCCTTTTGTTGCGTCATCTTGCCATGTCAGCTCTCCGTGTGTGCGGCGCCACTCCTGGGCAGGCTGCACTTTCTTTCGCGCTGGGCAGCTCTCCTTATGGGGTGCACTCCTTGCACATGGGGCTCCCCTATGCGGGGGACACCCCTGTGTGGCTCCCAGACTCTCGGCAACAGTATTTCAAAGATGGACAATCTATCATTATATGCAGTCCTTCTACCAGTCTGATAAAGGCATCCACGTCCCTTTGGTGTTAGGTGTATGGGGAGAGGGACACCATGTTTCCCAGTGGCCTGGGACCATCCACAATCCTTTGGTAAGAGAAGTCTACAGACTAAAATATTTGTCAGTGAGGAGGGTAAGCAGATGCCCAGGCAGGGCAAATCTTCCCCAAGTGACTTCTTTTCTTAGTTTTCTAGACCACTGAAAGTAGATACCATAAAATGAGTAGGTGTTTAACCATGGGGGTTTATTAGCTTACAGTTTTGAGGCTGAGAAAAATGTCCAAATCAAGGCATCATCAAGGTGATGCTTTCTTCCCAAAGCCTGTCTGCCAGTCATCCTTGGATCCTCTGCCACATGGTGGCATCTGCTAGTCTCTCCCTTTTCTTCTGAGTTTTGTTGCTTTCAGCTTCTTGCTTCTGTGGTACACACACACACTCTCTCTCTGTATTCATTCTGTTTATAGAGGACTCCAGTAAGAGGATTAAGACACATCCTGAATTTGGTGGGTCATACCTTAACTGAAGTAGCATCATCAAAAGGTCCTACTTACAATGAGTCTACACCCACAGGAATGGGGTAGCTTTAAGAACTCAATTTTCTGGGGCTCATACAGCTTCGAACTGCCACATTTCTGTAGCCACAAGAGAGAATGTTGTCCATCAATGTTTCAGTCCAAAATCCCAAGTACAGGGAATTGTGAACAGATCATTGCTATGATCCAATCCATGCTTTGGGGTCTGAAATATCCATTTCAGGGAAGGGGAACACATCGGTAACAATTGACTAGCTTATCCAGGCTCATTGGCTTGAAAAGTCAAATATTGATGGGCAAAATGACAAGGTCAATATTTGATTTGAGGAACAATAAATCTTGATATCAGTGAAAAGAAGCCCTCCGTGCAGGTGTTGTTAGGTGAGATGGAGACACCTTCACAAAAGGGATATTGCGCCTTATCTGCTCTCTGTTAAAGATGCTCTTGTATGGAAAACTGGGAAGGATGCCTGAGTGTGATTAGCTATTTCTAGGTAACTCTGGGTGGGTGTGTGCTTTAAAGAAAGCCCATTTAAAAAAAAAAAAAAAAAAGGTAGCCAGAATGCAAGTATAGTTTTCAGAAGACTGCCAGAATGGTCCCATTTCTGCCCTAATCCCACAAAAACAGGGAAAATATCTGTCCTGCCCCCTTTCTTCTCTACCTGCTCCCCTGCCCCCCCACAACCTGTTGGTACTTGAGATTTACCTCCACTGTCACCCTCTCACAAAGTTGGGTTGAGGGTCAGTCACCCCTTATCTGCTTCCAGCTCTCTACTTGCCAGTCCTTCAATGTTCTATTCTTCATCTCCCCAAGCTGACTGAGGTGTAGACCCAAAGAAAAACGGGAGGCTAAGATAGACTTGATGCAAATCCATCAATGTCTGTATTGTAGAAGGGCCTTCCTGGATTCCCTTCACTTCCAGTCTCTTCTCTGAACACTGCCTCCATCCTCCATCCTGTTCCCCACCTTACAGCAGAGCCCCCAAACCACTTGCCATTCCGCATGGAGTCTGGTACTTCAGACTTAGGCTGTGGCTACCTCCAGAAACCCAGGCCCCTCCTTCCTCTCTTCTTGTGCACCTCTCTCTGGGGAAATCTCACTAATCCTAAAACTCTTAGTTTGACATCATCTCCTTTGTAAAGCCCTCCCTCGCCCTTCCTAGGCAAAACAAGGCCCCTTATTCTGTCTATTCTATACTCCATCCATCCTTGCTATAGCACCTGCTCCAGCCCTTGGACAGTTTTTGCTTGTAAGTCAGTTGGTTTTAATTTTCCTGTGAGTGACTTCTTCAAGGACAGGATCTGGTCCTTATTTAACTCCCTGTGCCCATTGTCTGGCCCATGGCAAGTAATATATTTGCAGAACGGATAGCAGGAAGAAAAAACACACCAGGTAAGAGACTCAAAGCAGAGCCTTAGCAAGAGCAGGGAGGGGGCGAGCAGAGCCTGCAGGACTGGGAAAGGAAAGATCTCTGAGTGGGAGGTGGGCAGCAAATATGCGGGGTTAGGGCATGGGAGATTGCAGTGCTCTTTGGCTCCTCATCCTCACCCCAGGCTGTCCTGACGGTATTAATCAGGGTGTGTGGAAATATCAGTCCACTATGTTCTATTCAAGTTCCCCGGAACTAAATTATGTTGTCAGGATTGGACAGAGCAGGAATGGAAAAGACCAGGCTGGGTGACATGGGGCTGTTAAAAGGAGATGAATGAGCCCAGTAGTTTCCATTCAATTTTTCAAGGTTTCCCAAGGCAAGTCTGACAAACACCACCTTATAACTCCCAGGCACCTTGCACAGTCTCCTCCGCTTTCATTTTTTAAATTTTTGCCCGTCAGCTTAGAAGGACAAGGGATTCTTCTTTCTGCCTCACAAATGGGGAAAGGAGGAACAGAGGTGGGTGAAGCAGTGTAGCCAGGATCAAGGTCAGGCCAAGGAGAGGCCATAAATCAGTGACACACAATCAGCAGGTGGATTCAGAACTCTGAGCTTACAGGGCAATGCCCCTGTCCATTATTTCACCATCTCAGGTTCTTCTGCAAAACAGAAATGACAAGACAATTCTGTCAGGGCTGCTGCAAGGCTTCAGGGAGATAACACATTGCAACGTGCTCTTCGCTCACTCATTCATTCACTAACTCACCCAACCAACATTTATTAAGCAGATACCTGGTACCAAGCCATGTTAGTTCTTCCTATTTAAGGGCTCTTATAAGGGTGTAGAAAGAAGCTGAGAACTGAAAACAGATATACCTGAGTTTGATATCAACCTAGCCACTTGGGAGCAGTGTAATGTCGGGTCAGATGGGCAACCTCTCTCAACCTCTTCACAAGGAAGTTGTCAGGACTGAATCAGATAATGACAGGACAGCGTCTAGCATGGTCCCTTGCAGAGAGCGAGCTGTAAACAGGAACTTCCTGAACATAGCATGCAAAAAAACCCCATGCATTGCCTGAGCATGGCTTCCCACAAAAGAACAGATGACTCCTCCCTCTTTGTAGGAGGAGCGCCCCTGAAAAACTGATGAACACGCCTGGCTTCTGTCTCTGCAGTGTGTTGCAGTTGAACACACTCACAGCCCAGTGGTGAGTGAGCCTCAGTTGTAAACAAAAGACTAATTAAATTAGCATAAATGATTTTATGTAAATTAAATATCCATGTTATGGCTGTTTATTGGTAGCAGCATCAAATCTTCCTGCCGTACATGCTTGTTTAAAATTAATGTGCATAAATGCTCCAAATATCGTATTATTAATAATGATAATAATGTTGATGAGGATGATAATAATAAACACATTCTCATAACAATGCCTCCTGGCTGGCTCTAGAATCTCAGCAGGGAGCGTGCTGAGTGTCACAGCTCTTCAGGGAAACAGCCAGATCACACATCCTCTCTCAGCCTCCGCAGCCCTCACCCATTACACAATTTTGGCATCTTCCACTGGGTCTAGCTACCTTCAGATCCCTATAAATCCTGCTCACCTATCCAGACCTTGTTCAAGGCCACTTCTTTTATGGATTAGCCTGACCAACCTGAGTTATAGAGACCTCTCCTTCCTTTCAATTTCTGAAACAACTTTCCCCCATCACTATTTTTCATCTATTATCCTCTTGGACTAGACTCAGATCTGCGAAGTAGGTGGTAGGTATATTTACAATTTCCATTTTATCGATGGGTTAATGCAGATCAGAAAGTAGAGTTACTTGCCCTAAGGTTACATAGCTTGGAAACTATAGAACCAGGTCTAGACTTCTTCTGACTCATCTGTATCATTAAAGTGCCCAGCCGAGCGGCTAGCACATAGTGGATAATTAACTGGTGTTTGTTAGGAAGGAAGGGAGGGAGGAAGATGTAAATGAAGGGAAGAGAGAGTAAAAAGGTTGCAGAGTAAGATATTTAAAACTCCTCCATAAAACAGATGACCTTCCCTCTTTATTACCATTTATCCCAGAGTCAATCCATCAATGAACCTATAAGTATTTGCTTGAGAAGGAATTGACCACACATCAATGAGCACCTCCTGCATCTAAGCCCATATATCTGCACATCCACATAGCTCAAGGGTAGATACACACAAGCTGTTCTCAGCGAAGCATCTTCATTAGAACTTGAGAAAGGTACTTCATGCTCCAACATGAGCTTGGTGAACCAAACTAGACTTCACATCTTCCTCTTTGCCAGGTGCCAACCCACATAGCTATGTGTTGTGGCCCTGGATTTAACACTTTCCCCTCATTCAAGTTACAAGTCACTCTCCTTATAATAGAATGACACAGGGACTTCCCTGCCTGCCTGGAAGCGTGAGTGTGTGTTTGTGTATGTGGGCATGTGTTCCAATAGTCTGAGATTCTCAAGTACCAGACATCATGGGGTGATGGGAAAAAAACTGGTCTGAAAACCAGACCAACTAGGGTTTGAATTCCACTCCCCCCAACCCCCAGCATAAAGTCAGGACCTTGAGAGTCTGTGGATAGAATTCTGGGGTTCCATGACCTGGATGGGAAGAGTGCAACTTTATTGTCCCTACTGCTACTGAAATTTATCACTTGCTTCAATTACAAATGGAGGCAAAAAATCAGTGTTATCAACAATGCCTGCAGTTTGTCATCAGTAGAAACCAAGGGTATTTTCCTATTGTTTTCATTAAAGTTGTTGCAGATATCTCAAGGAATTATGTCATGGAACTTTGTCTATAAATTCCAAATAGTAAATATTTTAGGCATTGTGGGCCTTGTAGTCTCTGTGGCAACCATTTACCTCTGATGTTGTAGCTCAAAAGCAGCCGTAGACAATATATAAATGGATGGGCATGCTCTGTTCCAGTAAAACCTTGTTTACAAAATCAGTAGATGGATCTCGTCACAGTGTGCTGATCCCTGATATATGCAAATCATTACTTTAAAATTGTAATAGTTATGAGACTTTTAGATCTTGTTCTTTAGTGCCTTAATAGAGGAGCACATATATTACTATATCAGATACTTTCAGTGTTTTGTAAACTTCATTTCACTATGTTTGGTTTTCCTTTGTGATTGCATGTGTTTTTTTATGCATTTAAAACTGTTATTCTGAGATGGGGTCCACAGGCTTCACATGTCTGACAAGGGGGTCTTCTGCCTACTAAAGGCAAAGAACCCCTGGTTATTTAATCTCTCTCAGTTTACGTTTCCTCACTGTAGAGTGGAAAAGATTGATGATATGCACACCAGAGGGTTCTTGCAAGAATTAGATGCAGTTATGAATGCAGAAGTACTTTGTTAATTTAAGATTTAAGATATGAACATTTTTATTTCCCCAGTATTGCCTACTCCAGTCCCCTGTACACAGTAGGTACTGAATAAATGTTCTTTGGAGTCACGTTAGTTGAGCCAAGACCCTGATGTCCCTTCCTCCTGAAGACTTCCTGAGCAATGTGTGTGTGAGAGAATGAGAGAGAGAGAGGCGAATCCTGGCAGGTCTGGGTATTATTTCACAATCGCCTATGCAGAATTCCTAACCGTCGCATCTATTTAGAAAGTGCGCTGGGAAATGAAAAGAGGAAGGGGGAGAGATAACCATGTTTTGAGCAGAGACTTCCTGCTGATGTGGCAGGTTTTAAGAGCACAACTTGCACCGTTTGTGAAAGCACATGAACCTTGAAATAGAAATATGGACCTCTTAACTCATGTCTCTGTTATTTGATAAAGTATAAAGTAAATGAGTGCAGAACATTTTCCCTTTAATTACATGAGAAGAAATGGCTGGGGGTGAGAGGTATGGGGAGCCGAGGACTGAGGGTGAGGGGCCACAGAGCTGCCACGTGCTTCCGCAGCAACCATGCGGAACGGGAGGCGGCGTCAGGGCTGCCGTGAGATTTCAGCCACGGCTTACCCTTGGGGTGCGTTCTTTGATGGACACTGGGGGAGGGGATCTCTCCCATGGACTAACTCCCAGTTTAGTTAAGGAAGTGAGTCTGGAATAGTTAAAGCAGGCCCAGGCCTTCATGTGCTAAGACCTTGGCGGGCCAGAGTTCCAGCCCTGAGTTCACACGGAGGCGGTGACCTGGCCTCTCCGAGGCTCACTGCACCATCCCTGCAAAAGCCCGTCAAATATGGTGCAAAGGGACTCCTTAAGTGTGGCTGTGCGTCTCGTCCTGACCCAGGAAACGAGAGTGCGCCTGCTGCGAGTCACTGTCCCGTGAAAGCTTGAGAGCCCCTGCGAGGGTCACTGTGCCCTCTCTCCTTCTCACAGCCCTGGCTGTGCTCCAGGTTAGGGCTGCTCCATCCACCCGGGCCTGGGAGTGAAGGTGACACGGAACAGAGGCCACTGCAGACCAACACGGACAAGTGACAAGGCAAGAACGCAACCTCTGTTATTTCAGCCGCTGATACTTGGGGCTTGTTTGCGGTAGCAGCAAAGCTTAACTTGTCCTGACTGCTGCAGGCAGTTTGCTGTTCTGTAATATGGGGAGAATAACAGCACCTACCTCAGATGCTTGAGAAAGTATGTGGAAAGCACTTACCAGACCAGCCAGCACCTAGTAAATAATGTTGTCTATTATTATTAGTCAACCAAGACCATATGTAAATTATCAATAGTGAATCTTAAAGGGCATCGAAGAAAGGAAACTTTGGTGGGATATGGGATAGCCTGGGAAAGTAGCTAACTGAGACCTGAAGGATGAAAAAGGGTTGCCATGCCAAAGAGGAAGGAAAGAAGTTCTGGGTGTGGGGTGCAGTGAGAGCAAGGGCAGAGGGGCAAGACTGAGTACACAGCGAGCACTGGGAGGGTCGCAGCAGGGCATGGCCAAGGCCGGACAGGCTGCCTGGATGCTTAGGAAGAGCCCCGGAAAGCAGAGGGGGCCGGTACTGGACCTGCAACAACCTCTGTGGCTTTGGGGAAGGATGGCAGAGCTGTGCCATGGGCCGAACTACTGTCAGGGTGGCCAGGCTTGGCAGGAAGGGAGGCTGGAGTTACGGACCAGCAGGGACAACTGGCCCTGTCCAGGGGGGAGCACTAAAGCGCTTGGTGCAAGATGGACCACAGGGCAGGGACCCAGGGAAGTTGGGGCTATGGGGAATAGTATAAAATGGGGGCACATTGGCTCATCTTCTCTAATGGAATTAAAATTCCACTGACTCGTCCCTAGAAATAAAAGTAGGAGGATGGGGTGGAAGCGAGGAGCTCTGTTGTATTTTTCCCAAATATTTCTGCAGCACCCTCTTGGTGTCAGTGGCAGCTCTAGGCACTGGGAATCCAGCCATAATGTGCATGATCTCTGCCCTCTGCAAGGATGCCATGCCACCCTAGCATGGGATAGACAGGACAGTATAAACCCCCAAACAAATAATACATCAGATGTGGGGTTCCTGGGTCTCGATCCTTTCTCTTCTCTCTCTCTGGATTCTTCTGCTATCCATCCCCTCCAAACCATCCCATGCAGCTTGTCACTCCATTGAGAGCTGGCCTGAGGCATAACCGATTTACGTGGAGATATTTCAGAGTCATGGTGTCTTATTATTCAATTATTTAAAACTCTGAATAGTTCCTTCCAGACTGCTAGGAAACCCATATCTTATTCAATATGATTATGATTTGTTCAACTAAAAGTCGTTCTGGATGACAAGAGGATAACCTCACATTAGAAGATCGGGGCTCTGATTTGGTTTTCCACCTGTGACTGTCTTGGGCAGGTTGCTTTAACTGTCTGGAGCGCCACTGGAGAAGCAGCATGAGGCAGTGATTGAAAGCAAGGAGTGGAGGGTGGGGGTGTGGGAGGGTGGGGAGGGAGCACCTGCCTAGGTTTGAATCACAGCTCTGCCATTTGCTAGCTGTGTGATCTTGACTAGCCCTCAACCTCTCTGGCCTTCAACTTCTGCTTCTGTAAAAGTAGACAAAAGCCCAGATGGTCTCCAAGTCGCCTCCCAACTCAAATATTCCACAAGTCAAATATACGTACCTTTAAAAGCCATGAAGAGTTGAGCAGGTGAGGTCATTCATGAGACACCAGGGATACTCTAACAGGACCTTGGAAAGAACTGTCCCTCTGGAAGAAGGCACACGATGAAGGGCATAGCAGGCAGAGCCCAAGTCCCCTTTTGCTGTCTGGACTGAGTTGAATCACGGGGAGGGCATCTGAGCTCCACTTGAGCTACTGGGCCCTGAACCGCGGGGAAAACCAGGGTTGGTGAGCACAGCTCCCGGCGTGGGGGCGGCCTGGGTGCTGCTGGTAGACCCGTGGCTGCCACTGTCTCACGAAGCCAATGATTGGCCATCTTTTGACTAACCACGTGGTGATGAATGACCGAGAGCCAGAGTAAGGGAAGCTGCAGTTTGACAATTCAAAATGACTTCTTGCCCAACTGATTTTCTATATCGATCAATGACTCAAAATAAATATTTTGCTATTCTAAACACTCAGTGTCTGCCTTTAAAAAGTTGAGGTGACTGTAGGTCCTTTGAGGGCCGAGGAGGCCTCTCCTCCTCTCTCTGGAGAGGTCCCAGGGGAGTTGGCTCGGGCCTGTTGCCCCCTGCAGGCAGAGAGCCATGCCTGATTAAAACCTTAGAGGGTTTCTCAATATTTACTGCTAATTCATCCGGGGGCTTATGGTAGGACAGTCTTAATTTTATGTTAAGGGTATCATATTTCTTTGTGAAAGAGAGAGAGAGATAGAGAGAAGAAAGAAATTCCAGCAACACTCCAACCAAACACGCCAGCTGTTCCAGGCATGAAGCTGCAGGATCTCTGAGCAGTCTGATACCTAGCCCCAGACTGAGAGCTCCTGGGGAGAGGCCGAACAGATATGGACGCCAACAAGACTGCCAGGGAGAATTGCGCAGCTTTTCTAGGTTACGTTCCTACCTGAGGAACCCCCAATTTCAGCAAAGAACAGAGGAAAGCTGATGGTGCCAGGGAAGAGAACATTCTATAAAAGACCCAGGTGATTCCATAAATATTAAGTGAGTAGCTGTGAGACCTTGGGCAAAGCATTAGACATCGCTGCACCTCTTCTGCACAGTGTGCATCTAACTCACACACTGTTTTCAGGCTGTTGGGTGCTTGGCCACCACTGTAGGGCTCATGCCCCATTTTGTGTGTGTAAATATCTTATTAAGCATCTGCTCTCTGCCAGACATGGCTGGAGTTTGTTGGGGACACCACTGTGAATAAAACAACCAAGAACTCCTGCCCTCATGGATCTTATATTCTTTTATTTTAAGATTTATTTTACTTATTTATCACCAACCCCTCCCCCCTTGCCGCTTGCATTCCCTGTCTGCTCTTTGTGTCCATTCGCTGCACGTTCTTCTGTGTCTGCTTGGCTTCTCGTCTTCTCTTTAGGAGGCACTGGGAACCAATCCCAGGACCTTCCGATGTGGGGAGTACTCGATCACTTGAGCCACCTCAGCTCCTGGTTTGTTGTCTCTCTCACTGTCTTTCCTCTGTGTCTCTTTTTCGTTGCATCATCTTGTTGCGTCAGCTCTCCACATGGGCCAGCTCTCTGCATGGGCCGGCTCGCTTTCACCAGGAAACCCCAGGAATTGAACCTGGGACTTCCCAAATGGTAGATGGGAGCCCAATCACTTGAGCCATAGCTGCTTCCCTTGTATTCTAATAGAGTAATGGCAGAAAATGAGAAAAAATGATCAACAAGATTGAAAGAATTTCTGTGAGGACTTCTCAACCAGCTCATAGTGTGACTTAGGAATGCCATGGTCCTTCCTCTGAGCCTCCTTTGGCTCCTTTGTAAAGAGAGAGGAAGAGGCCAGGACTCTTGAGAAGACACTGGTGGTTTCTCATCTAGGCTTCATTTTTCAACTAGCTGGCTGACTCTAGACAAACTACTTAAACTTGCTGTGCCACAGGTACTTGCTTGGGGAAATGTTGGAGAAACAACGAGTTAGTACCAGTAGATCTGGTACATAGTAAACACCAGTGTCACCATTTACCCAAAAGATAGGGCCAAGTGTACTGAAATCCTCCCTCAACTACCTTGTGCTTGAGAGGTGGGTTTCCTTCTCCCCAAAGAGTCCAGGTCCTCCAGGTCTCCAGAGCTCAGCATCTCTCTCACTTCTTACCTGACCCAAATTAGCTGTCCCCCGCACTCATTCTGGGGCAGCCAGTGGACTCTAGCTGTGGCTTTCAGCCTTGGGATTCACTTCCTGGAAGGAGCATTACAGCACTATGGCAAACAGCTTGGCTACTGGGCTGCACAAGCCAGGTATGATTCAGGCTCTGCTAATCAGTAGCTATGTGACCCAGGACTAGTAACTATTCTAGAGGACTGATAACAGTTGTGAGGGTGAAATGTAAGAATGAGGTAAAGTGCTTAGGGCACTTTAGGGCACAGAGATGAGAGCCAATAGGTGCTGGCAATGATAATAAGCTTCTAAAGACTCACGGCAGAGAAATACATGTCTTCTAAGAGTCTGTCCTACTCCAGGAAAGAAAGATTCAACCCCCACAAAGGCCTGGGGCAGCCTGATGGGCATTTCCATGAACGGCCTGAATGAGGATGTGGGAGTGAATTGGTCAAATTCAACTCTGTAATGAATTCAAAAGGAAAGATAAATGGATGGAACAGAAGCCTGATCCAAAAATAGTTCAACAGGTAGGAATGGTAAGTGGTAGCCAACCAGATGAAACTGAACAGACAAATCTATGTCTGGTGATTGATCTCCAAAAACTGACTATACATACCTGATGAGGGGCACAGAATTTATCAACAGCAAAGTTTGGTTTTTAACCAAGAGTAAGTTTAGAGAGGCCAATAGTGTGGCATGGCTGCAAAAGAGTTGTCACTACCTTAAGTTGCATTAATAAATATATAGGATGCACAAAAACGGAGGAAAGAATCTTCTATTCTGATCTGACAAATCAGAGTTCTATTTCTATTCTGGAAACCATTGGTGAAAAGAATTCTAGTATACTAGAGTATAACCAGGAAACAGATACCAGGGATCTCAAAACCATGATGCTGTAGTTGGATTCATCAGGAAACAGCCTCTGACATGGAGATTTCTGTACAGGATGTTTATCAGGGAGTGCTCTCAGGACCAAAACCTGTGATGGAGTAAAGGAAGTGAGTTTGGGCAGAGCGAGATACAGAACTGTGTTATAGTTGCAGTGAATGCCTCATCAAACTTATTGGGAGCTCTGAAATTAGGCATGACCCTTTAGAGCTGTTCTAAATAGAGGCTAGGGGGATGGACCTTTGTACCCTATATCAATGAGTCATTGGGTGTAGGTTGCCCCAGAGATGAGTCCTGATCTCTGAGAGGGCAGCTCCTTTTGGCCAAGGGCATTTCCTGGGGAAGCATTTAGCTAGGAGTCACAAGAAATGATACTCCTGGCAGTGCCTGGTCCTGCAGGAAGATGTGGGCATCACACATCTGCACATCCTCTAGAGTCCATCCCTTGCACCACTCACATCTTTTTATGTAATAGGTTTATATGTATGTATTTTACAATAAGTTCTGGGAGCCTCTTATCTGTCTCCAGGATTCTGGTTGTCTCTTTTCCTGGGAAATCCTTCAAGAGGAATGTCAATAGGACAAATTACAGCTGCCCCTACTGAAGGTGACACTCATAATCTCCCTCTACTACTGCCCATTCTGGATTCCGTCAGCAGTGCCCAGAACCTCTTCTGGCCTCAGTGGTTTATCTGTTGCCATGACCTTACCCTTATCCCAGAGAGGTTTAAATCCCTGGTTGCCACACCCTGCTCAGGCCACGGTTAATATGCTTCACCAAGTGGTCAGTCGGTCTCCTGGAAGGAAGGCCACATTGGGGTCCCAGCATTGGCTTCTCTTCCTGGCATGGCAGACAACCTGCAATGGCAATATCTAGATAAGCTTTGATAAGAAGGAGATCCACACTGTGCGGATCATGCAAAGCCTCCATACTTGCCCCCATGACTTCTCTGTTCATGGTTCCATTTGTGCTTGCACAAGGATGGCCAGTGTCAGAGGCTGGCTAATGTCAGCTGTCTGGTCATTCTGTCTACTTGGTGCTCCTTCCATGGTGGATGCTCTTTAATGGGTGTTATCATGTGACATCTTCACATGTCATGGATATTGCCAGGGATTCATTCACATGCTTCTTTCTTCCACGGACCTTCTTATTGCTGATCTTCTCATCTTTCTCCTTCCAGAACTGGGACCAAGAGCTCAGACATTCATCACTTCCCATGTTCCACATCATGTAATTTCTCTATCTACACAAAATCAACAAGCAGGTACACTGGGGCTCTTGCCAATGGGAGGACTTCCCATGTCTGCTGGTTTTCAGGACCATCCCATTTCCAGCTTGTGCCAACATACCAAGTCAGCACATCATGAACAGAACTTGGTTCACTTCTTCCTCCATCACGTAGTCTTTTTTATTTATTTATTTTTAAAGATACATAGATCACGCAAGATGTTACATTAAAAAATATACGAGGTTCCCATATGCCCCACGCCCCACACACCCCACTATTCCCCCATCAACTACTTCTTTCATTAGTGTGGTACATTCATTGCATTTGATGAATACATTTTGGAGCACTGCTATACAGCATGGATTATAGTTTACATTGTAGTTTACACTCTCTTCCAGTCCATTCAGTGGGTTTTGGCAGGATATGTAATGTCCTGCATCAGTTCCTGCAATATCATTTAGGACAATTCCAAGTCCCCAAAAGGCCCCATATCGCACGTCCTTTTCCCTCTCCCTGCCTTCAGCAACACCTGCATCACATAATCTCAAGGGAGCCCCACCCACAAAGGCATGAGCATGAGCTGAGAGAGAGGTGCCAACAGTGGTTTGTGTGCAGCTTACTGGTACCATCTGATGCATTCATGCCAGACCCTGGATGAAGCACTTCCATGTGACTGCTGATGTCTCCCAACCTTATGACTTGGTGACTCTGTGAATCCAGCTCATGATGAATGGTTTCAGCTGCATGGTCACTTGATGTCTCATAGTTAGGGCTCTGTTTTTACCAGCACCCACTAGCATACCAAGAGCTATCTTTTGAACTGTATATAATTCCCTGCTGCAAATGGCATGAACTTGTTCCAGAATCTTGGGAGATACACAGTGATTGTCCTTTTGGTACTAACCATGAACCCCACTTAGCATCTTCCCCACCATAGCTATCTATGATGCGATAGAGTCTTCCGGTCATGTGGCTACTCCTCAGGGCTGCTGCACAGCAACCTGGACCTGCTTCAGGGCTCTTTCCTGCAAAGCTAGCAGCCTTCCATGTCACTTGGAAAGTGGATTGGAAGCTTTTTCCCAATTAAGGATATAGTACCTCTAGAATGCAAAGGGACCTGCTAGGTGCTGTGCTTTCTTCTTAGTGGTGGAAGATTTGAGGTGCCTTAATTTGTCTTTTACTTTCAAGGGGATGTCCTGATGGGCCCCAAAATATCCAAAACTACACTGATGTAAGGCCCTCCTAAACTTGTAGCCTCTTCTCCTGCTCCCGGAGGCACCTGTGTTTTACCAAGGCCTCCAACACACTGGCCACTTGTCGCTCACCAAGTTTTACTGACCTGATGTCCTAGATTCCACAGACCAACGCAGTGCTCTGCAAAATGTCCAGACAGTTCTAGACCTTTTGAAATATGCTTTGACAGAGGTCAGGAGCATTAACTAACTCTGATAAACAACCAGATGCAATTTTCCAACCCCAGGAGAATGTGAATGGCTTTTGGCACCCCTCCTGGCCGAGATCGGTGGGTATACAACCGTATCTTCAAGGCTGTTAATCTGCTCGGCAAAGTTACTATTTGACACGCTAGCTGCACTCCTACCAATACTTGGCTGAGTTTGGTCATCCACAATCATCCTCCAAGATCCATCTGATATCTGATTTTTCTAGAGTTCAGCTGGTGAATTAAACAGCGAAATGGTGGGGACTGCCACCCCTACTTTCTTCAGCACTTTAAAGGTGGCAGTTTCCCACCCAGAATGCAATACGGGTTTCCAGTTGCCATCTTGGTGCAAGCAGGGGTGGGGGAGGGGTAAGCCGGGCTTCCACCTGGACTTTCCCACCAGGACAACTCATACCCCACAGTCCAACTAACCAGTGGAGAGATGGAGGGGTTCTGGCCACTATCGAGTATGTCCTGGTATAGTTACACCTTCAGAGACCAGGGGATTGTTCCCTGGGTATATTCTGTGGACCCCCTGGGGTCAGACCTGGGCTGGGACTCTATTTATTTCCTGGTTCCCATATGCACCCTAGGTGTCATACCTGGTCCCCTTACATACCCTAACACTAACAGTGGCCACGATGACTCCAGTCCCTGGTCAACATTGATGTCAGCTCTGACCATATCCAGCAGTCCTTGTAAAATCTGGGTTTTAGCCTTTGCTTGGTAGAGAGCCCTGAAAGAACTGGGTGGCCGTCACTAAACACAGCTGCCGTGGTGATGCAGCATCCTTCCTCTGGGGACCTACCTCTCCCTTAGTCAATGGGTTCTGGGCCTGAAAATTGGCTCAGAGTCAGAAACTGTGGCAGGGATCATACTTTGTTTTGTTTTGTTTTGTTTTGTTTTGCTGGAATGGGCGTGTTAAGCTTCTGAGGGTGTGCTGATCTGTTCATCCCAGTTTGCCCAGGACTTCCTTGGTTTTAGCACTGGCGGTCCCAGGGTCTCCGGGCCAGATGACCCAGCGCAGTTAGCCACCCTACTAACCGCACTACAAGTGCACAGGGCGGGCCTGGCTGCACTCACTGCCTACCACAGCCACCGAACCCACCTTGCTGCAGACAGTTAAGCGCCCCCACCCGGTCTCCATCTTTTCAGGATCCTATGACCCCAATTGTTATCAGGGAGCCCAGTGCTGTAATGGCACCTGCTACGGCCACACCTGGTCTCCAGGGGACACCACTGAGCGCCTCATGACGCTGGGGCATCCCTCATCGCCTTGGGAAATGGCATGGTCCTTGGTTTTCCAGCCTTACCACATCCTTTCTAGCATGCCCACTCCTCTGAGTTGTTTTTTTTTTTCCTTCTTCTTCTTCCATCTGTCATGGTAATTCTGGCATTTCTGCTTCACATAGTGTGGGCCATATCTTCTTCCAAGCTTCTAAGAACCGTCCAGGCAGCATGTTGGCATCATCTCCTGGGGTCCTTGTCAAGTTGTTAAATCCTTTCTCAAGGGGGACGGCTCCCATATTGATGAACTCTCCCTTCTGCAGCTTTCTATCTCATCGCTCTGGATTCAGCGCCCTCAGTATGCCATGCATATGCTCCTGGGTCCTGCCTGTACGTGCAGCTACGTCCTGCAGCTCCTTCCGCACCTGCTTCCTTTCTTCCCCTAGAAGGCCCAACACTGCCCCGGCCAACATGTGCTGTGGTTCGCCTCGGGTTCCTGGTCCAGCGGCCAGGAGGGCGGTGGTGTAAATCCTGAGTGGACTGCACTGCCTGGTGAGGTGGCGGCCTCTGCACCATCACCAAGCAAGGAGAGAGCGTTCAGCTTTAACATCAGGGGGCCAGTCGTGGTATCAGGCCCAGGGTGTTCAGAGGGGTGGCTTAATCATTCTCAAGTTCATCCACCGAGATATCCCCATCTCAAGTCTCAAGTTCCTGCTCCTTCCCAACCAGGGTCCTGATCTTGACAGAGCAAACATGATAGGATTGAGGATTCACTCTTCCCTGGAGCTTCACCCTTATAATTAACTCTGGGTCCTGAACCTTAGCTTTTTTTTTCCCCCTCTCCAGCCGCTAGAAGGAAAATCTCTTTATTTGGAGCCAAATAGACCCACTGAATCTCCTACTTCACACTTTAAATCGCCTACAGCTTTTTCTTGTCTATCTCCAATCCACTGATGGCACTCAGCAAGAGCCACACAATACCTGTAGCCCTGTAATTCTCCCACTCTCCTGAAATATGCAGCCACCAGGATCCTGTCGAGTCTCTCCCACACGGAAACGTCTTCCCTGTCACATAGTTTCTCATCACAGGCCAGCAGCTCTCAGATTCCACCACCCCCAGTGAGGAGGTCTGCATTGCTCACGGGCCGTTAGGGTCTGCTTCTGCAAGGACTCCTAGTTCCAGTCCTGCTTCGCTGGGCGCCCTGGGAAACTGACTCTGCAACAAAGCTGTGCATGCAGGGAGTGTGCTGGCGGTCAGCCCCTGGGGGAGGGATTCCTGCAGGACCCGGCAGAAGCAGAGGCTGAACTGCAATGCAGTTGCCACAGAGGCCTCCGTCACCTGCACGGGGGACCTGTGGGGCTGGGAATGACCTTTTGAGGGGCCCCATTGGGACAAAAGGACTGGGCCTTTGTATCCCTGCCCCACCAGTCGTTGGATGTGGGATGCCCCTGTGAAGGGGCAAAATCTTTGGCCATCCAGTCCCTTCTGCCAGGGCAATTCCCAAGGAGGGACTCCACCATCAGCCTGCAGCTCTCTTAGCAGAAGAGCAAGTGCCTTGGGCGTGAAGGGAAGCTGGCCACGAGCCTCATCGGCCACCACCAAGTCACCTGAGGCAATGCTGAAGGAACTCACGCCTGGAGAGAGAAGCTCCTGGGGGGTCTCGGGTCTCTCAAAGGCTGCTCCATGCTGCTGGGAAGCAGTCTTCCCTGAGGGTCTCCTGGGCCAGAGCCACAGCAAATTGTCCTAACCCTAAGAAGAAAAATTTCACCTCGGTAAAGGGAAGACCTCTGAGCAGCTCTGACTCCTAGGACGAAGGGTAGAGACAGGGAGGTAGTGAGCCTCCTTTCTCTAAGGAATACAAGCAGAGGCTGCAGCGCCAACTGCGGAAGCTGCTGTCGAAGAGACGGACGCACCAGAGTGAGACAAAACTTGGACAATCTTTAGGGGAGCCTTCCTTCTCACCTTGCCCTGCGAGACTCGGGAACGAATGCTGTCTGAACGGCGCAGGGGCCAAACTTCAGCAGCTCTGCTCTTAACCATCCACGACCATGTCCCTCGCTGTTCCAGGTCCTATTTCATTTTCAATTTCCCAGTGAAACGCTGAGTGGGTCTAAAGATGGAAAGCACGGAGGGTGGATGTGACGCCCGCACCGCGCGAGCCGCCCGCGGTGACGCGGGCCGTCCTCCAGCAGGAGCCCCGCGAGTCGCCGCGCCTCCCTGCTGTCACCGCGTGCCCCTCCAGCTGGAACGTGCCTCCGCCAATTCCGTGCCCAAAAGGGTGTGTGTCCCTCTGTGTGTACACAGACACGCACATGAGCTCTGCCCAACACAAATATATATTTAAGATTTACCGTTCTGGAAAACCTAGTGAATAATGTAAATGATGAAAGCCCGCGTCTGGCAGAAAATATTGTTCGGGCTGCCTCATTGAAATTCAGCCTCTCGTGCACACTTGGTCATACACACGCCGTATGAATTATGGATTCCGGGCTTTATCTCTCACACTACACATGAATGTTTGATAAAGATTGTTTCCAATATTATATTTTGTCAAAATGCTCATCTAAAATTCTGTCAAAAACGCTTTCCAGTAATTATGCATTGACTTCACAAGGAGCAGAGACCGGGAGGAGGAGAGGGTCCCAGGGTGAGGGCATTGTTTTTTTTTTGGGGGGGGGGGGTGTTGTGCATGTGTGTGTGTGTTTACCCTGGGTGTTTTGCTAAAGGGGAGAGGGAGACTGACAGCATTTGCCACTGAAATTCTTTACTCCCCTGCACGTCCTCATTACAGAGGCAGCTACAGCGAGACCAGGTGCTGCACGGGTGGGCCCTCCTGTATTCGGTGGTGCAGCGGTTCGTATTTCAGCTCCACACTGGCTCATCGACGATGTGGCCCCCGTCCTGCCTCCCACCCCTCCTGTTCCCCAGAACTTCTAGTTCTTCCTACAGCATGCATTCGGTTGAACCCCACCCCCCACCCCACCACCTTCCTTCAGGAATTTTCCATCTCTAGAGCAGAGATAGCAAACCTCCACTCCTGCAGCCACCCTAGACGTCCCTAATTGATCATGTCACTCTTTGCCCCTGAATCCACCTGGGAATCCTTAACACACGCTCCATGCAGCCATGTTCAGTCCAATGAAGGTCAAGTGTGAAATGACACCTATCTGCCATGCTACAAGGTAAAACTCCCCCTCTGCAGCGTGGCACTCCAGGCGCTTTATGACTTCCCAATCTCATCTCTCGCCCTCCCCTTCCACCCGCTCCCAGTTCTCCAGCCCCAAGCCCTGCCTTTCGCCCGCCTTCCTAGGTGACACGCAGGTTCATGCCTCTATTATGAGGGACTTGTGTTCACGTGTCAAGACCTCTGCCAGGCTTCCCTCCCCTTCCCCGGGTCGGGGAGCTCTGTCCCCTGTGACCCCAGACACGCTCTCTATAGCTCTCTCCCCAGGTCTCAAAGCGGGGTGCCCCCGGGGAGTTTACTGCTGGTGAGATGAGGGCAAGGCTGCCGCATCACCCAGTTGCCCAGAGTGACTCAGGGTGTGCTGCTGAGTCACCGATTGCAGGACATTTCAGTCTGTGCTCACGAAAAGGGTCATGGCCTGCATGGAGCTAGGGCGGAAAAGACCTAGAACCCAGGAAAGCCATCCCTGGGCCTCCCTGAGCATGAAGGAAAGTTGCTCTGCACTTCCCCCGTCCCTGCAGGCCAGTATCCTCTTTCCTGGAGAAGACTGGAAGAGCTGGCCTGTGCGCTCCCTGCCACCAGCAGGTCTCCCCCCATCCATCCTCCACTGCCCCAGGTGATCCCCCAGCCAGGGCCTCTCACTCCTGGCCAAGAACCCTTCAGTGTCTTCCCTTTTTTTTTTTTTCTTTTTTAAGATTTATTTATCTCCCCTCTCCGCCCCACCCGCCCCACCCAGTTGTCTGTTCTCTGTGTCTGTTTGCTGCGTCCGCTTCTGTTGTCATCAGCGGCACGGGAATCTGTGTTTCTTTTTGTTGCATCATCCTGTGTCAGCTCTCCATGTGTGCGGCACCATTCCTGGGCAGGCTGCACTTTCTTTCACGCTGGGCCGTTCTCTTAAGGGGCGCACTCCCTGCGCATGGGGCTCCCCTATGCAGGGGACACCCCTGCTTGGCAGGGCACTCCTTGTGCACATCAGGGCTGCACGTGGGCCAGCTCCACATGGGTCAAGGAGGCCCGGGGTTTGGACCGCGGACCTCCCATGTGGTAGGTGGACGCCCTAACCACTGGGCCAAGTCCATTTCCCTTCCCTTGCTCTTGAGATAAAGACCAAACTTCCTCACGTGGCTGGGAGGGAAGGAGCAACACTCACAAAGCTGAGCGTCCGTTAAGGCCTCCGCCTGCACCCATCAGAGAAGATGCTGGAAAACGACGACAGAGGCCAGGCGCTTAGCTCAGCTCACACTGGTTGGCCTCCAAAGGGCCTCACTCATTTCTGCAGCCGCAGCTCCCTCTGCCTGGCCCTGCTGCTCTGCCCTCCAGCCCCACTCCCTCTCTCACCCCTATGCTTTTGGTTTTCTGTCATCCCCTTGCCACCCAGCAGAGAGCTGGGCACAAAATAGGTGTTTTCAAAAATATGTGTTGAATTTAATGGAAGAGTCAGCAATGCAGCAGCCCCAGGGATCCATCCCGAACACCCACGGCAGCTGCAGGCCAGACCCCCTGCCTATCAGCCGGGTGTTGAGAGCCGGGCCTGACACACACAGCATTGGAAATGCGGTGGCATGCGGGGAAGGTGCTGACAGCTCCCGAACCAAGCACGGAGCAGCCGTGTTCCACGGCTTTGCACGTTGCTATCTCACCCCGAGATGAGCGTTGCGGCCCCGGGATTTAGCTCTTCCCAGGAGATCCCTGTGAGAATCCCCTGAGGTGTCTGCTGTGTGCTTTGAGTATGCAGACAGCCTTCCTTCCTTTCTTCCACAGACGCTGCCTGCCTGTCGACTCGTTGCCAGGCGCCACGCGGGGAACTGGGGTAATGAAGATGAAAGCAGCGGGCTCCAGCTCTGAAAGCCCTCACATCCTGTGGGTGAGTCAGATTACCCAGCAGACACGTGCCGAGGGACTGGGAGAGGTTGGCACAGGCTGCCAAGAGAACCCACAGCGGGAGGACACAACTAAGACTGGCTCTGTTGGGGAAGCTTCTTGGGGAAGGGACCCAGGGACTGAGTCCTTAAGGATGAGTAGGAGTTCACTAGATGGGAGTGAGGGAAGAGACCAGAAGCAGCGTGTACAAAGGTCCAGGGGCTGGAGAGACTGTCAGGGTGTTGAGAAGTCTGAAGTGTGTTCAACAGGGCCAAAGCCAAAAGCTAGAGAGAAGGTTCCATGCGCTAAGACCAGGAGCCTGGACATTGCCCTGAAGGCGTCAAGAGGGTGGTGTGCCCACCAGATCACTGAGGGAGTCAAAGCCAGAACTGGGACTTGAACCCAGGTCTCTGCTTCTCGCTGGCTTCTCATCCTTTGTTTCCGAGATGGCTGCCATCAGCCCTTCTCCTCTCTGAGCGTGTGTTCCATTCCCCAGTGAGAGGTGGGATGCCTCCATCAGTGAACCCAGGTGGCGTGTGGCTTCCCTGGCCAATGGAATGAAGTAGACATGAGGCGCCGCCAGGTCAGGCCTCACTTTGAAGCAGTGTCCACTTTCCTTCCTGGAACACTGGCTTTGAGGGATGCTAATGGGCATGTAAGAAGTCCAATTATCCTGAGACTTCTGTGCTGTGAGGAAGCCCCAGCCACGTGGTGAGGCCTCATAGAGAGAATAATGCCCAGCAGAGCTCAGTTGTCCCAGCCCAAGCACTAGATGTGTAATGGAAGGAAACACCTTGGCCATTCCAGCCAATCTCACAGAGGCCCCAGATACTGGCTCCAGGTAACTTGTCACAGTGATCTCCAGCTGAGGTCCCACACATCACGAGGAAGAGATAAGCCATCCCTGCTGCACCCTGCCAGAATTCCTGCTAGAGAATCATGAAAAAAAAACAAAACAATAAAGAGCTGTTTTTATGCTCTAGGTTTTGGGGTGGTTTGTTATGCTGCAATAGACAATGGGAGCACCAAGCCAATATTAATAGCAGGAATATTTTCAGCTGCAAGTAACAGAAAAAAACCTGCCTGCAGTGGTTTAAACAAACAAATGTGGGAGAGCATTTTTCTTGTATAACAAGACCAGAGGAAGGGAGCTCCTCAAGAGTTTTATGGAATCAAGGTCAGCATCTTTATGATTCTCTTGGCCTTTTCCTCATAGTGACGTGACAGCTGCTGCAGTTCCAGATAGCATGTTCCAATCACAAGTAGGAAGAAGGCAGAATAAGAAAAGGGTTGTACCAAACACATGACTGCCTTTATATTGGAGAGCCAGGACTTTCTCAGAACTAACACCAGCAGACTTCAGCTTAGGTCTCTTTGGACTTAGGTTATGTGGTCACTCCTAGCTGGATCGTGGCTCAGACCAACTAGGATTCATTTACACTGCCACAGCAAGCAAGACTGGAGTCTGTCAAGCCAAAGAAAAGGGAAACAAATATTGGATATACAAGTAACCAGGTTTCTTACAAATGGACTCCTTTTTTTAACTTCTTTGTTGAGGTTTACACTATGTACCATATTCAAAGTGTACAATTTGATAAGTTTTGGTTTATGCATAACCCAGGAAGCTATCACCAAAATCAAGATAGTGAACGTATCCATAATTCTCCCCTATTCATTTCCTTGTGTCCCTTTTTAATTCCTCCCCCTTGCCCTTCTTCCCTGTCCCCAAGAAACTACTGATCTAGCACTTTACATTTTCTGTAGCTTTAAAGAAATCCAATCACATAGTATGTACTTTTTGGGTCTGGCTTATTTCACTTGATGTAATTATTTGGAGAGATGCCCATGTTATGTGTAATGGTACATCCTTCCTTTTTATTGCTGAGTAGTACATATTCCATCAGATGGAAATACAACATTATGTTTCTCCATTTGCTTCTGATGGGCATCTGAATTTTTGGCTGTTACAATAAGGCTGTAGTGAACAAGTGTATACAAGTCTTTGTATGGGCAAAGCTTTCTTTTTTTCTTAGAGAAATACCTAGGAGTAGACCAGCTGGATCTTAAGATTGATTTAAGTTTAAATTTTTAAAAAACTACCCAACTGCTTTCCAAAGTGGTTGTACCATTTTACTTTCCCACCACTAGTACACAAGGCATCCAGTTCCCCTACATCCTCACCAACACTTGGTGTGGTTTGCTACCCCCCAACTTCTTAATTCCCTTAAGGGGTTTGGTCCCAGCCCCATTTGAAGAAATCCTCTGTTGTTCCCCAGGGGTAAAAAAACAACTGAAGAAAAGGAAAAGGAAAGAAATGAATTTTTAACAATTAACTTCCATGTGCAAGGCACTTCCACACACATCTCATTTACTCCTAACAGCAAACAGGTATGATGACTTTCTTTATCTACCATCTTACAGATGAGGAAACAGGCTCAGAGAGGTCCAGGGTCACACTGCTAAGCAATGGCTGGTCTGTACAACTCCAAAGCCCTTGTCTGATTTCCTCTTTCCTGGGTCCACCCTCTTTGCTTCAGAGATGACTTCCTTTTAGAAGGCACAGAGGAGATGGCCTTCAGAATAAGGCAGTGGAAGGAGAACTAGATTTGGGGACCAGGGGTATCTTCATTTCCCAGCTGCTAAAACAAAATGCCATGCAGTGGGTTGGTGTAAACAATGGGAACTTATTGGCTCACGATTTTGAGGCTAGGAGAAATCCAAAATCGAGGTGTCGGCAAGGTGATGCTTTCTCCCCAGAGACTCTAGCATTCTGGAGCTGGTTGCCGGTGGTCTTCGGGTCCTTGCTTTTCCCTCACACAGCAATGTCCTCTCCTTTCTCCTCCAACTTCCAGCTTCTACTCACCATGTGGCCTTTTCTTCATAAAGCGTCCAGTAATGGGATTTAGGCCCAACCTCATTCTTTGGGCTGCACCTTAACATAAAATAACATCTTCAGAAGGTCCTATTTACAATGAGTTTACACCCACAGGAATGGATTAAGAACAATTTTTTTTCCAGGATACATAATTCAACCTCCTATGAGGAGGATTCCCCAAACCTGGCATCAAAATCAAATTAGAGGTGGGTAAATCTTAAGTGAATTTTTTAAGGTGCAGTAAGGCAAAGTAGGAAAGCAATTCCAAGAAGAAGAACCCACACTGCAAATCCTGACATATGGAGCATCATAGCATGTTCAAGTAACCTCAAGTAAGTCGGTGACTGGAAAAAAGGGTGTAGGTAGGCAGGCCAGGAGGCGATTTTAATGGAAACATGTTTATAAGGGGTGAAGCAAATGATTTTCAAAATAAAGTAGGAGTGGGGGGAAGGGGGAGTGTAGACTTCAATGTAGACCATTGTCCATGTGGTGCAGCAGTGCTCCAAAATGTATTCACCAGGTGCAGTGAATGTGCCATGATAATGGAAGAGGTTGTTGATATGGGAGGAGTGGGGTGCAGGGGGTGGGAGGTAAATGGGGACCTCATTTTTTTTAATGTAACCTTTAAAAGAAAATAAAGAAGAAAAAAATATATATATAAAAAGAAATTATAATAGATTACTCAGCTCAAGGCCTTGAAAATAAATTTGAACATGTGGACAAAATGCATGATTTTCTTGGAAAACAAAAATGATGGAACCTAACCACAGGAAAGTTAGGAAATCTAAACAGTCCAATCCTACAGAAGAAATGGAGTCTGTTGTCAAACAGCCACTATTCGTTAAAGTACAGGCATAGACAGTTTTACAGATAAAATCTACCAAATTTTTAAGAAGCAGATACTTTGAGTGCTATTTAAACTGTTCCTCCATATCATAGGGAGGAGGGAGAACTTCAGAATGAATCTAAGAATGCAGCACAACAGGGAAACCCAAACCTGAAAAAGATAACACAGAGAAAGGCTACAGACCTATCTTTAAGACAGTATAAATGCAAAATCCTAAATAAAATATTAACAAGTAGAACACATATGCATTTTTAAATGATAATATGCCACTACTAAAAGGGGTTTCTTCCGGTAATGCAAGGATGGTTCTTAATGAAGGAATCAAGTAATATCATTCATAGTGTTAAAATATTGATAAGAAAACTATACAATTTTCTATACATACTAAAAAGATGATAAAAATTTCAACTTTGATTCTGCTTAAAAACTCTCAACCAAATAAGGCCACATCCAATTCCCCTAATGTGAATAAACAGCTCACAACTCAAGCCCAAGTTCAGAATCATTTCTGATAGCAAGCCGCTAGAATCATTCCCATTAGAGTCAGGAACAAAGGATAGTCATGGTTGTAATTTGTATCATTATGCAAGTCTTCCTACTCCCTGTATCCATGGCATTTGCCATGTGATTCTGCAGCTTTTCCTCCTAAAGCAAATTATCTTTCCCACTTCCCTGATGTTCAGTGCAGCCAAGTGACTTACTTAGGCTGATGGAATGTGGGTAGACATGACACAGTGCCAATTCTGAGCCTTCACTTTAAAAAGCATTGTGGGTTTCTATTTCCCATTCTTGCCTTTCCATCAACACAGGAGGAGGACACTCCATGGTTTGCTCACTGATCCAGGGAAGATGAGAGGAGCCTGGAGCAGACCAATACCCAACCTGCAACTTGTGGCCAAACCCAGCCAAACTCAGCTCAACCTGGATCAGCCAACCCTCAGATGACCTGCAGAAATATGTATGAGGATAAATAATTGTTTCTACCACTAAACTTTGAAGGGACTGTAATGCAGCTTTATTGTGACAGTAGTCAACTGATCCACCCACTATCATGACTGTTTATTAGACATTGTTTTCATCTGCTAGCCAATGCAATTAAATAAGACAAAGAAATAGAAGGTGCTTCTTTGAAAGGAGGAGGCAATATGGTCAATTATTATTCATTAAATTGTACATTTTAAAACACAGGAGAGGGAAACGAATGTGACTCAATTGATACAGTATCTGCTGTGTGGTGAGCTGGCCCATGCACAGTGCTGCCGCACGCAAGGGGTGCCATACCATGCAGGGGCACCCTTGTGTAAGGGTACCCCACATACAAGGAGCGTGCCCCACAAGGAGAGCCACCCCACGTGAAAAAAGCACAGCCTGCCCAGGAGTGGCGCCACACACACAGAGAGCTGACGCAGCAGGATGACGCAACAAAAAGAGACACAGTTTCCCAGTGCCACCTGACAATGCAAATGGATGCAGAAGAACACACAGCAAATGGACACAGAGCAGACAACAGGGGGAAAGGGGAAATAAATAAATAAAACTTAATCTAAAAAAAAAAACACACACACAGGAGAAAAGTCCTAAACCCTAAAAGAGTTTAGTAAGAATTAGTACATACAAAACCAGTAGCTTTCTTATATAAAAACAGTAACCAATTTGAAAATGAAATTAAAAATCCCATTTATAATGAACATTAAGGAAGCTAAGATACCTAGAATGTGTTTAACACAAAATGTGCCTTATCTATGCAAACTCTACTGAAGGACATCACTTTAAGACTTCAATAAATGGAAAGCCACATGCTGCTCTTGTATTGGAAGAGTCCTCTTGTAAAGATTTCAACTCTCCCTAAATTCATCTATATTAGTGTAATCCTATATATAAGATGAACCAGGAAATCACTGGCAAAGAAGAAACCAACTGCAACCAAATATTGAAACATCACAAAGTTTCAGTAGCTAGAATGTCAGGTATATGAAGAGACAGCATTTGTAATGGGCATTTGTCATTTTGTGATCCCTTAGTGTCTTTTTAACACTTCCTGTCTTGGGATTTTTGGTCACCATGAGTCTGCCTCCCCAAAGTAGAAGCAAGAACTCACTCTCTTGGCCCTTGAGGCCAGCACATGGGCATGAGACCCTGGCTAAACCAATCAGAATCTCCCATGCAAGACCAGATGCAGGAGAGGCCGTGGGAAACCCTCCAGGTGAGCCACGTTTGAGGAGAGAATGGCTGAGGTGCTGGGCTCCTGGGATGGGATGTGTGCAGAGCTCCTGACACCCGTTCCCCCGTGCCACCAGGGCAAGCTTTGTATTTGTGTTCTACGAATCTACGTCCAGAAATGTAAACTGTAAATATACTTGCACATGGGTGCTAATATGTATGTACATAAATGTTTGTGGTAAAATCACTTGTAATAGCAAAAACCTGAAAACAACCTAAATATCCTAGGGCACTGGTTAAACAACTAATGATAACCAGTCATGAGAAGGAATGAGATTGATTTAGCTATGTAGATAAGGAATCGTCACCAATATAAAATAAGTTTTAAAATAGTAGATAAGGAATCATCACCAATATAAAATAGGTTTTAAAATAGTGGTGCAGGGCACTATACCAATGAGAAGCTGTTCAATAGAATTTTCTATCATTAAGGAAAAGTTCTACATCTGAGTTGTCCAATACAGCAACCACCAGCCACATATAGCTGTTGAATGCTTGATATATGACTAGTGTGAATGAAGGACCACATTTTAAATTTTATTTAATTTTCAATATTATCACTTTAAATTTAAATAACTACTTGTGGCTATCATACTGGACAAGGCAGAGCTAGCATATGTGCAAATGTACAAGTAATATTCTAAACGTATATATATAGACCCTAGTAATAGGCATTGCCTTTTGCAAGGAGAACTGGCATATTAAGTGTCCCCTGGTAGATGATGGGTTGTTTGTCCATTTACACCTTTAATATTTGAATCATTTACTGGGTGTGAAATGACATTCAATATGAAACTAAATAATGGAAATTCAAAAGAAAATAGGAGATTCTTTCATGAGCCTTGGTTTTTCTCCATGAAGTAGGAGGCAGGGTATCAACGAAGCGCAAGGAGAGTCTTTGGGGGTTAGGGCTCCCCAAGGTTTCCTCCTCCAAAACCAGAGAGATTTGGTTGTTTGAGTCAGAGATTGTGAGGGGAGGGTGCTGAGTGACAGCAAATGAAGGACCCCTGAGCTTTAGGGATCACCTGTTGCAGCTGGAGTCCAGGAATTTATGAGACCTCAAATTCACGTAGTTGAGTGGTTTTTTTCAGCAGCACTCAGTAGCCTAAGTGTAGAAACCAAGAAAACAAACAATTGAATCATGCCCCAAAAACATACCAATAGAAGAGCGGAAGAAGGGATAGATTGAATTTGGAGAGATTAATTTGTAGATTCTGCAGAATCTGTAGATTCTGTAGAATCTGCACAATCTGGTGGCTGCTCTGATGTGGTGACTGAGTAAGAAAGACAAGCTTAGGATGGCTCCTAACTCTTGGCTTGTGTGACTGAGTTGATGTTGAGCTCATTTGAAGAAATAAGGTTTATAGGAGGAACAGGTTTCAGAGGGAGAAGATCGTAAGTTTGGTGTTGGCCAGGTCGATCCAGGTGGAAAGTTCTAGAAACATCCAGATATTTAGGTCTGGGGCTCAGCAAGGAGGCCTGGACTACAGAGATCCATTTGAGAGCTAGCCAAAGATGGGTAATACTTGAAGCCCTGAGAACTGCCGGACATCACCCAGAGAGGACGTGTGGCCAGGGCGAGAGTCGCTGAGAACAGGAATGCTAAAGCTAAGGGCTGGGAGGAGAAGCCGGCAGAGTCTACTGAGAATGAACATCGAGGGCAGGAGGCAGGAGGGAGAACCAGGGGAGAAAGGCCAGGCAAGAGGCAGTTTCAAGGAACAGGAAATGTTCTACAAGGTCAAGTGCCACAGAGGGGTCAGGTAAAATGGGCCACTGAAAAGCCCATTGCACTTGGCAATTAGGAGGTCGTTTGGTGACCTCGGTGAGAGCAATTTCAGGGAAGTACTGAGAGGGAACACATGATTTCAGTGGGTTGAAGGGTTAATGGGAGGTAAGTGAGAGGAGATCGTGAGGGTAGGCTCTTATTACAACCAGGCACTTGGCTGTTAGAGGAAGGAGAGAAATGGAGCGGGATCTAGAGGGGGGCAAGGAAGGGGGTTGTTATTCTTTATGTTTTACAAACATAAAGATGGAGAGAAGTGGGAGGATGATGGACGGTAGTGAAGGGTCTCCAAAGAGGTGAGAGGTAATTCCTGAGGAGGGTCCCTGAAGAGGCAGGGGAAGATGGGCTCCCCGATGTGGGGGGAGGTCTGGACCTGATCTGGAGACCTCCTCTGAGAAGAGGGCATGGGTTGGACACAGAAACAAGAGGTGGGGCTGGAGGTGGAAGCTGAGGGAGCATTTTTGCTTAATGGTCTCAATTTTCTCAGGGAAATTGGAGGCGAGACCTCTGGGATAAGGGAGGGGAAGAGTGGACTTAGGTAGAGCAGGCCTGGCTGCCCTTGCTAAGGGTTCGGCTGGAGCTGGGGAAGACAGCTCAGTGTTCAGAAAAACTCACAGCAGCCTATGAACCGCAGCCGACACTGAGCCAAGCCTGGAAGACACTGAGGGTAAATGACGAGGGGCATCTTGGTAGATGACCTCAGACAGACACATCTAGTCTCTTCACCACTGCATCACTGAGCAGGTCTCTCTGCCCCCTTCTGAGCCCCATCTGCAAAATGGGACTGTTTCCCTAGGCACTTAGCCTAGAGCATAGCACCCAGAATATTCTCTTTAAAGGTTAGCTAGATCACAATTAATACCTTGGGGGTAAGGCTGCTTGCTAAGGGGGCTGGAGAGAGGGGTGGAAGCAATAGTCCATGAAGTGTAGACTAGCTAGAAAAGTGAAGGCAGGAAGGAGTGACAGGCAGGGCTCAGCAAATAAGACTTGCAAACCAATTCCAGCCCGCTGCCTGCTTCTGTAAATAAAGTTCTATTAGCCTCAACCATGACCATTCGTGTATGCAATGTCTATGGCTGCTGCTTTCATGTCTCAAGGGCAGGGTTGAGCAGCTGCAAGAGATTCTATGGCTATCTGGTCCTTTACAGAAGGGCTGGAAGGCTAATGGAGCAAACAAACAAGTTCAGGCTTTAAAAGTACAGGGTTTCTATTTGGGACAATGGGAAAGTTTTGGTAATGGATGGTGGTGATGGTAACACAACATCATGAACATAATTAATTTCACTAAATTATATATTTTGAATGTGGTTAAAAGGGGAAAGCTTAGGTTGCATATATGTTACTAGAATAAAAAAGTTGTTTTAATCCGTGAAACTGTACAATACAGTGAACCCTAAGTCAAGCTGTAGATTATAGTTGATGGTACAATTATAAAAATGTGCTTTCATCAGTGGTAACAAATATACCACACTAATGCAAGGTGTTAATAATAAGGTGGCATATGGGAATCCTGTATTTTGTGCATGATTGGTCTGTAAACTCACACCTTCTCTAATTAAAAAAAAAAAAAGGGGGGGGGGAATAGAGGGAGAAAAGATCAGGAAAGATGGAAGATTGGAGAGTAAGACCAGAGAAGGGGATTCCAGAGAGTCCTCTGGAAGACTTACCATCATAAATTGATGAATAAATGAATTTGGTGGATCAAAAGAACCATGTGGACATGGGCAGGATCAACAAAAGTAGGACTTTCAGTAGCAAACCATGGTGCCTGGGAAGTCACCAGAAAATGCCTCCACCAAAACCACGCGCCCCTTCTTTGGCATGGAAACCTCACTTCTGTTCAGAGTGACAAAGTGCCCTGAACCTAAGACTGAATCATGATTTGTTTAGGCCAATCAAATAATCCCATTCACAAATGGCTGGCATTTCCTTTTCCAGCTTCCCTGCAGCTACAAGGTGGCCATGTGATGGGAAATGAGACATTTAGGGAAATCTGCCCAGGCCTTCTGGGAAAGCTTTTGCTTTTCTGATGAGAGAGAAGAGGTTTTCTGGTGCTGCTCCCCTCCCCTTCTTTTTACCTTGAATACAGAGCTGATGCTTGGGGCTGTGACAGCCATTTTGTGACCACGAAGCAGTAAGTAGGAGGGCATGAAGGCAGTGTGCTGGGGATGCTGGAGCAGAAAGAGCCAACGTTAAACCTTTACCCACCTCCAAACTTCTTATTCAGTGAGATAAGGAAATTGCTTTATTGCTTAAAACTTTTATTCAAAAGCTCTTTTAATTGAAAGAAGGAAGAAACAGAAGTCCAGAGGACGTGGTTGGGACCTGGGAAAATGGCATGCCATGGGGTGGGGGTGGGGGTGGGGGGCAAGCAGGGCCTGCCTAGAGCAGAGGAATGTGGAGCACGGAAGAGTCTGGGATATGGGTTAAGAACAGACCAGAAGGAGGCTTTGAATGCTAAACCGAGGAGTTTAGGCTTCTTTCGCAGGCAGTGGGAAAATGTCATGAAAGTTTCTTTAAAATCATATAGTTCTAAGCCGATATAAATGATATTTGCTAAACATTGTACCTTCTTCAGATGTCCTTGAAACATTTACTTTTCTGATTTTCTGTAAAAGAAAAAAATGGCAATGGATTTGCATGTTTCTAATTGTAAAAATGAAATACATTCATTAGAGTAGAGGATTTTGAAAACAGAGAAGAACATGTTTTGGGCATTTGATCGGGCGGCTGACATTCCAGCAAGCGAAGGAGGAACAGAATGGGCCGGTGGAATTGGGATAGGAAACAAGATGACTCCTTGCCACTGCCCGGCTTCAGTGTTCTCATCTGTGAAATGAGCGGGCTGGGCCAGGCAGCGACAGCCCAGGGGTGCCCCGGGGAGTCGCTTCCCTGGGCGCTTGTGTCCAGCACTCTCTGCAGAGGCTGTGACTCATGATGGGGGCGTGGTCCCCAAGCAAAGCGACGTCGTGTCCACCTTCTCCGGGTTCACGCGGGGTGGTTAGCAATCCCTCCTGTTACGGACGTGGGCTTGGAGGGTTAAAGTGATGCGAAGGTCACGGGGCTGTCCCAGGGGTGAGCGTCGGCATCCCGCGCTCACTTCTCCTCTTCCAAGCCAGTGTCATCTCTCCCTGGGTCCCAACCTCACCCCCTTCAGGTACTCAACAGCCTTCCCGCATCCAGCCCCCAGGCGCGTGGAAGGCAGTGGCCTGGGACAGGGGCCCCTTGGGGGCCAGGACACACCCCAGCAGAAGCAGTGCCTAGAAAGCCACCGCCCCCTGCAGAGAGGGCTCTCCGTTTATTGCCTCCTGGTCTGGCTCCCTGTGCCTGACGACAGAAATGGCTGGTTTCCCCACCAGGGCACAGCTGGGGACCAAATAATACAGGGAATAGCTTACAGTTTATGTGTCTGATGTGAAAAATCAACGGTTTCCCTCTTTGGGAGGCCCCCTCAGGGGCAAAATAGAGAGAATCGCTTATTAGCTTCCGCCCGTTCACTGGCAGATGATGGAGGAGCCGAGAAACCAGTCGTACATCGTAATAAAGTACCTTTCACCTGCCTTCCCGGACCTGCGAGCTTGCCCTCCCACCCCAGAACCCCGCAGGGCTGGGCCCTGCCTCACCGCTAACCACCAAGAGAGGATGGGGGACTGCCTGGGGGCTTCCGGGAGGCAAGTACTGAGAAACCCAAGCCTGAGGCTCCCAGCGTCTTCCAAAGGTAAGTGAGTTAGGGGCTGTGACTGAGCAGCTGGAGGTTACCGACCGCTGTCCCACCACTGCCCCCCACCCCAGGGGGCCAAGCAGGGTGGCAGCCCAGAGCCAAGCAGCACCGCCCCTCTTGTACCCTGGCTCACTTGGCTCCCCCACAAAACATTTCATTCCTAGCCAGAGACCAAAGCAGGTCAGAGTAAGAAGAAATCTGCCGCAACGACGGAACGACAGTTGTTTATCAGGGTTCACTCACCACTGGAACCTTCCACAGCACCTCTCAGGCTTCTCCTTGGCCCGCACAAGTCGTTGTTCTAAGCCAACAGAGCTTAAATGTAGCGACTCATTTGCCACTCATGGCAGCCTCGTGCGTTCTGTGCTCTTATTGTCCCATTTAAAGGTAAGGAAACTGAGGCACATGAGGCCAGTAAGGGGAAGGTGAAGAAATTTGCAGGGGAGCACCCACCTCCCACAGTCAAGATCCAGGTTTGCTAGTTAATATAGAGAGAAAGAAATGGAGGGAGGGAGTCCCTTTCCCTCCATACTTACCCATTCTGAACCCACCACCCCGTGCTGGTGTGTACTGACAGTATTTCTCTCTTTCCAAATAATTATAATGCTACTAACAAGCAGGTGTATTCTCTCGCGTCCCCAACTTCTCCATCCATAAAGGAAAGCAGTGAGAAGGGATCTCGGCTGAGGCAAGGCAGCACGTCAGCAGGACTGCAGGCAACCCGAACCAATCACAGCATATTTTCCCACACGTGACAGGAGACCCAACTGGACAGACGTACTTTCTTGCTGTTTCCCAGCATCTCAACACACTTTCCATGTGGGAGAATCCCAAAGTGGGTGGGACAGAGGGTTTCAAAGCACTCCTGCTGCCCATGGTGGCAGAAATTTCTTTTCCCAGCTTCTAGGTCAGGAACCTGGAATTTAGAACTGGCCAACAGGATGCCCCCACCTGGGACTTTGAATGTGAAAGGGGGACATGAAGACACAGATTTACTTGGAGTATCTTCAAGGTGGCCACAGCAGAGCTGCCCAGTGTCCAGAGACGGTGCGATGATGAGCATCCAGGAATGGCTAGACCAAGAGAAGAGCATCATTCCAAACCCACTTCCTGTGGCGTGACTGTGCTTCTGGCTTCCAGCTTGGTTCCTGTCCATTTTCTAACCATCAGGGGAGAGCCAGTGTGGCCCAGTGGTTAAGGCTGTAGCTTTGAAGTTGGATAGAGATGTCTGATTCCTGTTGGTGCCAATTAAGATCGACGTGACCATGGGGAAGTCACATACCTTCCATTCTGTTCTCTCCTCCTTAAAGTCAATATCACAAACTTACGCTGCAAGGATCCTGCAAGGTCATGTGAGTTCCGTCCCAGCAGGGGCTCTGTAAATGGAGGCTACGTAACCGATGAAGGAGGAGGAAGAGGACGTTCTGGGGAAGTTTCCAAAATGGGTTGGTGAGCCCAGGGCAGATGCATCCAGCTGGAACAGACACCACAGCAGCCTGCAGAGCAGCCGGGGAGGGCCCCAGCAGCAGGAAGCTGACCTCTACGGGGGAACAGACCTGTCTCTCCTTAATGCCACTTACCTGAGCATCATTGAGCGTTTGACCTTGTACGAAGATCAGAGAGCCAAGAGGCTGCTTCCTGGAGGGAGCAGAGGCCCCGAGACAGGTCAGGCATCCTCTGGGGCCCTCAGGGAGTTGGAGGAGAAGCAGGCAGAGGACTGGCCCCAGCCGATGCCGATTCCTGCAGAGGAAGCACAGGGCCAGCTTCCGGTCCCAGGGTGAGCCGGGCTGGGCGAGCAGCATGCCAAGAGGCTGCTCCGCAGAGGGGTGCGTCGGCACTGGCGCCCAGACAGATGCTTCCAGCAGCACCAGCCTCTGGTGTCCTGTGACACTGGTCCAGCTGCCACCCAGGGGGGAGACTCATTTTCCATCCCAGACCCTCCTTTGCGCCCCGCTCCCACCCCGGGGGTTTCCGTGGGGCCACACATTGCTCCCTTGGCCTCTGGCTGCAGTGTCCGCTTTCTGGTTGTCTCTGGCTCTGACTGTGATTTCCTTGGGAGCATGAAAAACCCCAAACGTTCGATAATTATAAGGCAGAGAAATTACGAGGGCATCAGAGGTTGCTCCCAATTGCTGTATTAATTGGCCTTCGTTATCGCTCCACATAAAAGACCACTTGATGGGAACAAAAGCAGGTCGGCTTTTTATTCTGCTGCAGCTTGACAAGTTGGTGAGGGGCCATCGCGGGTGCCGTCCAATTCTTCCCAGATGCAAAGCTTTGCTAGTCCCTGCGTGGCCCGGCCTCCAGGAGGCCGTGGTCCCCACCCCTGAGACCACATCCAAGGCACAGCACCATCAGGGCTCCACGGCCCCAAGCCTTGGCCTGACCAAGACGCCGGCCATCTCGTGACCCAGATGGCTCATGGAGAGGAAAAGCCTGAGTTCTTAATTGCACGTTTAATGTGCCTTTCTTAGAGCAGTGTGTACAAGGGTGTCGTGGGGCATTGTGGGCTCAACAGCCAGTGTTTATTATCTTCACATCAATAATGCTGCATATTACTAGTACATCCATTTTGGAGATGGGGCTCAAAGGGGCTCAGGAACTTGCCAATGCTCACACAGGCACTAGCGTGCTAGAGTCAGGGATCAAGCTCGGGCACCCGGATTGCGCTCACGCTCACTCTGCCACTACTCTGGATGTGTGGCCAGGTGTGTGTGTGTGTGCATATGCAAGTGAGTGTGTAAGAGTGTGTGAATTGTGAATACATTTGAGTGTGTGAAAGAGTGTGTTCAAGGGAGTATGTGAGGGTATATGTGTGTGGCTGTGTGAATGAGTGTGTGTGAGTGTGTGTGTATGTATGAGGATGACAGTGTGTATGCGAGTGTATTTTGTGGGGAGTGGGAAGCTAAAGGAGGAAATCTAAGCAACTGAGCCAACAGAAACTAAGCAAAGCGCATGCACTCGTACACTGTGGAGGTGGTTCTGCACGCTCCATTCCTTCCTTTTTCAAGGACCCAGCCCCACCTCGATTAAAACCATGGGGGCCTAGAGGCAAATGAACCTGTGTTTCAACTCTCCCTTCCCTTGAGCACCAGCTCCGGACCAGGCCTGTGCTCTCTGCGCCTGAGTGGCCTGGAGGGGGCTTGGCCCCAGCAGTCGCCCCACGACCCGCCACCCAGTGGGAAACTGAGAGCCTTGCTTCCAGCCCCCATGGCTATGCAGGCCTGGATTTCTCCTCCCCCTGTAATCCTTCTGCATGTCAAGCCTCTCTTTCTGCCAGAAGATCTGGGAAAACTAGAGCTGGGCCTTAAAGTCATTCATTTCTTAAACCCATTCACAGTCATGCTCAAACATTACCTGCCTGGCCATGAGTTGGACTTAACCAACAATTGGTCACACTTTGGAACAACAAGGCAATGTATCGCTAATTCATAATTTGGCTTATTGTTCTGCAACTGTGGCTATATTCATCCATAAAAAGAAGCATTTTTTGAGTCCTTTCCTGGCCAGGCAGGAAGGGGTATTGTCTTTGACTTCACACCAGCCCTCAAGAAAGGTTTTTGGGGTGAGAAACTGGGGCATCAAAAGGTTACCATGGTTTGCCCCAGATCACATGGCACATAAATGACAAAACCAAGTTAGGTGTTAGGCTACTGCCCAATGGTGACTCTCTAACATCAACAGATGCTCTGTCTTTGTTAACAACACACATCTCTATTATTTTTCAAACCATGAGTTTCAAATAAGGAAGCCATAGGATCCAATATCACTGCCTGGAGCAAGGTTCAATCTACCGGGTCTGAACTGTCACCAGCCCAGGCCAGGGGCCTCAGGAGAAAAAGCTGAGGTCAGCAGCTCACTAGCAGGTGTACCAGATCGACAGGTGACACTGCAGTCTACTGCATGGAAAAGAGTTTTGAGCCCCCAAGGCTGGGCCCTGCACCCATCTCCCTGAGTCCCATACCTGCCTCCCTAGGTCTTATGTTCTAAACAACTGCCCAAGGCTTCACCTGCCTTGGTCAGAGGCCAAGGGCAATCAGCAACTCTTGTTCATGCCAGTATCATCAAAATGAGGACAGGGAATCCAAACCTCCAGTGACAAAAGCCTTTCTAAGTCTAAGACAAGGAAAACTATCTCTCCTACCACTAGGCAACTGCTGTATTTTTGTCCTGGTTTCCCAGAAACTAAAAAAAAAAAGAGCTACAAGTGTCATGATTGATCTCAGCACGTATTTCATGCTATTTAATATTTGTACTCTCTCCCCACTCATCTCTTCCATACAGCCACTCACTGAAGCAGGTATTACTGCCACCACTTTACAGATGAGAAAATTGAGTCTTCCAGGAGTGGAATGACTTGTCCAGCCCCAGACTCTCTGGACACCAAGGCCCTTCTCTCACCACCAAACACACAGCCCCTTGCTCAGAGCAACCAAGCTGAAGTCCTTCTGCTGCCTAAAACCCCCCAGTGACTTCCTTCACACGTGCAATAAAATCCTACCCTCTCAGCCTGGTCCTCAAGGCTCCGTGATCTGGTCCTGCCGAGCTCTCCCCCTCACCATCCCCCTTTCCTGCTCACTCCCCCAGGTCCAGCTATATGGGTCCCTCTTTCTGATCCTCCAACCTGCCCATCTCATCCTCAGCCCCAGCCTCTGCACTGCTGCATCCTCCTCCCAGAAGGTTCTGTCTCTAGAACTTTCTGTGGCTGGCTCTTCCAGCATCATCTGCATCTCACCTTCAGTGTCACCTCCCCAGGGCTCTTCTGGACCATTCGACTTTAGCTGGAGTCCTGCCCCTCTCTGCCCTATCACCCTGTTTTATTTTCATCCTGGCTTCGATCTCTACTGGATCATGTTCTGTTTGTTTGTAGAATGCTGTGTCTCCTCCTCCAGGAAGGCAGACTGTGTCCCCAGAACCTAGGATAGTGCTTGGCACTTAGTAGGAGCTCAACAAAGTTTGGTTGAATGAATGGATCAATGAATGAACAGCCTCCTGGGGCCTAAAGAGCCCTACCATGATACCCTCCACCCTTCAGTGACTCCTTCGAATTTGTTTGTGTCTCAGGGTCAGCAGTGGAGGCCAAACCACACAGCTCTGATCCAAGCAGCAGATGATGGGGTAGACCAGTCTGTCTTGTGGGAGTCCCAGAATAGTATCTCAGTCTAGCTCTGAGGAGGCAGTACTCGGCCAACAGAGTGAGCCTCGGCTGGTGGTCTCCAGTGCCAGCTTGGTTAGCAGCCTGGTGAGTGATGACTACAGCTACATGCAAGATGCACAAAAGAAGCCCCCATCTTAGGAACTCCCAACAGCACTGAGAAAGCGAGGGATGCAAGGCTCTGACGTTCCCGTCATGCCGGCATTCGTGCCAGTGTGCAAGCAGGGACCCGAAGCTGGGGTCTCAAGTCTGACCACAAACCCCTAGCTGACCCTAGAGTGATGCTCTCTGGGCACAGCCTTGGGCCTATAAGGGACAGGATTGCTGTGAGCTGAGCCAGGAACACCAAAGCCAAAAGCACCAGAGCAGGAGAGGGGGGCCCTGCCAACTCTGAACTGGAAGAAATGCCAAGTCATGGTGGAAGCCAGCGTGGGAGCTAGGGTCACGGGCAAATACAAATGCAGGCAGGGAGGGAGGTTGAGAGCACCAGGGCAGGGCGCAGGGTGGTTCCCTGGTGGAGGATGTCAGGGCTTCCTTGGAAGGCCCAGCCCAGGAACCGTGGCCTCCCCCAGAGCTCTGAGATGGGCATCAGACAGGCAGAAGCCCGTCTGAACTTCCTCAGCCCTCTATCTGAGGAGAGAATTAAACCATTCTGTTCTACTAGGGCGTTTCATTGACTTCTGGCAAAACATGATGTCCTGCTTCAAAGGGAAGGAAACACACAGGCTTAGGAGGCTCGTTGGACATCAAAGGGCTATTAGAGAACAGCATCCTGATGAGCTAATTGCACATGCAGCCCCGGCAGACGGAGCACATTTGCCCAGAAACATATGGGCTCACACATCCAGGGAGAGGGTGCCGGGGACAAGATGTGTGCTGGGCTTTGGTGAGCCCAGAATGTTTGCAAAATCATTCAAGACATTGCCCCAGCCCCAGCCACTCTTCGTTCCACTGCTCTTCTCTCCCTTCCTGCATTCCACCAAGCAGAGAAGGGAATGGAGAGCAGGATTTTCGATGCTTCTGAAAAAAAGAGCAGGTGAGGAGGACGCAGCCCAGACAGACCACTACATTCCACCAGGGCCCGAGGGACGTCGAAGTGGAGAGAGACTTTTCTTAATTCCCAGAGGCCCCTCCAGACCGCATCTCCAGGACAGAGGCCCACAGGCCAACAGCAGGTCTGGTTCCACCCTTCTCTGCTGTGGGCACCAGCACAGGCCACTCCTCTCCCTCTTCCTCCCTGTTCTCACCCATCCACACAGCTCCGGGATCCTAAGACACTTAGAGAAGTCCTTCTAGCACCAGCCTTCCAACACACCAGGAAACACCACACTGTCCAGCCCAGGTCTCCCACCCCGGGGGTCCTTGGGGCCACACCCACTGGAGGCAAGGCCCCATTCCTTCACCCACCATAATAAGCCAAGGACCTCCACTTTTGTCGGGTTTCTATATTGTGTGCTGTATAAGATTTTCCTTGAAAAGAAGGGAGTTCCAGGGCTATTGAAACAATTGCTCTGGATCAACCACTTCATCTCGCAAGTGAGAAAACTGAGGCCCCAAAAGGGGCGTGGCTCCCGAAAGGTATACGGCAGGGGGAGGACGGACCCAAGGCGGGGCCCAGGGCTGCCGGCGGACTCCTGGCCTGAGCTCTGTCCATCGCCCAGGCTGCACGCCCTGCTAAGTCTCACCCAGTGTGGCCCTGCCCCACGTACGCCGTCTCCAGCCCTCCCTGGGGATGCCCGCAGGAATCGGGGAGGGCCCTCCAGGTCAGGCCACCCAGGCGCTCTGGGCTCGGCTGATGCAGGGCCAAGGCAGCGAGGAGGCCGGAGGGAGCTTCTGAGGAAGGAGGCAAGGAGCTCGCCAGAAAAACACAAACAAAAACACGCGAGATAAACATAGGCTCTGCTGTGTTCTCTAAAACAGCAAGCTGGGAGGACGGCAGTGAGGAGGGAGAAAATCAGAGCTGTTGCCTGGGATCTTGCAGGCTGCCTTATCCTGCCCATTCATTCACCAGATGAGAAAATTGAGGCTGACAGAGCCAAAGACCCTGGCCAAGGTTCCCAGCAAGTCAGTGGCCTGGCCTACCCTGGGTACAGCAGCCTGCAGGCTTTAGGGCACCTAGGGCGATATCCAAACCCATCCGTACAGCCAGCTCTGTAAGACCGGGGTTTCTAGCCTCCTTTCCTTCACCGCTCCTCAATCTCAGCCCTCAGCTGCAGCCCTCTGGCCTCTTCCTTCCCTCCCCTTCTCGAAGTCGTAACTGATAAAGTTACCTGTATGACAAGTCCATTAATCCTGGTCTCCCCTCGCCCCACACCATAAGCTCCATGAGGGCAGGGGTTGACATTCTTTGTTCACCCCTGTATCATCGGTGCTCGAAAGTGTTTGATGAACGAATGAACGAATCAGTCCATCACGACTCTTTCTTCCGTCAGTGCCCGCCACGGCTCCTCCTCGTGCCTGTGATTTCACTGCTAAGCCCTCCTACCTGGCATCGAGGCTATACATGATCTGATCCCAAGTCCCTGTCTGCTCTCATTTCCCATTGTTATTCTCTCCACCCCTGCTGCTACCACATGCACTATCCTAAGGGCTCCAGGTAAGACCCACCTCTACTCCAGCAGACCCTGCCTTCATTTGCCTTAAGAGCTTAAGGCCAAAAATACCCTTGCGCAAATTCCTTTCATCTGGATGATAATATCTTAGTGATTCTCCAATACCCAGCTCAAATGTCCACTCTCACGGCTCCCCTTCCACGCTGAGCCATCTCCCAGCCCAGCACAGAGGGCTCCTTCCTGGGTGGGCAGCCCTTGAATATAATGTGACAACCAGGATGCTACAGAGGTATATAGACAAGGATTTGTTTCCACATTTAACGCTACCATGAGCCAGGACCCTCCACAGGACAGGAAGTGTGGTTCACCTACTTCTGTTTTCCCAGACCTGGATCAACCAACGGGAGAGCTCAGGGCCCTGGACCCTTGATCCAGTGTTCTTTCTCCTATACTTAGGTCAACTTCACATTATTCCATTCCATTTCAACATTCTCTCTCTCTCTCTCCCCCCCCCTTCCCCCGGCCTCCCTCTTGCCCGCAGGCCCTCTCTGGTCATCTCCACTCCTCAGCAAGGAGATTCCAGGGGTAACCCAGCGTGGCATGCTGGTGCATATTGGCCCAGGCCAGTTCTCAGAGCCCCCGTCTGCTGGCTCTTACCTAGAGCAGAAGCCTCAAACTGGCAACCCACAGTCTAGACCCACATGTGGAATGCTTTATTTAGCCTGTGAAATGCTTTAAAAATAAGCAGATTTTATGTGCAAGTACATATTGCTAGTGTCTCCAAAAAATTAGAAGATCCATCCCTTCTAGAGGCATTTTTCCACAGGGAAACAATTGGGAGGAACTAGTGGCAGCTGACCTTTTAGATAGGGTATGCACCCTCCCATTTGCCACAGACCTCACTATTCCCTATTGTCAATCACATTCTACCTTCTCCATTCATGACTAAAAGCTGTCTGGCCCTTTTGTGAATGAGAGAAAGCCTTGGGAGGCTTCGCTCTTAAATCAGCCCACTCCTCCAGCCCATAGCCTCCCCTCTCATTTGCCCACAAATTCCGTGTGCACACACGGACAACACACACACAGGCTAGCCCTCAACTAGAATGCAGTGGAGCCCACCAGCCCAATCCTGATCCCAGAAACACAGGTTTCACTGGAGGGGTTTAGGAAAGGGAAGGCAGTAGAGAGCAAGAAAGGGGAACAGCACAGCCAGGGGTGTGGAGACAGCAGTGAGTGAGCCGGGCAGGAACACGTGGGTCCGAAGGAAGCCGAGATTGCAGAGGGAGAGGAAGTCAATGGGCGAGCTCCATATTCCAGCTGAATCTGAATGGCAGACCAGTCAGCCCGACTCCCCCCTCCAGAAGTCAGGGGCTGTCTCTCCGTGTGCTTTAACCAGCAGAGGCACAGTCATAGTGACAGCTCCTGGTGAATTTCACTGCCCTGTCAAATGTTAACAATAGCCATTGTTGCGCTTGCCATCACCTCTGCTCCTTGGGGGCTTGCGCTCTGCTGGGGACTGGGTGAAGTTTGGCTTGCAAACATTATTGCATCTAGTCCCCACCGCTTTAGGGGGGCAGCGCTACTGCAAGAGGCAAGCAGAGAGTCAGAAGAGCACAGCCGCCCGCGCAGGGCCCTCGGATGGTAGCTGGCAGAGACGGGGCAGCCCGCGGCCCTGCCGGGGCTGGGACGGGGCGTGGTGGTCAGTTAAAGGGGACCCGGGCTCTGCAGGAAACAAAGCCCTCCCTTCCTTTATTCCACAACCTGCCTGGACAGTGATTTGAAAAGAAACCCATCCCTGGCCACTCCGGCCTCTGAAAGCAGAAGATGGTCAGAATAAAGTTGAAAGTGTTAGAAAAAATCCTAAGAATGTGGACTTTCATGTTCAAGGAGCATGATATATGTGATCTACTCTCAAACGTTTAGAAAATAGATTAATAGATACAGAGGTAAGTAGATAGACAGACAGATAGATGAGAGAGAGGGAGATAGATGAGAGAGAGGGAGAGAGATGTTAGATAGATGACAGACAAAACTAGATGAACAGAAAAAATGATATTACAAATGTGGGAAAAGTTGAAAGTTGATAAATCTGGGTGTCTGGGTAGGGACTATATTGAAGTTCTCTGTATTCACTTTGTATTATTTTGCGTCTGTCCTTGTAAGTTATAAATTGTTTCAAAATTTGAAGTTTTATTTTATAAAGAAGAGTGGGCTGTGGACCCAGCTCTGCCACTCCTCAGCTCAGTGATCTTGGGCAAGTCACTGAACTACTCTGCCGCTGTTTCCTAACGTAGAAAGTAGGGATAATAAAACCATCAAGAACAGCAACGCTCACAGACATCCTTGTCTCGTGAGGATAGAGCATTGGGGGTGGGCCCGGCGCGTGGGCAGAGCTTTTCTCGAAGAGCCGCAGAAACCCCCTTACTGCTGTCCATCCGCAGCTTGGCTTTCACTGTCCTTTGAAACGAGGCTGGAGTGGCCGCCTCCCCAGGTCCCTCAGCCCTGCCCCAAGCCAGGGCAGGGCCTGGCTCCCTGGTGCCTCTCTGCTCGGCACCGAGACGCCTGAGCTGGCCTCTCCAGCAGCCTCTCAGCTGTGCGCCAGCTTGCAAGGAGGCCTGACCTGGGCAGCTGCTGCCGGGGAGATGCCGGTTGGCTCCCAAGCACTGCTCTGCTCTGAATTCACTGCTGGCCAAACGGGGTGGTGCCCCCAGAATTCCCGCAGACAGTTCAGCCGGCCTCACTCACATGACCTGAGAGTTGCCCCCAGCCCCGGTTGCTCCCGAGCCCCAGGCCCTCCAAGGCTCATGGCGGCTGTCAGTTGGATGAGGGAGGTAGACAGTAGTGATGGCCAGAAGCTCCCAGGGTCGAAGAACTACAGAAGCCCAGGGCTACAGGGGTCTGAGTGATGGGCAACTCCAGGCACCACCCTGACCCATGGGGAAACAGAGGCTCAGAAAGGGGAAAGGCCCAAGGTCATAGAGCAAGAGAGAAGTTTCTGGGAGGGAAGTAAGGGACTTCCCGTGGATCCTTGGGAAAGAGTCACTCATCTAGGAGGACCAAACCTCTGATACAAACCTCTAATACCAGGTTTGCAAACGCAAATGCTGACAGGAGATGGGCAGGGGACTAAAACAGAGAAAAGGCAGGTGGCCACTGTGATGACCATGGCCCTCCTCAGCTCTGGCCACTTTTTTTGTTGATTAGCTTTATTGAGATAGAATTCCTATACCATACAGTTCACCCATGCAAAGTGCACAATTCAGTGGTTTTTAGCATACTCCAAGTTGTTCGGCCAGCATTCAATCAAATTTTAGAACGTATTTGTCACCCCAAAAAGAATCCCATGCTCATCAGCTGTTGGTGATTCCCCCCAGTCCCCGCCTCCAGCCATAAATGACCACTAATCTACTTGATGTCTCAATGGATTTGCCTGCTCTAGATATTTTATATAAATGGAATCATAAAGTATGTGTGACTATCTTCTTTGATTTTCTATAATGTTTTCAAGGTTCGTCCATGCTGTAGCATGTATCAATACTTCGTGCCTTTTTATTGCGAAATGATATTTCATTGTTTGGATATTCCACAATTTATTTAACATTTCATCAGTTTATGGACATTTCCATTGTTTCCATCTTTTGGCAACTATAAATGATGCTGCTAGAAATACTCATATACAAGCTTTGTGTGGACTCGTGTTTCGTTTCTCTTGGGTGTACACCTAGGCATGGAATTACTGAGTCATAAGGTAACTCTATGTTTAACTTGTTGAGGAACCGCCAAACTGTTTTCTAAAGTGGATGCACTATTTCACAAATCCCACCAGCAACGTAGGAGGGTTTCAATTTTTCCACATCTTCACTTTCATTGTTATTGTCTGCCTTTTTTATTATAGTCAACCTGGTGCATGTGAAGTGGTAACTCACTGTGGTTTTACTTTGCATTTCCCTAATTACTAATGATGTTCAGCATATTTTCATATGCTTATTGGCCATGTGGATATATTGTCTGGAGAAACATCCATCAAATCCTTCACCTATTTTTTTTTTAATTGCACTATTCATCTTTTCATTATTGAGTTGTAAGGGGATTAATATATTTTGGACGTAAGTTCCTCATCAAATGTATGAGTCGCAAATATTTTCTCCTTTTCTGTGGTTTGTCTTTTTACTCTCTTGATGGTATCATATGCAGCTCAAAAATTTATACTTTTGATGAAGTTCAATGGATCATTTTTTTCTTTTGTCACTTGCAATTTTGATATCATATATCAGAAACCATTATCTAATCCAAGGTCATGAAGGTTTACCTCTAGTTTTCATCTTAGAGTTTCATAGTTTCAGCTCTTTCGTTTAGGTCTTTGACCCATTTTGTATTAATTTTTGTATATTGTGTGAGATAGTAAAAATCATTCTTTTCCATGTGAATATCCAGTTATCCAGCACTGTTTTTTGGGAAGACTATTCTCTCCCCCAATTTATTGTCTTGACACACTTGTTGAAAGTGATGGACTGAACTGTAAAGATTTATTTCTGAGTTCACAATTCTAGTCCACTGGTCCTTACGTCTATCCTAATGCCAATACCACAACTTCCTGATTACTGTAGCTTTGTACTAAGTTTTGAAAACTGGAACTATGACTCCTCCAACTTTGTTCTTCTTTAACAAGATTACTTTGGCTATTCTGGACTCTTGCATATCCACATTAATTTTAGGATCAGCTTATCAACTGCCAGGCCCAGCCACCCTTGCCTTGGGTGAACGTAGACTTATCTTCTCTACATCTTCTGATTTTTCAAGAGAAACCAAAATTTTTTAATTTTTTTTTTAATAAAAACTTTCCTGGTTGAAAAGTACTCTTCAGGTTACATAAAACATTTCTGCAGGTCAAATGTCAGGGCCACTAGTGTACAGATCTTGCTCCAACCCATAGTCCAAATCCTGTAAATAGGGAACTGAGACCCACAGAGGAAGGTAAATTTCTCAAAGTCGCAGAGCAGTTGTGGAGATGGGGCTAGCATCTAGAAGCCAACTCAATGGCTTTTTTTTTTTTTTTGTCAGACCAGAGCTTCTAGTCCTCCTTCTTTTAATTCCTCTCTAAACCCAGCCCTGAGCTTGCCTGTCGGGGAGGATATGCCACACCCCACATGGGGCCCAGTGAGGTCACGGGCCAGCACCAGCTTCAGTCCATTCAGCCCAGGGAGGCTGGCCACAACGCCCCAGGTGCTGGCATGGTCAGCCATCCCCAGACACTTGGACACCTTCTTGTTTCCTCCCAGCACCAAGTCCCGAAATACGGGGTCCCCTCCCCAGGCTTCTGCTCTCTGGGGAGGGGCTCTGAGCAGAAGAGTGACCCACCCTTCCCCGTCCTGACGCCTCCCCCTTTGGGCTTCCACACCTCCAGTTCAGGAAGGAAGAAAGCGAAACGAGAAAAACAATCGGAAGTCACCAGGAAGCCTGCGGCTCCCACAAAGTAAGCTGGAGCTGGTAGAGTAGAGGGAGAACCCGACCGTCCTGTGGAGCGGGAATGCCTGAGCCCTGCTCCTGCCGTGACACCACAGCATCTAGAGTGCCGCGTCCTCAGGGCTGTGACCTGCGTCTCCAGGTGCCTCTGCACAGGGCGAGCTCCAGCAGGCAGCTGGTGGTAATTCTTCTGGGGCTGCCTTTTGTTTTTTCAGGACAGCAATGCCAGCTCTAATTTTACTGCAAGGTGGCAGATTTTCATGCCATACTTGCTGTAGATTGATTCACAAAAGGGTTAAAAAAAAAAAAAGAAAGAAAGAAAACTACCCACCCACCACCTTGAGGGGTCCCACATTCTCCCTTGTTGAGCATTTCTGAGAAATCAAAGCTTACAGCACAGTGATTTTCAGGATTTTTCTTCCAGGCGTTTTTTTTTTTGAGCCGCTGGTGTTAGGATTCACAGAATCCTCAAAAGCAGTAGTGAGAAGAGTCCTTGCACCTCATTAAGCCGCGTTGCTCACCCGCCCCTCGGTTTTAGAGGTGAGGGCACGAAGGCCCAGGCAGGAAGGGGGCCCCCACATCCCTCCTTCTGTGGCCGAGCTGGGCTGAGAATGCGAGGCCTCACCTCCCGAGCGTGCTAGACCTGGTCACCCCTCTACAGACATGGCTCCAGGGCGCAGCACCGCATGGCGAGGAGAAGGGACCCGTCCAGGGCCCGAGGAGGAGCAGCGTGGCTGCCCTCCCTGGAGCCCAGGTGGGTGGACGCCCAGCCGCCAGGCAGCCTGCCTGGTTAGGGGAGCCCGCAGCCCCGGGGTGGACGGCGCGCGGAGGCCAGTATGGGGTGGGCGAGAGGCGAAGCAGGGGCCCTCCCTCGGAGCCCTTTCTTCAGCCCATGCCCCAGAAGCAGCCCCTGGGAGCAGGCCGGGGTATCCGCTCCACAGAGGTGGGTGGCAGGTGTGACCGGCCCTGGGGAGCTCCTTCCTAGGACGTGGAGGTGGCAGGTGACTCAGGGAGAGAAGTGGAAATCCAAGAGGACCAAAGAGTCCCTGAAACTTGGTTCTAGAAATGACAGAAAGATGGGGGCTCCAAGGCAATGTGGTGGGGCCCGAGGTGTCTGTACCCTGTCGGGGACCTGGAAGGAAGCACCCAAGGGTGCGCTGCCGGGCGCTTCTCCTTACCCCTGGCTGCTGACAACATTCATTGGGTTGTCATTAGATGGGTAGGAAAGCAAGTGCAAGGACAACAGCCTTGGGATTCCAAACGGGGTTCTGGCGTACATCCATTAAGTGCCTACTATGTGCAAAGCTGTCCGTCTGCTGGACTCGTGAAGACTCTGCCCTGAGAAGAGTGAGGAGAGCCAGGCCATGGGCCAGGGACCTGGACAATGAGGCACGGCCTGCCCCAGTGCTGGGGAGCCCCGGGGAGACAGGATTATAGCAGAGCAGCCCGATGGGACCCCACGGGTTCAGCATTGCTGCCCGGCCCTCTTGGGGGAGGCAGGTGCAGGGGGAAGGACAGCAAGCCTGGACAGCGGAGCTTAGCACTAAGCTGGAGACAGCACCCCATCCTGGGAGCACCCTATGATCCCAAGGTGGCAGTGGAGCCAGTCCAGACCACAGTTGCTAAGAGATGATCCTGAAGCCGGAGGCTGCCTACCACTGACTTGAGGTAAGAAGGAGTGAGTGGGGGGTGGCTGCCACCACCACCAGCCACTGCCCCTTGCCTTACAGAGTAAGAGAGCACATGGGTCCCAAGACCCAGGGTGGAGAGGACACCAAGAAGGCATCTCCATGGCGGCCAGTCCTGGGCACGGGGAAGGCTCCCACTGTAAACGGTCCTCTTTAAGCCTGTCCGGCCACCGGCCAGCTTACCCATTAGCACCAAACCCCAGCCCCACCCCATCGCCAGCTCCATTCCTTGCCCAGGAGCCCCGTATGTGCCCCACTCTCCCTGGATGCAGGTAGCCCCAACTCAGCTCGCGCCAGTCTTTCTCAGGCCAGCTGACCACATCCCGTACACGCATAGCGTGCCCTGCCCCTCCCTGGGTGCCACTCATCACCCCCTTTCATTAAGCCTCTGGGGGAGGTAGGTGCTCCCTCTGCCCAGGCTGGGAGCTGGGTACTCTGTGGCTTATTTATTCCACGACACGCTGAGTGCCCGGCCCTGAGCCAGGCACAGGAGACGCCACAGGACCGAGACGTCTGCCTGGCCCCGGCAGCTTACTGCCTAGCAGCGGGAAGCGCCGGGAACTGGAGAGCACAAGCTGGGAAGCACGTCCTGGAGGGCAAACCCTGAGGCCTGGGCTGGCGCCTACACCGCAGGGCATCTAACCGGCATCAGGGGCACCCGAGAAGCCTTCCCAGGGGAAGCGACGTGCGCTGAGACCTAAACTAGCAGGAACTTGCCAGGGAGAATACCCAGATCTTGTGAATGCCTTTTTTGCAGCAGGCACTGTTCTAAGCAGGAAACAAGACAAATAGCCCTTATTTCATTAAGAGCTTAGAGCCTGGTGCAGAAGCTGACAAGATGCATATAATTACGACAACATGGAATCGCAATTGTGTAAGCAAGAAAGATCTGGGACAGTGAGAACATAGACTAGATGGCCTACAGAGAATTCTCCCGGGGAAGGCAGATTTAGGCTGAAGCTTAAGGCAAGAGGAGAGCTTCTCTAAGCAAAGGGCGGAGGGGTAAGAATAGACTTTCAGGCAGAAGGAACCACCTGTGCAAATGCCCTGAGGCAGCAAGGAATCCAATACATTAACAGACTGACAAGGAAGAGTCAGACCGGGAGTGTTGGGAGCACAGCAGTAATGCTTTGTTTGCTCTTTCGCTATTCTCATTATTATTGCATTAGGTTTTTAAGGTCCTCACGTTTCTTCCCCATCACAGTCATTCCAGTTTATGGCAGGGGACGTTTCTCCCCAGTTTATGGTTGAGGAAACTGAGGCTCAGAGGTGAAGTCAGATGCTGAAGGTCATGCAGCAAGGAAGCTGGATCTGTATTCAAATCCAGCCCCATAGGGTATCAAGGGAGCCTCTCTGCTCGGTTTCCCACAGTACCACGTCCTTGCTCACTGTCGGTGTGGGGTGCGCCGTGGCCCTTTGCCTCGCCATCTGCACCCAGGAGCATGCTCGCTGTGCCTCCGATTTAAATTGCTAATTGCCCATAAAGTTTTTCAACTCAGCGGATCCCAGCTGTGACCTGGAGGGAAGGGGGCTTAGGAGAGGAGGCTGTTAAATGTGGAGTTTGGAAATGGCTATCTCCTTCAAAAACAAAAGCGTGTTTTCGCTACAGGCGTCTCAAGGGCCTCTTGTCACCCTCGGTCACCCGCCGGAGTGCGTGTTGCATGTCAAGTGATTCCATCTTAATCGCCAATTCAATTGGCCCAAATTACATTATGTATGTAAATTTCCATCTGCAAATCAGCACGACGTGGACATCACTCCCTCATTCATCTGTGCGCTGCCCTGGTCTCCAGCTCCCGGGATCTACGCTCTGGGCGCTGAGAGGGGGCTCTCCAGGGACCAGGGGAAGAGAACCACTGAGTCACACCTTACCCAGGCGGAGGCGGGGTGGGGAGAAGCCCGGCTCCAGGCCTAAGTTACATTTCAGCCATCAAGTCACAAAGATTCCAACCTGGGAAGGCACCCACAGAGGAGTCACCAGCCTCGGACTTAAACATAAGCCAAATCCGGTAACGCCCAGTGATGAGGCAGGAGTGTTAGGAGATTGGCGCATGGGCTCAGGAGCCAGGCTGCCTGGGTTCAGATCCCAGCACTGCATGCTCCAAAATGTATTCACCAAACGCAGTGAATGTGTCACAGTGATGAAAGAGGTCGCTGATGGGGGACGAGAGGGAGGGGGCTGGGGATAAGGGAAACCCTCACATTTTTTAATGTAACATTTATTTGTGATCTATGTGTCTTTTTTTAAAAAAAGACAATTAAATAAAAATTAAGATTGATTTATTTATTTTTATTTCTCTCCCTTCCCTCCCCCCCAGTTGTCTGCTCTAAAAAAATCCCAGCACTGCGACTTATGAGCTGTGTGACCTCAGGCAGGTTACCCAACCTCTCTGCCTCAGTTTTCTCTTCTGCAAAACAGAGATAAAACAGCATCTTCCACATGGAGTAGTGGTGAGGACTGAATTACTTAAAAAAGAAGTGCCCAGCATTACCCCACATCTTCATCATCGTCATCATCATCACCACTGCTCCTACCACTCTTTTGCTGCACAGCATGCAAGAGTTTTACGCTTGTTAGGTGTTATATTGGATTGGCTAAATTCAGTAGGGTGAAAACTGGAAATGACCTTAATTTTTCTCCCACCAAAGCAGGACCAGGAGAAAGCAACGGAGTCATCTTTGGCACAAAATTTTAAGAGATGCGGAAAGAACTCATTAATCAAAATAAATAATATTTCAATGCACTATTTTCAAAAATCAAAGACAATGCATCAATCCCACGATGCACAAAATACCAAAATTTAAATCCACTTGGGTATATTTCCGAGGGGAATGAAATTTCAGCAGTTCCCATCCCGTCTTCTTATTACTCTTAGATAATGACAAGTCATCTGGTCACTTTAAAAAGATTTTCCTTCACTAGTTAAAATGTCCCATTCGGTTCAGACCGCGTCTAAAGCGTGTCCCCTTCCCTGGTTCCCGGGGCAAGCGTTGGCCTGGATGGAAGCGCGAATCTGGGATTCCCTCTCTCCTGGCTTCTGCACCTGCTCCCTCGGTGCATAACCTTGATTCTGACCCTCAAGGTCAGGCCCACGGGACTAGGGGGTCAAGGACAGGCTGTGCGGCCTCTTGGGCAGGGCAGCCATGACGTGGCGCTGGGCCTCTCTGGGGCTGCTGGATAACTTCTGGTCTTTCTCCTCTGGGGCTGTCCTGCTTCCTGGGGGTCTCCATGGTGGGCTGTCAGCTCCATCACTTCCAGATGCTTCTGCGGCCCCTGGCATCGGGGCCCAGCCGCTCCGTCTGAGGAGCTCTCCAGGGGCCTCTGGACCCAGGCCCTCGCCTGCACTTTGCTGGCAGGAGAGGCAGCTCACACCCCGGCAGCACTGATGGACTGCTGCTCCGGAGAGCCTTCTAGACCCTTCTGGACCCTTCTAGCCCCAGCAGCCCCCCTCAGACTCCCGTCCCTGCATGTCCCAGCTTCAGGAGCCCTGGTCAAGCCCTCCTCTCTCACTAGACCAAAGGTGAGGGGGTAGGACCAACACCCCAGCACCCCTGCGTCTCCCCCAAGGAATCCTTCCCTTGCCGCGTCCTTCTGCCCTCGTGGAGGTGAGTGTTGCCACGGGCTGTGGGCTGCTGTCCCCACCTCCCTTGAAAGCCCAGCCCAGCTGGCCTCGTGCCTCCTGTGGGGTCGGAGGGTCCCTGGCACCCCCTGCCCTGTTCTCAGCTTTGGGGAGACGCACGAGTTACACCTGCGTTTTCTCAAATCCTCGCCATATCCTTGAAGGTATCTTTTTATTCCCTTTTACAGATGGAGCAACTGAGGAGCTCAGGGGCCGAGCCACGCGTCCCCTTGCCCCACTGCCAGGCAGTGGCAATGCTGAGACGGGGCCCCAGGCTTCCTGCCGTCCCCGTGGGCCAGGCTGACCCTCGTGGCTGTCTAGGAAGGACACTGCTTAGAATGGACAATGGGGTAGGCCATCAGCCAAAGGGGGAAATGCAAGGGACTGCGTGTGGGGTGGATAGTGACCAGGTGGCTTTGTTGAGCACCTACTGTGTCCAGGTCCCTGCTCGTTCCAGCAGGTGATAAAAGCCCAATCCCTGTCCTCAGAGCGTGTGGAGGCCAGATGACCAGAACTGACTGCAGGGGAGGAGGGGACAGCAGCATAAACCAGATGTCCCATCCCATGGCCTGGCAGAGGGCCCAGACAAGCCACAGGTGTCAGGAGGGACAGGGCAGCCGGGGAAGTTTCCCGAGGGAGCCACCCAAGGGCAAATCCACAAGCCTCGCTTGGGCCCTTTTTCTGGTATTTGGAATGTGACGCCCCCTTCAACTGGACACAGGGCGTCTCCTAACGCAAACACATAGGCGTAGCACCATGCAAGGCTGTGTGACCTGTGCGGCTTGTCTTAACCTCTCTGAGCCCCTGAGCTTCCACCTGCATGTGCTTTTATACTGGGGATGATAGAAGCGCCTCAATCGCAGGGTTGTGGGGAGAATAAAACGTCAAGACACCTGCCCTGGAAAGCACGGCGTCTTAAGCATATTCGAGCACTTCCGATGCCAGCCAAGAGGTGCCTCCTGCTGTGCCAGGTCCTGCTGCCCTGGAGGCGGAGCGGCCAACACCGATCAGGGGCCAGGCCCTTCTATGCTCCAACTGCACCTTCCACAAAGCACAGAGCATCGTCCCAAGTGCCGACAGGTCAGACATTCACTCAACAAACCTCCACCCAAGCATAAGGCCTTGTACCCAAGAGGTGTCAGTAAACACAGGTCCTCTCACTGCCGCCAAGAGGGTCGTGAGCAGAGCGGCTTCAGGCAGCTGGGGAGTGGGAAGTGGGTAAAGGAAGCCTGCCCAGAAGAGGCAGTGTTTGAACCAGACCTTGAAGGGTGAGAGGGAATTGACAGGATGACAAGACAAGGAGAAGGAGAAACTGACCAGGGTGGGACACAGGAAGTCCCCCGCAGAGGGCCCCAGACAGAGGCTTGCTGCGCTGCCGCTGGGTGGCTGCAGGCTCCCGGCCGCGTGGATGGCGGGGGTCTTCTGCTCCCTTCCCTGCTGCCCCGTCGCCGCCTTGCGCAGTGCCCTCCACCAGGGCAGGGGCCAGCGCCATCCTCTTGGTGGCCCAGCCCCCAGCCCACCACTGCTGCTGGGTGCCTCGCTGCACCCAGGCCTCTGGGGAGCGCGCTGCGGAGACACGCGCCGGCTCTCGCTGGGGCGCCCAGGCAGTAATCGCTCACCTCGTGCGCTTCTGCAGGTGCCGGAGATGGGGGAGGGCCAGGCAGAGCCACGCGGGGCTCCAGGAAGCCGTGCCCGGCGAGCCGCCACCGCTCCCACCTCCCACCGGAGCGGGGCCCTGGAGGCGGGGAGCCCTGACTCACAGGTGGGAGCGCGCAGCTGCAGGGGCTGGTGAGGAGGAACCCCAGCTGAGGCGTCGCTCAGCGCGGAGATGCCGTCCCCCGGGACGCCTGGCCCCTGGGCACTGACAGGCGCTCTGGCTCCACCAGCGCAGGCAAAGTCCAGCCGCAGAGAGAGCAAGGGCCGCACACGGCGCCAGGGCCGCTCAGCACGGGCACCGCCAGAGTCCTCAGCGGGCCTGGGGGGCGGGAGACCCTCCTCCCAATGACAGCCCCCTAGAGCCCCCGCAGACCGTCCTGGGCTGCTCCGCGGGCCCTGAAGGATGGGGCTGGCCCTGGGCGTAGGCCCCGTGGGGTGGCCGGGGACCTGGGTCTGGCTGGCAGAGCTGTGGTGAGAATGCCCACCCTGCCCTCCGTCCCAGATCTGCAGCATCAGGAGCTGGGCCCGCTGCCTGGCCTGGTTCCAGAGGCTGCTCCGCTCTGGCCGGGTCCGAGGTCATCAAGCTGTGGGGGTGCCCTGGGCCACCCCCCGACTGGAGTGCCCGTCCCTGCCAGCATCCTCTCCCACTGCTCTGGCTTTTCCAGAATCTCTTCTCAACTTACCTCCAGCCACTCTTGGAGCTCCCCGTCCTTCCAGGGGCATCAGTGCCCCTTTCCACCCAAGCCAGGGGCACTCACTGCTCTCCCGGGCCCCTCTGTCCCAGGAGCTCTGCCCTAGGGCTGTCCCTGACACCCACCTCTTCCCGCAGGGGCCGCACATCCCCTCGCTTCACCCTCGGGACGAAGGCCCCTCTGGTGTGCCCGGAACTCCAGGAGCTGCAGAGCACCTAGCCCGCGTCATCCTGCCCTCCTGGACGGTGGGCAGGTGAGTGAGCAAAGGTGGGAGCAGCACGCTGAGGGGCAGGGGCCGACCCAGGCCTCACAGTGGGAGCTGGAGCTGCTCCCGGCCCTCTGGAAATCCAATCAGGATGCTCCTACCGCACCACACTGCCCGCTCTGCAGGACCAGGCGGGGCGAGGTGAGGGGCTGCCCACCCGGGCCCGAGAGTCCAGATGTTTTGTTTGGCTGACACAGCATTTCGTGAATGCTGCATTCCAAAGCTGTTGGGTGGGGCGGCGCCCTTCAGTCCCCCACGGCCTGCCAGTCCCTCTGTACAGTCAGCCTTCTCCAGGGAAACAGGACCGACAGGAGATATCTGTGAATAGCGGGGGGTTTTATAACACCGTCTCCCGCCACCGCGGGGAGGCACGCGTCCAAATTCCGTCGGGTGGGCTGCGAGCCAGGAGCTCCGAGGAAGGCGGGCGATGAGCTCCCGGGAGACGCCGCTGTCCGAAGTGGAGATGGGGCCTCTCTCCCTGAGCGCTGACATCGCCGCTCCTTCTGAGGCCTTCGACAGACTGAACGAGACGTCCCTCATCCCTGACGGCAGACTCCTCGGCTGAGTGTCCACGTAACCAGCCACCTATGCGGCCAGCTCACTGGTGACTAAAGCCCCTGCGATGCCCTTGGACTCCAGCCAGGCCACCGCCTGCTTGACCGGACGACCGGGCACCATTACCCGGCCGAGCCGACACGTTAGCCTGACCCTGACGCCCGCTGTCCTCTCCCCTGCCGTTTCCCTAGTTCCTATTGTCAGCCTGGCTCCTGCTGGTATCGGAGCCTGGGGCCCATCTGTGACCCCCAGAGGCTGGCCTCTGTGCCGCTGCCCCCTCTGCCCCGTCCTCTCCGCGTTCCCTTCCCGCACTGCTCTCCAGGCGCTTGGTGTGGCCTCCAGCCGTCCAGTCCAGCCTCCAGCCGTTTGTGCTGCTCCTCCTCCCTCCTCCACCTTCTTTGCCTGAAAGGCTCTTTCATTCATTCATTCACCCCATGCACACGTACCAGCACATTACCCCACGAACTGGGCACTGCTCTAGAAGAGATTCAAGTGGAGCTAAGACATGGTCCCTTCCCTAATGGGACCCCCAGGCTCCTTGGGGACACAAACGCATAAACAGATAAACTTCAAAGAACTTTTAAGTGCAGCACTGGAGATAGGTATGGCTTGTTCAAATGTCACCTCCTCCAGGAAGTCTTCCGAGCACCAGACCATCAGGAGCCCCTCCTGTGTGATCCACAACACTCTAAATGAGCCTCTAATAAAGCTCCGATCACACTGGGTTATGGACACTTTTAAGCTGGGATCAGAAACAAAGATAGATTTGTTTCAATATCCCTACACTTAGCACAGGTCTGTGGCCTGGGAATACCTGTTGAGCAAGTGAACGACGGAAGGAATGGCACTTCCAGCTCCTTTCCCTGCGGACATTAGTCTTTGCACGGGACTGGTGCAGATATGTGTTTCTGTTAAGTTCATCATGCGTGGCAGGCGTCATGCGGGGCCCTGGGGCCAGGACACAAGTGGCACGAGGCTGCTGAGTGGCCGGCACAGACCGGCAGGTAGACAGAAGCAGAAGCAGATGGCTGCGTGCAGCGGCGTGTGCTCGGGACTGCGCGGGGACAAGTGTGCTTCCACCCGAGCCGTGGTGATCGTTGGGAATGTGCCCAGTGGGTCTGCTGGACCCAGTCACCTTGGAGTCACTCGGACGATACGACGTGATGATCTGGCCTTGAACAGAAAAGAAAAAGCAAGGGGAACCCTGTCGGTTGAGTTGGAAGTTTGAGTGCGGCTCGGGGAAGCAGGGGCAGTGGCCAAGAAACACATGAGAGCAGAGGGGAGGACACGGGCCTCGTCGTCTGTCCCCTGAGCCCAACGGTCCCAGGGACAGGAGAGGGACACGGTGGGTGGTCATGAAATTGGAGCGAATTGACAGACGAGAGGTGCCTGCGGCCAGGTAATAAAACCAGCTCCTGGGAGGTGCCCGGCGTTGTCTGGGAAGCCCCAGGCGGGTGCGGGCAGCTCCCGCCCCCAACTCTCTCTCCTGCCTTCTCTACTCTCTGACATCACCCAGGGGCACAGGAGTAAATGTCTTTCTCTCCCAGCAGGCAGCAGGTGGACGGGAAGTGGCATTTGGTGGCGTCCTGATCAGGGGTGAGAACACCACCGCCTCCCCAAATTGGTTTTCCGACAGTAAATTATAATTGCTCTAAGTGTTCTAGAACTCAGGGACTGAGATTAATTATGGCTGTGTATCCTATGGCGCCCTGAACTTTAAGCACAGCATGGGGTGCAGGTTGCTAATAAGGAAGAGGATCTGGGAGGACTTTTCAGATGAGCAAATGAAAAACAAAACAAAAAAAAAATTGAATTGGCTTCTGCACCTGCCCAGGAGTGGGAGGGTGGGCTTTTGGGCCCGCATGCAATAGCTCCCAGAAGATGGGAACCTGTGGCAGGTCTCCCTCTACCCGGCCCAGAATGCTCCAGCCGCCTCTGGTTAGCCCTCTGCAGGACTAACAAGACCCGTGGTCACAAACTCAGGCAGGAAGGTGAGGTAAACAGGTGGGGCTAGCAGGACAGGGTCCACAATAGGGAGCAGTGGGGACTGGGGAGCTGGGGATGCCATGTCCTCAATTGACTCCAGCCTGTGGTTGTTATGCCGGAATATGGGCCGCCTGTGGCTGAGTCTTCAAGAGCAGAACTCCAGGTTTTTATATAAAATCTCTCTATTTTTATTGTTGGAAGCTTATTATAATTTTCACCACAGTTTATGGGGCCAAATGAAATCTATCCAAGTAGGAATGGGATCCCATGGGGCACCGTTTAGAACCTCAGCATCAGAAACAAAACAGTCTCTTCTCTCGGGAGAAGGGTAGGTTTGGGCTTCTCCCTCCCTGGGGAACGTGCTACCCCTGCCTCTCAGTTCCTTTCCAACCCACTTGCATGTCTCTCTGCACCCCATACCACAGGCACATGCTTATCTTTTCATCTGTCTCCCCAGTAAACTCTGAGCCCCTTGAAAGCATGAATTGTCTGCCCTCATACCCAAAGCATCAAAGAAGAGGTGTTATACAAAGTAGGGGCTCAAACGAAGTTTGTTGAATGAATGAATGACCTGGTATATTTTCAACCTCCCTGCCTTTGCTCATTCTCTTCCTTCGGCATCACTGTCTTTATGTTAAGTTCTGACATCTTCATCCAGCCCATGCCAATGTCCCCTTCACTCCCTTCACCGTTTTTTTTGGTGTCAACATTGGGAACAGAGCCAAAGAGGGTTAGTTCATGTCACCCATTGTACAGATAAGGAAAACAAAGCCCAGAGGGAAATGATCTACACAAAGTCACTCAAGGTGCTGGCAGCTGACCCAGGTCCAGAGGTGTGGCCATGGGAGACGCAAGCGCCTAACATCTCCCACCTCCACCCAAATGCACCCTGTCTCCCTCCAGGGCATGCTCAGAGCACTGCCCCAATGCTGGCGACAGTCCTCACACCCACCCCGTCCCGGGCAGAGGGCCCAGTAGTACGAATTCCCCCAAACGCACCTCCCAGCAGGAGGCCCGACAGCCGCCATCCCCCCAGCAGGCACTTAGCTAGGGATGTACTGGGAAAGCCATTAATTTAACAGAAAACAGAAATGACTGTTGAGAATGGGAAATTAATTCCCTCTATTAAAGTGTGTCCTGGCACCAGGTCTCATGGCTGCTCTGTCTCGTCAGCTAGGACCCCCACAGTGGGGCCCACTCTGTGGTCACGCTGACCCTTGCAGCCCAGTGGTCACCGAGGCCACAGGGCGACCCACAGGGCAATGGCTGCCAGAGCAGACACATTGGGCCCTCACCTGGAGGCAAGAACGAGCTTGGAAGAAGCAGTGTGTTTGTGCCAGTGTTGGCTGGCTTCCTCTCCTCCCTCCTCCTCCCAGCTGGAAACTCAGAGAAAGAACCACCAAGTAGGAACCAGAGGCAGGGGAGTGTGGAGGTCAAAAATGTGGGCTTTGGGGCAAGACAGACCTGGAGCTGAGCCCAAATTCCAATATTTCCTAGGGCATGACCTTGAACCAGCCCTTCCACCTCTCTCTGCTTCAGTTGCCATGTCTACAAAACAGGGAGAAGTGAAATGAATACAAACCTCTTTATTAGCTCACTTAATCCTCCTAACAATCCTCTGATATGTACTATTATAGGCTCCATTTTACAGATATGGAAACTGAGGCCCAGAGATGTGAATTGGCTTGCACAAAGGGACATACCCAGGAAACACCAAGCTGGGATTCAAACACAACTCTGCATAACTCTAAAGTCCATGCTCATTTTTTTAAGAAAATTAAAAAAGCATAAACATGAGTCAAAACCAAAAAGTATCAAATATATATTGCGTTTGTAACCACTTCTCTCTCAATATCAGTTGTTTTCCTTCTTACCCTAACTTCCAGAGTTTCTTTAGCCCATGTATACAAACAGCAGTACAAATTCTTTTCCTGCCCTTTCTATAGGAAAAGTCAGATATTACACACTTAAAGTTCTATACCTCATTTTTTTTTAATTTTTAAAATTTCTACCTTAAATAACTTGAGACACACATCAAAGTTGCAAAGATGGTAGACAGTTTCCATTTACCCTTTCTCCAACTCCCCCCAGTGATAACATCTTCAATAACCATAGCACAATGATCAAAACCAGGAAATTGACAATGGCACTATAAACTACAGACCAAATTTGGATTTTACTGGGTTTTACATGCACTACTTTTCGGGTTTTTGGTGAATAGTTTTGTGGAGTTGTAGCACATGTATAGATTTTCATAGCCACAATGAGAACTCAGCTATTCCTGCATAACACGGAAACCCCACAACCCTGACCTTCAGCAACCAGACCGCTGGTCTGGTCTCCAGCACTATAATTTTGTCAGTTTGAGGTGTTCTAGAAATGGAATGATGCAGGATATATGCTCTTGAGATAGGCTGCTTTCCCTCAACATAATGCCCTGAAGACTCATCCAAGTTATTACATGTATCTATAGTCACTTGCTTTCAATTGCCAAGTAGTTTTCCACTACTTGGAAGGACCACCTGTTGGTGGACATTTGAACTGTTTCCAATTTGGGGCTAATAAAAATGAAGCTGCTATGAGCATATGTGTACAGATTTTTGTCAGAGCATAAATTTTCATTCCTCTAAGGTCAATATCCAGGAGTGGAAAGGCTGGGACATTTGACAAGTGTTTGATTAACTTTATAAGAAACAGCCAAAATGTATTCCAAAGTGGCTATTCCTGATTGCGTCCCCACCAGCAAAGCATAAGCACTCTTACGCTCGGCATCCTCGCAAGCACTTGGCATTGTCAGGCTTCTTACTAGCCATTCTAGGAGGTGCGTAGTGGTATCTCATCATGCATCTTGCTTTTAAACGTAAAACAGCTTGGAACTCTTTCTATATCAGAATAAAAAGCTGCTTATTTTTCTATCCCTACATCTTATTTCCTTCTCTGCATACAAAATAAATTTTTACTTAAATCAGTTTCTTTTTTATGTACATGTGAGGTACTTCTGATCTTTGCTACTACAGACATTTGAAACCCACCCCTAAACCACCAAATTTAACCACCTTTGCAAGCATCAAAGGAGATGCGCAATCCAGCAAAGGATTCTACGAGTGATTCTTTCCATTGCAAGTGAAAGAAACCTAACTTGAATCAGCTTCCATTAAAAGGGAAAAGTGATTGTACAGATAAGATAGCTAAAGATTGGAGGAAAGCTGCACTTTACGATTCACATCTATTTATTGCTCGTTTAAGGTGTGCCAGCTCCCTTGAGCGCCCTTTCCCTGCCTTGGACATTTTAAAAGTTTCCTTCTCTTACCCTGCCCTCTTCATGCAGCCCAAGGTCAAAGGACACCATGCAGAAGAGTAAAAGGACATCTCATAAAACAAAAGGGTGATTCTTGGCTCTCTTCTTTACAGACTCTAAGGTGGAGGTGAGAAGACTTAGCTTAGAGAGGTGAAGGTTAATGTCTACTCCAATGTCCTCAGGATTCAACTGGGCAGCTGGTTGGCCCCAGAATTCTGGGCCTTTGTCATCTGCTTTATCACAAGGGGATCCCGGGAAGATTTCCAATGGTCCCCTGCCATGGCTTCTTCTCGGGATGGAAACCCTCCCAGGCCCTTCCCCCAGCCCCTGCTGCCCAGGCACCTGCCTGCTTGGTGCTCAGGCCGCACATCGGGAGCGGGCTGCGGCAAGCCGGAGGCCTGGGCTTCAGGGGCCGGCTGCTGTTCGGAGTTTTGGTTATTGCTCTGTTGGGTTTAATTTGTCTTCCCGATTCTTCCCTTCTATAAACTTGGTACATTACCAAGTTCCTTGAAACACACACACACACAAAAACTGTATCCTTTTGCCTCTGTACATTCAGGCAAAAAGAGGAAATAAATCTATTTAAGAGTCAATCACAACAAAAGGGGAGGAGTGATTACATCACTTCCGAGTTGAACAACCTGACTGCAGGAAAAGTGGGGTCAGAAAACTCAGAACCAGTGCCCAGATGTCACCAGCCCTCCCTCCAGCTCACTTGCCTGCCCCTGTCTCTGTGTCTGGGTCATCAGCCCGCAGTGAAGACTAGAACTCTTCACTGGGCAGAACACGCGGCCACCCACAACTCTGAGCCTTACCTTTTACAGCTCTCTCCACTGCAAAGGAAATGTCTCTTTTTGCAAGTTTCAAGTCAAAAAGTGTCAGATATTTGTACACCAACATTTATAGCAGCATTACTCGCAATTTCCAAAAGGTAAATACAACCCACGTGTCCATGAATAGATGAATGGATAATCAAATATAAATGTACAATGGAATATTATTCAGCCGTGGAAGAAATACAGTTCTGATGCATGCTTGCAACATGGTTGAACCTTGAAGGCAATATCTTTTGCCAAATAAACCAGACACAAAAAGACCATTCTCACTTACGTGAAATACCTAGAAGAACCAAACTTCATGGAGACAGGTGGTGGTTTACAGGTTACTAGGGGCAGGAAACGGCAGGGGGGAAAGAGGGACGCAGAGCTGAACTGGTGAGTAGTTTCTGTCGAAGGTGACGGAAGAGGTGGGGTATCAGGAGTCAATGATGGTAACACGATACTGTGAATTCATTTACTACTACTTAAACATATTGTGGTTAAAACGGGAAATTTTTTGCCTGTATTTGTTAAAATAAATAAAAAGCTTTTTGTTTTTCCACAAAAAAAAAAGGCATCAGAGGAGGGTTTGGGCCCAGTTTGGGAGACGCTTTTCACGCTGTCCTGAATTCTCATGCTGGCCATAGAAGAGAGTTCCTGAGACAGCGTGGAGGAAAGAGAGGAATAACGCAGAAGGACAACCCAAAGATTGAGAGATTTCTTCTCCCTTGGGGCATAAACCACCTCAGAGTGATTCCCATATCTCCCCAGCACAAATTGCCACACTCAGCACACATTAGATGCTAAAGGCATACAGTTGGTCCCAAAGAAGATATGTGTCCGTCAATCAAGCATTCTAGGAAATTGCCTCTTATTTCTTCACATGCTGGGGGAACCCGCCATTTAAAATAAGCGCGTTAAACCTCTCTGTGAAGCAGACTTTCTCCACCTAAATGCTCACAGCAGGATTGGCTTACAGTGGGGCAAGCCTGTAGTCTCAGTTCCTGGGGGAAACCTTTGATTTTCCTGACAACCCACTGAGTTAGGCGACGATGTCACCAGGGCAAATGGTTAATGGATGTGAAAGCTTTCTGTGACCTATAAGTGGTACAGAAATGGAGGACCTTACCATGACTATTATGATTATCCTTATTTCATCTCTTCTTTGAAGAGCTTTACACTGTAATTTTGGAAGTAGAATTGCAGATACCGCTCTAGCAGTTCAACCTCGTGCTAACTGCTCCTCCAAGGCTCAGTCCTGGGTCTCAGCGCGTCATTTCCCAGGGGCCGACCGCTTCTATTAAATGCACCATAAAGAGGTTGCCACGGCCAGCGGGCTTCTGGGATGGAAATAAAGGGAGGCACAAAGGCAGGGACTTTCTGAGGAGAGTGTAGCCCCCTCCATACAGCCCTTTTTACCCCAAACCTAGTGATTCAATTTAACAGTCTTCCTGGAGTGCTTAACTCTGCCAAACCCCGTGATAGATGCTGAACTCCCAGGAAGCTCACGTTTGCAGGGAGGTGATACACCTCACTGATTGTGAGCGTGGGCAGCCGAGGGAGATGCAGAGACCCCAGGACAGGAGATTGGGAAGGTGCTATGGAAAGGACCTCAGTCTGACCTTGACAGAGAGTTGATGAGAAGTAGAAGGGCACAGCTGCACAACTGACCCTGCCAACCTCCAGCCTTCCCCAGGGTCCCCTCAGCACCCAAGGTCCTTGCAGCTGCACAATGGTCTACCTAGTTCCCCCCCTCCCCCAGTTCTTTTTCCTCTCCTCTCCATTTTCCTTTCACTTCTCCAGACTCTCTTCTTCTTGCCCAGTTTCCTTTCCCTCCCTTCAAAGTCTATCTAATATTCCTACCAATTTCCCATGCTTGGTCTTCTACAGAGAATCCCACCATCTTTACTTGTTCTGCTGAGGCACACACAAAAAAAGTACATTTAACTATTTAGAGCCTTTGTCATAGATCAGCCTCCCTGGAGGCTCAATCATTTTTATGGTTCTTCTGTGAACATCCTGTCATTCCTCTCTGTGTTTCAGATATTGGCGAGCTTGGAACTCACAGCATTTTTCCCAGATACGTCTCTTTAGAGTCCCGCTGGTTGCTTTCTCCCTTTGCACTGTAAGGCTTCCCCAGCCAATGACCTTGACCCCGTCATGACTTTTGGCATATGCCCCAAAGCAGCAGTTAGAGGCGAATCCATATCATTGACTGGGAATATCCCAGGACCCCATCACTCCCACACTTCCTTTTCCCTCACTCCCACTGAGCAACAGGTTTCCAGGAGCCCCAGAAACCATGGCCGAGGCTAGAAAATGGAGCTGGCAACCACCCTCAGCCCCTCACCCCAGGAAGAGCTAAGGAGCTCTAACAGGTTGAAGAAGCCATGCATTGGTATCCAGAGGCTTTGCGGTGTTTGGGGTACATGAAAATGTTGGTGAGTTGGCAACAGTTATCAAAAGGAAACGAATTCTATTTAAAGGAGTAGTCAGGTATCACAGTCATAAATAAACTCAGGCTGTCTGAAGTCCATGAACTTGATGGAAAATGCACAGGTCATTAGGACCTTGAGTACGTACACACAAAATGAGGGGAATTGCTGCTGACCATTTACATTCTTGCCACCTTGAAAATGAGGTGAACTGAGAACCTACTAGAGTTTGACCAAATGGCGCTGGAAATCCAACAAAGGTGGTCCATGCAGGTCCCCCTCCCCATCTCATAACGAGAGAACTGCATGTACCTGCACTCAAAGTCCACAGGGATGTGGACCAGCGCTGCTCCGCCTGAGAAAAATGCCCAGGAAGGAGTTGGGGAAAGGTTTCAGAAGGGAAAGCACTAGAGAGATCTGTCGAGCTGACGGTCATCTTGCTCTCGTCACTGCAAGAGCCCTGTTGCTACTGAGGCCAATAAGGAGCAAAACAGCCTCAGACGGAAAAAACCCCGGTGCTGTCTGACCACCTGAATCTGAATCTAACTGACCTGTGATTGGGGCCACTGTGTTCCCTCTTCCGCTTTAGTCGGTTAGGCTGTGTTTCTGTCACTTGTAACCAATTGAGCAATTGAGTCCTGACTGATTCAATCTTCTAGCAGGGAATTCTGAGTTCCAAAAGGAATGATCAAAAGAACTTGTGAAATGACTTGGTCTCCCTCTCCATTCAGCCTGCAAATAATCTCATATTTCCATATTTTATATACACGCACACATATTATCAGCATCTGCATAATTTCTGAAACCATGAAAGTGGCTAAGGCAAAGGTTTCCAAACTTCCTGCTTCACGGCACCCTTACTGTCTCAGTAATTTTTTCGGGGCACTTGCCAGGCCAAAATATATAAATGCCTAAGTGTTCTATTTATTTAGTAGTTAGGTCCAACTTAATATGTATAGTTGTCCTGACAACTTAATAGTTATTTTTTAAAATACACATAAATTCAAAGAAAAAAAATGTTTTTATTTTAAACAACCACAATTACTTCTTAATGGAGTGTGTTTGTACCTATTGGTATAAACATCCCACAGCTTCCCAAACCTTGGAAACAAATTGAATACCTTCACTCTCACTTCTTGTACCACATCAATTAATTTTTTATAAAGGTGCAAAAGTAAGTCAGTGGAAGAGGTATAATCTTTTCAATGCTGTTAACAGAGCAACTGGACATTCATAGGCCAAAAAAGAAGGAAGGGAGGGAGGGAGGGAGGGAGGAAGGAAGGAAGGAAGGGAGAGAGGGAGGGAGGGAGGAAGGAAGAAACTTGATTTAAAGTTCACATTTTACATGAAAATTAACTCAAAATGGATCATGGACTTAAATGTAAAATGTAAAAGTATAAAAGTTTTAGAAAAAAACAGGAGAAAATCTTCAAGATCTACAACAAGGCAATAGGCTTTCAGACTTGACACCAAAAGCACAATTCATAGAAGGAAAATTTGATAAATTGGACCTCATCAAAATTTTAAAACTTTTGATCTGTGAAAGACCCTGTTAAAGGGATGAAAAGAAAAATTACAGACTGGGAAATATATCTGCAAATCAAATATCTGACAAAGGACTAGTTCTAGAATACATAAAGAATTCTCAAAATTCAACACTAAAAAGGCAAACATTCAATTAGTAAATGGGTAAAAGACATGATCAAAATGTTATTGAAGAGGTTATACAGATGGTAAATAAATGCATGGAAAGATGTTCAACAGCATTAGCGATTAAAGAAATGCAAATTAAAACCACAAGATAACACTACACACCTATTAGAATGGCTAAAGTAAACAAATAATGATAACACCAAATGCTGACAAGAATTGGAGAAGCTGAATCACTCATACCTTGCTAATGGAAATGTAAAACAGTATTATCACTCTGGAAAATAGTTTGGCAGCTTCTTTTAAAACTAAAATGGATTTAACATACAACCCAGAAATTACACTCTTGGATATTTATTCCAAAGAAATGAAAACTTACTTTCACGCAGAAAATAGTATAGAAATCTTCATGTCACCTTTACTCATAATAGCCATAAACTGAAAACAACCCAAATGTCCTTCAGTGAACTATGGTACAACCATACCATGCCATGGAATACTACTCAGCAACAAAAAGGAACACACTAGTGATACACGGAACAACTTGAATGAACATCAGAGAAAATTATGCTGAGAGAAAAAGTTACCCTTGGAGGAATATGTACTGTCTGCTTCCAATTATATTTCATTCATGAAATAACATAATTTTGAAAATGGAGACCAGATTAACGGTTGCCAGGGTTAAGTATGGGAAAAGTGGCTAAAAGGGAGCCTGGTGGCGGTCCTGTTGTGTTAATTTTGGTTGTAGTTACACAGAAATACACATGCAATAAAATTTCATAGAACTGCACATACCCATACACATGTACACACAAATGAGTGCATGTCTAAATGGTGAAATCAGAACAAGCTCTGTGGGTTATACCAAATCCCTTTCCTGACTTTTAATATTGAGCTATCCTTGTTCAAGATGTTGACCTTGAGGGATAGTGGGAGAACAGTGCGTGAAACCTTGTGCATTTCTTCACAACTTCCTGTTACTCTATAATTATTTCAATATAAGAACATTTTAAAAGAAGAAAAAGAGAAAAGAGGAAACAAAGAACAGGTAGGATGAATAGAAAACAAATAGCAAAATGGTAGGTTCAAACCCAACCATATCAATAATCACATTCTGTATAAATGGTCTAAACCTCCCCCAAATAAAAGGCAGAGATTGTCAGATTGAAGCAAAAGGCGGGGTCCAGAAATATACTTCCTACAAAACAATCCAATAAAGATGAAAAGTAAAAGAATAGAAAAAGATCCATAACACATACTTCAATGTTAAGAAAGTTTAATGACTATATTAATATCAGGCAAAATAGATTTCAGAGAAAAAATGTGACCAAAGAAAAAGAGGGTCATTTCATAATGACAATGGAGACAATACATCAAGAGGACTTAAAATCCTAAAACTTATGGGAAGCAGATGTGGCTCAACAGATAGAGCTTCTGCCTTCCATATAGGAGGTCCAAACATTCAAGAGCCGGGCCTCCTGGCTCATGTGGTGAGCTGGCCCCCATGCAGTGCTGCCACACAAGGAGTGCTGGCCCATGCAAGGATGCCCCTGAGTAAGGGTGCCCATCATGCAAGGAGTGGCCCCCATGCAAGGAGAGCCACCCCACGCAAAACCACAGCCCACCCAGGAGCTGTGCCACAAACACGGAGAGCTGACGCAGCAAGATGACACAACAAAAAGAGACACAGATCCCCAGTGCCACCTGATGAAAATACAAGCAGACACAGAAGAACACACAGTGAATGGACACGGAGAGCAGACAATGGTGGGGCGGGGTGGGGGGGGGTAAAGAAATAAATCTTAAAAAAAAAAATCCCGAAATTTATAACAGAGCTTCAGAATGAATGAAGCATAGCCTGATTCAATTCCAAAGAGAAATAGAGAAATCCACAATTACAGTTAGAAAATTTAATGTTTTGCAATAATTAATAGAACATGTAAGCATAAAATCATCAAGGATATGGAAGACATTGAAAATGTTATCCACCAGTTAGATCTAATTGACATTTATAGACCACTCCAGTATCAACATCTGACTACTACTCTTTACAAGGTCACAGATAACATTTTCCAAGATATAACATATCCTGGGCCATAAAACAAATCTCAATAAATGTAAACAGATTTGCAGTATATTTTCTGACAACAATAGAATTAAATAAGAAATCAATAACAGAAAAATCTGAAAATCCTAAAAATATACGGAAATTAAATAACACACTTTAAAATAGTATTTAAAGAATAATTCATAATGAAAATTAGAGATTATATCTCATTAAGTGAAAGTGAAACACAACATACTGAAATATGGGCGATGCAGCTAAAACAATACTTAGAGGGATGTGTATAGCACTAAATGCCTTTATTAGGAAAAAAGAAGAGTGAGAAATCAATGACCTCAACGTCCACCCTAAGAAACCAGAAAAAGAACAAATGAAACCCACAGCAAGCAGAAGAAATGGGAACAATAAATGTCAGAGCAGAAATCAATAATGCAAAAAAGAGAAAAATGATAGAGAAAAATCAATGAAACCAAAAGCTGGAAATTGAGAATGTCAGTACAATTTTAAAACCTCTATCCAAATTGATCAGGAAGAAAGAGAGAATATATTGCTGATATTGGACTGAGAAATACAATTTCACTATAGGTTGTACAGACGTTAAAGGTTGTACAGATGTTAAAAGGACAAAATATTAAGAACAGCTTTATGCCAATAATTTTGACAACTCAGATAAATTGGACAAAATCATATTGAAATAAAAAGTACCAAAGTTCACTCAAGAAAAAGTCAATAATCTGAATAGCCCTATATCTGATTTTTTTCATTGTATTTTAATTAACACACACCCCTAGCACACACACACACACACACAAACCTCCACCTTTATGCATAAATTCAACCAAACCTTTGAGGAAAAATGTGCCACACAAACTCTTCCAGAAAACTGAAGAAGAGAAAATCCTTCCCAACTCATTTTATAAGGTCAATATTACCTTGGTACCAAAACCAAAAATAGATATTACAGCAAAAAAAAAAAAAAAAAAAACCCCAAAAACTATATCATTGTCTGTTAAGAACATAATACAAAAAAAACAAAAAACAAAAAACAGAATTTTAGCAAATTGAAACAAACAATATGTGTAAAGAATAGTGCATCATGGCTAGTGGGGGTTATCCCAGGAATAGAAAGTAGGTTAAACTTTCAAGTATCAATCATCAAATTAGCAAACTAAAAAAGAAAAAAAAGTTACAATCTCAATTGAAGCAGAAGAAGAATTTGACTAAAGCCAACATCTGTACCTGATAAAAATTCTCAGCAAACTATGAATGGAAGAGAATTACCTCACCCTGATAAAAGGAATCAACAAAAACCTTACATCTAGCATCACCCTGAATGATGAAAGACTAGATGTATTTTCCAAAGAACAGGAAAATGGCAAGGATGTCTGCACTTCTTTTCTTTTTTTTTTTTTTTTTTTTTAAAGATTTATTTATTTATTTAATTCCCCCCCTCCCCCGGTTGTCTGTTCTCTGTGTCTACTTGCTGCGTCTTGTTTCTTTGTCCGCTTCTGTTGTCTCAGCAGCAGGGGAAGTGTGGGCGGTGCCATTCCTGGGCAGGCTGCACTTTCTTTTGTGCTGGGCGGCTCTCCTTATGGTGCACTTATTTTCAATATTTTCTGGAGGGTCTTGTCAGTGCAATAAGGCAAGAAAAAGAAATAAAAGGCATCCAGATTGGAAAGGAAGAAGTAAAACTGTCATTATTTGCAGATGACATAATGGTAGATATGGAAAATCAAATGGAATATACAAAACAGCTACTAGAACTAATAAGTAAGTTTTGCCAATTTCCAGGATCCAAGATTAATATATAAAAATCAACTAAAATTATATTTATGAACAATAAATATAGGAAATTAAATGTTAAAATATTCTCTACAATAACATCAAACATTTGATATCCTTAGGGATAAATGTGGCAAGAGTTGTATAAGACCACAAGGCATTGCTGAGAGTAACTAAAGAAGACAAATAAATGGAAAGATACATTATTCATAGGTCAGAATACTCAAAACTGTTAAGATGTCAGTTCTCAAATTTATATCCATAGATTTCATGCAACCTCAACCAAAATCCCAGAATTTTTTGTAGTTGTTAATAACCTGACTGTAAAAAACATAGGAAATTCAAAGGACCTAGAGTAGATAAAATAAGTTTTAAAAGACGAACAAAATTTGAGGATTTGCACTACTTAATTTCAAAACTCAACTATCAAGACAAAGTTTTGTCATCAAGATAGACAATGGATCGATGGAACTGAATAGAGAATTTGTAAATAGGGCCACATATATGCTGACAGTATGCTGACAGTTGGTTTTTCACAAAGATGCAAAGAATTCATTTTTGGAGAAAGGATAGAGTTTCCACCAAATGGTGCTCTAACAATTGAATGTATTTAGCAAAAAATAATGAACTTTGGCCCATATCTCACACCAATGCAAAAAATACTTCAAAATATAAGCACTAAAACTAAAAAACTTTTAGAGAAAACATTTGTGACCTTGGTTTGGGCAAAGATTCCCTAGAAGTAACACTAAAAGCACAATTCTTTAAAGAACAAAATTGGTAAATGGGGCCTCATCAAAATGAAGAACTTTTCTTCAAAAGGACAAGAGAATGAAAAAACAAGACAGACAGGGAAGAAATAATTGCAATCACATGTCTGATAAAAGACTTGTATCCAGAATATGTAAAGACTTGATATACAATTATAAGAACACAAACAACCCCCCAAAAAAATGGCCAAAACTTGACAAAGAAGATAAATGAAGGGCTATTAGACACAGGAAAAGACGAGCAACACTATTAGTCATTACAGAAACTCAAAACTACAAGATAAGACCACTACACATCTTTTAGCATGCCTAAAATTCAAAAGACTGACCATATCACATGTTGGAGAGGACATAGAGACACTGGAAATTGGAAACACTGTCAGGGGGAATATAAAATGGTACACCTAATTTGGAAACCAGTTTGGCAGTTTCTTAAGGAGTTAAATATACACCTACTGTATGACCCATTCATTCTATCCCTAGGTGTTTATCCCAGGGAAATTAAAACTTATGGCCATATAAAGACTTGTACACAGATGCTCATTACAGCATTCCTTGTAATAGCCAATATTTAGAAAAACCAAATGTCCACCAGCAAGTGAATGTATAAATGTATAAATAAATTGTGGTGTATCCATACAAGTAACAGTTCTCAGCAATAAAAAGAAATTAACTACTGAAACAAGCAACAGTGTGAATGAATCGCAAAATAATCATGCTTAAAGCCAGACCATCCCTCGAAAGTACGTAAATATATGTTATATGTGTGTGTGTGTACTTTGTGATTCTATTTATATAAAACTTAGAAAATGCAAACTAATCTATAGTAACAGAAAACAGATAAATGGTTGAGGACAGGGAAGAGTGGGAGAGAGGGATTACAAAGGGATACAAGGAAATGTTGGGGGTGATATATATGTTCATTATCTTGATTGTGAAAACGATTCCACAGCACATCCATAGGTCAAAACTTATCAAATTGTTACTTTAATTATTTGCAAAGTGTATTGTATGTCAATTATATATCAATAAGTCTGTTAAAAAAGAAAACAGAGCAAAATGAAAAGAGAGTTGCAGAGCCAAAGAAGCACAATTAAGACTCACAACAATGACATTATGGAACTAATAAATAAATCAGAAAAAAATAAGAACAGAATAAACGCAGATGAAAAATACTTCCTGACACCAAATAAAGACTTGCGAGTCCACATCATCTTAGTCCATGAGGTGAACTGGGGCTCCTGGAATAATGCCATCCACAGTCCTTGTAGCCCCTGCAACACTTCTGCTTGAGATCAGCACAGTGAAGGAAGAGGAGAATCACAAGAAGGTCAAAAAATATAGCAAGATTTTAGTAGATTTGGAGACAAAGTTGACCTTACGTTAGAATAATTGACATTCTCAAAGGATAAAGCATAATAAATGAAATAGAAATATAATAACTGATAGAATAAAAATCACTGAAAGGAATGAACAATGAAATACACTGATCAAATAGCATGCTGTTCCCAAAAGGGGTTAGAGTGGGGAAGCAAGGAGATGATACAGAAAATCAGGGTCAAGACATAATCCAGTAATGTTGAACTTTAAGGAATCCTTCAGGAGTCAATGTAGAAAAGCAGGTCATTAATAAGCTATAACAAAACAGGCTGGCCTCAGATTTTGGGGTGACAAAATACAATTTCAGAAGACAATGCAGCGATATTTTTAACATTCTGATGGAAAGAAAATGTAAACCAAGATTTTTATATATAGCCAAGATGTCATTGGAATATATTCCCAAATATGAAAGAACTGAAGGAATATAGTACTCAGTGACCCCTTGTTGAAACACTATATGATGATGAAATCCAGCTTTGGTCACACCTGTTTATTAACCCCTAATGTCCATTTTTTCTTGCTTCTTTAGTAATAAGAACCCTGACATTTCCCGGGACACACATTATCACTAAGGTACAAAACTACTTTCTCCAGCCTCTCTTGCAGCTAGTTACAACCATGCACAAAGTTTTAGCTTACACTATGTAAGCAGAGAGGGGGTATGCAACTTGAAGAGAATCTAATTACAGAGAAGGAGGGCATATCTCTTCAGTCTTCATGCATGTGACATGTGGAGTTTTAGCAGTCATCTCAAATCATGATGACAAAAGGTATATGCTAAGTATGGTAGGTAGACCAGTGAGTCACATAGAGCTGGACTGCCCAATCAATTTGTGGATATGTCAAACTTTCCCTGGGTTGGTACTTTCAGGTTAGTTTTATATGAAAAGAAACAAACTTTTCTTTTGCTAAGGCCACAATATTTGTCTATTGTTCTATGCAGTGGAAGAAATTCTAATTGATAGATCAGCTGACCAACAGATATACCAAAATAAAGGACCTCGGTATAGAGTTGTGTTGAATGCCCTGGTTTTATGCATAGAATCCATTTCAGTTTTGCCCTAAGACTTAAAACCTGAGATAATTATGTCTACATGATAAAAGTAACGTTATAAAGTTTGAAAATATAAAGATAGTAATACAACTACCAATAGCAGGCAGTGGAAAAGAGGGAGGTGGGTGAAGTATAAGAGCTGGTCTCCTCATCTCTCTAAGCAAGAAGTCAATCAATACTATGTAGATGTAAAATATGTCATTTAAAACTGACTCCAACCTCCTAATGTTTTCTATTTTCCCTTAGAGGGATCTGTCAGAAAATAATGTGCTTGTGCTGAAGAATTATTTATCTAAGTGGAGTAATTCCTTCTATTTCACTTGTTTCTTTTTCTTTTTTAAACTGATGTAAACATAAATTTAATATTTTTATTAAATAGTAGCATGGGTGGTATGATCCTTTATAGTCCCATCTGTCGATATAGATTTCTATCTGGATATCTGCACGTGTTGATTTCTAGAGGCTATGTTTTGTGAAGGAATTACTTCTCTTTTTATTTGTATTTCTCTTAATTGCTTGAATTTTTTACAGTGAGCATATATTAGTTCCTATTTTTTTAAGATACAGCTGATTATTTCATACATTTTACAATAGTCACTTAATAATCAAGGACATCCCTCAAAACCACTCCTTAATATTCTATAACATGAATGTAAGAATTTACTTGAACATTCCCTAACACATGAACATTTAGATTTTTTAAAAATCTCACCCATTTTCTTGCATCATGAACTTTTTTGTAGCTGAGATTTCCAAAAATGAGGTTTCAGAGTAAAAGAATATTCACATTTTAAACCTAAAGAGTTAAAAGACTATGCCCAAATTATACTCCCACTCACTAAGTATACGCGTGCCTGTTCTACTCTCCCCAGTAATGGATATTACCAGCATTCTTAAATTCTGCCAGTTTGGTTTAAAAACCAGTACCACATTTTTATTCAATTTTTCATCTCCTCCATTTTTGCACGCACAAGGTTTTTTCTCTGTTATTGGCTATTTTCACCTCCCCTTTTTCCACATGTCTATTGGACTAGTCCTTGTCTTATCAATTTGTAAAAGGCTCCTTTTAGATAAGGGTTATTAATTTTTTCTAATATATGCTACAAATCTTTTTTTCTAATATCTAACTGTATGCCTTTCAACCGTGTTTAGGGTATCTAGGTCCATACATAAATGCTTAATTTCATATGGCATATATCACAACAGGGAGGTCATTAAAAAAAAAAAAAACAATTTCCCCCAAAAGGAATTCTCCAGCCCCGCTGCTTCATCCCTCATCCCCACCTTCCCCCCTTGAAGTCCAAGCTCCCAGCGGACTCACAAAGCCCTCCACAAAGGGCCCTCCACGAAGGTCGCACGGGGCTCCCCCTCTGCTTAGGGAGATTGGCCCTTCCACAACAGCCAACTGCTCATGACTACTTCCCCATACCCCTCAGCTGCCCCTGGTCTCTGAGCCTTGTCTTGGCTGTTCCCTACTCTTAGCCAAAGCCCTCTTTCCCCTAAGGCTGCCTCTTTGTCGAGGAAGGCTCTCCGGAACCTCCTTCCTGCACACCAGGCTGGAGGGCTCTCCTGGGATCCCACCATGCCCGGAGCCCAGGTGCCCGCCCCACGCCTGCCGGCCAGCCGCCATTCTGACCCATCAGCGCCTGTGCTTTGCGGCTGCTACTCGTGTTAGTATCGCCCCTGACCTGAGCACATCTCTATTGTCCCTATTAGAATACCCTTTGATTATGCACTTGTAATTACAGTCCGCTAGACTACCGGCTTCCCGAGGGCAGAATTATGTCATCATTCACGTATGAGGGCAAAGGCTGGGGCAAGGTGACCTAAAAATTAGTTAAATTACACCTGATATCATCAGAGGCCTTACTTTCCCTTCCCAGCACCTTTACGTCCAGGTAATCCATCACACAACTACTTACATACAGACATATGCATACACATACACACAGGTAATTGCTTCTCCTTTTTCTAGGCTCTGAGATGGTATTCAATATTCCTGTTTTTCAGAGCCCTGGGAGACCCCAAAGACCACCATCAGAAGATAATACGACCATTTTAAAGAAGAGAAGACTGAGCCTGGAAGAGAGTGAAAAGTGAGATCTGGGGTAATAAATCTGGCAGGAAATGGTGCCATGATATCTTCTCGCCCATCACTGTACCTTCAGATCAATAAGGTACTGCATCTCAAAGGACCATCCCATAATACCTACCCATTTCTGGCTCGATATTTCAAGTACTTTGGGAGACAAGGTGCCGGCAATGAGATATGCTCCAGTAATCAGCAGCAAATAATTCTCTCTGAACTTTTATCAGTTTGCCAAATGCCTCCTAATCTGGCCACCTTTATATAAATTGCTCTAAAATATTATTTTATGAATATACAGTATCCAATAACAAATAGTATCTTTTTGTGAAATTAATTTCAATTTAGCCTTAACTAACATTAAATTGCTATGGAATTACATATTACGTACGCATTACTACGGAAAGAAGTTCATCATGATGAATGCTAGTACAGCGAACACCAAAGGAATTAATGATGATTTGCAGTTATTATAAAGTGGTACTGGTGTAGGCAAAAAGGTTAAGTCTAATTAAATTCTGGCAACCACTTTAGGGCTCTGCTGCAATGAGGATGCTGGGGTTTATGTTAATTAATTCTATATGAAAGGTTGCTGAAGTGTTTTAATACTGTTCAAAGAGCCACGTTTTTACTACCAGTGTGTGTTTTGATTTTTTTTCACAGTGACCTGCTGGTCTGGGTGAGGTGTTAAATTCTTGGGAATCACCAGGTGTCACGAGGCTGTGTGGTTTCTTATTCCGATATCAAGACCGCTACCTTGGTGGTGAGCTCCGCATGTCCCAGTTCCCTCCAATGGTCCCTCCTGGAAAATGGATGACATTTCTTTGGAATCCTGGCTTGCTATCTGGTTTAGACATGGCTCCATAGTTGACCCCTCACGTAGCAGGAGCTGGAAGCCTGGGCTTTCCAGAAGACCCCCATCTTACCAAAAACAGGACAGGGTAAGACAATGCCTGATGTTCTACTATTGTGAATGGAAGTCCACATGACTGAGCTCAGGATTTGGGGGAATCCAAGATGCAGTTTTCTTCATGGTTCTGTAGCTCATTTCCTTTGTAGCTTGGAGAATGTCATTTAAATTCTGAGCCTAAATTTCTTTCAATTTCACAATACTGTTTTCAGGATTAAATCAGAAAATGGATAAGGAGAGGTGGGAAACTCTAAGAGCTAAATAAATTAGTGCAATCACTCATAACCCCTCTCTTGGGTCAAGGTCCATTCATTTTATTAACACAGTAATTTCTATACCCAACCATGCCAGCTCTCAAAGATGATACCAGACCGTTAGTTTAAATATTGCTCTTGTTCCATGCCACACTGAAATATTTAATCTAATATTTTAGATCGTGGTATTTGGTAGAAAGTTAAGTTTTAATTAAAGTAGATTTTCAATTGGTCGACATTTTAAGTTCATCCCCACACTAGCGCCTACTGACCCTCCCACGTCCATTTCTAATGCCATCAACTCTGGGAAGCCTTCCCTGACCATCCACCCCAGTCCACAGTGGTCTTTCCCTTCTCTGGGCCCTTAGGGAATGTCTAGCCAGTGGTTCTCAAACTTTACAAGGATAAGAATCCCTGGGAGACTTTTTAAAACACATATTGTTGGTTCCATCCTTAGAGTTTTTGAATCAATAGGTAAAGGGCTTGAGAATTTACATTTCAACAAATTCCTGGGTAATCTTGTGGCTGCTGGTTGAGAGACCATACTTGGAGAACCTCAGATCTAGCCCAGCAGTCCCTACAGAAGTTACTAGAAGCAAGTGACTTTTTCCTTAGAAGAGGGTTACTTCCAGTAAGGAACTTGTTGCACCTCCTTTGTGCCTTTTGGCAACACTCCCAAGATGGCACCATTACCACCCTTATTTTCAGAGAACACAGGCTCTCAGAGGGGGAGCAGCAAAATAGAGGTCATGGGAGTACAAATCTTTTCCCATTACCCTGGACTTACATTCCTGTTGGAAAGGCAAATATCACATGAAAACAAAGGGATTCTGCTAGGAGAGGTAGCAGGTGCAATGAAATATAAGAACTGAGGGTTCCAAAAGAAATCCCACAAGTGGTGTGGGTAGTGGTGGGTGAATTGACTGATTAAGGGTCAAGCATAGAAGAAGCCCTGAGAAAAAAGAGAAGAGTCCACATCCCCTGACCTCTGGCCAGTCGGTTAACCTCTCCAGACCTCCAGGATCCTCTTGCCCAAGGCTCTCCTCCTCTGTGCACGTGAGGTTCTGCGTCTGAGACCCAGGGCACTCTTGGGCTCCGGAACCTTCTGAGAGCCTAGTGACGTTGACTTCCTATGGGCCTTCGTGCCCTCTCCGCCTGCTCTGGCAGATGCCCCCTCTTCTCAGGGGCTGCCCAGGGCAGCGGGGAGCTGGGAACCGAGCTGTTTCTTTGGCCCCTTTCCACCCCTCAGCACCCCTCAGGGTCATCGAATTCATCCTCCTAGGGCCTTTCAGAAGACAGAAGTGCAGACAGTCAGTTCTTCGTTAAAAGGAAACCTATTGTGTGTAAATTATTTCCTTAAAAAGCGACTCCTCCAGTGAACTCACATTTCAGGACTGTGTCATTAACCCTGAGTCCATTAGCAGCCTGAGAGCTGGTGCTGAGGCACCCAGACTCCTTGGAACCTTGGTGTGAATCCCCAGGGAGCTGCCTCAGCCCTTTGTCCCACCAAGGTGGAGAAATCGGTTTCCACAGAGGATGACAGCTCAGCATCAAGAGGCCTGGAGAGACAAAGGACTACTGCAGAAGAGGTGGGCAGCCCAGAGGCCTTGAGAGCAAAAGAAGGGCTGAGGGAAAGAAGAGCTGAGAGGAGAAGGGAGCAGGGGAGGGCGCGGGGGCACCTGATGTATTGCCCACAACCGGGTGGCAAGGGCTGTGCATGCCCCTTCGTGAATCCCAACTGCAGTAAGCACTCAAAGTGGTATCAACGTTAATTCTACGCGTGTCACACCGAGGCTCAGACCAGTGGGGTGACTTACTCATCTAGGTGGTCCTGAGCAAGTGAAAAAGCACAAATTCAGGTTCAGCGGTCTTACCTCAAAGGCCACACAGTGCCTCAGGGAGACTGCCGTGAAGGCAGAGATGGGCGACACGAGCAGCCCCAGACCCTCACCTGGTCTCACCTGGTGGCCCCAGATGCCCAGCAAAGGTTTACCCGAAGGCTGAGCCCGCGCATTCGCAGTCGCCACAGAGAAATGTAAGCAACAGACTTGAGTTTGAGAGAGTTCAGACATGATGGCATTTATTTGTGGGCACTTATCTATACCAGATCTACAAGCCTTAGACTCGGGGTTGGAAAGGACTTTGGAGTTGACCTGTTGAACGCATGAGAGGTCCAAATGGCATGTAACGGATGCTCAGGGCATACGGAAGTGTCCACTCAGTGAGACCCATCTGTCAGCACAAGAACTACCCTCTGATTTAACACCATTCTTCCTTGTTTTACACATAAGCTCCTAAAGGATGGACCAAGGGACCCCGGCACCCCCATTCCACCTGAAGGCAAAAACCCTTCCCTTGGGCCTCCTTCCTAAACTCATCACATCCTTAGAATGTCTCCAGCACTCCCTACAGAGCGGGGTTAAGCTCTTTTGGCCAGTGCAGGGGCCTCTGGGTTCCTCCTGACCTGCTCCCAGCACCTTGCCCCTGCCCTGCCCTCATGGAACTCACAGTCTGGTGAGAGAGGATGACACCAAACAAAAGATAGGAGGGAAACAGCAGCACAAACGCCCCCTGGGCTACATGGGCATATAACAGGGAGGCCTGGCTGGATCTGAGACACGAGGGAAGGCTTCCCAGAGTGAGGTCTGGTTGTGGAGAGGGCTCCCCTGGGCAGAGGGCACAGGCAAGGGGGCACTGCAAAGGCTGGTGGTGAGAGGACAACTGAAGCTCTCAGAGGATAAGAACAAGCTGGGGGACTAGAGCTTAGAGTTTTGTGGAGGGAGGCGAGAAGAGGCTGCAGAGGGGTGGGGGTCCAAGTGAAGGCGGTCCAGGTAGCTCCAGGTGTGTGCCTATAGTCCGGAATATTCCAGTGGCCCAGGTACATGCCTGTAGTCCAGTGCTCCAGGTGCCTGCCTGTAGTCTACTAATCCAGGTGTGTGCCTGCAGTGCAGTGCTCCAGGTGTGTGCCTATAGTGCTGTACTCCCAGTGAGTGCCTGTAATCTACTAATCCAGGTGCCTGCTTATACTCTACTAATCCAGATGTGTGCCTGTAGTCCCAGGTGGGTGTCTATAGTCTGGTATATGGGCCCATCTTCATCTAACTCTAAGGGGCTTGATGTCTTTCCCACGCAATTGTGAGCATCGTAGGAAGAGGATTCTCTCTTCCTGAGCTTTCTCTCCTGCTCCCATGCTGATCAGTACAGAGTCTAACAGAAAGACACTAACCCAAAGATGCAAGAGAGCTTTCTATCCAGTTTGGTAGCCACTGACCACAGGTGACTATTGAGTGCTTGACGTGTGGCCTGTGCAAATGAGGAACTGCCTTTTTATAATTTTATTAATTTAAATTAATTAGCTATAGGACTAGGCACTCCATCTATTGACTGGAAGAGAGGAGGAAGAGAGAATGATATGGAAAAGAAGGACGAGGAGAAGGGGGTAAAGACAATTATGCAAAGATAAAGTACATGCAGAACAAGAAAGAAGGGAGGGAGGGAAGAAGGAGGAGGGAGGAAGGGAGGGAGGAAAGCAAAAAGGAAAGAAGGAATGCAGGAAAGAAGAGAAGGAAGGAAGGAGACGATTCTCTAATGATCCTAGCAGGCAGCAGCAAGGAACACTAGAGCTTGCCGGGCTGGCACTGTCACCCTCTGCTCCCTTGTCCGGGGCCATGAAGGACCCCAGCCCAGCCGGAGCCTATTCAAAGCTCTCCAGGCATGAGCAAAGCCTTGGGTGACCACTGCCCCCAGAAGAGCCCATTCTCAAGGACCAGAGAGACCGACAGGTGCTCATTACCCACCAAAACCTCCGAAGTAAGAACTACAGACCCAAGAACTTAAGAGAGAAAGAGCCCCTGGGTCCCAGCTCTCCCCACTGCAGGTTGCACAAATGGGAACCGAGCCCTGAGAGGGGAAGGGACTGGGCCGTGTAGATTAACCTCAGAGCCTTGTGTCTCCAGGCGTGGCCACAGGTGGCTGCAGCAACTCAGGTGACACAGGGCTGAGAGAGGTGCAGAGTCCACGGCGCAGATACCATGGTGCTGCTGGCTCCTGCCCCAACTCCACACACCTCTCCCCTCCCTCTGCCCTTCCTTCTGCCTCCATCTCCACATTAGCAATATATTTCCAGGACACTCTAATGAAGTACATCTTGAGTCTCCTTTCCACGGCTAATGAGGAGACAACAAGAATTTGACTAATACCAGTACAATTACTGGAGCAGTGAAGCGAGGGCCTCTGATTAGACGTGATAATTTGCAAGGCTGGGCTCTTCACATTAAGTTTGCAAACAGTTTAAAAATCACTTCCTCTATTTATCCAGCTAATCCCTGTTTAATGACTCCAGACCCGCGGAAAGAAAGGGGAAGTGTCTCTTTAAAAATTAATAAATAAATAACTTAAAACACCAGCAACCCAGACCTTGTTTGCAGAGACAGGAGAGGTGGCAGAGGTGTAACCGATTGCCATCCTTTCAGGCGGGCACAGCCCACATTTCCTACCTCCAAAGACGTGGCCTCCCCAACCCATGGTCCCTGTGCTAGCGTCTGTCGCTAACCCTGCCTCGCCACTGCTTCCCCCGCTAGTCAGTCCCTAAAGGGCACAGATCCCCTCCTATCAGATCAGGGAATCTAAGGGCTGAGTTTCAGAACCACTGTAGGTAGTCACCTACCTCCAAATGCTGCGGAAGGTCTGACACAGGTGAAATTCCGTGGGGGAGCAGAGGATTCTCTGTCATCTGACCCCCCAAGGTGTGTTCCCCCGGTCAGCCGCACCGGCCTCGCCTGAGAGCGCGCCGATTCAGAACCTGCGTTTTAACAAGTCCCCCGGTGATACGGCTGTGCACTGACATTTGGGAAGCACTGCTTTATGGCACATCATTTGCCTGTCTCGGAGGGGACCCAGAGACACGTGGCTTTCTTGATTTCCATATTATAGATTCCCTGGCCCTGCCATTGTCAAAATGCATTCCACAGAGCCCCATAACAGGGATCATGCAAAAAAAGGAGTGGATTTGGGAAACGCTGGGTGAAACCACCTGAAAACTGGTTGTTTCCCATAGGTTTTACAGAGCCTTTATGATCCTAATAAACATTCTGCCTGTCCCTGAGGGGAGATGCCCTGTGCGGTTTTTACCAAACTTACTTAACGCGAGTGGGAGCCCCCCTTGGTGAGTGTGGGTTCTGCAGGTCCCTGGTGATCCAAGCACGCGCTTAGAAAGAGCTCCAGTGGGTGGCTCCAGAAGACAAATGCGGTCCTCTGGTCCCAGCTCTCATGATTTGGACCGGATCCTCTGCAACAAGGTTCTATCCAGGAAGGAAAGCTAAAGACTCCAGGGTCCTGTCCAAACACACCCTCTCCTATCCCCTTCCTCAAGCAGTCTTCTCACCCTCCAGCAGGAAAGTCCACCCCAAGTATCAATACCCAAGACCATGAAAACCAGGCATTTGGAGAAGGACCAGGAGTCAGGAGCAGAACAATTCACTTGAGAGTACACTGGCCTCTCTCTCTTTCTCTTCCAGTTCTTGTTTTGTTTTGTTCTGGTTTCTTTTTTGGTTTTTTTTGAGGGTTTTTTAGGAGATACTAGGTATTGAACCCAGAACTTCGAACATGGGAGCAAGCACCAACCACTGAGCTACATCCCCTCCTCAATGAGAGTTGGTTTCTTTGTTTGTTTTCAGGAGGTGCTGGGGATTGAACCTGGGACCTCCTGTTTGGGAAGCAGGAGCTCAACCACTGAGCAACATCTGCTCCCTTCCAGCTCTTGTTGACCTTAATGACATGGTTGAAGGCTAAGCAGGGCCAACATATGACTCGGGAGGCGCAGGCTATGCCACAAGCTTTACCGGCTTTACTCCATCGACTCTTCATTCAAGCCCAGAGGGGGCGCTCCCCATGGCCCCACCTTGCAGAAGAAGGAAAAGAAGCCCACGGAGACACGCCAACTTGTTCAAGTCAACACATTCCAGCAGATGCTCGGGCACTGCCTTCTCCATACAAAGCACTGAAGGGACTCAATTATAAATAGATCCTAATTAACACACACTCTCAAATATAGGACCCTAGTTCCCAAACACTCTCACACAAAATTAAGTTCGGGTTCACATATACGTGAATATACATAAATGTATATATGGCAATGTGTAGGGAGATTTCTATTTTGCCTGCAAAACTTGGAAATCACAGAATTAGGAACAGCTTAGTACAGTTTCAAGGCATGGGTTTTACAGTCTCCTGAGCATGAGCCCACACTCAGACCCCCACAGAGCTCACTGGCCACCTCATGCCATTGCCTGCCTTCATGCTCCAGGGAAATGCAAAACCCAGCCAGGACATTTGGAACGTTAAAGTTCTCTGGAAGAACATGGAGAGATAGCCCAGAGAGATCATGGAGTGAAGGTGGGGAGTTGAGGCTTTGAGCCTTGGCTGTCTCGTGCACATGCATGTACACACACGCAAATGCATGCACACATACACATAAATGCACACACTCAGGCACACACACATGCACACGCATGTGCAGGAACACAAGCACTTATGTGTGGCATATACATTCTCCCACATGCACAGACATGCACATGCACACGTACACATCACATGCACATGCACACAGCCTCGGCATTTACACAGACCGGGGTTGTTTTTCCAGCTGCAGACTCTGCCAGGATTCCTTGCTCAGGCCTCCTGGCTCACCCCTGCTGGCAAAGGCCAGCTTTAGCCACTTGGAACCAAGAAAGGCAGGGGTCTGGCTCATGGGAGACAGCTGAGAGCAGGCGTGGTCATCTTGAGAGAAGAGAAGAGGAAGACTTGGAGGCCATGAGCACGTACTAAGGGTAGAGAAAGGAGCAGCCCCTGCCAGGTGAGGAGGTGCTGCTGGGAGGCAAGATGGGGCCTGAAGAGAGTTCCAGGCTACAAGTCAGGAGACCAAGCTGACCCCAGTTCTGCTACCACCCAGGTCACTGCATGGCCTTTCTCCTGCCTGGGTGTGTCCATCTGTGTTTTTGTTTACCAAAGGGGGGCCAGTGCAAAGTACCAGACATAGGTTGGCTTTTATAATGGGAAATTTATTAGAGAAAAAAGCTTACCGTTCCAAGGCTGTGAAAATGTCCGAATCAAGGCACCATCAGAGATGCTTTCTCACCAAAGTCAGCTACTGGTGACCCTGCCATCCCACCACATGGAGAAGTAAGAGGGCAGCCGATTTCTGCCGAGGTCACTGACTGTCCTCAAGTCTCACCATCTCCAGGAGCTCAGCTGTGGGCAGCTGGGCACATAGCTTGACTCTTCAGCCTTGACCCACTCCAGGGGCCAGGCTCTTGGGGGCTCCGTGCCTCAGCTTCAGCTGCTAGCTCACAAGGCCGGGTCAAATGGCAGAGCTCCCCTTTCTGTATGTCTTCTTTCTCTACATGTCTTCATTTATATAAGGCTCTAGTGAGAGGGCAGAGACATGCCCCACTGACAGCCAATTAATTGATCGATCTAATCAAGGTCCCTTAACCAAATCTAATGCAATCAAAGGGTCTCACACTCTAGTGAGAGGGCAGAGACATGCCCCACTGACAGCCAATTAATTGATCGATCTAATCAAGGTCCCTTAACCAAATCTAATGCAATCAAAGGGTCTCACACTACAGGACTGGATAAGTTCAAGAGCATAGTCTTTTTGGGGATTCACCAATTTCAAACTGTCCCAGTCTGTTGCCTTGTTTATTGGTGGGTGTCTGTGAGTAGAACTTGAAGACAAACGTGTGAGCACGGGGCCCCTGTGGACTCTGCCCAGGAGTGGAGGGAAGGAGAAGAGGCCTTTGGGAGAGCCCCTGCTCCTCTATGGAAGATCTCCAGTTATCTGGCCTAATGGAGTAGAAATGATGGTCACCCTTGGGGAGCTGCCAGGGTGCTGGCAGTGTGACCCCAGTCAAGGCAGCATCTCTCTCTGGCCCCAGGAGCTCCTGAAGACTAGCTGGCCCTTTGACTTTGGTAGTGTGACATAAGGAGGAAGGATTTCACTCCCAGATTGACCTGGGTTCCCCGTCCCAAGCTTTAGCTCCTAGTTACCCCCTGGGATGTATTGCTTGATTTCTCAACTCCTCAATTTCCTCCTCTGCAAAATGTGAATAATAACGGTGAGCACTTGGGAAGGGGCAGCAGGCACATTCGACCGCAGGAAGCACCTGGCCTAGCATGGGGCTGTGCAAAAGGAGGGAGCACACTTGCAGCTTTGATTGGGTTTTTTACAAAGCTAATATAAAGAAAGCCCGGGCTGGGGAGTCAGCACGGTATTTGTAGGAGCCTGGGTTTGAAGACTCAAATGCCTGAAATAACTATGGCACAAGAGAGCATTGTGTAGATGTCATAATAGTGATACAGAGTTGATCCCCAGGTTATATGTTTAAGAGAAAAAAAGATGAGGTGCAAAGCAACATATATGGAATGCTTCCTTTGGGGTAAGAAGTGAGGGCCATCCAAGTATAGATATGTAGCTGGTTATATTTGCAAATATAAACAATGGATATTAAAAAAAAATGATTTACTTGTTGGGGCAAGAGGGAATGGGAGAAAAACATGTTGGGAGTGAGTATACCTTTCCATTTAGTGTTCGTTTTTGAATCATAGTCAAAAATGTTCAAAAACCAAGTAAAATAAAACAATGCTCAAGCTGCCTTGTCGATGATTTGGAGACCTGAGCCCAGCCAGCTGCTCTAATCCAGATGGACAAGCAGACAGACTGATGAACAGCCAGAGGCCAAAGCCCCTGAGGGGCTGAGGAGTTCAGCCAGCCTGGCAGCCGAGTTGTCCCCTGCCCACCCCCGCCCTATGCCCTCCCAACCAGACCCCTGCTGGCAGGGAGCACTCCACTCCCCATTCTTCCCGGAATGGGCGCTTTCTCTAAGCTCATTGCAAAACATCCTGGCTGCAGCTGCAAACGGGAATCCAAAAGCACCCCCTGGAGAGAGGTAACCCCATTTCCTGAGGACATTCGGCCTGGTGTGAGGACCCGCCGCCCGGAGGCAGAACAAGTCTAGGCAGCCATTGGGCACACACGGGGACAGGATGCCGCTGGGGCGGGGCCGGCCAGCCGGGTTTGGGCGAGGCTCCAAGGAGACAACCCACTCCATCCTTGCCCCTTGGGGCTGCCATGGCTTTGGGGCCATGCAGGGTTTGTTTGGGGAGAGATAAGCAGGGAGCCCCACGGCTGCTTGCCTCAGCTCCCAAGGAGTGTGAGAACAGCAACTACACTGCAGAGCCCTGTGCCGGTAACAGTGGCCTGAATCTGCCACCAGGGATGGCCTTAGCCAGGTCGCTTCTCCTTCTGATTCCCCATCTGTCTTAGGACAGGGTGGAGAGCAGAAGCCTGGGCCCGTCTTTGGCCCCTGTGCTCCTTCACAATCCCCATCCATGGTTCTGCTTCTAAGTCTCTCCAATGCCAGGGTGTCACGAGGACTCTAACTCCTGCTCTCATTCCTCTGTCCACTCCCCCGGGGAGTCACCTGCCGCTTCAGCTCGCAGGATCACTGATTTGCCAATGATTTCCAAATCTTTGTCTCACTGAGAGCCACACCCAAGTGTCCACTGTACACTGAACACCTGCCCCAGGTTGTCCCAGGCATCTCACACACGACTTGCCCAAAAGGAAATGCACCTTCTCCCCCTGAAAGCAAATTCCTGCTCTGGCGTTCCCATCTCCGGCTGAGTGTCCTAAGATCCAATCTAGGATCCAAGCCAGGAACTACAGCCACTCGTTGCCCCCTACACACACGCCTCCACATCCAAATCTGTATTGTCATCGAATATTTTTAAGTCAGTCCCTCCTCATCGCACGCCTGCTGCCCTTTTAGGCCTCACCATCATCACTAACACCATTTCATCCCCATCCCCATCCCCACCGCCATCACCATCATCGCCAACACTGTCATCGCCACTCCTACCATCATCACCATCACCACCACCACCATCCCCATCCCCATCCCCACCGCCATCACCATCATCACCAACACTGTCATCACCACTCCTACCATCATCACCATCACCACCACCACCACCATCCCCATCCCCATCCCCACCGCCATCACCATCATCGCCAACACTGTCATCACCACTGCTACCATCATCACCATCACCACCACCACCACCACCATCCCCAACCCCACCGCCATCACCATCATCACCAACACTGTCATCACCACTCCTACCATCATCACCATCACCACCACCACCACCATCCCCAACCCCACCGCCATCACCATCATCACCAACACTGTCATCACCACTCCTACCATCATCACCATCACCACCACCACCATCCCCATCCCCATCCCCACCGCCATCACCATCATCGCCAACACTGTCATCACCACTCTTACCATCATCACCATCACCACCACCACCACCATCCCCATCACCATCACCACCGCCATCACCATCATCGCCAACACTGTCATCACCACTCCTACCATCATCACCATCACCATCCCCACCACCATCACCATCATCGCCAACACCGTTGTCACCACTCCTACTGTCACCACCAGCACCATCGTCTCCAGCACATCATCATCACCATTGTGCCAAGCACCATTATCACCACTCTTACCATCATCACCACCACCATCACCATCGCTGCCACCACCATCATCACTATCATCAATAATCATTATCAGCATCATTACCACTATCTCAGCATCATCATAACCATCATCACCACCACCATCTAACCAACATAGCCACCATAATCAGCACTGTCAGATTGTCACCATCATCACCACCACCACCACCACCATCGCCATCTTCCCTACCTGTCTCAATAACAGAACCAGGATCCTTTACGAGGGCCCAGCAAGTGCTAAATCATCCACTCCCATAATGCCAAACTCCAGAGAATGGGAGAGGCCATGGAAGTTACTCCATGGAGAAAGGAAGGTCATTTTTCTTCCATGGTTCCTCCTCAAACTCAATCACGTTCTCTTGACTCTCCCAAGCCTTGCCTGGAGAGGAAGTACTAGAGCTAGCAGACAGGTGATAGCACTCAAAATCCTATGCCAGGGAAGCAGATTTGGCTCAACGGATAGAGCATCCGCCTACCACATGGGAGGTCCAATGTTCAAACCCAGGGCCTCCTGACCCATGTGGAGCTGGCCCACATTGCAGTGCTGATGCGCGCAAGGAGTGTTGTGCCACCCAGGGTTGTCCCCCGCATAGGGGAGCCCCATGCACAAGGAGTACGCCCCGTAAGGAGAGCCACCCAGCACTGCCCAGGAGTGGCGCCAAACACATGGGGAGCTGACCCAGCAAGATGACTCAACAAGAAGAGACACAGATTCCAGGTGCCGCTGACAAGAATACAAGCAGACACAGAAGAACACACAGCGAATGGACACAGAGAGCAGACAACTGGGGGTGGGGAAGGGGAGAGAAATAAATTTAAAAAATAAACCTTTAAAAAAAAAAAGCCTATGCCACAGTGATGGCACCAATCTACTGAGCTGCTCATCTTTGGTGCCAGACCACTCCTGGGGAGATGTGCCCCTTCTTGTTTAAACAGACCCCAGAGCAGGCTATTGTCCCCAGCATTCTCAAGTCAGAAGGCCAGCATTCTGCCTTGTCTCTAGAAAACACTGCCTTGCAGTACAACCTTGGGCAGCAGACGGGCCCTCTGGATATATCTTGTTAAAAAAGGGTGGGGTTGAATGGTCTTTTATCCCAAAACTCAAAAGGGTGGTCAACTCCTTCTCCTGAGGGGCCCAAGCTCTCTCCAGCCAGAGGTGTTGCTTGCTGCCACATCTGGGAGGGCCCAGGGTCCTGGGCAAGGATGGGCGGGAAGGAGCGCCCCATGTCTGCAGTCAGGCCCACAGGGCCTAGCCACAACCCAGGCAGGGAGGCACGTTCATCTGAGGCTTGGAGCAGGGGCACTGTCACTCCCACCCACCCCACCCCATTGCTCTCTCCTGAGGTTTGCACAGAGTACCAGCCCATTATGGCATGATGCTGGATTCTTCACTAAGTGAGGGCCTTCCTTTTAAAAGTCAAAGGTTTCTGTATGTCTCTCGGAACCCTGGGACTTCTGGAATCCCAGTGGCTCAGACAAAAGCCACTGAGACTTCTTGGAGCCCGGAGTTCAGTCCCTTACAATATGGCACTGCCCCTCAGGGGTCATGAAAGGCCCCAGCTTTTCCTGGGGAAAATGAGGAAAGAGACACCGTTCAGGGTTTAGGGGATTGCTGGGTAAAGGCCACCCACACAGAAAACAGGAACCAGAGAGACTATTAAGTTCAGCTTTAAAGATAATCATCGGCGTAGCGGAAAAAGGTAGATACAACCCTCTTCCAAGAAGACCAAGCGTGAAAGCAGGATGCCTGGATCGCTGCACACAGCCTCTTACTGGCAGGCCACTGAGATCACACCCATTTTACAGGGGGAAGCTGAGGCCTGGAAAGGAGAACTTTGCTAGGCCCACTCAGAGGCTACTTGCCGGGTGAGGCCCAACACCCAGACCCCTCCTCCCAGACCTGCCCCCGACTTCACTTCCAAGCTCAGCATCCCTCCTTGGGTCTCTTTGACAGACAGGATTTGGGTGGCCAAGGCAGGCATGGTGGGCCACAGCGTTGGGCAAGACCTCCTCCCCTGGGCCAGCCTCTGCACGCATCCAACAGGAGGGGCCAGGCCAAAGCCTGTGGGGCACAGCCGGGCCCTCACTGGGGAGGCCAAGCTCTGGTCCAGGCCCCTTTCGCACATCCCTCCCCCCCTGGACCCCCATCCTACCCTCTGTCTGCAGCCCCCCACCCGGCTCGCCCCACCTCAGCCCACTCCCTCACTTGTGAACTCTCTCTCATCTCTTCTTTATTTCCCCAACGCCCCCACCTCTCTTCCTCTCCCCACATCTCCTCTTTTCTCCCTCTTTCTCCATCCCTCTTTATTTCTCCCTGACTCCACGTCTGCATCTCTCATCTCTGTCTGTCCCTCTTCTCTCTCCTCTTTCTATGTGTGTGTGTCGGTCTCAGCGTTTCTCTCTCTGCCTCTGTCTGCGTCCCTCGGCCCCTGTCTCTCTCTGCCTCTGGATCTACATCTCCAGCTGGGTCTATTTCTCTCACCATGTGTGCCAGCATCTCTCTCTGTCTCTGTTACCTCTGACTTTGTCATGACATCTTTGTCCCAGCATCTCTGTCTCTCTCTCTCCCTCCCTCTCTCACATCCTTCTCCCTCCCCCTCCTTTCTCTCTCCTGCCTCCATTTCCTGCTCTCACCGCCCTCTCCACACACCCCTGTTCTGTTCAGACTGCCACTCCATGGTCTGGAGGGGGCCCAAGCAAGAGCACACTTCCTGGAGAAAGGGCCACCCCCCCCCCAGCAACCCCACCCCACTGCTGTCACCTGTGCAGCTGAGAGCACACTTTCACATGTATTGCCTCATTTGTTCTTTGAGGACTCTGAAGAAGGCAGGCAAATAAAACAAGGTGGGGAGGTATGGCTTCTCTCTGTACCCAGGGGGGAGGCAAGAATCTCAGAGAGTTCCAGGAGCTACATCAGGGCACACAGCTCAGGGTCAGCTTCCCGACAGCAGTGTCAGCACGCGCTGGTGACGGCATCTGCACGGTGAGCTCCAGCCTCACTCACCGCCAGCGCCTCGCAGCCATCTCCTTACTGGAGCTGCCCTGGGGCCCTGGACTCTCGCTCCTCCTGACCCAGATTCTTCCAGATCAGTCAGCCCGGCTCCGGAGGGATCGTCTCTGTCCCCGACGTGCCGGTAACCCGCCGCTTGGAGATTCCTGGAAGGGAGTCTCCAGGGGCCCCGCGGGCACTGCGGGGTGGCGCGGGGCAGCAGGTCCAGGGGGCAGCGGGGGGGCAGGAGCTCCACCGTGCTGGCAAGCGTCTCCCACAGCGACAGCCCCGTGCCAGAGTGCGACGGGAAGCCTTTGTCCTGGGCTGGAGCCCAGCCAGCTGCAGAGCAGTCCACGAAGGCCCGCCGGGGGATCCAGAGACGCAGGGCCTCTGGGGAAGCGGGAATGGCAGGAATGGGGGGACTTAGAGGCCGGAGCCACCGCCTGCTGGATGGCGCCTCGGAAACCATGTGTCCAAACTGGGCCAGCACTTCCTCCAGGCCCGCTGTTCCTCCTTCCAGATGCCCTATCAGAAAATAAAGCCCACCCGCTCCCACCCTTAACCAGGCCAGTGACTTGGGGTCTTAGTCCCTCACCAAGTGCTCTCCCCATTCTGTGCCCCCCAGCTCTGGCCTGGATTTCTGTACCTCCTCCCACCTGGGTTCCTGCATTCCACCTTGCCCTCTACCTCTCCATCCGCTGCTCAGCAGAAGAGGAGAGCGGCCATGAGCTTGGCTTCTGCAGTTCAACAGACCCGGACAGGCATTCTTCCACTACTTCTATTAGCTGTGTGACTTTGGACAAATGACTTACTTTCTGAGCATCTAAAGATCAGTGCGGGCGGCGGACTTGGCCAGTGGTTAGGGTGTCCGTCTACCACATGGGAGGTCCACGATTCAAACCCCGGGCCCATGAGCAGTGCTGATGAGCGCAGGGAGTGCCCTGTCACACAGGGGTGTCCCCTGCGTAGGGGAGCCCCACGCGCAAGGAGTGCGCCCCGTAAGGAGAGCTGCCCAGCATGAAAGAAAGTGCAGCCTGCCCAGGAATGGTGCCACACACACGGAGAGCTGACGCAGCAAGATGACACAACAAAAAGAAACACAGATTCCCGTGCCGCTGACAACAACAGAAGCAGACAAAGAAGACGCAGCAAAGAGACACAGAGAACAGACAACTGGGCAGGGGGGAAGGGGAGAGAAATAAATAAATAAATAAATCTTTAAAAAATAATAAAATAAAATAAAGATCAGTGCTAACTCTCTACTCCCATGCTTATGACATGACCTTCGAATTATTATTTGGCTTCATCTTAGAATTATCTACCAGGAAAGAATATCCTGAGCAGGGTGATGAGAATATTCTAGGTACCATAACCAGTGTAGCTCTCTTTGTAAATCCAACCATTGGTATTCTTGTTTACTAAGCTGGAATAGAATAGAATAGAATAGAATAGAATAGAATAGAATAGAATAGAATAGAATAGAATAGAATAGAATAGAATAGAATAGAATAGAACAGAACAGAACAGAACAGGAACAGAATAGAATAGAATAGAATAGAATAAGAGTTTTCTGGTTGAATGGAGAAATCTGAGAACATTCATATTAAGTATACTAACTTCAAAAGCTAGAAACCATTATAGAATACGTAGGCAGATTTAAACTGAATGCAAGTGCTACCTTGCTAAAAGATCAGGTAGTAAGCTTCCTGTCACTGGAGGGGTACAAGAAAGGCTGTGCAAAACCTGGAGGGAGTGTGACAGAGATATGTCATTCTTGAATCTTCCCTCTTTCTTTCCACTGCTAGCAGATGAACTGATTTATTAACTGATCCATGGAGGACTTAGTGACTCTTAAATCTTATTCCCTCCATCCCACGGCCACCACCCCCCACTGTCCTTGTGACTTCAGCAACTCCTGAATGCTTCCCTGCGTGGAGTCTTGCCCTCTCTTGCTCATCTAATATCGACATGGAAGCCAGAATGACCTTCCTAAAGCGGAAATAAGCTCATTCTGCTCACCCACCACAAACCCTCCCCAGGCCTCCACTGTTCTCAGGATCGAGTCTCAACTCCCTAGCACAACTAGCCCTCCTCACCTGGTCCTGACCCTTTCCAGCAAGACGTCCAAGCAAACTAAAATCCCTGCAGCTTCTCCTCCACCTTCCCCCACCCCTCACCATTCTCCGGCTCTGCAGATGCCACTTCCTTCCCCTGCAAAGATCTCCATCTCCTCTTTAACCTTTTTGATTTCTCCATCATGCTTAGGTGCCCAGCTCTGTCCAGAAAGGCCTCCCAGGTACCCCGCTCACACATCCAGGCTGGGCTAGGCTTCTGTGGAAGAGCGTCTGCCCTGGCAGAGCCCCTGGATGCCGCATCCCACGTAGCTATTGAATGGAACAAGAAGAGGGGCTAGAGCCCAGGCCGGTGAAGCAGACTAGTAAGATAGGGAATTCATAGACAGACCTGGAACCTGGCAGAGTTCACGTGGACATCAGCAGCCTCCAAGACGGCTGCTGGAAGACAACCTCCCCCCACCCAAGATTCTGCCATCCAGAACAAAGACTTCTGGGAGCAAGGAAAAGCCCCAGATGTTCCCTAGGGACTTTATCCTTGGGTCCTCACTGGGGGATTGATGGGTGGGTAATCAGTCCAAACAGCAAACACTTGAACCCCTCCCCTGCCATTAGCAAAGGGGTGGGATAACTAATAGTTTATAAAGCAGACCACGAGGCCGAGAGCACTCTCACCCTGCTCTCCTGCCTCTGGACCCGTTCCTGCTCTCTGTGTGCTGCTCTCGCCCTTTTTCCTCTGTCACGTGGCCACGCAAGTAAACCTGGGCCTTTATAATCTATAATGGGGAGCTATAGCCTGTAAATCAGCCCGCTTCATCACTTTTCACCCCCTTCGTCTCTACCTGGGATCCCTGCTCTGTTATTTTCTCCCATTTCTCTTCCCTCCCTACCTGAATAAATTCCTGGCCTAACTCACCAGGTGTGCTCTTGAAATTCATTTCTGCGGCACAGCCAAGAACCTAAACAAAATCCAGTAACCCCGGGACACGCTGCTGCATGGCACCAGTTCAGGAACCGCTGGTTCAGGCAGGCAGGGAAGGGGAGGGGTCTCAGGCCCAGATGGCGGCTGCCCTTGGTGACTGCCAGACTCACTGCTCTAGAGTTCAGTTCTGACGGCGAGAAAGGAGATTGTCCGAGAAGGTGAGGGGTCCCCAAGGGGCATCTGTGCCGCCACGCGGGCCTCGGGTTGCTCAGGAACACCGTGTCATCACCCACCAGAAGGGTGGTTAGAGGCAGTGAGGAGAGCAGGGTGCCTGCGGCCAGGAGCTCCCCAACCCTGGCCCAGTCCCCCCAGGGTGTGGGCCGAAGTTCATGATGGCTCAGTTAATGGTCCCCAGCCAGAGGCAGGGCCACAGATGCCCCAGCTGCCTCTCGGCACCAAGGGTCTGAGCTCCTCTCGGAGCCCATCGCTGCAAGGCGGCCCCGAGCACCAGACCTGGCGGGCGTGATTTGGGGAGGAGTTTGTGTGTGTCCCCCAGCTGGGTCTGGGAGCCAGGGACACAGAGCCGGCCTCCTTCCTCGCTCTCCTCGCACCCACCGGGGACGGCCATCCAGGGCTGCAAGGAGAGGAAGGATGGGTCAGGGAGACCCCGGCCACAGCTCCTCACGGAGGCGCCAGGCCCTGGAGTTCATAGAAGGGGCTTTTAACAAAAACTCCCCAGACTCAGTGCACTCCACTACAAAGACAAAGTAACACAATGTGCCAGAACCTGTTCTAAGCAGTTTATATGTATAAACTTACTTAATCCATTCAGCCACCCCAAGGAGTAAACGCTGTTATTACCCTTGCTAACAGATGAGAAAACAGAGGCCCAGAGAGGTTAAGAAACTTGCCCAGGTTACACAGAGAGTTGTAGGGCCAGGATTTAAATCCAGGTGGGCAGTCTGGCCTCAGAACAGTCCATGAGCAGTAGAGCCAGCGAAAGGCCACGGCCAGTGCTGGGTCTTTCCCACTCCACCCGTGAGTCACGCTCGCACCCCCACCGCCAGCGGCTTTCTCTGTAGCCTTGCCTTCTGATCATTCCTTTCCAGGACTGAGAAAAAACACCCTGGGCACAGGCAGGTGAAAAGAAGTGTACGGTCCAGCGAAGCAGACCCCAGTGGAAACCGTTCCAGGGCCCTTGTTTCCTTAATGGAGCAGAACTTAAGTGAAGGGTGACAAGGAAATTGTAAGAGTGACAAGACAAGGCAGGCAGTAGAGGTGGCGGTTTGGCTCTGTCTTCTCTCACCCCACTGAGCCCCAGTTTTCTTCCCCTTGTGAAATGAGTGAATAAATAATGCTCAAGGAATAAAATGAAAATAAGAAACATAACGCCCAAGAAACCAACCTCCCACTGGTTGTGAAGACTCTCCAAGATAAAGTGTCACCAGCGCCTGGGCCGGGCGCTTAGTAGGCCGTCGCTAAATGGAATTGAAATCTGGATGTGAAAGCAGAGCCTCCGCCCTTTACCTCCAAGGAGAGCAGGGTGGTTGAAGAACAGACAAGGAGGGCTGGCAGGGAGCTAAGGGGAAAGAGAGTGGCGTGAGGCTACCGGAAAAATGTGTAAGCTGTGGAAGGAGGGGCCAACTCCCCCAGGGCACAAAAGCCAGCGCGGCTGCCAGCCCACAGGTTCCCTTCTGCCTTTAAGCCACCTTCCACGAGTCTTACGAGGGCCCATTCAACGGGCCTGTTTTATCTGTGACAGCCGAGGGCAGGGGCTCCGGCTGCATTATCCTCCACCCCACTCTTGATTCACAAAGAAAATACAATTTATCTGGATTGTAAATCAGGGGCTGGAGCGCCAGGAAGGGGGAAGGCTGAATCACAATTTCCAAGGAACACTTTACAAAGCCAGCAGCGACGGAGAGAAGGAGGGGCGTTCAGACCTGAGAGCAGTTTTTGCGAATACAAAATGACTGTATCCTCAAAATCATGTAAATGGGGAAATCGAGGCCACAAAAGGGAGAAGGGCCTTGCCAGAATCTCTCAGGGAAGTGGTAGCAGAGCTGGCTCTAGAACCAAGTTCTCCAGCCTCTGAGCCCTCCTCTGTCTCCTCTGGCCTGGGCCAGGTGGAAATAAATCCCAGGGTGAGAACCCATGTGGGACTCAGGGGCAAGTCTGTGGCCAGCAGGATCCCCAATTGCCACCTTCTTGAAGTGTGGAGCCGTGGGGACCAACGAGCAGGTGAAGGCATCTGGCCACTCCCCTGAGCAGCCCGAGGCAGGAAGCAATCACCACCCCCAGACTGGCTGGTTACTGGACTTGCTCAGAGGAGGACAAAAGAAGTGGCCATCAGACCAGTGGGGACATGCTCCACTTCCACTCCAACCTCCAGAAGAAGCTGGAGGAGCCCCTAAGCCCGCCGGGACTTTCGTTTCTGTCTTCTAAAAGTTGCCGGGAGATTCACTAGGATAACGTGCCCAAAAGCCAGCCCCACATCCGGGTTCCCAGTCAACCCTGCTGAAGGACAACAGACATGAAGCCAGTGCTTCCCAAATGCCGTGAGGAGGCCAGGGGCGCCAGGCCAGGCTGCCGGGGCCCTTTCTCCTGGTGGTCAGATGTGGGCAAGCCTGGGCCTAGGCTGCCCACGAATCCGGGATGGAGACTGGGTCAGGCCCTGAGCTAGCAGGCAGGACCGCCCCAGGCTCAAGGCCAGCGCTAACTCAGCCTGTGAACTCCCGCCAGTTCCCCTCCCTGGAACACCCTTCCCCGATCTGCAAAATCAGCTTGCCTTTCACCACCCCCCCCCCCCCCCCGCAGTCCTGTTGGTGCTCTAACACCACGGTGTGGTCAGCAAGCATCGCTCCTCCTTCCTGAGCCTCAGTCTCCTCATCTGTGAAATGGGGAGTGCATCGCTCCCCTCTCGGGGCAAGTCTGACCCAGTCTGCTATTGATTCTATGGGGGGCCACGGCGCTGGTAGCAGGAGTCTTGAGGAACCTTTCTTTCCAAACACTCTTCCTCGACATTTCCTCGGAGATACAAGCAAAGAGGTGTGAGCCCTACGAGACGAGGGTGGCAAAGGGGTCAAGGCTTCCTGAGGCCACCAGACTCCCGTCAACAGCCCTGTGAGACAGACACTCAGGACACAGCAGGGCCATGCTGTGATGGAGCAGCCAGGGGTGACGGGGAGCACAAGAAGAGCAGGTGGGTGCCCGCGAGCTCGCGGAGGCGGACTAGCAAGCCTTTCCCAGGCCTTCGCAGCCGCCTCCTCACCCTAGAGCCCCGCGGCCAGTCCCAGCCCTCAGCCTCCCTAAGGGCCAGACCGCCACCCGTCAGCTGCCCGGTGGGCGTCCCCTCTCAGTCTGCTTCGCTGGTTCAGCCAGAACAGCTCTCTCCTCTCCCCACCTGACCTCCCAACCTGCCTCCCCCCACCCTCTCTCCAGAAGCCCACAGGCACGCCGGCCCCTCCCTCTCTCACAACTTCCTAAGTGAAGGGGTCACCGCCAGGACCCACTCTCCCCTCAACTCTCGCCACGTCTCCCTCTCCACACCCACTTTGACCCATGCCCAGGTCGCATCGTATTGGGGTCTGTTTCCCTGCTGGACAGGGCACTCCTTGAGAGAAGGGGTGATTTCCCACACTTCATTTTACCCTCAAAGACCAGAGCATTGTACACAGTAGGTAGTTAAAACATGATTCTTGAATGGAAGAAGAGAAGAGGACACTTTCACAATGGAAGAGACGTTTGCGGGAAATCTAGCAGGAGGAGAAATTTATCCCCTGGGTGGAAAGGAAGGAGCATTTGAAGTGACACCCCCTCCCTCCAGGCAGGACCCCCCTGGCAGAGCCGTAATGGGGGTGGCGAGGCCACAGCGGGAGCGTGTCAGAGAGGCAGCGGGCCAGGTCCTACGGGACCTCCGATGCCACTCTAAGGAACGGGGTTTTAGGGGCAGGGGTGGGGGGTGGGGGGTGTGACTTTGTTTACTTTTCTTTTACATTTGTCTTGTAGGCAGAGCACTCTGACAGCTCTTGAGGAAGACAAATTGAGAGGCCAGACCAACACTTGGCTCTGAAAACCTTGCCCTGGCCTCTCATGAGATCAGATTTCCCTGCATTGGGCCAAATTCTTTAAAGCACTTTGGCATCGGGTGAAAGATTGTCGGGGCCAAAGGGCTGGAGGGCAGCAGCTCGGACGGCGCCAGGGTCACTGCCGGTGCTTTTCCTTGCTCCTGCTCCTATTCCTCTATCCTGGCAGTTCCTTTGGAGCAAAGAAATGGGCAGAAGAGGCCGGGCTGGGCACAAGAAATGGGGTGGGGGGCTGGAGGTGGCGCCCACCTCCCCTGGACTTCTACTGCTAGGACTGCTAGGCGGTGGGCCCAGAGCACTTGGAATGCTTCATTCTTGGTGCCCTTTGCAGCACGTCCCCTCTGGAGTGACCCTCGGAACGGTGATCCCCGCCCCCACCTCCACGTTGTCTTCGCAGCCCCCACCCACCCTGCTTCCTGGAGTGAGCCCTCCTTCTAGAAGCAAAGAAGCCGGTGCACTCCCTGTGGACTCACCTGGAAGAAGAGCACGTGGACATTGTGCCTAGACGCTGGCCACTCTAGTGAGCACACCTTCGCTTCCCTAAAAGCCCCCTTACGCCGTCCTCCTGGGCTCCCAGACCCCAGTAGGACAGTGCCTGCAGCACACAGAGAGCACAGACCGCCCCTGTGCCCTCAGGGGCCGCGGGCTACAGAGTCTTTGATTCAGAAATTACTTATTTGAGTTATTAGGAGTGTCTACTCCTCCTTTAAGACCTTAGTCCGTGCAGCATCTCCTCCAGAAATTGCCCCGGCTGCGCTCAGTGCCCCTGCTCTGTGCATCTCCCCGTGCACCCCACCTCACCCACCCCTGACCCTCTGCTCTGCAATTTGGGGTTGACGTGGCCAGCTGTGCCCACACTGGCAGAAGTTTCCTGAAAGTAGGGCTGCGCCTCATTCATTTGGGTGCCCCACGGACCAGGCAGGTACACAGAAAATATTCCCTAAATCATCAGAAGCAGAACCCCAAGGAAGGGTGGGCGTGGCGTGGCAGGAAGGGGAGGAGCCACGCTGAGGGGGAGGAGGGAGTAGAAGCCGAGGCAGGGATGGAGCAGGGAGGGCAGCCTTGCTCCCCGGTGTGGTCCTCAAATGGCCGCAGGCATGTGGCCCACCTGCAGGATCTGCACCGGCAGGTGTGCTGTGGGGCCAGGAATCTGCATTTCTCACAGGTTCCAGGTGCTGCTGCTGCAGATCCAGGGACCACACTTGGAGGACCAATCTGGGGTGAACGGCTGGTGAAGCCAGAAGTACAGAGGCAGAGGGAGAAGGTGGGCTGCAGCTGCGCCACGCAGGGCACGAAACGGTGGCTCAGAGTCACAGCCACGAGAACAGGTGGACAAGAAGGCTGACGGGAGGAAGGAACGCAGGATGCCCTGGGCGAGTCACCCGCAGCCTCGGGCTTGAGACCGGGCTCTGCCCCTGGTCCCGCCATCCCCAGGGGACCGAAGTCCTCTCCTGTGTGAAATGCGCACAATCCCCCTGCCCTGCCCACCTCTTCAGGGGCAGGTGTGGCCTTGCAGCGAGAAGCCAGGCGAGGGTTTTGCGAACTGGAAGGGCCTCGGCAGATGTGAGAGCGATTATTATAATCCCTCCCTCCCCCAGATGGCATGGGCCGGTTGCCCCCTCCTCCACTTTCCAGGCCCCTCTTGGGGGTCCCTGGGATATGAAGAGCCCCGATCAGGCCCTGGTTGCCTCCGTGGCCCCCAGCCCGGCCTCGGCGTGAGTCCAGTCTCCAGCTGAGGGTCTTTCTTCAGGTGCAAGGACCCAAGGAGCTGTCAGCGGGCAGTTCCTCGGCAGGGCACCTCGGGCAGGCGGGCGGGGGGTGGTGGCGGGGGTGGCGAGGCAAAGCGCAGGAACAAAGGCCGGCTGGGAGCTGGCAGGGCGCCATCAGGGTTCAATGCACAATGGCCCGGGGGGCTGGCGGCTTCGCTCCTGGACGGCATTTGCATAATGTCTGGGGCAGGAACAGGTGCCCGGTCAATAGGCGATTGTGAGGCTGTTCTGTCAAAAGAGAAGGGGCTTGTATTGAAGGCCAGGCTCGCCTATTGCAATGCAAATAGCATTCAAAGCAGACCAGCCCAGCCCGGGCTCCCGGGAGCTCCCGCTTCATGAAAGCCACCGAGCCGCCCCGGCTGCTGCGGCTGGTGCCCGCTTTGTCTGAGGCCAAAGGGTGGCATCAGCAGCGGGGGCTGGGAGTCCACGGCAGGGAGCGAGCAGGCCGGCCCACCCAACCAGGAGGGCTTCCTGGAGGAGGAGCTGAGGTCACCGACCTTGGGCCAAATGTTAGACTGGAGTTCTCCAAGCTGCTTTGAAGAGAGCCCCAGAATAAACTTGCTACACTGGGTAGTCTGTTACCACCGTGAGATCTGCCAGGGACTCGGTGTCAAGTCAACCCTCGCTTCTCTCTACACGGGTCCAAGTCCCAAGATTCGGGGCCTTTCTGCCATCGTTAACATTTACTGAGTGCCTGCTACAGTCCAGGCACCATTCCAGTTGCTTGGCATGGATCAGCTCGTTTCATCCTCACACCAGCCCGAGGTGGTATTCTCGTTGTTCTCATTTAACAGATGAGACACAGACAAGGGACAGGTCTCACAGCCTTATTCCACTGGGGGAAGACCCCAAGCCCGGCTCCAGCAGCTGCCCTCGGAGCCCCTGTGCTAGCTGTTCTGTGGGGGAGCTTTTCCTCTGCTTCACGAAGGAGCTGAAGCCCAGAGGGGATCAAGAACTGCAGACTGGACTGGAACCCAGATTCCCGGCAAGGAAGGAAAGGCCTCCCGTCTGACTCGGCAATGGGCACACAGATGGTGGCAGGAGGCGCCAAAAACCAAAGATGGGGACAAACCTTCCTTTACTTCACAGAAGCATTCCAAGTCGTGGGGACTTTCCCGTGGCAGATCGGGTGGTTCCACAGGAAGAGCGTGGAAGCTGGGCTCGGGTCTCTGCTTTACGAGCCAGGCAGCCCTGGACAAGTTGCTCCTGTTCTCTAGGTCTCAGTTTGCTCCTCTGTAACATGGGGGTTGTGGCCATTCACCTTCTAAGGGTGTTGAGAGAAATACATGCTAACGCCTACACAAAGCTCGTCCCTAGCAGTGCCACTTCCTTGCCCACAACGTACTGTCTTTGGAAGCTAGAGCCTCAGAAATATTCCACCCCACCCAGTTTCATGTCCTGAAAGAACACAAGCATTTGTGTGGGTGTGAATTTATTAAGTCACTCACTTGCATTCCGTTGACTTTGCAAGATTCATCCCTTTTATTATTTGTTTAACTTCTTAAAAATATGTAGGAAACTCCCCAGCGGAAGCCATTATCTGCTGTCCTCCACAGATAAAGCAATGTATAAGCCGATTGAACCAGATAAAAAGAAACTCCCGTTATGCTGCTGAGACAGGTTGAGGGACTCTCGGGGCCCCAGGGCGTGAACCCTGGGCCTTTCCCATCCAAGCAGTCAAAGAACATCAAAGCTCACCTAGTCATCAAGGGAAAATAGATTTCTTCTCCCAGTCACTCTGCTACGTTGACAGTGGCTACCTGGAGACTATGTTGAGAAGGATTCTGAAGCAGCATCCGGGCACAGCAGGAAAGAATGCTATAATCCATTAGTGATGTCTGCCGTGAGCATCAGACAGACAGGGGCAGTGGGTGTTATCCTTGTTTAGTCGTTGCATGGAAATTTCACATGGTGACTTAATAGCAAGTCACCATATGACCCACCCTTTTCTTCCTTTCTTCTTTCTTTCTTCTTTCTATCTTTTTCTTCCTTCCTTCCTTCTTTTCTTTATTTACTTCTCTCTTTTTCTTTCTTATATTTCCTGAATAGTTTACAATGAGCCTGTAGAACTTTAAGAATTAGAAAAATAAGAAGGTGTCTTCAGTTGGAACGCTAAGCAAACTCAAGAGGAGCCTTTTGTCACCAAAGGCGAGGAGGGCGTGGGGCTGTTTGGGCAAGGCTGCAGTGGCAACAGCGGTGGACATCGCGTTGGGGAGATTGTGCTCTTATTCACCTTGCCACATGTGTGGGCTTTGCAATTTCCAAACCGCATCTCCTCCACTTATCCAGTTGCTCCTCCCTCAAAACTCTGTCGAGGTGAAGAAAGCATTACATACAATAGAATTAAAGACTCAGAAAGTTGCCATGACTCACCAAAGGTCACAGAGCAAGTGAGAGGCAGAACTGAGAGATGAGCCCTGGCGTTAGGCTTCGGGAGAGGTCAGGAGGAAACCGCCTTTAAGCCTAGATGGGGCTTGGAGACCTTTCATCCAGACCCGAAGAGGGGCCCCACCTCTGAGAAGACACTGGAGGTGGAAGTCCCTACCCCTCTACTGGCCCCAGCCAGCGTCCTGAGCAGACCTGCTCCCCCTGGGAGCCTGGGCCTTCCCCAGAGGTAGTGAGAATGTCCTCTTATTCCCAGACCCCTCCCAGCCCCGCTCCGCTGACCTCATCAGCTCTCTGCCACACAATGCACCCTTATTCTCTGGATGTACCCCTCCCCCAGCTCTTAATTAAGCTGGCCAATGGTTAGCCTTCACAGCAGAGCCTAAGCAGGCCCTTGTTCTTGAGCCATCCATTGTCCTGCCCTGGCTACCCAGGTCCAGCCTCCGGTGGGCACCCACTTTGCCCCAGGGCCCAAAGGGTGATGGTCCCAAACCCAGGACACGAAGAGTGAAAATGTCAGCCCCACAGTAAGGAGAACCCATATTTGAAAAAACTCACGAGCAATTTATGGGTTTGTTTCTTAAGGAACAAAGAAACCCACACTGATAGTAAGAAAAGGAAGTAGGCTCTGGCAGAAAGATCTGGAGTCTCAGGACAAGGGTTTAAGATTTGAGTCTCACACAGTCCAACCAGGTGGCCTTAGGCAACTTGTCTCCTCTTTGAGTCTCAGTTTTCACATTTATAAAATGGGAGTAATAGAAAAATGCAGGCAAGGAAGTGACAGGAAAATGCCAATTGAACGACTGTGACATTGAGAAGGCTCAGCGTCACTGGAGACAAATAGATCTCTCCTGGACCCCATCCAGCCTCCTCATTGCCCTTCCTGCTACAGCCCGCAAGAAGCCTGCCTCTCTATGACCTTAAATTTGTCCTTGGAGAGGAGAACAGGTCTTACTTCTCTTCCAATGGATAAGATCTGGGACTTATTCTACTTGCAAGGGAGAGGGAGCAGGATGAAGTTTCTGTTAAGTTGATGGGGGTTCATTGATAAGATCTTGCAGTTGCTTCCATTGACAGACTTGCTGAATACTTGAAGTTAAAGGGCCACATGTGTGACCACCAAAATTGTGATTCTCACAGACCGATGACCGTACCAGCCACATAACTGCACCACTGAAGGGTTGTGTCCAGAGCTCGGCCTCCAAAGACAAACCTGAGTTTGAACCCTCGTCCCACCCCTTAGATACCGTGGGAACTTAGATGAATCTGTTAACTTTTCTGAGCCTCAGTTTCCCCATATGTAATAGAGTTCATATGTAATAGAGTTCACTCCAGTTACCTATTGGGATTATTGAAGATAAAATGAGCTCAGGCAGGAAAAGGCCAGGCTCTCCCCAAACCACTGTCCTTTCTAAAATATTTCTAAAACGTAACTTGACTATATCCCTTCCCTACATAAAACTCATGCATGGCCCTCACTGCAATAAAATCCAGTCTTTAACTTGATATCGATGTCTACCTCAATTCAACCCCTGTGTTTCTCTCCAGCCACATTCTAACCAAAACTCCACCAAAACTATGCCCCCGCCACCTCGCACAGCAGGCTTCCAGGCACCAGCTCATGCGGGCGCTCTCGGCCATCCCCTGCACGCCTTCCTCCATCTTCATCTGTTCAGTTCCCAGCCCTGTTTCTCCTTGGATTTTCTCTTTTTAAAAATGCTAATGATAGTTATTTTTTTCAGTCAGTAATACATGCACAGCATTCAAAATCTAAAAGGCACTGGTACACAGTGTGTACATAGATATGTACGTGTGTACATAGATACACACACATCTAATAAAAAGTTTCCCTTCCATTCATGTCCCTCAACTTCCCACTTCTGCCCCAGAAGCAGCCACTGTTCTCAGGTCCGACTACCCAAAGGTAAACATATAGAAGCATATACACATATAAGCATGTATGAATACGTAGGTACACACATTCATTTCTATACAAATAGCATAATTGGCATCCATCCGTGGCATGCCTAGTCTTTTTCACCTGAATATATATCTTGGAATTCAAAGCATGTCAGCTCATAAAGTTCTTCCCCAACACCTTTCTCGTGTGATGTCGTAGTGTTCGATTGTACAAATCCACCCCAAACTATTTAACCAATCCCCTCATGAAGGGACATTTAGGTTGTTTCCAATCTTTGTTAAGACAGAAAATGCTTCAGTGAATCACCTTGCACACACGCTATTTTGTACATGTCAAGGGGATATATTTCGAGAGGTCAAGTCCTGGATAAGAGCTGCCTGCATACACAGTGTGGGAAGATCTGGCCAATCCACCCTCCCAAGGAGTTGGGGCACACTAATCTCCATAGTACTTCTACCAATTCACACCCTCCGCCTCAGCAACATATGAGGGTGCCTGCTCCTTACATCCCTACACCCTCATCACACAGTCTTAATCAATCTGGGGTCCATGGGGTGGTGTCTCTGGGACATTCCCCTATGCACTTCTCTTGTGCGTGGGAGTGAGCAATTTTTTTCCTATGACATGGGCTTTAGAGGCATTTGCATTCTCTTTTGTGTGAGCTATTTTTCCACTATTCCTTTGCCCGTACTCCTATTGGGTTGTTTATTTTTCTTAATGATTTGTAGGCACTCTTTATTTACCGGGGAAATCAATCCTTTGCTATGACTTGAATTGCAAATATTTCTGGTCCTTTGTAGGACGGCTTCTTAAAGTAGGTGATACTTGCAGGGGATTAAGTACCTCTCCTCCATGCTAGTGACTACTGGATGAATTGATGGATAAATGAATAAATGAATGAATGAATGAATGAATGGAACTCATTCTGCCCAGTTCATCAATTAGACCTTTAGCCAAACCAGAAGACCTGTGCCCGGTCCTGAGCAAGTTGACCTGCCTGAGAGCTAACCATGATTAGCAGCTGCCTACCTGAAATAAGTTCCCCCAGGCAGGCCCAGGGTGCCCCGGGAACCACCTTTTCCTTCTCCCCCCTGCATGGTTTCCTCTTCCCTGGACAGACTTTAACACCAGCCCAAGCTTCACAGGGCAAGAGAGCAGCCTGCATCTCCCATTACAGAATTTATCTCTCTTGTCTGCCTGTCAGAAACAGAGGATTTATTACCTCATTCACTTTGAACAAAACCTGTTTCTGGAGATTTTTATGATGGAGAAGTAAGAAAAGGAGTAAAGCGAGGAAGGAACTGTCGATGGCAGGGACGTGGCCCAGAATATAGAACCCTGCAGAGAAAAGCATTTCGGCGAGAGGCCAAACGTGGGCTCCGCGCATCTGTGGTTTCTCTGGCAACCTTGTTCCCAGAAGGGTGAGAGTCCCTGGCCCAAGGGGTGGAGATGTGTCCTCGTCCCACAGGAAAGGAGGGGCTCAGCCTCTCCCCCGGTGCCCTCGTCTCCTCTCTGCTCTGCCCACTCTGCCTCCCACCTACCCACGGGCTTCCCCCGTGTGCCAGACACCGCACTGGGCACTCGGGTTACAGCAAGAACAAAGCCCCACAGCTCCTTGCTCCGTGCTGACAGGGCACTGCCCATGTGCCCGTGCTGTGCGAGCAGTGCCCCTGCACTGGTTCCTGCAAGCACCCCACGAGTTCAGGGCCATCAGTGTCCCCACTTTACCCAGGAGTGCCTGAAAGATCATTGAACTCACCCAAGGTCTCAGCCAGGATGCAGACAGACAGGCAGTCTGCTCCCCAAACCGAGAACTCCACCTCTGCCCTCACCTGCCCCGCAGGTGTCCCAGCCGCAGCCGGAGCCATGCAGAGGAGAGCCGGGTGATGTGGACTCCCGCTCTGGGGCAAGCTCCCTGGTTCCGGGCACTGGGATGCCCCAGCCCTGCCAAGGAGGCTTAGGGGTGGCTCTGCAAGGAGGCAGGGAGGAGGAATGGGAGGACGGAGCCATCGTGGGAGTGGGAAAAGCAGGGTAAGGTGGGGAACCCAAAAGGTGGCTGAAGGACCGAAAGAGGTGCCAGGTGATAGTGTGGAAGGAGGCAGGGGTGGGACGGTGGGCGTCAGCAGGGGCATCCCCCGATGTTTGAGGTCTGCCTCTATCGCCCCTCCACCAAGTCCCCGCCTTTGCTGGTTCTCCGTGCCCTGTGCATCTCAAGCCGCGTTTCTTCCATCCTCTTTCTCTCCTCCATTCGTGCAGCGGGCCCGGCCTGCCAGCTCTGCCCCAGCCAGGGAATACCCCTGCTCATAGGCGCGTGAATAAATCACCGCGTCTTCTAAAGACAAGAGCAGCGCTAAGTGCTGTAATAAAGTGGTGTGTGAGTGCAGAGGAGGGAGCAATTAAAACTGGGAGAGGGAGGGCGGTCCCCAGAGGGCGGCTTCAGCAGAACCCAGAGCCGCTGCCACAGCGCAAAGCGCCTTGGGTGCCCGGGAAGGGGTTGGGGCTCCTTCTTCAAGACTGGGACAGAGACTTGCGGGATGATATAGTCACATGAGCTGCTGGAAAGTTCCCTTTAGCAGCAGTGTAGAAGAAAAAAACATCTTCTCACCCGACAGCCTGCCCACTGCCCTGCTCCCCCTTTCTCCATAGCACACTTAGCACCACCTGGGTGTTATTAGGTGGAACTGTATGGAATGGCCATTTTTATAGGTCAAAATGGTGGCAGATTAGCAAGTTCCTATGGGTCACCCTCCTATTTTATTTCTTCTTCGTGCTCCCACTCCATTAAATTTGAGTTCCGTGAGAAGCAGCATTTTAGTCTGTTTTGCTCAATGCTGTCATCCCAGTGCCTCCAACAGTGCTGGCCTAGAAGAGCTGCTCAGTGAGTAGTGACAGAATGAATGAGTGAGTGAGTGAATGAATGAACAAAGGGACCAACAAACAAGGATGACCTGGGTGGAGGGAGCCCCTGCGTCGGGTCTGCCCTACACATGAACGCTCCCAGGGACGGAAACCTTAAGCTCAGCTACGGAAAGCAGCAGACGCCCGTCCCAGCTTCTCGTTTTCTGAATGGTCCTGGGCAAGTGGGCTCCTTTATTTAAGCTTCGGTTTTTTCATCAGGCAGTAGGAATGTAGGCAGATGCCTCAAGTGTTGGGTTTTAGGATTATATCAGAAATCATGGGAAATGCCTTACCGGCCCACGCATGCAGCTGGTGTACTATAAATGCTATTCTCTCACCCCTCCCCTTCTTTAAATGCTGGGCCCTGCCTTGCCCAGTTGATAGCTAAAGACCCACAGAACTGAAACTTTTTTATCCAAAAACTGACAGAGTTTAAGATTGACAAGAAGGAAGCTCCTCTGACGGTGAGTGAGGGCACGTGCAGGGTGAGGAGCCTTGGACAGGGTCAGGAGACTCGGCGCCCCTCCGCCTTGGCCACACTGGCTCGGTGGTTCTGGGAAAGTCACTCTGTCCTAAGAAGGAGGTAGGCCAGCCTGTCTCTAGGTTCTTTCAGCCCAATGTTTTAGAAAAACATCCCTTGCAGAGATCCCTAGACTCCCTAGAACTTGAGCTTCCATTTGACCTTGGGAATGAAAGGATAATGTCTTCATTTAGAGGGGCTTTCTCACATGCAGTTACCTCCCCTGCATTGTGACTGCTCTTGAGTCAATGTTTTAACTCAGCCAAGTTGACACAGAGACATTTGGACTTAGTCTAAAAACCAAACATTCGCTTTCCAGCTATGTGTTATAGTCACCAAGAAAAGTGTGCAAAGACCATCGTCTCCATCCCTTACCCACCCCTGTACCTCTAAATTCCCTGCACCCCACTCTAGGAGTGGGAGCCAGCCATGGGGTGAGACAAGAAAAGAAGGGAAGGGTCAGGGGTGATATGGAGAAGCAGGGAAGGGGCCAGCCAGCAACATCTGTTGTGCACATTCCACGGAAATAAAGGACAATGATGTCATTTTGACATGAGGACTTTGATACAGTCATATCAAACTCCAACTTATCAAAACACCCCCCTCTGTGCCTTCCAAGAGATCAACCTCTAGCTCAAAGGCAGGCCTGTGCCCTAGCAACCCAAGTGGGAAGATGGGAGAGCTGTGGCCAGGCATGGTTGGGCAGATGACAGGACTAGCCAACCTCCTGGGAAACCATCCTCAAATTATGTACAAATCACAAAATACCCACCGACTTCCAATTTCACTTCATCAAAGACGGAGAGACCGTCTGGGAGAATATTTCCAACATCCCTCACTAAGCCACAGGGGAGCTGGGAACCAAACCAGAGCCCCTGATCCCAAGTTCTAAATACTTTCAATCCCCTTGAGAATCCTAGAAGATGGGTTATATTCATGTTGCCCCCATTTTACAGATTAGAAAGTTGAGGCTCAGAGAGTAGAAGAAACCTGCTTGAGGTGGCCCACTCTGCCAGTGGTAGAGGAGCTCCAAACCCAAGCACTTGGACTCTTGGCCCAGAGCATTTGGATGCACTCCCAGCAGGGGCATCTCCAGTGTCCTGGGAGCACAGGGGAAGAGAAGGGCTGCTGATGCTCGTGGGGATATAGGAGGCACTCAGGGAGAGTTCTTTGAGACCACTGGCAAATGCACCCTCCGGCAGGCAGAGCCCTTAATTTAGCAACGATAGACAGCCCCCGTCTGATCAGGCTAGAGTGCACCGGCATCCAAAGCAGCTGCTGGAGGGCCAGAAATCTACCCTAACCCCGTTGCATTAAACCACCAGCCCATTCAGCAGCCCATCTGTCCAGGTCGGTGTGCACCCTCTGTCCATCAGATGGATTTATTAGGAGCAGCAGCAGGACCCATCAGAGTCCAGCCACAGCACCCTCCATCAATCCCAACACAGGGGCGGGCAGGAGACAGAATAGATGTAAGGTCATTTGGAGATGGGAAAAAAATCATTCGCGGCGCTCCCGAAATAGCCGATCCCCGCTTTGCAGCAATTGCCACCTTCTTGGCCCTAAATCAAATTCTGCTGCGAGAAGCAAACTCAATCTTCTCTCTCCGGAGTTTTGCTTTTTATGAGATCAACAATAAATGGGGGCGTGGGCAGAGAAAAGGCCCCAAAGGTTGCCGGAACCTGAGGCAGAATGGGGTGGCCAGGAGGGGCTGGGCAGTGATGAGATGTGGGAGGACAGGAGGGGATTTGGAAGAGGCCGGCGGAGGCCGAAGCGGCCGATGACCCAGCAGCGTGTGACTCAGCCACAGGTGCTGAGTCAGTCCCGAGTGAATAAGTAAAGGCACACCAGCGAAGCCATAGCTCCTGGCTCCACGGCTCTTTTAACCTAGTTAGAGAGCAAGCACCCTGCGCCCCCTTGTTATCTGTGGACAGTGGGAGCTATAACTCGGTTAGCACAGCTGAGGGGACAATTTGCCCTGCAGGATGTCAGAGGAACTCCCTTGGGGGGGGGGGGGAAGCTGTGTGAGCTCCCTGCCCTGCTCTACCCCTGGAGCCTGGAGCCTGTGCCTCTGGATCTCCTGACTGTTGGGACAGGTGGTACTTGGGTGCGCAGCCGTGCTGTGTGCTGGGAGGGGTTTTGCAGCATCCCTGGCCTCCCCCCACTAGGTGCCAGCAGCACCCACGGGTCATGGCCATCGACATCATCTTGAGACATTGCCAGATGTCCCCAGGGGAGTAAAATCGCCACTGCAGGCATGCTTTGCTGGGGTCTCAGATACCTGAGGGAGGCCCACCTCCCTCCCCAGCCCCAGGCCACTTCTTGAGCAACCCAGACATCCCATAGGCCATCGGACTGACAGGGGTCATTCCCCAGAAGGACCCCCCAATGCGGCAGGTCCCTAACGGCAGGCATGGCCCACCGTGACGCCACCCACTTGCCCCACCCTTCCCGTCCTGCTCTGCTCCTTTAGAGGATGGACCCTGGTCTGAGCCACCGTTGGCTCAAATAGAAAGGAACCTGGCTGTCCTCCCCACACGTCCTGCTTCAGACAGAGGTCAAAGAGGGCGGGCTCTACTTCTGGGTCACCCACAGAACTGGTCCCACCGCCTTCTCTTCCTGCCACGGGTTTCATGAGGACCCTCACTGCCACCCACCTCTCACCAGTCCCCCCCACCCCACCGCCCCGAGGCACCCCCTTCCTATCCCGGAACATCCTAAAGCACAAATGCCATCAAGTCTGTCACCTGCTCGAATGCGGGCGGTGACTTCTCAGGGTCCTCTGAGATAAATGCAAACTCCGGGGTCCCACAGGGACAGTCCCTCAGCCCTTGGGATCTGGCCTCTGCTTCCAGCAGGCCCGTCTTCCAGCTCTGTGCTCGTCCCCCACCCTGAGCGTGCACACGCTGGCACACTCACACACATGCGTGCACACACATCACACAGCCTATCGTCCAGCCGTGATGGCACAAGTCACTCTCGTGACAACGAACTCTTGCTAAGAACGTCTGATGCACGGAGCCCTTTTCTCACCATTTTAGACAGTCCTTTATTCAAACCTCCTAACTATCAGTCATGGCAAACGCGTCTATCATCCTCCTTGCACTAAAGTAAAACAGAGGTGCCGCGGGGTGGAGTGACAGGAAGCCAGAGGCAGAGCCAGCTGGCCCAGCCGCTGCCTGGCTCTTGTTCTCAACCCTGGGGCCCAAGTGAGTGTCAGGTCCTGTCCCTGGGAGCCTCTGTTCGGGGAATTCCCTCCCTCCCACCACAGAAGCCAGAAATCCGCTTTCTCCATGGATTTGAAGACAAGGTGGAGTCCTGTGAGCTAGACCACCGGGCAAACCCATCCCAGGCTTCACAACGGCAGGGGGCACGGGGCAGACAGCGCTGGGGCACGAGGGGAAGCAGGTGCAGCCGAGGCCCTTACACAGCAATGACAGTGGCCCTAGCAATTGCATGCAGAGCTCAGCAAGAGCCGCGCAATTCTGGGGTACATGCCCGCAGGGGAAAGGGGAAGGGAGTACTGTGGGGTGTCCACTGGGGCAGTCCTGCTTTAAATTTGGGATGCTCCTTTCGGCTTCTGAGCCTGGTTCTCATTTCTTTTTTAATGTTAATTAGCTAGATTTGCCTTCTGTTATTTGTCACCAAGTGCTCTGTCAGACACACCCTTCTCCTGGCCTGTGTTTGCAATTCTCCTTCCTCTCTCTCTTCTAGAAAGTGCTGTTCTCTGTGGCCTTCCTTTTCAAATCCCTCCAGGTCCAAGTCAAAAGCCACCCACCTCTGGGTCTCGGGACCACCTGAGTGCTCTTCTCTCTGAGCACACAACACAGCACATGTGACAATGGATCCCATCACCACCACTGCTTGCCTGTGTAACCTCAAGCAAAATAGATGCAGGCATCTCATCTGCAAAACGGCAATAACAATAACAAGCATCTCCCAGGTCTGCAGCGAGAACAAAATGATATTATAAAGGACGAAACATCTATGGGATCATTTGTCTGCCATATGGTGGGAGTTCAATAGGTGTTCATATAATTTTTAATTAAATAATAGGCTAATACACATAACCATGTTAAAGTGTAGCCTATGACATAAGCAAATGAAAAATTGCATTTCAGTGCAAAAGATGTCACTTACTGATGCGCAGTTAGTGTGATAAAAGGATTCATGAGTGGATGAATGAATGATAGGGGATGGCCCCTGATTTCCAGGAAATTATGAAATTTGTCAGCAAGGCCCTCACTGTTCTTTGGCACTGTCCCATCGCTCACCCCAGGCAAGCTTGTATTAACACATGGTAGTTGTTGACAGAATTCTTGCTGTTTAAACACCAACGGATAACAAGAATTCTCCACAAGAAGGAAGGAGAAGGAAGAGGCCTGTCTTTTTGGAGTTCTATGGGAACAGACTCCAAAAATGGACCAAACTCCAGGGATTTGCAGACATCTGCCTGGAAGGGGTGTGAAAGCACCCGAGCCTCAGGGAGCTCAGGGACACTGCTTTCCAAGTGCATATTTTGTCAACCCACAAATACTACTCAAGGAACAAGAGGGTGTGATGGAATGGGCCTATATCAAAACCAATTCTAAGCTTGCAGCCAGTTCCTTCCTTTTATTAAACAAGAATTGTAGTACAGGCAATGTGTCAGCCAGGGTTTTCCAAAGAAAAAGAACCAACATGATGTGTGTCTATGTGTATACATATACATTTATTTTAAGGGATTTTAAGGAGATTCATTCTAAGGAATTGGCTCACACACTTGTGGGGGTGGCAAGTCCGAATTCTGCATGGGAGGCCGGCAGGCTGGAAACGCCGATAAGTAGAGGATGTAGTCTTGGCAGAATTTCTTCTTGTTTCTGGAAATCTCATTTCTTTGCTCTTATGGCCCCAAGCAATGGATGAGACCCACCCACGTTACCGTGGCCTTTAGTTAAAGTCAACTGATCACAGGTGCTATCCCAGTCTATAGCGTATCTCCACAGCACCATCTTGGCCAGCGTTTGGCCACTTGGGTACCATAACCTAGCCAAGGTGACACACAAAATCAACCATCACTGCCAACACTGTTTAAAGTGGGTGTTCTCCGATAAGATCTGGGCTCTGCAGAAGACAGAGCAGCCCTCTTCGAGTGCACAGCCTGGTAGGAACATTTCATCATAAGGGATTTTTCCCAGTTGCCTGTTTATTGGAAGGGGACTTAGCCCCCTGTTGGCCTTTCCTTTGCTGAGTAAATGTAGGCAAGTCTCTTCTCCTCTTTGGGCTGCAGTTACCTCATCTATAATATGAGATGGTCGGTCTACATTATTTCAAAATCTTTCCAGCAATAATACTCTAGAGTTGTTAACCATCAGCCTAAGGTTTTAGTTCCAGGCAGTGGGGTGTGTGTGTGTATTTGTGTGTGTGTGCAAGTTTACAATGTCCTTTAACTTGACTGATGACATCTCACATCGGATCCCAACAATAAACGCAAATCATTCTGAGACTTAACTCTAGCCTCTTCTGCCTTCAAAAGAGGTAAGGACTATGGGAAAAGCACTGCACCTGTAACACACATAAATACGCCTGGCAAGCTTTTGAACCCCTCAGGTCTTTTTTTTTCTCCTGGCAGGTATGCTAAACACATCCACATAATTGTATGACAAATATCGTAGACAGCTTTGCTTAACAAAAATCAGGTGTCTCGTTTGCCCAGGAAGCCTGATGTGCATCTAATAAACAAGGCTCTGAGAGTGACTTCCTTTTGAATAATTATATTCTGAAGGCTGCATGGACAGACCATGAGAAAATCAAATTATTGTTATACAGCAAAAAGAAAGCTTGAGTTAAATTCACACAAGAGTTGCCACTAGAGTTCCATGTGAGTCCTTTGGGAGAGGAGGGCTCTTTGATTCTACGTAAATAACAGAAAAATTTGAAAGGCCGTTTTTCACCCCATCACGGTGTGCTTTTAGGTTAGATGGTCCCGCACAACTATTTGGGCTTCATTAAATATATTTTTTCAAAGAGGCTAAGAGCCCTCTGGCAGTTCGAAACAGTCCCCTGTCTCAACCATGCCCCCTTGAGTTCCGGGGAGCATGAACTCACCCCCACAGTCACTGCCCTAAAATCTAACAAATCGATAAATAATCACATTTTTTCCTTTCTCAAGTTCACGCTAAACCCTATCAGGGGGAAGTCCCAATCCTCAGAGGGGCTTTCAGACTCTTCAGGTGCTCTGTCTCCACCCTTCCTGTCCCCACGGGCTCCCCTTCCCACCTGTCCTCACCTGGAACCTCTCACACTGCCCAACACACCACGTTCTCGCTTTCACACCCACAAGCATTCGTTCATCCTGCTCCCCCATGCCCTTTTCCCAGCCCTTCTAGCCCACCCTGGAAACTCCAGCTTCTCCTCAAGACCCAGCTCAGAAGAACCTTTCCCAAATGTCTTCATTCACTTGGTCAACAAAATAGGTGCTGTGGGGCTCCTGTGCTGGTGTGAGCAACAGAAATCAGCAGGGAAGGAGACACACACATGCTGAGGAGTGATTTGGTAACAGGAAATGTGACCAAAGGCGCAAAGCCAAAATCCCTTGCAGAGATGACCCTGAGCGCAGCGCATGGCCTGTGGCGGACGTTCAGTACCAGTCGGTGGAAAGAATGGATGCTCCAAGGAATGGGTGAGCACTCCCAGGACCCTGGGAAGCCATGGGCCCTGCAGGGAGCTGATGAAAGCAGCTGCAGGCAGGGTCCTATGCAGTCACCAAGGATGATGCCCCAGCCAGGGCAACTGGTCTGGCTGCTGGCACTACCCAGGCCCAGGGGAGAACCAGGTCAGGAGCTGGCCAAGAGAATGAGGCAAGAGGCAAGAGAATGAGGGCTGTGAAGGAAGCATGCTACGCTTCATCCTGCAGAGATGAGAGGGGACTCTGGCTGGATCTCAGGAAGGGAGGCAAGCCCGCAGTGTGCTCAACCATCAGCGGATGTGTGGTAGGGTGGGAGTACCACGTGTGGTAGAGTGGGAGAGCCACACGTGGTAGAGTGGGGCACCACATGGGGTAGCCTGGGGTGTCACACATGCCAGAGTGAGTGCAGGAGAGCAGAGGCTCCTTGCCTTGTTCACCACTGCATGTCCCACCTGGAATGCTGCCTGGCATATAGTAAGTGCTCAGTGCACCTTTGGCGAATGACTGAATAAGTGAGTAAATGGATGAATAAACAAATGAACTAGGGATCAGGGTGCAAGGGTCCCCAGGGTGTCAGAAGACCAGCATTCTGCTTTCCTGGCTTCCATCAGTGCCTTTTAAAGAAGAAGCTTCCAAGGCTTATTTTCTGGGACACAAAGATGGAAGACAGTTAAAAGAGGAAAACAGACAACCCAAAGAAACAAGCCAGGGGGTGTCTTATCTTCTCTCAGCTTAGGCCTGTCAAGGAAAAAAGGAAGGACATCTTGGGGTCCTTTACAGACCCCACCTCAGTGCCCACTTAGCATCCAGAAGGCACTCGATAAAGGAGGGTCACACACTCTCAAGGGGGGGGCTTCATTTCTGCAGCTGCGTTCAGAAGATGACTCTGCCCTCATCAGCCCATGGCCCATAGGTCACAGTGACCTGCTAGCAAGATTCCGGCTGAGATAGGTGCCTCTCTAGTATGAAAATACCATTTTTAGACAAACAGAAATTGATAAAGTGTAACCATGACCTAAGCATCTGCTTGGGCTCTTTAAGGAAGCCCAGAAAGTTCCATTTCCCATCACCAGAAACTTTCTTTCTTCTTTCCCATCCATTTGGCTTGACAGAATCCTGCACAAGAGTCAGGAAAAGGACGACTTCTCAGACCCCACTGAGGGTTCCGGCAGAAAAGAGGAAAGGGCCGAGAGCAGCCCTGACCCCCAACCTCAGGGCAGACTCGCTCCTTCCCTGCAGCCAACAGAGAAAGTCCTCTCAGTGGAGGGCTGGGAGCCCATGGCACAAGAGGAAAGAGGAAGGGGAAAGCTGGGGAAGGCTGGGGGGTCAGGGGGAGGAGCGCTGGGACTCCGGGCTGAGGAGTCCGACTGAATTCAACAGGCCCTGGGGAACCACAGAAGCTTCTAGAGTGCCGGAAGCACATGCCACCCAGCATCAGGTCGGCAGGGGGTGAAAGCCTGGGAGGGAAGACCTGCAGGCAGTGAGACTGCACTTGAGAGGGGAGAACCAGAGCTTCCGGGGTGCGTCCCATGCATTCCAGGGGGGCAGGTCACAGACAAGGGACTCCAGCATGTCCTCGGTGAGATCAGGAAGCAGCACTTTCGGGCCCCCGCCTGGACTCAGGAAAAACATGTGTTCAATGAGCAACACGGTGGGAAAATATTTTGCTTTGGATCCCGACAGTCATGGGTTGGAGCGTCATTCTTTTGGGATTCCTCCAGGCTGGGAGCTCTGTGCAGGGAAGGGTGGGGGTGGCCCAAAGCCCCAGAGTCGAGTATAACAAAATGCCCGCAGTGAGCAGGCACTTTATACGTGTTTGTGGAATGAAGTGTCTCTTCTGCCTCATCTCTGAGCCTTGGTGTCCTCACCTGTAAAAGGGACTTGGGGATACTGTTCGTCAAGTACCTAGAACATGGCAGAAGCTCCACACATGGTTTAATTGCTAATTCTCTTTCATGGGACAGGAAAGCAATCAGTAGAAGTCAAACTGTGAGAGGGAATTAGCACCTGCTTGAATGTCTACACCAAAGCGTTCTTTGCTGTAGCACTTGACTTTGCCAAGCTCACTCACGTCTATCATTTCTTTGGGTGGGTCCGGGCCCCTGTGGTCAATGTTGAACTTCCCCCAGGACAGGGATTTAGTCACCTGCCTGAGGGCACATGGCAGGTCAGTTGTGGGCCAAACCAGGAGCCAGGTGCCCTGACTGCCCAGGCCTTTACCAAAGAGCTCAGAGACAACCGAGCGAGCCAGTGGGGAGGGACTGTCTTCCCAGCGGGCCAGTCCTCTGGGGAACTAGGGGTCTGGTGGGAGCAGGGCTGGGAGTCTGATGAGGAAGTGGGTCTCAGGGTATCTCTGTAGATCTCAAGAGGGTAGATGACACCATCTTGGCTTTGACTGAGGTTGGTTCCTATTTCCGAGAGAGCAAGGTAGCCCCCTGGAGACTCTAGAACACTCCGGGCAACGATGGGTAATCTGTGGAGCAGTCTGGAATTTGGGAAGGGTCCATACCTCCAAGATGTATCTGTAAGAGAAAAAAAGGGATAGCACAGCACCCCAGGTAAGTTGGGGTTCAGAGCCAAGTCCAAGGCTCAGCCAGGACCTGGAGTGTTAAGAAGGGAAGTAAGATAAGACCCCCGTTAGGCAGCTCAAACGAATAAATTCACCCCAAGAAATTCTGAGTCAGAAGAAGCCTAACCCATTCCAGGCCTGCCTGCTGGTGGGGCGGGCCCTCCAGAGGCCTCCCTACCCTGTCCAGCTTGCCTAAACCTTCAGTCTCTTGGAAGGACCTGGGCGTCTAAAACTTGCTAGTGCTTTGGAAAGCTGACCCGTCAGGGGTGTCACAGCTCAGACCACACAAACCTGAAGACCCATGAGCTCTCTGGAGAGGGGCGGGGTCTCCCTGAAGGCGCAGTGACATTGGTCTCTTTGGCATTGTGCTATAATTCTGCAAGATGTAATCCCTGGGAGAAACTGGGTGAAGGAACCACTCTGTACAATCTTGGCAACTTCCTATGAATCTATAATTACTTCAAAATAAAAAGTTAAAAGAAAAGGCCTTGGTCTCAAAACCCGATTGGACCTCAACATCCAGTGCCACCAACCTGGCCGTACTTCAACAGTCCCATTAAGCAAGGCCTCTGACCCAGTTAGAACCTGTTCAAGAAGAAACCGTCCCCAGACTCTTCCCCTCTGTCTCCATCCCCCTGCTCTGAGGCACTCTTTCATTTCCTTTCACCTGAACTCTGGCCCCCTTCCCAACTAGCCCCTTGCCTCCACTCTCTCCCTTACAGTCCATCCCCATCCTCTTCCCTAAACCACATTCTGCTCCAAACCCTCTGGGACCCCCATTTCTTTTGAGATGAAGCCAAGCTCCTTAGCAAGCTCTTCAAAGCCCCTCACAATCTCGTCTCAATCCACGTACATTTCCAGCTTCATCTCCTGACACCAGCCCTGCCATTGTAGAAGCACAGATTCCATGCACCAGCCACAGCAGACCATCAGACAGACTCCAAGACACCATCAGTCGGCCCAGCCTCTCCTCCTCTGCTCAAGCTGTGCCACTTCTGCTCGTCAACCCAAGCTGCACTACCTCCGCTCATCAACCCTGTTCATCAAAATCCTCCTCTTCCTACAAGACTTAGCTCAGACCTTTTCTACTTTGACCTCACTCAATGAAATCATGCCTTCTGCAGGAACCTAATGGCTCAGGCAGGGGGACAGGGAGTGGGGGGTCAGTGCCCAAGAGAGGCACAACCCAGCTGCCTTGTCCTCCCCTGGGTGTGTGGCACACAGGTGGCTGGGTTCTCGCGGGTGGGAATGCCTCGGAGATATGGACCCGTTGGTTCACCTTCGCCCACCATATGTCTTACCCATTAGAGGTGCTGGATGGATATTTCTGGAATGTAGTTATTGCTGAGGCAGACTCATTCCTCAGTGTGAAGAATCAACCTTTGGGTCCCAGAAGAACTGTGCAGTTATTTTGAAAAGACAGAGTGGAAATTACTGACCTTCAAAGCGAATTTGAGCTAAGGGTGTGTCTGAAAGAAAACACACAGAAGGAGGTGGGGGCCAGGAGGGGACGTGAGGAACTTCCAGCCTTGGTGTCTCACCCAAGAGAACACCTTCCCTAGCCAAGAGGAGGAGGAGCTGGGGGCGGGTGGGAGCAAACCTCCTTCCCTCCTCCTCGCAGTCTGGGAGGAGGCCGCTGGTGTTTAATCAGGTCCTCCTGGGAGGTGGGTGGGCGGGCTGGCCTCCTCTGAGCAGGCTCCCTTGCAAAGGGAGCCCCAGGGTCCCTGGAGGAAGGCAGAACGTGAGCAGAGCCCCATCAGGCCAGCCCAGCAAAATGGTGCACGCGGCCGGGCGGCTGCATCGATCGGCCGCGGGTGGGAGGAAGGCTGGCGGGCCAGGCCTGCTGTGCTCAGCAGGTATCTCATCTGCTCTCTCCTCGGCCTCAGCCTTGAGAGGGTCTGTTTGCAATTACAGCTTGTTTTGATTATTAGGTCAGAATATTCATCTCCATGGGCTGATGATAAAAGGCCAGAGCAAGGCAGCATTTCTCCTTCCAGACTAAGACGCCCTCTGTGTGTGTGTGTGCACGCCTGTGTGCCTATTTTTTTTTTTTCCCCTTTTCCTTGTTCAACCAATTTATTCAGTTCTTGACTCTAGGAGAGTGGTGGCTGCAAGAGGCCGCCCCACAGGCTGTGAAAGCAGAGACCCTGTACTGCAGGGGTGGGAGGACTTGGCGCCTCCTTGGGGGCCCCACCCTGCAAGAAGACTGGAACTGGGTGGGCTTTCGACTCATCCAGAAGGCTGCTGGGCTGGTGTTTGGGAAATCCTGGAAATCAAGGTCTGGGAAGTTCCTTGGAAGCCAACTGTCCAGTCCCTTGCATATGCTTTGTTGCTAGTTCAGCACGCCCTCTAAGTAGCTCAACAATTCTTTCTCCCATTCCTCCAAGAGTGGGGAGCTCACTACCTTCTCAGGTCATCTGGTTAATATGACATCAATTCTAGAAAGAGAAAATGTGCACATGCATTCTTTCTTAGATGAGTGGTAAATCCTTGGCTGCTCAGACTTCTCCAGGCCAAATATCCCTGTTCTTCAACCCCGTGAGTTTGACATGGATTTAAAGCCTCGTTACCATATTGAGTAATGCAACTTTTCCCCTTGTGGTGTCAATGCCCAGAGCAAGCAAGACTTTCCCTGCCCTCCTTCCAAATAACCTACCTTTCTTCGTGCAGCCTACACTACTCTTTGGCAGACTGAAAGCAGAAAACGCTCTCATGGGACGCAAGTGTGGCCACCAGCTCCTTCCGCCCCTTGAAGCACCTCATCTGTCCTCCTGGAAGTCTTCACTTGGTGGCTCTGAAGGACCACAGGGACCTTCAGGATGGTGAAGATTGGAATGGAAAACAGAAAGGAAAAGCCCTCCCTGTGTTCTCAGTCCCACAGTGGGCAGCACGGCATTCCCTGCTTTATAGACCTGGTAGACTGGTGCCTGGAGGTGGGGAGCGGGGTATCGTCTCTTTAAGGGCTTACAAAGACCTTTCTCCCCCACGTCAACATCTTGGCAACTCTGGGAAGCAGACTCTTGCATTATTTGCCCACACTGGCAACAATGAGGTCAAATGTGAGGCTCAGTAAGGCGAGGTCACCAGAAAAATCAAGGTTGGTGCTTGATTTTGGAGAAGCACTAGAGAGGTTGGAGAAAACACAGAGAGGCTCCTGCAGGCAAAGCCCTGTTGCCTGCCGACTGAGCAGGCCGACAGTGTGCTGATTTGTTCCAGAAGGGCTGATGATATAAACAATATCAGTTATCATCCTAACTGGGCCTTTGGGAGTGAAAGTGGGTGCTGTTAATATTTATTCAACACCCAGGTACCATACTGGACAAACAGGGTATAGTGGACAGTCCTCCTGCCTCAGAAGCCCCAGTTCTGCTTCCCCTCCTGAGCCAGCACTCCTCTTGCTCTACCATTCCCACCTCTCAGAACTGATCTGGAGGCACCACTTCCCTGCGTCTCTGAGTATGACTCAGATTTCTTTCTCTCCAGCTCAGTCCTTCTTTCTAAGATGGAGAGTGCTCCATCCAGGGGACCCTGGGCATCTCCTCCTGGATAGCCCATGGGTTCCTTAAATTCAGTTCTGTGCAGTTCCAGGTTGTCCCTCAGCACCTGGTGTGTGCCCCACGATGTGCACGAGGAGCTGCCGCGAAGGCCAGCTCTCAGAATAACTCACCACCTTGAGTTCAGCCTCACCCTTCAACCCAGGCACCTGCCAGTTCCGGCTGCTCTCATCATCCCAGCCAGACACCTTGGGTTTATTCTCCAGTTGGAGATGGATGCCTGTCCCCATTTTCTTCTCCACTTTCTGCCTGATCCTGGGTCTCGATCTCAGTTTTCTTGCCCATGACTTCTCCAAGTAGCCAAACCCCTCTGCCAGTGCCCATCCCATCCTAGGACTTGGTCCCATCATTTTCACCCCACATTCACCTGACATTCACTGAAAGCCCAATACTGACACATGTGCCCAAAGGGAACCCATCACCTCTCCCGGAACTCAACCCTCCTTCCAGTTTCCTGATTCTCGTGCAAGACTCTACTAGCCATCTAGCCACCAAAGTGGGACCTGGGGCCCCCAAAGCTGTAGCCACGTTACAGCAATTTGCACACCTGTCCTCCTATTCCCTCTAAGAATAACAGCACCCATGTCTAGGCGTCCCCCATGTCCTTCTTTTGGGGCCTCTTCTCCCTACGCTTAGTGACTAGCAGGGGGCTGACTGTGCTCAGCTCTCAGCCACCAACTTACTGACCCAAAGGCTGGATGAATAAATGAATATCTCAAAGGCATTGGAGGTCCAACAGGGAAATTTGGCTTCATTCTGTTCCAGTTGTTCCAAAAGATTGGATTGATTTAATAGGAATGCTTCCTAACGCGTGAACAATTATTATTGTTTTAAATTAGCAAGAATGAAATTCCACCATCTTTCTCCCTGAAGCAACTTCCAGAAAGGATGAGCTGTAAATTTGCGGCACCCGCAAGGAGCTAGACAAACAGCCAAAGGAACTGCAGGGAAATTCTGCAACAGAAAACATCTCTAATCCATATTTTCCCCTTAAGGGAAGGGGAGGGAGCTAAAGAATGGAGAATTTTTTTTTTTTTCATTTTAAAATGGAATCTTATAACTCTTTCTGCTCTTCCTTCTAGCTTCATGAGCGAAGGGTAAGGTTACATGTGTGTGGCTGACTGAAAGAGGGAGAAACAAAATAGACTTAACTGAGACAGCTAGCAGGTCTCATAGCAAAACCCCACAGCACTGGGGAGGCCGGTGCCCACCGCACTCCCGCTCCTTCCCTTATCTCATTCCTCGGCACACTCACATCCCAGTTTTGCTTCTATGGACAAGGCTGGGCTGTAGGTCCCAGGGACAAGCAGTCTAAGGCTTACTCCCGGCTCTGCCCCCGCCCCCGCTGTAAGGCTGCCCAGCCCTGTCCCTGCTCTGGGCCTCGGCTTCCCCTTCTTCCCTGGGAGTCCTGGCTGTGAGGTTCTCAGCTAACAGTGGCCTTGGTTGGCTTTTCTGCCCCTTTATGTGACACTGAGTCATAGACAGCCCCCTCCAAACTCTCAGTGCAGACCGGGAGGGCCAGAGCCAGGCGTGGATAGCGGTCCCCCGGCCAAGTCGGTGGTCACAATCACCTAAGCAGCTGCTACACATACGCATTCCAGGACCCCACGGCAGACAAACAAAAGAGAACATCCGGGCCATTGCGGCGGGCAGCCCAGTTTGGAAGCAGCAAAACTCGCCGGCGATTGGGTTCTGTTGTGATTCCGCCATCTGTTCACTGCCACGAATCACACCCTCGCGGAGACCTTCATCTGCTCCTGCAGGAAAGCAAGCTAGGTCATTTCTTCATTGAGCCACCAGGTTTTGCTGACTGCCCCCCACACTCCAGGGCCTGAGCTGGATCCAGGATGAACAAGACACAGCCCCTGTGTTTGAGGAGTAAGGGGCAGACGTGGGTGTGAGGCCGGTCACTCGAATGCAGTGTGACAAATGCTAGAGCGGAGGCAGCTCCAAGGCAAGAGCCTGGATGGAGGGCTTCCCACTGAGTCTGGAAAAGAGACCCCAGACATGGAGCCATTTGACCTGAGGCTTACAGGGGAGGCCTCGGAGCTCCTCAGCTGGAGGAGGGGGGCCAGTGTCCTTGGCAGAGGGGCTGGCAGGGGCAGAGGCACGGAGGCCTGGGTGGCATGGCGAGGCTTCCTCCATCAGGCTGAATGGTTAGACTTTATTCTCTAGACCATGGGGAACCAAGTAGAGAGGTGTCCAGACATGTGACACTGGACAAGATGACTTCTGAAAGCCTCTCTCCTCAAGGATAAATGGGGGGGAAAGAGTGTGAACTTCTCAGAGGGGCTGGTGTAAAGATCCTAGGTGAAAAGGATGTAAATGCACCCCGAACCCTTCTTGGTGTGCAGTCATACTGGGAACACGGCATTGATTCTAAAAGTGTCGACCAAGTTGCCCTCGCCAGGACTCAGGATGCATTTACGTGTGTATGCACACATACACACACACTCACACCTTCACCTTGAGCTCCAATTTTATCAGGGTCATCCCTGATAATGATTTCCCCCTGCAAACACTTTCAGTGTGCAGACTTATCTCAGAGCTGCTCCCCCACCTCCGCCCCAGCCCTGGCTGTCTTGTTGGACTTTCCTGCTCAGGCTGGGGTAGCCGGGCTGTGCACACGTTTCAAGCAGCTGGTCAGTGTGGTTTGTGGTTTCATAATTGTGTTTCCTAGGGAATGGAGGGAGATGGGAGCTGAGTTCCAGGAGCTGATGAGCGAGAGGGGTAGGAGCAAGTGGAAGGGAGAAAGACCTTTGGGCAGAGATGGATCATGGTGGAGCAGATTCTACTGTATGCCCCCAGCTCTCTGTTGGAACCGCGTATGGGAAATGGAGAGTGTTCCCTGAACCAAGACGTTGGTGGGACCCTACCAGCCACAGCCCAGGAGCAGGCACTGCCCAGCCCCTCCATACTGAGCGGCCCCTGCCCCACTCCACTGTGGGGAGGGGTCCAGCTGCCCTGGACCACCCATGCCCATTGTCCACCATCATCTGGCAGCAGCAGTGGCTGCTGTCCTATCCCCTTCTCAGCCCGGTGCCAACCATCCTCTCCACTTTCCAAGGCCACAAACACCAGACGTTTATGTGTAACAGAATTTTCCTGAACATTGGGAAGTAAAGGGAAGCGATGACAGCACAGAGAGAACAGGAGACAACTGAAAACTGATGCTCTTGAGCTTCCCCGGGAGAACTTCTAACTTCTGCAAAGAAAGCCAGAAGGAGGAGGAAGAGAGGGAGGGAAGGAGGGATGGGGAGGGAGGAGAGCATCTCTTGAGAGCCCATTTCTTATGTGCTTTATTTCACCAAATCTTCCCTAGAAGCAAGTCGAGTAAATATTACCTCTACTTTCCAGGGGAGGAGCTTGAGGTCCAGCAAGGTGAAATGAACTGCCCACAGGTCCAGATTTAGGAAGCACAGGCTCAGCGCTCTTTCATCCGCTTCTCCGCCCATTCATTCAATGGAGAGTCATTGCCCTGCTCAGATGGAAGGGCTCCGAGGCTGCCGTCCACAGAGGTGCCTCAGGGCACCAGAAGCAGCCTGGGGGTGGTGGGGGCCTCTGAGTGGGGGGCAGTGGTGCCACGGCCCCTGTTGTTTTCACCTTCATACCTGGCCCCGGCTGGCCGTGACGTCCTGGGGACAGCGCACCCCAGGCACGGTCAGCTCGCAGAGTTAAACAAAATGTTTACAAAACCTTTTCATAAGCAGTTAATGAGCCTTATTAGGACTTGAAAAGGCTGGACGCCACGTCCAGCTTTAAGGAGCATTTTATTTCTACATGCCCCTCCACAGATGAAGGGGAGAAGCCCGGGCACATTTGTCTTCCGAACCAACAGGCATCAAGCAGGCATCGAGGCCTTTGTCCCGGGGCCCCCTCTGCGGATTCCCAGCCCCACCTGCCCTCCTCACCGCCCCCATACACCCAGCACCCACCAGGGACCGGCGTCAGCTGCCACCCTGACTGGCCCACCTTGAGGCCGCCAGCCCCTGCTCCCCTGGCCTTGGGCCTGAGCCAGACAAGGCCCCGGCTGTCACTTCCCTGAGTGGGTGAGACGCTCCCACGGCCCGGGGCAGCTTATGAGAAACACAAATCTGAATTCTTAACCAGGGGCCGGACGGGTCCACTCGGGAGCCCCAGAGCCTGGCAACCTGGGCTCTGAAATCCCTTAGGTGTTCCTCAGACTCCCAATCTGTGAAATGGGCCATTATATCTACTTCCCACTGGCTCTGATGACTGCAACATCTCCTGTGACCAAAGTGCACATCGTCACGTCCCGACAAGCCTGCCTCTTGCCGTTAGAAGCCTAATAGCGTGACATGTGGAACGTCGAGCTCAGAGCCGAGAACAGCCAAGTGAGCGGCTCTTCCGGGCCTTTGCTCGTCCCTCTGCCTGGCTAACTCCCGCTCACGTTGCAGGCTCATCTTGGGAATTGCCTCCTCCAGGAATCCTTGGCTGGGCCCCTAAGGAGGTGCTGTTTACGTTGTCGAGGCCTTACGGCAAACCCACAGGCAAAGGCCCGTGTTCTAGGGAGCTTTGTCCCCAGAACCTCTGAACAACACCACAGGGTCTGGGCAGCTCAGGCCTCCGTCGCCTGCCCCAGACAGACCAACAACCACCGACTGGTTTCACATGCTGCCGAGCGATGGGCCTACGGGCTTTGCCGACAGGCACCGAGTTGGAGCCCCTGCTCCGCTCCCCGCCCCGTGGCCAATTCCCTGGGGTGTGCCTCGCTGTCTCTGTAAAATGGGTATAATTACAGGACTTGCTCTCTGGGTTTGCCATGCTCTGAAGTACTTGGCGCCATGCTCGGAGCCCAGTAAGCACATGGGAAGGTTAGCTCTGGCCCTGACAAGTCCTTCCCCTACCACCGTGCGCTTGGGTCCCGCATCTCCATTCCCAAGTGGAGGGTAGGAGCGCATCGTGGGTACTCGCCATGCGGTGTGTGCTCAGCACGTAGCCACCACTGGACACCACGGAAGCCAGAATACACCAAGAATACACCTGGCCTTGGCCTGGTGCTGGCATTTTCTAGCCACTTTTGCTTTCACATCATGGAGTACTGCTTTTGAAAGCAAAAAGGGGGCAACTAAAGCTGCCCTTCTTTTCCCAGTGTGCAGAGGGGGTCTGGGGGGCGGAGGCAGGCTCCACTCACACTGGACCTCAGCTCCCCACCCAGCCAGGGGGTCTGTTTGAAAGTCTGCTTGTTATCTTTGGCTGCTGTCTTTCTCTCACCTTCTACATGCATGCTTTCAGCAAGGCCCGTCAAATCTGCCTAACAGCACACCTCAAGACACTCGTCTGCATCCTCACTGCCGACAACCGGGGCCAAGATACGCCATCTTGATCCAGACCCCGCAAAGGCCTCCTAACTCACCAACAACCTCCACTCTTAGGCCCCGGCATTTCACTAATTTGAAAAGTAATTGGATCATGTCGATTATCTGTTTAAACATTCTCAAGTCTCCAACTGGCTTAGAATAAAGCCACAGCCCCTCACCCAGCCTTTCAAAGCTGTACACAATCTGGCAACTTCCTCCCGTCCCACCACTGCCTCTTGGTCCTGTCCCAGATACGCAGGCCTTTTTCCATTTCTTCAACAGGCCAATTTCTCTTCCTTCTGTGGGCTCTTCCCCTGATCTTCACATGGTTGTCTCCTCATCATTCAGATGTCAAGCTAACAGGTCCTACCCTTGGAGAGGCCATCCCAGTCACCCTAGTAAAGTGCCTTAGCCACGATCCCACAGCCTATCAGAATCACAGTCTCCTGCATGGAGAATGCTCACCATCACATGTTCGTTTTGTTGTCTCACCTGCTCCCCACAATACTGAGCACAAGCACCTCATCCTTATGACTCAATGCTGTGGCCCTGGCAAAAGCACAGAGCCCAGCACATAAGCCTGAAGTGAAGAAATTATTCTAATGGAGGCATCTCCTAGGCAAGGTAATGGGAACAAATGACCTTATACTGCCCAGGGTCAGCCATGCTGCCACATCGGCCATGAAAACACCTACTCATAATCGAGTTCTCAGCTCCTACCACCCTCTACCCAGCCTTCCTGGATGCTCTTCTCTCCCCCGACATAGTTCTTGTTCTTGCTTTGTGTTTCTGGGATGAGCCCTCATTCCAGCCTCTAGCCTAGTCCTCAATCTAAACTGCCTTTTAGTCTGTGACTCCTCAGGAGCTTGATGGTGTCTGAGTCACTCCCAGCAGGTGCCCACCACAGAATACACACATGGTACAGCATCGGTATCCAGTAAAGGTTGACTCAGTAGCATGCAGACAGCCTCCAAGCTCTGGGGAAAGCTCTGGGGAAATGGTGGTGAAAAGATGAGCTCCCTGCCCTGGAGGAGTTCACACTCCAAAAAGAAAGACAGAGATGCTCATGTGACAAGCTTATCACCTTAATGGAGATAGATATAAAAAAATGCAGTGGGCTCAAAAGAATAAGCAAAAATAAATCAAGTTACAAAATGACCTCTATGGTGGGACTCCATTTATATAAATCTTTAAAACCTGTAAAGTCATATTATACACTATTTATGAACATTTGAGTGCATAGTAAAAGAATAAAATCATTGCGTGGGAACAAAATGAAAAAAATAAAATAAAATAAAAAACAAAAACAAAAGCATGCATGGGAATGAAAGGGAAGGACAGAGGGGGAAAGAATTGTGGAGGTCCACACATCCAGCCTCAAACATATCTATCATATTTTATTTTGTAAAATAGAGACCTGAAGTACATGTGGTATAGTAGTCAGATGAGATAAAGTTGGGGAGGTGGTCCTTGGTTATTATAGTATACTATGGGTTTGAAATATTCCAAGATCTTTTTATAGTAAATGCAGCGTGATTACAGAAAGAGCAACCAATCTGTTGAATTGGTGCTTGGATGGGAAGATGGATGAGTGGATGGATGGATGGATGGATGGATGGATGGATGGATGGATGGATGGAAGGATGGCAGGTAGATGGATAAGTGTTTGGATGGGTGGATTGACAAGTGGATGGATTCAGTGGATGGGTGGCAGAAAGGGTTCTAGAGCTCCTCTGAGTTTACCTTATTCACTCCACATTTATTGAGCACTTAAGCACATGGCAATCCCTGTGCTAAGCCCCGGACACACAATGCATATGAGATTCTGACAAGTTTCTTCCCTACAGGAGCTCAAATCTGGGGCCAAGATTCAAGTTCAACTGGGAGACAACAGGCAGTGTTACAGGAAGTGTAGTCATGGATATGTATCTACCATGCCCAAAGGCCACCATCAGAGGAGGGAGAAATTCCGCTAGGGGGTCTTCCTAGGGGGAGCAGCACTTTTGTATCCTTGAGGGATGTTCTGATCTCCTAGAGAAGGTACAGAGCCTGGTGCTCCTGAACCAGGTAGGTAGGTGAGGGTGAGTGAGACCATGGAGAGATGGCAGAAGGGCTACTAGCCAGGCAGAAAAAACATGGTGGAAGCGGGCAAGAAGATAAAGCCAGCAAGAGTCAACTCCTCTTTCAAAGGCCTGGATGGCCATACCGGGAGGTAGCACCCCATTCTCAGGCCAGAGATATCCAAGTCTGGCCAACTGTCAGAATCAACTGATTGGACTGGGAAGGGGTTAGGCTCAGGAATCTGGATCAATCGAAACCTGCCCTGACCGTCAGCCAGCTCCCCCAACTCCACCCCTCTTCAGTTCATGGTGGTAGCCAGTAGTTACTGGCTCAGCTGTGGCCTGATCTTATGCACAGAACTGGCAGAGACAACTGGGCACCCTCCATTGTTCATTTCACATTAGGTTTGGCAGCCCCGTGGCCAGGCATGGGTGCCAGGGCCTAGTGGAGGATGGGGGCAGGAGCCCCCGTGCGTGTCTGCAAGTTGACCCTGATAGCTGCCTGCTTTTTATCTCCCGGAACAATTCTCCGACAAGAATCCTTATGGCTCGGCACAGTCTCCCAGCTGAGGAGCAGAGCATTTTTCTAATTACATTTCCCTTGAAATACACCCGGGTTTGAGTTAACACCTCTTAAGTCTGCCAAAACCTAAGTCATTTTAAAATTAGTTCTGGAGGTTTTGAAGGGAAAAAAAAAAATCCCACCGGGATGCAGCGTTCCCTTCCCACTGAGCTGTGTGCTGAAAATTCTCCCCAGACGCCAAGAACCCGGCTCTCCTTGGAGATTACGCCGAGAGCAACCCGGGGAAAGGCCCACGTCCTGGCCCTGCCAGGCTCCCCGCTCCCTCAGATCTGGGGAACAGCCCTTGCAATGCTGCAGGATCGATAGAATCATAAAACGCATTTTGCCCTGAGCAGTTTCTCTTGATACTTTTTTACAAACCATGCGGATGGGAGGGAAATGTGATCCATATGGTTTTGAATCATTAACACTTAAATCGTCAAAATACAGATTTTTTTTCCTAGAGAAATTTCATAGCCAAAGTGCCTTTAGAGGCTCTTTGATAAACTACTTACAATTCTGCCATCCCCCCTGAAACATGCCAGCACCTGCCCATGTGTGCGGCATGTGGGTGCCCACCCCACAGACTCTAAGAGGACATCATTGGGAAACACAATCCATTAGGCACCCCAGTCTGTTAGGCTATCCTCAAGACAGGGGTGGAGTAAAAAAGCTCTTGAGTTCTCTTCTGAGCACTGGTGGTCAATGAAATCCCACTTAGTTCAATTATTCAGGCTGAAGAGTCCCGCAGAGCTTTGGAGATCATCTCGACCAACCCCTGTGTGATACAGGTGAAAAGGCTGGGGCCCAAAAGAGGCTAATACTCTTGAAGAGTGAGCTTAGGCTGGGGAGGGATGTTTTAGGGTGAGGAAACAACCTGTTGTTGTTGTCCTGTGTGACTGAAAGGTAGGGATGAGGTAGGGGTACAGGTAGGAGAGAGGATCAGGGCCTGATTTGGGGGCACACTCCATGGTGCCCCATAGTCTATCTAACTGAATTCCCTTCTTTAGCCTATAATTCAAGAGGACCATCTTTCCCATAAAACACATCACATCCTATGTCTTGAAACAAGGGAAGGATGGGTTAGAAAGACGTGGTGATCAGTTAAACAATCCCTGCAGAAGCTCTTGGGAGAAATGTTGAAGGCATGGGTTTGATGACACAAAGGAGAGAATAAACTTAAAAGATATTTTGGAGAGAAAATCGACAGTATTTGTGATCAGATGGATGTAGCCAGTGATGGAGAATCAGCGCCCAAGTTTGCGTCCACTTCCTTCAGCTCCTGTCACAAAAGACTACAAATTCAGTGCCATAAAATAACAACAAATTTACTCTCTTACAGTTTTGGAGGTCAGAAGTGCAAAATGAGTCTTGCAGGCCTAAAAATCAAGGTGTCGGCAAGCCTGGTTCCTTCTGCAGATCTGGGGGAGAACCCATGCCTTGCCTCTCTCAGCTTCTAGAGGCTGCCAGCATTCTTTGGCACATAGCTACATCACATGAAACTCGCTTTTTCATCATCACATCTATGACTCCCTCTGTCCCTCCCTTCTAGGAGGATCATAATGATCACAATGACCCTGAGCCTACAGATAATCCAGGATAATCACCTATCTTAATAACATCCGCAAAGGTCCTTTGGTATCATTCACAAGCACCAAGGAATAGGATATGGACAGTTTGGGGAACCATTGCTCAGCTTACCATGATGAGTGGTGCTTTCAACCAAAACTGGAGAAGGAGAGGGAGGCTGGTGGGGAAGATGTTTAGTCTAATTAAAAGCCTGAGAGGTGTTCAGGCAGGGACAACCCAGAGGCTGGGATCCAGCAGGTCCAGAGTAGCCAAGGAAGGGGTGGTCTGAGAGAGTGACTTTCAGACTGTCAGCATTGAAGTCCCAGTATTTCCCAGAGGGAATAATGAAGCTCCATTTCACATTCATATCCTAAGACTGGCATGCTAGGGAGGAACTGATTTTGGACAGTTGAGGAGGAGGAGGCATCGCAGGAGGCTGAGCTGGGAGCAGACGGTTGACCCAAGAAATGGGAGTCGTAGATGGCAAGGCCAGGCCTGGGGTGGGGGGTTCCGACGTGAGATGCAGGCTAGTTGCCCAATGAGATGGCCCTGTTGTCAAGGCCTGGGTAGCCATGCTGGGAGGTAGCACTCCATTCTCAGGCCAGACAACTCCTTGGTGACCTCAAAGCCATTTGAGCAAAGGGGAAGCAAGGGGCCTGGTTTTCGATTTGGACGCGAGGCTTGCCACCCAATTTCTTGGAGAAGTCGAGACAGTGAGAGAGCGGAGGTGGCATGTGAGGTGGCGGCATCGCAAATCAAGCTGGTGTGAGGGCAGAGGGCAGGGATCCCAGGGTTAGGGAGGCCTGAAGGGGCAAAGGAGAGAGATGCTCCTTGCCGGAGCCAGGTCTCGGAAGGGTGGGGACAGCACAGGAGGATGGGAGAGGGGGCTGTGGACCCCCTGCCCCCTCCTGTGCAGGCTGAGAGAGCAGGGAAGAGAGATGGGGCACCGACTAGGAATAATTTGAAGCTGGAAAGAGGAGGAGGCGGCCTCAGTTGTGTAAAACAAGAGGAGACAAGGTCATGAGAATGGAGGCTAGAGGTATTGCGGGGCCTGCAGAAGAGAAGTCTCGCTGGAGGGATTCTACCCCCTTCCCTGGCTTTGGACCTCTCTCCAGGAGCTCCCAGTTTGTATCCCTTTTGCACCTTCCCAGGTGGGAGGCCTGGGAACAGCGCTTCTGCAGCTCAGAGGCCGGGCCTGGGCCGGGTCTCTTCTGCCTTGACCTTCTTTGTTCACCCAGTTAGAGTGACCTCAGGCTGAAAGCCAGCGGCCGATTAGCCTCAACCTTGGCATCCTCCCACAGTTCCCTGTGTGACCTTGGCCAACTCACGCCCCGTCTCTGGGCCTTGTGGTGAAATGAGAGACTTCCGGGTGGGCCAAGGACCTTTCCAGCCCCCGGAGCTGGGAGAGCTGTCTGAGCTGCCGCAGGGAGCCCCTGTCTCTTTGGAGACAGGCCCAAGACGGGACGCAGGCCTGTTTGGGGCCTCATAGCTGTGGTTTCTGTTTGCGGCAGTAGCTGCAAGGCTGGGGCTCCAGCTGAGGCAGCCCGGCAGGGCGGGCCAGGGAGGGCCGGAGGGCCGGAGGGGGCGCTTCTCTGCGCGGTCTCCTCCGCCGGGCTCAGAGAGTTTGCACGAGGAAAAACAACCAGTGTGGGCATGGTAGAACTTCCTCCCCCCTCACCCCAATAAATCCCCAAGAAAAGGAGATACTTACTTCCTAGCTCCTTGTGTAACAGAAAACACGCTGCTTCTGCTCTTGCGCAGACACCACCACGTGATCCTCGTGAACTTGGCCTTGGGCAGGACTTAGACCCAAGAAGTGAAGCATCAGCTCAGCCGTGGTGAGTACTGGACACCGCCAGCCACTTGATGCCCTCCGCAGAAGCAGCAGCAGACAGGCCGGCCTGTTGGTCCTGAGGCCACGTCAGCGCGGAGGTGGGGGGTAGACATAGTGTGTCCCCACTCAGTTCCTGCTGCTGGCCCCGTCTTTGTAACCCCCGGCCGCTGCGCACCTTGCTAACACTGTACACTGCATTCCCCTCCAGGGAATTGCCCTTGACCGATGGGAGCCACCTTGCCTGAAGGTGCCTGGGAAATTGCCCACCTCTCCAAGGGGCGGCCTCGGCCCACGACTTACTGATGGTGGAGCTTAAGCCCCTGGCTTGGGACACAGGAGCAGCCTGCACCGGCGGGCCACTTGGCGGTTGGGTCAGGCTTTCCTCTCAATTTGGGGGACCCTGTCTAAGAAAAGCTACACAAAATTTTAAGTGTAAAATGCCCATAGGCCACTCCAACAGCGCCGTACACAGGAATTACCAATACAAAATACTTGTGGACGGTCCCCCGGAAGGAGGGGCCCGTGCAAGTGAGAGAAACTGAGGCCTGTGCTTCGTTAGCTTCAGGGTAAATCTGCCTCAACTGGGCCTGGGAGGGGGCATCGCTCCTGCTCACAGTCCATTGGTCAGAGCCAATCTGGGCCCAGGCTCCTGCAAGGACTGCTGGGAAATGTAAAGGGGCCCATGGCTATTTGGAGAGCACTGACAGTTTCTGACACAGCAAGTCGTGCTCGCAACAGCTGCGTGATGGAGAGTCAAAGAGTGGAGGTGATATGCAAACACAGGGCTCCGCAGGAATCTGTGTTTGCTCCAAAGAGCCGTACCTGGGCGGGGTAGGGGTGCTCCACCCAGCCCAGAAGCTAGGAGAGCAGTCCTGCCCTTTCTCAGCAGTGAGAGCCTGAGTGACTCATGCCACCCTCCTGAGCCCCGCTGGCCACTGCGCAGGCGAGTAAACTCACCCTGACCTCCCGCGGTGGTCGTGGGAGACAACAAGATCAAGTCCCTAGAACGCTTTGCAAATAGTCCAGCGCTGGTCAGAAGAGAGGCACGTTGTAATTCTTTCTAGCACGGCAGCACTGTCCTTCCTTACGGTCATTCAAAATCCAGCGCTCCCTTGTCCAACACTGTGTCCGTGGGTCCTTGGGCTGCCTCAGGTATGGAGGCAGAGGGAAGCGCCTCAATCTCTCCTCCAGGCTGTCCCGCCTGACCCCTACCGAGTCAGGCCCCAGAGCATGCTCAGCCACTGTTTGAACTTGCCCAGGGGTCCAGGAGGAGTCTAGAACACGGAACTCGAATGCCCTGGGGGCTAGCTTCTCCATCCGCTGTGCTAAAAGCGCTCAACCCTTCACCGAGTTTCCAGCAGGTCTTGGCAGGAGAGTCAGAAGCTGGCAGTTCTACTGAAAGGGACACCATCCCTCAGCCCCACACCCCAGTACAGCTCTTCTAACATCCTCACAGCCCCCCAACCCTCTCAGTCTAGAATGGCATATCCACATCACAATCAACACATCGGGATGCAGCAACACGCCGCTTCAAATATCATTTACATATAAGTTCACAGAAACTGCAGTGAGTTGCATTTAGCAGGTTGACATGATGTGATATTATGCACATAATCATACCTCAATTAACTTTGATTTTTGCAGTCATTTTGTGGAGTCAATACTTTTTTTCTGGTCCCTAATATTTGGGGGAAGATTGTAATCCAGAGGCCTTGCCCTTGGGGTACTCACAAATACACCAGCCCCTGGACACCCCCTTCCTGGTGTGAACAACCAGGCAGTCCTTTTGGCCTCATCCGACTGCCAGGCAGCCCACCCATCTGTGCCAGCCGGACACAGGTGCTCCCGCTTTCCCAAGTCAGGGCCTTAACCTCTGTCCTGCCCCAAACAAGGAGTTGAGGTGACAATGGGGGCTGCTCACTCACGTGACCAGACAGCAAAGGGAGGAAGAGCTCCTCAGACTCCAAGGGGCTGTCCCCAGCATAACAGGAATCCTGTCTCGGGCGAGGTCACAGAGCTCGGCGGAGGCATGAGTCCTGCCTCTCTGAGCCTCAGTTTCCCAAGCTGCACGTGAGCAAACAGCAGGAAGTAGCAGGGATGCCGTATACTCTATACCTTCCTTTCCAGATCTCAATTACACCAATGTTTCAGTGTGATGCTTAATTGAGGACTTACTGACACAGAGATGTCAGTGTTGGTACAATGACACAGGGTGTTTTCCCCCTCGAAAAGCCGTTGTTTGTGAATGCATTGCAGGCGTGTGCTTACGATTGCGGGAGTGTGCATTTGTGTCCATGAAGGTGTGTAAGAATCCCAGGGAAAGTGCTCATACCTGTGGGCATTTGTGTTGGGCTCACAGATGTTGATGGACACGCTTGTGTTTGTGTACATGAGTGTACGTAAGCAGTGTGCATGCATGAGTGTGCATGTGTGGATGCAAATGCAGGCAGCCTAGCGAGGCCTGCAGGAAAGGTGTGGCTCTTTACCTGCCTGGGTTCTGCTTCCCCAGACCCTCTGTTTCTTTGGGAATGTGTTCCTGCAGCCCACACCGGAAGGGCATCGCTGTCCTTGAGAACAAAGCCAGGAGCCAGGGCTGCCATCAGGGGAGCTGTCCTGCACAGAGGTCTCTCCCTTCACTGCTCACACTGATCCTCAGATAAGCCTGTGCGGTTAGTGTGATAGCCCCATCTCGCAGATGAACCAGCTGGGGCTCTCTCAGAGGCTGGCAAGAGAGTAGGGCATTGAGCTTCCCACCCCACCTTCTGGGTGGTCCACCAGGGACAGGTAGGTGTGGCCCTGATGGACGCGGCTCTTCCCTTGGACTCGTCTTTCCCTGATCTCTTCCCTGGCCCTTCAGGGCCCCCGGGTCAGGCAGGAGCAAAGGTGAGCTATGGCCCAGAGCCACCGTGCTGCTGAGCCCGGCTGCCGAGTGCCGCGGGCGTGCTGGGTCTCGCCCGCCTCCTGTTCCCCGGGCTTAACAGCTGCAGTCATGGAAGGCAGGAAGCCATCCCCGCAGCACGGCTGGGCAGGGCCGGGCAGGGCCGGGCAGAGCGGGGAGGTGGCAGCTACTCATGGGTGGGGAGAGTTTCGGGTGGCCCCATGCCAAGGCACCTGGGGTCACAGGTCGGGGCCCCAAGCCCTTTCCCCGATTTGTTGTGCCTGATTCCACCTCAGAGTCTGCAGCCCAGGGGGTCGCCAGCATGCCCCTCACCTCGTCCACTCCTCACAACAATCCCGTGAGGGCCCTACTTTCATGTCCAGCTTGTGGATGAGCAAACAGGCCCGCAGAGACCGACTGGCCCCCACACACACACTGAGCTGGAATCAGCAGCAGAGGACCCAAGCTCTGACTCCAGCTGGGTCCCAGCCAAGCCCAGAGCAAGACGGAGGCAGTTACTGAGCACCTACTGTGCATCAGGGTAAGGGTCAGTGCTAGTTCTTCCCAAGTGAGATCTCATTTACACCTTCCAGCTACCAATGAGGTAGAGACCATCACCTCCATTTTGGTGAAGAACTTAATTTATTTGACCAAGGTCACAAAATTACAAAGTGGAAGGGTTGGATTCAAACCTTGCTTGTTTCCGAAACACCAATGTAGCCAGAAAACTGTTCCTAGAACATACTTTTGGCTATGCCTTCCCTCTCCTACACCCTGTCCCCTGGGTCCTCAAGGAGCCATTCCCTGCCATTCAAGGCCCTCCACAGTTGGCCCAACATGCCTTTCCAGCTGCTTCTCTAGCACGGCCCTTTCTCCTCCAGCCTGTCCCCCATACTGCAGCCACACCGTTCCTTTGAACATGCAATGTATTTGCAGAGCTTGGGCCGTTGCCAAGCCCTGGCCCATCTGTGAGAAATGCCCTTTATGCCTTTCCCTCTTCTCTGCCTGTCAAATGCCCATGCCACATGGGGAAAGCAGAGAAAGTGACCTAGAGGAGATGTCATTTGAGTTGGAGTCAGTTACTCCTCTGGATTCATGACACAATGTTTATATTCACTACAGCAAAATATTGCTGGGGAGATGTTGGTGTTTATTTGAATATCTGGCCTCCAGGCTGTGAACTCTTTCAGGGCAGAGATAGTGGACTATTTATCTCTGTATCCTAGTAACTGGCACAGGGCCCAGCCCAGAGCAAATATTCACTTAGAATTTGTTGGATGCTTGGGTGAATGGATGGATGGATGGATGGATGGGTGGGTGGGTGGATGGATGGATGGATGGGTGCTTCCATGTAAAGACGGATGGATAGATAATATAATGGATGTATTTATGGATGGATGGATGGATGGATCGGTGGATGGATGGAGAGATGCTTCCATGGAAAGATGGGTGGATGGATAATATAACAGATGGATGGATGGATGGATGAATGGATGGATGACAATAGTAGATGAATAAACTAATGATGAGTGGAAGAAGACAGAAAGGGTGACTTGTATAAATAAGCTATTCAGCACTGATAGAGTATAGTGAGTGCCCTCTCTCTCTGATCTTCCCTCACTCAGCCAGTAAGTTTAGAAGCCTTCCCTATTGCATCCCCTGCCACTTTGTGTTCCAGGTTGAAAAAATCCTGGCAGGCCCCTCTAGGTAAAGAACAGAAAGAAGCCTCAGATGAAATGGGAAAGGGTCCACATCCTGGAAACCTATGACTACCCTCTAGGAAGACACAGGGGCCTGCCCCATCCCCTGAGATGAGCTAAGCAGGGAGGAGCTCACAACTCCATCTTTCCATTAGCTAAGAACTCTTCCAAGCCTGGCCTCTCCCAGCTCCAAATTCCACTGCCCAGGATGATTGGAGCCTGGGCCTGAGCCCAATGTTGCTTCAACCCCCAAACCGAAACCACACCGGCCTGAGTAAGAGAGGGCTTGGGACCAGCATCCAGGAGGTGCAGGGCAGGACACAGACCAACACCGCAGGACAGCCAGAGGCAGCCGGTTCTGGGACCGACCACTCTGAACATGGGGCAATGCATGTAGGTCCCTCTGGGTGAGCCTCAAGGCCCAAGGCACCTCCTGAGGGAGGCAGCAGCACTGACTTCTCTCTGGGTCCCACCCCTCAGCCTCCCCCACCCACTCCAGCAGGCTCACATCTGCAAGCACGGCCTGCCAAGTCAACAGCTGCAGCCCACACTCCAAGGCTCCCCAAACCCCAGCGCTACCCGCCAAAGCCAAAGCCACATGCCACCCGTCCCTCAGCGTGGGGCTAGGGGAGGGGCAGTGCTCGCTAATCACAGGGAGACAGCTTCCGGACTGCCCTGAAGACAAGCCGAGGAGTCCAGAGTGGGGCAGAAGCCCCCGCAGAAAACCCCACGAGAAGTCTGGGCTCCCCCTCAGACCCGGGACAGACTCAGTCAGCCAGTGGCCTGCCTCCAGGCACCTGGAGAGCCAGCTGATCCTGGTGGCGAGCCTGGAAATGGGAGGAGAAGGGCTGCTGTGTCCTCTGCCATGGCGTCTCTTTCATTCAAGGAGGCCGTGGAGAAAACCACTGTGTCTTGGTTCCTTGCCTGCCCACTGGTGAGCGTGTGACCTTGAGCAAATGGTTTTTCCTCTCGGGGCCTCAGTTTCTTCAAAGTGGGAAAGAGTTCTGGCTCTAGCTATGAGCACATCCTAGAGGAGGCCCCCCATCTTCATACTGTTCAGAGACCCTTGCCCTGACCGGTGTGCATGCATCCATAGCTCCAAAAGAGGGCAAGTCTGCAGTGGTCTCCATAGTAGAAGTTTGCTATTGGACCTACTTGATGTTTTTAAAAACAGTGCACTTGAATGTCTTTGGGGTGTACAGTTTTCAGTCAGATGCCCACTGCTCTACCTTGCCTAAAGCCCCCCCCTTCTCTTGGCCCTTGGGATCAGTCAGGATGGACTGGGGTTTGCTGCAGGAACAACCAGCCCCTACATCTCAGTGGCTTAATGAAGCAAAAGTTAATTTCTCACTCCTGGTCCATGTCTGACCTAGATCAGTGGTGCTCCTGCAGCACACAGGCTGACAGGCTTCATCCTGCCACATGCTTCCACGTCTCCAAGCGGAAGAAGAAGAGTGGCAGATGATGCTCTGACCCTTTCAGCTTTCATTCAGAGGAGGCATCCTTTGATTCTGCTCCAACTTAATTGGCCAAAGCAAGTCACACGGCCACAGCTAACCTCGGTGGGGGCTGAGAAGGGCAAAGCCTACCATGTGATGGGAAGGAGGAGAGAACCAACCGGAATATTTGGCCAGCTCTGTAATAACTACCACGCCCTGGACGGCATCTGAGTCGCAGGCTCTGGTAGATTGCATGAGGCCCAGCTCTGCACATGGCGGGAGCACAGAGGAGGCAGCATGTGCCTGGCTCTCCGCAGACATGCGCTGAGCAGCCGCCCTTGGGTCCAGCCTTGAGTTAGGTCCAGGGAGGATGCAGCTGTCACAGTGGGGCTGGGTACCTGTCCCAGAACACACAGGGCTGCTGGAACACACATCACAACACAGGGCTCTTCAGACAGTTCTGTCCTGTCCAAGTGGTTGTTACATGATCAAGTACTGTGGGGAAAGGGGTGGGGGGGGCAACAAGCTCAGAAACACTTTCCCTAACCACCTCCCCCCAGGCATTTTCGTGGGTACTGTCCAGTGGGCGAGTTGCGGAACAGCATTCCAGAAGGGTGGTGTGCAGCGACTGTATTGTCGGGGCTATCAGGAGACACAGATGAGCCCAGAAGGGAAGGTGTAGCCAAGAAGAGCAGGGCCTTAGCTAAGGAGTCAGCTCCTGCTGGATTGTATCTTGGGGACAATCTGGTGAGCTCCTGGGGTGGAATTCCAAGCTTTGGAGAGAGAAGAGGCACTGTGGCAACACCTGGCCTCCAGGAGCACTTACTCCATGCTAGATGGCACGCTTAGGATATTGCATCAGTCAGCTCATTTAAGCCTTAGAGCATCCCTACGGTGTAGGGCTTATTATTGCCCTGTTTTATGGTGGGGAAACTGAGGCCCATGGAGGTTAAGTGCCCACCATAACACAGGCAGAAAGTGATAGAACTAGGATTAGAATCCAGGTGTGTTTCTTCTCTTGGGACATGTACCAGAAACCAGGTTTGGACACATCACAGATACCTTATCTAATTTTTCCAAAAAACATCACCGTCCCTTTTCACAGATGAGGAAACTGAGGTTCAGAGGTCACCCAAGACCAAGTGGTGAGCAGGCAGGAGGACCACGGGACCACGAATGCCTGCTGGGACATGCGTATGCCTGTTTCCAGAGCAGGCACAACTGGGAGCGTGAGCTGCGAAGCCGGGGGGAGCAGCGCCCTCGGGGAAGGCCTGGCAGTGGCAGGAGTAGGTCAGGCATCTGCCAGGGGTAAGTGTCCACCCCCTCTGCTCAGACCAAGCCCCATCTCCCGACCCTCAACCCTGGCTGCGGCCAACCTAGCAGGCCACCGCCCTTGGAGCAGTTGACCCCTCCCTGTCCCACAGGAGGCACCTCCCTATGATGATGAGAAGCACTTAGATCATCAAAGCTGGAGACAGGCCAGCTGACCTCGGAGCTCATCCTGTGACCTTGGGCCAGTCCTTAGCCTGCCTGAGCCACCCATGTTCCACCAAGACAGCTGGGGAAAGAGAGCCTGGACATTTCCGGTGCCTTTCCCCCCAGGCCACTGCCATCCCGGAGCCAGCCAGCAGGGAGGTGGGCCGGGCTGAGCTCACCACCTGGGGGGAGGGGGGAGGCCTGCAAGAGGCAGGGGGAGACAGCCAGCCAGGGCAGCTGGACAGACGGCGGCGGGCAGAGCTCAGGCCAGAGGCTAGTCTGCATCGGGGGATTTGCAGCAAGAGGCAGGCCCTCCACAGGCAAGGGAAGGGGGACAGGGCAAGTGACTTTTTCAAAATAGATCTCTAGTGAGTCCCTCCTGGGTACCAGGCATCATGCTCAGGCCACCGGCGTGCCTCACCTGGCGTCATCTCCAAAATCCTAGAAGGCAGGTAGTCCTCTCACCGTCCCACTCACGAGGGGCCTGCCGCTCGAAGAGCATCAGGAGCACGTTCAAGGTCACGCAGCCTTAGTGGAACTGCTGGGGCTGGACTCGAGGTTTTCATTCTCCACAGCATCACCACTTCCTCCAGGTCCTGGCAGGGTCCCCAGGCCAGGCAGAAACCCGGGGTGGCTTCAGATATGTATGAGAGAACAAGGCAGGGGCTTTGACGGCTGGAGAGAGTCCCTCCCAGGCCGGGGGCTCCTTAATTCCTCTTCCGGTTGTCAGCTCAAGGCAGAGCAGGGGACCCATCTGGGCTCATTCTCAAGGAGAGCTGCTCTCCTAAAAACCTGCACGCTTAGAGGGCCTCCACCTGCTGCTGGCTTGCTACCAGCGACCCAGGCTCAGCCTCCCCTTCGAGGTAGCCCACTCCACCTCCTCTCCTAGCTTTGAACAAAAGATACCAGGAAGAGGATGGAGGGATTATGGTCCCTGGAGAGCTGGGTAAGATAGCCTCCAAGTCCCTTCCCTCCTGGCCCCTCTCTTCTTGGGCCTCCAGGTTACCAAGCACGGCTCCCAGATTAAAAACCTTCACCCACCAAGAATATAAGGTCCCCGGCAAGTGCTAGAGCCCAGTGCTGTCTCATGCCTCCTCGCTGCCTGGTTGGAAAATCATCCCTTCTCCAGGGCCCTCACTGGTCCCAGCATGGGCGGCGATAAATTCCCACGCTTTGATTTTCCCAAAGTTTCACACACCTCGTGACCTTGGCCAAGTCCCTCCTCATCTCCAGGCCTCTGTGCCCACATCTATAAAATGGGGGTATGAACTTGAAGGTAGGAAGCTAGAGGGATGCAAACCAGCAGGGTCTCTGGCCAAGGCGGGGGTGGGGCATCCCCCCCTGGGAAGGCTGTGTCACCGTGTCATCCCTGCCTGCTTTTGTCTGGAGCTCACAGCAAGCAGGTGGGCTCACTTTCCATTAAAGACAATTATCTCCTCATTTGCATATGCTAAATGTGACATTTAAGGGAGCAGTTCCTTCCCACCCCAAACAGGATAAAAGTCCAACGACAGGCAGGCAACCTGCGGGTTGGGGCAGGGCTCTAATTGGCTCTTATTAAGGAAGATGCTGGGAGAGACAGGTTCTGAAATGCAAATGACAGCATCCCTCCTTCCACTGGGGCTGAATGGGGCACGATGAGGGCCAGGCTGGGTGCTTCCCCAGCCTGTCAGCTCCCATCTGCTCCATACCTGGGCAGGATGGGCCTCCTGACCCACAAACGCGAGAGCTGGGAGCTGGGCAGTGGGGGCGAGGCACGTAACGAGGAGCCGACAGGGCAGCGCAGCACGGCCCCTCTCCAGAGCAGCCCGGCCCCCGCCTTGCCCTGCCCGCTGTGCTCGCAGCCCCTCCCTGCCCCATGAGTCAAGGGGCATCTTCTAGCGTGTCCCGCCTTGTCTCAGAAACCCCCACCAACCACCGTCTGTGGCTACGCCAGGCTTCAGTCATTGGAGGGAGCCAGGCGGCCCTAAGTACCCCCTCCAGCTTGGGCCTCTGCGCCTCTGGCTGGCCACCCTCCCCCTCCGTCCAGGGCATCTCGAGCTCAGCTTAAACTGTGCCCCCTCTAGGAAAGCGCCCCAGGGCCCCAGGCTGAACTAAGGACAGGCTTCTGTAACCACATGCTGACCTGCCCACGGGACAGGAGCCCACAGGAAGCAAGAGTAATTCTGACTCATCGCTGCGTGCAATCATCTTGCTCAGAGCTACCTCACCAAAGACGCGCAGGAAGATTTGGCGGAGGCATGGGTGGAAGCAGGGATGGAGGGAGGCCTTCGTCTGCCCTTGCCGTCACAGTCACTCACAGCAACTCCCGTTTTACAGATGGGGAAAGGCGAGGCTGGGGGAGATAGAGACTTCACCCCCAGCTCAGTGGAGGGATGGGCTAAGCAGGGCCCAGAACTCCCTTCCTGGCTCTCCGCTCTAGGTGGACCGCCGACATTTAGCCCAGAGTCCTCCACGAGGAGGCCCGTGTGGCCACCTCTCAGCCTCTGGACACATGGTGGCCATGGGCCCCGACCCACCTGAGCCTCTTCAGAGCCCCAGTGGCCTCTCAGGAGATCTAGAGAGGACCCCAACCCCCCAATCACTGACACCCACCTACTTACACCATCTGTAAGGACACCAAGGTCAGAGGACTTTCCCCCGCTTGGCCCTGCAAGGCTGAAACTCTACCTCAGGGGTTCCTCACCTCTTTTGTGCCACGGACCCCCTTTGCCAGTCAGGTGAAAACCACAGACCCCCGACTAAGTCCACACTGTGCTGTGTGTTATTTAATAAACATATCATATTCGCACATCCCCATAAGAACAATGTTTTTTGAAATTCAATTCAAGCTCATGGACCCTTTGCTAAGAACCCCTGCTCTAGACGGTGATCCCAGCAGCTCAACGCCAGGAGAGGCAGCCCCTGCTCACAGTCCTCCTTTGTCCTCTGCTTTGGTGACTTGGGGAAAAGAAAGGCCGAGGGAGACCTGGGCCCACTCTGCACCCCAAATCCCTGACCCGACCTCCACTAATTCGCAGCACCCCACCATCTGCCCCGCCTGCCTCCTCCCCTGCCACAGCACGGGCTTAGTGGGTGGGCAGACCCAGGGCCAAATCCCACAGTGCTGCCGTAGCCCGGGAGCCGGGGACCAGCCCGGGAACACGGGAGCTGCGGCTTCCTCCTCTGTGAATGACGGTGGGATCGCCTTCCTCGCAGAACCGTTCTTCAGGAGGCTAAGCCGACCCACGCGAGCCCCAGCCAGGGCCGTGCTCCGTGCTGCTCTGCCCCCGCCCTTCTCTCGCCTTTTAAGGTGAGAACTCAGAAGGAAAGGGCCCCCACGTGAGTGTGTGCCCGGACCAGGCCAGGGCCTCCACTTCCCTCCACCCCAACACAGGCTCAGTGCATGGAAGGGCGTCCCCAGAAATCACAGGACACCCCGCTCCCAGGCACTGCGCAAAGCAGGTGCTCAGGAGGCAAACCTTCCACAGGATGCTTTAGGACAAACCCGGAGAGCAGAACTAGCATCCAGGACAAAAAGCTGGGGCTCACTCTCACCTCCAAGCACCTTTCCTGCCTAACAGCCAGTGAAATCAAAGAATGGAAGGGGCCCGCAGTGGTTCGCACACCTCTCAGGACGTCCAAATCCCCGCGTGAGCTATTGCGCCCGCCCCTGCCGGGCTGCACCCCAGAATCCAGCTAGCAGCCCGAGGGAAGGAGCCAGCACCAGTGCCTTTCAAGGGCCCCAGGCCATTCCAGGGTGAGTCACACTTTGGGAACTGCTGGCCACAGGACAGGAGAGGATCTGCTGGCAAGTCTTCACCACTCTCAGAGGGCTTCCGCGCCCACCGTCCCAGCGGCCCGTTACCAGCCAGCGGCGCCTCTTCAGTGCCCCCTTCCACAGAGGAGGAACGTCTACAGGTGACAAGGGCGGGTTTAAGCCAGGGACTCGAGCCGGCAAAGCCGGGCCTTTCCTCCAACAGCCGAACCACTCGGGGATAATGGAGAAGAGCCAGGGGCCCTGACTTCTGAGGGCTTCCAGGTTCTGGGGCCATCCCAGCCTTGCCTGGGGGAAGGTTCCAACAGTGGAGGGGAGAGCAGAGCAGGAGGGACCCTGCGGCAGGCAGGGAGGGATCAGGCCCCCACGCGGCCAACACGTGCCTTGGCCCCAGCCCAGGGACTTGTCCCCATCTGACCTCATCCTGGGGTATACGGGGGTCCCACAATGGGGGGACCCAGATATCACCTCTTTATCTGAACCTTTCCTGAAACCCTCTGATACCAAAGGTGGTGGCTTAGCGAGGAGAAGAAGCTTTCTTGGGGATCTCAGCCTCTTCCTCTAGGTCTCCGTTGGAAACACGGGTGTTGCCCAAAGCCCCCGGCACCCCTGATGGAGAAAGGAGAAGGGCCCAGGGCTGCTCTGGGGGTGGCCTCGTTCCCGCTGTCCCTCCCGGTCCTCGGAGTCTCCTGGGCAGACCTCCCCTGCCCCGACTCATCATTCCAGGGGGAAGGGAGGGAAGGCGAGGCCGACAGCCAAGTGGTCCAGCACAGGACGTGCCTGGCTTTGAGCCCGCCCCCCAGGCCAGAGTGCCTATCCCTCTTGGCTCATGGCCTCGAGCAGGCTGCTTGCTCCCACCAAGCCTAGTGTCCTCATCTATCTATAAAGGTGCAGGTAATCAGACATTGTATGTCCTCCCACGGCCCACTGGGTGGACTGGGGGAGAGTGTGGGCTATGGTGTGGACCATTGACCATGAGGTGCAGTGGTGCTCAGAGATGTATTCACCAAGTGCAATGAAGGTCTCATGACGATGGAGGAGGTTGTTGTTATGGGGGGAGGAGTGGGATGAAGGGGGTGGGGGGTATATGGGGACCTCATATTTTTTGAATGTAACATTAAAAAAATAAATAAAGACAAAAAAAAAAGGTGCAGGTAATAACTGTCCTCATCGCTCGAATTAAACAATGGCCGTGTGGACTGTGGGACCCTGGGCACATCATCTAACTCCCTGGGCCTCAACGATCTCATCTGTAAACTGGAAACAATAGAACCTGCTTCTAGGGGTGTCATGAGAATTAAATTCACTAAATGAGCCAATCCATACAAAATGCTAGAAATATGGCCGGCTCTTCTTGGCACTCAGTCTTTATTCCCTGTTACAGCGCTTCTCGCGTGGGACCCTGCACACAGTAGGTCTTTCAGAAACGGCTGCTTCCTGCCTCCCCTCCAGGCCCTTTCAGGAGGTGGCGGGTGCAGTCAGCTGCCTTCCTCGGATGCCTAGCAGCTGGCTCGGAGCCAACTTTTTAAAAAATTGGAAATGCTGCCTACTTTCTCTTCTCCCTTTTCATAAAGAAATCACAAAACAGAGGCACTGACCTTGGACAACCTTGCGCAGCAATGTTTTCCAAAAGGGAAAATGCTATAAATCACCGCAGGAAAGCTTGGCACGCCATCCACCCCTCCCCTCCCCCCGCTGCCAGGTCCACCTGAGCAGGATGGGCTTTTGGTCTTATTTGGAAGCCGTCCCCCTGGGAAGAGGGGAGCAGCGGTGTCTGGGGAGGGCAGGAGAGCTTGCATGGCCTGGAGTATTGAACCATGGTGGCATTTCTTCCAAATTCGAACACCTACCAAGCCCCAGTCCTGTGGTGGTACCGGGCCGAGCACACCCGCCGGCATTTCCTCTGATCCCAGCAGCACTGTGGGGCATGGTTCCCAGACTTTCTGGGGGTGGAAACTGAGGGTCAGAGACTTCAGTACTTCCAGTCGACTTGGAAATGTGGAATAGAGGAATTGGAACCCTTGACCTGTGACTCTGCAGTCCCCATTCCTTCCTCTTTATTATATGCCCATACTCTTCAAATATTGGAAGGAAGCTCCTGCGGAAGGGGTGTCAGCCTCGGCGAGGCGAGCCGAGACCAGGGGAAGCCATTGGAGAGCTGACTGCAGGTCGAATAAGCACAATGTCTAATGGGCAAAGCTGCCCAGAGATGAGAAGTGCTGGCCCAGTGGGGATGAGCTCCACGTCCCCAGGGAGTGCAAGCTGAGGCTAACCAGGACTGCAGAGGACTCTCCAAGATCCAGTAAAGACCAAGGTCCCTTCCAACTGGGACTCTATGGAACCATGAAATTCTTTCATTCAATAAATGATTCTTGAGCACCTGTTCTGTACCAATTCCACTGGGTTCTGGAGGTACAGAAGGGACAAACAGAAAATGTCCTTTCTTCTTAGAACTTACATCCTGGTTGGGGGGTGGGTGGGAAGGGAAGACAACAAAACAAGGAAGAAATAATTCCAGATCAGGGAAAGAGCTCCAAAGGAAGTGAAGCACGTTCACGGGATGGACAGCTTTAGACCACACGACTGGGGAAGGCCTTGTTGAGAAGTGTGTCTTGAGCATAGGAGAAAAGGAGCTAGCCACACCGACCAGGGGGCAGGGAATCCCAGACAGCAGGAGCCACCGTGCAAAGGCCCAGAGGTGGGAATCAGCCGGAGGAGGAGACAGGAGAGCCGTGGCACTGAAGCCCAGTGGGGCCAGGTCAGAGAGACGAGCAGGCCAGGATGACACAGGCTGGGCCCACGAGGCCAGGGGTGCAGGCCCCAAACGGGGGCCCCCAGGATCTGATTTTGTATTTAAATGTGCCTTCTGGCAGCTATATGGAGAAGGGGTCATGGGGACGCAGCAATGGTAGGAAACTAACTGAAGAAGCTGGGCGATTGAAGATTACGGCTGGGACGGGAATGGTGACAAGTGGAGAAAGGCAGGATGGAAGTAGCATCGGTTGAACTGGTTGGAGGTGAGTGAAGGAAAGGGAGGGGCCCAGAATGCCTCAGGGTGCTGGTGGGGCGATCCCAGAGGCTGACTGGGGGGAGAGCACAGGGTCTAGTTTACACTGTGATGGTTCTGGATGAAATACTCCCCAAGGATCTGCCAGCCCATGCCCAGGACCACTCCCCGCCGACAGCCTTGGCTCCAGTAACGCGCAGGTCTGGATGCCAGCTCAGGCTGTGCAGCTGCCCTGCCGAGGACGCCAGCACCCCGATGGAGCTGCACCCCCAGAAGCAGAGCTCGGCAAGCCCCCTCATCCAGCCGGACCTCCCTGCGGCTGTCACGGGGCAGCTCACAGCCTGGGGGCTCTCAGGGCAGGAAAGTCCCAGCAGTAGGCGTCCCTCATCCCTGGCCTTTGGGATTTCTGATGAGCACGTCCCGTGGGCTGAGCAGCGGGGAGAGGCGGTGGCTGGGCTGGCCTCTTGCATCTCCCCAGCAGACATCTGGAAGGAAGCACCAGACCTGCTGGAGGCAGGGGATGGGGCTGCAGGCGCTGCCAGGGCACAGCGCTGCTCTCGCTTCCTACACGGGTCCCACCTCCTGATCCTCACGGCAACCCACAGAGGGGCAGGGGATCAGGTCCCCGCTTCACAGGTGGGGAAACAAAGGCTCCAAGAGGTGAGGTGTCTTCTGGCCAAGGCACCCTGGCTGGTGAAGGGAAGAGCTGGTAGAGCCCAGACGTGTCTGGCACCAAAACCTCCTCGGCTAAACCTACAGGCTGGTTTCTCTTGCAGTGTGGATTGAGGAAAGGAAAGAGTAAGTCCACTGCCCCTTTGGATGGCAGGGCAGTGGGGTATAAAGGGAAGGGGGGGATCTGGGTTTTGTCACTGAGCCCAGTCTTGTCCTCTAACCCCAACTTCATCGGGCCAGGGTCCCATTCCCATGCCACTCAGCCTCCAGAGAGCAATTCATTACACCCCAAGTCCCCCTGGGGTGCAGCCCAGCTTGGCATGAGCGGCAAAGCGTGTGTGCCGTGGTGAAGCGAACAGGCTCTGAAGCCAGGCTGCCTGCGCCAGAATCCCCGCCTTCCCCTCCGCACCCAAGTGAGGTCAGACGGGGCATTTCACCTCTCAGCAGCTCAGTTTCTTCATCTGCAAGATGGGGAGAGACACAGCAGCCTCCCATTAGCCCACTTGAGAACAGAGGCGGTGGGGGGGGTAGTGGCCAGTCCATCCAGTGTCTGCCCCTTGGGGGGCTCTAAACTCCCCACGGCTCGGCTCCCTCCATCTTCCCCTCAGCTCTCAGTTTCATCATCCTGTCTTCTCAGAACCTTGGCCTGCCTCCCTAGCCGGGGTCCCTTCCAGGCTGGGTGCCCCATCCCCGAGTGGCTTGCACTGTATTATAATTGATGGGCTTCCAGTTTATCTCCCACTCTGATTTCCATTGTATCCCCAGAGCCTAGAACAGGGCCAGGCTTGATGATGATGCTCAGTAAACTGTTGAATGAATGGATGGATGGATGAATGAATGAACAAACGAACGAGAAGCTGCCTCCTCAGTCCTAGCCGGCCTCCAAGTCTCTGTAGAGACAGTCTCTCGGTCTCCTGTCTCCCTGGAAACCTTGCCCGCCAGGGCCCAGGCTGGGGCAGGAGAAGAATCACAGCCTCAGAGCTGACCTGCTCTCGAGTAGCGGGCACTTTGTATAATTCCAGAGTCGGCCAGAGCCGGCCCCCAGGGTCAGAGCTGGGGAAAAGATCTGACGTCGGGCAGCCCTGCGCAGGCCCCCGTGTTTCCCCCTCCCTAGGGCCTAGAGGCAGCAGCGTTGACTGAATCGAGGCCTGGGCCCCTGCGTCCACCTGCCCACTGTACAGACGGGAAACCTAAAGCCCGGGGCGGCAGTCACCTCCCCAGGGCCCCCCGGCAGGGCTCGCGGTGGCTGCTAGGAGAAGCGGGGGGGTTCTGACTCCTGGCCCGGGCGTGGCATGTGCGGGGAGCTGCTGTCCGACCCGGGCCCGCCAGGCTGCCCGGGCCCGAGAACCGGCGGCCGAGCCCTCCTTCCTCAGCCCCAGCTCCCCGCAGATGCCCTGCTGCCTCTCGGAAGCAGCCAGCGCCAAGCAGGCAGATGGCCAGCGGGCGTCCTCGCCGAGCCCGGGGCCCAGATGGCCGTCCTAGGCTCGAGGTGGGGCGTCACAATAGCAGCCGCAGGAAGCCCCGCTGCCGCCAAGGCCGCCGGAGGCCGCCGGGAGAGGGAGGAGCGCCAGCTCCAGCCGCCCGGCCCGCCCTGCCTCCCGGGGCCTGGCATGGCTGGGAGGCCGGGCAGGCCACGTGCACAGAGGCCGGGCTCAGTGGTCAGAGTCCCCGCAGGGAACCTGCTGCCCCGGGCCTCGCCAGCTGCTGGAGGCTTTGGGCTGCCGACTCTGGAACTGCTTTCAGGCTCCTGGGTCTCCGGGAGCACTCTTGGGGTCAAGAAGAACAACAGTAATTCTATCAGTAATAATAGTAGCTAATATTCATCGAGGGCCCACGATGCAGTGCACGGTCGGCGTTTTAAACGTCTAAACTCATTGAATCTGCATCACAACTCTGGGAGGCAGGCTATTACTACCCATTTTCAGGATGGGAAAATGGAGGCTCAGAGAGGAGGAGCAACTTGTCCCAGTCACACAGCTAGGAAACGGAAAGTCAGGATTCAAACCCGGGCAGCCCGGCTCTGGAGCCCCCGGTCTTCAGCATCCCACAGTCCTGGGCCGGCCCCCACTGATGAAACTCACAGTACAGGCGGGCTGAGAGAGTCCCTACCTTACCTTCAGGGGACAATCTGTCAGGTAGTGAGCCGCCCATCACAGCCACTCACCCACCCTGGCTGGAGGCACCACTGGCCTGCAGTGAGAGAGGCCAAGTCCAAGTAAGCCCATAGAGGAAGGTAGAAAGGGCAGGGCTGTTGAGGACAGGCCCACGGATGTCTCTGGGAGAGGCACATGGGGCCCTAGAGAAGCAAACACATTTACACGTGGACTCACACAAACACGTGCTCCTTGAATGCACAGGAGCATAAACTCTCAGACACACCTGTGAGCACACGTGCATGTGCAAGTGGGCCCACAGACACATCCACGCCACACTGGGGTGGGAGAAGGACACTATTAGGACCTCACAGCACACCTAGAAGCCCATAGACCATGGGAAGGGGACTGTCCAGTCTTGATGTTTGTCCCCAGGATGGCGTGATGCAGTCACTTCCCTTCCCTGAGCCTCAGTTTCCCCACTGGTGCAAGGAAGGGGTTGCCTGAGGTCATCCCCACAGTCTTGGGCTCTGTGCTGCCTGGCCAGTCACCTGCGGCTCTCCGTCCCCAGCGCCCGGTGGGGAGCTGTGACTCAGCAGCAAGAAGCAGCGGCCAGAGCCTGCCCAGCAGCCCAGGGAACGGGCAGGCCCTCCCCCCGTCCGGCACACACAAAGGGCACCTTGTTACCGCCTGCCAGCGGGCGGGCAGCAGAGGGTGGGGAGGGGAGAGGCCCGGCCGGAGCCTGTGTCAGCAGGACAGGGGGGCGGACGGGAGGAGGGGCACCCAGTCAGGCAGCCACGGGGCCCCACACACATGCTTGGGCAGAGCGGGCAGCCCCGAGTGGGTGGCCACAGGGAGAAGCTGTCCCCCTGGGCCTCTGCACAGAACCCTGTTTATATAGTTCCCCTTTTTATTGTTAAGTTACAGCCTGAAGCTTTGGACTTGCAGCAGCAGCTACAGGCCTGGAATTTCCCAGCAGCGTGGGCAAAACCCACAGCTCAGGGCTCCAATTCGGAGCGTCGAGGTGATCAGGGATGTGAGAGCCTTTTGAACGAGGTGGTGGCCAAGGCAGCTTTCCTCATCTGTAAAATGGGGACACTGAGTTGAGGACAGCTCGCCGCAATCCCACCTCCCATCAGGGTGGCAGTAACCTCCCTGGGAGGCCCCCTACACATGTGGGGACATCCTGGTACAATATCTGCTGCCACTGGCTCAGCCACTGACATGCTGTGGGGCCCTGGGCAAACCGCCTACCCTCTCTGGCTTCAGTCTTCCAGTTTGCAAGATATGGTGGCAGGAGACAAGAGAGAACTAGATAGAATATTCTTCCTGGAAGTTGCTTGGGAAACATTTTTCCATGTGTCCGACATAGAAGACAAGAGACATTCCCTCAGACCCACACAAGTGAGAAGGTCAGCCACGAGCCCCGGGCGCTGCGTGCGTGCGTGCCTGCATGCGTACATGCTCCTGAGAGTCTCCATCCTCAAGTCGTCCGGGCCGTGGCCTCAGCAGAGCAGGCCCAGGGCAAAGCGCTTCTGAGACTGCGAGCCTCCAGCCCTGGGAAACACTGTGGATCCAAGAGATGATGTGACAGGTTCGGGAAAGCCGTGGCCCTGCAGCGGGCAGCTGCTCCAGGTCATTGTCTGCTGGCTGTCCACCCCAGGAGCAGGCCCGCGACTCGCTCGCAGGGGCACTGTGTATGTTGCTGCCACATGAGTGGTGCCCCTAAAGTTGTACCCACACCGGGCACCCTGAACTTTCATGTGTGGGCATCTTGTCTCCCCAGCACCCATTCATCTTCAGTTCCCCCAAAGGAGAAACTGCATCTTCTGTTGGGGAACGTGAAAGATCTTAGCAAACTGTAAAGTGCTGTGAATGCTGGTTATTCCATTGGAGTCTCAAAATGCCTCGCGTCTCTCAAGGTCCTTATTCCCATTTGACAGGTGATGAAACAGAGGCCCAGAAGAGCCAATCAGAAGATCCAGGACCTGGTGGCTTGATACACAGACAGAACGCCAGGCTGAGATCCAAAGAAGTGAACCCAAGAGCCAGACCTGGCCTGAGGGGGCTGTGGACAATGATTCCAGAAACCAGGCTGAGTACAGACCCTCCCTCTTAGCTGTGGGCTTGGGGACAGCCAAGGTCCCGTTAGCAGGCTGGGGAAACCAGCCAGCCTGTGCGTGCCCACACTTTTCCCACACCGCCTCCAAGCCCGGTGGCTCCTAGGGCACCCTGGTCCCCGGGGCTCCACCCCAGGCCTGCCGACATGGGGGCTCCGGCCTCCAGTGCATCACACGGCCTCCCCTGCTCCAGCCCACGCGAAGCCCTGCGTGGACATGCGCGTCCCAGGGAGGACAACGGCGGCCGGCCAGACACAGAGATTTCTGGCCACAGAACTGCTTCCAGGCAGCATGGAGTGCGGGGAAGTTATGTGGCCTGTGGGAGCTGCATTTGACCGTAAGAAAGGCTGCAATTTACCGGGCCTCTCCCCGCCGTGCGCCAGGCTCTTTAACTTGTCTGCTTTGCTGATATGCACTGGGTACCTTTGCAGTGCCAGGCCCCGGGCCGGGAGCCAGGGCCGCCGAGGAGAAGCCCACAGACACGGCCCTGCCCTCAGGGAGCCCCCCAAGCTAGCGGAGAGGCAGGCTCTAGGCAGGGTACCACGTGCTCAGATGAGAGCCGCTGGGCAAGAGCCGGATGGGGGACCCTGACCTGGAGCAGAGATCAGGGAAGGCTCCCTGCAGGAGGGGGCACAGGGCCCAGAGCCTCTGAAGGAGGAAGAGGAGCTCGCTGGGCAGCGAGGACGGGAGAAACATTTCAGGAAGGAGAAACCGGGTGGAGTGAGTCACGTGGACACGGGCCACTCATATGCCATCCTCATGGGACGGGTAGGGGAGTCCCGCTCTAGAGTTGAGAAGACTGAAACCCAGAGAGGCTGAGTCACCAAACCCCACACACCCAGTGGGGTATCCGGCCCAGACCCTACACCACCCAGCACACATGCCAGCCCCCAAAGCCTGGTGCCTGAGCCCCGCCGCTAAGGGGTTACCGTGGTGGGGGAGAAGCAGCTCTATTCGTGAGGTGTCTCCTTGGAGGGGGATCTCAGACGTGTTCCCTGACCTTGGGGAGAGCAGCCCCTCACCGAGGAGTGGGCCAGGCATCGCCCCAAATGGCTTTGGAGCTGCTCATGTGGGTCCATGAGGCCCCACCCCAGAGCCATGGGCCTCACACCCACCCATCACCCACCCTGACAGCCACGGAAGGGGTGGTGGCTGCAGGATCTCACAGCACTATGATGTGGACTGAAGACTCTGTGGGGACAGCAGTCGAGAGAGCCAGGGACATGCAGAAGAAATGAGAGGCCATCTCCCAGCAGGCTTCCTGGAGGAGGCAGCCCTGCAGGTGGAGAGGATTTCGAATAGGCCACGATGGTGCAGGAAGGGAAACAACCAGACATGGAGAAGGGGAGAGGCAGAGGCGTGCAGTGGAGGGGTGCCAGAGCATTCGGGTATGGTGAGCTGTGCCAAGAGGCCAGAGTGTCAGAGACAGCATCGCCAAAGCGTCCTCGCATCCTAGACCCGGAACTCAGCAAAGCCCAAAGGGCGCAGTGAGATGCGGCATTCACTTGGGCTCGGCGTAACCCCATAGTTATTGAGGGAGACCTACTATGTGTGGGGAGTGATGCTTGGCTGTGGGATGCAGCTGTTAACCTCCCAGGGCTCCTGCCTCTGGGAAGCATCCCATGTGGCAGGGATGACAGACATCCAACCAGTGTCCGAGCAGGGCAAGCTCAACAAAAGGGGACATGCCATTCATTCGGCCGGCCATTCAGCCATTCACTCAAGAGCTGGGCACTGGTGATACACGAGGGGAAAGACACGCGCGGTGCCGGGATCTTCATGGAGCTTACCGTCTGCAGAGGTGAACCCTGTCCTGCAAGCCCACGCCAGGGCTGGCGCACGGGGGCGGGGCAGGGAGAAGGAGCGGAGAGGCCCTGCAGGTGCCTGTGCTGACTTCCAGCCCCGGGCCCAGGGCCCTGGGAGCCGGGCACCGGCACGGGGCATTACAGAGAGCAGGGCTACGAGACACCCAGGCAAGGTCTCCTGAGCCCTGACGGGAGCTTTGACAGGCATCAGCAGCCCTGGGCCTTCTCCTAAGGGCCACTGCTCCCGCAAATGCAATGAAATTCCCGGAACAACAGTCTCCACCATCTAATTTCCATAAAAGCTTTTGCTTACAAGGGGACCCTACGAAGCGCCCCAGGCTGCCCCCACAAGTGGCCAGGCCTGGGCGGCTGTGCAGCCCCATTGGGAGGGTGTCATTTCAGCCCGGGGAGGGGGGCAGAAGGGTGGGTCTCAGCTGGCCTGCTCTCACGTCCTCACGCTCAGAGGGCAGAAGCAGCCCTTTGCCAGCCCCCGGAGGATCCCCGGCAGACCCCACCAGACCCTCTGCACTCCCTACATGCAGCTCTACCTTGGAAGGTCACCTCTGCCCCCTCCCTCATATCCGGGCTCTCTTCTTCTGATGGACACTCCTGCAGGACTCTGGGCTGACACGAGCCCACCTTCGCCCCTGTCCTACTGCCTATCGACTCCCCATAGCTCTTTTCACTAGAAACAGGCCAGGTCCTACCCCAGCTGCAGGTGCCCAGCTCAGGCACCGAAAATCCCATCCCGAGTCCATGTCGCAGGTGTCTGCTTCCACAGTAGGTAAGGTGAGACTCACAGGATCTTAGACCTGTCCTTCCCACAAGGGTGGCTAACAAGCTTCATCCCACAACAGAACTCATTGGCCTTGGCTTCCTGGAGTACTGTGTCGGGAAGGATTCTGAGGCTAGGTGTGGGCTCAGTGGGAAAGGGTATCATGATCGATGAGTGATGTCTGCCATGAGCACAATATCGGGACACTCTGTCACTGGTTGGCCATATCCAGGCAAGATTCTTTAGCCATTCTAGGAGACACAGACATGGGAAGTGTCAGTTCCCTTAGCACTTTTAGAACCCCCACTCTGAGCTCAGCCTGGCCGAGATTCTGTAAGGAAGGCCAAGAGGAAGGAAGATCCCTGCCCTTGTGACTCATGATGTTTACGGACCAGCTGGGAAGTAGGGGACACTGAATGAGCACTGGGGTGAGATTCCTCATCGGCGCATGAGGGTGGGACAAAACGATCCCAAAGGCTCTGGGTCCCGAGAGCCTGAGTGACCTGCCAGGGGTTGCAGAGCCCCCTGGAAACATCCGTGCACACAAGCCACTGTATGGTCAGGCCCCTGAAGAGTGGAGGGCAGAGGGAGAGAGAGACACGGGCTATACCCGAAGGTCAGGAAGACTCCCTGGGTTTGGCGGAAGGCAAGCTGGCCTTTGAAGGGGGCACAAGCTGTAGAGGAGGGCAAGACCTGGGCACAGTGACCCTGGAGTCAGAATTAGAACCCAGGTCTCCTGATATTCAGTCTAGGCTCCATGTTGTAGGGCAGTTTCGGGGTGACCCCATTTGCTTCCCAAGCTTTTCTCCATAGACTAGGGATCCCAGAGAGGCCTCCCTGACCACCCTAAGGGCTGTCCCCACCCGCCCGTCATTCTCCATCTTGGTACTCGTTAGCACAATCTGTAGTTCTTCATTTATGTGTCTGCCACATACTATGACCGTCTTATCCAGGCCAGGGTCTCCGTATCCTGATACATGGCCATAGCAGAACCTGCAAAAGCCACTGTTTAATTAAGGGCTAAGCACCGTGGGCTGGGCCACACACCTGGAACGCGGCAAAGCCGAGCAGAGAAAGTAAGTGCGTGCAGTGGATCAGGGAGGACGGCCACCACGTGCACGTGCCCCATATTGTACTCCTGCAGACATCTCAGTGGCACCTGAAGTTGTGTGCCTGTGACGGATATGCAAATTGTTCACACAGGGAATATTCTTCACATCCCCAAAGAAATGTACACGTCTCCATTTTACTAGAAAAAAAAAAAAATGATACTCAGTGCCCTTCTTGATTTTCCTAAAGAGAAATATTTCCCTATCACATGAAAAAGCAACAGGCCAAGGATGAGGCTATGTGGCAACTGGCAGTTGACCTTGGTGTCAGGAGGACAAGAAGGCGTCAAAATATAGTCCCTGGGCCAGCAGCAACATCTGGGACCTGGTTAGAAATGCATAGTCTTAAAAAAAAAAAAAAAGAAAAGAAAAAAGAAATGCACAGTCTTAGGCCCAACCCAGGCCAGCTGCAACAGGAACTCTGGGTGTGAGGCTCTGCGCAGTTGTTTAACAAGCCTCCCAGTTATTCTCCTGCATGCTAAAGTTTGAAAACCAGGCCATAGGGAGTGGTGGGGACTGCGGTAAACTGGAGCACACGTTCTGCTCAAAGTGGCCCATGCTGCTCAGCAACAGCCCACAGTTGCCACATAGGGATGTGAGCCCAGTGTGGCCAAATGCCCCAGTCATTCCAGAGAAATGGAAAACCCACATTGCCAGGTGGAATGTCTTCACTCGTAAGTACTGGCTCGTCTTTGTATCTCATGTGGACCAAACCAAATTTGTCTGCAGCTCAAGGCCAGCCCAGGTGCAGGCAGAGCATGACCTAAGGGAGGCAGGCTTCTGCCCACAGGGTAAGTACGAAAAAGCTGCTGTAGGCTCCAGCTGTTCTTCTGAAATCTATATGGCTCTGATGGCCGGGCCAGCCCCCACGTTGCCCTGGCATCCAGAGACCCCCCACCTACTGTGTGGGACTCCTTCCTGAGTCCTCAAATTCCAGACAAGGTCCACGGGTCCAGCACCAACCTGGGTCGGAGGAGCAGCAAGCATGGCCAGGCAAAATTCAGGACCCTGAGGATCCAGGTTCAGGCCAGGATTGGGATGAGCTAGAGAATGAATTTTCCTTTCCTGAGGCCCTATTCTGGGCCAAACCCTGTACTCCGGGCTACAGGCCTTCTCTAATTCTAATTTTTACAACTACCCCCATGAGGTTGGAGTCAATGTGCACATTTTAAAAATGAGGAAGGAGAAGTTCACAGAGGTTAAGTGACTTGCCCTAGGTCACACAGCTAGAAAGTGATAGAGCCAGACTTAGAACCGGCTTTTACCTGCCTCCCAACCTATGCACAGCCCGTTCTTTCTGCCTCCTCCCTGTGGGCTGAAGGACAGGATGGAGGTGGGAAACTGGGCCAGGGCTGGCCTGCTGCTCCTGGAGCCTGCCTCTCCAGGCACGGCTACATCCAATGCCACGATTCTGGTGCCAGGAGAGCGACTTCAGCAAGTAGGCACTGGCAGTGGGCTGCAAGGAGCAGGTGGTAATGGGGGAAGAGCAGCAAACCTGCCCCATGCTTCAGAGGGATCTGTCCCTGCATGCAAACCTCCAGCCAGGAGCCGGGGCGCTTCACGGCGGGCCTCTGGAGCGCAAGCAGGGTGGGGGCTGGCAGAGTTCTGGACCCCGCCAAGCCGCGGCTTTGTGAGGGATGTCTGGGCACGAGGCAGTCCATGGCAAGAGGGGCTGGGGCAGCGCAGAAGCCTTGGCCCTCCTGCAGAGGCTGGGGGCTGCCTCTCAGATCCAGGAATCCCCACACCAGTGTGTGTGCAGGAGGCCGCGCCCTGGCTTCAGCCTCGCTGAGGTCTCCCCCACGTCCTCCCAAAGCCTGGCTCGGGGGGGGCCCAGTTGAGGGCGTGTGGTTGCCAAGGCAGCCGAGAGAAATGCCTGGTCCTCGCCCCGGCCTCTGACCCCTGTGGGGCAGACGCCTCCTTGTACCAGAGGCCCCCAGAGCATCGGGGCTGGCCCAAGCCCTCTCCCAACTCAGGAGCTCCCGAGGGCGCCCCGGGGCCTGGCCCCGAGCGCCCTCCCCACGGTGGGGCTCACCCAGCCCAGGCTCCGCGGGCCTCGGCCCAGCGCTCGCGGTCAGCATGAGTCAGCGCTGTCAGCCTGCGTGTGGCCACAGCTGGCTGCGCACTGAGACGGGCCAGGCCAGGCCCCGGAGGTCTGCCGGGGCCCTGGAGCCTCACGAGCAGGGAGAGATGGCCCCGAATGACCCACGGTTCACACAGGGGAGAAGAGGAGCCACGCACACAGTCAGGGCCTCGAGACTTAACGCGGCAGAAGCAAACTGGAGTCAGAAAAATGGCCACATAACACACACAGAGGCTGCCGGCCCAGACGCCCACCACACACACCCACGGACCACATGCACCGGTCCTCGCGGTGTCACCGCATCTGCAGCCCACACCACGCCTACAGAATCCAGCAGCCGCTCACGCCAACACGTCACACGCCTCTCTGTGGTGCATGGCTTTTGTCAAGTACAAAAGGCTCAGACTCCCAAACCTCAAAGCGTTACAGGCACAGGGAGGTGTGGGGACACGTCCAGGGAAGCTGAGGTCCAGGGCCCATCTGGGAACTGGGGTCCTGCCCACCCCGCCCCCAGCCTGCCCTGCCAGCCCGGCTTCTGTGCTGCACCAGGAGGCAGGGAGCCGAGGCCAGGAAGTCAGCTCCAGGGCCGGCTCCCCCCACGCAGTTTGTTTACGCATGACTCATTCCCCTCCCCAGACTGGCTCTTCTTTCTTTCGGGAGGAGGGGAGAGAGGAGCGGGCAGGGAGGGAGGGAGGGGCGGGCAGAGGGAGAGGGGGGCGGGCGGGAGCCAGACTCCACAATAAACAATGAGGCAGCTGAGCCCCGGCGGGCGGGAGGAGCCCGCGCAGCGCCGAGCGCGGGGCCGAGGCGGTGTCAGCCCGGGTGAGCGCGCCGCCGCGAGCCGCTGCGCTCGGAAGCCCCGCCCGGAGACGCGGCCGCCGCCTCCCGAGCCCGCCGCCGCGCCGCGTAATTGGATCGCCTCCTCCGCCCTCCCAGCTCCCCGCCCCCAATCGGGGAGCAGGATAAGCGCCGGCTACCTTGGCAAAACAGTCGGACCCAAACCTGTTATTTGGCTAATGGGCTTCCCTCATGTGGCTGAGCAACAGCCTGCACACTCAGTCCCCCCGTTTCGCAGAGCGGGTCCCCACGCCCGCAGCCTCCCCCGCGGCTCCGCGAGGGGCTGGGGCGAAGGCTCCGGATAACTGGAGGAAACGCGGGTTCCAAGGCATCAAGGGCCCCATTGTTCTGCCTGGAGGGGCATTTGAAAATGCTCCAGGATTTGCTTCCTGTGAAAACTGCCCGGGAGGGAGGGGGATCCACGGTGGAGAGACATTATCCTCCTGGAAACTGCCCAGATTACACAAGGAGAAGAGGTTGTTTTGATTGTTGCAGACTTTCTTTTCTTTCTTTCTCTTCTCTTTCTTTCTTCTCTTTCTCTCTCTCTTCCTTCCTTTCTTTCCTCTCCTTTCTCTTCCTTGCCTTCCTGTCTTCCTGCCTTGCTTCCTTTCTATCCTTCTCCCCTCTTTTGCTACCCTCCCTGGGCCAAAAATGAGTCTTCATGGCTGTTGAGCAAGTTGGAAATGTGAGGCTGTTTTCTGCATAAACAAGGCTGGTGAATGGCAGAGCCAGATATAAAGTCTGATTCAGAGAAATTCAAAGGAACGCAGGGGCAGCGAGATGGGCAAATCCAAGAAACTCATTTCCCCAGCATGGCCCTCTGAGTCACGTCTTGCACCATGAGGGGAAAACATCACGCCACAATATGTCACATGCCCACACAGAGGAACTGGCCTGGGGGGGGGGGGTGCACAGGGCTTCCTCTCCAGCCTGGGTCAGCCCATCCCCAGCAGGACAAAGGGTCAGGCGAGAGGAGACAGCGGTCAACCCTGACATGGCCCCAGGACCCTCTGGAGTGACCGTGGGCAAGGGACAGCAGGGAGAAGGCAGCAGGACATACAGCCTGGAGTAAGACCTGGATCCAAAATCCTGCCTTCCCCGCTCTGACCTGAGTGACCTTGAACGCTAAGGTCAGTAGCCTGGCGCCTACTTGGACCCTGTTCTACAGGCTTTGTGTATAGTAGCTCATTTAATCCTCACCACACCCTGTAAAGAGGCAGGTCTTATTATTCACATTCTCAGATAAGAAAGCTGAGCCCAGAAAGGTCAAGGAACTGCCCAAGGCCACACAGCTAGTAAGTGGGGGAGCCAGTCCAGCAGGCTCTCGACTTCTGTGCTGTCACATCTGACCCTCAGACTCCTCATCAGAAAATGGAGATAACCATTTCTGACCTCATCAGGGGTTTTGGAATATCCAGGCCAAGTGATCAGGGCAGCCCTGAGTTAGCTCACGTGTCTGTAAACCGAGAACTGTTCCTTCCTAACACTTAGGGATGCCATACAGGACAGTGGAGCCCCATTAACAAGGAAGCTCCTAGCAATGAAACAGGAATGGTGCAGGACAGGTGCCCGTAAATAGTCGTTTTCTCCTTCCTTTCCCCATCGCTGCTACCCACCCTGGGATATCCCACAGCCCATGCATCAGAGTAGCCCGTACAGGTGCCTCTCCCCTGTTCTCGACCACTACTGCCCACTCAGGTCATGCTATGTAGAATTCTCCACAAACCAGGACAATGGCCTAGCCTTGGGCTCCCCTGACCACTACATTTCAACCCACTCCCCCTACCCCTGCCCTGGACCACCTGCAGGGCTTCTGACCCACCTTACACTGCTCTTTTTTTTTTTCCCATAGCCTCATCTTGTTTAACATACTTGAAAATTTACTTCTTATCTTATTGTTATTTTTTTTTGTCTCCTTAGATGGAATATAAGTTCCATGAGGACAGGGAGCTTCATTTTGTTCACTGACATACCCCAAGCATAAAAAGCAGTTCCCTCAATAAGTATTTAGGGAATGAATCTGCATAGGCTGCTTCCCCTTGTTGGGCACTCCCCTCCTTTACTCACCAGGAAAGCGCCTACTCATCCTACCATTCCTGCCTCTGGGAGACCTTGTGCCAGGCTTCTAACCATGCTCTCCTCGAACCTATCGGTCACTAGGTTCAGGCAACTTGACCTCCCACATGTTTCTCAACTCATTCTTCTCCCCTCCTTCCCCACTACTACCACAAACCCAAGGTCAAGTCCTCATCAAGAGCTCACAGTGCACCTTCTTTCCCACCTCTCCCAACACTACCCTCTGCCTCACCATGCCCTAACCCATTTTCTTTCCCAGACCTCCCTACTGGCCCTTCTGGAGCCCCAGTTCCTTTTAGAACACCCCATTTATCCAGGGGAGGCTCTCCCTGTCCCACATCTCACACTCTTTGAGTAGCCCCCAAGGTCTCCACACCTTCTTCACATCCCCAGAATTGTTTCCAACCATGAATCCATCAACCCCAAATAAAGCTCTTGTCCTTTGGGGTCCATGCCATCTGACTCTATACATTCTCCCTCTCTTCATGTGTCTCTGATCCCACCTCCCCAGGTGCCCCTCCTTAGGCCCCTGACCACCTAGCCTCATAATCACCACTCCCCCCTGCTAAGCCCTACCAGCATCCACGCGGAAAGCCCATCCAACAGCCTGGCTCTCAGGACTGTCTGCTCTTCCTCTCCAGGGTCCTTCTCTCCTCTCTTCCAGTGACCCAGCCCATGCCTCCACCCTAGACAATGCCACCTCTTTGGACTGCTTCTCTTCTTCCATTTTGATTCCAAAGCCTCTTTCCCTCTGACCACATTTTCCTATTGTTCCAATGGTTTGGTCATCTGAATGACCCTCTTGCCAGCACACCCTGATTCCTTTATACACCTTCTTTCACATCATTCATCCAGCCTCACTGCACCCTGGGTCAACCCAACCACTGCCTCTACACTGTAAGCTCAGGCTGGCAAGAACCCAAAAGATGAAGATTTAGGACCAGTATAAAGAGGTCTCCAGCCTCAGCTGGACCCTCTCCTCATGACCCCCAAGTCTTCTGCCCTTCCTTGACCGGCTTCTGTCTCCCACTTTCCCCATTGATTCTGTACTTCATTGACTTTCACCCCTCTTCTCATGACCCCTATCCATTCTGCCCTCCTCCATTCCTAGAGAATCCTGACTTCATAAAAAAATGTAAGGTTTCCAGGTTTGACCTGCTGACGCTGCTCCACCTCCAAATACAACCATCCAAACCATTATGATAATCCTCTGTCCAAAATCCATGAGTAAGGATTTACCCAATGGGAAACCCTTCCAATTATGTGCTAGTTCCACTCCTTCTGGAACCTCTATCAATTACCTTGTCTTTCCCTGATCTACAGAATCTCCCTCTTCACCAAACCTCCAAACATGTTCACGTCTCTCCCGTCTTAGGAAATCCTTCCCTTCTCCCTGATTCTCCCTTTTCCTAGCAGATCTGAGGGGTCTTTTCCAGTTCTTACTTATCAGCTGGCTCTGCTGCCATCAATAGTTAACCAAACTCACAGTCTCCGGCCTGCATGACATCACTCTTTCTGCATCCCCACTCTTTGTGCTTCACTTAATCTCCTATAGGGCCTTCCTCCACCCATCTCCTCGAGTTTAGGGTCCACAGGAACTGGCCCTCTTCTCCCTCTATGGGGACTTCCTGTGCAATCTCACCACTCACGCGGTTTCAACCATTGCCCTGTGCTCGTGTCACTCTCCTGAACTGCAGACCTTGGGTTTCCAGCTGCCTCCCTAGGATTCTGTCACCACGTTAACATCTTGCAGACACCTAAAACTCGCCATGTCTCAACCTGAGATCAGCCTTTAGTCTCCAAGCTGGCCCCACCCCCTGAATTCCTGCAGCGGTGATTGCATCACTCTTCGCCCAGCTCACATGGCCACGCCATTCCTCCCTTTCTCTCATCCTGCGCCGCCTATCAGTCACTAGGTCCAGTCAACTTGACCTCCCACATGTTTCTCAACTCATTCTTCTCCCCTCCTTCCCCACTACTACCACAAACCCAAGGTCAAGTCCTCCTCATCTCTTGCCTGGGTTATTGCAGCAGTCTGCCCTGCCCTTGCCTCTGCTCGCTCTGAGTCATCCCCCACACTACTGACAGGGCCATCTTTTACAACCCACAGCCAGACGAGCCCTGAGCCAGCTTTACAAACCTGGAGGAGGAAATCAACCTGTGACGGGTGGCTGCACCGGCCCCTGGACCTGGTTCCCCGGAGCCCTCAAGTCTCTTCTCCCTCCACACTGGGGTGGGGTGGGTGTTATCACAGCAAAAATCAGTTACCCCTTTGCCCGCTTCAGGCCTCGCTGGTTATTTCAGCTCTTTCATCAGTCAACCTCACTCTACCCCATTTTTGGTCTGCTTAATATCCCTTGTTTCAAGACTTCCCTCAGATTCCTCTTCCTCCAGGAAGTCCCCTCCTCCTCCCATCCAAGATTAGACTTTTGCTCTATGTATAGAATTATTCTATGAAAAGTACTTGTTTATGTGGCCCTCTTCTCAGTACCCAGAGCCTATCAGGTTCTTAGCAGAGGCTGCACGGAGGTGAGAAGGTTGCCTGCACACCGTGGTGCACAGCTAATGCTACTTCCTTTTTATCCTCCTCAGGACCTGCTCCGCACAGAGGCCAAAGGCCTCTTCCATTCGAAGACATTTTATTGCCATTCTTAGATTGCCGTCCCTCCTGGTCCACGAGTGGGTGGGTGGGTGAGTGGGGGACTCCACGGCAGCTTTGGAAACACAAGCAATGTGAAAGTTTGAGCCACCTGGCAGCGCAGCCTCAGCTTTCCGCGGGGCTGTGTTCCCCACTCGCCCGCCCTCTTCCCAGCATCACCCTCCACTCCAGGTAACTTCCCAACTCTCCCCGACTCAGCTCCTTCCTGGTGCACCAGACCAGCCTGGCGCCACAAGAAGCACAGCCCCAGGGAGCAGGAGGCCGGGCTACTCCTGGGGCTGGAACCCCTACCCCAGGTGATCTTCAGTGGCCCCTCCCCTCCCTTAGCCTCAGTTTCCCCCCTCTGTAAAGGACAGAACCAGGGGACCCCATAGGCCTTTTAAGCACTGACCTATAGAATTCCTGGAGTGGAGGAGTGAGGGCAGGTCTTGAGGTCCCCAAGAGGCTCACAGGAAGGCTGTAGCCCCATCCAGAGGGACCCCAAAGACACAGCCCCCCACCCTGCCTTTCTCTTTACACATCGTGCACTTCACCTCCGGCTGCAAGACAACTCCCGTTGTTAAAAATAAAAACAGGCCAGAGCTGCCAGATCCGGCTCCTCCGACGGCTCTCCTGACGCAGGCGAGCAGGGGGCTATTTTTGTTGCTGACACTGAGCTTGAGTCTAATCCAGGAGAAACAAGTCGAGTCATGACTTGGCCCATCCCAGCTGGCTTGACCGCAGAGATGTAGGTCAGTCCTTGCTGGGGTGGCACTTGAGGATCTCGTGCCAACCTCACCGGAGGGGCGGGGGCGCGCTGTGCTGCCGGCTACGCCGACCTCTGAGATCTGGTGGTGGCTGGGGGTCGGCTCCGGGAGCAGGGGGGACAGTCAGCAGGCGGGGAAGGCGGCTCCACCCCACCTGCTCCAGGAGCCTCAGGTGCGCTCTGCCACCTTGCTGTCCTGCGTGGGAGGAGCAGGCGCACGTGGGAACACCTCGCGGAGGAGGCAGACGCCGGAGAGCCAAGGCAAGTGTCTGTCGTGTCAATCTCCCGTGAGAAGCCTCCCTCGGCTCCCGCTGTCAGGTGGATGAAGTACAGACTTCCGCGAGCTGGCACTCAAAGGCCTCCCCGGGCTGCCCTGGGGGCTGCCCCTGTACTCGGCAGCCCCAGGCTCCGGACCCTCGAGCTCCCCGTGGCTCCGCGCCTGCTGATCCAGAGGCCCAAAACACCCTTCCCGCCCCCTCACCAGCCCCACCTGTATCTCATCTCCATGGAAGCTTCTTTCTTGTTCAGTCCCAACGTCCCTTGCTCAACAGAGCCTGTCACAAGCCAGAGTGTACCATTTATCCTTCCGTCCCACAAGCCAGTGCTTTATACTCCAAACAAAGCTGTGCTCCAGTAGAGATAAAAACAGTCCCCGTCAACTATAAACGGGTTGCCCAACTGCTTTCACAATTGCTCTCTCACTTGATGTTCGCACTCGGTGGGCTGGAAAGGAGAAGGAGCAACGCTGGCTGAGAGGGCTGAGAAACCTGCGCACGCGTGCCCGCGGTCGCCCCATCCCTCGCTGGCCACGTGCGGGGTTGGCTCTGGACTGTCGACTCCAGGGGGTGGCCTCCCGGCTCTGACTCAGTGTGTCCATTTCTCCATCACCGTCTCTTTAAGCAATCCCCTCGTTCCTGGAGGACAGGGTTCTTGTCCCATTCCCCTGGAGTCCCCCAGAGTTCAACAAGTAGTAACAAATGTTTGATTTCCCGACACACGGGCAGAGTCTGAACAAGGTATGGAGCAGCGGAGAGAAGGCGGCCCGCTAACCCGAGCAGCGCGCCCGGGCGCGTGGGAGAAAAGGCCCTGCAGGCTGGGGCCAGGCGGGACGAGGCAGCCAGGTGGTTCCTGCTGAAACGTGGGCAATGGGGAGCCACTGACGGGTGCAGAGAGAGGGCTGCCCCAGAAGGGAGGAGCCTTCACTGCATAAGAGGGATTCCCACCACGGGCCAGAACCTCTCACTTCCCCCCCCTCAGGGCCACCCTGTGTGCGGACTCAGGAGGGGCTGCTCCCTCCGCAGGCAGGAGACGTGAGAGATGGCTGTTGCGAGGGTCCCGGGGCCACACATGGGAACTCGGGGTGCATTCCACCGAGGACAGGTTGGGTCGCAGTGGCAGACCCCAGAACCCTGACCTGAGCCTGCCCCTCCCAGCGGCTACCTGCAGCCCCAGGTTTGGAGAAGACCTGGCCCTCCGGGAGACTAGAAACCAGAGGGACCCAGAGAGGAGAGTGAGTCCTCCCCTCCCGCCGCCCAGTGACTCCCTGGGCCGGCCAGGCCCGCGCGGGAAGGCGGGGATCCGGCCCCCGCCCCCTCGGCCCGGCCTTGCTCAAGCTCCCCACACGTCCACAGGCAGCCCCCCGACGGAGCCGGTTACATCAGGGCTCTGAAGACGCAGAGGAAAGGCCCGTGGATCTACCAAGCAAACAGTCCACGAGGCCGTGGGAGCGCTCAGCAGGCCGTGTTGCTCACAGGCGCAGGGGGGTGCCGAGCCAGGGGCAGGTGCAGCCCCCACTTGCTCCTCCCCTGTCACCAGCACCAGACGCAGACAGGGGCCGGGCCCGGGGACTCGGGGGCCAGCTGCTGCAAAGGCTCCGGCTGAGACGCCACAGGCCCGGTCCAACGCGGACCCAGCGCCGACACCGCTGGGCCACTGGCACTGCTGCCCCCCTCCCTGCTCAGGCTTTTCAGACTCTGCACATTTGACCCTGGGACCTCTGTTTTAATTTTCCAGCTGCTGAAACAAATGCCAGACAATGGGTTGACTTAAACAATGGGAATTTATTGGCTCACGGTTTTGAGTCTAAGAGAAGTTCAAAATCAAGGTTCTCCGTGAAGACTGTGCCACTCTGAGGCTGGCTTCCGGTGACCCTGGGTCCTTGACTTTCCTGTCACATGGCCAGAAAAATTGGTGGCGTCTTCCCCTTTCTCTTCTGCTTCCGTTGCCTTCCAGCTTCCGCTGCCTCTTGTGGCTTCTTGCTCTGTTTGACTCTCTCTCTGCTTATAATGGACTCCGGTCCAACCTGGTTCAGTGGAGCCACACCTTAAATGAAGTGACATCTTGCGGTCTTATTTACAATGGGCCCACACCCTCCGGAATGCAGAAGAACTTATCCCAACTGGGGTGTACCTCTCAATCCACCGCATCCCTCGGCCCACATGCCCTCCCAGGCTGATGTCTTCTGAGCCCCTGCCTCCAGGCCCTCCACGGCCATTCCTCCACTTGATTAGGGGTGCCAGGTAAGATACAGGGTGGCCAGTTGAATGTGATTTTCAGATAAACAGCAAATACTTTTTCAGGATAAGTATGTCCCATAGAATATTTGGGATATACTTATCCTTTTAAAAAAAGTATTTCTTGCTTCTCTGAAATTTTACCGGACATTCTGTATTTTTACTCACTAAATCTGGCAACCCTGACTTGGCTGCCTGCCTCGCTCAGTCCCTCCTGTCCTTCTGCCACTTTCCATCAGATCTACTGTATCAGCCCAGCTGGCTCTGCCTCCTAAAGGCTTGTCTTCTGTCCCCTTTCAGTTATCTGTTGCTGTGTAGTAGTAACCCACCCCAAAAAGGCAGGGGCTTAAAACAAACACTGCATTGTTATTTCTCACTATTTTGTTGGCCAGGAATTCAGACAGGGCTCGGCTGGGGATTCTTCGTGGCATGGATGGGAGCCATCACATGCGGTCAGCTGATGGCCAGGCTGCAGGGCCCCTGTTGGCTCCCCTGCAGGCGACCCCAGGTGAGGATGCCTGGAAGGCAGCGTCTGGCTGGGACTGACCTCCAAAGCTCCTGGAAATGGTCCCTGCAGCATGGTGGCCTCAGTGGTCAGTCTTCCGACAGCGCAAGTCTCCTCTGGAAAGCATCTCGAGGAGCCCAGGCAGCCTGTAAGACTTCCCCTGAGCCAGCCTCGGAAGAGCCCTGAAGCCACAGCCTAAGGACCAAGCAAGTACAAGGTCAGCCCAGATGCAAGCAGCAGGCATCAGAAGTCCCCTCCTCACCGGAGGAGCAGCAAAGAACGTGCATCCACCCTCACTCAGCCACTCATCCTTCCTCTCATTCCCCTCCACACTGGTCTGGCTCGGACCCTCGTGTCTTGCCTGCTCTTTTCCCAGCCTCCTTCTGACCGATTTCCCTGCCAATCCTTTCTCCGCTTCAGCGGCCACAAAACTTAATTTTTCTATGATTCACATCTGACCGTGTTGCTTATTGCTTAAGCGTTTTCCATGGTTCCCTCTAGACTCTAAGCCCCACAAGGGACCAAGTCCTTTTTCTTCACCAGTTTATGCCCAGCACCTAGCACAGAACCTGATATATAGTAAGTGCTCAATAAAGATTTGTGGAATAAAACCTGAGTGAATGAGCCATGGGATAAGGCCCAAACTCCATAGGCCAATAGTCACCAGTTTTTGTAACATGATCCCGACCCATCTGGAACTGCATGCAGCCCTACAGTACTCTGCAGCATCTACCAAACATGTTTCTTCCCTCAACGACTTTTCATTGGCTGTTCCTTTTGGCATAGACTGTCTCTCCTCTCTCATCCCCCTTGTGAACTCCTATGCATCCTTCATAGCCCTGCTCAAATATCACCTCCTCTCTGAAGCCTTCCCCTAGCATCTCCACTCCCGTTCCCATGTCAGCCAATAATATATTTGTCTCGGATGTGAATTCTGCGTGAGGCTTAGCTCCCCAAGCACACGGCAGAAGTGAAAGGCTTCTTCAGGTCAGTGACCGCCAACCCTTTAGTCGGACATGTTGATAAACATTCATCGAAAGCCACTACAGTATCGCCCCCTTCTCTCTGCCTGCGCAGTCTCCTCCAATGCCACTTCTAAGTGTCTCTTGACAAGCCTTTCCAGATCCGCACTTACCCCAAATGGGCCCTATGGAGTGTCTGGCTTTGATCTCCCATTGCAAGTTAGTCTGCACTCATTTGGCACTCGCTGGATACCAACAGGCCCCTTCACTCCTTCAGCTGATATCCCCTGGGAAACTTCGGGGTAAGACTGCAGCAGGTGCTGGGCTGCAGGGGGGGCCGGGACCACCTCCTCGTTGCTCAGAGTTCACAGTCTGGGGGGAAGATGGACAGCACCCACTGAGGGAGCAGGTAAGGGGCAGTTCCCAGGAGGGACCCCAGCCCCAGCTGGGGTAGAGCTCAGGAAAAGGAGGTCCAAATTGAGAGGTGACTTGGCCAAGACATGGGGATGGGGAGGCAAGAGGGCGTCCGGTAGAGGGCACAGACCAGGCGGAGTCCAGAGGTAAGAAATCTGTCGGCAAATGATGTGAAGAGCATTTTGGCTGAAACAAGAAACAGAGAGTGAGAGGGGATGAGCGGGGACACCTACGGCAGGAAAGCAGGGGCCGGATTGCAAATACCTCCCGTGCCCAGTAAGATACCAGGGCTTTGACACAGAGGACAACATTAATTACTATTAATTAACTAAATTAATAATAACAGCCAGCTTATATTGACCAAGTGCCACGGGCCGGGTGGCTCAGCTAGATTCAGTCCTCCCAGCTGGTCTTTGAGATGGCGCAGGATGATCACAGTCTATTTCCCTAAGAGGCAGCCAAGACTCTAAGCTACTCTACCCTTGGCGGGAGGTCACACATCTAGCAAGAGGCAGACCTGGGATTTCTGCCAGGGCTGCCAGACCCCGGAATTCCCAGAGCCTCCACTCCCCACTGCCCTGTCACAGGTGGGCCAGCTCGACGGGTGGGCAGCATGGTCCCATCAGCACACTGGAGAGCTGTCATCTGGGCAGGGCACTGTGCCCCACTGTTAGAGCCAGAGGAACCCTGAGAAGCCTGGAGTTCTTGCTGTGCTGCCTCGGTTTACCCATCCATAAAATGAAGGATCTGGACCACTCGGGCTGATGCCGAGGCGTTCGCTTCCCCAAGGGCTCCCTCCGCTCCTGCCTGCCTGCCCCCAGGCTTGCCCCCCCCCCGCCAGCTTCCCTGCAGGGCCCCCCACGGCCGCAGGGACACCAGTCCTGGTCCTGCTTTGTCGGAACAAACCCAAAGACCTCCCTCCACCCCGTTTCTCACCCAGTGCCTCTGAGCAAGCACACGCCCCTCGCCCCACCAGCTCCCGCCTGGAACGCAGGGAAGGAGGGGACAGTTTACTCAGCAGGCACCACCGGGCTAGAGCCCAGGGTGGCCCTGCGGCTGGGCCCGGCATGGTGGCACTCAGCACGGCCTTCCTTCTTGGGACCAGGCTCGGATCCCCTGGCCCCAGCCTCTCAGAGAAGGAGGGTCCCCGCGGCCAGTGGCCTGGGTGGGTCTGGGAGCCCCGGGCGGCTGCGGGCTCCTCTGTGGAGGACAGAGCCCCACCTTCCCCTCTGTTCTCACACCACCAGGGCCACTGAGAGCCCGCCTGCGGCCAAAGCGCCGCGCTTCCTCTCCTGGTCATTCAGAGGGAGCACCCAGCCCACGTGTGTCCTGGAGCTCCACAAAGCTCCCGCCCAGGGCTCCAGGCTGCCCTCCACAAAAGGAGGGAAACTTTGGCCATAGCCGAGAGCCGCCCCGCCAAGCAGAGAAGCAGCTCAGAATAGTGAGGCTGGAGGCGGAGAAGAGCCTGCGGCCAGGGAGGTCCAGGTTCGAAGCCCACCCTGCCAGTCCAGCTGGGACCTGGGGAGAGAGGCGTGCTCTCACCTGCGTTTCAGAACGGGCATCACCGTAGGACCTGGGGAACTAATGGTTGAGACATGGCACCGTGAGGATGGAAGGGACGTCCCCATTTCAGAGATGCTCGTTGAAGTCCGTGAAGGCCAGGTGCCCTGGAGCCCGGGGTTCCTTTACGCCAGCACCTCAAAGGCTCATGTGCACGCGTCTTGCTAAAAGGCAGATTCTGACTCGGTAGGTCCGGGGTGGGGCCTGGGCCTCTGCATGTCTGACTAATTCCCGGGTGATGCCCACGTGGTCGGTCCACCATGCTTTGAGTAAGAAGGTTTTAAAATTTTTCAGCAACTGCAGCAACCAAAAAAGACAGACGGGAGGAGGCGACCTTGATAGCGACCGAAGCTGGGTGTGGGGTCACACGAGCCTTTCTGCCCTTCCCTTTACCGTTTTGGTACGCAGGGGGCTCAGAGAGAGGGAATGGGGAGCAACTGCTAATGGGTACATTTCTTTGGGGGGTGATGAAAATGTGCTAAAATTAGATACAGCGAGTGTCATACAACTCTCTACATACACTGAAAACCACTGCATTGTACACTTAAAGTGGGTGAACATTAAACAGTTCAGCTGTTCAAAAATAAACAAAGTGCAGCATCTTCCACATAGGTTCTCACGAGGATGAAGCGAGTGTGTGTAATGAAACAAACAAGGAGTAGAATAACTCAGGGAGGAGGGAGGCTTGTACTTCGGGGGAGTCAGGGAGGGCCTCTCAGAGGAGGTGTTCTTCCACCTGAGACCTGAAGGGCACAAATGGGCCAATCACAGAAAAGGCAAAGGGAAGGAGGGTTCCGGCAGTGGGGCAGCGTCCAGGGATCGGCACGCCGCAAGGCACGGGGCTGCCCAGCAACTCGGGCCAGCTGATCCAGCTGCCACAAGCCAGGCTGCCCGCCCCTCTCCCCCCTCTGGCTCGGGCTTTGCTCTGCAGACAACTCTAAACACACAGGGCTGACCTGAGGAAGCTGTGACCACTGCTTGGCCCTGGGAAGTCGGGGCAGCCCAGGAGCCCCTGGCTCCACGGGGACAGGCTGGGACAGAAGAGGCTGTGCCAGAGCAGAGGTCGGAGGGCACCCCGAGCTGCCCACCAGGCCAGCCGTGCCCTTGGGCCAGAGCCCGGAGGCTTCTGATCTGGCCTCTTGGGGCTGTGAAGAACTCAGAATCATGGAGCCAAGCCTTCATCCGGTGCCACGCCCCGACACGAGCGGTCGCGGGACCCCCAGCCTTCTCCAGTTCTTCCTCCAGGCCAGACAGCCCATTTCCTCCCCCTGTCCCAGGACCACCGCCGCCGACCCACCGGTGGGTTGTCACGTCTGCTCTGCCTCTACCTCCTCCCTCCCCTGGCCAGTCCTTAGCAAGGTGCCCTGCCCCCTCCCACCCCATGCACCTTATTTTTTCTCCCCCAGGTAGAAACCTACTCCCAAAAAAAGAAGCAAAACCATGCAAAATATTACTGCACTGATCGTGGCTCGCCCTCACCCCTTCCTGGTCTTGCCTCTTTCTCCTTCTGCCTTGACCACGTGGGTTTTCGAACATGCCATCACACCCCTAAAGCGACAAAGCTTCCTCGGCCCCACACGCTCCTCAAGGGCAGCCCCGCGTGCCAGGCAGCTCCAGACACAATCTCCATTCAGCTTCAGCCTGGGGTGGGGGGTGGGGTCGGCCTTTTTTTTTTAAGATTGATTGATTGATTGATTGATTGATTGATTTCTCTCCCCTTCCTCCCCACCCCCCCGCCTCAATTGTCTGTTCTCTGTGTCTATTTGCTGCGTGTTCTTCTTTGTCCGCTTCTGTTGTTGTCAGCAGCGCGGGAATCTGTGTTTCTTTTTGTTGCATCATCTTGTTGTGTCAGCTCTCTGTGTGGGTGGTGCCATTCCTGGGCAGGCTGCACTTTCATGCTGGGCAGCTGTCCTTACAGGGCGCACTCCTTGTGTGTGGGGCTCCCCTACGCGGGGGACACCCCTGCGTGGCAGGGCACTCTTTGCGCGCATCAGCACTGCGCATGGGCCAGCTCCCCACGGGTCAAGGAGGCCCGGGGTTTGAACTGTGGACCTCCCATGTGGTAGACGGACGCCCTAACCACTGGGTCAAGTCCACTTCCCCGGGGGTCGGCCTTTTTCCTCGGTCACGGCAGAGAGAAGCACATGTCCCCTGGGACAGGTGGGAGGCTGAGACCCAGTGGGGAGGACTCGCCTGCCCAAGGTCACGTGAGGCAGGGCCATCGTGTCCTTGAGTTGGTAGAGCTCTGTGCTAGGCATGAAGCAGACGGTGCCAGCACAGAGCAGGCACGCGAGAAACGCCACGTGCCTCCCTCCCTTCCCCCCTTTCTTCTTCCTTCCTGCCTGCCGTCCCTCTCTCTCTCTTTCCCCCTCCTTCTCTCACTTGAGCACTTAGCCTGAGAAGGCAAGCGTCCTAGTTATCTAGTTCTGGGTAACACACCACCCCAAAACCCAGGGCCTCAAGTCAACAACAGTCATTTATGTCACTCACAAAGCTGCGACCGAGGTCGGGCCGAGCAGGGCAGGCCCGTCCCTTCTCCAGGCGGGACACTCTCAAACAGAGGAGCCGCTTCCAAGACGCCTCCTTCGCAGGGCTGGCCGGCTGGTGCCCTGAGCCTGGAAGCCTTGACCCCCCTCTGCCTGGACCTCCACGCAGATGCCCTCACAGCGCGGTGGCCGCGTCCCAAGGCCCATGAGCCCAAGACACAGGAGGTGGAAGCTGCGAGTTTCCTAAGCCCCGGTGCTGAGAACTGGCACAGCATGACTTCAGCTGTGCTTTATTGGTTGAGAAATTCCAGAGCCGGGCTCAAGAGATGCAGAGACCTTGTCCCTCAGGGGGAGGGACATCAAAAACTTTTACTTTTAAAGCCACCACAGTTCTGAGCGCAACACTACAAAAATCAGTTGTCTCTGTGATGAAAATCCACTTTGGATGGATTGTACAAAGCATGGACTGTACAACACGGGGAATCCAGCAGTGGAAGATGCGCTGTGGTTAACAGGACAAACAAAAGCACATTCTCTCATGAACTATTAACAAATATTCCATACTGATACAGTGTGTTAATAAACGGGTGGGTTGGGGGGAAAACACACCAAGGGTTGGAGATGGGCTATCATTAGTAGTAATACTTTGACGCTATTTCTACAGTTTCTAACAATTGTTTCACAACAGGGCAAGTGTTGGTGGTGGGGTGGTGTAAGGCAGCCCTGCGTGATGATATGCACTTTTTTTTGTAAGCTCACAACTATACACTTACTGTTTATGCATGTTCTGTATGAATAATATACGTCAGTAAAATTTTATTTTAAAAAATCAATTGTACTAGCAATGCACAATTTGAAAGTAAAATTAAGTAAACAATTCCATTCACAATAACATCAAATAGAATAAAGTATTTAGGAATAAATTTAACAAAAGAAATAGAATACTCGTACACAGGAAAGTATGGAAAAGAAACTAAAGATCTAAATAAATGGAGATGTAAGTAAATGCTCTTCAATTGGAAGACTCAATAGTGTAGAGATGGTAATTTTCTCCCAAACTGCCATCAAAATCCCTATCAATCTCAATCAAATCCCTATCAAAGCCTCAGCAGACTTTTTTGTAGAACTTGACGTGCTGATCCTAAAATTTATATGGAAATTAAAATAATCTAGACTAGTCAAAGCAATTTTGAAAAGCTCAAACAAAGTTGGAAGACTTACACTATTGGATTTCAGATTTTACTATAAAGCTACGGTGATCAAAGGAAGGTGGCTTATGGTGTAGACACAGACACCTGAATTGATGAAACGATAGAAAAGCCACAAGTAAACCCCCACGTGCGTGATCAATTGATATTCGACAAAGTGACAAGCCAATTCAATTCAATTTGTTGCAATAGTCTTTTCAACAAATGATGCTGGGTCAATGGGATAAAGAGATGCAAAATTAACTCAAAGTGGATCACAACCATAAGAACTAAAACTGTACAATTTCTTGAAGAAAACATAGGAGAAAAATTTGTGACCTTGAGTCAAGCACAGACTTGTTAATCTTTGCATCAAAAACACAGTCCACAGTAGAGTGGACTTCATTCAAATAAAACGTTTGCACTTCAAAAGATAATTAAGAAAATGAAGAAACAAGCCACGGACTGAGAGAAAATATTTGCAAAAAGATACAGCTGGGAAGCGGCTGTGGCTCAGTCAGTTGGGCTCCCGTCTACCGCATGGGAGGCCCTGGGTTTGCCTCCTGGCGCCTCCTTGCGAAGGCGGGCTGGCCCGCAAGCGCCGTGGAGAGCCCACTCAGCAAGGTGACGCCACAACATAAAGAGAGACCAGCAAAAAAGAACACAGAGGGGCGCACAGCTAAGGGACCCAGACAGCAGGCGAGCCGCGGTGGTGGGAGGGGGATGAATAAAAATAAATACAGACACGAAGAACGCACAGTGAATGGACACAGAGAACACACAGCAAGCAAAAAGCTGCAAAGGGGGGTAGATATAGCTGATAAAAGACATGTATCAAGAATACAAGAAAAACTTTTACAACTCAATTATAAGACAAAACTCAATTAGAAAATGGGCAAAAGATTTTGATAGATACGTTGCCAAAGAAGATATGCAAGTGACAAATAAGCCCATGAAAAGAGGATCAGCTTCGTTAGACACCAGGGAAGTGTGAATTAAAACTGAAAGACGCCACTTGGCACCCAGTACAATGGCTACAAATAATTTTTTTTAGAAAAGATAGACAACAACAAGTGTTGGAGAGGAAGTAGAAAACCTGGAACTTTTTACTACGCTGGTGAGAATATATCTAACACAGCTACTTTGGAAAAGAGTTTGGCAGTTTCTTAAGTTAAGCACTCACTTACCATACGACTCCTAGATATCTACTCAAGGGAGGTGAAAACATATGTCCTCATAGGACTTGAATACAAATGTTCCTAGCAGCATTATTTGAAATATCCAAAACTTAGAAATAATCCAGATGTCCATGAACAGGTGAATGGATGAATTAAATTTGGTATAGCCATACATTAGAATACCTCTTGGCAATAAAAAGGAATGAACTACAGACTAATACATAAAATGGCATGGATGCACCTGGAAGACAGTATGCTAAGCGAGAGAAGCCAGACACGAAAGACTACATATTGTATGATTCTGTTTATATGAAATTAAAAGGAAAAAAGAAAGGTAAAAACGACAGCAACAGAGCATGGATCCACAGTTCCCTGGGACTCAGGGTGGGTACAGGGTTTGACTGCAAACAGACACAAGAGAACTTTCTGGGGTGAGGGAAATGTTTTAACACTGGGTTGTGGTGATGGCTGTATAAATTTACTAAAATTCATTGACCTGCGCACTTACAACAAATGACTTTTACGACTTGGATCAATAAGGCTGTTTTTTAACACATCCCACAGCAAGGCACAAGCGCGGGGGGAGGCCCTGCGCGGTGGGGCCGGCTGTGGGAAACCGGACGCAGCCAGACCCCCACAACACAGACGCACTTTAGCCCCCAAGTCCCTCGGGCCCTCCCCCAGGACCCCCGGGCCCGGACAATTCAGAGGCCTCATCTCCAGGCTGCCTCCAAACTCCCCGCTCCCTTCAGGACCACCCGCCACCCTCCGCCGTGGGGCCGGCGCGTGTGCCTGACCTTGGCCACCTGTGCTGTGTGCTCCAGCCCCCCCCCCCGGGACCCCCGAGGAAGGGTGGCGGGCCCCTGGACAACTCATTTAACCCCTCAAGGCCTGTTTCCTCACCTGCCAGTGCCAGAATCCCAGAGATCCTGCCTCTCTCACAGGGGAGGAGAGAGTGAGGACCAGCTGGGGAGTGGGTGGAGTGGCACCTAAGAAACAGCAGGTCAGGATGCAAATAAGGTGGGGAACGAAGCACATGAGCTGCGCGGCTTCCTGGGACTTGGGAGAGAGACTTCAAACCTCAAGTCCAGCCCAAATGCCCTGTCACCAAAGCCCCAGCTCAGAGATGGCCATGTGGTCTCCATCTCATTCAGAGTCCGTCCCCCACGGCCTGGAGGGTCGGTGGCTCAAAATGGACTTGGACTTCTCCAGGAACAGGGGACAGGCTCCTTCTCCAGGCAGTCCTGGCCATTCTGAGCAGCTCCAAATATTCACAAAGCACTTCCCAACCTTGAAAGAGGCAAGCATCTCTCCTGAGGTCCTCCAGTCATCGGGGCAGCCCCCAGCTTGGTCTGAAAATTCCAGGTTTGGGCTGGGGCCCCGGCATGTGTGTGTTTTTAAAGTCCCCCAAATATCTGCAGTGCACGCAGATGGAGATGGGGCAGCACTTACCACACCATGGTGGGGTCCCTGGGCCAGCAGCGTCAGCATCGCCCGGGAGCGTGCCAGAGTGTAGATCCTCCGGCCCACCCCAGGCCCACCACCAAATGGACACACTCACACTGGGACCCCCAATCTCTGCAGTAACCAGTCCTGCCAGTGAGGCCAATGCCCCTGAGAATCAACGCTTTCCCCCAAAGCCTGCTGTGAAAAACAGATTTAACCTGGGCACGGAAGAGGGGGTCCTCAATGTCACCCGCTCACTCCCTGGTCCCCACTGCAGCCCTTGGGTTTTTTTGGGGGGGGCGCAGTAGGGGGGGGTTCAGTTTCCCCACAAAGAAAAATCATTTGATTAAAGAACAAGCCCGGCCGAAAGCTTTCATTCCATGACGGAGATGACGGCAGGAGGGGTGCAGGCCCACCGGCCTCCCCACCTGCCATGCCCGGTGCCTACGTGTCAGGGCAGCCCGGGCAGTCAGGCCCCGTGCTGGCCCGATACCTGCCAGGCCCTGCTCGGCAGGCCAGGGGTGCAGGGGCCAAGCTGCCGCCGTGGTGGGGGGCACGGGTGGCGATTGTGCCCGCCCGCCTCCAGCGGGCACGGCAGCCCTCGAGGAGGAGACTCGGCCTCCAAAGAAGCTTTCAGTCTTGCCTCCAGAGCCAGTGCCTGTAATTGAAATGGATTGTGGGGCTGCCGCCCTCACCCTGGCTGGCAATTAGCACTCGGGTTGCTGTCCGTCAAGAACTCCTGCCACTCAGGGGGAGTGAAGCACTGTCAGGCTGCGGGGCCCACGTGACTCGTTAGGCCAGGGGTACGGGTGCCGGGCCCCCTTTGTTTCCTGTGGGAGAGAGTGGGCAGGCGACTCACCTTGTCACTGACACTCTCTTTTCAAGCTGGTGACAGCTTCTCCTTCCCTTTCCCCTCTGGAATCCTGAGTCCGGCAGAGGGACCCCTGGCAGGGCGCCCTTTGAGCTGGAGAAGGGAACGGCCATGAAGGACAGCGGCCTGGGAGGCTGTAGAGGCTCGGATCCCCCCCAGCCGGGACGGAGGAGGGGTGGTCACCCCTCCATGGCCTTTCGCACGTCCCTTGTCTGCACACTGAGGAGGTGCACCAGAGCAGAACTTTCCAAACTGTGGCTCACAACCCATCAGTGGCTCATAGATCAAGACAGCAATTCTTCAAATGAGAACCCCATTGGATGGGATAGGGTAGGGTAAGGTAGGGTGGAATGGAATGGATGGAATCTTAAACACACATCACTCACACCACATATGTTAATGGTGAATATTACGCTAATTATGCATGAGTAACACGTATATGGGGACTGGGCTGCAATGCAAAAAGTTTTTCTTGGGGTAAAGAAGGTTTGAAAGCTGCTGCATTGGGTGAACATTCCTTGGTTTCCAGAAGGGGAGGCTGATCAGTCCATCCACTCCAGGATGCGTAGACCCTCACTTTATGGGAGAAGACCCTGGAGGAGAAGGGAAAGAAGGACGAGGGCACGTCCAGCCTCATCAGAGTACAAGTAGACAAGAAGCCACAGGAGATGCAAAGGGTCAGGGCAGGGTCCCATCCAGCCATTTCCATGGGCCTCCCACCTTGCCTGCCCTTGCCCAGTACCTGGCACATGGGGACTTCCTCTAAGTGTTTTCCAAACTGGACTTGCATGGAGTTGGCTGGCTCCCAGGTGCCAGTCTCTCTCTTGGTGTCTCCTGAGCCCTCCCAGAGTGAATAAGTGGCATGGGGGGCTCTTTCTTTGCATTTGAGGTCCATGCACTGAAAGGAGTGGACCGCTGTGATGTCTGCGACGCCCTTCACACCCACAGCACTTTACAGTGCATTCTATGTGAATCGCATCATTTGACCCCCACACCATACACCAAAACACCCAATGCGGGGCAATAAGAATTGCCATCCCAAGGAGGAAACTGAAGTGCCAAGAAGAATCGTGACCATGCCAAGGCTACCTCAGCTAACAAGCGATAGGGACAAGACCTGGGCGCCTCTGGGTGCCTAGATGCAGAAGGAAACGAGGCAGGCAAGTGAAAAATGAGCACGAGAACGCCCAGTGGGAAAGACATCAAAAGCAGGATGCAATGGAGAGCCGCAGGACAAAGGGCACCTCTTTACATGGGGTCGTCAAGGGCTTCTCTGAGCAGGTGCCATTTGCACAAAATTCCTAATGATGAGAAATTTCCAGGCTTAGGAAGAGGTGAGCCTGTCCTGCCCATGCTACTGTCCAGATCATAGTGGCATCTATCCCTGACATGCCAGAGCACTGTGCTCAGAAGTTTCTAAGGACATGGCCAGGCCATTGAAGAGTTGCCACGTCTGCCCTGCACACGGAAGAAGGCATTCGTGGCACATAGTGAGGACTCTGAAGTGGGGCTCATTTCCATTCCAGAAGTGCATGGTGGGCAGCTTACCCAGAGACTCTGACCCAGAGAAATGCAGAAATCAAACTTTCCCTCCATGAATCAGGATCAGCTTGACTGTGCTGCAGTAACAAATAGCACACTGGTATGCCAGCAGCTTATCATGCACTGGTTATTTCTCACTCACGCTCCAAGACCAACCCAAGCCAGTGGCTGGGTGTTGTCAAGAAGGGCCCTGCTCCACATAACCATGCGGGCACCCATTTGTGATGCTACCGTCTCAATCTCACGTGGGCTTTAGGAGTCCCCAAGGTCTTGGTCTGGCAGCGACACCAGCACTACTGCCCCAAGTCCACTGGACAGAACCAGTCATTGGCCCTACCTTGCCACAGTGGGGCCGGTGGTATTAATATAACCCTGCCCTGCAGCCAGGAGGGAGAACCAGGGAGAGCTGAGCACTCAGGTCTCACATCACACAGCCCAGTTTTGAACCTTTCTGTCTCCCTCTAGAGTCCTGAACTCTAAGCCCTAGGCCCTGGTTCTGCAACTTTTGTGCTTTTGGGTTCTGCCCCCCAGAAACCTGACAAAAATTTCTTCTCCTCTGCCTTCACTTGGTTGATTAGTCTCCGTTAAAGGGTTCTGTGAAGACATGGAGGTATCTAGTTTGTATCTCCCTTCCAGAAAGACCTACCATTGAGCTACAGGGGTGTCATGAGCTGGCAGACAGCCTCTGAGCCGGGACCCTGCTTTTCCACGGGTCCCAGCAATAGCAGGTGACCTTCACACTGGAGATCCTTGTGGTTTGGCCAAGACTTTGAAGGTCTGCATCGCTGCCCGTGCTGCTTCCTCTTCTCTTTCCCTTGCAAGGTGCCAGCTCAGCGTTGCTGCCTGCAGGCTTTCCCTGTGAATCCTGCTTCCACCCCCTTTAAACGTTCACAAGCATAACACCCCTGGAAACAAACCTCTTGCTAACTCGGTCTCCACGTCTGCTTCCAAGAAGACCCCACCTACCTTGGGTCTCGCCACACACAGGCCCTCCTGCTCTCCCACCACCCCGAAGCAACCAGTCCCCCCTTGCCACTGAGTTCCATCAATGGCTCTGGGGGTGTCACACCATTTGCAGTGGTCGCAGGAACTGCCACCTGCCAGGACCACGATCAGCACAGACCGTGAACTGACACTTTGTACTGTACAGTTTGCCATGTTCTTTCTTATTTTTCATCTCATGGATTCCTCTCTCTGAGATCAACATTCTCATCTCCAGAATACAGAGGAAGAAAAAGAAGCTCAGAAAAATGGAGCAACGACCCAAGGTCAGCCAGCCAGCAGGCATCAAGCTGGGAGACCACCCTGCCTGGGTCCCAGCCCCTGGGCTGCCCTCTCCCACCCCAGCAGCATCACCTACATTCCATCTTCCCAGCAAAGCCCCCCATGCCCTGATCAGCGCGGGGTCTGTGGGCTGGTACTGGCCCTCCCCTTTCGGACAAGTGCAGCTCTTTTGGAAAATCCCAGTTGAGAAAAGTCAAGTTAGATGGGGTCTAATAAGAGCTTTATATTTTTCTCTTTGCCATTAAGTCATATTTTATTTAAAAGGCTAAAACCCCACAAATCACCACTAAAGTAGTATGCCCACTCCGGCCAGGCCCGTCTCCAGCAGCCTCCCTCTGGCTAGAATATGCCGCGGCCCACCCCTCCCCCTGGGCCTGCTCTACAGAGGGAGGAAATATTGGAGCTTATGATTATTATATTGTATCTGTCTTAAAAGCCAGCCCCTCTTTGCAGACACAGACACTCCCCAGCTCACATTCATCAGTTTTATTCCTTTAATGATTCAAACTTGTGCTGTGATGTGCTACTCAGAACAGAGGATTTTATGGATTTAACAGTTTTATTAATTTAGGAGGTTTCCACTGAGTGCCAGAATGGCTCAGTGTGACAAAGAAGGTATCATAAATGAATTGATTTGTCACGTATCAGAATATGATCCAGCAGTGATTTCATTATTGGAGTTATTTCCCTCCAATTATCTGCAAACTTAAAATGCTAAAGAGCACCCCCCTCTACCCCCACCCTCACCCCACGCTCTCCCCCCAGCAGCAGCCGGCCTGGATCATTTGAGCAGGAAATAAATGCAAATCGATGGCCCAAATTTCCCTGGATGTGTGGAGGCCGCCCCGTGCCTCCCTCCTCCCCTCTGCATCCCCCACCCCCGAGGGAAAACAAAGCCCTCTGGGACCACGGGGGCTGGGCAGGCCTGCAGGGCAGGCACGTCCACGGCGGGGGCCGGGTCCAGGGCACCCCGGCACATCCTCAGTGGGGTCCCAGGGCCTGGAGGGCACTGAGCATCCTGTCCCCTTGTCCAGCCCACAGGCAGGCTGCCATCTTAGCCTTGGGCAGAGTGGACGAAGGAGTGAGCCCTGGACAAGGACACGGTTCAGTCCAGACCCCGCCCCGACCTGGCTCTGTGGCCTGGGCAGCTACCTCCAGCCCTAATAGCCTTCCCACAGTGTCCTGACTGCGGCTGCCCCCGCTCGCTTCCGCACTGGCTGCCCCCAGCTCCCTGACCTCAGCCTAGAAAGCCCCTGACAGCCTCCCTCCTGCCCGAAACCCCCTTCCGGTCCACAGCTCAGCCCTGCTTCCTCCTCCTCTCCACTTCCCTTCCACCCCCCCCCCCCAGGCAGGGCTCCCAGAGACGCTGCCCGCTTGCCCAGCCTGCCCTGCCTCCCCCCACAGACGCCTCTTCCCGAGCCTCAGTTTCCTCACCAGCAACATGAGGACGTGAGTGGATTCTGAGCTCACGTCCCCTGGTCTGTAAGGTCCCTGAGCCCAAGTCCCCCGGTCGGCGACTGCTGTTTGTTCATTCGGCGACCAAAGCACGGGTCAGGGGCCATGGAGAGAAAGGGACGAGTCAGGGCACCCCGTCTGCAGGAAGGCACGACGTGGCATGCCTCAAAGCCGAAAGCGCCAGGTGCCCTTGCCAAGCCAGGCGAGCCGAGGGCTACAGTTCTCTCCCCCGGCCCGTCTGCCCAAGCCGGCTCTGGGCACCTCCTGCCTCGGCCTCTCTAATCAATATGGAACCATTGGGACTTGCCCGGGGGAAGGGAAAAGCAGAGCTCGAAGTGACAGAGCTGGGGGCAAGGGTGGGGTGGTGGGCAAGGAACCAAGCCAGAATTCTCACAGGCAAACCGGCTTCCGCCGACTTCCGTGGCACAAGAGAACCAGGCTTCTTCCTGGCCACTTTAAAGGGACGGGAAAGGAGCAGGAGTCATCACATACGACACGCTTTGTAGAGCACCGAGAACGGGCAAGGCTCCTTCTCATTTCATGCTTGTGAGATTTGACAGGTGAAGGAGGAAAGTTCCAGAAAGATGCAGTGAATCCCCCCAGGTCACAGAGCCGAGCCCAGCCCAGGCCTGTGGGACTCCAAAGCCTCCCAAAGAGGCTGTTTCTCCTGATGCCCTTTAGCAACCTTTGGCATCGGCCACGGGAGGCATCGAGAGGCGGCGGGAAAAGCAGGGTGGAAACAGGAGGCACGGGTCCCTGCCCGGGCCCCAGGGGGCTGCACCCCCAGACCCACCCAGCACCTCCTCAGGGCGTGATCTCGTCGTCTGTCCAGTGGGCGGAGGCGGCTTGGGGACTGCCCGGAGGGTTGGTGGGCAGGGGGAGGGGAGGCCTCAGCAGACGGCGAGGGGCCGCGGCCCGAGAGCCGGACGGCTGTGCGAGCCGCAGGGGCCACCTCCAGTTTTAACAGAGCACGTGCAGGGGCCACCCCAGCCCCCCCCCCCCAAGTCCCCAAGGCCTTCAGAGTGGGCTCTGTGCCCTTTACCGAGGTGGGCGGGAATTCCCACAGCTGCTGAGTTATCCGGGAAGCACCAACCTCGGAACCTCAGCATCTCTCCCAAGAGCCAAGAGGAACGCCGTGGAAGGGGACTAGTGCGGGGAGACCTAGAAGGGCCCCAAACGGGCCGCTGTGAAGCACCCCTGGCTAAGGGGAGAGCAGGTGTGGGTGCCCCAGGCTGGGGAAGCAGGCGACCCCGAGAAGGCCGGGGACACCCGAGCAGCCGAGGGCCCCGTCAGGCCGGTCCACGAGGACCCGGTCTGGCCGCGCTCCGTTTTCCGGGGCAGCTGTTGGAGGTCCAGGGCCCCCTGGGCAGCGCCAGACCGAGCCTAAGGAGGGAAGGGTTCACACAGGCCCGCGCCAGAGCCGTGGGGGGAGTCAGGTCTCCTGGACCCCAAGATCAAGAATCGTGGGCTTGGAGGCTGACTCCACCTGCGCTGCTCGCCCCTCGTCCCTGGCAAGAGGCCAGCAGCCGGGGGTCTAGCGGAGCACCTCGAAGGCAAGGGAGCCACCCTCCCCGGCAGCCCACTCCACTTCCCTCCAGCCAAATTCAAACGTCCTTTACACACGTACCTGCACACAGAAACCCACGTGCTCCTTGCACCCACACGTGCACGTGTTCACTCCTAGGCACACATGCACACGTGAGCACACGAGGGCATGTGCAGATTTGCTCACACTGGCACCCTCGTGAACACACACTCACATGCAGATTCACACTCACGGGCATCCACACGTACGTACGTACACACACATACTCAAGGGCAGTCCTCCACGCCCCTTGCGCACACGTAGGCACACCTCTCAGGGCCCCGAGGTGCACCCCCATCGGACCCCCTATGTAGACGTGCCCTGAGCCCACCCGTGCCTGGCTCTGGAATGCTCCATGACTCCATCAGGTGGGGGCAGTGCCTGACGGATGAGCTGCCACCACCAAAACCCGGGAGAAATGGCTAGTTCCAGGGTGAACCGTGATTTCCACCTTCCACCTCGAGTGTTTCATTACTTCCTTGACCTCGGATGGCTAATAAAGGTGTCTAATTCGTGTGGTATTAAAATAGTCTCCTAATGGGCACCAAGACTATCTCCTAAAATTAATGCTATGACAAGTAATGAGGGTCTCCATTACCTAATATCTGCATGTGAAAATTCTAATTTTCCCAGAGTGGGCAGATGTCGGTGAGAGCAGACGTCTTCAGGAAGCCCGCTTCCCTGAGACACGAATGGCCGTGAGGCTGATTAGAAGGCACTAGAAATCGTCCCCAGGCCATCACAGACAAAAGACTGCCAGCCACGGCAACAGCGCAGACCACGGTTCCCAGGTGACACCGTTACTCTCCCTGCTTGGGACGCAGGGCTGGTCAGTTCTCCACCCCCGGCCCAGAGCGGCACCATGCCACACCCAGGCGCCAACGTTTAAGTCAGTCATTTCACAAAGACAGTCTGGGTTGCTCCCTCTTGGCGGGCCGGGTGCAGGGCTGGGCCCTGGGGAGGATGGAAGGCGTATCCATCGGGACCTGTCCTCACCTTTGGGCCATGCTGAGCCCAGGGTGGCAGGACAGGAGGGCGGTCTGAGGAATCCTTGGGCCGGGGCGTACACACACGTAAACGCGAATCACCGGTACACCTAGGAGAGGGATATGAGCTCAGCCCCGAAGAAGTCCGTGAAGGCTTCTGGGAGGAGGTGCACAGCCAAGCCCCTGGGGCCGAGCTCTGTCCTCTGCACCAGCACAGACCACAGTACTTGTCCAGTTCTGACCGTCACCAACACATGGCCCGCTTCCAAGGGGCCATGCCTGAATGACCTGAGCTAGTGCCAGCCCCGTGACTTCCTCCCCCTTCTCCCAGACGCCTGCCCTTTCCTCCTTCCTTCCTTCAGGTCTCAGCTCAGAGTCCCCCTCCTCCAGGAAGCCTTCCCTGTTGAGGTGACCCAGTTGTATGCGGCGCAGAGCTCGCCAAATGCCTGGCAAACTGCTCCTCCATTGTCCTCTTTGATCCTCCAGCTGTCTCTGGGGGCAGAAGGGTAATGATCAAGATGCCTGTTTCACCGATGGAAGGACCAAAGTCCTCCAAAGGGACAGCAGCCGCCCAGCATCACGTGTCAGGAGCAATGGGCGGCTGGAGGGCTCCTTCCTGGAGCCCTGGCTCCCCGTGAGTTGGGGGCTGAGTTTGAAAGGCATCACCCCGGGAAGGGATGGCTTCCGCTCACGCCGTTGTGCCGGATTGATCCTGTTTCCTAAACAAATGCTGAGCTGAGGATCCCAGGGCATGGCATTTCTGCTGCCTGGCCCTGCCTCTGCGGCTAGAAGGCGAGTCCCCCAAATTCACACACAGATGCTTTTGAAAACAGAGACAGGGGAGTGGCTATGGATCAGGCAGTTGGGTACCCATCTCCCATACAGGAGGCCCTGGGTTCAGTACCCAGTGCCTCCTAAAGAAGACAAACGAGCAGATGACAAACGGACATTGAGCAAAAGTAATGAGCAGACAACGAGCAAAAACAACAAGCAAACAAGGGAGCCACCTCAAGGGGGAGGGGTAACAGATGTGGCCCCCTCCTCTGTGGGCCATGACCCCAACAGGGGTCTCAGCAGACCCTTCGGGGAGAGAACCGGGTGATTCCTCCTCTGCCCCAGGACACTGCCCTCTGGCTCCCCAAGAGCCAGCCCACTGCCAGCTACTGTCTCTCTGCTTATTGGGTGGCAGCTTCGGCCTGTACCTGAGTATCCCAGAGCCCGTGTTATCACCCACACACACAGGCTCGTGCGCACAGGGGCTTCCTCTCTTGGGGCATTCCGGGACTGCTTATCTGGGCTTGGCAAATCCAGCCCACGCTCCCCTTCCTGTGTGGATGACCGCTTGCCCGCGGTATTTCCCAGAATCTCCACACTGCACACCGGGGGGCACGGGTCCCACAGCCCCACTTCCTCTCGGAAATCCCACAGGCCCACCCAGAGGGCCGGAGGGCATGGAGGGCCCTCCAGGAAGTGTCCTCGGCTGCGGTCGTCCCAGCGGGCCTTCGCTTGGTATAGGGCAGGAACTCTTAATCACCCTTTGGGCCCCAGCCTAATTGTCACTTCCTCCAGGAAGCCTTCTCAGGTGGCCACTACCACCCCTAGTCAGAGGAGTTTTCTAGTTCAAGGAAAAAAGCTCAGGATTGTGTGGTCAGGGCCCAAGGGGCGCACAGGATTTGGACTTGATCTGAGGAATTGCAAACAGAGAAGCGGGGTTAACCCGAGTGTATCTTAGGAAGGCCCCTCCATCTGGAAGGAGGCAAAATGGTCAGAAGGAAGGTCCCCTGGGTAGAAGAAAGGCAGAGGGGAGGTGGTGGCAGTGACCCTGGCAGGCAGGTGGTAGTGGCCAGCAGGAGCCCAGGGACGGTGCTGGGAAAGGCGCAGATTCAAGGCCGGGAGGAAGGCTTGGAAGAGCGAGTCTAATGGCGCCCCAGGATCTGGCCTGGGGGTCTGGGTAGGTAGTGGTGTAACCGAGAGTTAAGAATTAGCAAATGATTATGATTCCTGAATCATTATATTGACTTTTTTTATTCTCCAGTGTATTAGAGAATAGCCAAGCGTTAATACTCTAAATTACTGAAGCTGGCTAGGCAGACCTCAATCTTTGAATACAGTCATTTCAAACTAGGACCTGCCTGATGGTGGTGATTATTCTAGATTGATCTTACCTTTGTTTACGGTCATTTCCATTGAGATGGTCACCACTGCACCCTCCCGGGTTTGAAATCCATAAAAATCCTAAACTCCTCAAACCGAGGGAGAGATTTTCAGGCCCTTCAGCCGTCTGAGCTCCTTGCACTGTGCTAGCAAATGAAACTCTCTCATCCAGCACCCATGTGGAATCTAAGCCCCCACTCGACATAGGTGTGCAATGGGCACAACCAATCCAGTGTCCACAGAGAAAATGTGGCGGGGCGTGGGAACGGTGGCCATGGGGGCTGCTGGGTGTGGGGAACGGGAGGAAGAGATGAGAGGTGGAGGCGTTTTCGGGACGTGGAGTTGTCCTGGGTGGTGCTTCACGGTCAATTACGGGACACTGTAGATCCCCCCAGGGCCCACTGGATGGAACGTGGGAGAGTGTGGGCTATGATGTGGACCATTGACTACGGGGTGCAGTGATGCTCAGAGATGAACTTACCAGGTGCAATGGATGTGTCACGATGATGGGAGAGAGTGTTGCTGTGGGGAGAGTGGGGGGTGGGGGCGGTGGGGTTGATTGGGACCTCATATTTTTTTAATGTAATTTTTAAAAATAAATAAATAATTTTAATAAAAAAAAAAACTCTCTCTTTGAAACTCCCATGTCTCAGGAATTGGCCGACACGAGGAGCATCAGGCAGGAACCTGCTTTTGCTGGGTATCCACGGCGCATCGCGAACCTGGCGCACGCCTTCCCCGAGAGCTCTGTGCGGACTGCAGGTGCACCACACAGTCCTGCTCCAACAGACTTTTCTTGACATTTTGTTAAAGATTTCCCCGGTGAGCCAAGTTTAGCCAGAAATTCCCAGACCGGCTCCCAGGGCCTCTGTGCCTACAGGCGCCCCCGATGACCTCCCCTTGCTCGGCTCCACCTCCCCTGGCCCTGCCGGACCTGAGGTCAAGGTGATGCTGCTCCTCCTCCTCCAGGAAGCCTCCCTGGCCCAGCCCTCAAGGGCTTCATCCTCCTCGTCCCTCTGGGGTGGCTTCCCAGTTTTAAACGCTGCTAAATCCTTTGTTCCGGGCTTCTCTGATCTGCCCAATCAATTCCCCTGCAGCGAATACCACACCCATTTCGCAGAGCCAGAGCTGACACCTAGCGTTCAGGACGGCTGGCCCAGGGTCCTTGGCGGTGCTTGGCCGAGCCCTGTGGCCCGGAACGCAGGCTCCGGGCCCAGGCCCCAGGGGCTCACGCCGGCTTTGTGGCTGACCGGCTGGAGAGCCAGGGAGTCGGGGGGGGGGGGGGCCTCTCTGTGCCTCAGTTTCCTCATCTTTGAGATGGAGATATTAACAACAGTGTCCCCCACCGGCGGCTTTGAGAATCGATGGAGTGGCTGCAGGGTTTAGCCCAGCACCTGGCACTCGGCGAGGACATGACCGAGAGCAGCGATGATGGCTGTGGGACGCCAGGTGCTCTCCCGGCCTGGGGGAGGGGAGGCGGGGGCTGAGGGAGTCTGGCCCCCATTCGCTGGGGGGATATTTAGGCTCTACTTTTGAAGGGAGCAGTGTCAAAGAACATGTGGGCACACACATTTGGACCTACACGTGAGAAAGTGCCACCTAATGTTGTCAGTGACATACACGGCAGCTGATATCTGAATCCCAAAGACCTTGCTCTTGAGTGCTGTCCCATCATCCAGGCTCTGCCACGTTGGTGCAATTGCAGCTCTCTCTCTGTGAGCATCAGCAGCGCCCCACGCCCCCGATTCCAGCACCCTCTGCCTGGCACGTCAGCGTGGTCGAATCCTCCTCTTCGCAGCGCCAGCCATCAGCCTCCCCCACTGAGCCTGAGAGGCGGCCTTGCCTGCCCGGCTGAGCGGCGACGGTGAAGAATGACCCACTCTTCGGTCAAGGGTGCCCACTGGCCCTTATCGCGGGAGAGCGATGTCTGCAGGGCCGAGCCGGCCCCCTCCTACTTGCCCATTCAGCACAACGCGGGGCAGCGCCGAGAGACAGAAATTGCACTTGACAAACTCTCCCCGTGACCGGGCGGCCAGACAGAGGTGGAATGAAATCAGAAGGAGGGGGAGGGGGCCTGGCTTCCTGACCAGATGCTGAGTGGACGTGCCGGCCTTCGGGAGAGGGAGAAGATCGGTGGCCTTGGTCATAAAGGGACTGATTGGCCAGGGGCCGGACACGCCTGCCAAGGCCGTGGAGAGGCCTTGGCTGGCCCTGCCCTCGGCGACCTCAGGTCCAGTTGGCTTATCAGTCGTGCTGGGTGGAGAGGAGGGTGGTGGGAGTTTTTCACTTGTGAGCACCAGAAGTGAGGCCTTCGGGTCCCAAAAAGCTCTGCACTTGACCCTTGTCCTCGGGGGAGCCTGGGAGCAGGAGAGGGATGTGCCCTGGCCTTGGACTCGAGCAGAGTTTAAATAGCTTCCTGGGGCCCTTCCTCTCACCAGGTCTCTGCTTCCCCATCCTGGACTGGGAATGGCCGTGCCTTCCGCGTCCTCAGAGCTGACGGTGTGGCCGGCAGTCTGCTACCCTCCTAATGGGTGTTTGCTCTTGTAAGCAGAACAGTCACCCTGGGAGGTAGCTACTATTATTATGACCTGCATTTGACACAGAAGGAAACTGAGTCCCAGAGAATTAAGCACTTTTTCCAGGATTCTGTTATAAGTTGCATACAAGGAATCAAACCTAGGCAGCCTGGGGTGGCCCCAAACCCTTGGCCGCTGCACTGCTCTGCCTGCACGTTACGCCATATAGAGCTTGCAGGGATGCAAGGAGACGTGCCGATGAGAGCAAACACTTTGAGAGGATTGTCTCTTTGCCAAAGCTGTAATAAGAACCTTCCACATCGTAACTCATTTAGTCCTCAGAGTAAACCCAGAAGTAGTCACTAGGCTAATCTCCATTTTACCGGTGAGAAAACTGAGGCCCAGAGGAGCTGAGCCACTAAGGCACCAAGTATCGTGGCGGAGGTGGGAGCTAAACCCAAGCAATCTGGCTGCAGAGTCCACCCAGTGCGGTGGCCAGCACGGGCTAAGGCTCAGTGAAGGGCAGCCCTCCCCCAGGAGAGGCTGAATGCCACTAGCACTGCGGGAGACCCACCCCGTGCCCGCTGCCAGCCGGGCTTGGGAAGTCTTCGGCAATGGTGCCACTCGGCTCAGGCCTCCCAGGCCCGGCGCAAAGTCAGACAGACTGAAATCTGTCTGGTTCGGGGAAGTGGGGGGCACAGGTAGAAGAAAGGGCAACCCCAGCGGGCGGGGGCATCTTAGAAGCAGTGTGTTAACGGGCTCATGGGTCTCGGGTGGGCAGAGATGATTCCTGAGAAAGGGACAGGGCACGGGTGGGAGGCAGCTCAGCTTGAATCACGAGATGAGGGGCCAGCGGGGCGGGGGGCAAGGCTGATGCGGCAGACAGACCAGCAGGGCCGCAGAATCTCCCAGCCAGGCTCGCGGGGGCTGCGGGCCATAGGGAGAAGTTAGCGCATGGACAGTGGACGCACCCTGACACTGGGGGGAGTGACAAGCAGGAGGCGGCCAGCTCCATCCCAGCCTGCAGCTCGGGCCAGCCTCTGCCCAGCCCCGGCCCCTGCCCAGGCTGAGGGCTCCCAAAACTCCCCAGTAGGTTTTGCTCCCAACTCCAGCCCTCTGGGACCCCAACCCTTAAATCACTGTCCCCAGGTCATTAGATGGAAGCCCGCCCTCAGAGAACATTCATCTGGAAAGTTATAAAATCACACCATGGAGGGTCATTAATGATTAGGGATGCTTATGCCTCAGCAGGCTCTGTCTCGTGGGAGCCTGTCTTTTCCCTCCCAGCGTGGGGGCGAGGTGGCTGCCACTGCCTGGTCCTTGCCATTGGTGCTGTGCCGACGGTAGAGGTAAAGGCCAGCCCCCAGCCCCCGGCCGGGCTGGACTCCCTCCCAGCACAACCGTCCAGAGTGGGTGCCTAGTTGCGAGACATTCTGACCTCTCTGCCTTCACATGTGTTGGGCCCATCACCAAGAGTGCCTTCTCCCATCCCATATCCATCCCTCCAGGCTCAGCCACCTTCAGGAAGCCCACCCTGACCTACTGGGTGCAGAGGGCTCTCCCCTGCAGAACCCACGATTCCCGCTTCAGTAGGTCCTCAGAGGGGAACCCTGACACCCAAGCCCCATCCCCCAAATCTCAACTCAGCACAGAGGGCCCTTTCTCAAGGAGCGTATGGCCAAGAGCCAGGAAAATGCAACTTGCTCGCTCTACAGATGGGAGACAGAGACGTAAGCAGGGTCGGGGCTCGCGTCACACCTGACGGTAGTTTGGGTGGCAGAGCCCGCTCTTGAATCGAGGTCTTCCAGAGCCTGGGTCTGGTTCCCTAGAAGGTGCAGTGGCCCCCCTGAGGTCACCTGGGAGAGACTGGGCAGGAAGCTGTGGGCCTGGAGGGGGTGGGGTGCAGCTCCACCATCAGCTCCCGATGTGACCCCAGGCATGTCTCTGACCCCTGGGTATCGGGGTGTTTTCCTGGAAAATGATGACCATGAGCAGAATAAAAATCAGCCTAGGTGCAAGCCAGCTCGGAGTACAGGTGCCAGGGTGGTCATCCTTCAGGCCTTAAAACAGAAAGGATGGGAGGGGGCTCTGGGGGCCTGTTGTGCCCACATACATGCTGCCTCTCCTCGCCACGCTGCTCAGCTCCCTGTAGTTATCTCCTGCAAGCACCTGGCCCCAGTCACCCACCCATCCCCAAGAGCCTCCATCCAAGAGATCTGGATGCAAATGACCTAATGAATTCTCGTTTGAAGCAATGGGCAGAAATATTCCCTGGAATTGCCCTAGAATTCATGTCCTCTGGAAACATCCAGAACACACTTTGGGGGAAGCACATATGGTCCAGTTTTTGGGGTTTTTTTAAAGATTTATTTTATTTCTCTCCCTCCCCCCCTCCCCCCGTTGTCTGCTCTCTGTGTCCATTCGCTGTGTGTTCTGCATTCGCTTGCAGCTCTCTGTGTATGCAGCACCCTCCTGCACAGGCTGTGCTTTCTTCACGTGGGGCGGCTCTCTTTGCGGGGTGCGCTCGCTCCTTGTGCACGGGGCTCCCCTATGCAGGGGCACCCCTGCATGGAACAGCAGTCCTCGTGCGGGGCAGCACTGCGCGTGGGCCAGCTTACCGCATGGGTCAGGAGGCCCTGGGGATCGAACCCTGGATCCTCCATGTGGTAGACAGACACTATCAGTTGAGCCACATCTGCTTCCCTGGTCCAGTTTTTAATAGAGAAAACCCACTCTGAGACCCAAAAGGAGCTAGGGGCTGGCAGAATCCAGCCACCCCATCAATATCCAAAATGGACTAGATCCCAGAGTCCCTTAAACCCACTCTGGACCCTATTTCTCTGCCCTGTTGTCTAGGTTTGGGACAAGCTGTGGGCAGGGACTTAGAGGGGGTAAGGCAGTGACAGGAGCAGCACCTGGTCAAGATAGGTGACAGGGACACAGAGGAGGGAGCAGCACCAGTGTCAAGGAGGTATAAGCCCTCCTGGGAGGACCCCCAACCCCTACAGCCATGTAACCACACCCCTGCTCCAGCCCCTTCCCACTCGGGGAGCTGGGCTAGTTGCTTAACCCTCTGGGCCCAGGCTAGGTAGGATATGACCTCCAGGGACCTTCTGGTCCACGATTCTAGGGTTCTGGGCTTCACAGCGGTCAGTTTAGATACACTCCTGCGAATTCTCATCGACCCCACTGTACAAGGGATGTTAGTGAGACTGAGAAAGCTTCATTGACTGTTACCCAAGACTGTCATCCTGTCATCGACCTTGTGCCGTGGTGCTGGGGTCAAGAATGTGCGGAGCCAGCCCCGCCTCCTACTAGCCCACCTCCCACAGGCCCACCTCCCACAGGCCCACCTCCTACTAGCCCACCTCCCACAGGCCCACCTCCTACAGGCCCACCTCCTATTAGCCCACCTCCTACAGGCCCACCTCCTACTGGCCCACCTCCCACAGGCCCACCTCCTACTAGCCCACCTCCTACTAGTCCACCTCCTACTGGCCCACCTCCCACAGGCCCACCTCCTACTAGCCCACCTCCCACAGGCCCACCTCCTACTAGCCCACCTCCCACAGGCCCACCTCCTACTAGCCCATCTCCTACTAGCTCACCTCCTACTAGTCCACCTCCTACTGGCCCACCTCCTACTAGCCCACCTCCTACTAGTCCACCTCCCACAGGCCCACCTCCCACAGGCCCACCTCCCACAGGCCCACCTCCCACTGGCCCACCTCCTACTGGCCCACCTCCTACTAGTCCACCTCCTACTGGCCCACCTCCTACCAGTCCTACTCCTATTAGTCCACCTCCTACTGGCCCACCTCCTACCAGTCCTCCTCCTACTAGTCCACCTCCTACTAGTCCACCTCCTACAGGCCCACCTCCTACTAGTCCACCTCCTACTGGCCCACCTCCTACCAGTCCTCCTCCTACTAGTCCACCTCCTACTGGCCCACCTCCTACCAGTCCTCCTCCTACTAGTCCACCTCCTACAGGCCCACCTCCTACTAGTCCACCTCCTACTGGCCCACCTCCTACCAGTCCTCCTACTAGCCCACCTCCTACTAGTCCTCCTACTAGCCCACCTCCTACTGGCCCACCTCCTACTAGCCCACCTCCTACTAGTCCACCTCCTACTGGCCCACCTCCTACTAGCCCACCTCCTACCAGTCCTCCTCCTACTAGTCCACCTCCTACAGGCCCACCTCCTACTAGTCCACCTCCTACTGGCCCACCTCCTACCAGTCCTCCTACTAGCCCACCTCCTACTAGTCCTCCTACTAGCCCACCTCCTACTGGCCCACCTCCTACTAGCCCACCTCCTACCAGTCCTCCTACTAGCCCACCTCCTACCAGTCCTCCTACTAGCCCACCTCCTACTAGTCCTCCTACTAGCCCACCTCCTACTAGTCCACCTCCTACTGGCCCACCTCCTACTAGCCCACCTCCTACCAGTCCTCCTACTAGCCCACCTCCTACCAGTCCTCCTACTAGCCCACCTCCTACTAGTCCTCCTACTAGCCCACCTCCTACTAGTCCACCTCCTACTGGCCCACCTCCTACTAGCCCACCTCCTACCAGTCCTCCTACTAGCCTACCTCCTACCAGTCCTCCTACTAGCCCACCTCCTACTAGTCCTCCTACTAGCCCACCTCCTACTAGTCCACCTCCTACTGGCCCACCTCCTACTGGTCCACCTCCTACTGGCCCACCTCCTACTGGCCCACCTCCTACTAGTCCACCTCCTACCAGTCCTCCTACTGGCACACCTCCTACTGGCCAACCTCCTACTGGTCCACCTCCTACTAGTCCACCCCCTACTAGCCCCACCTCCTACTGGCCCACCTCCTACTAGTCCACCTCCTACTAGTCCATCCCCTACTAGCCCCACCTCCTACTAGGCCACCTCTTATTGGCCCCACCTCCTACTAGCTGTGTAGCTTGGACCATTCTGAGCTTTGGTTTACTCCTCTGCAATTGGGAATACCATCACATTGGTTGCACAGTATAGTTCATCATGTCAAATTTAGCAGGGCCCAGCACATAAGTTTTAGGTATATGAGAACTATTATTGCCACTAAAATTATGCAAATCTTCCCATAATTGAAAGAAAAGGGGGAACTAGGGCTTGAAATCAAAGACATATTGGGCTGGGAGTCCAGAAAGCTGTGTGGCTCCAGAAAGCTCGGGCCTCAGTTTCCCCATCTCTAAGAGGAAGGAGCTGGCCTGGATGCCTTCTGGGAGCCCCCAGATCTGTCACCTAGATGGGAAAGAGATGTCCAGAAGAGGCACTGTTCCTGTGCTAAGCTGGGGGAGTTTACCCTCTGGCAGCCTGTAATCCTTTCCTGTGAGTGTGGGTGTGGTTTGGGAGAAGGAGGCCCAGGGCAGGGACAGAAGCCAAGACACAGCGGACAGGAACTGGATGCTTCCTGCTCACCGAGCACATTCTAGCAGCTTCACACAGATCAACAACTTCTGTTCTTACAGAAGAGCCTATGAGGTCAGTTGTAAGTTACAATTATACCCCATTTTCCAGACAAGGCAATTAACACCCAAAGAGCTTCAGTATCCCGCCACATTCATGGGGTTGGTGGGACAGCATTGAACCAAACCCCCGGCCTTCCCAGCTCCAGGGACATGCTCTGGACCAGAAGTGGGGCTAACTCTGGGTCTCCACGCAGAGACAAAGATGAAGAGACGGGGCACCGGAAGCGAAACACAGAAAGAGAACACACGTGTCCCAGGGCGGCCTCGCCATGTCCAGGGAGGAGAGGGCGCCCATCTGTGGACCACTTGGGACCTGTGGTTTCAGGAGAATCGCACCCAGGGCAGACAACACAGGAGCCCACCCGAGGGGGCTGCCGAGAGGCTGCTACGCCAGCCTCCCCAGGAAGGAGGCGTCCGCTGCGCCGAGGAAAGCGCCGACCCCGCAGCTTCTGCGCGCGCCTGCGCCGCTTCGCTGCGGGGTGACAGGGCTGCGGCCAGGCGCGTGCGGCCCCTGGCTGGGCGCTGCCCGTGCTCCCCTGCGTCCTGTCGTGGTGGGAGCCCCGCCTTGGCAGCTCCGAGGACATCTGCTCGCAGACACCGCGTGCCGACTGCTTGTCAGCTCTTGACACTAATATTTAAGGCCCGGAGTCTAATGTAAAGCTTCCTTTTAGCGAGATTGTCTCATTTAATAAAACTCCCTGTCTCTGCTCCCCCCAAAGTACTCGTGTTGATGAGAACGCATTCCCCGCGCTGCGATTGCATCTGGGAATGGAATCCCCGCGCGGCCTGGCTTTGTTGTCCGATGTTTTATTTGGATTTTCCTATTTTTCCCCTAGAATAAATAAACAGGGGGCTGCCCAGGTGAAAGGTAACCCTCTGCTCACCTGGGGCCTTCCGTTGCTGGCCTCTTTTACTGGCTCACTCCTATCCTCAGGAGTCATTCATTCATTTACTCATTCATCGAGTCAATCAACAACCATTCTCCAAATGCCTGTCTGGTGCCAGGCCCTGGCTTGACTGCAAAGAAAGACCCCGTCCTCAAGGAAGAGACCGCTGGGAGGAGACGGCCTGCGCGGGCTCCGCTTCTGGGGCGCGCTCCCAGCCCCAGGGTGGAGGGGCCCTGTCTCACGGTGGCACCGGTGTGGTGGTGGTGGACACTCACACCGAGGTGACCCTGAGGGAGGGCCCTGGGTTCAAGTAGCCGCCCTGCTCCACTCCCCGTGGCCTGAGCTGGGACCCAGCACCTGGGCCCGAGGGTCGGACAGAGCTGGGTGCAAACCCCCGCCCAGCCCCTTACGGGGGCCTGGGGCAGGTCACCTCACCTCGGAGGCTCGGCATCCCCGCGGAGGGCACGGCCTCCTCCCAGGGACGCTGCGAGCAGGGCCGCGACGCGGCGGGCAGGCCGGGCACCCAGGCTCGCCCTCCAGAGTCACCCGCCCTCGCACAGCCCTGGGGGTGCGATCCGCCCCCGGGCACCTCGCTCTTAGGGCAGCGGGTAACCGAGACGCTGTGCCGACGTGCCTGGCCCACGGCGACTGCTCGGCCGGCGGTCCCGGCCAGTCATCCCTGCGGCCAGTAGCACGCTTCGCCGAGTGAGAGGGGAAGGCCTGTGGGACCTCAGGGGTGCCAGGCTGGCGTGCGGGTGAAAGCGGGGCTGGGTCTCCCGTCCGCGTGGCCCCGGGCAGGTCCCGTCGCCTCCCTGGCCTGACCTGGGCCCCACGTGTGTGTGAGTGGGTGGGAGGGTGCACTGCTCCCCACGGCGCCTTTTGTCGCTGACCTAGTTGACCTTGGAAGGGGCCATCGGGCAGGTCCCACTGCATCCCCCAGCCTGGGGGTGCCACAACCAGGCCACAAGGGAGGCCAAGCAGGCAAAGATGCAGCTGGACTCCCCGAATTACAGCCACTCACGGTGCCCTGGAAAAGGGCACAGGACGTAGGGTCAGAAGCTCTGGGTTCAAATCCCAGCTCCTCCAGGCACGCCCTCTGGGACTTTGGGCGCCCTGAGCCCCAGCTTCCTTCTAGGTCATGATGAATCAGTCACGGTCCTGGCAGGAAAGGATCCCTCAGCAGGGACTACTGAGGATAGTTTAATAAAGGACTTTTTCAAAAGTGTGGGCAGGGTTCAAAGGAACAGAGAGGGCTGGTGAAGCACCCCGTGGCCCGCAGCAGTGAGAGCTGCTACCAGCCCTAAGGCTCAAAAAGGAAGGGGAAGCTTCCCGGAACCTCTACGGAGCGAAAGCTGTTGTGAAGGAGACAACAAGCCCGTAGGAGCTGGTAGAGGATCACAGCCACGCTCACCCAGCCACCTCGGCCCAGCAGGGTGGGAACCAGCAAAGGTTTGTTGAATGAGCCAATGAGCGCACAAGGCACCGCATGAAGCCAGGCTCCTGCCCGCTCATCCTGCGGCAGATGACCCGCTCTTCTTGCAGTGTGACCTGAACCCTCCCTGAGTTTAGGTGTACCCGTGACCAGAGCAGCTGTGATGCACTGGGACTTCCGAGGTTAAGCCAGAAAAAGGCATGCGGCTCCCACCTGGTTCTCTTTGGGACGCTTGCTCTTGGAAGCAACCGCCATGCTGTAAGGAAGCCCAAGCAGCCACACGGAGGGCCAGGCATAGGTAAGCACCGCTGAGGCCCCGGCCAATAGCAGCAGACGGTCAAGCAGGTGCACGAGAGCGAACCTTCAGGCGACCCCTCAGCCTGGGGTCCCAGGCATCGTGGGGCAGAGGTAAGCACCCTTATCCACTTTCTGAACTCCTGACCCATGGAGTCCATAGGCATTATAAAATGATGGCTGTTCTAGGCCACAGGGTTTCATGTAGTTAAGCGGAAATAGTGACCAGCCCAGATTCCATTAGCCAGCTGGAAGCCAGTGAACAAGCAAATCAGATTGTTTATTTCAGCCCATAGGGGGCACCCCTCCAAGCAGACAGCAGGGCGGAGAAGGTATGATATGAAGAATGATATGAAGGAGACGTGGAGAAAACCCAGCACCTATTCTTTTTTTTTTTTCTCTCCCCATCCTCCCCCCCTCCCCCAGTTGTCTGCTCTGTGTCCATTCGCTGTGTGTTCTTCTGTGACCACTTCTATCCTTATCCGTGGCAACAGGAATCTGTGTTTCTTTTTGTTACATCATCTTGTTGTGTCAGCTCTCCGTGTGGGCGGCACCTTTCTTGGGCAGGCTGCACTTTCTTTTGCGCTGGGCGGCTCTCCTTACGGGGCGCACTCCTTGCGCGTGGGGCTCCCCTACGTGGGGGACACCCCTGTGTGGCACGGCACTCCTTGTGTGCATCAGCACTGCGCATGGCCAGCTCCACACAGGTCAAGGAGGCCCGGGGCTTGAACCGCGGACCTCCCATGTGGTAGGCGGACGCCCTAACCACTGGGCCAAGTCTACTTCCCACCCAACACCTATTCTTACGCGGACGGCCCATCCCACCAGCCTGCCCCACCGTGCCGGGGGCCTCGTCATCTTCTGCATCTCCTGCTGTCTCCCTCTCCTCGTCCTTCGCCCCAGCTGTGTCCCCATCCCGCCCCTTCCCAGCACACCCTGTGGCGCTCCCTGACTTCAGTCACCAGGACACTCCAACCTGGCGGGGGAAAGAAGGGGGCAGGACGTACCGCGGCCTTGTCACTCTGCCCGACTCCCACCACAAGCGGAAACGCAGAAGCACCCTCATCCTTGACCCCTCGCGTGACCTTGAGCACCCACCTCCCCTGAACCTGCTTCTCCATTTCTCCAAACATTGGGCTCTTACCCCCTCCAGGCTACCTCTCAGGGTAAATGTCCCTCTCCAGAGAGAAAATGAGGATGTGCGACGTTATTCCTGCCTGATAACGCACTCCTCAACCCCTGCCCCTGGCCCGGGCTCACCCGGGTCTGTCGTCGAGGCCTGAAGCTCTGCGCTGCTGGCCTGGCCTAGCTGGGAAGGCCAAGCGTGTTTGTCCATGGCAGCGGGAATCAGACTGCCTCCAAGGGACGAGGTCCTGGCTGAGAAGGGAGCCAAGCCGGTTTCTCCAGAGCCGTATTAGGCATCGCCGCAAAGGGGCCGAGGCAGGAGAGGGGAAACCACCCAGAAGAGGCTGGTCAGGAAGCCAGGAGCAGAGCTGAGGCCACAGCACAGGAAGCGGGCTGCAAAGCAGACCCGAGCTCACCAGCGCAAAGCCTGGCAAGCCCCAGCCCACCGGTGGCACATGGCCCAGGCCAGGTGTCTGTGCGCCCAGAGCCGGAGGAGGCAGGCCTCTCTGCTTAGGAGCAGGCCCAGAACCAGCACCCTTCAGCTGGTAGGTCGAGTCCTGGCTCAGCTGGGGAATTCTCTGCTCGAAAGGGCTTTATGGGGGAGCAGATGTGGCTCGAGCAGTTGGGCACCTGCCTCCCACATGGGAGGTCTGGATTCTGTTCCCAGTGCTCCTAAAGAAGATGAGCAGACAACAAGCAGACACAATGAACAGACAATGAGCAGACACAATGAGCAGAGACAATGAGCAGGCACAATGAGCAGAAACAATGAGCAAACAATGAGCAGACACAGCAAGCAGACAGAGGAGGGAGCCATCTCAGGGTGGGGAGAAAGGGGGCTTTATGTATGTGCTTAGCTATAGCATGTCTTGTTCTACAAATAGAGTGCCACAAGAAAACAAAAACTAGAAATTGGCAGAAACGTTAGAAGCAAAACAAAGGACGGGATATGAAATGAGTCAGAAATTTGGCTAATTTAATAAAGACTACAAAGGCCTAAATTTCAAAGGATCAAAATTTTAGATCTGAGCTTCCTAGTAGCCACTGCAAAAGGGGAAACTGGTCAGTTACGCAGTGTCATAACAAACAAACAAATCTCTAAGATTTGATGCTTAGGAAAATCTTAACTGTCTCTGGTTGTACAGCAGGAATTTTTCCTGCCAATTCTGATTATAAAATCTCAGAATAGGCACAAGACAAGTTTCATGGAGATGTTTTTTTGGGAGTGACATCATACCAACAGACAATTCAGTAAAAGTAGTCCTTCAGAGACCAAAATAAGACACTACGGAAGTCATCGTCTCCTGGTCTGGCTTAAGGCTCAGGAAGATGAGGCTGTGATATTTTAAGCAAGGAGTTTGTTACTGTCGTGGCTATTTGTTCAGTTATCTAAAATCTATTTGGGCAACCTCTGTTAACTGAGCACCTACTCTGTGCAAGGCATTGTGCAGGAATTGGAGAAGCAGAAGCAAGGAAGGCAGACATAGTCCTGCCCTCGCAGGGCCTGAGGCCTTGCTGGGGGCGCCTGTGAATCACCAGGCACTTACAGTACAACAAGGGTGCTGGGGGGCCCAGAGAACTCTGGCAGGGCTGATACTACAAGTCAGGGAAGGCTGCCTGGAGGAAGTGAGGTCCAATGGAGACTGAAGGACGAGCAAAGCTGGCCAGGCAAAGAGAAAGAGAAACGGCTGTGGCTGGAACCCTCGGAACGAGGTCAGGGGTGCCAAAGGGCCCATCGCCGCCCTGGCCTGCAGCCGGGACCGGCCTTGGGCGGGACCACGGAGGCTGGGCCTGGGGGGGAGGGGCCATCCCTCAGCAACCTCGGGCGAAGCTGAGAGCGTGGCCAAGTGGGCCCCGAAGCTCCAGCACCCCGTCTGGGCCTTCCGACTGGCGGAAGTGCCCTTGCCTCTTTCTCGGGGCAGGCCCCCTGGGGGCGGAGCGGCCAGCGCGCCTGTGGGTGAGCCCCTCGCCGCAGGGAAACCCACCTGCAGGGCCCTTAGACGTAAGCTCTCCCAGTCCCTCACTGCAGACAGGGGAGCTGAGAGCCCGAGAGGAGGAGGAGGAAAATCCCAGGAGAGACCAGAGCGGAAAGGAGCCCAAGTTCAAGGCTCGCTCCTCCGGCACAGGCCACCACCCCGGCACTGCAGGGTCCTCATCCGTCGGTGGGGTAGCAGCGAGCCGCCCCGCAGCGCTTCTGGGGGGCTGGAGGGCACTTCGTAGGCTGTGAAGCCTGGTGCCCATGGAGATGGCCCAGCAGCCAGAACGAGGGGGGCTTTGGGGGCCATAATAACAGGCCACCTGGATCAGGGCTCCAGGAGGTGGGGGGCATGGCTGTCCCCATCACCCTCAGAGGTAAATACCTGCTTCTCATTCCCGCCTCATGGGCTAGAGAAGCTGAGTGGAGGAATTTGCCCCAGATCCCACAGCTAAGAAAGAGACGGTGGAGATCAGGGCTCCGAAGCGCACACAGCGTGCCCGCCGCAGACTCAGATGTGGGGAGAGGATCTCAGGGGCCGGTGGGCAGAGGAGGAGAGCAGCCACCACCCCAGGAGCTGCCGAGACCCCCGACCTCATGCCCTCCCTTGAGCGATGCTTTGCACCGAGGCGGAGAGCCCAGTCGGCCTCCCAGGGCAGGTGGGGGACAGAGGAGCTGGGTGGGCCCCTGAGATGACCCTAGGGTGGTCCCCAGCTGCCCCACAAAATTTGGTGGCACAAAACAGTTCTACCAGATACTGTGGTCAGGGGTTCGGGCGGAGCAGAGCAGGGGTGATTTTCTGCTCCACCGCGTCTGGGGGCTCGGCTGGGGGGACTCAAACAGCTTGAGCAGGGCGGCTGGGGCTCAGTGGGGGCCGCTGACCACGGCACCCACACGTGGCCCAGCCGTGTGGCCTCGGTTTCTCCCCAGCGTGGCACCCACAGAGACCCGGCACGACCATTCCAGCAAACAAAACGGAAGTGGCGTGGTCTTGACCATCCCCTGACCACAGTGAGCTGGTGACGCAGTCACAAGTCTGCCCAGCTTCGAGGGGAGAGGACGTAGACCCCCACCTCTGGATGGGAGGGGTGTCAAGGGATTTATGGCCATGTGTTAAAACGCCCGCATGGGCTGACCGGCAGCCTGGTAGGGGAGGCCCAGCGGGGGCCCGTGCCTCCAAGGCAGATTCAGAGGGGACAATGAGAGGCGTGGTCAGTGGGGCAGAGCTGGGACCCACCCAGGCCTGCCTGGTCCTCCGCCCCTGCACCCCCGCCTCTGGCCCTTCACCTTTTGGAGGATTTTAAAAAGGCTTGTGGTGCTGACATTTGCCCCTAAAGGGACCAAGAGGCCCACCCAGGCCCTCGTGAAGGCAGGGGCTCAACTCCTGTCTCTTCCAAGGTCAGAGGGCCTCGAGGGAGCCTCGTGACCCCTCTGAGCCTTGGGCTCTTCGCCTGCCTCACAGAGGTGCTCCCTCCCTACCCGGCAGGAGCAGAAGAGAGAGCCTGTGTGAAACCCTGACACCCCGTTAACGCGGGTTTCCTTGCGGGGAAGTGGGGAGGGGCAGGGATGCCCACGCAGGGGGAGGAGGAGAAGACGTGGCTCCGGGGTCCCCTCCCGGGGACTTGGCCGGAGCAGCCTGCCTGCGCTTGAAGCTACAGCGGGCACTTCTCGGGCCTGCGGTTCCCAGCTCTAATTACAGGCTTTCTGGACATGCTTCCTGTTTGGGAGCTGGCAGGGTCCCCGCAGAGGATCCACAGATAAGGATCAGCCTGCTGCAGCACCTCCACCCACCAGGACGCTGACCCCGGAGCGGCCCGAGCAGACCCACTTTGGACAGCAGAAGGCCCTCGAGGGCTGGTCCCAATCTGACACCACCCCCCCCATCACACCACCATCACCACGGCCGCAGCATGCCCGACTCTCTGCTTGCACAACTCCAATGACAGGGAGCTCACTACCTCACAGGCAGCCTGGTAATCCCTGAGCAGCACAGCAGATTGAAGTCCTTCTCAAATCATCTCTTCCTTTAACTTCCGTCTTTGGACCCCCCAAGTCCTCCAAGAACAAGGCAACATGACAGAAGAAAGGGCCTGGCCTCTGAGGTCAGGAGAACTGGGCTCAAAACCTGGCCCTGGCCAGCTCTGAACCCTTGGTCAAATCCCTCCATCTCGTTGAGCCTCAGTCTCCTCATCTGTAAAGTGAGATTAATATCACTCAGCATTCGGGCATACAATAAGTACTAAGTAACTGTTATTTCTCCTTCTCCCCTCCTTGACACTTTGTAGCAGTGTGGTTTCCTTAGGCTTAGCCACCAGAACGTGCTCAGATGAGTGCCAGCTACCTGAAGAACGAAGGAAGCTGAGAGCCGCCTCCGCAGCCACACACAGGGCTTCCTGGCAAGCTGGAGGGGGCCGGGCACCTAAGCTTTCCCAGGTCAACTTCTAAGTGAAACTGGATGTCTACCAAAGGAACAGTGGGTGGAAGGACAGATGGACGAGTAGATGGATGGACGGGCAGGCAGGTGGATGAACAGACAAGCAGACAACTGAACAGAAGTTTAGATAGGTTTCTGAGTCTGGGGTGGGATGTCCTCAGCTCTCTAAGAGCTGCCCAGTCTTGGGCTCTCGGCTGGTTTTTTGGCATTTGTCAGGTTGACAGGCGTCCCTGCAGGGGTCATCACAACAGCGGACCTCAGGGGCTCTGAGAAGTTACAAGGCAGGAGTTATTTGGTTTTACACACTCTCTCTCGTAAGTATACAGTGGAGTTTTCCAGGGGCTTCATAATGTGTGATATCTCAGCAGATTAAGCACAGAAGCATGTAAGCCAATCCAGCTGTCTTCCCTTAAGTGAATCATTAAGGAGATGCAAAAACAAAAAGTGATGTCACTCCTCTACTTATTATTTTTATCATTTTAGAAAAGACAGTTATTTTGCATGGCTTCACTTCATAGGGAATGCATTTATTATTGTTGTTCTAGTGAATTAATACATTATTTCCCAGCTTTAGTTTCTAGTATGGTAACAATAGCCACAGCCCACATAAATAAAAGCTCTTTCTGATGGTCAGTAATTTTTAAGAACAGGAGGGTCCCTGAGACTCAGTTTGAGGACCAGAGGGCTAAGCGCCCTGCCACATGCCTGTTGACGCCACAGCGCAGCTGACTGGACGGGAGGTGGGCCCTGACCAAAGCGTGGCCAGTCCAAAGGCAGACGGCAACAGGAGGCCAGCAGGGGTGAAAAGACGGCCTGGACCACGGCCTGCCGATTGGGCAGGCAGCCCAGGAGAAAGGGTGCTGAAAGAGGCCAGGAGCCCAGGGTAGTCACGGCACGCACGGGGAGTAAGAGCCGAGGTCCAGAACATTCCCAGAGAGGTCGTGGGGAGAAGCAGCCGCCCTGGGAATGAGGCTCCACTGCGCAGCCTCAGGTCTGCCTGCAGCCGCCAGGCTGGGGCCCGCACTTGGTGGATCTTCTCACTCACCCCGCCTCGCTTAGAGCCGCACCCCAACAGCCTGGGCCATGGGTTACAGTCCTGGGTGTCCTGCCCAAAGCTCTGGGACCCTGGACGAGCAACTTAGACTTCCTGAGCATCCGTCTGCTCGCTGCCAACCTGGCGATGGTGAGTCCAGCTCACGGAGCAGAGGGAGGGCTCAGGAAGACTGACATCAGACACATGGGCAGGGCTGGCACGTGCGTGCCCCAACAGGTGCAGCTAATATTAGCACGCTTGCCCCGGCCCCTCTCGCCCGGTATTCTTAGTGCTGGTATTAATATCACAGCAGGAAGAGGTCCTCAAGGTCACAGAACTCCAGCTCCCGCTTCACCGAGGCATAAACAGGAAGGCCAAGAGCAGGGCAGAGGCAGAAGCAGAAGCCGGCTCTCCCATCCCGCTGGAGGCGTCCCGGGGAGACTGCAAGCTCCCTGGGCCCAGGGAATATGTCGGTGATGTCCACAGCCACACAGCCACCCCTTCCTGCTCCCAGCAGTTATCCTTTGTGAGCACATCCCGTGGGCCAGGCACGGTGCCAGGTGCTGTCTGCCCACAACAGGCCTTGGCCCCAAATTTGTTCAATCAATGTTTGCAGATTGATCGCTTGGCCTCTCCCATCTGGCTGGATCCTGGGAATCCAGGCCAGGGGTGGGGCATGGAAACGGTTCCATGAGCCATCCGCCTGGCCGTCAGGAACAAGCACACAGCTGCTGCTCCCAGCGGCTCCGAGTCCCTCAGCCGGGGGAGGGAAGCAAGACCAGAGAGGGCGAGCGGCCCGTTTCAAGGAGCACAGCTGGTAGGGGGACGGCCAGGGCTGGGCATGCAGGACTTTCCATGCATATTCTAAGCCACAGGCTTCCAGATCCCAGAGCAGGGCCGGGGAAGGCCGAGGACTCAGGCAAGTGGAAACGTGTTGGGGCAAGCCTGCGAGTGGAGAACTGAGAAGAGGGTCCCCAGGATGTCTGTGGGCAGAGAGGGAAGGGCCCAGGAGGGCAGTCTCTGCTGGTGCAGTCATCGTGGCACCAGGCTCCCGCAAGGCTGCATCTTCCCCCCTCTGCTCAACTAAGCAGCTCCAGCCTCAACATTCAGGCTCGGAGAGTGGAGCCCCTGCTCCAGACAAAGCCCACGGTTCCAAAACAGGAGAAAGATGGAGACACGGGCCTGGCAGAGGTGCCATCCCAGCCAGCGGCGCAATGCCGAGAGGAGAGGGACGCCGCGCCTGAGCGCTCAGGGAAGGCTCGCTGGGCAGCGGTGGGGTCTGAAGGGCAAGTCCAGCTGGGAGAGGATGCTGGAGCCAGAGCTGGGAGGTCTGGAAGCACTGGAGAGCTGCTAGGAGCCCAGGAAGTCGGGGTGGGCTGGGGCCGGGGTGCAGGCCCTTTGCACGCTCCCTTCCCCCCCGGCCGCGGCTGGCGTCACTGTGTGTGTCTCTCCAGGGAGACGGCGAGGCGCCCCAGAGGTAGGGCCCCGGTGGGCCTCGCTCTGTGCTGAACGAGCGCCTGGCCCAGACCAAACGCTCAGTAACTGGTGCTGAGTGGGGGCCACCAAGGCTGCTGACGAGAGCCGGGACACCCTTTCACCCAGGATGCAGTCACTGTCTCTAAGATGCTCGCTTGAACCTTGTTTCCTGACTTCTTGAGTGTCGTGACCCAATGGAAAAGGCAGGAAACATGAGGGTGGCAGAGAGGAGGAGTGTGGGAGGGGCGGGGGGTGACCCCCAGTTGGGGAGTCAGCCGGGCAGGGCCCCACCCTGCAGCTGCGGCCGGCTCCCGGGTCCAAGGACCCCCAGACAGCCCCAGGCTGAGGCCACGAGGCTGACCCTGGGATCAGCTGCAGTCTGAGGCTCCAGCGGGCCGCCTGCCCCCGTCCGGGCCAGCTTGACGGGGTGGGATCGGGGACAGCCCCCTCCCCACCAAGTACAGCCTCTGGGACCCAATCTGCATACGAGGCAGAGGGAGGATGGCAGAGCCGGTGTGGCCTAGCCCAGCTCCTCCTGCAGGACCTCTGAAAGGAGGGTAGAAGGGACCCCGGCATGGGGGTCAGCGTGGGCGTCCTGCTCCAGCGCGGCCTCCAGCGCCCTGGGTGTCCTCGGGCAAGGTGAGTCCCTGAGGCTGAGGCCCACACCAGGGCCGGTTCCCGCCCGCCGCGCGTGCACACGCCCAGCAGGCAGGTGCCACCCCGCCCCCGCCTGCCGCAGGGCAGCCTGGGCAGAGGGGCGGGCCGCGGCCGGGAGCCCAGTCGGCCACCAGCAGCCGCAGCATCTGCTTTTCCTCGCCTCTAAAGGGAATCGATTTGTCTCTGACTGATTTCCCTGACGTCTAGTTCTCCTCTCGCCCGGCGGTCAGCCCAGCCCCGCGCACCAGGGAAGCCGCTGGCCTCCTGCCTGCCCAGACCACCTCCCCACGCCCCTGCCACCCCCACCCACACGCTGCCCCCACGCCCAGGCCAGCAGATGCCCCCACAGCCATCCTCCCACCCAAACAGCAGGTGCACACACACCCTGCACGCAGGCTCCGAGGCACCCCCACCCAGCAGAGTCCCAAGGAGACACGTTTCCCCACCTGCAGGCACGCTACATTTACACACTCAGGCACCAAAATGGGTGATTACCCACACATCGAGCACACTCACGCACACACTCCTCACACGCCCAGATATCACAAGCCTCCACATCCCTGACACCCACAAACCCTCCCATGTCCCCCACAGAGCCACATTCGCAGGCACACAGGCACACACCCCACGTGCACTCTCACACCACTGTACCACAGGGCGCTCCAGAACCCTGAGTGTAATGATGTCACTCTCGACACACGAGGAGAAAGCAGCCACACGAGGAGCCCCCTGCATCCAAAGACTGGCGTGGAGTGGGCGTGGGCATGACCGAGGCAGGGGACAAGGAGGGCTGCGGGGGCCACGGGACCTGCAGGCTCACTGCAGAGCAGCCGCGGGGAGGAGCTGGATCCCAGCAGGGTTGGAGACCCGAGTGATTTGGAGTCACGAGGGGGTTGGGGGCTGTCCAGTCCTCAGCATGACCAGGGTCAGGCCAGATTTCCCAGTCGTGAGCCCCCAGGAGACCCTCCCAGTACCCCAGGTGACCCCAGCTGGCCAACAGCCATGGCAGCCAGCAGTGCCATAGTAACACAGATGGACCTTCTCTCTGCTCACAAACATTCTCACTGCCAAGACGGCATTTGATTGCATCCTCGGATTGACTCCCAGGGGTCAGCATTATTCCCATCTCACAGATGAGGAAACTGAGGTCTGGGTTGGGAAAAGATTCATCCAGAGGCCTGTGGGAGGGCACATGCAGGGGGCGAGCGTGCAGGGCTGTAAGTATGTGTGGAAGGTAAGGTGGGGGGCTGAGGGGGTGGGGAGGACACATCCAGCCTGTGTGTGTCTCTTGTGCCCCTACTCCACACCAGAAGTTGGGCTCCACTTATCCACTGGGACAGTATGAATTTTGTGAATCCCAGAAAAAGGTTATGTTCTTGAACTAATCCATTCCTGTAGCTGTGGGGCCATTTGATTGCATAAAATTCATTTAGGAGACCTTTGGTTAGATCGCTTGATTGGATGGTTTTAGGGCTTTTGGTTGGACTACATCAGTGAAGTGTGACCCAGGCTGGGTCCACCCTCTAGCTGGGTCTTGTATAAACTGAGAACACAGAGAGAGACACACTCACAGAGCAAGGGAGCTCTGCCATTTCAACCCTGCCATGTGAGAGAGAAGACTCCAGGTTCACCTACAGCTGCAGAAAGACAGAGATGCCCTGAGAGGCTCAAGGAGATAAGGCCCAGGAAGAGACCCTGATCACCCACAGCTGAGCTCAAGGAGAAGGTAGAGAGATGGGCAGACCTACCATCTTGCCTTGTCACGTGGAGGACCCCAGGGTCTGCCAGCAGCCAACCTTTGGTGAGAAAGCATCTCTGGGGATGCCTTGATTTGGACGTTTTTGCAGCCTCAGAGAACTGTAAGATTTTACCCCTTTATAAAAGCCAACCCATTTCTGGTATTTTTGCCTTGGCAGCCTTTGGCAAACTAAGACACCCACCCTGTCTGTTTCTGTTCCCTTCCCCTCCCGCGGGGCTCTCTCTAGCCAGGCAGCCCTGCCCTCTGCTCAGGCAACTCTTCAAGGCCTGGCTGGAGATAAGAGGATGCAGATACCAGCAGACGGGGTGCCAGAGATTCATCCCAGCCTGCTCCCCCTCCTCCCTCTCGATGTCAGCTCTCCACACACGCCCGACAGTGAGCTTGGGGCGCAGGGGGAGCAGGGCTACTCAGCATCAGTGGCTCAGCCCCACCTCCCACCGCTCCTCCCTTCTCGCAGCCAATCCTTCCAGCACCTGACTTAGCACCTGCTAAGGAGAGGAGGGGGTCCTGGAGCCACGAGACCGATGGGACACAAGTCCCACCCCCAGGAACACAAGCAGATCAGCTCCCAAAGGCCCCGGAGCCTAGGGAGAGATGCAGGCCCAGGACAGAGCTCCGACCTGCAGTGATTCCCGGGGCCCCTGGCGGCCGTCAGGAGGGAGCTGGTGTCTGAGAAGGAAAGAGGCTGCCGCCTGCAGGGGCGGCACCGTAGCAGTGCCACCTCCCTCCGCTCACTTTCTGGTTCATGCCAGACTCTGCGAGTGGTTTGTAGGGACTGCCACTCGACCTTGTCAAAAGCCCTGTGAGGTAACTATTGTCATTACCCAGGCTAACGGCCGTATCCACAGGATTTCAGAAATGTGGTTTTCGAGACGCCCTGGGGGGCAGACGTGGTTTTAGAAAGGCCTAGCCTCGGCCCTGAAGCCTGCGAGGGGAAGATGGCGCCATCCCGGCCTCTTCCAGAGCTCCCTCCGAGCAGCCACGGAGCCAGGTTTCCGGGGATTTCCAGGTAGGTCTTCCAGCGATGAGGGTAAGAAGTTAAGAAGCACGGGTGCTGGCCGCTGTCTCGGGCCTGGGCAGGTGTAGGTCCCAGAATGGAGCCCTCCAGCGGCCTTTTGGGCTGACGGCCTTCTCTTCAGGGAGCAGCGATGGCCGGTCGGCCCCTGGGGGGCGGGTGCTGCCTCCAGCCTGCCGGGCGGCCCTTCTGGAACGTTCCCCCACCACAGTGGATCCAACGTGACATCCCGCACCGCCTCCCTCCACGCCGCCCACTCCAGGTGAGGAATCTGAAGAACTGTAAAGGCCAGGGCCAAAGGAGAAAGTGAAGCAAACCGAGTGAGCCGCAGAGAGGGCCGCAGCCTGGCCCGAGGGTGCAGGCCTCGGTGGCCGCAGGGCTGGGGTTTGAGCAAAAGTCTCAGGCTGCCGGGTCCGGCCGCTCAGAGCAGGCAGGGGCTGAAGTCTTCTGAAGGGGGACGTATTTCTCCTCCTTTCCTCTGCTCCTCTCCCCCTCCCCCCCCACTTTGCCTCTCCTTCCCCTACCCCCACATCTGCCTCCTCTTTCTCTTTCTCCTCTTTCCTTTTCTTCTTTCTCCTTCCTTAAACCTCCTCTTGCTTAAGCGAAGCAGTAAAGGGTCCTTCTCTGGTTCCAGATCAGAAAATCAGCTCTTGAGGTGAGGGGACCTCAGAGGCCGTGGTCCCCACTGGTAGTAGGCAGAACAGGGGGCCCCCGGCGGCCCCCATCCTGGCCCCCAGTGGCCCCCATCCTGGCCCCAGGCCTTGTGAGCGTGTTGGGATACATGCCAAGGGAACCGAGGTTGCAGATGGAGTTGAACGTGCTGATCAGCCGACCTGGAGAGGGAGAGATTGGCCTGGGTCATCCGAGTCACCCTGTGTAATCACCAGAGTCCTTAACTGTGGAAGAGGGAAGCGTGAGGAGTCCCAGACGGTCGTGTGACAAGGACTCAGCCCAGCATTGCCAGCTCTGAAGAGGGCAGAAGAAGCCACGAGCCATGGATGCAGGCAGCCCCTACGAGCTGGAAAGGCAAAGAAATGATTTTTCCCTAGAACCTCCAAAAGGAATGCAGCCCTGCTGGTACCTGGATTTTAGGTCAGGGAGAACGTTTCAGAGCGGTAAGAGAAGGAATTTGTGCTGTTTTAAACCACCGATTTTGCTGCAATTTGTTGTAGCAGCAGTAAGAATCTAATACCCCATTCCAAGGCACTAAGTAGTCTGTGCCGTATCCCTCCCATGGAAGGCAACTCCCTCCAACCTTAGCCGGCTCTCACTTTTCTCCAAATTGTCCCCACCTTGAAATGTTTTCCATTGGGCCAGCTCTGTCCCTCTGGGTCCCCAAAACCAGCTACTCTTCGCCTTTCTGATATTTAAAGGCAGCGATCATAGAATTAATCCCCCCATATTCTTCTTCTCTTTGCCCAGCATCCCTGAAATTCTTTTCTGAATGCCCCACTGGAAACCCCTCTCAAAGAAAGGTGCTGATTCCCTGGTTTCAAGTCTTCTGATTTTGGGGGGCCGTTCATGCCCACATGAAAATTCTCAGGAGCTTAGACTCAGTCTGTCCACATAAGGAGGCATTGGGTTAGGATGGGGGCTGTGGTTTCTCTGGCTGTGTGGCCTTAGGCAAATCCATGCCCTCTCTGGGCCTCTGATACTCCATGAGCTCTGTAGGGGACCACAGGGGATAGTGGGTCTTAACTGCCTATTCCTTTGCCAGCCAAACCTTCAAGCACCTGCCTTCTCTTCATGTTGCACGTCACGGAGGGGAGGGGAGGGGAGGGGAGGGGAGGGGAGGGGAGGGGGAAGGAGAGGAGGGGAGAGGAGGGGAAACAGGTCCTTACAGAAACTGTATTCTAACGTTTTATTACGTGCTCTGGCTCAGGCAGCACCTTACTTAATGGTGTGTTGGATGATGATACAAATTTATGGCTGAAGGTTTACATCACAGACAGCTGGAATGAATGACAATAAATTAATTTAAAGTGCTACCTAAGTGTTCCCCAAAGTATATGTGCTTATGAGCTCTGGGCTAATAATTTATAAATGCATGCCTTTTATAATCCTGTTCTTAAGTCTTGAAAGCAGCTAGTTAAAAAGCAGTCACATGACATAAATTATTTTTATTAATATCACGAGTGCATGATTAGGGTGGCAGGAATGGTAGTGTCCAGTCCATGCCTTCTGCGTCCAAACATCACTGCTTTCCTCCCATCCTCTCATCCCGAGAGCCTCAGACCTCACGGTCCCAGGCTCCAGCCCAGCCCAGGCCCCCTCGGGCTGCCAGGGGCTAAGACTGTACCCCCACACCCTGACACGCAACATCCCAAAGAGACCAGGATGTCCCTCCTTCTGCACTATGGGTTCCTGACTCTTAGGAGTTTTTCTGACATCTACTTGCTCATCAGATTGGAGTCAGCAAACACCCTCATTAGCAGACAATCAACCCAGACATGCGCTTGCTTAGCTGCAGTCACCTCACCTGTAAAACCAACAGCACAACCTCGACCTCAGAGTGCGGTAGGGCGATCAGGAGAATTCATTAAAGCCACATTTAAGAACTCAATAAAATTTGTTTTCGAGGGACTCCCTTCCACAAAAGGGAGGGAAAATTTCAAATTGATTGATGCAACCAGGACCCTTGCAATTGGTTCACCTGCTCAGGTTTTCTTGATAAAATACAAGACAATCCTATCCTTCTCCTGTCCCATTCAAAATCTTTCTTGTTAGACACCAATCCCACCACGTGAGCCTTGGGCCCAGGCCCTGCCATTTTCTTGGTGTTTCTGCCAATAATTCCCTTGTATTTTCATTGTCTCCTCTTATACATTCAAGAAAGCCAAAAGTTCTTTGCAGCTCCTCCATCAAGAGATGGAGCTTATTTCCCTGCCTCTTGAATCAGGGCTGGCCTGAGACTTACTTTGAATGATAGGATGCATTACAAGTATTGTTGTGTAACTTCCTAGGCTGCAGCTCCTTCTTTGCAGGGCTTGATATTCTCCCTCTTGGCACCCAGCCCCACGCTGTGAGAAGCCCAGTGAACTTGGAGAGGTCCCCCGGGGCAAACAAAGGGGTTCCAGCGGGCAGTCCGGCCGAGCTCCCGGCCAACAACACCCGGTGCCTCCACGTGGGTGAGCCGTCTTGAGGCTCTCGCCAGGCCTATAGATAGCTGCAGATCCCGTCTACACCGTGAGAACCAGCTGAGCCCAGTCCGCCCAAGAACTGTGAGTTAATAAATGGATGTACTGGCTGCTTCTCATTGGCACTTGAACGTGCCCAAGTCTCTCCATCTAAAATCATCCTTTAATCCCAAGGCCCTCACCAGCTCCAGCCTTTGCATGTTCTCCCCATTCCCGAAGTGTGAGAGAGAAGTATATCCAGTGTTCCCTCTTTCTCCCCTTCCATCTCACTTGCCAACACTCCAGCTTTTGCTCCTATACTCCTCCAGACTAGCCCTCCCAAGGTCACCAGAGACTGCTGTCCCTTAGTCCCAGAGTTGATCTGACTTGACTCTCAGACAGCATACTTCACAGTACCCACTTCCTCTCCCTGTCTTGGCTCCTGCATGCAACTCTTTTGTTCTTGCCTCTACTCTACCTTGACATTTTCTTCCATCTTGTTTACACAGTCCTTTTCCTCTTCTCCCTGGTCTTTGTGTCTCTGTCTGGAACCCTCAGCCCTCCTCTCTCCAGACAAGCTTATCCACCTCCTCTTATGTGCCAATACCTCTTAAATTTGTACATCCAGCCCAGATCCTCTCTCTAGACCAATAGATCCAATGGCCTCTTGGACCTCTCCAATTGAATGTCTTGCAGGCACTTGAGCTCAGCAAGTCCTGCATCTGTTCATCATAGCCACACCCCCCTTACCTGCTCCTCTTCCAGAAATTGGAACTACCATCTATCCAGTTGCCCGAGTTCCAAATCTGGAATCTATTTGCATTTTATTCTGCCTCCTCCTTACATGAAATAGGTCACCGGCTCCTGGCAAGCCTACTTCGTAAACTGGTCTAAAATCCATTGTCATACTGCCTTAGACCACCACCATCTCTAACATGGAATTCTACTGTTCTCTCTACTTGCACTTCCTTACCCAATCCTTTCTCCAGTCGGAAGTAAAGAGATGCTGCTTTTATCACTTTCTAACCTAAAATCTCTTCAGTGGTGTCCCATTGTATTTAGCCAAACTCTTTCACGTGACTTTCAGGCCCTGCTCATCTGTCCCTAGACCACCAAACCAGCCCCAAATCTGGCCACACCCCATGTTTACACTGAGCTCCAGCCAAGAGAATTTTTTTCTTTTCTCTAACCTCCTGTGTACTCACACATGGGCCTTCATACCTGCTGTTCCTTCTTCCTGGGACACCCTTCCCTCCTCCCTGGCCTAGAACACAGTACCTCCCCAGGCCTCCGGTTCATCAGGAAGCTTTGACCCACTCATCTCACCCTGGAGTGGCTGTCCCTGCTGTCAGTCCCACTGCACAACCTGCCCTCCCTTCCCATCCACCACCTCCGTCCTGCTTTTCTTTCTCTGAGCACTTATCTTCCTTGATGTCAACTGCTTGGTGAATTATTTGTCTCCTCAACTGGACAGTCAGTTCTGGGTGGGCAGGAACTGTTTATTATGACCTAGCACAGCAGCTGGCACAGAGCAGATACTCAATAAATACATAGGAATAAACGCATGATAGATGAATCTTGGAAAAACATCATCTCCTTGCCTCATCCAGGCCCTGTCCAAACCTGGCTTTACACTTGTAGAAGAGTCCCTGTACTTCACCCTTCACTCACCTGCTCAGTCACTCAGCACCCATTTAATGATCACCAATCATGTGCGCATCCCTGAAATGGACAAATGGATGACAAATGAATGGGTAAGCAAAACTACCCAGCAATAAAAAGGACCAAAATTTCTGATACACACAGTAACATGGATGGGTCTCAAAAGCAATACGCTAAGTAAAAGAACCCAGACATACAATCGTACATACTATATGATTCCATTTCTATGACATTCTAGAAAAGGAAAGATCAGAAGGACAGAAAGGAATCAGGCACATCCCAAGGCATGTGTCACAAAAAAAGAATCAGGTGGAAGCCAAGTCACCTCTATGAGAAGTCATTCAGCATCTCTTTTGTCATAATCAATTAATTAGAAGTGAGTCGCTAAGACTGTGCTTATTAAAGGGAGGGAGAACTATTGACGACCTTTTGATAGGAAGAGTGTCAAAGAGTTTAAGGGCATGTTTTTAAACCATCATAGGTGTCACCTGACTTCCGGGCAATGGCACGCCCGACAAATGTGGTGGCCATTTGCACCAACGCACAAGAGAGTGCCACAGAGCCCCACCACATCGACACCTGGGTGATCCAAAGGCAATTCTTTTCATTGTACAAACATTAGCGGAATAATATTAAAATAGTATTTTTTTTATCACTCCTAATCGCTACTTTCTTTCTGTGTAACCATAAGTCATTTAATGTCTCTGTGCCTTAGTTTCCTGGTCTGTAAAATAGGGATAATTATCAACCCTACCACATAGTGTTACTGTGAGGATTAAACAAGGTAATGTATCTAAAGTGCTGAGACCTATGCTTGGCATACGCTAAGTCCTAACAACATTGAACTCTCTCATGAGTTGGCAGAAGGAGTAAATAAGATAATTTATGGAAAGAACTTAGAACAGTGCCTGGCATATGAAAATGAATCAATTACACTTCATTATTATTACAGTTTATGATTAATGATGACTAGTGATGGCTCCCCAAGACCTCTAGGATAACGTCCAAACCCCTGAAAGTCCATTCGTTGAGTTTCTTAGCAAACACATCCCTGCCCATCCCTCTGGTCACCTCTACTCTCTCCCTGGCCCACACACACACCAACTCCACCATCCCTGAGTGTACTTTCATTTGGCCCCTTCTCTTGAGATACAGTCCCCCACACCTCTTCCTGGTGAACTTCTATTCACCACAAACATTTGACTGGGAGTCAAAAAGGGATGGTCAGATAAATGAGTTGATATGGCTAAGGGTCTTCCAAAAAGAGTTGGGAGGTCATCAGAGGGGTCGCGCTTATGCACACTTCAGCAGGACTCCAGAAAAAGCCAAAGTAGATACAACCCTAGGTACTGGTTCTCCTGAAGGCTATGGAAATCCACAGGGTGTATAGTCATGGCAGATGGATTTGGAGCTCTGTGCAATGTCAGAGGGCTCTACTTTGGAATTTGGGCTCCTGAGTGTGATGGAGCTGAACTCAGATGTGACTTTTCTACACATGCCTTTTCTGTCACTTTTACTGAACCTGTGGTTGGTGCTAGGGATGGTCCATACTCAGGAGACTTGAACTTCTGGACTGCCGATGTGCCAGCTGGGCCCTGAGACTCAGCAGAATGGCGCCTCCTGCTTTCTGGTTCGTTGGTCTTACCCAGGTCAGCTATCAGGGAGGTGAAGATGGTCAACCACCACACCAAGGAAATCAAGAGTGCCTGCAACTATAAGCAGAGGAATTGCATCCATCATCAAAGTGGAATCTAAGCCCCTTCTCGATCTAGAGGTGGAGAGGAGATCACCATCCCAGGGTTCACAGAATGGAGGAATAAAATATGGACTAGAGTGGACTTACTGATATTCTACTATAAAATTATTGTGATGAGTAATAGAAGAAATTTTAGCATCAAGGTGGAGAAAGTGGCCACAGTAATTGCTGAGAGCAGGGAGAGGGTAGAAGAGATGTGATATGGGGACATTCTTGGGATTTTGAGTTGTCCTTAATGATATGGCAGGGTCAGATGCTGGACTTCATATATCCTGCCATAACCCACTGAATGTACTGAGGGAGAGTGCGAACTACAGGGTAAACTATTATCTGTGTAATGCAGCAGTGCCCCAAAATGTGTTCACCTAGTGTGATGAGTGTGCCGCAATGATAAGGGAGCTTGTTGGTGTGGGAGGAGTGGAGTAGGGGGATGCGGGGTATCCAGGAACCTCTTATATTTTTTAGTGTAACTTTTTTTGTGTGATGTATATATCTTCAAAAAAATACAATTTACAAAAATGATGTGGTGGGGGCAGGGAGTGTGTTATATGGGAACCTCATGTTTATTTGTTTTTTATGTTTTTTAATGTAACATTCCTTGTGATCTATTAACTTTAATTTAAAAAAAAAAAAAGGGGATGGTCAGTGATGCCCACTTCTAGCCATGACAGAATAACTGGTAATCAGAATAACCCTATCTTTTCCCACACACACAAATAAAACAGAAAACCAAACAACATAGACACACCTATTTTCACATATGGGGTAAGAGGAGCACAGGTCTGTGGTTCCAGAAAAAAGGGAAGCAGAATGAAGTGAGCTCTATGATTGTCCCAATGTTCTAACAGACCCCTGAACAAAGAGAAAATAATCAACAAGAGCACAGCAGTCTCAATGAGCTGATGAGACAAAGATTGAAGCACAGGGAAATCGAGGGTGCTGGAAATTGTGGGAAAGAGTACCATAAAGGAGGGAGCTGTGCAGAGAAAGGGCTCCAGCAAACTGCTTAGGCATCCTCTTGAGCCTTTGGCTGAATTTTAAGCTGTGAATGTCTTGGGTAAGACTCAATGAGGCCCAGCAGAAACCAACTGTGAGAAAAAATGACTACCAGGGAGCTATGTGATTTGAACCAACTAACAGAGTTCATGGAGCTGGGAGATTTCAAGTTCCAACCAGTCAGAGTGGAGAGACCTCATTGATCACCTTAGCAAAGCTCTAAAATAAGCCTCCAAAGGATCAACCTGATCCATCAGTAAACTGCTTGTCATAATAGCTTTAATATTCTTTAAAGGACAACAAAATCCAAACACTTAGCAATGTAACATTACAATGTCTAGCATCCATACAAAACTACCAGGCATGCAAGAAAACAAGAAAATGTAATGCACAACCGGAAGAAAAATAAGTCAATAAAAATAGACTTAGATAACAGAAATTATGGAAGTAGCAGAAAAAGACATTAAAATAGTTATAAAATACATTCAAGGATTTAAAGTAAAAAAAGGAACATATTGAAGAGATAAAAAGAAACAAATGGAGCTTGAAGAACTAAATAATCCAATATCTGAAATGAATATTTCACAGGAAAGAATAGCAGATAAGATACTGCAAACAAAAGCATCAGTGAACTTAAAGACAGGGTAATATAAACTATCCAAACTGAAGCACAAAAAAAGATGAAAGAATGCATTGCTAGAAGACTGTAACCATAAGAAATATTAAATGAAGCTCTTCAGGATGGAGGAAAATGATATCATCTGGAAACTTGGATCTACACAAGGAATGAAAATTCTATAAATTGTAAATATTCAAATATTACATAAGAATTGCTTTCTTATTTTAAAATAATTTTGTAAGATAACTGACTGTTTAAGGCAAAAATAATAGCAAGTATTTTGGGGTATATAATATATGTAAAAATAAAATGAATCCCACTAATATCACAAAGGACAGGAGTGGAGGTGAATGGAACATATAGTTTCTTATATGTGAAATGATATAATATTATTCGAACATAGAATGTTATAAGGTTAAAAAGACATGAATGCTAGAGCAACCATTAAAAAAGAAAACAAAGAGATATAATTGATGAGATAACAGAGGAGATAAAATGAGATATTTTTAAGAGAAACATCAAAGGCAGATAGTAAGAAAGTTGGGCCTAAAACCAGCCAGATCAAGAATTATATTAAACATAAATTATCTATCCACATCAATTAAAAAGCAGAGGTTGTCCAATTGGGTGATAAAACAAGAAACAACTGTGTGCTGTCTATAAGCAACATACTTAAATATAAAGACACAAAGAGGTTAAAAAGATAGAATAAGATACATCATACAAACATATATCATGAGAAAACTTAATTGGCTATATTAATATTAAAATAGATTTCAGATCAAAGACTGTTACCAGAGATTAAAAAAGAAGACATTTTGTAATGTTAAGGCTGTCAGTTCATCAAGAAGGCATAACAATACTAAATGTGTATGCACCTAATAACAAAGTTTCAAAACACAGGAAATAAAATTGAGGGAACTGAAATAAATACATCCACTGCAAGACTGAAGATTTCAAAACATCTCTTTCAGTAATGGACAGAACATGTAGACAGAAAAAAAAGTAAGGCTATCAAAAACATGACCAATACCATCAACCATCTTGATCTAAATGACATTTATAGAATGTTCCACCCAACAATTACAGAATCCTCATTCTCACAAAGCATTCACCAAAACAAATCATTTACTGGGTCATAAAACAAGTCTCAATAAATTTGAAAAGCTTGAACTCAGACAGAATCTGGTCTCTGACCAAAATGGAATTAAATTATAGATCAATGACAAAAAGGTACCGGAAAATATGTAAATATTCAGAAATTAAACAACAGCTTTCTAAATAAACCATGAGTAAAAGAAGAAGTCATAAGAAAAATTAGAAAATATTTTTAAATGAATGAAAAAATGAAAACACACCAAGTCAATATTTGTAGGATTCAGCTAAAGGAGTGGTCAGAGGAAAATGTATAGTTTTAAATGGCTATTTTAGAAAAAATGGAAGTTTTTAAAATTTGTGCAGAAAAGAGTTAGCAGGCCTGAGATTGCTATCCTTAGAAAGGCCTGCTGGCAAAGATGGCTTTTGGCTGGCATCTGAGATTTAGATTTTAGGAGATTTCCTGCCATTCCCTGATAAGAATGGTTCGCTGTGCCTAAACTGTTTATGCAAACAATATGTTTTATGCTGAACACCGCTCTCCTTCTGGGAGTCTGGGAGTATTTGCCAGGCAGAGAGTGCCTATATGGCCTGCTCCCAGTAAAAACCCTGGGCACTGAGACTCTAATGAGCTTTCCTAATAGACAACATTTCACACACATTGTCACAACTCATTGCTGGAGGAATTAAGTATGCCCTTATTTTACTCCACTGGCAGAGGACTCTTGGAAGCTTGTGCCTGGATTCATCTGAACTTCACTCCACATTCCTTTTATCTTTGTTAATTTTGCTTTTTATTCTTTTGCTCTAATAATTCTTAGCTATGAGGATGACTATATGCTATGTCCTGTAAGTCCTCCTAGAAAACTCATTAAGCCTGGGGGTGGCCTTGGGGATTTCCCACCCATGTCATTGTTCTAAGTATCCATTTAAGTTTGAAAAGAAAAGCAAGGGTACAACCAAACCTAAAAAAATAATGAAATTTTTAAAAGACAGCGTATTAGTCAGCCAAAGGGGTGCTGATGCAAAATACAAGAAATGGGTTGGTTTTTATAAAAGGTATTTATTTGGGGTAGGAGCTTACAGATACCAGGCCATAAAGCATAAGTTACTTCCTTCACCAAAGTCTATTTTTCACATGTTGGAGCAAGATGGCTGCCAATGTCTGCAAGGGTTCAGGCTTCCTGGATTCCTCCCTTCCAGGGTCTGGCTTCTGTTTCTTCTGTGAGCTTACTTCCCAGGGCTCCAGCTTAAGGCTTCAGCATCAAACTCCAACATCACAACTCTAACATCAAAAACCCTCAGCTCGTCCATTGCCATGCCTTTTATCTGAGTTCCCACCCACCAAGAGGTGGGGGCTCAATGCCCTAATGACATGGCCCAATCAAAGCCCTAATCATAACTTAATCATGCCCAGGTACAGACCAGATTAAAACATAATCCAATATCTGTTTTTGGAATTCATAACCATATCATACTGCTACAGAAGGAAAATAATGATCGGTAAAAATCATGAGCTAGAAAATGGACTCAAAGAAACTCAGTGGAACCAATAGCTTATTCTTCTAAAAGGATTAATAAAATTGATGGCCCTCTAGCTAGACTGATGAAGAAAAAAAAGAAAACCCAAATTACCAATATCAGGAATCAGAGCATTTTCATCACTACAGAACTTACAGATGTTAAAAGAATAGTAAGAAATATTATGAATAACTAACTTTAAGAAAACAACTTTGGCAACTTACATGGACAAATTCCTTGAAAAACACAAATTACCAAGACTGACATAAGAAGAAACAGAAAACATAATTAGCTCCATATTGATTACAGAAATTGAATTCATAAAACCTTCCAACAAAGAAAACTTGAGGCCTACATGACTTCTTAGTGAATTTCATCATTTAAGTAAGAAATAATGCCAATCAGACACAAACTCTTTCACAAATAGAAGAGCAAGGAACACTTTTCAATTAGCTTGATGAGGCCAACATTGTAGTGAACCAACACTAGACAGAAAAACTGCATGAAAACTGAAAATGAGAGAAGATCCAATTACACCTTTTAAAAATTAGAAATTTACCACTGATTCTAAAATGTATATGGAAAAGAAAAAGATTTAGAATACTCAAAACAATTTTGAAAAAGAAGAAAATATTCAGAGAACTTAACCTGATTTTAAGACTTACTATCTAATTACAGTAATTAATAGAGCTTGGTATTGGCATAAGGAAAGATATATAGATTGAAGGAACAGAATACAGTTTAGAAATAGATCCACACATCTATGATTAATTGATTTTTTTAACAAAGATGGCAAGGTTATTTAGTGGGCAAAAGATTTTATTTGTGACAAAAGGTGCTAAAACAAACAGATATCCAAATGGACCTAAACCCCATACACATACACACACAAAAAAATAAAAATACACCATGCAACTAAACAAAAGGTAAAGTTATAAAACGTATAGTAGAAAACTTAAGAGAAAATCATTTCATCCTAGTGGGTAGGCAAAGACTAATTCTTGGACAAGTCATAAGAAGAACTAGCCAGACAATCAAAAAACTGATAAATTAGACTTCTGCTCTTCAAAAGATATAATTAAGAAAGTGAAGGGAAGTAGATGTGACCCAAGTGATAAAGATTACACCTACTATATGGGAGGACTTGGGTTCAATCCCTGCGGCCTTCTGGTGAAAAACAAGAAGAGAAAGTGTTCCCACACAGTGAGCCAGTGCCCACGTGAGTGCCTGCGTGGGGAGCTCAAGTGCCCGCACGAGTACCCACACAAGTGCCCGTGGTGAGCCAGTGCCCCATGCAAGTGAGTCACACAGCAAGATGATGACGCACCAAAAGAGAGACAAGGGGAGAGTCAAGGTGAAGTGCAGCAGAAACGAGGGGAGGGGGGTGTAAATAAATAAATAAACCTTTAAAAAGGGAAAAAAAGAAAGTGAAAAGTCAAGTCACTGACTTTGTGAAAATGCTTGCAATATACATATCTGACAAAGGACTTGTTTTTAGAATTTAGATAAGGATTCTTACAACTCAATAAGAAGAGTACAAACAACTCAATAAAGTTGAAAAAAGTTTTTAAAAGATGCTTCATCGAAGAAGATATATGCACCTAAAACTATGCTGACCCTCTGCAACATCAAATACAAATTAAAATCACAAAGAGAGACCATTTTGTATCACCAATTATGGCCAAAATTAAAATGAAATAAATGGAACTCTCATACATTTGATGGTGGGCAAAATAGTGCAAACGCTTTGGAAAAGAGTTTGGCATTTTCTTATAAATTAAACATATGCTTACCATCCCATCCAATCCAATGATTCCACTTTCAAGGCAATGACCCAAGAGAAATTAAAACAGATTCATGCAAAGATTTACATATGAATGTTCATAGTGGCTTTATTTAAAATAGAATAGTCAATCTGGAAACAACCCAAATGTCCATCGACTGGTGAATGCGGTATATCCATTCACTGGAATACTGCTCAGCAATAAAGGGGGCAAACTACTGACACACGAAACAACATGGATGTGTCTCAAAAAACATTACACAGAGCAAAGGAAGCCTTACACAAAAGAGCACATATTGTTTAATTCCATTTATATGAAATGCTAGAACAGGCTAAACTAATTTATAGGTGATAAAAAGCAAAACAGAGGTTGCCTGGCGTGGGGTAAGGAAAGGGTTTGGCTGGGAAGGGAGCTCGGGAATTTCGAAGAGTAGTGGAAGTGTATCTTAAGATTAGATAACTGTCAAAACAAAATGACTGGGAAGTGATCTTGGCCCAGTGGATAGGGCGTCCGTCTACCACATGGGAGGCCCCTGGTTCAAACCCCGGGCCTCCTTGACCCGTGTGGAGCTGGCCCATGCGTAGTGCTGATGTGCAAAAGGAGTGCCCTGCCATGCAGGGGTGTCCCCCGTGTAGGGGAGCCCCACACGCAAGGAGTGCGTCCCATATGGAGAGCTGCCCACGAATGAAAGAAAGTGCGAAAGAAAGTGCAGCCTGCCCAGGAATGGCGCCGAACACACGGAGAGCTGACACAGCAAGATGACACAACAAAAAGAAACACAGATTCTCAGTGCCACTGATAAAGATAGAAGCGGTCACAGAAGAGCACACAGCGAATGGACACAGAGAGCAGACAACTGGGGTGGGGAGGGAGAGAAGTAAATAAAAAATAAATAAATGTTATAAAAAAACACAATGACTGTACAATCAAAATAGGTACATTTTATAAATCATTTCTCAATAGAGTTGACTAAAAAAAAAAAAGAAATGGTTGTATGATGGTTGTTGTGTCAACTCGGTCAGGCAATTGTGCCCGATCGTTTGGTCAGGCAAGCATTGGACTACCTGTAATACAAGGACATTTATGGACTTTAGTACGATTGACTTTACTGCAGTGGTAAAACATAGATAGCTGATTACAATTACATCAATCAAGGAGATTGCCGTCAGCAAGCACTGAGTGACCCAGCTAGTTGAATCCCTTAAAAGGGGAAGTGACTCCAGCATTGAGAGAGAATTTCCCAGCCTATCTTTGGACAGCCAGCATCTCCCAGAACTCATCCAGAATCTTCATTGGACTTTCATTGTAGCCCCTGGTTGCAGCCTGCCTGTGGAACCTGGACTTGTGCATCCCCACAACTGGGTGACAGACTCTTATAAAATCACGTACTATTGACAGATATTCCTTGTTGATTCTGTTTCCCTAGAGAACCCTGACTAATACAGCTTGGTACTGGAAGTGGCTCTTGAGGAACAGAGTCTTAAGCGTGAGATGTCTGAGGTGGTTCTGGGAGTTTTACAATTGTCTCTCTACTCTAATTGGACTCAAGGGTACCAACGACTCCCTTTCCAATAACGAAGAGGCCTCTAACAGTCAACAGTACGAGTTGGCAATCAAGATATGCAAAATATCATCATTGGATTCCCCTACTTCCATGCTTATAAAAAGCAAGGATCTGGGTGAGAGTGTTTTCAACACCTTAACAGAGTTTTGTGGAGTCAATCGGTAAAATGATGTTGGCTGGCTCCTCCTAGATACTCTGGATACTCCTACAAAAGAACGAGGAGTTAAAGCCTTCAAATTTGAAATGTAAATACCGCATGAATGATGTGAAAGTTTCTATGTGTACTCTGAAAGAAAATCTTGTCTTCTGTAGACACAGGCTCAAAATATCTGAGAACCAAACACAGACTCTCATTGTACGAGTAGTGGAGTTACAAAGGAAACTAAAATCTCAACCCCACAGGGTTTCTGCAGTTAAAGTGCAGGCATTGATTATAAAAGAGTGGAATCCAGAGAATTGGGATGGAGACATATGGGATGATGATGATATTGATGGAGACATTGGAACCCTGAATTCTTCTGAGACTTTACCAGATAAGCCTTATATGGCCTGCCCTGTGGAGACCACACCTTGTCAACCTTGTATCATCCAGCCTCCAGCCTCCAGCCTGTCCAGGGAGTCTGAAAGAACTTCCAGCCCTGAAGTGGGTACCAGCCAAACTGAAGCCTTCCCTGCCCGGCCCCCGGCCTGCCCCAGGGAGTTTGGCCCTCCTCCCAGCCCCAAGGCACACACCAGCCAAACTCCAGCAGGCCCTGCCCAGCCTCTAGTCTGCCCTGAGGAAACTGCCTTCCAACCCCTGCCTGAAGAGATTAATCCTGTCTCTCCAGAAGAAAATGCAAGGGTCGATAGCTTGCAAGGCATTTCTAATCCTTCTCCTTACCCACCCTCACCACCTCTCTTGATTCAAGACCTATTACTAGACTAAAATCACAACAAGCGCCCAAAGGTAAAATACAAAGTGTGACCCATGAGGAAGTAAGGTATACTCAGAAAGAACTGCGTGAGTTTTCCAACTTATATAGACAGAAATCAGGGGAATATGTGTGGGAATGGATATTAAGCATATGGGATAATGGTGGAAGGAATATAAAGTTGGATCAGGCTGAATTTATTGATATGGGCCCACTAAGCAGAAATTCTGGATTCAACGCTGTAGCTCCGGGGATTAGAAAGGGCTCTAACTGTGTGAGTGGTTGACTGAAACATGGACCAAAAGATGGTCTAGCATGTCTGGGGTTGAGATGCCTGATTTGCCCTGGTACACAGTAGAAGAGGGAATTCAAAGACTTAGGGAGATTGGAATCCTAGAATGGATTTACCATTTGAGAACTGCCCACCCACCCCAGGAATGTCCTGAAGGCACACCTTTAACCACTACTGTGGGAATAAATTTGTAAGACTACCTCTATCTTCCCTGAAGAGCTCTGTGATTGCTCTTCTCTGTAGTTCAGATATTACTGTAGGGAGGGCTGTGATGGAATTAGAATCCTTAAACATTATGGGGATGATTGGATGCTGATCTGGTAAAAGCCAAGTCTCAGCAGTTAATCGCCAAAGTCAAGGTGGACATGGCTACCACAATGAAAGGCAGATCCAAAAATCACTCAAAATAGTCTGAGTTGCCCCCACACCAGGGAGCCAAGAGTGCCTACAACTGAAAGCAAGAGAATTGCATCCAGCATCCATGTGGAATCTAAGCCCCCTCTTGATATGGATGTGGAGTGGACACAACCATGCCAGGGTCCACAGAATGGAGGAATAGAGTATGGATTAGAGTGGACTTATTGATATTCTATTCATGAACTATTGTGATTAGTAATCGAAGAAAATGTGGCATTGGTGTGGAGAAAGTGGCCATGGTGGCTGCTGGGGTTAGGGAATGGGAGGAAGAGATGAGATGTGGGGGCATTTTCAGGACTTGGAGTTGTCCTGGGTGGTGCTGCAGGGACAGTTACCAGACATTGTATGTCCTCCCATGGCCCACTGGGTGGACTGTGGGAGAGTGGCTATGATGTGGACCATTGACCATGAGGTGCAGCAGTGCTCAGAGATGTATTCACCAAATGCAATGAATGTCCCATGATGATGGAGGAGATTGTTGTTATGGGGGGAGGAGGGGGTGAGGGGGGAAGGGGGTATATGGTGACCTCATTTTTTAAATGTAATAATAAATAAATAAATAAATAAAATAAAAATAGTCTGAGTTGCATAGTGTATGGCATTGGCTAATACATCATCGGGTACCTAGCCGTGACATAGATGGGCAGTCTACTAAATTTCTTCTGGATCTGTATAAACAGAAGAGTTCTAGGTCAAGCAAACAAAACCCTAACTCAAATTACAGATGCAGAGAATCACGGCCCTTTAATCAATTCCCAGACTTGAGAGCCCCTTGAATGAGGAGAGTGTAGGGTCTCCTTAGGGAAGGATCCTTTTAAACTGCCCAAAAGTTATAATGTTAATCTTCCTCCCACCTTTCCCCAAGGAGATCTACAGCCTTTTACCAGAGTAACTATGCATTGAGGAAAAGGAAATGATCAGACATTTTGGAGATTATTAGACACTGGCTCAGAAGTGACATTAATTCCAGGAGACCCAAAACATCACTGTGGTCCACCAGTTAGAGTAGGGGCTTATGAAGGTCAGGTGATTAATGAAGTTTTAGCTCAGGTCTGTCTCACAGTTGGTCCAGAGAGTCCCTGGACCCACTCTGTGGTTATTTCCCCCGTTCCAGAATGCATAATTGGAATAGGCATACTCGGTAACTGGCAGAAGCCCCACACTGGATCCCTGACTTGTGGAGTGAGGGCTGTTATGGTTAGACAGGTCAAGTGGAAGCCACTACAACTACCCCTACCTAACAATATAGGAAATCAAAAGCAATAACAGATTCCTGGAGGGATTGCAGAGATTAGTGCCACCATCAAGGATTTGAAGGACGCAGGGGTGGTGAATCCCACGACATCCCCATTCAACTCTCCTGTTTGGCCTGTACAGAAAACAGATGGTTCTCAGAGGATGACAGTAGATTATTAACCAGGTGGTGACTCCAAATGCAGCTGCTGTCCCAGATGTGGTATCATTGCTTGAGCAAATCAACTTGTCCCCTGGTACCTGGTATGCAGCTGTTGATTTAATGAATGCTTTTTTCTCAATTGCTATTAGTAAGGACCACCAGAAACAGTTTGCTTTCAGCTGGCAAGGCCAGTAGTACACCTTCACTCTCCTGTCTCAGGGGCATATCAACTCCCCAGCCCTATGTCATAATGTTGTCCGCAGGGAACTTGAACATCTCTCCCTCCAGGAAGACATCACACTGGTCCATTATATTGATGATATCATGTCAATAGGACCTAGTGAGCAAGAAGTAGCAAAGATTCTAGACTTAATAGTAAGGTATTTGCATGAGAGAGGATGGGGGATAAATGCAACTAAAATACAAGGTCCTGAGGCAGGACAAGATGGCGTCCAAGTGAGTACACCCTCATCATCTCTCCTGCAAAAAACTGGCTGAGTAGGGACAGAACTCTACCCAAGTGAGCAATTTTGGGAACCCACAAAGCAAGAGGTTTCTGGACATCGATCTGGAGAGAGGGCGACAAAAGGAGTGCTTGCTCAAGGTCAGCTAACAGGTAGGTGAAGATGGTCAACCACCACAGCAGGGAGCCGAAAGTGACTACAACTGCAAGCAGGAGAATCACATCCATCAACCATAAGGGATCTAAGCCCCCTCTCAATATTGAGGGGAGTGGACATCACCATCCTAGGGACCACAGGATGGAGGAATAAAATACGGATTAGAGTGGACTTACTGGTATTCTACTATAGAACTATTGTGACTAGTAATGGAAGAAATTGTAGCACTGATGTGGAGAAAGTGGCCATGGTAATTGCTGAGGACAGGGAAAGGAAAGAAGAGATGTGATGTGGGGGCATTTTGGGGACTTGGAGTTGTCCTAAATGATATTGCAGGGACAGATGCTGGACATTATATATCCTTCCATAACCCACTGAATAAACTAGGAGAGAGTGTAAACTACAATGTAAACTGTTATCCCCGTGGTGCAGCAGTACTCCAAAACATATTCACCAAATGCAATAAATGTGCCACAATGATGAAAGAGGTTGTTGATTTGGGAGGAGTGGGTTGGGGTGGGTGTGGGGTATATGGGAACCTCTTATGTTTTTTAATGTAACATGTAATCTAATGTAATTTATTGTGATCTATGTATCTTTCAAAAATACAATTTAAAAAATGCAACAAACAAACAAACAGAAAACAACTGCTTGATAAACAAATAAATATTTGTTTAAGAATAACCAGAATAGCACCTATGTACAGCTGGGGAAACAGAGCAATTGAGAGGGGAGGAATTTTCTTGTTTGTTGGTTTGTCTGTTTTTCTTTATGATTATTACTATTGAAATAAGGAAAAGGTTTAAAAATGATTGAAGTGATGAATGCACAATTCTGTGAATATACCAAATACCATTGATTGCTCACTTTGGATAAATTGAGTGCTTTATTAATGTGTATCAATAAAATAGATTTGTTTTTAAAAAATACAAGGTCCTTCCACCTCAGTGAAATTTCTAGGTGTCCAGTGGTGTGGGGCATGTTGAGATATCCCTTCTAAAGCAAAGGGTAAGCTGTTGCACCCGGCCCCTCCTATGACAGAAAAAGAGCCACGACACTTAGTTGGTCTCCTTGGGTTTTGGAAACAACACATTCCTCGTATGGGTATGCTACTCTGGCCCATTTACTGGGTGACCAGAAAAGTTGCTAGTTTTTATTGCAGACAGGAACAGGAAGAGGCCCTGCGTCAGGTCCAGGCTGCTGTGCAAGCTGCACTACCATTTGGGCCATATGATCAAGCAGATCCAGTGATGCTGGGAGTTTCAGTGGCAAATGCCATCTGGATCCTTTGGCAGGTCCCTATAGGAGAATCACAATGCAGACCCTTGGGATTTTGGAGCAAAGCCCTGCCATCCTCTGCAGACAACTACTTCCCTTTTGAGAAACAGCTTTTGGCCTGTCACTAGGCCTTAGTGGGACTGAACGCTTAACCATGGGCCATCGAGTTACCATGAGGCCTGAGTTGCCTATCATGAGCTGGGTATGGTCTGACCCACCAAACCGTAAATTTAGGCATGCACAGCAGCACTCCATAATAAAGTGGAAGTGGTATATACAAGATAGGGCTCGAGTGGGTCCTGAAGTCACAAGCAAGTTATATGAGGAAGTAGCCCAAATGCCCACAGTCACCCCCCTGCCATGTTACCTTATCTTTCCCAGTCCACAGCTTTGGCCTCTTGGGGAGTTCCTTACAATCAGTTGACAGAGGAAGAGAAAACTTGGGCCTGGTTTACAGATGGTTCTACACAATATGCAGGTACCACCCAAAAGTGGTCAGCTGCAGCACTGCAGCCCCTTTCTGGGACATCCCTGAAGGACAGTGGTGAGGACAAATCCTCCCAGTGGGCAGAACTGTGAGCAGTGTACCTGGTTGGTCATTTTGCTTGGAAGAAGAAACGGTCAGATGTACTTTTGTACACTGATTCACAGGCTGTTGCCAGGGTTTGGCTGGATGGTCAGGGAATTGGAAGGAACATGGTTGGCAAATTGGTAAAAAAGTGGTCTGGGGAAGAGGAATGTGGATAGACCTTTTTGAGTGGGCAAAAAACATGAAAATATTTGTGTCACCAGAAGGTGACTTCAGCAGAGGAAGATTTTAACAATCAAGTGGATAAGATGACCCGCTCTGTGGTTAATGCTCAGCTGCTCCTGTCATTACCCAGTAGGCTCATGAACAAAGTGGCCATGGAGGTAGGAAGGAGGTTATGCATGGGCTCACACACGCTCTTCCCCTCACCAAGGCTGACTTGGCTGCAGCCACCGCTGAGCGCCCAATCTGCCAGCAGCAGAGACCCACGCCCAGTCCCCAATATGGCACCATTCCTCAAGGTGACCAGCCTGCTACCTGGTCTACGTTAGACCACCTCCACCATGGAAGGGGCAGCGATTTATTTTAACTGGAATAGACACATACTGTGGATATGGGTTTGCATTTCCTGTACTCAATGCTTCTTCCAAAACTACCATCCGTGAGTTACCGAATGTCTTTCTACCACCATGGTGTTCCACACAGCGTTGCTTCCGATCAAGGAACCCATTTCACAGCAAATGATGTGCGGGAATGGGCACATGTCCAAGGAATTTACTGATCTTACCATGTTTCCCATCACCCTGAAGCAGGTGGATTGATAGAACGGTGGAATGGCCTTTTGAAGACTCAATTATGGCACCAACTAGGTGGCAATCCTTTGCAGGGCCGGGGCAGTGTTCTCCAGGAGGCTGTGTATGCTCTAAATCAGCATCCACTCTATGGTGCTGTTTCTCCCATAACCAGGATCCATGGCTCCAGGAATCAAGGGGTGGAAATGGGAGTGGCACCACTCACTTTTACTCCTAGTGTCCTACTAGGAAAATTTTTGTTTCCTGTTCCTGCAACCTTAAACTCTGCTGGTCTACAGGTTTTAGTCCCAAAAGGAGGAGTGCTGTCACCAGGGAACACAACAATGATTCCACTGAACTTGAAGTTAAAACTGCCACCTGGCCACTGTGGGCTCCTCTTACCTCTGAACAACAGTCAAAGAAGGGAATTACTCTATTGGTTGGGGAGATCGATCCTGACTATCAAGGGGAAATAGGTTGCAACTACATAAATGGGGGTAAAGAAGAGTTAGCCTGGAATACAGGAGATCCTCTGGGGCACCTCCTAGTACTGCCATGTCCTATAATTAAAGTCAATGGAAAATTGCAACAACCCAATCCAAGCAGGACTAACAATGGCCCAGAATCTTCAGGAATGAAAGTTTGGGTCACCCCACCAGGCAAAGTACCACAGCAAGCTGAAGTGCTTGCTGAGGGTAATGGAAATATGGAATGGGTAGTGGAAGAAGGTAGAGATAAATATGAACTTTGACCACATGACCAGTTACAGAAACGAAGACTATAAAGGTCATGAATCTTTCTTCCTTGTTTCATGATGATGATGATTGTATATGTACACAAAACAAATTTCTTCGTCTTCTTCCCCAAACTTTTCCCTTATCATATAACAAGTTGAATCAGTTTCATGTCATGACATTTGAGGATGTGAACTTTGAGAGTGAATATTACCCAAGAACTTGCACCCTGTCTGTATGGAATTAATGTGTTTCCGGTTGTACGCAGGAGAGCTGAACATTGTTAGGTGGAAATTTATATTTACGCATATCTGTTATTGTTTTTACTTAGAGACTAAGTATGGTTTAAGGTAATGTGTATGGTTGCTGAGTTGACAAGAGCTGGACTGTGATGGTTAGGCTATTGTGTCAACTCGGCCAGGTAATTGTGCCCAGTTGTTTGGTCAAGCAAGCACTGGGCTAACTGTAATAGAAGGGCATTTATAGACTTTAGCCACCATTGACTTTACTGCAGTGGTAAATCATAGATAGCTGATTACAATTACATCCATCAGGGAGATTGCCATCAGCAGTGAGTGATGCTTAACCCAATCAGCTGAACCCCTTAAAAGGGGAAGTGATTCCAGCATTGAGAGAGAATTTCCCAGCTGGTCTTTGGACAGCCAGCCTCTCCCAGATCTTGTCAAGAACCTTCACTGGACTTTCATTGGTGCCCCTGGTTGCAGCCTGCCCGTGGAACGTGGACTTGTGCATCCCCACGGCTGTGTGAGAGACTCTTATAGAATTGCATACTACTGACAGAAATCTCTTGTTGATTTTGTTTCCCTAGAGAACCCTGACTGATACAGGTTGGAAGAGGAAAGCTGTCTTTGTGGGTTTCTGGTGCATCCTCTTCCTTGCAGGCCTTGGAGGTGACAAGGCTAGAAACTCAAGACCCAAATGTCTGATCCCTTTGTAGTTTTCTCCTCTCCATTTAAATTCAACAGTTACTTGTTGAGCACCTACTCAGCAGCCGGGTGACCTTGCCAATATTCCTCAACTTGCCTCAGTTTCTTTCTTTGTAAAATAGAGGTAATAACCAGCTCTCCTAGAAGGTTTGCTGTGAGGATTAAATGAGGAGTAAATTGAGATGGCTCTTGCAAAGCCCTGAGCGCGTAGCCATGGTGGGCTACCCATGTTAGCCATTGCTGCAGACGCTGCGTCCACAGCCTCAGAAGCCCTTCCACGTACATCTGTGTACCTCCTGCACAAAGGCAAGCATCCAGGGTCGTGGCCAAGGTGCCGATCCTGTCTTCACCCCTCCTTGGCTGTGAGAGCTGAAGCTGGTGATCTAGTACATTCCTGTGCCTCTGTTTCCTGAAAAGTGGGGGTCACACCTGCGCCCATGTCCTAAGGTGGTCATGAGCACTACATGAGCTAGTCAATGTGAAGCACTCAGCATTCAGCCTGGCATACTGCTAGTGCTCCAGAAGTGTGAACGATTGCTACTATTCCCAGCACCGTCACATTTTACTAAAGAAAACCGAAGCCCAAAGATGCCGGGCTGGTTGGCTGAGGTGACACAGCAAGTTAGCCGACAAGGACCCATCTCCTGGTTCACCGGAGGGCTCTTTGGCCAGGAGCCTGAGGGACGGTCATCTCCTCTGAATGTTTCTATTTCCTACCACCACGTTCCTGGGCCTCCCTCACCAAACCCTGGAAGCTTCCTGTACCCCACGTCTTCAGGGAGGTTGGGAAAAGCAGCCCCCCAGCCCCTCTGGTCTCCTCCAGTCCCCCCCAAGGGTGATTTGGCCTGAGTTGGAGGAGGAGCCAGATCAGAAATGGCCTTCAGAGATCTCACCTCTCTGCAGTTTCTCTTTGGTATATTTCAAGGCCATAAGTGGTGTTCCCTGGAGAGGAACGGAGACAGAATCCCCAACACATATGCATCCATGGCCAGTAATAAATCACTCTACAGACCTGGGTTCCAGGCCTGGCCCTGCTGCTCACTTCCACTGTGGCCTTGGACAAATCACAGGGAAATCCAAGGTCAAGGAGGCACAGTCCAGGCCTCAAACCATGGCTCTGGGGGAGGGAGGGGCCAGGGCAGGTCAAACATGTGACTGGGATGGCAGGAGCCAGAAGGGGGCACCTGCAAGAGGGAACAATGACCAGTGGCCTGAGGACCCAGAAAGATTTTCTGGGGAAGGAGACCTTACGTTGGCCCTGCAGGATGCCTAGGAGAAAAGCAGGGAGAGATGAGCAGGAAGGGCATTCTGAGCCTAGGGAACAGCGTGTGTTTGGGGGCATCAAAGTATGCATTCAGGGAACTCAGAGCTGTCAGCCCACCTGCAAGGAGGAGGCTTGACAGATGCAGGACACTGGGAGTCTCGGGCTGCTGGAGCTTGGCTAAGTAGCACTAACACACTTGTGTTTGGGTGCCCAGGGACACCAAGAGGGAACACATGTAGCCAGAGGCCAGGACACGAACCCCTCCTGTCCACAGACAAGGGATTTTACCCTATCCTTCTAGGCTCAGGCAGGTACCACCTCCTCCAGGAAGCCATCTGGGACTGTATACCTAGACTCTGGAGCTGGAGGGTCAACAAAGAAATGTCTTAGGAAAGACTAAAACCAAAATATGTCTTTCTGAGGTCCAATTTAAGTCTCTTGTTCTGTCATGAAGAGTTCATGGGAGAGAATGTTCTATGAGGCAATTAACACAAAGTCCAGTCCTAGGGATGTTCAGTAAATATTCATTTCCTTAAGGGTTGGAAAGAACAGGCTTCATTATTCCCATTTTACATAGGGGGAAATTGAGTGGTCAGAAATGCCTAAGTAGCAGGCCCAAGAACATGCAGCTTGTAAGTGAAAGAGACGAGGTTCCTCTTTCTTTCTTGCTGGTCCCCTCCCAGGACCATTGGGAGAATCACACAGAAAGAGTAATCATGACTGCAGGCGACAGAGAGAGAGAGAGAGATATGACAGATAGATGAGAGATAGAGAGAGAGAGATAGGGATGGATAGACATGGATAGATAGACATGGATAGATGGATGAATGGCTAGATACAGATGATAGATAGATGATAGATATAGAGATGATAGACTGATTGATAGATATGGATGGATGGATGGATGGATGGATGGATGGATGGATGGATGGATGGATGGATGGATGGGTAGGTAGGTAGGTAGGCAAAAAGGCTTTGGCATCAACACACTAGGGTTCTGGTCCCTGATCCACCAACTCCAGGAAAGATGACTTTGGACAATCACTAACTCTCCATACCTCAGTTTCCTTATCTGTAAAACGGGGCTGTTAGAACTATTACTAGGGCATGCTGCTATACCAAAATTTACAGGTGTATGTAATATCACATTCTTGATGTTTCTTTCAAGAGACTTAATTCTGACCAGGAGCTTCCATCCCACCAACCCACCTTCCCTGGACCATGCTTTCCAACCTCCATCTCACTCAGCATGACTCACTTCAGCCTCCTCTCTGTCCGGGTCCCTGTAGAGACCCTCGTGGCTCAAGATTGGGTGACCCCTGACGTTCCTGAGGTCTCCTGCTTCATGGGTGGAGGCTGAGAGCAGGTGCAGGCCTGGCATCCAGGTGCAGGGCCCAGGTCCCACGCCCAGGCCGGGCCGCTGAGCACCCCACGGACTCCTTTACGTGGGCGCCTTCTGGTCTGCCCCCTGCTCCACCCCCGGCCTCCAGAGGCTCCCCCGGGACCCCGCTCCTCTCAAAGGCCCTGCACATCACCTTACATCATCAGGTCTAAGGAGGCCAGAGAGAGCCTGGATTTCAAGCAACTTCCCAAGTCACCGATGTAAGGAAACACCAAGGTTGGTCAGCAGAATAACCAAGGTCCACATCTAAAAATTCTTCCCCACGAAACCACCTCTAAGGGTGAGGAAATAGTCAGAGGGTCTGTGAAGCCCACCTCAGGCTGCTGTCAAGGCAAAATGAGACCCCAACAGAGGGGCTTGCCCACGGCCCTGCACACAGAAGGGGCTCCCAACCCCTTCCACCAGGCAGCATGGTAGGGGGTGAAGGGGGGCCCAGAGAGGGCAAGGGCCTTGGGGAGGATCAAACAGCAAGTCAGGCACCCAGGCACCCTGTGCAGGGCTCCTTCCCTGGCCAGAGGCCTGTGCCATAGGACAGGGGAGCCCGTGGCACGTTCCCGGGGTATCCAGTTGCCAGCCTTTTAGGCGCTGTGGGTCCCAATGAGGGTTAAAGGTAGAACCAAGTGGAGAAGTACTTTTACTTCCAGGGCTGATGACGTGGGCAGCAGAGTGGGCCAGCATTGCACGAGCTGGCACAGGGCCGGGGTGAGAAGGGCCCGTCCTCTCCTGCAAGAGGCTCCGTGCGGGCCGGAAATGGAGGGTGGACAGGGCAGCAGGGCAGGGGCTGACCTGGGAGCTGGCAGGCAGGGAATTTCCTTCTTCACAAAGAGTCCAGAGATAGGGGATGGCGCAGGGAGTCAGGAAAGCCTGGCCCGCCTCCACGGGCCTCAGCTTGCCTGTCTGGAAAGTGGGTAGAGGCCACAGAGTGAACTGGGAGACTCAAACACCTTTTCCCCTGCGAAAGAACCTTCGAGAGAATCAAGGGGTCCGTCTCCACACCCTCTAGCCAACAGATTTTGGGGAGGGGTCAGCAGTCAGGTTTCCTCTTGTCTCCCTGTCTCTTCAACTGTTCTTACTCGGGGGTTATCCGCAGCGCACCCAGGTGTGGGCCACGGAGGCCTGCTCGTCCTGCAGGATGCCCGGGACGCAGGCTGGAGGGACACACCGCGGGGGGTTCCACGCTTCACCCAAAGGCGCGTCTTTCCCAAGAGGAGCTGTCCCTCCAAGCTCCCCGACCCCCACGTCCAACCCCAGGGGCTGGACGTGGGAGGGGCTGGGAGGACCTGTTCAGGCGAGAATTCCTCACCTGGAGAGTCAAGGTTTGGAGGGAGTGCTCTGTATTCCTGGGGTTGGGACCGGGGGGGGGGGAGGCAAGAGGGTTTGGGAAGCCAGGTTTACAATGGTCCCAGGCTTGAGAGGGCTTCTCAGAGGCTGCCCCGGGCTTGGGGAAGAGGAGAGAACTTCCTGCCATACTATGCTGTAGGATGAGCTGGGGTCCGGGACTCCTCGAGACCCCCCCTCCCCCGTTTCTCCTCTCCCGGGGCATGGCAGCTGAACCTGGAAGGAGGCCAGCTAGGAAGAGCTGCTCCGTAACTAGTTCCTGGGGGGAAGGGGAGAGTTCTTTTTCTATAAAGGGAGCCTCTCCCCCGGAAGCAGCCCTCTGCCCCACTCTGCCACTTTCGTGGCCTGCTGATCGTGGTCACCGCCACGGTGCTCCCTTGCTCACCCGCCTTCAGTCGCTCCCATTGCCTGAGCCAGGTTCCCCAAGCTGGCTGACCAGAGGCGGCTTGCTCTTCGACCTTCTCCAGGCTTCTCATTTGGCAGCTGAGCCATCTGCGTCTCAGAGAGGCAAAGTGATTGCCCAAGGTCACACAGCAGGAGGACTTCAAGTTCGAATCCAGCTCTGGTGACACAGATGGAGCTTGTGGGCTCCAGGGCCTGTCTGGGATGGACGCTTTGGAAAGTTGTGTCCCTTGACTGCACCGACACCAGCCCTGGCCTGGTCCCTGCACAGGTGGGAGAAATGGGCAGGTCAGGAAGGAGGAGGCTGAACGGCGGGCTTTGAAGGCAGCGTGGGACAGGGCGTGGAGCCCGGCTGCGCTTCAGCTGCCTCCTGAGAGAAACCCCGACTTCACGGGCAGTGAGGACGAGCGGGCGCTGCAGAGCCCAGCGCACAGCAGGGGCCCGGGCCCAGGCCCTGCAGGCGCTGGCTGCGAGTGCAGCCTTCGCCCAGCCCCCAGCCGCACGGCACCAGCCGCCACCCACGGAGAGGCTTTGCCACCCAGTCAACGGCCCCTCACCCCCTCGCCAGAAAGAAGCTGTTTTTGAGCAACAGAAACAAACATCTCCACTGGCTGTGTGTGTCGGTGACAGGAAAAGGAGCATCGCTTCAGAGAGGAAAGGGCTACCGGGCGGGCGGAGGCAGCGAGAGAAGGAGATCTGATAAGGGAGCCCTGCTCGTCTGCCGGGGACCCGAGGGGCTGAGGCACCCACTGCTGAGCTGGGGGCGGGGCCCGCGCTGGGGCCTCGGGCCACAGGGTTCCAAAGCCCTGCGAGGACGCCCTCCCCGGGCATGGGAGGTTTCCCAGGGGTGTCTGCCCTGCTCCGGGCTCTGCCCCCCATCCCAGCGTGCTCTGGATTTGGGAACTCGCCAGAGGCTCAGAGGTTGGTGGTTCCCTTGTCCCAGCTCTGTGGCCCATTTCCTGGTGGCCTTGGACCAGCCGCTGCCGTCCTGGGCCTTGGTGACCCCATCCCGCCGAAGGGAGGTGCTGACGGATCCTGGTGGCGGCGTCAGGACGCGTCACTGGGCTGGGAGTCGGAGGCTTGGGGTCATGGGTGCACTGTGCGGTCCTGGACGAGCGGCTTTGCTAAAATGGGTGACCGAGACTGTCCCCAGCTCGGCCCTCAAAGTCCTGCATCTCAGGAGACCTCTCCGTCCTGAGCACACCAGGGTGGCTCGTCCCCCTGTAACCCTCTGAGCTGAGACTTCCCCTGATGAGACTCCAGGGGTCCTTGGGGGCTCGTGGCACGAGCCCTCTAGGACTGCGGCACTGGGCTTGTGCTCACGGACGGCGGCCCGGCTGGACAGACGGACATAAACATGGACACCTTCCCCAGCTGTCCGGGCCACCTCCGGGACAGGCAGGCAGCATGAGCAGAGGTCAGCGGCCCAGGGCCTGGCCCTCCCAGGGTCAGGGGTGGGGGTGGGGGCTGGGACACTCGGTTTGGTCTGGGCCTCATCCGGGGACTCTAAGAGGCAGAGAGCGCAGGAACGGGCCTTCCGGGGAAGGCAGCCGTCTAAGCAAAGGCTGGGCAGCAGATTGTGAGGAGAGCAGTGCGGGGCCCTGCGGCTAGACCGTGGAGCCCCTGCTGCCCCGGGGACTCGCAGCTGAATTTCTCAATCTACTGCCTCGCTTTGCGCGGTCCCCTGGCTGCCTCCGCTGCCAAATGATTCACACCAAAACAAACACATTAAGAAGAAAAACGCAACAGACAACCAGAGGAGATTTTTGTTTTTGCTCACTGAAGATGGGCCTTGCGTAGACATTAAAAATCCCCCAACGGGCCCTCTAAAAGCGGATGCCGAGGTCCGCTGGGCTGAGTTGAGCAGCGGCCCCCCAAATTCCTGACCGCCCAGAACCTCTGCACGTGACCATATTTGGCGATCAGGTCGTTGCAGATCTAATTAGCCCACTTACTCGGGAAGTCAGGCCGCGGCAGGGTGGCCCTAAATCCACTGGCGGGGGTCCCTCTAAGAAGGCCACGGGCAGACCCACCCCGGGGGAGGGCCGGGCGCTGGCAGGGCAGAGAGGGCCGTGCCACAGCGCCAGCGAAGGAGCGCCGAGCACTGCCAGCACCCACTGGGAGCCGGGAGAGGCGAGGAAGGACCCTGGGCTGTCAGAGGGAGCGAGGTGCTACCCACCTCTTGGTTTTGGACCTCTGGCCTCCAGGAAGGTGAGGGAACAGATTTCTGGTATGTTGCACCATCACTTCGTTGTACTACGGCAGCCCCAGGAAACGCGATCGCCCTCCTTGCCGCCCCCGGCTCCCAGCAGGGACCAACCACCCCAGAGGGCCGGACTAGAGCTGGGTGGAGAGGACCAGGCCCCGCACACTTGCCTGGTGCTGGCCACCTGCCAACCTCTGCCCACTCAAAGCACCACACCCACCAACCACCTCGGGGTTGAGTTTCGTGTACCCAAGGGGTCTCGTCCCCAGGCCTCACGCTTCCTTGCTGGGCTGCCCTGAACAAGGCACTTACCCTCTCTGAGCCACCTGGTCTGCTAAAGGAAGGTCACAGGATAATGCCTGGGGCTGCCTGCGGGAGGTGGGGAGCTCAGAAAGGTGAAGGGCTTCCTCTAGACCCCACAAATCCCCAGCAGAAGGGCAGCTGGAGGGCAGGTGAGAGAGCCAGCCCCGTTTCTGCGTTCTGTGCTGAAAGCTCTGACCCCAGGAGGGAAGGGCTGCGGCGTGCGCGGGCAGGGGGAATAGCAGTGAACACCAGGGCTCTCTCTCCAAGCATCTGCTAATGCCTCCTGCCCTGCTAGGCAGGCACGCGGGACTCTGCCTCCACCCACCCCCCCGCACGCAAGCCCCCACACCACACACAGCCTTCCTTGCCTGTTCTCTACGTACTCACTTTATGAGGACAGCCTTGCTGTGCCCATATCATTACCCAATACACTGAGACTCAGAGAGGTGTGGCTTGCCCCACACCCCACCTCACACGGCAGAGCAAGTGCTGGAACCCGGGTCTGACAAGCTCTGCGCCCCTTCCCTTGTGCTCAAAGGAACCTGAAACCAAATGCCCCCCAGGGTGGCTGAGCAGAGCCGTGGCATGATTTGAGGGGGGCTTTGGCCCTGGGAAGCTGCACTGGGGGCCCTGAGCCTGGGGACGGGGTGGGGGGCCAACCAGGAGGCAACGGTCAAGGTGCAGGCAGTGGGGGTGGGGGGCCGAGGGGAGGCGGGCAGGGGGGCGCTGGAGGTCAGAGGACCTCAGATCTCAGCCTCTGCTGGGCCGTGGGCCAGAGGTGGAGAGAGCACGAGAGGAGGAAGCGGCCAGGGCGAGCTCACGGGCAGTCTGCACTCAGCAGGTCTTCCAAGCTGGTGGGTCCCCCGGCATCCCCGGGCCCCCACCCCAGACGGGGAGGCCTCCTGGTGGGCCGTGACCTCCGCCGGCCGGCACGGCCGAGCCCCGGAGCCCGCTGGGAGCCCTGCCCGCACGCCCCGCTGCCTTTTCCCAGGCTGACTTCCCCACGCCAGACTGATGAGCAACGTAATAAAGGGGCCAATCGCATTATTCCTGAATGCATTTTAATAAAAATCAAATAAAAGCAATTATGGGAATTTTCAAGAGGATCACCTCTCCTCCTTTCCCCGAGGTAGGAAACGGAATGAATTCAGGAAATCATTAAAATCAGAAACCCGAGCTGTGTGCCACTGCCGCGCTGGCGGCTGCCACACAAAGACAGCAGGGAAACCCGGTCCCCGGAGGCAGCGCGGGCGCTTTTCTTTAGCGCTTTGAGTGGAAATTCCACCTATGGGTGAAGAAGGGTAATTAAGGGTCAGGAGGGAGCCTTTGAGTCCAGGCTGCTTTCTCTCCTCCAGTGCAAACTTCCCAGCTTCAAAGGGCCTCCGACTCCCCTCGTGCGCGCTCTCCAGCCCGGCATCGCCACGCCCTGGAGGGGAGGGTGGGCTCGGAGCTCGGGAGAGGGTCCCCAAATAAACCCTGCTGTCCCCCCTGCATTGGGCCTGCAAATCTCTCAGCCCGATTGGAGGCCAGGGCGCCGGGGGTGGGTGCAGAGAAGCGTCCCTGAGGGGCCATGGGCACCCGTTCCTCTCCCCAGCATGCCCAAGGGGCACAGGCCCTGTGGTCTGCAATGGCCTGCCCCTCCCAGTCACTCTCATCCCACCAGTTCCTGCTCAACAGGGGCAGGTCCCCCAGCTGGTGGAGGAGAGCCGGGCCCAGAGCTCGGCTCACCTGGGCTGCGGGGCGGCCCACGCTCTGTGGTTCAGGGGGTCTGGACACAGCGCGCAGCTTGGCCTCCGGTGGTTTCCTACTACAAGCCCGAACCTTCCCAGCTGCCACTTCTGGGCTCCGCTGGGCCCCGGCACCACCGCGTCCAAACACCGTGAGGCCCGCATGCCCCCGCCCCGCGCAGACTAGGGGCTGAGCTTCAGCAAGATGACGCCACCTGCCCCCAGCCCCACAGCTAGAAAGCAGGGGACCCTGGCTGCCGCGCAGAGCCATGGGAGTCCGGACAAGTGGTTCTGCTGCCTGTGCCACTGTGCCAGCCCCCCTGCAGAGGGATCTCCCGGGCTGGATTTGGGCCCTGGGAGGAGAGACAGGACCCTTCCCTTCCTGGGCCTCCCACTCCCACACTGGCTAATAACCCATGACCCTCCTCCCACCCAAACACTGATGGCAACTGGGAAAGGAACCCTTCCATCTGGACATCCATAAGATCATCTCCCTCAAGCTAGAGGGGCCCCGATTCTCAGATAAGGAAAATGGAGGGCAGGAGCAGGAAAGCTGGCAGCCCCGGATCCTGGGTTCCAGTCCCGAGCCTGGGAGGCAGAGGCCGCACTGACTTTGTGGCAACTCCCTTCACCTCTCCAGAGTGTGAGCATTCGCACACGTGTGTGCATGTGCTGCTGTGCGTGTATTTATGCATGCGTGCGTGAGTGCCGGGGGAGGGGTGATCGGTGCCCTGGGGTCACTCTGGTTCAGGCATTTGAGTCTTTGGCGCTGTCCCACATTGACTCTCAGAGAGCAAACCGGCCTGTCCAGAAGGGGGAGCTGAAAGCAGGAAAGGGAGGTGCCCCTGCCTGCAGGGCGGGGCCCGTGTGCACACGCATGTGTAAGCATGTGTGTGAACACCTGCCCTCCTGCGACCACGTCCACCGCTGGCACACCCACTCACCTGCACACGTGTCTTGCCCACACACACACAGCACAGCAGATGGGTAAATACAGCCCCAAGCCCCCAGGCAGTCGCCTCCCAGCCCTGCTTCCAAATCCCCAGTCCCCACATGCCCTGGAGCAAAGGGCTGGGGTCCTTCCCACCCCAAGCTCCTGAGGGTCTGCACCCATGATTTCCACGAGGGGCTGTCCATCCGTTGTCACCTGCTACCTTGGGCACTCAAGAGCATGTGCTGCAGTCAACAGCCAGCTACACCTGGGACCTGGGAGTCAAGCTGCACAGGAGGGCACTTCCAACCCCACCGAGGGCAAGGGCAAGTGGGTCGCAGCGGGCCTCCCAGGAAACGAAAGCTGTAGCTGGACCTGGAAGAAGGAGCTGGTGGCACAAGGGGGGAGAGGGCACTGCAGGAGGGACAGCGCGAGCAGCAGTGTGCCGACACGCCTCCTTGGGCGGGCGCCCAGCTGCCCGCCGGGCTCCTGCCCGCTCCTGCTGGCCGGCCCAGGAAGAAGTGTCCTGTTTCACGGCATTCGCTGGAGCAAGGAGGCAGAACTGGGGCACCGCGCTGGAAGGAAGCCCCGAGTGTGCTACCCAGCAGGGAAGGTGCACGTGGGGTGCAAGTTGCAGCTTAAAAGTTCTCGTCTTCCCCTCAAGAAGGCAGAATATAATTGAATGCCTCAAAAGTGCAGTGAGCCCAGGAACGGTGTAATTAACAAAATCCTGGTCGTGGTTCCGTCTAGGAAGCAGGGAACAGAAGGGCGGGAGCGTTACTCGTGACCGGAAGGTTCAAATTGTTACGCGGAGTGGTTCATTTTAATATGTTTCATAGCTTACAAATGGTCTTTTATATGTATTAAATATAATCTCATAAAATTTTAATTGTGTTTATATCCAGGTTTACAGGGCTGTTCCGAGGCCGAGCTGGCTGGGACGGCCCTGGTGATTGCCTGAGCCCGGAGCCCCACTGCGGCCAGCGGAGGGGCTTGGGTGTTGTCCAGCTGCTGGGCCCACGGCGGACTCCGGTCATTTCCGGAACAAGGCAGGACATAGGTGGGAAGGAAATGAACGCCCGGCCTGCCTGCTGCCCAGCCTGGGGCACGTCCGTCCCCATCTGGGGGTCTCAGGGAGGGTTCTCAGTGGGTTGGAGTCCCAAGTCCACCACGTGCTGGCAGTGACATGACTCAGTCTCCCTATCTGTGAAATGGGACTGATAAGAGAGCTGCTGTGAGGAGAGGAGGACCGTAGAGCAGGCCCCATAGACGTCGGCTAAAAATAAGTCACCCAAACAAAGAACCCCCGTGGACACCGGGCAGGACGGGAGGTGGCAAGATCTGCATTCCAGACCTGGCTCCAGCACTCCCGGCCCGGAAGCCTCTGGAGTCCCTTCGCCCTGGCTTCACCCCACTCCTGGGTAAAAACGGGAACCCCAGGCCCGGGCCCAGCCGCCAGAGGCCCCGTGGAGAGGAGAGCGCCGTCGGGGAGAGAGGGAACGGGAAGGTTCCGGCAAAGGAGAGCCCTGGGAACGCCAGGGTCAGTAACCGAGGCTGTAATCCCCCGAGCCGCCCCCGGCCAGGGGTAAACCCGGATCTGCCCCTTGGCGGGTGGGGGAGGCCCTGGGGCTGCTCAGGACAGCCCTAAGCTCAGGCCAGCCGGGGCTGGGTCCTGCTCTGGGTTAGGGGCCTGGGGGTGGGGGTGGGGTGGGGTAGCGCGGATCAAAGGAGGAGAGAATTAGCATCACAGTGAGCCCGGATTAATTGGCTCCGCTCTTCCTGCGGTCCCTTCCGCTGCCCCGGGAGCCCGCCGGCGTTGGGGGAAGGGGCACCTTCCGCCCGCCGGCCCCTCGCGCACACCTGAGGCCCAGTTCCCGGCGGAGGAGCCTGGGGTGCGGCCCACGGGACAGAGCGGACGGCTCCGCACCCTTTCGGGAGCCCGAAGGGATGCCCCTGGAGATGCCGAGGGGTGTCCCGGCGGCTGGGCGGCGTGGGCCTCGGGGATACCCCCGGCGCGGTTTTGGGGCCCCAGGAGCAAGGGTCCGAGTGCGCGCGTGTAGGGAGGAGCAGAGCAGTCCAGGGCTGGGGCGCGCCCGCGTGTCATCTGTCCACTCCGCGTGGGGAGGGCGCGGGAGCCTGAGGCCCACGTGTGCTCCGTGTGGGTGGGGGGCGCTGTGCACTCGGGCGCACGCGCTGGTGACCCCGTGACCAAGCGTGTGTGTGAGCCCCGCGTGCGCCTGCCGGCGTGGGCCTGGGGTCTGCGGGTTTGTGGGCGCTCGTGCAGACAGAGGACTAGGATGGGGGTCCTGGAGTGACCCCAGAACTCTGGAAGGAGCAGGGGCACAGGGTAAGGGGGACCCCCACTTCTAATATTCTAGACCACCAACCCCAGGCTGCCCAGCCCCTCAGCCCTAGCCTTCCGGTCAGGGAACAGCCACGGGGCCATCCGGCTCAGCCTCTCCGTGCCTCAGTGTCCTCGTTTGGCATAAAGCGTACTTGGAGAGAGGTGGGAGGGTTACACTGGCTAATGTAAGGGAAGCGGTATCCGTCAGGCAGCCCTGGCAGGTGGGGGAGATGGAAACCCGCAAAGTGCTCGCTAGAACAGCTCTTGCTCCTGGGACGGCGGACGGGGAGGGGAGGAGAGTCGCGGGGACCAGGGCGCACGCCGCCAGCCCCAGGGCCAGCCCAGGAGCTGTCCTTGCACATGCCCGGGAGGAAGGCTGTGTCTACGCCAGCAGAGCTGGGCAGCCGTGGGCAGTGCCAGGAAAACGGCGCATGTGGTGCTGGAGGAGTCACGAGGCCCAGCCTGGGAGGACTTGGCAGGGCCGGGCTCACTGGCCGCACAGGCGAGCTCCTCCCCTGCCCCTCCCCTTCCCGCTGCCCAGCCCCCCTCCTGGCTCCCCGCCACCGACCTCCTGCGGCAGGCGAGCCAGGCACCCCCCCTCCCCAGCCCTGCCCCGGCCAGGCTTGCAAGGTCCCCTTGTCAACGCCCATTCTGCAGATGGGGAAACGGAGGCCTGAGAAATGCAGGGAGGTGCCCCAGAAGCAGCGCTGGAGACAGGAGCTGGGACTCGGAACCCCAGCCCCCTTAGAGAAAAGTGAAAATGACAGCCGGGCCCCTCCAGCAGTCAGGGGGCTCCAGGCCCCCACCAGCCCCGGGTCTGTACTGGCTGCTGAAGCCCCTGAAACACAGGCTGGAGGGCCAACAATCCTTCCCCGCATTCACATCTCCATCTCGGCACCGTCCCGCCCACCGTGGCCTGGGTGGACCCCAACGCAGCCCTCCCACCTCTCCCCCTTCACTCCTGCTGCTCCCGCTGTCTTGTCCATTCTGGTCCCAATCCTCCTCAACCATCAGTGCCCACCGCAAAAGCCGCCTCTTCCATGAAGCGTTCTCTGATTGCCTCACCCCTTAGTGACTTCTGAGTCTCCTGCCTCAGGGGACAGACCAGGAACTTCTTGGTATACTCCCAGGGCAAGGGGACCCACAGGCCGGGGTGCCCCACTGGCTCACACATACACACACCACTCCATGAGTCCCTACGGAGCCCATACCACGGCCACATAACCTATTGTTCAGCAGCGCTGGCTCTGAAGCCGTGTTCCTGGGTTCAAATCCAAGCTCTTCCACTTACTTGCTATGTGACCTTGGGCTAGCTATTTCACCTATTTGTGCCTCAGATTCCTCCTCGACTAATGAAGAGGATAATAATAGTTCCATGCCACAAGGTTGTCATGAGGATGAAGCCAGGGACAGAAAGGCAGGAAACGTCTGTAAGTCCTTAGCACAATGCCCCGTCCACAGTAATCATTACACATGTTTGCCATTGTTGTTCCTGCGGTTATTATCAGGAGAATACAGAGACACGATCTTTATCCCCAAGAGAATGGGAGTTCCAGTAGGGACAGGAAAGGAAATTTATGTTTCTAATCTGATGGGTGGAAGGAGTTATCAGTAAGCCCACTTCACAGATAAGGAAACTGAGGCTCCAAAACGTAGCTCAAGTTCCCAGAGGGTCCCAGCTCTAAGTTGCAGGGCTGGGATTCAGGGCCAGATCGTGCGTGTGGCTCCAAAGTCCACGCTCTTTCAACAAGCCTGCGCTGCCTCTCAGTCTGGCAGGGAGATAAGCCGCATACACAAATAGCTGTAATCCAAGGTAGAAAGTGATAAGTGCCAAACAGGGCCGATAAAGGCCCTTGGGAGGGCGGGAGCCTGCCCGCCTCGGGAGGGTGAAGGGGTGGAGGGCAGGGCAGGCTTCTCAGAGTGGGTGACAGCTGGGCACAGCCTCGAAGGCGGAGCAGCTCTGGAAGGGCAGATCGGGACTTTCCAGCAGGAGGGGCCAGCGTGAGCAAAGACAGGGTCACTGTGCCCTCCCCCCCCCCCCCCACCTGGCATGGTGACCTGGAAAGGGAGGAAAGGGGGGACAGAAGAAAGGCAGAGAGAGGAGAGGGGAAGGAAGGTTGGCTACACACCAAGCTCAGCCCAGGAACTACCCCCACCGCCACCCCCCACACGCAGGGAGATGGGATCGTGAGTTACCTCCAGTTCTCCCGAGGTCTCCCCGGGACAGAGGGTCCTTGTGCCCCGACACCCTAGAGAATTGTTTCAGGACCTCCAGACCGGATGTGGCTCCCAACAGTCATGTTCTGCTCAACACCAGGAAGAACTTTCTCACAAGTCAAGCTGGACAGGGCTTCTCCGTGGAGCAGGGGCTGCAGTGCGGGGGAGCGGGCTTGCGAGAGCTGACTGTTGCATTTTCAGCCCGCTCAATGTTAAATTGACAGCTTGAAATCGCCACGGTGGGATTATTTACACCATGGAAATTGGCAAATGCTACAAATCAGGTTTTCCCCACTTGGGAGAGTTGGAGGGTAAACATCTGCCAGCACTCCACTCTCCGCTGGCAAGAGGTCTGCTACAGGAGGGAGTGAGCTCTCCACGCCGGGGAGGGCGCAAGCAGAGACAGTCACCTGGGAAGGAGGAGGCTAAGGTGTGCTGCTTTGTGAGGGGCTCCAACGAGCTGATCTCAGAGGCCCCTTTCTGAGAGCCCAGGAAAAGTTTGCTTCAAGGTAAAAAGCCTAGGTCGGGGCAATTACTCACGCCAGGCAATCATTAACCACTTGACCCAGAAGTGGCAGTAGGGCAGGGACCTGAGGAGCCACATGTTTGCAGATTTCACAGGTGGAAAGCCTGGGCCCACCCAGAAGAAGCGACTCATCCAAGGCCACACAGCAAGTCAGGGCAACACTGGGACTGGAACACGTGTCTCCCACCTCCCAGCCCAGGGCCCCTTCAAGGGCCTGTGAGAAGTGGCCCCAGCAGGGCAGCTCTTCACTGGGACATCTTTCTGCCCAGGAGTGTTTGGTGTCCATCTCCCCACCAGAAGGAAAGTTCTATGGCAGAATGGGCCACGTGCCCAGTTTCGTGCCTGGCACCTAGCAGGTTTGACAAATACTTGCTGCTGAGGCTGAGTGGCTGGGGTCCTGTCTCCCAGAGGCAATGGGGGCGGGGGGCTGGGCAGGCCATCCCCTGATGTCATTACCTCCCAGGTCCCCACTCCTGCTTAGTATCATGCAGTCAGGAGATCGCGGTTCACATCTCAACTCTGCCCCTTCTTGAGCGACTTTGGCCAAAATACTGGGTGCCCTGAACCCTCAGTTTACCCATCGGCAAGTGGGTTGTGTGATCCCAGCCTGCCTCTTGAGGCTGTGGCCCTCAGGTGAGAAGTAGAAGTGTACTTTACAAACGTCAGTGTGCTGTGCCCCTAGGAAGAGGGGGGTGTGCGCTGGCTCCGGGGGCTCAGCGGGGAGCAGGGTTTCAGATGGACACTGGGCAACGGTCCACTTGTTGCTATCTCAGGGTAGATGTTTGGGGCAACCTGGACCGGATCAGCTCACGGGGAGGCTCCAGGTGCAAAACAGAACTCACCATCCCGACAGCGGGCAGGGAGGATGAAATAAAGACAGCAAGGGAGAGTTGGCTTCTCAGACCAAGTCTCTGAAGCAGAGGGAACAGGCAAACCAGCGACTTTAATTAAAACGCACTTTTGTGTCTCTGCAGAGCCATTTGTCGCCCTCACCCCAAAGCCTTCACGACTGCAAAGCATCCTAAGATGTGCACTGAGAACTGGAGACCACCAAGGCGGGTGGGCCTGGGGGTAGAAAATCCTGATGTGTCCTGAAATCCAACCAGTGTTCCAGATGATTCCACAGAGGATTTCTGCAACTTTCCCAGACAGGCCTTCGAAATCCCATCCTGTTAGGGTGGGGGGACAGGCTAGTGAGGAGAGAGGCATAGCCCATCGGGCATGGGTGGGCGAGGAAGGAAAGCAGGGGTGCCTATGGCCCTCCCAAGTGGCATCCAAATTTTGCCAAGAGGGCAAGGGCAGAGGGCAGCCCAGAGTGCAGGCCAGGGACACAGGTGGGTGTCCAGGGAGGGGCTGCAGCCTCAGCCTGGGCCCCAGTGGACGTAAGCTAGAAAGGCTGTGAATCCAGCCGGGCCCCGGGCCCGCCGGGCTCTCAGCAACTTCCTGTTTGGTGGGGATTCTGGTTGGCACCAGCTGCAGTCAGGAGCAATGCCTGGATTTCTTTTTCTTCCTTTTTTTAATTTTTTGGGGGAGAGGACTGGAGCTACTCATTGAAGAGCTCAGCCTCATGGTGGCATCTGGCACTGTGTGTCCTAGAAAAGGGCCACAGTTGTAGGGGCCCATGGCTGGCTGCGAGGTGTCAGACGGCACTTCGTACTGGGATCCTGCTGCTGCCCCCACACTGCTGTGTGACCTTGGGCAGGCCCATGCCCCACTCTGGTCTGAGTTTCCTTATAGTCCCTAGCACCCCAGCAGAGCTTGCCTTCTGGGCTCCACTCCATGCCAACTCCCCTCCTTCCCCCAAACTCTCAGAGCAGCATTTGGAGGGGACCACTCTGTCCTGATAGCCTGTGAGCACCCAAAGAGCTGGGGCTGGCTCACCCTGAGTGCCCTTCACAGCCCTTACTTCACCTGCCTGCTGTCGGTCACTCGGGCTCTGCACTGGGTGCTGAGATAGAGTGGAGAAACTTCCTACAGCCTGCAGATCCGGGGAAGCCAGTGACAGGTCAAATAACTATTCTAACTGCTGAGGCACCACACTGGCCAAACGCAACTCCCTGTGCCTCGGTTTCCTCGTCTGTAAAATGGGAATATTACTACTACTACTACTCAGCCTGTAAAGCTGCAGTGGGGACTAGCGGAGTTAAGGTATACGAGACGCTCTGTGCCTGGCACGTGGTGCGATCCTAAGAAGTCACTGCTCTGACGGTGAGGGGGGTGCAGGAAGCACGGAACATGGAGGGAGAGAGCATACCTGGCGGAGCTCCGGGGAGGTTTCCCAGCAGGTGGCTGTAGATGTGGCCCAGGACAGAGGTACAGCATGAACACAGGCATGGAGGCTAAGAGGCAATTCGGGAAGCCACCCAGCATGGCCCTCCGTCAACGTCAGGGCAAGGGCACGTGAGCCTTGAGGTGGGAAGGCTCCATGTCCAGTGGCGGATGGGAGAGGCTCAGGCCAAGATCTGCTCCCATTCCCTTGCCCCTTGCCAAGGAGGAGGCACCTGCGGGGCCCCGGGTATAGGAGCGATCAGGAAGGAGGCAGGAGGCTTGGCCCCCTGGAGGCTTGTTGCCAACTTTCCCACCAGTGCTAGACACACAAGCTCCCAGACTGCCCCTCCGGAGGTGGCACTGGCAAGTGAAGAGGCAGTGCACTGGTTAGGAGACTTGAATCCTGCTCGAGCTCTGACACGTCACAGCCGTGCCACCCTGCATAAACCACCGCCCCCTTCAGTGCTCACTTCAGTCATTTGTAAAATGGGGATCAGAATCAAATCCATCCCAACCTCCAAGGGCTGGCGGGAGGCTCTGAGGGTGAGAGCAGTGCCTGCAAGGTGTGGTTAGGATCAACACCCACCTGCAGCCCGGACACACATTGCCCTGGACAGCTCCCTCCACGTGCGTGTGTTTTCCTGTCTCCACCCGGCTCTCCCCTAAAGAGGACTGTAGCTCACGCTAAGGAGAGTGTGATGGGTAGAAGCCGTATGGACCCCATAAAAGTGTGTTCTTAAAGTCAATCCAAGCCTGTGGGTGTAAACTCACTGTAAGCAGGATCCTTTGGTGAGTAGGACCTTAAGATGTGACCCTCTTCATTTAGGGTGGGTCTTAATCCTCTTCCTGGAGTCCTTAAAAATGGGATGAGTGCAGAGAAAAAGTCAGAGAGAGAGCCAGGGAACCAAGAAGTTGAAGGCAACGAAACTTAGGAGAGCCCAACAGATGCCGCCATGCGACAGAGGAGTCCAGGATCACCACAGCTGGTCTTGGGGGAGAAAGCTTCACCTGGTGATGCCTTGATGTAGACATTTTCATGGTCTCAGAACTGTAAGCTTGAAAGTTAATGCAGTCCCACTGTTAAAAGCCAGCCCATTTCTAGTATATTGCTTTTGGCAGCCTAGCAGACGAGAACAAGGAGGAAGGCTTAGAGCTACAAACTGTAGGACAATTGGAAGCAAAAGTGCTGTCGATGTCCCCCATGCAACCTGCCTTCTCTCGCTTGGCAAATGGGGAAACAGGCATGGAGAAGGCTGGGTTGAGCTCCAGTCCTGAGGCAGGCTCTCAGGCTACTCCCAGGAGCCTCGCATGGAAGATGCCCAGGGGCTGCCTGCATTGGCCTGGCATCCAGAATGTTCCTCCAGATTCTTGTGGCTCATCCTTGGTGAAGAAAGGTCAGCAGATGCTCTTCCGTTAGTCTCCATGGAATCCAAAGGGCATAAAATCCTCCTATCTCGGGGCGCTCAGCCCACCACCCAGCCTACTGGGGAGGACAGGGGTGAGCATGGGCACTCTGGGCTCCTTCTCAATCAGCTACCCCCAGGGGCCTCAGCCCCAGTGGACACACAGCACTTCCGTCCCCAAGCGTACTACTTGCTAAAGAAACCTAGCTTGCAAACCGATTATGGGCGAGTCCAGCACAGTGGCAGTGGTGGGGGTGGGGAGGAGGGGAGGAGAGGGAACTGCTTCTAGGGAGTAGATAGTGAGGCTAGAGCTTGCATAGCCAGAGGTCCAACGCCCTGGGAGGTTCTTGGGGGCATCTCCGGAATACTAGGCCTGTTGTTCAGCTGGCATCTAATACACGTTGCCTGGCCGAGTTCTCCTGTGAGGTTGGATGGGAGGGGTGTGACCCACGATGGGCGTGCCTCCTGCTGCTCAGGTCAGGGAAGGCTTCCTCGAGGCAGTGGCAGGTGAGCCAGTCTTGGTCCGGGGGGCAGAGCTCCACGATGGAAACGCAAAGCAGCCCGCCTGGGGGCAGGACACCCAGGAGCCAAGGTCTGCAGGCTGGGAAGGGGTGGGCTCAGAAGTGGAGGAGGCAGTCTGGTTGACAGACTGGGAGGAGGCAGACCAGCGGGAGCCCAGAAGTCTGAAGGGCAGACCCCCTCTTTGGGAGGCCCTCCTGACCACCCACCAGGGGCACAGAACTTGGAGCTGGGCAGGATGCAAATGCCTCCTGAATTCAACAAGTGATGAAGACTAAATGTACCCCCTTTGCCCCGCTGGCCACCACAGGGTCCCGATGCTTGCCTGGCAGGGGGTGAGACTCTGGATGGTCACCTTGGCTGCACCCTAGCTAGCAGTCAGGGGACACTCCCTCCCATCCAATTTCATAGTAGAACTCTTCCAGGCAAGTGCCCATTCTTCACCCACAGCACTGGAGCCAAATCCTGGCGCCCGCCCAGTAGCCCTGAGAGGCTGAGCAGCCTCCTGCCTCAGGTAAAAGTACACCTGCTGGCCTTCCCCTGGCCGTCCCACGGAGGGCGCCTTGGCCTCCCACTAGGAAGCTTTCCAGGTCCTCCCACCACGGCCTCCTCCTAGCCCCCTGAGCCCCCTGCCTCCCCTCCTTGGGCCTGAGCCCAAGCAAAAGGCTTCTCTCCTGCTGAGGGCTCCCAGACTGTGGGGAATTCACAGCCCTTGAGTGTGCTCTGAAGTGGGCACAGGCCGGCCCTGTACCAGCACCAGCAGCTGGCCCTCTCGGCCCCGGCCCTCCTAATGGGTGCCAAGGCTGCCTCCAGAGCTGGGGGGTTTACGGGCTTGCATTGGCTGAGCAGGATGCACCTTCTGCCTCTCCTTGGTAGGGGATGGGGATGGTGCTTTCCTCTCTGGCCCTCCCGCACCGAGGTCCCCAGGCCACCAGTGGCTTAGGCCAAGAGGGTGTGGGCTCAGGCCCATTGCCACCACGAGACCCTGTGCTCCATTTACAGGGGCCCAGAGAGGGAGAGCGACTTACCCAAGGCCACACACCAAGTCCATGGCTAAACTGAGATGAGGCTGTGCAGCTGGGGCTCAGTGCTGGTGGGAAATTCTGTAATGAGGCCCTGCGTTTGAATTCTGCCTGGCCTTGGGCAAATCACTGGCAACTGTTTCCTTGTTTCCTTGGAAGGAAACCTTCCCCCAGGCAATGTGAGAATTCTAGGCGCTGATGTCCATACGCTCTAGCCACAACACCTAGCGTACAGTAGACACTAAATCACAGCTTCTTCCAAGACCCCACAGGGATCCAATGCGAAAACTCCTGCCCCATCATCATTTCCCTAGATGGAGGAAGCAAAGTCCCCAGAGGCCCAGGCTGGGCAGACCCAGGCCCTGGGCTGGGTTTCTGGGACTGCATGCCAGGCTGGGGGGTGCTGACCTCACCCCTCCATGCTACTGCTCTTCTACTGGACAACTTCTCCCAGGGCTTCTTTCTGCCCTGTGTGGTCACCATTTCATGATTTCCAGAGGTAAAGGGCACTGGAAGGTTTCCTGGACAGGAGCTTTGGAACATGAGTGGCCCTAGCCTCCAGCCATACCTCAAGGTCACCTGAGTCCCCCAATTCCTAGAGGTGGCCAGCCGAGGAATCGGGACAGGGACACTGAGGAGGTCGGGCGTCGTGACCTAGGGGTCATCAAAGCAACAGGAACTGGTCTCATTCCTCACTGGGATTGGATTCTTGCACCCCAAGTTCTTAAACACTCAGAAACTCTGTCCTGGGTGGGTGGGGGGAGAGGGGGGTGTACCTGGAGGTGGGGGTGGCTATCTGGCTGCAAAGCTGTGGATTGCTGGGGGTGCAAGCTGAATTCCCACCTACCATCCTTCAGGGGTTCTCAAGCCCAGTCAAGTGATGTGTGTCCCACCTGTGACCCTGGGCCCCCCAGAGGTCAAGGAGGAAGGACTGCCCCACAGGAATGGGCCTGGGACCACGCCTCCCCACTATCCCTGGATGTCTGGAGGTGCTTTCAGCATCAGCCAGCCCCAGGGATGCTCAGCCGCCACCTGTGCCAAGTAACAAAGGTGAGAACTGACAGGTCGGAGGACTGAGGTCCAGAAAGGAGAGCATCCCATGCCCCCAAAGTGTGTGTGTGTGTGTGGGGGGGGGGAGCAGGACTTCCCCTGGGAAATCAACCAGGCTCCACCCATTACCCATTTCCCCCACGCCCCTGGGGACCAGAGCGGCATCTTCTGAGCCCGCAGGAATTCCAGGCTGAGTTCACGGCTGTCAGACTAGAGCATAGCCTTGAGAATAATTTTAGGGCTGGCAAATTCATTTTGCCTTCTTTGCCTCGGTGGTATAAGGAGTGAGCTCGCCGGCCCTGAAAGAATTCAAGCCGAGGTCAGAGAAGCCCTGGGAAGGATGCTCTAAGTGGTGGCGGTGGCCGCTGAGGTGTGTGCGTGGGGGGGTGGGGGGGAGTTCTTCCGCCTGCTCCCCAGGTTGGGCCGGGGTTCACGTCGATCACTGCCCACGAGGCCCCGGCGACCCGCGAGTGTGCACGGCACGTCCGCCCTACCTTGCCGGACTCATCAATCAGTCAGCGGCCCGGGCCCAGCCAGGACACCCGCCACCCGCCCCGGGCCCCGGGGGAGACCCCCGCCCTTGCTGCCTCCGGGTGCCCGCCCCCCCCCGCCGGCGGTGTCATTGTTCTCTGACGTCACGTCGCGGCCCCGCCTCTCACCCCCCGTACCCCCTCCCCCAGTCCCGGGTTCCCGGCGATCGCGACCCGGCAGCCTCCGAGGCCCCGGCGGAGCACGGCTCCCCCCGCGGCCCGGCCAGGGCTGCGCCCCCTCGCGCTCTCCCCAACTTGCCTTTGTTATTCCAGCTCCCTTGCTCGCCTCGCCTCCGACACCGCGGCAGCCCGCAAAACGCGGAGCGCGGAGCCGCCGCCACACCTGGAATCCGAAGCCGGCCCGGGCCGAAGCCTCCCCCGCCTGCCGGTGGAGGGGCGTGCGTGCTTGCGCGCGGGTGTCCATTGGGGGCTGCGCGGCCGCTGATGATGACTTGGGACTTGGGGGTGCAGCAAATGGGAGAGGCTGGGGAAGGGGTTTGGAAGAGGAAGTGGGGGGGGAGGGCGTGTTTGTGTGTATACGTGAACGTGTGGCATTAGAACACAGGGGAATGTTTGGTGTTTTGATTTTTGAGCGTCCGCGGGTGGTGTACAGCGAAGTGTTTGTGCGGGGTGTGTGCAATCGCGTATCTGGGAGCGGGCTTGCTGTGCCGTGAACGCCGGCTTGTGAAAGTGTACGTGAGTGTGTGTGGGCGCGTTTGTATCTGTGTGTGTGCAAGCGTGCGTAGGGCTGTGGGTGGGCGCGAGTGTGTGTGCCGTTTGTGTAGGAGTTTGCGTGTGAGTGGCAGTGGACGTGAGCCAAAGTGGGCGCGCACTTGGATGTTCTCAGGGGCTGGTCTGCGAGGGGAACCCCGCGAGTGGGCGCACCAGCTGCGCCTGGTGAGGGCGCGTGGGAAGGGGGACTACGCAATCCCTCTCCGCGGCCCCTGCGGTCCGGCTCCGGTCGCCCCCACCCCACCTGCGTTCTGCGCGCCCCGGGCGCTCCCCGCGGGGCCTCGGGGAATCCACCCGCCTCCAGGCCGCCCCGGGCGCTCGGGACTGACCGCTCCCGCCGCGCTCCCGCCCCTCCCCAGCCGTCTAGGGAACCGCGCGGCCGCCGCGCCCCCTGCGCCCTCTGCGGGGAGCGGGGGTCCTCTGCTCGCCCCGGCTCCAGTGCCAGGGCTTTGAGAGCCACCCCGAAGGCGCCTTCGGGGTTAGGCTTTGGCGATCTTGTTGGCAACTCCATCACCCCCGGGTCGGGTACCTGACAGCGCCAGCTGCCCGGAGTGCACTCCCCGCGGGGGCGTACGAGCGGGGGGGGGGGGGGGGGGGCTCACCCGGAAGAGCCGGGTTATTTCAGCCTTCTCCCCAGGGCGGCCCCTTCCCAGACCCAGCGTGTCTACCCTTCTCCAAACTTGCTGGAGGGGGGTGGCGTCAGGCAGTGGCAGGGCGGGGGGGAGAGCAGGGAGGTGCGTGAAGAAGCGGCTTGTGGGTGTGGGTGTGGGGGGTGCCGCGCAGAACCCTTCGCGCCATGGAGGGGAAAAGCTTGGAGAGGGCCAAGAATCGAGGGCAGAGATGAGGGAGTGAAAAGGGGTATCGGGAAAGGCGAGGGAAAGAGGAGAGAGAGAAAGGCCACGGAGAGAGAGAGGGCGAGAGCGCCCGGAGAGCGCGCGCCCCTCGGAGCCGAGCGCCGGCGGCGGCGGCGGCGCTCCGCTCCGTGCCGGGCTCCGCGCCGGCTTTTGCGGGCGGCCGGCGGCGCGGGGCCCTTTGGAAATAGTATAGCCAATGTAATCTGACACTTCAACTTGCTCGGCTCCGGGCGAGTTGATTCACTTACTCACCCCCGAACGCCGAGTTCCTTTTCACTGTCCGTGGACGTTAACGCGGCGAGCGGCGGCGGCGGCGGCGGCGGGCGCCCGGAGAGCGGACGGCCGGGCAGCGGGCGGGCGAGCAGCGCCGGCGCCGCGCGGTGACCCCGGCCCCGGCGACGCCGAGCGCGAGACGCAGCGGAGCCGATCGCGGCGCCCTCGCGGCGCTCCTCGCGGCCCGAGCCGGCCCTGCCTGCGGGCGGCGGCGGCGGCGGCGCGTCCTCCAGCGGCGGCGGCGGCGCTCGCAGCGCCCGGTAAGTTTGGGGCCGGAGCCGAGCGCCCGTTCGCCCCGGCGCCGACTCCCGCTGCCCGCGGGCTCCTGGGGTGCGCGCGCCGGGCGCCGGGCGCCGGGGTTTTCCTTTCCAGGGACCACCCGGGGCCGGGCGAGCGGGGGGCGAGCGGCCGGCGGCGGGGGGCTCCGCTGCGATCCCCGCCGCGGCCGGGGCCGAGGCCCGGGTGGCCAGGCGAGCGCCCGGGCTGCGCGGAGCCGGCTCGGGCTGCGCGCGGGCGCCGGCGCCGGGGCTCGGCGAGTGTGCGGGGCGGGAGTGAGGCGAAGCGCGAGCGGACCCGGTGCCCGCCTCCTGCCCGCGCGCCTCCAGCCCTCGCTCTGTCCGCCGGGGGCCGGGCCGGATCGGGATCGCGGGGAGCGAGGGAAGGACCGCCTCGGTCTCCTTCGCCGCCTTTTGGGGAGACGCGAAGTTGTGCGCCTCTGTCTAGGGAGCCTCCTGGGAGGGCGCCGGCTTTCGGGGTGGCAAGGGCTGGTGGCGTGAAGTTGTTCATCTGAATTTCCACGGAAAACGCACACTTTTGTAATGTGAGGTGGGGGTGCGGTTAAGTTGTTTGTGTGTGCATTGCCCGGGGAGACGCGGCGCGCCGTACGAGCGGGGAACCTGGAGGGAGCCGAGAGGGGCTTTCTCGTAGAAACCCGAGGGGCGTTCAGGCCGGCGCCCGGACCGGGCTGCCCCGGCCAGGAGGGGAGTCCGGAGGAAAGACGCGTGTGTTTGTGTGTGTGTGTGTATGCGCGCGCGTTGCAAATGCGAAAGTAATTTCCCTGTGCTCTTTCTTCCTCTCCGTCTCCGGCGGCGGCGGCCCCGGGGGAGTGGGAGGCCGGCCCGGGCGGAGGTTGGGGGGCCGGGCCCGGGCTGAGGCTGGCGCTGGGGTGGGGGGCGGGCTCTGGAAGCTTGTTTCACATTCCTGGCGTCTGGGCCGGAGAGAAAACAGTGGGGAGCGCGGCCTCGGCGTCTGGGGCGCGGGCAACGGGCGCGAGTCGCCCCCTCGCCGGGGACATCTGTCCAGGAAGCCGGCCGGGGCGGGGAGAGGGCGCGGTGCGGAGGGCAGGCTCCCCACCCGGGATCGGCGGGGGCGCCGGCGAGGGGCGGCCGCCTTCCCCGGCCATTGTGCGCGAGCAGATTTTCACGGGAGACTGCCCCGGAGCCGCGGGAGAAGGCCGGCCGCCGGCCTCGGCCCCTGGTTTAAAAGACACTCGAGGAATGTAAACAAGCCGGGCGGGAGGGCGGATAGCGGGAGCGCGCGGGGCGCGGGCGCGGGCCCCCCACCCCTCCCCTGGGGGCTGCCTGGGGCAGGGCCGCCCTGCCCTACCCTCTACCTGTCGCAAACTTTTTCCTTCCTCTGCCTTCCCTGCCCACCTCGGCCCTCCAGCGGGGTGCGCAGAGAGGGCCTCTCCCCGAGTGCGGGGGACCTAAGGCGGCCGGAACCCCGCGCCTGGCCCCGGAGGCCTGGCCGCCTGGCCCCGGCCTCAGTGCCGCGAGCCTCCACTGCGCCCACCCAGGAGCCCCAGCTCCCTGGAAAGGCAGTGCCTGAGTGACTCGGGCCCGAGCCCGCCCGCCTGCCTCTCTTTCTCTCTCCCTCGCTCTCTCTCTCTTTCTCCTGCTGCTCCTTCCCCCGCTCTCCCCCTTCTCCTCTCCCCTGACTGCTTTCCCAATGCCCTGACATGAGGGAGGAAGATTTAACTTGGCAGCCCAAACAAATGTTCTCTCAGAGGTCCTCCAAGAAGCTGGCGGCCGGGCTGGCGGGGTGAGGGCACTGCGGGGCCAGCCCTGCCCTCCTCTCCCTCAGCCATGGCAGCGTGGAGCCCCCTGGGTGGACAGCCCAGGCCTGGGAGAGCAGGGCCCAGCCTCCACGATTTAAAAGGGCAGTGGGCAGTAGCCTATCAAAGGCGCTGGCTCCGTGCCTGGCGCGGAGCCGCCTCCTGGTGCCAAGGGTTTTCTGAAGGATTTTCTTGAGCAACAGTTTGTCTCCCTGCTGCAACCTGGGAACCCGGCCTGGTAGACCGGAGGGTTAACCGGCGCGGTCTCCTCCTCCCTGGTGGGTGTGAGGACGGGCTGGTTACACAGGGCAGGGCTGGAGGCCAGAGGCTGTTCCCAGAGGTGCCTGGGTTGGCTCCTTATTTTTCTGAAGGGACAGAGAAAGAGGCCGACTCTCTGGCTCAGGGAACCTGGCAGCTTTGCTGGGGCTGAATCCCGACCTGCCTTTGCTGGCGTTTTTAGGGTCCCCGGAGTTGAAAAGTTGCTTGCCAGCTATCCGGATGGAGTTGAGATGATGGAGCAAGCCCCTGGCTCTCCCTGTCCTGGCTGCTTTTTGAGGGGAGTTTTCCCGACCCCCTCGATCGCCTGCTCCCCGGCCCGCCTGCCGCCGTCGCGGGAGCCTTGGGCTGACCTTTCTCTCTTCAGGTTGAGGATGCTGAGCACCAGCATCAAACAAAAGACACATTGAAAGGCGGATCTGCCCCAGAACACATGGGACTCGGGGGCCGGGGAATACATTTGGAGGGAGATGGTATTTTTTTCTTGAGTTTTATGATTTCGATTGTTTTTCCCAAAAGGACAGAAGCATTTGCTTATCCCCAGACATGAGGTTATGAAACGCTGTTTGCACATGGAAATCTCAAAAGTTTTGACTGTGGCAGGGGCTGGAGGGGGGGGGGCATGGGGAGTTTTAGAGCATTTCGAACAGATTTTGAATTGGCATTTTGAGGCATTTGGGGTATGGCTGAGGCGAAAGAGTGAGGAATAAGAAATTGCCCGGCTTAAAGGAAACTGAATAAATCGCCTTGTCTATGCAAAAAAAAGGCTGTTGGCTTCTCTGTGGGGACAAAATGTCCCTTTTCCCTCCTAAGGAAAGGGGAAGAGGAAGATTCCTCCTCTTCTCACAGCCTGGAGCAAAGTGAAGGAAGGTCCAGAGGCTGTGGGGGTTGTCACAGAACCGTGGATTCCACACACCCTCCCCTAGCCAGCCACTCCCCTAGCGACGGCACAACACGGCCTGCGTCCCTGGCTGCCAGAGATGTGCCCCGACATCGGACAGATGTCTACAAGCAGCTCATCCCGAAAAATGCACACCAGGGAAAGAACCCAGCCGAGGGGAGCTGCGAAGTTCACTTTTCCCCCTGACTGGGGGCGGGGGAGAGGGGTGGCCTAAGGAAGGAAGGCCCTTGGAAGTCTTTGTGCCCAGAGTGTGGTCAAAAGAGACCCTGCACGGCCCGCCATGGATACTGAGCTCCCTGACTGCGGGCCGTGGCCAGGGTCCAGGGGGCGGCCGTGACCCCGGCTTCAGCCTGAGATGGGGCCGTAAGAAATTCGGACACCCGCAAGTTAATTTCCCGAAGCTTCCCAGGACCCTCAGTCACAGAACCAGGAAGCAGGGCCGGCCAGGTCCCAAGTGCGAGACTGGCGACTGCGTCCTATACGTTTTCATTCACAACTTTGCTCCGCAGGGCCTGTGCTTGGCTGCTATCACCGCCTCATCTTTATGAGGTTCCTTAGGTTTTGTGTCAACAACAAAGGCCAGGCTGCTGGGCTGCCGTCATTACCCAGCCTTCCCCAACCGCTGCTCCAACCTCTCAGGAGGACCCGGTGGCCTCTGCCCCCGCCCTCCTGGGGGGCTCGCCGTCCCTAGGAGGCCCCGAGGATGGCGGTGGGGTGTGTGGGGACCCCAGCCGGCCTGGTCTGTAGGCTCCAGGGGCCATTCTGAGGTTGGGCCCTGTCCTCGGGGAGCTTATGGGAAAGAAGAGAAAAACCAGTGTAGACACAGGCTCCAGGACGAGCGCCCCCAAGCCCGTCGTGATGGTTCAGGGCCTCCCGTTACCTGAGTGGAGCAGAGAGCGGGATCCGTGCTGGCTGGCCGCTTTGGGCCAGGAGCCGGCCTCTGCTAGGCCTCAGTCTCCTCACCTGTAAAACGGGGCTGAGGACAGGCCCAGCAGCTGCCTTATCTGGTTGTTGGGAGGATGGGCGAGAGCCCTGGGCACCGGATCCCCAAAGGCCTGGCAGGCTCAGGGTGCAGAATGGATAGAGCAAAAGGGGTTTGGATTGGAGGTGCTGGAAGCATTTTCCAGGTGGCTGCCCCCCCATCCAGGCCTCCCTCCCTGGCAGCTGACTATCCAGCTCTGTCTTACATCCCTGTAGTGACAGGGTACTCACCACCTCTCCTGGCAGCCCCTGCCCCCATGAGCAGCTCTGACTGCTGGTATGTTCTGATGCATGGTGAGCTGACATCCACGTTCCGAAAATTGAAGCCGCCCAGCCTCCACTCCATGTGTCCCCCAGACCCCAGACTCCTCTTCCCCTGAGTGATCAGGGGTTCAAGACCAGTGTCCAGGCCAGACTGACGTGGGGTCGGGGGACGCCCTTCAGATGGCTCCTTCCAGCACTTCCTGGAGGGCGGGGACCGCGGGGAGGGAGGAACGGTCTGCTTGGGGGGCTCCCCCTCATCCTGTTCGGGCTCCAGGTTCACCTCCTGGCACTTTCTCTCCTTGGATGGGCATAAGCAGGAGGGGGATGCGTAATAGGAGGTGGGGTGAGGATCAGGCCACAGGCCTCCCTCGGTGGCACGTACGTTATAGAGCATCCGCTGGGTGAGTGCCGGGGCCCTGCGAGAGACCCAGTGTGTAGCATGGGGCTTGGCCCTTAGGAACGTGTGGTCCAGCGGGGACAGGAAGATAGGCCCAAATAAAGAATTAAGCATTCCCAGCTGGCTGCCTGCGGTGACAGCAATCACCAGGGTCCCTCTCCTTTGTGGATTTAGAAGCGTCTTCCAACCTTGCCTGACCCCAGCGACAACACTGTAACCAGACTACTGTTTGAAATTACCCCCATTTAACAGAAAAGAAAACCGAGGTTCAGAGAGGTGCAGTGGCTTGTGGAGAAGCCAGGACTCAGCGTCAGGCGCCTGACTCTAAAGGCTCCCTAGATACTGATACTCTGTGCTGCTTCCTTCCCACCACTGAGGAGAGAGCCCCAGCTGGTCTGGGCCAGGGGCGCAGAAGTCTTTGTGTGCACCCCAAGAATGGGGAGGTAGGGAAATTGGGGGTACGGAGGAGCCACTCCCAGGATAGCTCACAGATGGGCCCCACCTGTCCACCCACCCTTTCATGGCACACAGCCCACGCCCCAGCCACCGTGCCCCTTTTGGTGTGGCGTCCGACAGCCCGAGCTGGCTCTGAGCACAACTGCCAGGGCAAATGGGCTCCACCCCCAGCCCTGGCCCTGGAGCAGGAAGCAGAGGTGTTTTCAGCCTCCCAGGTCCCTGGGCGGCCCAAGGCTCTTCCCTGGGCTGAGATGGTTTCTATAGATACAGACATTGACTCAGCCTGCCCCTCCTCTGGCTGAGTCAGCCCCCGGGCTGCCGTGTGGGCCCTTGGGTCCCTTCTGCCCCCCCAACCCAGCCCACCTGCAGTCCTAGCCCCTCTGCTGCCCCCACCCCTGGGGGAGCTGAGTGCCACCCCAGGACGAGGCTGCGGCTGGTGGGTCTGGGGTGGGGAGCAGCCTGGCAGGCTGAGCTAGCTCCTCCCCAGGTAGCCTTGCCCGACCTGGCACACCTGTGCAGGTAGCGACTGGGGCCCCTGAGGGCCGGGACCCCGCCCGTCAGGCCCAGCTGCCGGCCTTGTGGAGGGCTGGGACTGGGGGAGGCCGCGGGGTGTCTGAGCTAATTAGATTTCTTAGATTTCAATGCTCCCCTAATCCTGTTAGCCTGGCTGTAATTGTAACCACTTGAAGGTTTCGGCCGTGGCAGTCTGCTGAGGACAGACAGTGTAGGGACTCGCCTCCACCTTGGGCCAGCCCCAGAGTGGCTGGGGACTGGAGACGCCCTTCCTCGGACTCGGGTGGGGAGCCGGGTGATGGTAGCAGGTATCTGTTTATAGGCTTTCGGCATCGTGGACTGTCAGAGCAGGCACGGCTCCTAGAGATCGCCTGGCTCAACCCCTTCACTGTACGGATGGAGAAACTGAGGCCCGCAGCGTGCAGACCCTGGCCCAGGGCCTTGCTGGCTGCTAGTGGCAGAGTGCCAGGAGCTTGTGGTCTGCTTTAGTGATCTTTGTCCCTGGAAACTTCCGGACTTGTCTGGAGTTGCCCAGGGACTGGTGACTGCGACAGCCATGGTAGGGGTAGGAACTCTAGAACTCTCCAGAGGTGGAGTGGGGGACTTTGCGTGCCCTGAAGCCTGCTCCCACCTGGCAGTCACCTGTCCCATTCCCGGCCCTCCCTGTGCACGTGCGCGTGCGCACGCGCACATACACACACACACACACACACACAGGGGTTCTGCTGGGGGTCAAACCAGCTTCTCCCAGGAATCCAAGATGTGGGGGCTTTTTCCCAATCTTTCCCAGATACCTTGACCCTAAGGGTCCAATTTTAATGCAGATTGTTGCTTTCCTGGGAAATGATGGGGCGGAGGGGTAGTTGTAGTCCAGTCTCTTTGTATTTTCAATGGCTCTTTCTTCCAAAATTATTTTCTGGTCTCTGGGCTTAAATTTGAAACTGCACCCACTCCCTCACCCCTCTCTTCCCCTTCTCCCATTCCTATTTCCCAGCAGCTCCAGTCATCCACCCACAGGGGCTGGTCTTGGTGGCTGTTGGTGGGGGCGGTAGCTGAGATGCCTTCAGAACCCCTGCCAGGGAGGCGCCCCGCAGCCACATCCTACCCTCTGCTTAGCTCTGGACTGGGAAAGCTGTTTGGGAACCTCCTTCCACTTCTGACCCTGACTCTGTGTTTTGAACCCCTAAGAACTCAGTGTGCAGTTGGGGTTAGTACGTATGGGTTACCTGGTCTGATCTCTCCTTTTCTAGCCCAAGAAACGGACCTGTGGAAGGAAACAATTGGCCTCATCCAAGGTCAGCAGCAAATTGGTGACAGCCAGGTCTGGAACCCAGTCTCTTAGCCCATTAGTTCATTAAACATTTATTGAGCATCTACGCTCAGCCAAGCACAGCCCCTTTAGCCACCACTCGGAGCTCATAAATAAATGCTGTTCGGTCTTTGGCTCGGGGAGGGCCGGCCGAGCCTGGGGGTGGGGGGTGGCTCCGTGTCTTGAGATCTCAGGATAAGGAATAAAGGTGGGCCGTTTTCAGCAGGACCCCCAGATCCTGTGCAGCCACAGAGCCCCAACCCAGCGGCAGATTTCTTTAAAGGCAGTTGTGGGCTGATTGCATTGCTGATTTGGGTGAAGTGAAACAGAAATCTTCCAGGGAGGTTGCAAGGCTTCTCCTCCGCCAAGGCCAGTACGGGCCAAAAAGATGGGTTCCTCTGCCCTTCTCCCCACCCCCCCACCCTCCAGGTACTGACTCTTATCGTTTGGAGGACTAATGGCCTGCTGGCTTGTTCTGGCCTTTAATTCAATAATAAACCTGCTGTCACTTCTGCGGACGGGAGGCAGAGGGGGACCCTCTCTCTCCACTCGGGAGTCGGTCTGGTCCTGGGCTGTGACAGCTGCACCAGGCCCAGGGCAGGGCACAGAAGGCAGAGCTGGGCTCGGGCTCGGATGAGGGGCAGGTGACAGGTGCCTGGCTCTCACCCTGTCCTCAGAGATCCCGTCCAAACTCCCTCCCCTGCTCCCTGGTGGACCTTGACCGCGGCTGGGAAGCCCGGGGCACGGCTCCGACCAGCCTGAGGCCTGCCTGAGCCACCGGGGACAAAGGCCTCTGGGGAACGAAGGGTCTTGAAACCCGTGGGAAGGGCTCTCCGAGGGCCTGCATCCAAACTGCTTGCTTTGCAGGTGGGAAAGCTGAAGGCCCAAGAGGTGACCGGCCCCCGGTCACACAGTGGCAGGACTCCCCGCCCCAGGGCGCCCCATTCAGCAGGGACTCCCATTCAGTAGAGAGCTCCATCCATGTCAGGTTTTGATGCACCTCTTGCTGTTTAACATTCATAGTGGCAATAACATGATAACAATAACATAGTGGCCATAACATAATAACAATAGCCGGTTTGCTTCAAGCTCTTTGCAGACTGCGTGGGTTCAAATCTCAGCTCTGCCATGGGTGAGCTGGATGGTTTTGGGCCAGTTATGTTTAACCTCCGACGTGGCACCACGAAGGCAGCCTTGACGTTGCCTCGTCTCCAGGTCACGGATGAGCAGGCTCAGCGAGGCGAGGTAGGGCGTCCAAGTTCACCGGTGCATCGGGACCAACGCAAGCCAGTCCCGGCCCCGAGGCTCCCGTTCCCCTGCCCTTCCCAGCCACGACGCTGCCGGGCATGAATCAAGCGCCTCACAGCTCCACCTGCCGTGGCGCTTGCTCCCCTTGAAGAGACGTTTGAAAGGTGGGGGACTTGTATCTGAGGTCCCCACCTGGACATTGAGGACCCTCTTGGGCCCTGCCTGAGTGGGGAACAAGGCAAGCGGGGATGGAACTGGACCGGTAGACCAGGAGCTATCTGCAGAATGGCCAGTCGCTGACCCCTCGGAGCCCCCCGTTCCCTCACCTGAACAGCTTGAGCTGAGGCTACCTTCAGGTTTCCCGAAGTGGGTTCTCGGGAACACCGGTCCCCCAAAGGAAAGGCAGCAGAGCACGCCCCCTCCTCTGGAACATGGCCCCCCCACAAGCACGCAAGGGAAGTCTTGGTGTGAAGGCCTCACCCAGGTGTGCCCAAACCCATGGGGTGCATCTCCCCTCCAACCCCCCACCTTTTTTTTTTTTTTTTAGTGCCAAGTAATTATTAAAGGTACCGGTGGAACATTTTGGGAAGTGCTGGGCTAAATGGTCCCTTCTAGCCCTGGCAGCCACAGCGTGGCCGGGCAGGTGGTTTACCTGCCGAGGAGCCACCTTCCCAGTGGCTCCTCTAAGGGTGGGGAGGACGGGACTCTTTCCACCTGGCCAGAAATCCTGCCCCAGCCTGAATTCATGGCAGTTTTCTACCCACGCTCAGGCCTGTGAGTCTCTGTTACTTTAGCTGGCCTCCTTTTCTTTTTCTTACTCTTTTTCTTTCTTTCCTGTTTTGTTTTGTTAGACCACAGATCTGTCTGTGGCTGGGCAAGGCTGGCCTGGTGGCGGGACCTCGGAGTGTCAGCGACCTCAGCTGGGAGGGCTCCCCAGGCCGTGTGCACACTGCAAACGCGTCCTTGTGGAGAGAATGCTCTCCGGCTTGATCTGATTCGGAAAGAGTTTGGGGGCCTGAACGCTGTGTGGTGAGCGCAGTTTGGGCTCACCGCAGGCGTCCAGGACCCCCAGCCCCAGGGCGGAACAAGACCCGTTTGTTGCCGTTTTCCGCCTCCTGCCCCCAGACCTTCCCGCTCCCGCTCATTTGTGGGGCTTCTCTGCCCCATAAGGCATCTGTGTTTATAACCCTGCTTCTAATCCAGCACCACGTTTCACTGATGAGGCCTGAGGCCAAGTCAGGGGAAGGGACCTGCTCAAGGTCACCGAGTAGGTCGGGCGGTGGGACCGCAGCGGGGCACAAACCTGGCCCAGAAGCGAGCTGACCCGGGGCTGTTGGAGGAGAGGCAGTGGGCGCGGCCTCCTGCGCCGCCGGCTCCTGTGCGCTTACCAGAGCCGTGGGACCCAGCGTCCCCAGAGCTCAGGTGAAGGAGTTTCCCCACCCACCCCTCTTCCAGGAAAGCTGGGCAGGACCGGTTTAGGGTTGGCGTCCCCGGGGTCAGGAGGCCAAGTTCACCCTGCTGGCTGCACTGCTGTTCTCCCGCCCGGGTTAATGTTTCCTCGTCACGGGCTGCGGGGCCCTCTGGCATTTACACACAGAGGAGCGCTCTGTATTTTCAGAATGTCTTGCTGCCATGAATTAGTTATGAGCGCTTAGCCGGGGGTGCCGCTCTGCTGTGAGGAGGGAGAGGCAGCGCTTCCCACGCTGGGGGCCCTCGGCGGGACCCTGGGCTCGCAGGCCCGGCGGCCCCGACCCCCCGGGATTCTGAGAAATGGGCTTTGTGGCTGGCAGGGAGCAGGGGAGGCGCCTCCGCGGCCCATCGCTTTCCTTGCCTGGCATACCTGGCTCGCCTGGGTCCGCCTGGACTCTTGAGCCTCCCGTCCTCGGAAGAAGAGGAAACCGCTGGTCACGATTTCCCACTGGAGTTTGGCGATGGGGGCCTGGCAACGAAAGGAGGTTCCTTGGAGCTGTGGGCTTGGCGTCGGTGTATTTCCCGCAAGCAGACAGCTTTCTGATTATTCCTGCCCTCCCCAGCCTGGGTTGATGCCTTCTATTTTTTTTTTTTAGGAGGTACCGGGGATCGAACCCAGGACCTCGTACATGGGAAGCAGGTGCTCAACCACTGAGCTACATCCACTCCCCTGCCGCCTTCGTTTTCGCTTGTGCTTCATCTGCGGTGCTAGAAGGCCAGGGCTTGTTTGGGGGGTGGGAGCTTGTGAGCACCAGAGGCCTTCCTGACCCAGAACTCTCAGGGCCTTCTGTCTTGTGGGTGGCCTCCCCCCCGAGCCAGCCTCCCAGAGGTGCTGGGCCAGTGTGACCTCCCCACACGAGGATTCCCAGCACGGCCATTGCCCGGGGCTCAGGGTACCTTCGCATCCCAAGACCACCGGGTATGGCAGCTTCTGATGCCTGTTTACAGATGGCTCGTCGCCCTGCAGTGTCCCGCTTCCCGGGCGGGCCTGCACAGCTCTGGGGACAGGCTGCTCTCTGCCTCCCCAGCAGCAACCTCAGTCTAGGGAGTTCCATCTTACAGTGAGCCTGGAAGGATACTTCCTCTCCAGTTCTCATCTCAGAGCCATGCCCAATATGGTGAATTCCCGTCCCAGGCACTCCCTTCCATACTCTCCGTCTGGCATTGTAGCCCCCTTGGAGACTTCTCTTCCTGGGGCTGAGTCCAAGGCTGGGATGGGCAGAGCTGGCCTCCTGGAGGCGGTGCCCTTTCATATCCCCTGGCCTTTCTTATTATTTCTCCTCTGGTAAGAGCCTGGCAGCCTGGAGACTTCAGGCCCGCGGTCTCAAGTGGCACAGTGGCAGAATGGGGGTCCCTAAGAGTTGAGACCTGAGGGGTGCTAGTGGCCTGGCATCTGCTCTTTAAGCGGGATTAGACTCATTCCCAGGCTCTCCCAGCAAGCCCACGTGTGCCCGAGCCCAGGGTGGCCTGCCAGGTGGGCACAGGGGGCCGTGGGGGGTGCCTCTTCCCATCTGCCCAGCCGGGTTCTTGCTGAGCTCTCGGCCTGGCAAGCCCCTCGCCGCCTGGCTCTGTCTCTCCATCAGGGTGCCTGCCTCGGTGTCCCGAGGTCCCAGGGGCCTGAGGGCTTTTCAGAGAGCACTGGATTTGGAGTCAGGCTTCTGGCTCGGCCTCCCACCAACAGCAGGACCCGGGGCTGTCGCAGCGTCAGGTGAGAGGCTGGCACTCTGCACACTGCCCCTCGTCCCCTGTGCGGGGTGGATGTTACATGGCCGTGTGCGGAGACGATGGTGTTGGTAGATGGCCGTGGATGTCATCAGGCCCACCCCCCCATTTAGCAGCTGAGTCTGACTTCAGAGGGGCTGCCTCCCCGAGGTTCCGGGGCAACTGGAGCTCTAACTCGGGGGTCCCAGCCATGGCCCACTGGCCAGCCCCCACCCCGTCCTGTGACCGGGCCCTTTCGCTGGAGGGAGATGCAGAGTGAGGGGCTCTCCTCGGCTGTGGCGGTGACACAAAGCTCCTGAACCTCACTCCTCAGCTGATGCTCATCAGAGCCTTGGGTCCGGGCAGGCTGACATCTCTGGGATCTCCGGGACCCCGGCCTTGTGCCTTCTGCCCTCATAATGGGGCATTTCTTCTCACTTCCTGGGTCAGACGGGGTGGAAACAGGGTCCCCAGGGGCCCACCTGAGTCCCTTTGCCCAGTCGTCTGTCTGCAGGACATTGGCCCGGCTGGGACAGTGGCTTGAATTTGTGACCCGAGCTACAGGCGGTGTGGACCCTCCCAGAGCTCTGAAGAGGCAAAAATGTCCAGAAGAGGAGAGACCTGGCAAGCAGCCTGCCTAACCGTCTGCATCCCCCCTGCCCAGATGAGGGAACTGAGGCCCAGGGAGGGCTTGAGGCCTCCTGCCCGGCCCAGCCTCCTCCCACTCCGGCTCCTCGAGGCTGACTGTGGCCTGCGCAGGCCTGCACGCGTGGGGCACGAGGGAGAACGAGCCAAACAGCAGCTTCTGCTTTTGCTTTGCGGCTCCCCCGGGCCCTTGGGCTTCGGACACCAGAGAGGCCCTCAGCCCAGGCCCTGCCTTCCAGCCGGGTGCTGCCTGCCGGAGGCGTGGGGTTTGTCCCGGGCCCAGCCTGAGAACCGAGTGTCCTGGCCAGTTGGCAGCCCTGGAGGTTCTCCTGCTGGGGTCCCTCTGTGCCTCTGGCTCCAGCTCCCCAAGAAAGATGCTGCACACACTCATTCATCAAGTTTGTTAGCACCAGTTCTGTGCCAGGCCTTGGGGATACGGCGCTAAATGCGGCAAGCACCTTGCTTGCGTTTTGGTAGGTAAGACAGTCAACGAGTCAGCAATCTCATGGGTGGTGTCTTGTTGGGTTGTGATAAGTGCGTTGAAGAAAAGTAACCCAGGACAAGGTGATACATGCAGGCAGGTGGCAGGGAAGGCTTCTCGGAAGAGGCTGCATCTGAGCAGACACCCCAGGGTGGTGAGGGAGTGAAGCCTGTGAACATTTGGGAGAAGAGCACTCCAGGGAGTGGGAACAGCATGTGCAGAGGCCCTGTGGCAGCAGCGTGCTTGGCATGCTCTGGGCAAGGAGGAAGGCCAGCATGACTGGATGGAGAGAGGTAGGAGAGGACGTCAGCAAGGTGGCCGGGCAGGGTCACAGAGGACCTTAAGAGCCTGGAAAGGATTTCTGACTTCACACTGTGCATCAAAACCCATTGAGGATTATAAGTAAAGGAGCAGGACTTCCTGACGTGCCGCCTGAGAAGGTCCCTCTAGAATAGGCTGGAAGGGACAAGAGCGGAAACTAGAGACCAGCTGGGTTGGGTGGCTTTTGCAGTACCCCAGGTGAGGATGCCAGTGGCTGGGCCAGAGTGGTCAGTGGCGGTGCTGAGATGAGGCCGGGCCCTGGATGGATTTGAGGGGTTCGAAAGCCATGCCCGGAAGCCCGTGGAGAATGCCTGCCCGCCTTCACAGAGCAGGGCGGGCGCTGAGGCTGGAGAACCGGCCCAGCTCCCCGAGTGCCGTGGTTCTGAGTTCGTTTTCCTCTATGGCTGTCACCTCCACTGGCTTCCTCAGGCCCCACACCTAAGCTACTCTGTCATAAGGTGCCCATTTAACAGCTGGAAAAATAGAGACATAGTGAGATGTTCCTGGTGTCCAAACCTAGGCTTGAAATTTTGACAGTCAGAATTTGACCCTCTCTTCTTCTCCAGTTTGATTGTCTTCGCTCATTTATCCCCTCCACTTTTATAGCCTCTCTTCTTTACACTATAGTTCTCAAACGTATCATCACTCGCAAACCCTGAGGCCTTTGCATTTGCCAGTTCCTTTACCTATAATTTTCCTCACCCCCACATTTCTGTCTGGTGAACTCCTATGCATCCCTAAGAGCCCAGCTCAAAAGCTGCCACCTCTGAGCTCTCTTCTCTGACTCTCCCCGGCCCACTGATTGCTTCCTCCACTGAAAGTTCTCCTCCCTCACTCCATTGCCTGTGATCATCCTGGATTGGGGCTGGGCCCAGGCCTCCCATTGCACCCCCTCTTTCTGTTCTGTCTCCTCACGCCTGGCTTGGGGCCGGCACAGAGGAGGGAACAAAAACATATCTGTGTATTCCTGGAGCAGTAGCTGGTTGCCATGGAAACAAGGAAGTGTTGCAACTTCCCTAACTTTTCAAAGTATGGGGCTTGCAGAGGGCAGCTGTGTCCTGGGTCCATGAGATCAACCCAGGCTGACCATCCTGGGCTTCAGATGGATTCAGAGTCAACCTTTAGACCAGTCCTTTCCTGTCCCCAGGACTCAGTTTACCTGTCAATAATAGGGGACGTGATGACTGCCTGGCTCTCCAAGGCTGGTTTCCAGCTCTAATGTACCGTACCCTGTGCACTTCAAGTCCTGCCACACAACCACAGGCAGGGCCTCTGCTCTCTCTGGGCCTGTTTTCCCATTTTATTCATCTCTCTCCTCAAAGAAGGTAACTCCCTGAGTCAAGCAACTCCAGAATTTCAGAGTTTCAGCAGCCAAGCTGGCCCTTGATTACTGAACTGAGGTGCTTGTGCCTTGCACACAGAGTGAAGTCCTGCTGCGCAGGAGGACAGCGGGGGAACGGGGGGGAGACGCGGGGTCAGCTCACTCTGGTCTGGACCTGCCCAGGCCCCGGGGTCTCCTTTCCTCACCTTGAAGGTGACCAGAGCCAGTGTTTGACAGGGCGGCCCTCACGTGCCCTGGACGCTGCCTGCTCTGCCTGGGAACCACCCCGTGCGGATGCTGGCCTGCTCCGAGCAGAGGGTCTAGGCCGGCAGATCCCAGGGGGCCCCTGACCTAAGTGCGGGGCTGGGGTGCGTGGGCAGCACGCTCTCACTGTGTCTCCTCTCTCTCTGCTTCAGAGCTCGGAGACCACGAGCGAGCCGGGCACGAAACCGCGGGCTGGCTGCGGGCACCCACTCCGCTGCCCCTCGGCGCCTGGGCAGGGCAGTGCCGGCTCTCGGCCCCCGCCACGGCTGGGCTCGGATCCGGCCGTGCTGAGATGCCCGGCGCAGTCGGGCCCCGAGCCGAGCCCCTGCTTGCTCTTTGCCGGGAGCGGGGTCAGCAGGCAAGGTCCCAGCCTGCCTCTCGCCCCACCCCACTTGCGCCTGGCGCTGTGGGGTGGCTCGACCTTCCCCGCCAGACCCAAAAGACTGCGGCCTGGGACGAGAGCGCCTTCGGGGCCCTCTGGGGCTGCTTGCTCATCCGGGCCAAGCGCCCGTCTCCCAGGGCGGCAGGAGGGGAGTTGAAGAAGGCGGTTTGTGGTCTCTGGAGCCCAATAAAAGGCCTTGCGAGGATTACCAGCTGGAGGCAAGTTCAGACCTAAACTGGGGAGGGGCCCCGAGAATCTCTTGTTTGGGAGGTGAAAACCCAAACTTTTTAAGAACGAGCATCTAGTGCTGTGCCCGAGAAGTGCCCCACTCTGTTTCCAAGAGGTTCCTGGGGCCGAGGACTCATGTACCCATCGGGTCGTGCCTTCCCTGCCCCACTCACTTGGTTTTATCACGTTGGAGCTGAATGAAGCTCGAGGGTTGTTTGATAATGGTGTTGGCGTTAGCAAACATTGTGAATGCTGCTGAATTGTACACTTACAGAGAGTTAAAACGGCACATTGTGTTATATATGTTACCGCAAGATTGAAAAAAGACAGCGACGAGATACCCACATGCCAAAGACTGGAGCTGGATCCCCTCCTTCCACTCAGATGACCTCAAAGTGGATCAAAGACATAAATGTAGGAGCCGAAACTGTAAAAACTCTCACGAGAAGACACAGGAGTAAAGCTTCGTGACCTTGGGTTAAGCAAAACTTTTTCTTATATTAGTACGTGGCAACAAAAGCATGAAACCTCAAACTGACTCCAGGCGGCACAGGGCACTGGAAGGCGCCTGAACGAGGTCAGGCGGCCCGTTTCCTTCTCTGCCACGGATGAGCCCCTGGCGCTCTCTGCCTCGGTTTCCCCATTTGGGCAGTGACGCCCCTTGCTGCTGGGACTTGCTCTTAGAAGCTTATCTGAGCAGAAATGGAGGATCTTTAGAAAAAAAAAATCAGTTTTTTGGTAAGGTTCATGGCCAGGTCTGCTTGGGCCAACACTTATCTTTCAAACCAGTACTTCCTGGTTCCTCTAGTCCTTGTTTGAGCAACTACTTTTTTTTCTCTCTTTTTTTTTTTTCTGGATTCCCTATAGTAAATAATTCCATCTCCCATCTTATTTAGATTTTCCATGCCCAAAAAGGGAGGGAGGCTTAGTAAACACTCTGCTTTGGTTGTTGCTTTGCTTTCTTCAGTGGTGTTGGATTTTATCTGCCTTTCTTTCCCACCTGGATCCCAACCCTCCCATGCTCCAGCTTCCCAGGGCTGCCATCACCCTCGGCTCCTCCCCACACTGCACGCCGTGGGAGCGCACAGTGGGAGCGCACAGTGGGCGCACACGGCCAGGGACCCGACACCTCCGGGCTCCCCCTTCCTGTCGCTTCTGGAGTAACCCCTCCTTTCCCACTCCCCACTGCCAGCAGCCTTCTCTCTGGTGTCTACCTCCAGTTTCCCCCTTCCTGTCCTCCTCCACTGGGACACAAGGGCATCTCTGCCCCCCACCCAACTTCAAACTCCCTACCACCTGACAGTCAAAGCTTTGACCTTGATGTGGGTGTGTGCGTTGCACGCTGTGTTTCCCACGGCCCCTCCAGCCTGGTAGACTCCTGGGCATCCTGCAAAGCCCTGCCCAAGCCTCAGTTTCTGCCACGATGTTCTTGTGCACCCACCAAGCCGCAGGGGGTTCTTGGCCAACCCCCTTGCCCCAGGCCCCCACCCCGCCTCAGGCGCCGGCTTCGGCCACTTTGGCGGCTCTCATCCGGCATAATCGCAGCTCCCTTCGGGCACCCCAGCCCCAGCCAGGCTTTGACTCCCTGACACCCAGCACCGTGCTCGGGCCGTAACGAGCATTCCACAGTGCTTGCTGAGTGGGTGCATGCATAAGACATGGCTCCCCTTGACACAAAGCTGGTTGGTTTTGTGGTTTGGAAATATTTTATATATTCAGGTGCCTTTGGGATGACTTGCAAACTCCCCTTGAGAAAGAATCACATAACCTCAGGCCCTGGAACCGAGCTGCCCCTGTGCGTGGTCTGGCCCCTAGCCCCTTTTCTCAACCTCCCCTCACCAGTGAGAGCCAAAGGGGGCGGCTGGACCAGGCGGGCCAGGCGTCCCTCCGGGCCTGGAGTGGTTTTGCCCATGGCTGCCAGGGTCCGAGGACACCTGTGAGTCAGCCGTGCCTGCGTCACCGCCGCCCAGGCGCTGCTCCCTGGGTGTGCTGGCTCAACGGCAGCAGCCCGGCCGGGCCTTGGGGCTTCTTGGGCGAGACTCCCTGGCAAGGCAGGGGCTGGGGCTGGAGCAGGGGGTCGGGCCTGGGCCTTGTACACAGGCCGACGCACTGGGTGACTTTGCAGGCACGTGGGCTCTGGCTTGCCGGGGGGCTGCGGGGCGGGAGGGACACCCTTCTCTTGGGTAAACGTGGGTGTGCAGACTTGCCTCGGTACGTCCCGGGACTAGACCGGGTGAAGGCTCAGGACGGCATTTCACCCGGCGATGAGCTGCCAGCTGTCAGTGGGGGCTGGGTGGGGTCACGTGAGAGCCTCCCGAGACCTCACTTGGGCCTTGGCCCCTCCAGTCTGCCAGAGGAAGAGCAGAGGCAGGAGGAAGACCGGGGCGTCCCCGGACCAGCTGCTGACTGCTGTGCCCCCTCCCTGGCCGCCGCCGAGAGGCCCGCTCCTGGGCTCCTGGAGAGGTCGGGAGCAGGGGAGAAGAGGAGTTTGCCAAGCGCCATCTGAGACCCGGCCCCGTGCAAATCCATTTCAGTCCTTGCCCACCCATAGCAGGGCGCCCAGTGGTGGGAACAGCCCCCTGCACCCTGGCGTTGGAGTCTGTGATTGTCACGCAGCCCTCTGCCCTGGGTGGCGTTGTCCCCATTTTCCGAGGCGCAAACTGTGGCGTGGAGGGGTGACTGCTTAAGGCCCCCACACTCTCCAGGGGAATCCAGGCTTCTCCCTCCATGAGTGGCGGTTTTTCTTTTTGAAATCTATCTGCTGGTGGGAAGGAGTGGCCCTCCTGGCCCGGGCGCCTGCCCCTGCAGCTGGACAGCCCTGAGCAGGGGTCTGGCCGCCGGGGAAGGTGGGCAGGCAGCCGTGGAGCCCAGCGCAGCGGGTGGCGTTCGGTGTGGCGCGGAAGAGCCCACGGTCCGTGGCCGGCACGTCGCCACTGGGGATCGTTCTCCCCCCTCCCAGCTGGAGCCAAAGAGCCCTGGAAGACAGCTGCCCCCCGGGCACCCATGTGGACGGGATCGAGGGGCATCGACAGAGCGAGGTGCTCCCGCGAAGCCAGCCCTGCGGGCGCGCGTGGCCACGCACCTCCGTGCTCTGTAAGGACGTCGGCTGAGGCTGCGTTTTCCTTCTCCGTTCACCCCGGGGTCGTTTTGGTCTCCTGCTCTTGGCATCCCCACAGCGGGGAGCCGTCTCCCTGCGCCCTAAAACCTGGGGAAGCCGCAGGATAGTTACGGAGCCCGGTAGAAACAGGGTGCCTGCTCCACGCTCCCTGGGGTGGAGCCCTACACGGGGGGCGGGGGGGCTGTCTGTAAAGTGGGGGTGCTGCCTGGCTCTGAGGGCTGCTGGGGGCCCTCCCCACTCCCAGGCCCCCACGGCCGCCTGCCCCCTGCAGAGCCGGGCGTGTGCGTTCGCGTGCGCCTGTGTGAGCTCTTGGCTTCCGAAAGGGAGGGGACAGGGAGTAGAGACGGGATGAGCCAGAGTGTAATTTTATTTCTGTGGTTCTCCTTTCAAGCTGTCACGGTAAATCTGTTTTACTTGTCACTTTGTAAATCATTATGCAGGATTAAGCCTTTTACCAGCTTTTAAGGCTTCTGCAGTCATGAAAAACACAACCTCCTCTCCCGTCCTGCCTTCCCAGTGTCCGTCGCCGCCCTGGGCACATCCCTTCAGCTGTTTCTTCGTGGTGGCGGCGAGGTGAGGTCGGAAGTGGGGAGGCTGGAAGGCGGTCGCGTCCTCAAGGAGCGCTGGCCCCTTTTACAGATGGGAAGGCAAGGCTGCGAGGGAGAGAGAGGGCCGTGCAAGTCCTGTGCCCGGGACGCTGGTTTTTGCCTCGTGCCTCTCAAGCAGTGTCTCCTAATTGCCGGAGGCAATACAGCACGGGGATTGGAGCTGGAGGGTTTTCCCTCGTGACCCATGGACCCACGGGGGCCCAGAAGTCCCTCCCCCATGCCCCACGCCTTCCCCACCTGTGGCCAGATTGCCCAGACCCGCCAAGGGAGCTTTGGTTTGGAAGAGGCCGGAGCATCCTGGGTCGCCGTGTGTGCCTGGAGTCAGGGAGGACCGTCTGCCCCTCCCAGGGTGGGAGAGGAGGGGCAGGTGTGACCAGGGGGGCCAAACCCAAGCTGGGGTGACCGGGAGCTAGAGGTGGGGGATGTGGTCGAGGTCCCCACGCCGGCGTGCTGGAGACCATTGGTTTCTCTCTCCACAAATCCATGCCCTTCTCCGGAGAAGGCTTTGGGATACGAGAACAATGGGCTCGTGGGCCGCGCTGGAGCCGCAGGCAGTGGCCGGCTCGCGAGGCTGAGAGCCAGCAGGTGCAGCGGTGCGTTGCCCGTGGCTGCCCCTTCTGGAGGGGCCCACTCAGGAGAGGGAAACAAAAAGGCCCACGCCCCGAAGGCTGGCACCCGCTGCCCAGCCGAGGCTCGCGGGGCGCCCGCCAGCAGGGCGGCCGCGGATGGTGTGCCCGGGGCCACGTGGCCCAGCCGGGCCCCTCTTTTCCATCCAGGATAGACTGGCCTTCCCCGGGCGGGGCCCGTGCTGCTGGGGTTCCACTCTTCCCCCTGCCTGCCCTGCTGGCCTTTGGAGGGCCATCCTACCCCCAGAGTGCTTCCCCCACTCCCGCTGCCGGCTCCTCCCTTGCTGACCAATCGGGAGAGCTGCCGGGGCATCTCTGCAGGGCCAGCCCTGCGCTTGGCTCCGCGAGGGCACCGAGATGCAGATTCGTGTTAGGCAACAGGCCCCGGCACCCTCTGCCTTCCCCGCCACAGCCCTCGCCGTGCTGTGTGGCCAGCGCCTGTTTATTGCCCTGTTTCTAGCCTCTGAGCTTCTCTAAAGCCAGACTTTGTCTCCGGCGTCCCTCGCACCTGGCACCAGGGCAGGACATCGGCTAAGTGGGTGTTTCTTGAACAGAAGAAAGGCTCAGTGAAAATCCCGAGACCCTGATCTCCAGGAGTTTCTGCAGCCTAAATTGGAAACTAAGCCTGGGCTACTTGGCAGAATGTGGAAAATATGTACTGAACGCTCCCGGGAAGTCTGCTGAGATGTTCCAAGAGTGAGAGATGAGAATGGGCTCGCTCGAGTGAAGGCCTCCTGGGGGGTGGGGCATTTAGGGATGAGGGTGGAAGGGCGACAGCTAAAATAAGGCAGGGAGGCTGGAGAGGAAGGGTGCTTCTGGAAGGCGGAGTGGCTTGAACAGGGAAGGCAGGGGGGTCCCCTGCCCTCGGGGAGCACAGGCAGGGCTCTTGGGGAGGGGGAGTGATAGCCCAGTCTCCAGGGACAGCCAGGGTCAGGAGGGGACACGCATGCTGTAGGCGGCAGGGGAGGGTGACGGAGGGAGTTTCCAGTAGGGAAGGACAGGGACAGGGACAGAGCAGTATTTTAGGAGATTAATCTGGCGGCAGGGAGCCGCCTGGAGTGGAGCGGGGAGCCTGGAACCCTGGTAATTACACAGGTGCGTGCACCCCTCAGGGGCGCTGCCGGAACAGCCCCAGAGCCGTGTGGGCAGGCGGGGCTGGCACCTGGGGCTCCCGGCGTTCCACGCAGCCGGGAAGTGGGGGCGGTGGAGGCGCGGGGCTGCGGGTGCACCGGCGTGGTCTGGCTTTTCCCTCGCGGGGTGACATGGCCCTGAGCCTCTGCTCCTCCAACTGTCAAAGGGAAAGAGTTAACAACCCCCGCCCCAGCCCGCGTGAGGCGAAGGGAAGGGCTCTGTGGGCTGTCAGATCGCGCGCGCGCTAGGAGACTGGTGGCGGCGTGGCCTGGCCTCCCTGGGCTCTGCCCGCTGGAGGCAGCCTGCGCGTTTGGGTTTCTGCAGGCTCCATGACCCTGGCCAAGTCACTGCCCTCCTCTAGGTCTCCTCGGCTTGCCCCTCTTTAAGCGGGCCTGTCCCCCCGTCCTGGCGCACGAGAGCCACGGTGGACACGGGCTCTGATGCTCGGTCCTGGAGACTGAGGCTCAGGCAGTGGCTGGGGACGGCCCTCTGTGGGCAGGTGTCACATTCCCCGGCCGGCCTGGTCGTCAACGGCCTCGACGCCTCCTGGGAAGCCGCGGAAGCGTGGGCACGCGGTTCTTCTGTGCGCCTCCTCGTCTCTGGCACCTTCTAAGTCCATTTTACATTTACATGCACTCCTGCCCACTCCCTGGAGGCCCCTTGTGGGTCTAGCTGGTGGTAAACCCTTATCAGATCCCTCTTCTCCCCCAGCAAGCCTTGCACAGCAGAGGAGCCTGGAAGTGATGCTCAGGTCTGCTTAGAGAATCGGACCCCCAGCTGGTAGGGGGCTGTGCAGCAGCTCACCTTTCCAGAAGAGGGTTTTTGTTTTAAGACGAGATTTTGCTTTTCTGATAAAAGAGCCTTTGAGAGAGTGAAGAAGCAGGGTACTGGAAATAGCACCCCCAAAGCTCTCTGAACGTGTTGCAGGCAGACGGGGGAACTGAGCTGCCAGTCAACAGGAGAAAACCTCTTACCTTCACCGTGAGGAAACTGAGGCTCAGAGAGCAAAGGAGACATTCTGAAGTCACCCTGCAGGTCCAGGCTTCAGATAACAGTAATGACAGTGACTTTATTACTCTTAGCCACGGCCACCATGTTCAGGGCACTTTCCAGGTACTTCACACTGCCCTAAGCCAGGTACGTGCATCATCTCATTGAGTCCTCCAAAGCCACCAGGGAGGGGACACCATTTTTATGCCTCTTTCCCACACTTGCATGAATGGAGAAATGCTCGCCATGGACAGGGCCCCAAACTAGAAAATGCCCAAAGCAGGATTCAAATGCGGGCCTCGGAGTCCAGGACCCTCTTGCCCACTGCCCTCTGTGGACCCCTCCTGCCCCCTCTCCCTGGCTGGGCCCCCGTGGAGCGGTGCAGAGCCGTCTTCCGCTTTCTAGGAGGTGTGGGTTCAGAGGACTTCTGTATTGGGGAGATAAAAGAGCCGGTTTGGGACGATTTTTATCAGCTTGAGCAAGCTGGTTTGACTTACAGGAAGAAGCTTATTTGCATTTTGGGAAAGAGCTGAGCGTAAAGGCCGCGGTGAGGGCCGGGCGGATTTGTAAACAAACAGCCAACCGAGGGCATTGTGTGTCCCCAGCCGTACAATGCCGGGCTCTTTGTGTCACCACAGACCCGGTCCCCACGTCACGGCTGCCCTTTGGACAGAAAGGGCCGAATTGAGTAAGAGAGCGTTGCTGGAAATGCCAAGCAGCTCATCCTCTCCCCGGGCGTCCCTGCACGGGCGAGCGGCTGCGCCCCGCTCCAGCTGGGTCTGTTTACGGCTGCTGGCGTCCCAGGCCAGGTGCAGAGCCCACCGGCGCTGGCGTGCCAGGCCGCCTCCGCCCGCTCCCCGCCTCTCCGTGGGCACGCGGGGGCCCGGGAGGCCCGGGCCCGTGGCGCAGCGTTCCAGGACCGCCCGGGCGGCCTGGCCTCAGACCCTCCCTCCGCCCGCCTCCCTTTCCCTTCTCGATGCTGGTGCCAAGGCTTTACGGGTCCAGGGGCCCCAGCTCTGGGCTCAGCCTGGGGTCCTGTCTGCACCGGCCACCTAATGGGCCGGGGGGCCTCGGGCACTCTCAGCACCTCCATTTTCCTGGGGATAGTCGGGGTTTCTGGGGGATGGGAGATAATAACTGGATGGTGACTAAAGCATCGTGCTGGGCACCTGGTGGATTCCCAGGATGTGCTACTGCACAGATCAATCAGGCATGTAATATTTATTTCAGAGGAAAGATCTTTTTCAAATCAGACGACTATCAAGCCAGATATTCTGATTTAACTCCAAATCGTACGACAGTCACAGTAAGAACCACACAATCAGTAATTATAAGCCCACCCCTGCGAGGCCCATCCCTTCGCCCTGCGTGCTTCTGGAACTTTCTGACGATAGTCCCCATGCTCAGCTGACCCCACTTGGCCAGCATAAGCAGCTTCCACCACCCCTTGGGCCTTCCCAGGTGTCCACCTTGCCTCTCCGGCTAGACAGGAACCGCCTATCTTTCTTATCTGGCTGCTTGGAGGGCAGACGTGCTGCTTCTCCTTCTTATTGGCCCTGGGCGGTGGCCGGGAGGCTAAAATGCACCTAGCAGGTTCCACCGGCTGAACGGGGACCCTCAGTCCATGTTCACCCAGAGACACCCCCAGACCGCTGCCACCCCATGGGGTGTCCGTTTTTACGAAGGACGCTTTGGGGTTCTTTTCTCGGATCTGCAGCCTGTGGCTGGCTGGGGTCCCTGCGTCTCTGTCCCTGCGGCCAGTTTGAACCTCCAGCAGGCCTGGCCTTGCGTTTGTACTGCGTGTGGCGACTTACGGACACCTCTGCCTTTTTGCTGAACCCCTGTGTGTCCTGAGGTCCCCGTGAGGCAGGCGAGGCCACTGGCCTCTCACCCCTGTTTTTAAGTGGGCCAAACTCAGCACACTTCAGTGATGGGTCTGGTATTTCAAGCCAGCCCTCAGCTGTCACTGGCCCCTGTGGCCTCTGAAGCCTTCCCGGAGGAAGCTGAGGCTAGAGGACGGGAGTGGGTGGGGAGCAGCCTGCAAGGATACGAGTCCCAGTGGGCAAATGTTTGCATGAGGAGCTGGGCGTGAGAGGACTTCCCAGAACCCTTTGCGGGTGGTGGTCACGGGTGGGAAGAGGAAGAAGGTCAGCTCTGAAACAGCTGGTTGTTTTCTTGAGAACCTCTTGACCCCAAACACTGCCCTCCAGGGCAGATGGAGGCTGGCCGCTGGGCCCCTGCCTGCTCTCAGACCCGGCCGTTGGCTCCACCCGCGGGCGAGGGGACCAGCCCCATCGGGGTCCAGTGCTGATCAGCACAGAATCACTCTCTGCCTGTGGGGGGCCAAAAGGAGAAAAGGGGTAAATCAATCAGTCGATCACACCCCACAAATCAGTGCTAAGAAAGAAACAAAGAAGGCGCTGAGAATGACAGGAGCTGGGTGTAGGGTGTTGACCCAAAGGCCTTGCTGAGGAGGGAGCAGAAGCGTGAGCCGGCAGCTGGGAGGCGATGGGGCCAGGGCGGGGGCAGAGTGTCCGGCACAGCACATGCAAAGGTCCTGAGGCTGCAAGGGTCCCGTGGCAGGGGGCAGGGTAGCCTGAGATGAGGAGGCCCCTGCCCACCCATGCCTTCGCCCTCATTTCAAGCCCTCCGGGGCCCCTCTCCCCCAGAGAGCCAGCAGAGCTGCCAGGCCCAGGCATGGACACGGGCCTGGCTCTGCTCATGGCAGGTGCCAGGTGACCTCCTGCGCAATTCCTGCCTCCCGCCGGCCGCCTCCATCTTCGCAGCATGAATGTGAGGTCTCCAGCTGTCCCCGGCTCGTCTTGTCCCTCCACGGGGAAGCCCACGGCCTGCTGTTGCCCACCATTCCGTATTTCAGGGAACTTGCTCTGGGGAGAAAGTGTCACCAAGGGTCCCAGGCCAAGCCCACGTTCCCCTGCCTGTCCTCGGCCCTGGCCCTGCAACCTTTATTTATTTACTTTGGTCCTTGCTCAAAAGCCCTGGTAGCAAGCTGCCTGGAATGAAATGTGAAGAACTCGAGATAATAATAAAATCAATTGGACTGTTTCCCCAGTAATTCTAGAGACCGATGCATCATTAACGTTGGTAATACAGTGCCTGTCAGATCACAAACTTCTCAATAAATGTGCAGCTGGCAAGCTCTGATAGAAATTGGAGGCAAGCAGAGAATGAGATTTGGGGCCTTTGATATATGGGGTGTCAGCGGCGCGGTGAAGTTTTTATCAATTTCTGTCACCTTGGGCTTTTGCGCTCACTACATATGTGGTCTTCACAGCCCTTCTCCATGGGCTGCTCCCGTGCTAACTGCCCCCCGCCCCGGGGGGAGGAAGAGGGGCCTTGACACCGAGCCCGGAGCCTTCCCGCGGGGCCTCGCCAGCGGGCGGGGGGGCCAGCAGCGCCAGGGGCCTTGGATGTGACCCCAAGGTCACTTGGCCCCGGCACAGCTTTTACTGCGCCCCTACTGAGGTCAGGACACCCCTGGCGCTGCTCCCAGGGACTCCAGGGGCTTCACTGGAAACCCAGAGCTTGCAGGGTGGGGTGGGGGTGGTCGTTGCTACCCAGGGTCAGGGGCCGGGGGTCAGAAGGAGAGTGGAAGAGATACCTGAGCTGGTAGAAGTGTCTTCCAGGTGGACAGGGGAGGAGGGCCCCTTGGACAGAGCGAGCCGTGTGGGTGCAGGCCCGGAAGCACGGGGGCTCCTGGGTTTAGCGGGGAGGAAGGAGTTTGCTAGGCCAGGCCGCGGGTGGCGGTGGCGGGAGGGGAGAAGCTCCCCCGGGCCGCTGCGGTCTGCTGGTGAGTGCACACGGGCTCTGCTGGGTCTCAGGCCTCACTCCCGTGCTGACCGACTGGGCAACCTTGGGAAGTGCCCCAGGCTGTCTCGGTCTCCGTTTCCACATCTGTGAAAAGGAGCAGTGATGTCAGAGCACCCGCCTTGGAGGGATTTTGTGAGCATCAGTGAATTCCTACTTCCCTGGAGCTTAGGACAGGGACTGGTACACTGCAGGCCCCTGAAAAATACCGGCATTGTTTGCCTGATTTTCTCAATTTAACCCTCACAGCAACCTGAGAGCCGTACACGTGGGGTCCAGAAAGGTGAGGCAGGGCCTGCTAAGTCACCCTGCCGGGAGCAGCGCTGGGATTGTCCAGACGACCCCAGAGTGTGGGTGTCTAAGCTGCCGCTGCGGCCGGGCTCAGACCCGAGGGGCAGGCCGGCGTTTGAAGGCGCCCCGATGCCCTGCCACCCGTGCCTGCTTCGGAGCCGTGGCCTCTGCAAACCCAGGGGAAGGACCCTGGGCCACGAGGATGACTCAGGGAGGGGGGCGTTGGTCTGCTGCCTCCCCGCCGGGGGGCCCGGGAGGGCCTGGGAGCCTGGCACTCCAGGGGGTCCTCCGGGCACAAGGAGCCCAGGGCGCTCTGGACAGGGGGCTCCCAGGTTCCTCCCCGGCCTGCCTGGGAGGCGCTCCTCCCCGCGCGGGGCTCTGCAGGAACGCCAGCTCTGCTCCCGGCTGCCTCTGCGTCAGGGTTTGCTTTTAAAGGAAAGCGGGGCTGCGAGGCCCGCGGGGGGCTCCGGAAAGGGGGAGCAACCTTGTTAGACTGGGGTTTGCCAGGCGGAGAGGCTGGGCTGCGCTGAGCCGGGGGGTGGCGGCCAGGCCTGGGTCTGCCCCCTGCGCCCTCTGTGCCTCCGCGAGCCCCGGGGACACCCCTGGGCCCTCCCGGTCCTGGCTGGAGAGGAGGGGTGGGTGGTCTTGCTTTCCCTCCCCATAGCCCCACCCCACCCCTGCCCTGGGTGTCAGCTCCCTCCTGGGAAGCTGAGGAAGCTCACGCCCCCTGGGAGTGGGAGAGCAGGGATGGGGGGAGGCTCTGGGAAGCTGCAGGTGCACTAGAAGGAAGGCTCTAGAAGGAAGGCTCCGCGGGCCTCTTTTCACCGCCTGGTGGGCCTGGTCTGGAGGAGGGAGTGCGGGACGCTGACGCCCTGCCGTGGGCCCACCGCCACGCATAGGCGACTTCAGCCAACCCCCAGCCCGCCGCACCGCACTTTTCTCTGTCACCAAATCGGCTGCCCTGTGCCCTGTTTTAGGGAGTGCGGCGGACCCCTGCGTCTGCCAGGTTCGGTCAGCCTGAGCTAAAATCATTCTCGGGGAACGGACAGGCCAGGAAAGCCCGAGGGCAGTGGGGACAGTCCCATCAAGCAGAGCCCCGAGGGGCGGGGCTCGGATCTGCCTGCCGGAGGGCGAGCACTCAGGGAGGGCTGCCCAGAGGAGGTGACCTGCGCACTGCGCCCCAAAGGATGAGTCGGAGATTGCTCAGGAGGGAGCGGGGAGGGGAGGAGGGCCCAGGCCTTGGGGGGCAGGAGGCAGAGCTGAGAGCTCAGCTGGGGCCCAGGCCCATCCCCAAGGGCCTTGCTCGTGTGCCAAGAAGCTTTGGGGTCTGTCGCTGAGGTTGGGTTGGCAAGAAAAGAGTTCAGGGTGAGGAAGATGTCGCCAGAGCTGTTTTGTTGTTTTTGTTGTTGTTGTTGTTATTTTAGGTACCGGGGCCGGGGATTGGACCCAGGACCACGTAGGTGGGAAGCCGGGGGTCCACACTGAGCCACATCGGTGCCCCTGGTTGGTTTTTTCGTTTGTTATTTGTTTTTGTTTTTAGGAGGCACCAGAATCTGAACCCAGGACCTGCCGTGTGGGAAGTGGACGCTCAACCACTCGAGCCGCATCCGCTCCCCAGATCTGGCTTTTAGAATGACCGCTCTGGTGGTCGCTCGGCCGACCCTCTCCCCGGGGCTCCGTGGAGCTGCCGCCATCCAGGAGAGAGCATGACGTCAGGGAGCTGGGCTCAGGAGAAGGGGGCATAGCGGTGCTGCTTAAGAAGGGGTGGTGTCTGTGAAAAAAAACGTTTTAACTAAAATAAAAAAAAAAAAAAGAAGGCCCCAGACTTTCCGGGACCTGGCTCTGAGGGTTTCCACCCTGCTCCTCCCCTGCGCTGCGGGCAGAGGCGGGGCCTGTCCCCGCTCTCCCCCGGCGGTTGTCATCAGCGTATCTGGGCAGGTGCAGTCTGGAGGGGGGCACTCGAGGAGTCCGGGGGGCCGGGAGCCCCTGGAGGAAACAGGTGGCTGCTGAGCCTGCAGAAGCTCGAGGGGGCACGTGGATGTGCTGCAGGCTGTGGCCGTGGCCTGAGAGAGAGGAACTCTTCACTTGGGACCTAATGCCACCAACAGTTGACGAGTGCCCGTCCAGGGCTGGCCAAGGGTGTAGAGACGGCGAGGACGAGGGACTGGCCCGCGCGGAGCAGCTGACCCTCTCATGAGGGGGTGCACAGTGGAGGCGAGGTGCCCACTCACTCTGCTCGAGAAGGGGATGACGGAGTCGCTCCTCCAGGAAGAGTGGGGGTTTCCCAGGCCGAGAAGTGAGGGAAGGGCATCTGAGGCAGAGGGAACAGTACTTGCAAAGGCTCAGAGGCCCAGGGGCGATGTTGTCAGAGGGCAAAGCTCTTGAAATCATGCTCCTCCTCTGGAGGCAGAAAGTCAGCCAGGCCTCCTGGAGCAGGAGCTGCTGGAGCCTGGGAGGCCTAAAATCCTTGAGCCCGTGGGCATCAGGTGAGGGAAGGGCAGTGCTCGTTGCCTAAAGGGAAGCGCCTAGCCTGCAGGCTAGCCCTCTGCCAGCCCGCCTGCTCCTCCAGGCACGGCCACGTTCACAGAGGCTGAGGGCTGCAGAGGAGAGCCTGCTTGTCCAGCTGGAGGGGCTGCCTCCAGGCAGGCCACTGGCACTCCCCACTCTGGTGTCAAAGTCCATCTGGATGAACCAGGACAGGGAGGGAGGGAGGGAGGCAGACAGCCAGGTGACAGCTGTCCTGGCAGGCGTGTCCCGTCAACAGCACGAAGAGTCTTAGGACAACAGGGGCTAGAGCGTTTCTTATACCGAGTGTCCCCACCCCCCCAAACACACAGACACAACTGTCTGGCCAGGCGGCCATCGTTAGCCCATGACACAAACAGGTGACTGAGGACCAGAGAAGTAAAGTGACCTGCTCCGAGTCACACAGCAAGTCGACCTTCCACCCAGCTCCCCAGCTCCCTTGCGGCAGCCTGACTAGAAGGTCACAGTCCCCGGAGCTTTGGGATGAACTGGTCGGGACCCGGCTGGCCTGTGTTCGGCCTTCTCGTGCGTCCTGACCCCACGCGAGGAGCCGCTCCTCCTGGGTAGTCACAAGCTTGCTTTTCTTTACCTCCCTCCACCTATAAACGCCACCCGGGAAAACCCTGGCCCCCACAAAAGGGGTTTGATGGAGCAGCGGATTATTGTTGCCTCTCCAAATCCGGCCCCCCCTCTTTGATGGGGGGCCCGAAATCCCAGCGCAGGAAGTGAGGAAACAGTTATTTTTAGCCCGTGAGGGCTGTGGGCCTGCGGCGTGATCTGAACTGGGCTCAGCCCCCTCCTCCCGCCCCAGCCTGGGGGCAGCCGCCTGTGCCCCCCACGCTCCAGCAGCCTCAGGGCTAGGCCAGCGAGCTCCAGGACCCCCGAGAGAGGAGCGGGGTGGGGGGTCTCGGCGAGGCTGCCCACGGGCCAGGAGCCGAGACCGAGCCGGCGACCGGCTCACGAGGGCCGGATGTGGTTTCCAGAGAGCCGACATTTCAAGTTGCAAGAGAAATATTGGAGCCGCACAATTTCATGCTTTTCCACGCGCTCTTCTTCCCTAAGCCTCGTACCTTCCCACGTCTGGCGCAGGCTAGGGAGGGGCAGCGTCTGGTGAGGACACAGTCCCAGCTGGGCGGCAGGGGGCCGGGTCCCCATGTGCACCGCCACCCCCCACTGTGGGTTTCTAGGTTGCAGAGGGGGAGCAGGGGCTGCCACTGGGGAGATAATAGGCACTCACTTGTTCATTCAACAAACACACACACAGAGCATCGGTTTTGTGCGGGACACTGGTGTAGCCCCTGGGTGTAAAGGAAAACACCAGCTGTGCCAGGTTCTGCCCCTCCTGGGGCTAACAGTCAAGGGCAGTGGCGAGGAGGGACAGGTAGTAAATCAGCTCAGATGTAAACGTAATCAGCTTGCAGCACACTCAAGACGGGAACACAGCAAGTGGCGTGACGTCACTGGGGGGTGTCTTTTAGGCAGGAGTAATCAGGAGGACCCCGGTGAAACTTACAGCAGAGCCCGTGGTGGAGGGAGGGGCTGGTGGGAGGGCGCGGTGGGCGTGCAAAGGCCCTGAGGCCGGAGCAGCTCCGGCCCGCGTGCAGGAATGGCCTGCGTGCAGGAATACCGGTGGGCCTGGAGGGCAGCTGTGGGCCTTGCGCGTGCCTGAGGGGCGTGTGGACAGGGAAGGATTTCCTTTATGGCTGTTAGGCCCCGCAGGAGGGAAGGGGGCGTGGACGACGAGGGAGGGGCTGCCAGGGGCGGGAGCGTGGACCACAGGGAGGTGGCCTCGTGCAAGTAGAGGACAGCCAGGCCGACGGGACCACCAGACTCAGGGCTTTGGGGTGGAGACAGCAGCCGCGGTGAGGACGGGGCCGCGGTGGGAGAACAGCATCCGGGGGCGGAGGGCCGGCGGGTGACACTGCGGACATGTGCGCTGGGGCTGTGCACCCTGGGCCTCTCTGCCTCCTCGAGCCGGGGCGTGTGGGCGAGTGTGTCCCTGAGGCCTGGCTGGGGGGGGGTGGCCCCGTGCTTGGGTATGAAGTCCTTCCCGTCCCCTGGCTTGGGGGCGGCGTGTGGGTGGCAGGAGGCGGGGCCTGTGGTCTCGCAGGCCTGGGCGGGTCGGGGGCGCCTGCCGGGGCACCTGGGGGTGGCACCATTTGCAGGCGGCTGGACGCGAGTCCCGGGTGCCACGACCGAACCGCGTTCTTAGGGGCACTGGCTCCTGAGTTTGGAGCAGTAACTGCCCCGTGTGTGCCTGGACCAGGCGGGAGGGACCGAGGGAGGAGCAGTGGGTTTGGGGGTTCTTAACAGAGTTGGGGCAAGGAACCCAGCTGGGAGCACTGGAGGGGGGCGTGGAGGGGCCCCGGGGCGATGCCAGTCGTGAGGCGGAAGTGCTTTACAATACGAGCAACCGTACCCTTGGGGAAACTCGACGTTTTAAAGCCTCGGTTTTGTCATCTGCAAAATGGGGGCAACAGAAGCCTCTGGCCTCAGGATTAAACGTCCAGGGTCTTCAGGGCGCGTCCGGCCCTGCCAGCGGCCGCCTTCTCCCGCGGCCCCCCCAGCCTGCAGCGGGAATGCGTTTCCCGGGAGGACTCTTGCTATGGGGAGTTGCGTCCTGGTCCCTGGGCTGGGGGTCCTGCCCAACGCTGCCTGGGGGCAGGGGACCTCGCGTGGCCTTGGGGACTGGTCCACAGCCCCCTTCTTGGCGTCAGCCTTAGGGGGTGCTGCCATAGCCCGTGTCCGAGTTTTTAACCATCCGAAATCACCAAGCCGGGTTTGCATTTTATTTCTCAGAGAAACAATGCGCTTTGAATTCCGTGTTGGCTCTTCTGTGGTGGCTGGTGTTGTGTTGTGTTGTGTTGTTGTGTGTGTGTTTTAACTGCTTCGGGTTTTAGAACTGTGGCGGAAAGTGAGGAAAATAGCAGATGCTGTATCCAATTGCCACCAAACTGTCTTGAAATGCTATAAATATTTTCTAAAAAGACTAACTTCCCCAGCCTGACGCGTTAGTTATCTCCTCCCCGAGAAACTGATTCCCGAAAATTAAGACAAATAACCTCTTAAATCACAGTTGTTAACCTCAGGTGTAAAAACTGTTACCCCGCCAGCCGCGGGTCAGAGCGACTCCACTCCGAGTCGCTCTTGTTTGGCACCGAGAAGGCAGTGGAGAGGAGAGAGCCTGTGCTCCATCAGGGGGCCTGAGCAGGAAGTTCAGCTCAGCCACCGGTGCTGTGTGACCTTGAGCAGTGCGCTCGCCTCTCTGAGCCTGTTTGCTCATCTGGGTAACTGAGACTGTTACCTGCCACCCCTGGGAGCAGGGAAAGCCTCCTGGAGCTAGGCTTGGGCTCGTCAAAGGTGTGCAAAGGTGATGGTCCGGGGTCTGCACACAGGTTAAGCACAGCCATGAGGGAGAAAAGCCGTCCTCTCCCACTTCCCTCTAGCCCTTCGGCTGCCACCCACCTCCTGTGCCCCGGACACTTGCCGGTCTCACTTCTCGACAGAGAGCAGGTCGCAGGCTCAGTGCCTTCCGGGGGCAGCAGGGAAATCAACCCCCTGGCTTGCCCTCCCTGCACTTGTTTTTATGTTTAACTTCTGGTCATGGTAAGGGAAGCTGATTTTTTATTTAAGGCAGTACTATAAAGTTGTTTTCTTTTAAATGAATTCAGGGAAAAATTGTGAGTTGGTTTCAAGAAAAATGTCAAGCAAACGGAGGTTTGGGTGGCAGGGGCATATGACAGAAGACAGAAGACAGCTGGAGGCGTGAGAGGGCTCGTGGACTGGTGGGGCTGCCGTTTCCACAGCATACGCTGGTTTTTCTGTCCGCCGTGGGTGGTGTGGCCAGGGAGGGGCTGCTGGGAGGAACTCTTGGTGAGTGGCCTCCCGTCGCACAGTACCTGGAGGTGACACCACATTCCAGCACCGCGGGCGGGGTGGGGGCTGCAGGGACGCCTGCCCAGGGCCCAGGCCGAGGGGGCTGCTGCCCCGGGGCGGTTAGGGCCTGGACCTGGGGGTTCTGTGGCGAGACGAGATCGCGGCTCTCGGGGCCCTCCGCCTTCTCAACAACGTGCCGGGATTAGAGCCACGCCTGGCCTGCGCCAGCAGGTGTCTCCCCAGCCGGGAGCCGGGTCAGGCCTCACCAAGAGGGGCGCACGGAAGGAAGCCCGCCGACGGGGGCGCCCGGGCGCGGGAGCATCGCCTGGGGTCCCGGGAGGGGAGCAGGTGCTGTCCCCTCCCCTCTTGCCTCCCCCAGCTACCTTTCTTCAGGAAAGCTCCCAGGGCGCATCTCCAGGCTTAAGTGCAGTGGTTGCTCCACTCACAGGGAAGTCAGCTATCGTAGGGTGATGGCTTGGAGGGCTGCACAGGAAGGTGATTCCGAGGCCCGTATGAGCTGTGGAAGGACGACGGTGCGGTGACTGACTGAGCCTGCCCGGGGCCTGGGAAGGACGTTCGGTGGCATACGAGCATCTCTTGAACGTTGAGGCACTCCTCTAAGCTGGAGGTGGGGGCCTATGCCCGTTGCACCGTCAGCCCCGGGCCTGGCAGTCAGTGAGTGGTCGAGCCCGGAAGCTTCTGTTGGAACTTAGTGGAACTCTTTGGGCTGCCCTTGCCCATCATGCAGTGTGGTCTCCTCCAACCGGGCTGCGGGCCCCCGGGGACCTGCGCCTTCCCGTGTGCTCGTGGGCGCCCTCGGCCCCTCCCCATCTGGCTAACCCAGGGCGGGACCCAGGGACCCAGGAGAGGGCTGACGGTCAGACCAAAGAGCCGTCAAGTGGCGCTGAGGGAAGGGCCCACAGGGGCATGGCGAGTGGGGCTGGGGGAAGGGGCAGCACATGCGCTCCCGTGTCCACGCACGCACGCCGCCCGGGCAGCCGAGAGCCCCCGGTTTTCTGGGACAGTTGTGGTTTCAGATCTTCGTGCCACTGTTCTTGAGTGTCCCCACCAGAGCGGACCTTTGGGCTTTGGGTCTGGAAATGGGCTTCTGTATAGAGACATTGTCACGCTCAGGGCACTTACGCTTCCGTCGGCTTCGTATCTGGCCAGTAGGAGAGGACGTCCCAACTGCCCCATTTTACAGGTGAGGAAATGGAGGCCCAGAGTTGGCAAGTGACTTGCTTGAGGTCACACAGCCAGTTCATGGCGAGACCTAACCTGAACCCCAGGCATCCATCTGTCCAGGTCTTCTGGGCAGAGGACGGCCCCCGGGCCTCAGCTCAGTCCCGTAAGGCTTCTGGGCTCCGTGTGGGGTGGGCCCGGGGCTGCGCAGCAGGGGAGAGGCCACGCTGGTTTTTCCCGTGGCTGGGTTGTCCCTGCCAAGAGATGGCACTGGGGCAGTGGCCGCTGTGTGTGGGCTCAGGGGCCGGGTCCCCACTGTCCGCCTGCCTGTCCTTTCTCCATCTGTCTGGGCGGTGTGAACGGCCCCTCCCCAATGCACAGTCACCCTGGACACCTTCAGGCCTGGTTTTGGCCCCGCGCCTGCCCTGAGGCCCGTTTATATGGCCACCAGGGCCCAGATTAAATCATCCTTGCTCCACCGCAAAATGCAGATGGTTGCATTATTAGTGGTCATAATTAATCAGCGTCCACGAAGCTCTCGCCCTCAGCCGTCGGATCCTCGCAGCCTGGGGGTGCCTCCTTGTCCCCACTTGGTAGGCAGGGCCAGTGAGGCGCAGTGGCTCCCCGAGCTGGGTAGGGCCTGGGTTTCAAATCCCACACCCGGGACAGCTCCGCAGCGCTCCTGCCCAGAAATGGAATGTCCACACCCCCCATCCCACCTCCAGCGCACCTAGGGCCTAGCTAGGGTGCCGGCTGCCAGGAGAGGCCTTCAGCCCTGGGTGGGGGGGCCGCGCTCGGCCTGGCGCTGAGCTCAGAGGTCTCAGGCTGAGAGCAGAGGAAGAAATGTAAGACAGGAAAGAAGGGCCAGCCCGGGAAGGGGTGTGGCTGGGGGCCAGGGTGGGAGGTGGCCTCGGGTGGACGGGGAGTGCCAAACGCGGGCTAACCCCACGCCACCACCATGGCGAGCTCTCGCCAGACAGTGCTGCTTCTCGGTTCTAAGGAGACCCCGCATCCCAGGGACAGTGATTTAAATGCTTGCGGCAGGTGGCTTGCAGATTTATGGGCAGCTTTGGACGGGCCCGGCTCTCTTGGCGTGGCGGCAGCAAGGAGCTCCCGGCACAGCCACCTGCAGGTGGTCGCCGGCCCACCTGCTCCCCTCGTCCGCTCCGCTGGGCCCTGCCGCCGCCGAGGGCTCTGTGCACACGTGTGCGCAGGTGAACCCCGGGGCACATGCCTGGGTGGACGCACGCAGGCTCACGTGCTCCGTGTGCATCCGCAGCTGCCCGTGCCCCTGCTTGGCGGACCCCCAAGTTCTTTGCCCTACTGGGCGGTGTGAGGGGCTCTTGGCTCGTGTGCGTCTGCATTTGAGTGTGCGTGTGCGTGAACAGTGTGCCCAGATGCACGCGTCATGTGCCTGCGGGCCCTCCGCGGGCAGTCCCTCCACGGCCAGCTGCACGTGTGGGTGTGCGCCTGCTTCCTGACCTGCGTGTGCCCTCACGTGGATATGTGCTGGTGAGGGGCGTGCGTGCACACACGTGTGGGCCTTGGCCGCCTTTTCCCCAGATGGGTCCACACTCGCACACCCACACCTGTGTGCACGGTGTCGGGGTGCCTGGCCTGCTTGGGGCTCCTCCGTCAGACTGTCGCTGCTGGACGGCGCGCAGAGCGCTGGGACCCGGGAGCCACCGGGCAGGTGGTTAGGGACCTGGTCTCAGAGCTCCAGGGGGCACGGGGGACACGAGGGGCCGAGGTGTGGGGGCCCCCAGCGCTGTGCTCTGGAAGCACGTGTCCACTCTTAGCCAGGCCAGGTCACCAGGGCATGCCCATGAGAGCCAGACGCCCCAGGTGCCGCTCGCAACACGGGCCCTGGGCGGCTCCCTCTGCCTCCCAAGCCTCACCCGCAACACGCTACCTGAGGGGGTCGTTGTGGAATTAACGTGGTGCACAAGCTGCTAAGTCACCAAGCCCGCCCCCCTCCCCTGCCTGGCCTCAGTTTCCCCATCTGTAAAATGGTAATAAGGACTCTGGCCGGCCGTCCCCAAGGCAGATGGGAAAAGGGCTCCATGCAGGCTGCTGGGTGGCGTGCACAGCATGTTCCCTCTCTGAGCCCACTGAGTCGGGGTGCCGGACCCGTGGGGAAGACGCCTGGCCTTGGGGAGGTTTCTCAGTCCTGAGCTTCATCTCGGGGACCTTGCAGTCCTCGTCTCTCAAGGGGGCGCCGTCGAAGCATCTCCCTCGGGGTGCTGGGGGGCGCCCTCGCCAGAAACGTGGGCCGAGCTTACCAGCGGGGGACACGCAGCGGCCGCTCGGTCCCCGGGGCCATTCTTCTGGCCAGCCTCATTGCCGCACAGGCGGGCGCTGGGTCTGGCAGCACAGGGGCTCACGTAGCCAAGAGTCACCCCCTCGCCTGACATGCCCATCTGTCCCCATCCAAGAAGAACCCAAGCCCCTTCTCCGGGGCAGCTTGGAGCGTTAACACCTGACACCCCAGCCTGCGAGGCAGCACCCCTGTGGAAGGCGTCGGCTCCTGGGGTCAGGGTGTCCAGCCTGTGGAAGGCCGTGGTCGCCTCGCCCACTGCCTCTGTGTGTGTGGGGGGGTTTATTTTTATTAAAGTTAATAGATCACATAGAATGTTACATTTAAAAAAAATACAAGAGGTTCCCGTATAAAGCATACCCCACCCCTCCACCCCATCATTTTTGTAAATTGTATTTTTTTGAAGATACATACATCACAAGAAAGGTTACATTATAAAAAACATAAGAGGTTCCCGTATACCCCCACCCCCCCACCCACTCCTCCCACACCAACAACCTCCCCCATCATTGTGGCACACTCGTCGCACTCGGCGAACACATTTTGGGGCACCGCTGCACCACGTGGATAATAGTTTACTCTGTAGTTCGCACTCTCCCCCTGTACATTCAGTGGGTTATGGCAGAATATATAAAGTCCAGCATCTACCCTGTAATATCTTTTAGGACAACTCCAAAGTCCCAAAAATGCCCCCTCATCATATCTCTTCTTCCCTCTCCCTGCCCTCAGCAGCTGCTGTGGTCACTTTGTCCCCATCAGTGATACAATTTCTTCTATTAGTAGTCACGAAAAGTTTATAGTAGAATTTCATTAAGTCTACCCTAATCCATAGTCTATTCCTCCATCCTGTGGACCCTGGGATGGTGACGTCCACTCCACCTCTAGATCAAGAGGGAGCTTAGATTCCACAGGGATGCTGGATGCAGTTCTCCTGCTTGCAGCTCTAGGCACTCTTGATTCCCTGGCGTGGCGGCTGACCATCTTCACCTCCCTGTTAGCTGACCTGGGTAAGTCCAATGAACCAGAGAGTAGGGGTTGCAGCTCTGCTGAGGCTCAGGGCCCAGCTGGCACTGCCTCCTTTGGACCACGTGGCGATTGCCCCACGGCTGGCCCGGAGGGAGACCTGATGACTCACTGGCTCCAGGCAGAGACCCCAGCACCCAGCCCCCAGCTCAAGCCCTTTCTCCAGCTGACAGCAGACCGTGTCATGGACAGCCCTCAGCCCCCACCTGCTTCATGCCTGCTCCTGGAGGTACAGAAGACAGTGCAAAACCCCCGTCCTGGCAGGGGCTTGGCACCCAAACCAGGCCAGGGAGGAGAAGAGCAGTAGACAGGGCCAGGGCTGTGGAAACACAGAGGAGGCCTTGGGGGAGCGTGGGGGCAGGGGCAGGCACACGGGGAGGGGGGAGGCAGGCCAGGCTGGAGCCAGACCTTGAAGGACAAAGATGGCATTCCAGAAAGACAGAACTGTGCGGGCAACAGCTTGGAGTCCTTCCTGGCGAAGCTGGGAATGTATTCCCCTGCGACATCTGGGCAGCGCTGGCTCGGACGGCATCAGCTCTGAGTGACCAGTGGCCGTGGGTGAAGCAGATGGTCAGCAGGGGGTGGGGCCGCCCTCCCGCCTGAGCCAAGCGAGGCCAAGTGGCCCACGCAGGCCAGAACCCGAGACCTTGGCAACAGCCGCTCCGAGCTCTCAACCCGAGAGTTAATGATTCATTTGTGGCCAATTTCTGCTGGCCTTTGCCTGGAAATTCCCAAGCCTGCCCCTTCCCCGGGGAGCTCCAAGAGTACGGTCTCATTTACCCTTGGCTGAGGACATCTTAGCCACTTTCCAGAGAATGGTTTTTAAATTACAGCAGGAGTGAAACAGGTTAGATATTAGGAAGAACTGCTTTTGAGCTGTCGGCTGAGGGGCTGGGCCGTCTCCAAGGACAGTTGATTCCCAGGGAGGAACTGGTTGCCGTCACCGTGGGCTGGCTGGAGTGGAATAAAGTTAAAGGCTTTCCCTGACCCTGTGTGCCAAGTGCTGATGAAAGGAATCCTATCCTCATCCATGGTGCCCTCCAGTTCAGAGTAAATGTGAACAGAATTAAGTGTAGTGTAATGCGGAGAACATTGCAACAGTGATGAACGGGGAGCTAGAGCTTGGCCAGAGCCGGACTTGGCCGGGTAGAGAGAGGAGTGACACACGCAAAGGTCCTGGGGCAGGAAAGGACAGGAAAGGTTTTTCAGGGAATGATGAGTACTTACGGTGTGACTGGCTGTAGGGGGTGTGAGAATCTTCTAGAAGCAGGGATGGCACTCTTCGGCGGAGGTCTTGGGAATTTGCCAGTGGGAGGAGCCCATGGTGGGAGGGGGAGCCGGGGCTGGGATATGAGCAGGGACAGGTGTGTTTGATTTAGGTTTTAGGACCTTCTGCCCGTCTGTATGTTGATTCTGCTTCCTTGACAGCCTGTCTGTGCCAGCTCAGCCGGGCACTGCGGGGGCCCTGGCACCTGTGTGGAGCCGGGGCTAGAGGAGAGGAGTAGAGTAGCAGGGCACGAGCCCAGGTGTGGGGAAGGGGCCGGCTTCTGCGCAGGCCCTCAGCCCGTCCCCCAGCCCTGGACGGTGGAGCAGGGGCGTCGAGGTAGGCCTCGGGGACTCCGTGTCCCTAGCAGCCTCGCGCGACGGACAGCCGGGGGGCCACCCGTCCTGTAAGATCAACCCCGGCCTCCAGCAGCCTTGCGCGCGTGCAGACGAGCAGACCGGCGCCCGGAGACGGCAGCCCCCCACTCCGCTGTCTCCCAGTCCTGGCCCGGTGGGCCTCCGCCAGCCCCCCGTCCCCGTCCCCACAGCTCTCAGGACATTTTCCCAGCGCGAGGCAAAGCCGAGCAGCCTGATCTTCCAGGTGAAAATGGCCGGGGTTGGGGAGTCCTTCTCTCTTTTGCAACTTTGCCAATTTAGTTCCTGTGATGATTTCTTGACGGTCCCAGGCGTCGGTGGTAAACAACTGCTCTCCCCAGAATGTTTCCCTGTGACAGCAGCTTTCTCTGGCGAGGGTGCTATCAACATTTGGCTGGGCCTCCTCTGGGCTCCCGGCTGGCTCAGCGAGCCCTTCTGAAAGTCGTTCAAGAACGCGGAGCCCGCCCGGTGCGCCGGGGCTGGGGGGCGCTGGGGCAGGGGGAGGCAGGAATAGGCCTGGGCCTCTGTGTTCCCCGCAGCAGCCTGGCCTAGCCAGAGCCGCAAGGGCCCCCGGTTGTGGCCGTTCCCCGGGAGCTGAAGCAGGCCTTGGGTGTCCACTGGCTGCCGGGCCCTGGTGCCCGGGGCCCTGGCACAGCACGGCGGCAGGAGGGGCACCGTCTCCAGAGGGTGGCTCGGCCTGGCCCGCCGGTGCTGGGGACACTGGCCATGGCCCGGCCCTGTGGCCTCCGCGGCTCTGCGTCACTCTGGCTTAAGTGTCCCGAGTCAGAGCCAGGGCCCGGCTCTGCCAGGTGGGGGTACGGAGGCCACTGCCCTGGGCAGCTGCGGGCGAGCCTCAGGCCCTGCCCGTCCACACCAAGGCAGCCTGGCCTCACACGTCCTTTCCTTGGCCTGGATTTGACCAGCACCTGGAGGAGAGGCCAAGATCACAGCCTGTGTCACCCTCTAGCTCTGGTTCCCAAGCCCCCTACTCCTACAGCCAGTCCCTGCCGCCTGCAGTGTGTGAGGTTGGCAGGACGGGGCGCCCCGACAAAGGCGCAGCTACGCTGTTGCTGCGCCTTTCCTGGGCTGTGCCTTCTTCCTCTAACACCCTCTCAACACGGCCGCTTGGCAATTTTCCCCCCATAAATGCGTCTTAGGTGAAGTCTTCCCCAGCCGTTCCTCTCCCAGGGAGGCCATCCCATTTTCCTTGGAGCCTCCTCTCTATCTACCTCGTTCCTGGCTTTACCCACCACGTGGTGCAACCACCGCTGCATGCAGAAATGAGCTCATGCTCATTTTTTGGTGTGTCCTCCTTGCCTGGTGCAGAATAGATGCTCAATAAAAGCAGGCTGAACTTTCACGAAGGGGGTTCCGGGAGGCAATGTCGGAGCCTCCCTTTGTGAATGGTGTGCTGAAGAGGGCAGGCGGGGTGGGCAGGCGGAGAGGCTGGCTGCCTGCCGAGCCCCCTCCCCGCTACCCGGGCGACTGCTGGGGGCCCGAGCAGCCCCCTCCCCGATTCCACCCCCACCATGCCTTCCTTGCCGGCAGGGACGGCTCCCCGGGTTGCCCGTGTGATCGCTCTCCAGAAAACACCCAGTGGAAACTGCATGAATGATTGATAAGAGCTGAGAGCTGTTTAATTTTTTCCCCCTGTTTAATGGCTATCAATAATTTAATACGCTCTCTGTATGTTTTTAAGAAATAGCACCCATTTTGCCGTCTCCGGTTTAGCGGGCTAAATGATTTAAGTGTTGGGAATGCAGCTGAGGATGGAGGCTGAGCGATTCGGAGAAATCTGGGGGGCTGGGGTGGGGGGTATGTGGAGTGGGGAGGCAGGCGGGCTCAGAGCCAGCCAGCAGCAGCCTCGCAGCCCGGACGTGCGTGTGCGCCTGTGCGCGTGTGCGTGTGTGCGCGCGTGGGGGCGGGAGGGAGGGAGGAGGGAGGGAAGGGGCGGGTAAAAGCCAGTGCCTCTCTGCTAAGAGCAAGATAATTGCTTTTCTGGGTCTCCCTGAACTGCAACTGAACAGCTGTCGGCTCGCCGCCCCCCACCCCCCGGCTGAGCTTTTCTGGATGGCTCTGGGGGGCCCCAGGGGCTAGGAAGGAGCTGCCACTGGTTCCACCATGGGCTGAGAACCACCCCCTCCCCCTACCTCTTTGCCCCCTTTTAAAGCTTTTAAATCGTTTTTATTTTAATGACGCTGTACAGTTCAGCTGCTGCGTGGACTCGTGGGTGCCAGATGGGCAGGAGTGGGGTACCGTGGAGGGCTCGGATTCACTCATCTCTGGGCCCAAAGGGGACCTGCAGGGTTACCTGCCAGTGCTCCCCAAAACTTGCCAGATGCAAAGAATCACCTGGGACTATTTGTTAAAAATTCAAATTTCTGGGCTGCCTTCCAGACCTACTGAATGCAATTCTCAGGGGAGAGGTCTGGGAAACTGGGGGGGGAGGGGGCGGTGACAAGCAGCCCAGGCGAGCCTTCTCCTCAGAGGAGTCTGGGAAATACAGAGTCCATCTCCTTTCTGATGCAGATATCCGGCACCCACAGGGTGCTCTCTTCTGTTTGCACCCCTCCGGGGACAGGGTGCCCACCTGTGGGACCTGACATTGGGCTGTTGTCCTCACCAGTGTGGCATTACCTCTGCTACAGGACAGACCACCTCTCCTGAGACCTGGCGTGCTGCCCACTGCCACCCTGCCACCCTCTGCTTGCCTGTGCCCCTCTGCCGGGCAGGGAGCTTCCTTTTTCAGGAAAGGTCTCCTGGTACTAGGAAAAAGCCCTCGGGGTGGATAGCCCAGGCCTGGGAGCCCCTTTGCAGGGACAGGCAGGTGACATGATGCTCTGGCCTGCCCATGGGAGACAGAGGTGGGCACAGCTGCCTGCTGCTGGCAGGTGCCATTCCTGGCACGGTGGACTCCTGCGGAGAGAGGTATTCTAGACTTCGGTGCCACCTTACCCTGGCCCAGCCCTCCCACTGGAGAGGTGACTCATCAGAGGGGGTCGAATCAGCCAGATCTCTCAGATGACAGTGGGGAAACTGAGGCCAGAGGGGCCTCCACTAAGGACGTGGAGCCATTTAAGACAGAGCCGGTACTGAGAAGACGGGGGCAGGCAGCTCAGAGAGGGGATTCTGGGACCGAGGGGGTGTCTGGGCTGCGGCCGGCGGCTCTGCCATTGGGGGCCGGCTGAGACCCTGCTCCCGCCACCTGAAGGCTGGGAGAGGGGAGGGCAGCTGCCCGTTGGCTCTGCGTCGACGGAGGCGAGCCGATGCGCGGAAGGCTTTGAGCAGATCTGATGCCCCCATCTGTCTGGCATTACAATTCTTAATTTGCTTTGCCTGGCAGTTTGCATTGTTTCGGCGAGGCGCAGTGTTGTGTGACTGCCAGTCGGGCTTGCTATTTTATTTTAATAGATAATTAAGAAGGAAGGAACGGTACACGTTTTACGGTGTCGTCGTTGCCTGCAAAATGGGGGTCCCCCGTAAATCCTCCTCCCCTCTAGCCACCTCCCCCCCAATCCAGCCTCTCCTTCACTCAACAGGAGCGACTGCCCTGCGGGCTGTTGGCGCGCAATACGCGTCGTGATGGCCGCTGCCCCGCCCCTCCGGAAGCGGGCTCTGGCCCTCGCAGCATCGCCGTGGGGGCTCGGCCTTGGGGGATGCAGGCTAACCCTGAGAAAGCCCGGAGGGCTGAGTGAGACAGAGGGGCAGGACTCAGCCCGCCCACAGGAAGGTCCGGCCTCAGAGAAAGTACCGTGTGAAGATGGACGCCTGGGCAAGGTCTGGAGAGGCCAGGGAAGGCTTCCTGGAGGAGGTGCCACTCGGCCCCAAGCTCAAAGCCCGGGCAGGGGGAGGGAAAGGGCATGGCAGGAGTGCACAGAGAAGAGTGTGGGTGCCACAGGGGCAGGCAGGCCAGGGGAGGGGTGGTTTGTTGTTACCGTCAGCTGAAGTATCACATCCATGCAGAAAATCGTGTGTCCCTAAGGGTGTGGCTTGGTGAATTGTCACGGTGTGAACACGCCTGTGTGACTGCCAGGCCCAAGAAACCCCCGAGAGCCCCGGGGTGCCCCTTCTGGCCGCCCCGTCCCCTCCGGGGTGCCTCTGGACGGCTAACAGCCGCTGTGCGTTACTGACTGCTGGCAGAACTCCCACCGCTGCGCCTTCTCATAGCCCTCCGTGGGGGCCGGGCAGCCCCTCTGCTGGTCTCACCGGGGCTCGCTCGGCCGCGGCCTGCCCGACGGTCCGAGAAGGCCCCAGCCCCTGCGGGCGGCGCTGGCCGTTGGCCAGGCAGCGTTCCCAGAGGAAGGCCGGGGTGGCCTCTTGAGGCTTGCTCTCTGTTACTCACAAAATGCCCTTTTCAGTCCTCCTGAAACAAGGCAAAGGAGCTCCCCAGATTCGGGGCTCGGGGAGGGGCCCCCGCCTCCCGGGGGGAGGCCGCGGAGGGCCTCGCCGCGCCCAAGCCGAGGGCAGCGCCGCCCGTCCTTGAGCCCCGCGAGCGGCTCCTTTACGGAAGTTCTCGGCTGTCCGGCCCTTTGGGGGCAGGAGGACGTGGTCAGCGCCGCCTGTTCGGCCGCTCCCCCGTCATGCTCCGGGCGTGGCGGGTTCCGTCGGGGCAGGTGCCTGGTCGAGTGCTTCTGCCGGGCGTCGGGGGCGTTGCCCCCTTTTTGGTTATTACGGGCAGTGCCGCTGTGCCCTTCGGTGAACCCGCTGCCCGCTTCTGTGCAAGTGGCGTGGCTGGGTCACGGGGTGGGCCGTGGGGTAGGAGGTGCTTCCCGTTTTCTGAGGGTGGTACCGGCGTCTGCCCCCCGGCAGTGGTGGGGAGGCCCCGACCAGCTTCGTGGAGTGGAGGGAGGTGGTCAGTGGGAGTTTTAAGACCCCCGCCGGCTGAAGGGGGCCTAGAGGGGTGGCCCTGGTGCCCCTTTACCCGGTGATCGCCTGCCACGGCCGGCCTGATGCCTCGGCCGTCGGGAAGCCGGGCGCCTGTGAGAGCCCCAGCTGTTCCACGGGGACACAGCAGCTGGGGCGGGGGGCGCTCCGTGGCAGCTCTGGGCAACGGGCTCTCCTCTCGCCCTTGCTGTGAACCCTTCCCTTCTCAGGGCCTCAGTTTCCACATCTGTGAAATGACAGATCCCTGAGAAAATGAGCCGCGTCACCCTCTGGCTTTCCTCCCACTAACCTGAAGCCTGCATCCTAAGATCTAACGGAGAGGAGGGCGCAGGGAGGCTGGGGGAGCCGAGCGGCTGCCCGACTCCGAGGAGCACGCCAGTTGGCTGGTTTTGTTCTGTTTGTTCACTGAACACTTTCATTGCACCCATTCATCCAGTCATTCATTCATTCACCCAGTCACCCATTCACTCATTTATTCACTCATTCACTCATTCATCCACCTGCCCACCCATCCATCCATTCATTCGCCCACCCACACATGCATCCACCCACCCACCCATCCACCCATCCACCCACTCACCCATCCACCCACTCACCCATCCACCCACTTACCCATCCATCCATCCATCCATCCATCCATCCATCCATCCATCCATCCAGCAGTCTCTGGGGCCCGTGCTGCGCTCAGAGGATAGAGAGCTACACTGGACCTGCTGTCCCGATGCTCCGGAGAGGTGTGGCCTGTAGGAAGCAGTGGGGATGGTCCACCAGGGCCTGCTGGGGGATGAACAAAGACAGGAGGGCCAGGTCCCAGAGGGCTCCTCGGGAGCACCCGAGCAGAGCTTTCCAGGCCAGTGGGGCTTTGAAAAGCAGAGTGAGGAGAAAGGAGCGTGGGCAGAGCCCCTGGCAGCACCCAGCCTCTGGGGTGGGCCATCTGGGGTGGGCCTGCTCAGCCTCCCAGGAGGCTGCCTGGGGGCCAGGCAGGAGGGGGCTGGAGGTCGGCGGAGGGGTGGGGCCCCCAGGGTCAGGCTCGGCGCTCACCGTCCCTCTCCTCTCTCCCGTAGGACTTGCAGCGGCTGTGCTCAGGCGGCGCGGGGCTGCTGGGACCACCCACCATTTCATTTTCCTGGAGCTCTTAGAAGCCGCGAGCCCTGTCTGCGGGCAGAAGCCATAGGCAGGTGAGCAGGGTGGGCGGGCTGCTGACGCTGGGGGCCTGCGGGCTCGGGCTGGACAGTGGGACGGGGCTGGACCAGAGCGGGCAGTGCTGGTCAGGGCCCGGAGAAGCGGGAGGATGTGGGCGAGGGGGCTTCTTTCTACCGTACCCCTCCATCTCGGCCACCTCCACTCAAGGGCAGCCGACAGTGGAGAAGCGGTGCGCGGGGGGTTGGTTTCACTCTGTTGCCGGCTAAGCCTTTTAAGCCTTGGTTTCCCCCTCTAGTAAATGGGAACAAGAACAACACTAATAAGTCTAACATTTTGAGCACTTGACTGTATGCCAGGCTCTGTGCTGGATACTTGACTGTATGCCAGGCTCTGTGCTGTGTCAGCTCTTCGAAGTAGGTGCCTTGATCGTAGCCAGTTTACAGGGGAGAAAACCGAAGCTCATAATCGTGAGAGAATTTGCCCAAGATGACACCCCTGGCTGAGCCTGGGGCTCCAGACACGGCTGTGTGGCTCCAGGAGGCACCCGGCCCCTGGACTAGCCTGCCTGTGGCCCGGCCTCTCTGCTGGTCTCTTCTTGGGGCTGGGGGTCAAGGCCATCCTGGGTGTCCCAATGCAAGGCAAAGGGAGAGGGGTTTTCCAAGGCGTGAGCCAGGCCTGGCCTCCGGGGGTCCCTCTGTCGTGCTGCCCGTGGCTCCTTCTTGAGGGGAGGTATGTTGTCTGGACAAGGCCCCCTCTCTATCTCCCCCTGAGTTTGACCTCCCAAGCTTGCACTGAGCACTCACAGGGTGCCAGCCCTGATGCCGGTCTCTGGGGTGCAGGGAAGAGGGGCTGCTCACCTTCTCTGCTCCTGTGGGGAAGCTGGGAGATCATGACATGAGCAGTAGGTGGGTGGGGGGTTGAGGGTGCAGGGGATGGGAAATTGGAAAGGGCCACAAAAGCCAGGCTGGGGAATTAAACCCCAAGGGAAGCGGGGGCCATTGAGGGTTCTAAGTGGCCTGTCGAAGGTGTGCTTAGCCAGATCCCTGGGCCAGCATTGCACTGAGAGCCCTAGCCCGGGAGCATGGCCACTGATGGGCCATCCCACGGTCCCAGTGAGAGGTCAGAGGCCTCAGCCGGGCAGCAGCAGGAGTGAGACTCACTAGAGACTGAGGCAGGGACACTGGCAGGACCCGCAGCTCGCTGGTGGGGGGCATGTGGGTAGGAAAGCTGCCACGGTAAGGGTGGGCTCGTGCTGGACTTCTGAGTGGGCGGGTGGAAGCGGATCCAGGAGGCGTCGTGGAGGAGGTGGAGCAGGGCCGTGGTCCAGAAAGCCTCTGAGAGGACCGGGATTTTCCTGAGGAAGAAGAGGCCTCGGGTGGCACCGCGGTTACCGTGCGTGTTCTCATCTAGAAGTAGAGGCGGGCACCTGCCCTAAGCACCCAGAAACGCTCCTTCCGCAGCCAGGCCTGTGCCTGTGTCCACGTGTGCACACGGCTACTCAGGAGGCCCAGGTGGGCAGGTACAATGTCCACATGGACCTGGATGGCCATGCATGCACAGACACACACAGACCTGCAGCTGCAGGCTCCCTCACAGGCGGCACGTGTGAATGCGGCAAGCACGCATGCGTGTGTGCAGACACCCATTCACCCATCTTCGTGGTCACACTGCACAGAGACAGAAGCACGAGCTCTCACAGGCACACGGCATTCGCACATACAAACGCAGGTAGACACGCATGCGTGCACACACGCACACACATAAGGAGGGATATGTTCCAAGGAGAAAGAGCCATTCCGGGATCATTGGCTTCTCACCTGCAAAGCTTCTAGCAGCTCCTGGGCTCACTGGGCAGCTCCTAGCTGAGGTGAGCCGTGGCCTCTGTTTTCAGGCGTGTCAGGGAGGGCGTGGGACTCTCGGGGTTGGAGGGTAGCTGTGTGGCCGTGGACATGCCCTTGCCCTCTCTGGACCTCGGCTTCCCCACCCGGAAACCAGAACAGTCCCAGTGCCTCTGTCTGCCTGACAGGGGAGTCAGTGGAGTAGGTAGTGCCCAGGTAGCACGTGCAAAACGGAGCAATTTCAGACACTCTGCGGGGCTTCCACAGATTGTAACTATTGTTCTCCCCTTAGTGGCCTGGTGTTTTGTGCTTCTCTGAACCCACAGTAGAGAAGGTGCAGGGGTGGGGGGGTCTGTCACTGGGAGTTTCATTTGCAGAGCCTTCATCTGGATTTCCCGTTGCCAACGCATCTCTGCTTGGCTAACTCTCTGCCTTAAGTCAGAAGCCTTGGAGCCTTCTCTGACCCCTCCAGAGCGCCTTACAGTATCTGAAGCTGTCACACCCCATCGGGCCTTCAAGAATGCCTTCAAAAGGCCCTGTGCCCATTTGCCAGATGGTTAAACAGAGGCTTCCAGGCCAATCCTCACCCTAAAGTCTAGACTGCAGTCAGGCCCTGGGCCCTGCCCTGGCTTCACCCCTGATAAAGAGCACCAGGCCCTGGCCCGGAGCAGCCCAGGGGTGTCTGGGTACCCGTGGAGGGCCTGGTGGACCTGGGGGTCCAGCCGGCAGGGCACACGAGCCCCGGCCCGGTAGCTGACTTGGCGGGGTCCCTGGGTCTGGTGGATCCGAGCCAGGCTGGGGCCCGGGGCCCGGGCTCGTCCCACATCAGGCAGAGCTGAGAGGACCCGAGCCGGTCAGGGCCAGAACAGCCAGCAGAGGCCTGGGCCCAGGAGACGGGGCATCCCGTACACCTGCTGAGGCTCAAGGCCACGGCGAGGTGCTGCCTGGGGCTCTCCCCGCCCCGACACCCACTCTCCATGCCTTCAAATGAGTAACTGAACCTCCCCGTGCCTCCATTTCCTCATCTGTACAAGAGGGATAAGAATAGACTCCCCAGGGAGCCATAAGGAGTTCAGGAAGGCTGCGCATAAAGACCTGACACCCGCTGCCCTTCCCTAGTCGGGCTGTCGAGTGGGTGATGGTGGAGACGCAGGCGCTGGCGAGCGCTGGAGCTGGAGGGTGCCCCCGCCCAGGTAACACAGCCTGGGCTTGACCCCAAGGGCTGTAGGCAGCACAGGACGGGGAGAGGCTGGAGGGGGCGGGCAGGGATTGGGGGATTCTGCCGGATGTGGGTTTCACAGGATCTCAAGCAGCTGTTGCCCACAGCTCTGCAGCAGGGACCTGGAGGCCACACTCCCTCCCCAGTGCCCCCTGCCACCAGCGGGTAGACCAGCCGCCCTGCAGTCAGCGGCCTTCCAGCGTAAGGCAGCGCCAGGTGGGCTTGGGCTGGCTGGGGAGACCTTGGGGGCCAACCCCAGCCTGCGGCAGGTCTGGCCGAGGCCCAGCCCGTGGCCGCACAGGCTGGCGTTCCAGGGTCCCCATGTGGCATGCCTGTCAGTCTTTAGCGCCAGCTGAGAATGCACACTCTCCCCACCGTCCAGGATTTGTTGCCTGCGGCCCCTGCCCCTCCACCCCCTGCCTCTGCAGCCTGCTCGGACCTGTAACCGCCGCCCCCCAAGCCCAGAGCTGGAAATAGTCTGCAGCCCTCACCTCATTCCTGCCTGAGGTGGGGCCTTCCTGGGTCAGCCAGGAGGACCCGCCTGGCCCTCTGAGCAGAACGTTCATCCTAGGCCTGCCCCCGACTTGATGTGTGACCTTGGGCAAGTCACTGCCCCTCTCTGAGCCTCTGTTCTGAAAACGAAAAGGTCACGACAGGTCAAGGGTCTCAGCAGCCGAGCTGAGAAGCCGGGGTTACCCCTGCTGTGCAAAGGCACAGGGAGGTTATGAAATTTACCCAGGGTTACAGAGCTATTGGCGGAGCCAGATTCAAGCCCAGTTTTGTCTGACACCACTGTCCATCTTGGCCCCTACATCGAGCTGCCTGTCGTAGACTTGTGCGTTTGCTGAGTGGCCCCTTCTCCCCATCGGCGAGGGTGGGCCCAGCACCCATCAGGCTTCAGCACTGGCATCCAAAAATGAACCTACACTTGAGGGGTGATGGGGCCAAGGTCACAGCATCCGGGTCAGAGCAGGCCGGGTGGGTGCCCAGCCAGGTGAGGCGGGTGGAGGCGGCGGGCGCTGGGAAGAGCAGCTAGCTCCTCTGGGTGCTGGAGGAGGCAAGCAGGAGACTGTCTGGAGGGTGGGCAGGGCCCCTGCAGCGGGGAGCGGAGGAGCAGGGCCCTCCAGGGGCCTCGGCACGGCTCGGTGGGGAGGCTCAGGGCGGGAAGGTTCATCAGCCCCCGCGGGAGGCTGGAGCGCAGGCCGCTCCCTGGGCCGTCAAGTTTGAGCCGCAGCTTGGCGCTGGTCCCGCCAGCACTGGGGAGCCAGCAGGGACTGTGGGGCGGCAGCAGCTCCTCCTCGAAGGCCCGAGGTCCAGGGCTGACCGCAGCCTGCGAGCTGGGGTGAGGGTGGGCATCGTCCGGCCTGAGACTCACAGCCCACCTGGAGACTGTGGCCGGGCAGGGCCAGGGCTTGTCTGCTCCAGCCGGCCAGACCTCCGGCCCCGCCGGGCCCTTCAGCAACCCAGGCGCCTTTGGGGCCACTTCAGGGCCGCCAGCTGGCACTCTTTTTTTTTCTAAAAGATTTATTTATTTCTCTCCCCCTCCCCCCCACCCCGGTTGTCTGTTCTCTGTGTCTTTTTGCTGCATCTTCTTTGTCCACTTCTGTTGTTGTCAATGGCATGGGAATCTGTGCCTCTTCGTTGCGTCATCTTGTTGTGTCAGCTCTCCATGTGTGTGGCGCCATTCCTGGGCAGGCTGCACTTTCTTTCGCACTGGGTGGCTCTCCTTACGGGACGCACTCCTTGCACATGGGGCTACCCTAGGCAGGGGACACCCCTGCGTGGCACGGCACTCCTTGTGTGCATCAGCACTGCGTGTGGGCCAGCTGCACACGGGTCAAGGAGGCCCGGGGTTTGACCCGCGGACCTCCCATGTGGTAGGCGGATGCCCTAACCACTGGGCCAAGTCCGCTTCCCTGGCTGGCACTCTTGACCAGGGAAAACCCAGTTGAAGTGGGAAGCTGGCTGCTGGCCTCCGCCACCGCTGCCACCGCCTGCCTGACCTGGAGCTGACCTCGGTCCAGAACTTGGGGTCTGGGATCAAAGAAAGACACAGCCAAGCCTCCATGACGTGGTGGGGACCGAGAGGCCTAGGTCCCATCCAGAGCCACCGGGCGTCATCGTGGCAGGTCAAGCAGGAGGGGCCTTCCCCAGGGGCGGTGGGGGCGGGCCCTGCTCTGGCTCTTCTGGAGTCTGGTGAGTGCCATGCCAATTGAAGGGTGTAGGGCCGCAGAGGCACCCAGGGGCCCCTGACCTCAGCCGCCACAGGGCTCCCCAAGGGCAAGCTGGGGTGGGAGGACCTGCCATCAAGGAGCCCTGGGGCGTCACCCACCGCCGGTGCCGTCCCCCTCCCCTGGCGTTTGCTCACCCAGCTCAGTGCGCGCAGGAGTTTGCCTCCCGCTGGTCCGTGAGCCACACGGGTGGGGTAGAGAATGGCTACGCCCGTGCCCTCTGGCCCTGAGTCCAAAAGTTCCTTGGCCACAGCAGCAGCCACTGGAAGGGGCTGCAGGGGTGGGGCCTCGATTGGGCTCTTGACCCTGGCTGCCAGGAGCAGGGCTGGACTTTAAAGGCCGCTCCACCCAGCCTGCTCGTGTAGAGGTGGGGAAGCGGGGACCCAGGGTGCCCCCAGAGCAGCCCAGCTTGCTGCTCCACGCCTCCAGATGGAGAGCTGGCAGGTGCAGGCACTGGGAGGGGCCGAGGCCAGCGGTGGTGGCACTGCCCCTGCCCCGCAGCTCCTGCAGCAAGGCCAGACCAGCCTCTGAGGGGCCTGCAGCCAGAGGCCGCAGAGATCGGCCTGGAGCGGGGCCTGAGAACCGGAGGGTGCCGGGAAGCCTCCTCTGCGCTCCGCCTCCTGTCATCACTGCTGCCCTGGCCAGCTACCAACAGCTCCTCCTTCTAATCTGTACCCAGATAACCCGAGGGAGGCCTGGGGATGGCAGCCCCGGAGGCCGGGGGCAGAGAGAACGCTCTAGAGTCGGGTCTGTTGGAAGGCTGACAGTCGGCCAGGGGGTAAGGAAGAGACAGTGGGCTCGGGAAATCAGGGCCCACCCCGTTTCCAGCACAGCCCTGTTGGCTGAGCGACTGTGGGCTGCCCGGCCCAACCTGCAGCCTGGGAGGCTGCTGAGCACTCTCAGGTGTCCAGAACCTGAAGAAGTGTCTGTGGTTCCCAGGACAGGTGCCTGGAGGTCGAGGGACTGGAGGGTCAGGGAGGTCTTCCTGGAGGAGGTGGAGCTCCAGCTGGGCCCAGAAGAGGAAACCTGCCTTGGAGAACTGGAAGCATGCCCAGCACAGGGACCAGCTGGTGTCAAGGCACCGGGGCAGGTGCATTCAGGGGCAGACCGGTGGGGCTGGGGGTGGAGACTGGGCACTGAAGGAGATGAGCTTGGAAGTGCCCCCTGGAGGCCAGGTGGCAGAAGAAGGAAGTTTGGACTTGGCTTGGAACTTGCCACATGTCTCTGGACAGATCACTCCCCCATTTCTGCACCACAGTTGCCCTCGGGTCTCCTCTGGGAGCACAGCAGGAAGTGCCTGCCTTTGGGAGGTGTCAGCACGTGCCAGGGTAGATGGAGTTGGTGGGCAGCTGGCCAGGGAAGCTGCCACAGGTGCTCAGGCTCTCCGTGGTTGGCGAGAGTTGCCACACGCTCCCGAGCCTTGCCGACCTGGCGCAGACGCGCCTGTGGCTAAAGATCCCCTTCCCAGGGTAGCCTCCAGAGGTGGGGGGTGGCTGAAAGGTGGGCCTCCCCTCTCTCAACCACCAACTGCCTGCTTCTTCCGGGGGGGAGGTGTTAGGTGGTCTGGCCCCGAGGCCGTGGCCCAGCTCAGACCTGATGAGGCGCCCCATTTCACCCAGGCCAGTGCCAGGGGGCTGCAGGTGCCTGATGCACCCACCCCAGAGCCCTGGGTTCAGGCCACTTGGTGCCTGGGAGCCTCCAGTGCCCCACAGCAGTGGCCTCCCCTTGGCCTACCAGCTGCAGCTACAGGCTGCTGGGTCTCCTGTGCTCAGGGTTGCACAGGTCCCCCCAACAGTTTGCATGGGGCCCAGCTCAGGCCTCGTCAGCTGGAGTTGGCCTGGGGTCCTCCTCAGGAAGCCAGAAGCCTTTGGAATAAAACAGCAGCCGCCCCACAGTAGGGGGGCACCATGGCTCACCTCCCCTAACAAGCAGGGGCTTCAGGACCCCACTTTCCTAGAAGGGGAGCTCCTCGCGGGATCTGACCAGGGTCACACAGTCAGGCTCAGACTTGAACCCACGATCCCAGGCTCTTGGTCACAGCTCCTTTTGGACAGAGCCAGGGTTTCCTGTGCAAGGAGGTGGGTCTGGGCTGGGGACGAAAAGGAGAAGGAGGCGGTTGGCCAGAGCTGCCAGGGGACAGTGAGCTGGAGGGCGGAGGCCCTGGGCCACCATCTCTCCTTCTTGGTTCCAGCTGCTTTAATTGGCTGGGACTGCCAGTAGCACTGACATTTACCTGGTGGGGAAGAGGGGCCCCCCTCCAATCAAGATGCTAAAAATAACCAGGCCCAGCCTCCCAGGGCCCCTGACCGGCCAGGGCCTGCCTGCCCACCTCACCAACCTTTTCCTTGGGTGCTGGGAGCAAATTGCTTTGCAAGCATGCAGTTGCTCGTACCAAGGGGCTGGTAGGGGGATGCCACTGCAAGAACCACCTGGCCCCAGGGATCAGGGCAGTGGACCCCTGCTTGAGCCCCAGATTTCCTGCCCCTTTTCCCCTCTGCTGCCAGCCCTCCCAGGCTGGCCACCCTGCCCCTTCCTTGGGCTGCAGAGTTTCTCCTGGATGATCTGGGCCCTAACGATGGGCTGTGCACACCCCCTCCTCTCAGTCATCTGGTGCTCAGCTCAGGTCCTGCCCTGTGCTGGACACACACAGTCGGACACATGTGGCCTTCTGCCCACAGGCTGCTGTTTATCCTGTCACATGAGCAACCAAGACTTTGGGGCCAGGCAGGTTTAAATCCTGCTCAGTGATCTTAGCACAATTCTGAGCCTCTGTCTTCTCATCTTTGAAATGGACGTTGTCATCCAGTCTTGTAGTCCTGTTGCAGGAATGAGGTGGGGTCATGGGCAGAAAGCTGGGACAGCTGGGCCCCGGGGCAGGCGGGAGGCATTACGTTTATCTTTGCTTTCTCTTCTGAGGTCGAGGACCCTGGGAGCCTAGTAAATTTGGGTGAGAAGAGGAAGGATTGGGGAGTGAGTCTCCCCCAAGAACGGGGGCCCTGGCCCGGTCCCGTGCACCTCTGGAACGGCCCGCAGTGCCCGCGCAGCCCGTGTTTGCCTGGCCCTTGCCCTGGGTCGGTAAGACCAGGTCACGCTGACATTGGCCTCCATCTCCCTGGCTTTGGGGTCAGCCCAATAAAAATACAAGTAGTTTTGTACCTGGCAGCTGTGCAAGACTGGGCTGTGACTTAAACCCCTGCCTGCCTCAGCTTACTCATCTGAAAATGGGGATAGCAACGGTCCCTGCATGGTAAGTATCACGGGCATTCAATTAGCAACACGTGCTTAGTGCTAGCCCGGCGTCTGGCACTCTGGTAGGAAGGCCAGTGGTGGCAGCTGGTGACAATAACAGCAGCCACCTGCCGTTTGTTGAATGACGAGTGTCAGCTGCTGTGCTAAAGCACTTTGCTCTTACTATCTGATTTAATCCTCGTGACAACCCGACCTAAGGTAGAATGTTTCAGATGAGGAAACTGAGGCAACCCAGAGGTCATACCCAGACTGAAAGCAGGAGAACTGAAAGCCAGAATTTAATTCCAGCCTGGCAAGGAAGAAGAGCCGTCCTGGTTTGCCCCTGGCTATTGCAGTTTTCACTGAAATTTCTGCCGCCCGGAAACCTCTCAGTGCCATGCAATTCCGGACGGCTGACCGCTTTAGTGGCCCCACCCCCAGCCCCCTGGATCTCCCTTCTTGGCCCGGGGCTTCTGGGGTGCCCTCTGGGCTGGGCCCCAAGCCCCGGCGGGGCCCCTCCCCTGCACCTCTTAGATCCCCCACTCGAGCCCACCGCCCAAGGCCTGCCTCTAACTCCCTGACCCAGTTTCCTCTGCCCACGCCCCTCCCCCGTGCCAGCAGGAGGGGTCTGCGTCATGCCGCAGCCCCCAGCCTGGTGCCTGCAGCTGACCGGTGGATCCTGGGCCGCACTCCCCAGCCTTGGTCTCCCCATTCGTAATTACGAGGGCTTTCTTTCGGAGCTCTGCTTCCGCTTTCTCGGGGGAGCCTGGAACACGCTTTCTTAAAAGAGGGAGCGCGGAAAGGTCTGGGCAGCAAGGAGAGAGGGCATTGGGCCCTTCTGGAGCTCAGCTGACGAAGGAGAACGGCCAGCCTGGGGGCAGAGCCCAGTCGGAGGCCTGGCAGTGCCGGGGCTTCTGGGGGCAGGGGCCCAATCTTTGGGGGTCCTGGCTCGATTAATATTGAAATGCAGGCGGCCCCTGATTCAGAGACATTGGGCATCCAGAGCCCCCGGAGGGCTGGGGCAGAGCCCTGGCTTGTCCCTTCCCTCTCCCTCTCCCGCGTATTGGACAGTCTGTTCAACCCCCGTAGCCATCTCTGGGGCCGGTGTCCCCTCCCCATTCCCACCCCTGCTGCCTTCAGGTCTCACCGGCTTCCTACGTCTCCCACACCGGATCCCCACTGCGCTGCCGTCCCTGCCCCCCACTGTCACTGGAAGAACGTCCAGACCCCAGGGCTCACTCCAAGGCCCCTTCTGGAGCTCAGTGCGGCTGTCCAAAGCTGCTGTGCCCTCCTCACCCTCCCCCTGCGTTCCCAGGCCCTCCTGCCCCCCAGGCAGGCCTTTCCGAGACCCGGCCCACCACGGCTCCTCCCCGAAGAGGGAGGTGGGAAGGGGGAGTGGGAGAAGCCCTGGGTGCTCCGGCCTCACCCGGGAAGGCGGCTTGGGTGTGCCCCAGCTCTCCGGGCCACCCCTCAGGCTCCCCCTTGAACTGCCACCGTGACCTCACCCAGTGCATCTCATGCCCTGCCTCCTGGAGGGCAGCAGCTATCTCCCCACTCCCGTGGAGGCCGGGCCCCTGGGGTGGCAGGAAAGTGCAGCAGTCGGGTCATAAATTTGGGAGTCTGAGTCTGGCTGCAGCACTTAGTGACCTTGGGCAGTTCCTTTACCTCTCTGAGCCTCTGCTATCATTTATGAAACGGGGGTAATAACAGTCCTGCCTTCACAGCATGGGTTGGATTAAATGAGATGTAAAGCCTTTGCACAGTCCTGGAACATTTTAATGCAATGCAATAAAGTCAGCTGTCAGCAGCATCTTTATCATCATGCTATCACCAGGGCAGGGACCTCCCGTATCTCTGAGATGAGGGCCCCGTCTTCCACATGGGCCTCTCTGGTTCTGACCCCTTGCCGTCCCCTTTGGCCTTCGCCTGCCCTCACACTCCCCTCCCTATCTCCTAAGACCCAGGAAGCCTGGCCCTCACTGGCCTCGGGTTGTCCCTGGCACACCAGCCTTATCTGCCCCCTCCCTGTGGAATGCCTTCAGGGCTGGCCTCGTTCCGTTACCTGTTCTCTGCCCACCCCTCGTAGGTGCCCCCGTCTGCACAGGTAGCTGTAAGAGTTTGTCAGGCTGCATTGCTGTTCACACTCACCAAGTCCCTTCCAAGAACAATCCAGCAGCAGCCCGCCGGGCCTCTGGGCCCACCCACGAGGTTGCCGAGGGGTCTTCCTAGACCAGGCTGGAGCCGCCTGGCGCGGGCTGACGGCAGAGACCCACCCGTCAGTGGGGGGAAGGGGGGGACAGCGGGGTCTGGATCCATGTCAGAAGGTTTTGAAAAGCTGGGCCACCTCCCACTTCTCCATGTGGGGTGGTGGTTTGTGTGTTCCGGTCTTTTCCCCACCCCCACTGCTCTGTTAAATTGTTATTATATTTAAACAAATCAATTCCGTTGCAGAGTTTTTCCTGTCCTAATGATGAGTTTGCAGCACAAATGCCATTGATTTTTCACAGCCCTGAGAACCGGTTGATGAATAGCAGCAGGCTTGCCTTCGGAGAGGCACTTAGAGCGGCTGGCGTGGCCCCTCTGCGCCCCGGGCGCGCCCCCCGCCCCGCCCCCTGGTTTAGTTGCCGCCGGCAGTCAGGGCTGCGTTCCTGAACGAGGCCTAGAGCCTACCGGGGGTGGAATGTCACGCTGGGGCCTGGCCCCTGGTTCTGGGGAAACAGTAATAATAGAGGTTTTTATTGATTTTGGCCAAAGGCGGTAGTGAAACTTACAGAAACAGAAGCGGTGCGGTGTGATCTTCCTCTCCCCTTACAAGTTCAGAGCCAGGTCCTGAGGGTGACGGTGGATGTCCGGCTCGGGCACCGAGCAACGCGGCGGCGTTGCCGGGGTGGCGGGGAGGTGGTTTGGGTGCTGCTGCTTCGAAGCAGAGGTTGGGAGGGTAGAGAGCAGGCCAGGGGATGCGCCACTGGCCTCTGAAGTCCTTCCCAGAACCCGTGTTCAAAGTCACCGCCGCTCCGCAGGGCTTTTGCCTTTTAGATCCCTGCTGCGGAGGGGTGGTTTTGAGCTTTCTAATTACCCAAGACTCAGGAGGGCAGGGATTATTACTCCCAGGTTAGGGGCGGGGACTGAGTCAAGGTCACTGGAGGAAAGAAAGCTCCAGGCCCTGAGTGCATCAGCTCCCTTCTCTCCTCCGGCTGTCCCCAGGAGGCTCTGGGCGCAGGGGCTCCTGCAACAACAAAGACAGGGAAGCTCCTCCTACCTCCAGCCTCTGTCCCCTCTTCATCTGCCAAGGGCCACAGTCATCATCCAGGGGCCTCGACTCAGCTGCCTGCGGCTCATCACATCCCACAAGCATGGGGCTGGGGGTGGGGGTAAGGCAGGAGGGAGTGGTGGGGACTGTGGCAAACTAGAGAGTGTTTCCCCCGCCTAAATCCCTCCAAGTCTTGGTGTTTTTAGTATGTCCTTGCCCATAAAGCTATTCAACCATGGGCCGAATGTGCTCTCCATTCTAGTTCAAGCCTTGGCTTTGGGAGACAAAAATGTGTGGCCCAGCACTGGGAGTGGCTCTTCAAGGTCACATCACAGGGCAGTGGGGTCCCTGTGCTGGGAGGGGGAGGATGGCGCCTCTCAGGCCAGTGCTCTCTCCCTCTCCCCTGCCAGCTTGGATGGACCCTCCCCTAGCAGTGGGGGATGGGAAGGGAGCAGAGGTTTCTGTTCTAGGGGAGACAGGCCCCTCCCTCGGGGGATCCAGGGATCCTCCGCAGAGCAGCCCCTTCCCCCCACCTCCTGCTTGGCCCCGGTAATCAGGTTAGCGTCGGCTGGCTCGACAAGGCTCACGCAGCCGAGCCTGGCCCGCTGCCTCCAATGGCCTGTCCGCCTGGCCCTCTCGGCCTGGCCCGGGGGTGGGGAGAGGGGCGCGAAGTAAAGCAGTGGGAAGGAACTGCCCCACGCCCTTGCTCCTCCCCTGTCCACGCTTCCAGACCCCTAGCCTGGCGTGCCAGATCCATCCCTGCAACCAGGCCTTGTTCATGTGGCCAGCCTCCACGCCCTGTGCACTCGCCCGCCATCGCCAGGCTCTTTCCCACCTCCTGCCTTTGCACGATGCTCTTTCCCACCGCCTGCCTTTGCACGATGCTCTTTCCCACCTCCTGCCTTTGCACGATGCCCTTTCCCACCTCCTGCCTTTGCACGATGCTCTTTCCCACCGCCTGCCTTTGCACGATGCTCTTTCCCACCTCCTTTGCACGATGCTCTTTCCCACCTCCTGCCTTTGCACACGGAAGGCCTTTCTCAGAAACCTCCAGTGCACCCTGCAAAACTCGCCCTGGGTCTTCCTCTGGGCTGCCTCCTCTCTGATTCTAGCCTCTGGACTCCCGCAGCTCTGGGGGCTTCTCTGTTCTGGAATTTAATCCCACTACATCCAGTGCATCATTCCTGGATTGATCTCCCTTGAGTTCCTGGAGAAAAGAAAGATTTCCCTCCTCCCTGGGCCTCCGGGTGCAGCACAGAGCTTTGCTCGGGGACAGAATAAGGTCAGCAGAGAAGAGTGAGCTGGGGACCGGGGCAGGGAAAGAGACACAAATGGCTCCAGCCTGCTTCCCGCTTGAGAGGCCATTCCCTGCCAGCACCAGGCCTGAAACAGACACCCAGGGCCTTGGCCGTACTTTTTCACAGCCTGACATTCAACAGGCCAGACCCTACACCTCCTGGGCTCTGAAGCACCCTCCCCTCCCAAGACCCTGCCCCTGCAGCCGAGACCCCTCCCCCAGCTGTGCCCAGACCTCACCCCTCGGTTCCCGCTAACTTTGTTTTATAAATAAATTATATAAATAGGCTCCTCTGATTCCTCAGAGCATGCAGCGTCTAAGGACTGGGGCACTGCTGCAGGCATAATTGTACTACCGAATCCATCAGCTGCCTAATTACCATTCATTTTGCATTTATTTCTGCTAATTAAAAAGAGAGAAACTCCTAACAACTTTTACGTAAATACTATATTTGTTCTATGTAAAGATGGGATGCTAATTTGCTGGTGATTAGCTGATTATCTAATTTTATAGCTGTCATGCAGGACGGCCCTGTTTCCCCTTGGCACCCCAGACAGCACTCCAGGCCCCCGTCAGGTGGAGGAGGGGGTCAGAGGGGGTCCTCCGTGGGTGCTGAGAGGACCTGTTGGAGCCCAGGGGCCCCAGGCCCACCAGGCACCTCTGGGCTCCTGGGACACTGCCATCTTGGACCCTCAGACCCAGGAGGCGCTTTGGCTCATCCATTCATTCTGTACAGATGGAGAAACTGAGGCCCAGAGAGGTGTGAGGTCTCCCAGCAAGACAGTGGTAGAGACCAGTCCCTGACCCAGGAATGGAGTGTGGACTCCCATTCCAGTGCTCACCCCACCTTATGCTTTTGCCGTGAGACTGCTTTATTTGCTGGCAGAGAAATCTCTGGACCAAACGTAATCCCTGCAGAGCTCTGGTGAGGGCTGGTCAGAGCCCGTGGCCCAAGGCAAACCGTGTGTGTGCCCTTCTGAAAATCTCCGCCCCTTCCCGCTTCCCCATCTGGGCACATGTGTCTGCCGCCCACAGCCCCCCGAGCACACACGTCCCTCCCAACCCAGGCCCACACTCCCCCAGGACGGCCCTCTCTGAGCCCCGCACCCAGCCCTGGGCATCACCAGGACTTGTGGCAGGATCTGAATTTCCCTTTTTAATATCATGTACGTCTTTTCACACGAACTGGAAAAAACATGCTTGCTTAGTAGGCTAAACCCATGGTTTCACAGATGATAGTGCTTTTGATGAGGCTAAGTAAAAAAGAAAGTGTTTAAAGTGATTTAGATAAAAACACAGAAATGATTAAGGTGGAACACAGATGTGACTTACAATATCAGATAACGGAAGTTGGGGACACGCTGGGGGAGGGTCTGAGAAGTCTGGGCCAGGAGGCCAGAGTGGGCCTGGAGGCTCTGCAGATGGGGTCAGCACCCGCCTGCAGCCTCCGCGCCCCGCGCTGGGCCTGCGAGCCCTTCTCTCCCAGCCCTGCAGTCCACCGGAATGAGCCCCGGGAAAGGCATCATTTGGCCTCCCAGAAGCCAGTTCAAGTGGGATTTGTTTCAGAAAGGCAAGGTATGGGCGAGTCACCGCTTAGAGACCCCCCGGGTGAATCCCCAGGCTGGTGAGACCCCGCCTGGCCATCTGCTCTCTTTCCTCCCGGCCTTTAAAGGTGGCCAGTCTTCAGCAAGGCCCGGTGGAAATCCCAGAGGCCCGGCAGTTGACAGCTGGGGGCGATCAGCTTTGCCGGAAGATTCTGCGAGGTCCACGTGCACAGCTACTCCCCGTATCTGGCAGTTCAGTCGGTGGTGAGCCTGGTTCTGGGCCCAGGGCCCCCTCCAGCCACCCACCCGCCCGCCTGCCGCCACTGGGTCTGTGTGAGTCGACCCCACGCGGCCAAAGACCTCCCCCTCGCCAGCCCCTTTATCGCCCTGCACACAATCAGGGGAAGCGGGGAAGGCCGCTGGGGCCCGGGCAGATGGAAAACAAAGAGAGAAAACAAAGGCCCGGCTCGCGGAGGCCAAAAGGCAGCTGACCCCCCCTTTTCCTCCTGTCCCACCCGGGCCCAGCCTCAGCCACCCCCGGGAGGCCAGACACCTGCCCCGCCCCTCCAGAAAGGCTAGCCTCAGACCTCACGTGGTGCTTGAGGTTGGCCCCAGTCACCGCTTGCAAGGTGACACTGGGGACATCTTGCTCTCCGAGCTTCCTTTTTCTTGCCTGTGAAATGAGGTGCTGGACGTCCCGTTGTGTGGCCTTCAGCAACCCCCTCCCCCATGGGGGGGGGCTCAGCAGGCCCAGCCCATCTCTAGGAACCCCCCCCCCACAAAAGGAAGCTAGGGCAGTTCCCCCTCTGTCCATGGAGAGGACCCCAGCGTGCCCCTGGCACAGTGAGGCAAGCCGGAGGCCACAGTGACGGCCAAGAACTTGTTGCTGGGTGCGTAATGCATTTGTGTGGAATGAATGAATGCTTTCGTGAGAACCCAGCACCGGCTTGCATGCTGCTGCTGTCGGAGCCTCGCTGGCAGGGGGACAACTCTCCCAGTCCCCAGAGAGGTAGCAGAGAGAAGTGGTTGAGGGCATATACCACTCCACCAGGCTGGCTGGGTTTATATCCCTGCTCTGCCCTACGTAGCTGTGTGACCTTGGGCTGGTTACTTAGCCTCTCTGTGTCTGTTACTTCATATATTAAAATGGGTTATGGTGAAATTAAGTACATTCACTCATGTAAAGTTCTTACAACGATACCAGGTAAAGGGTCACTGATGTTAGGTGTCACTGTTAATACTGCCATTATCTGTGTCATCGCTGTTTTTGTGATTAAGAGATAGAGTTCCTGGGAAGCTCCTGCACTCATATTTCTGGGCCCCTCCCCTGCACTGCCCCGGTGGGGGTGGAGAGTTGCGGGGAGCCGTGGAGTGTTCTAGGTGGGGAGAGATAGCAGGTTGTCAGGGGCATTTCTGTGCAAGGCAAAGGGGCCTCCTGAGAAAGGACTGGATCCTGAAGCCTCCAGGAATTGGCTGTGCTTTCTTTTCTCCTTCTTAATAGGCTCTTTTGTACCTAGTTTTGTATTTTTAAGTTTCTACACATGTACAGTATGTATGTAGTATGTAACAGGTATGAAATTACTTACATACATACCCATAAATATTTTCAAAGAAGGTCTCCAAAAATTACTGTATTAGCTTCCAGCCCTGCAAATCTGGAGTCTCCCGCGACTATTTCTCCTGTCATGGCCGTGTCTCTGTGGCCACAGCAGGAGGACACTGGCCCTGGGATGGCGGCATCCGACTTCTCGCCCCGTGGGCGGCCGCGTGAGGGGCAAGCTTGCCCTCCGCACCTCAGAGCCGAGGCCCCACGCCACCCCCAGGCCGAGGAGGCTGGAGGGAGCAGCAGAGCCCCCACTGCCTGCGGGCCGGCCCCCCCCCCCCGGGTATGTCCCAGGGGGCAGAGGAGCGTGGGAAGCAGGTTGCTGAGTTGGAACCGTAGCCCTTGGGGCGCCCGGGGGCGGCTGGCTGCGTGCCGAGCCCCAGCTTGGGTGGTGGGTGGGGGACAGAACAACGGCCTTGTGCGCCGGGTCCCTGGAGCCGCCGGGCTCACTCTGGAAGGGCGAGGAGCAGGCAGAAGGCGGGATTAGACCCCCTGCGCATCGGGCACCCCCGAGGAAGGTGTGGGGACCGGCCCGGGGTCGGGAGGCCCGGCAGCGGGAAGCCTCCCACAGGGTGGGCCCCTGGCCGGCTGGCGCCTGCGCCCGGCTCTGACTGGGACATTTATAACTCACAGCTGTGCGGTCCTCGGCCCAACTGACTGTGGTAAACCCATCTGGCTTCAGGAAGTCTCGTCCTGAGACCACACCCGCCCGACCCCACACTCTCCTTCACCTCCTCGCACCACATCCTGTTCTCAGCAGGAGGGGCGGGCAGCCGGGACGCCGAGCAGGGGGCCCCCCCCGGGGTCCCCCGACTGCAGGCAGGCAGAGGGGGAGAGGCCAGAGAGGGCCGCTGAGCCCTGAGAAGCCCTGAGAGTCGCGAGGCCCTCAGGGTGCATGCAGGGAGACCGGGGCCCAGGGAGGGCCCGAGATGGCCCCAAGAGCCACGGGATCCCAGGACTGAGGGTTCATGTTGGGGGCTGAGGGGTGCCATTCTGTGCTTCCAAATCTACCTGGAGAAGGGGTCATGGTTCCAGCCCCGCTGGCGGGCTCCTGTCAGGGCCGGCCCAATGGATAGGGGCGCAGGGGAGCCAGAGGCCTCGAGCATGCTGGGAAGAGGCGCCATCTTGGGTCCCGGGCCTGGCGTGGCCAGTCGCCCTCCACTGGGACACCCCACCCTGGGCCCAGATTGCTCATAAGGCCTGTGCCCGTCGCCCAAATTCTCACAGCACAGTTCAGGTTTGGGGAAAGGAATGGTGTGGCCCAGTGCTGGGAAGAGAGAACATGAGGAAAAGCTCTTGGTGTGGTCCCCTCGCCTCCCCCGGCCACATTGGCTGCTTCTCACCTCGCTTTCTTCTTCCACACTGGAGGGTTGGTAAACAACAGCGATGCGGCCGACGCTTGGCCCACGAAACTCTGCCTGTCCATGACAAGATCCTAGAGTTGGATAGTACCCAAAACGGAGCGCTTTTAAAATGTATTTTAATAGTCGCATATTTATTAAAGGTGTTCAAAAATATAGCGTATCAGTCCAATATTTTTGGATACGGTCGCTCTAGACAAGGGTTACTGAAGCTTAAAAAAGTGAGTTAAATAAATATAAATATTAATTAAGTCACGGTGGCACACCACTCAGTCCAAGGATCTCTTGGAAGGCTGAAGTTTGGAGAGCACAAGTTATCCCCAGGGCTCCTTCCTGCTTCAAACTCTGTTTCTGGGCCTCCCCTGTTACTTTGAAGCCACACCTCCAGCCCGAAACCAGGTCCCGTGGAGGCGAAGTGAGCTGGGTGTGCGCAAATAAAGCGGCTCCAAGCCCTGGTCAGAGATCTGCACACGATTCATAACAGAAGAATTCCGGCCCGGGCAGAGCGCGGCTCTGGAAGTGGCTGTGGGCCGGCGGGGTGAGATAATCCCCGAAGCCAGGCACGGGAGAGAGGAGAAGTTACAAGGACTTTGTAGGCACGGGCTAAAAATACCCCGACAGCGTCCCCCTGTCCCCCTGCTCAGGGGCCGCACAGGAAGGCCATGGCTTTCTGTTTTTCTCACTGAGAGAAAGACAACAACACAAAGCCCCCAGGTCCCTGAAGAAACCAGGCTTCTGTATTTGTAAAAACACAGAAAACAACTGTGAGGCTGCCAGGGCAGTGGGCGGGGAAGACTCAGCCCCGGCTCTGATAGATCAGACATCCCGGGGCGTTCTTAAGTGGCCCAAGAGGTCACTGAGATTAGCCCGGGGGCCGTGGTGCCTCGGCGCTGGCTGCCGTCTGCTCACACGTGTCCTGTCTCCCACGTCCACAGGAGGAGGCAGCCCCTTGGCGTCAGACCCATGCTGCAGGGGCCGTGAGGAGAGGGAGCCGCCGCCACCGAGCCGCCAGACCCGCCAGACCCGCCAAGGTAACTGCAGGCCCCGCTGCCCCGATGCCAGGTCAGGGCCAGGTGGTGACGGGGCTGGCCTTCCTGCCCCGGGCCGCAGGGTTTCTCCGTCACCCCTGGTGGGATGGCCATCCCAGGCACAGAGCGCTTCAGGCTCCCGCCTGTCCATCTGTAAAATGGGTGCCTGACTCCAGAGCACCCCGTGCCCCGGGCGGATGGGATGCGTGTTTGCAGCAGCCTGGCCCGGGATGGGCGCTGGCCGTAGCCACTGGTCCCGGCCCGGTTAGCGTCGAGGCCTCGAGGTCAGCGGGGCCGGACGGGGCTTGAGAAGAGAGGATTCCCTGCGGCCGCCTGGAGGTGGCCGTGGTCTCCTTTGTGGCGGCGTTTGACACTCCAGCACCATCTCCCAGACAACCCCGGGCAAGGGTGGCGAGCTTCGCGTCCAACCTGGTTCCGGCTGCCCTGGCACTCTTCCGCTTCTACGGCGGCTTAAGTCCACCGCCCCGCTTTGATCCCCTTCCCTGGGGAAATGCTGCTGTTAGAGCAAACAACCCGCCAGGCTTTCTGGTGGGTGCCTGGTGGGCCCTGCTCTGCTTGGCCCTGGGGCAGACGGCGCGGGGGGCCTCACCCGGGGTCCTTCGCGCTGAGGCAGCCTGCCTGGTCGGGTGGAGATGAGGTTTCCAGGTACCCCAGCTGAGAGGGTCCCATGTCAGGCCACAGGACAGGCTGGTGGGGTTCCCAGAAGAGACATGTAGATCACTGGAGCTGCTGCAGTCAGGGTGGGCTTCCCGGAGGAGCCAGTTCTTGAAAGATGACGGAAGATTCACAGAAGCAATCAGGAGATCAGGGACTGTTCACAAGTGTCCTGAAGATCCCCTCCGTCTCTCTGTCCACGCAGCCCCCTACCCACCTGTCAATCCATTCGCCTTCCATCCGTCCACACTCTTCAGCCCCGCGCTCCCCTGTCCACTCATCCCCTCAGTGCCCGGCCATGTTCCCACCCAGCCTTCCCTACCCATCCATCTGCCTTCCCATACAGCCGTCCTTTCCGTCCATCCTTCCATCTGTCCATCCACCCACCCATCCAAGGAATACCTCTGATAAGGTGACGTTTGAACAGACACCTGAATGCAGGAGGGGGGTGAGCCTGGTGGAGCGACCCCTGGGGGAGGGAGGGGTCTTCCCAGGGGGAAGGGGCGAGCCCCGGGGCCCGAGGCAGCGGCAGGCTCCGCAGGTCAGGGACGGGCGTGGTGCAGGGTGGGGGTGGGAGTGAAATCAGCGCACCGTCCCGGGGGACCGGCTCCTGGAGGCGGGCGAGAGCGGAGCAGGGAGACGAGGGGAAGCCGCGGGAGCAGGTGGCGGAGCTGGGGACGGGGCGGCAGGCAGCGGGGGGGAGGTGAGACGCGACCGAGGCCTGGGGCTGTTCCCACGACGAGGTCGCTGTGGACTAGAGGGCGGGCGAGTAAGAGGCGGGCGGGCGAGGAAGCCCTTGGGGTGGGGACGGCTGGCGCTGGGGGAGTGCAGGTGTCCATCTGCAGAGCCGAGAATGACGGTGGGAGGAGCAAGTTTGGGGGACGGCGGACAAGCCAGGAGCCCCGTTAGGCGTGCGTTTGAGAGGCCTTGGGGACATCCCGGGGGGAAGGTCGCGTGGGCAGTGGGCGACGCGAGTCTGGAAGGCAGAGCGAGTCCCCAGGGGAGGTACTGCTTCGGGAGTTGTCACCTGTGGATGGTGTCGAGGGCCGTCAGGCTGGGTGAGGTCACCTCGGGCGGGGCAGGGCTCGAGGACGGGGCCCCGGGTCTGAATCACGGGGTGCCTGACTCCCAGAGGTAAGGAGAGCAGTGAAGGGGGCCGCAGAGGCGCAGCCAGGGAGGGAGAGAATGGAGAAGGCTGGCTCTTCGTGGACGGGAAGATTTTTGTGGGACAAAGCGGGGCCGGGCACTCCAGGCAGAGGGAACGGCATGCACGAAGGCTCAGAGAGTTCAATGAATGGGCTGTTTGGGGAGAGGTGTTGGGGAGGGAGGAGGGAGTGCTCAGCTCTCCCCTTCATACCTGGCCCCTCGGGGGCTGAGAGCTAAGCTGTGGGGGAGCCTGTGGCCGTCCCCGTCACTCCCCAGAGTGGCCGCAGGCTCTGGCTACTCGAGGTGAGGCTGGGGGCGTCGCCTGTGCCCCTGGCCGCCAGCCCCAGTCCCCGCCGAGCCACTTGACCTGGCGTCTGTGCCCGTTGTGCTTTCTTTTGAGAAGCTTCTTGCTGTCCTGGCCTTCCCCCTCCCCCATTGGGCCCCCGGGCTGTCCCCTTGCCTGGACTGCTTGACTGAGAACAGCCCAGGGGCTGCCCACCAGGCTCCTGCCCTCATGCCACACTTGCTCTAGCCTGGACACACGTCCTCGGGGGACAGGTACCCCGACAGCTTCCTGTGGACTCCCTGCGTGTCGTCTGGGACCCGTCATCGTAAACGACCCTGTAAAACCTTCCTGGGTTGGGGGTGGCGTCGGTTGGCGCAAAGGCGCTCGCTGCCCTCGGCACAGCCCTGGGATGGGGGGGGCTGTGCTGGTGCCCGCTGTGTGTCTGTTGGGTCCCTGCCTCCCTCTCTCCCTTCTCTCTTGGCCTCTTCCACCAGCATCAGCAGTGTCCCTTCTGGGCCGGCCCTCGGTGGGGCTGGGGTCCTGAGCGGCTGGCGTGGCCTCTGCCCTCCGGGGACTGGCAGCCTGCCCCCCATTCGCTTGGCTCCTGATGGTCACGAGCCAGAGCTCGGCGTCTGAGGGCCTGGGCGAGAATTCCAGCTGTGCCCCCACCGGCCGTGTGACTTGGGAGCTGCGGCCGCCCTGTGCTGGCTGGACAGGCGGACGGGCAGCCCAGAGGTGTGGGAGAAGCCCAGGAGGCTCCCGGCTGGCCCGCAGTTTGACCCGGCCCCACCCACCCCTCCCGCAGGACCAGGGACTGAGTCTCATCAGCATCAGGCCCTCTGGCCCAGCGCCAGCCCCGCCTCCTCCAGGAAGTCCCCCCCGCTGACCACCCTGTGATCCAGTCCTGGCAGGGCACTGCCGCCCAGGGCTCGGGGCGGGGTGTGCAGAAACAACCCAGGAGGGGCCCCACTCACCAAGCAAGCGCGCTCAGGCCAGCGGAGCAGGGGTGGGGGCGTGCAGGCAAAAGAAGGAGCAGGGTCCAGGGTCCTGCAGGTGCCCGTGGAGAGGGCGACCCCTGGGGGGGCGGGGAAGGCTGCGGAGAGGAGCGGCTGCCCGGGCTCCGCGGGCGTCTGGCAGGGTGTGCGGGCCAGGGGCGGAGGAGGGAGACCAGCCGGGCGGTGAGCGAGCAGAAGCACGGAGCAGGGGGTACGGGGGGAGACGCCTCCCTGCCGAGGTCCCGATGGAGGCTGGGCAGGGACGCGGCCCCTCCCCTCGGGGGAGGCAGGGGTGACGCCCCAGGGCTCCCCCTGCAGCAGGGGGCCTGCTGGAGCAGATCAGAGGCGGGGATCTGGGGCATCACACAAGCCCCCTGCGCTTTCAGACTCCCGTACCGCCAGCCTGCCCCCTCCCACGCCCTCCCCAGCCCTGCCACTGCCTGGTGATGTCGCCCGGAGTGGACTTACCTCCCCTGAACAGAGGGGTAAACCAAGGCCAGAAACAGAGACACCTGCGCGATGCCACAGCCAGCCAGCGGCAGGCCAACTCCAGAGCCCTGCCCGTGACCGCCCCCCGCCCTGTCCCCCGGGTGCTCGCAGATCATTCAGACTCCCCCGGATCCTGGCAAGGACCCCTCTCCCACCTCCTCCTTTTGCAGATGAGGAAACTGAGGCCCAGAGAAGGTGAGAGACTTGCTCGAGGTCCCACAGCCAGTGGAGGGCAGAGCCTCCCTAGACCCTGCCCCGGCCCATTGCGCCCACTCCCGGCAGCCCCCACGAGCCGCCACCGGGCCCCCCCTGCTGGGCCCCACCCCCTCCCGCTGGGAGCGCCCCCTGCTCTCCGCTCAGCAGCCTTTGGCACCAAGTTCCTCATCAGAGGGCTCCATTGTGCCTATTGTTTAAATATAGATTACTAATGAAATGCCTTTTCATTGCCTTCCCAGTGAACAGTTTCCGTGTAAAGTTAATTTGCAGTGTTATGTAAATTCTGTTTAACTTCAATCAAGTTTCTAATTATGTTTTTACCGCAGTAATTCCCGTTTGATTTGTCATCTCCTGTTAGGTATTTAATGTGCGGTGGGCGGGTTTGCTTTCGTCGGCTCGCTTTCCAGAGGCCCCTGCCTCCCTGACCCTGCCTTGCCGTCTTTCTCTTGGGCGCCTTCATCGCCCGTCCCGCCTGCCCCCTGCCCGGCCGCCGCAGCGTCCCTGCCGGCCCCCTCTCCCTCGCCGTGCCGCCTTGCGCGCCCTCCTGCCTCCTGCCCAGGGCCATCTCGCGCTGCTTCTCCGGAGCTCTTCCTCTGCTTCTGTGTTTCTTCCATGTCTTTCTCCGCCCACACCGTTTCCCTTCTATCCTTGCTTCATCCTTATTTCCCCAAGTGCCCCCATGCTCCCCCCAAAGTCCTTACTCCTCTGCCTTGGGGGGACCTCACTGGGGCGGTGTGCAGGAGCCGGGGGCCTGGGGCCGGGCAGAGAGGCAGGGCTGGCCGGGCCGGGGGCGGCCAGGGCACGGCCTGGCCCTCGGAAAGTGCCAGGAGCTTGGTGGGGTCGGGCCCGAGCCCCGAGCTGGAGGGCACAGGCCGGTCCAGCGGGGTGGGGGAGAGGCCCTGGAGTTGGACCCTCTCTACCCCTTCTCGGCTGCGTGCCCTCAGTGGGTTAACGTTTCTGGGCTCAGGTCCCTCGTCTGTACAATGGGGTGGCAGTACTCCCTACCTCCTGGGGTCGTCGTGAGAACTGAATGAGGAGATGCCAGGGAGGGCCTTGCAGGGTGCCCGGCTGGAGTGGCTTCTATTTGGGGACTCTCCGGCGGGCCCCTCTCTCCTCGTGGCCTGCCTGAGATGCCGCTGCAGTGGTTTCTGGGCTGCAAGGGCTCTTGGGGTCCGGCCTGAGGCCCCCGCAGGGCAGGAGCTGAGCCGCAAGCCCCAGGGTGTGGAGTTGCCCAGCTGGAGCTCAGTGCCAGCTCTGGCCCCCTCAAGTGGGAGTGGGGTGCGGGGTCTGGGACCCGAGCCCAGGCCTGCCCCCCTGGAGGAGCATGAGGCCCGAGCCCCCCAGCCTTTCTTACTTCCAGCACCTGAACTAAAGGCAAAGCCGATCCTGCCAAGCAGAATAGACGTGGCTCCCCCACCCCTCTCCTCCCCTGGACACCACCCCCCCTCCAAGGTCATCTCACAAGTCCAGATGGAAAACCACAGCCCCAAGGCCCCTGCACCGGCAGGCTGTCCCTGACCCACTGTGGGAGGCTCTCCCCAAGCTCAGGCCCCACCAGCCCAGCGGGGGCTTTACCCCTGCCCCCACGCCGGACCCGGGTGCCCTCCCTACTGTCCGAGGGTCGGAGAGCAGCCAGGCAGCCCCAGTTTCCCAGCAGGCGCCCACCCTCCGAGGTGGGGAGGGCGGAAGGAAAGCACCAGACGGGCGGGCGTGTGTGCCCCCCCCCCCGACCCGCGCCGTGCTCGGTCTCCCATCCTGTGCGTTCCTGCTCGTCCAGGGAGAAGAAAACGAGTGTTTGGAGAAGGCATTCTTCTGGGTGAGGAAAGGCAGGCCTGCTCGCTTGTCCTTCGGAGCCTCGAAACCTGAGCTGCCGGCCCCTGGCCCGTGGGTCCCGGGACCACTTGACCCCGCAGTGGCCGTGTGTGCGCCCACATGTGTCCCTCGTCTAGGAAAGCTGATCGAGTCACGGGCTGTTCTCCCCATTTGTCTGGGAAGCGGTTCAGGCCGCAGGGGCAGGGGGCGGCCAGGGCGTGCCACGCCGTGGACAGGGCTGCCCCGAGCAGTGGCCTGGAGTTCTGGGGCCTCTGCTTTGGCGTTAGACCTGGCCCCGAGAATGGCCCTGCCCCTCTCCCCACCCTTGCCGGACCTCCTGTCAAGTAAAGAATCCCGAAGGAGGACTGTCCCAGCCCCGGAACCGAGGGGTGGGCACCCTGACCTGGAGGAGCTCCAAAACGCCAGGCGCTGGCCGGCCGAGGGCCCGGGCGGCTGCAGCCCTGGGCTCTGCCGCCTGTCCCGGCCCTCCTCATCCTCACCGCACGGGCTCCCACTCATCCTCCCAGGCGCCGGTGAGCGACTGCGGGGGCCGGGGCCCAGGCAGGGCGGGAAGCAGGGGCTGTCAGGCGTGGGTCTTCCAGAAGCTCTGGCTTCCACATCGGTGACCTTTTTGGATGGGCAGGATCACTCCTCATGGCAAAGGCCCTGCGTGCGCGTGTCACCAGGGGCCGCGTCCCGGCCCACCCTCATTCCCAGGGATGAAGCCCCCGTGCTGGGGACGTTCAGCAGCAGGGTGAGTGAGGCCCCACAGCCCTGGGCGGACGGGGAGAGGGTCCCCTTCCTCCAGCGGGCCTGGGAGGGGGCGCCCGGAGCAGCGGGGGCGGGAGCCCCGGGCATCCGGGGACCTTCTCCAAACCCACCTGGCGGCACAGTCCCAGGGGACGTGGCAGCCCCTGCCGCCCCTGGCCTCCCCAGCCTGCCCCGCGGCGTGTCCTGGCCGGGGAGGGCACCATGCCCGGGGGCCTGGGGGCCTGTGGGGGCTGCCTTCTGAGCCCCCACGTGTGCACTGGTTTGTTTCCTTGCCTCCCCACACTCTCCTTCCTCGCGCGGACGCCCCCTGGTAGCCGCCTCTGGGCTGGGCCCGAGCGCAGTAAGACGTGTCCCTGTGCAGGCCGCATCTCCACTTGGGCCCGGGGTTCCCGCAAGGCCAGGCCTGGAAGGAAGGCACTGGGGTGGGGGTGGGGGAGGGCGCGGCTGACCCCACAGGCTGCCCTGGTGCAACGGGCTGAGGACAGAGCCCACCGGATACCCGGGGGACGGGGCACGGGACCACACTTGTTCCTGTGTTCCCCGTCATCGTCACAACTTGTCCCACCTGGAAGGGTCCCAAGGGCCTGTGAGCTCAAGGCCATTCTGTTCTAGCTGGGAAGCTCCTCTCCAGGGGGGCTGGGGCTCACCTGGTAACCCCGGCCCCCTGCCCTGCCACCCACAAGTGAATGGCGACCGGGCACGGGGGCTTATAAAATGAACAGGACAGAGTCACAGAGCACGGGTGCTCATGGCCCAGCCTGGCTCCCGGCCGAGGCCTGAGCCCGCCGGCCGCAGCTTGCATACCCCCGGGGTCAGGAGGCTTACTTCTGCCCCCCAGCCTTCCTAGAAACTCTTCCTGCTAACTCGCGTCCTGGCCTCAGACAGGTCTGCTTCCAGAAGCCCGACTTCCATCTCGCTCCCCTGGGGACCACTGACCCGAGGTCTTTCACATGCTCGGTCACCCCGGCTTCGCTCCCTTCGGGCAGAGCAGCCCACCGGCCACGGGCAGTGCCCTGGGGGCCTCTCACCAGTGTCCTGCGCTGGCGGCCAGCGGGTGGCTGAAGGCAGACGGGCTCCCGGCCCTCCGCGGAGGGATGGCTCTGGGTGTGGCTGACAGCCTGCAGTGGGGAGCTCCTGGGGCAGGAGACCTGGGTGCCGGCTCTGTCCCTGGCCAGTTGGCCCTGGCCATCTCCCAGCCGCTGTGACAGGCTTTTAACCATGGGCGGGCCCCCGGGGCCAGCTGGAAGGGTCCTGTTGGCTTGCCCCTTGGCTGAGCTGCTTGGGTGGAGACCTGGGATACAGCTGCCCCCCAGAAGCCTGTCCTGGGGAGCCACGAGGGGGCAGGGGCGGAGGCAGGGACAGGAGCTGACCGCCTCTGCACTCAAATCTCACCCCGTGGCTGGATCGGGCTACCATCCTCTCCACCCCCCATTTCCCCCTCCCCCAGTGCGTGGCCATTCCAGACCCCAACCCCTACGGCGGGAGGGAAGGGGAGGGCTTCTGGGGCTGGCCCCACAGCCCCGGGCCTAGCACCCACCCCACTCACAGCCCTGCTGGCACTTGAAGGGTCCCGGCCGTGCACAGCAGGGGTGGGGCGCGGGGGCCTCGTCTTGGTGCTCTGCCCCTGGTGTGACCTCACGCTGCCCCCGGCGGGGGCTGCGTTGCCCCAGCCAGGAAGCCACCCCTGAAGGAGAGTGCCCGGCCGCCACCTCCTCTGTGACCACTGGCAGTTCTGCCTTTGAGGGCGGGCATCCGTCTCGCTTCGGCCACTGTCCTCATCCTGGCCTCTTCGGCATCGTTTCTTGGAAGGGCCTCAGCTCCCCTCCCCAAGTGGGAAGAAGCGGTGATGAGCTCCCCCGGGGCAGGGCTGAGTCCTGCAGCCCTGGCTCAGCTCTGTCCGGAGTCGGGAGCTCCTGGGAAGAATCTCCAGCAGCACCTTTATCACAGCATCTTACTGGAAAACAAAGAGCCGGTGGCCTGGAGGGCAGAGGCCAAAGGCCACCGTGCAGGCCCGCTCCTACCCCCAGAATACTCGGGTGCTTCTGGGAAGGCATCCACGGACCCTCCCTCTGGGTGGGACCATCGGGACAGGAAGCCAGGGCGCGGCTGGAGACTGGGACAGGGAGGGTCTGGGCCGGGGCCAGGGATGGGGCGAAGCCCAGCCTGGCCGGGCCTCGGGGCCGCAGCCACACGGGTCCCTCGGCCCCTGCGAGTGGCCGTGGCCGCCCAACAGGAAGCCCTGCCCAGGCACCCCCTTTGTCCCACCCAGTCGTGCTTCCTGGGGCTGACACTTCCACTGCTTCCCCCGGGAGCTGCCGCCAGGAACCTTGCCCTCTTGAGAAAGGAAGTCGGCCCTCGGGCTCTCGGGCTGCCCCTGCCCCTGACCCCCTCCCAGGCCTGCCACGGCTGGAAGCGCTGCGGCCCACGCCCACCCCCGCTCCTGCTGATGCCTTGTCCTCCAGAGGGGGTCACTGACCTTTTGGGGCCCTGCCCAGAGAAATCCCGTGGTGGAGCTCCGCCTGGAGCCCCAAGACGGGGCTCTCGGTGCCCGCTCTGCCACCGGCTTGCTTGGCGCACTTGGGCAAATCCCCGACCGCTCTGAGTCTCTCGCCTGTTGAAGGAAAGGGGAGTGGAAGCAGCTCTCCTCAGCCAGGCGAGTCCCGTGGGTAGAGGCTTTGGGGGTGGGGTGAGCTCACGCCGTCAGCGAGCCGCGTCCGTCCTCTCTCTCGTCCCAGACGCCGTCGTCCGCGGTCCAGCTGGGGCACTTTGTCGGTTACGACCCCCATGCTGAGAGCGAGCCTTGGGGTGGGGGCGGTGGTGCTGAGATGGCCCTTCTGGGCGATCCCATCTCTGACAACGTGGGACCAAAGCCGGAGGTCTCTGCGCCAGAAGGAGCCCTCCCTCCTCCCTCCCCCCGGAGCTGGGACATCTGGGTCTCTTGGCTCAGGCAGGTGGGCCGGGGGAGTGGTTCCGTGGGCCAGAACCCGGGGAGGGGGCGATGCGGAGGAAGGCGGTCCCCCCACCCCCCCAGCCAGGCCTTCCTCCCTCCTGGTAAGTGCCCACAGCCTACCCAGCCCCTGGGCCCTCGGGTTTCCTTCAGTCCTGATGGTGACCCTGGGGTGCAGGGAGGGGCGGGGTTAACGACAGGGAGAGTTCCAAACGCTGGCGGAGGTGCTGCCCTGAGAACTTTAGCCACAGAAACTCATTTTTACCACTACGGCAACCCTGGAGTCACCCTACTCGGGGGGAGGAGACCAAGGCTCAGGGAGGGGAATTGGCTTGGCCGCGGTCCCACCGCTGGTAAATGGTTGGCTGACCTCTGAACCCCAGTGGCTGACCCCAGAGTCGGTGGTCTTGACCGCCGCACCGGACTGCTGCCTCCCCAGCCCACCGGCCGTCAGCCCAGTTCAGTATCAGCACAGGTCCCAGCCCAGGGACCGCCTGTGACCCCCGAGGGGCTGAGGGGAGGGCAGGGAGCTGGGAGGTGCTGACTGCGCGGCCGCGGCTTCAGGTGGATGTCGTGGCCCAGCAGCAAGTCTGTCATGCAGGGAAGACTGTGCACCCGGGCAGCCGAGCCCCTCCTGCTGGCCCTGGTGGCCCGGCACCCTTTCCTGCTCTGAGCCTCAGACGCAGGGTCTGCCTCTGCCAGACAGGGCTGTGAGAGCCGGTGCCGTCCCTGCTGCGAGGAGCCTGCGGGCTCTCGGCATCTGAGCCCCAGGCTCATGATGGGCATTAGCTCCCCTTCCCTGTGAGTCAGCCCTCCAAGGAGACATCAGATCCGGGGTGACCCCAGGAATGGGGTGGAAAGGCCAGGTGGAGGAGAGCGGTCAGAGTGAAGGCTGGGGCCTTGAGCAGGAGGCTTAAGAGCTGCAACTGGGCTCCGTAGACTGTGAGAGCCATTGAAGGTTCTAGGACAGAGGAGCGACCGTTTCAGGGGGAGAGGAATCGGCAGCAGGAAGGCTGGTGTGGTCGCCCCGCTGCGGGGTGATTCCAGAGGAGTCCTGTGACTGAGAGGGACCCGCGTGGGTGGACACCAGCTGGGCTGGGGCGGGTCCCCCTTGTGCTGTCCGCTGGGCACTCGAGCCACAGGTGGTGGTGCGCACGGGCTGGGAGGGAGGGAGGGCGCCACGGCCTCCGGGTAGGGTGGGAGCACGGCAGGGAGGAGCAGGGCGTGGGGCGCGTCCCAGGTGGAGCCGGGGTCAGCGCTAAGGATGGCGCGCCCTCCTCTTCCTCTGAGCGTGGGCGGTGGGGTTGCCGGGCTTCCCAGCCAGCCCTGGGCGGGCCCCGCCGGTCCTTCCTCCCTCTGTGGCCTTCGGGCCCTAAATGGGAGACGGCTGCGGAGGCCCCAGCCGGTCAGCGTGGAGGCGGCGGGTGGCGTCCCATGACGGGTGGCCGTGAGTCAGAAGCGGAGCCTGTGTGTCATGCCGGCCGCGCACCGCTCTGGCCTCCCCGGGCCTCCCCGCTCCACGTCTGGGCCCCCGCGGGCTGCTCTGCTGGGGTGATGGAGAAGTCAGGGCCCCAGGGCCCCAGGCCCGTGGTGCCGCAGCACACGGGGTGGCCTTGAAGAGGGCCCTGCCCTCCTGAGCCACGGTCGCTCAGACCGAAGGGGCAGTCGTCGGGCCGGCCCCGCGTGCGGTCTGGGGCAGCTGTGCACTTAGGCCAGCGCCTTCCAGTCGGCTCAGGTCCCTGGGGTGGGGCCCCGGCCAGACTCTGGGGCCGGGGACAGTGGCCCCCTCAAACCTCCCCAGAGTCCCCGCTCAGCGGCCCTCTGCCTGCCTCTGTGGGCGAGGACTGTGTCTGAGCCTCGGCTATTATCCCATCTGGGAAAGGGGCTTCCACTGCCGCTTCACAGCGCGGCTGCGGCGTCCCTGGACGGGGCGAGCGCGCTCTGTTGGCTGCTCTGCTCTCCGCTTCTGTCTCCCACGCCCCTCCCCATCACTCATTCATTCATTCACTCCCTCATTCATTCAGCAAACATCCCCGGGGATTCCCCGTGTGCCGGGCAAGTGCAGCGCTAGGTGCCCATCCCGGGGTCGGCCTCCGCCCCATTTTAGTCAGCCTCGGGGGTCCAGCCTCCGAGAGCAGATCCTGCCCAGATTGACGGGCACATGGGGGAGCACTCCCTGAGAGTCCCCCCGCCTTGCTGGTCTGTGGGAGCCCCTTTTTCTGAAAGCACACAGGGAGATCCCAGACTTGAGGGAGGAGGAGGGGCGGCCCAGGCCCACCCCAGCGGCCTCAGCTAGGGAAATCCTGCCTTGAGGCCCTCAGGGGCTCCTTGGGGTGGGTCCCCGGAGGTCCCCTGGGCGTGCAATGGCTCGGACGGGCCGGGCCCAGGCAGGACTGGCTGGGGAACCTTCTGGTCGCTGAGCCCGCCCCGTCCTTCACCTCCCAGGACTCAGAGCAGCCTGGCGGTGAGGGTTAGGCAGCCACCGTACTTGTCCTCTGCAGGTGGACAGGTGGAGGCTCCAAGGGAAGGGGGCGAGTGGCCAAGGCAAGACCGACCCCCACGTCACGTAAGCAAGGTCACGGCGGGGACACCGAGCCTCCTTGGAAGGCTGCACTGGGGGAGCGTTTGGGCACCAGCTGCAGGGGAAGTGCAATGACCCGCGAGCCCCCCCAGCCCCCCTCTCCCAGCCTCCCCTGTCGAGCACCGCGGGGCCGCTTCTTGGGTGAGAACGCGCGTTCCTACAGCGAGCAGGCGTTCCCCTTGCCCGAGCTCCTCCGAGGGCCAGCCGTGGGGCCACGTCCTGATCCATAGCTGCACTCCTCACTCCGCACTGGGTAGGAAACTGAGGCAGGGAGAGGCCCAGGGCCCTGGCTAAGGCCACGTCGCTCGCAGGCAGCGCCGCCGGGATTTCATCCAGGCCCTGTGACGTTGGAGCGCTGCTCAACCCACCGCCTCTGCCAGCAGGAACAGGGCCGGCCTTTGTCCGGCCTTTTCAGAGTTGGGCCTCGGCCATTGCTTAGACTGACCTCGGCCCCATCTGGCCACAGGCCCAGGGGTTCACCTGTTTGGGGAGCACGGCCACAAAGTGACTGGCTCCGGCCAGGAGGGGGGCCGCTGGGGACACCGGGTGCTTGGCAGGGGGCGGGTGCCCTTGGCCTTGTACTGCTCAACCTGCCTGCCTGCGAGGCGGAGGGCGCGCCGGGCTCGGGGTCGGGGGTGCCCGGGGCAGCCGGCGGCTGAGCTGCGGCCCGGTGCTGCGCCCAGGAAGCACTGGTGCCGGCTCAGCCAGGCCTCCAGCCAGCATTAGTCCCAGATGAGGAAACTGAGACCCGGACGGGCAAGGTGGGATTGGTCCCTGACTTCCTCGGTGGTTCCACGGGCCACACACAGCTGGCCTGGGTTCTAGTCCTGGCCCTGCCCGCCCCCCATCCCCGTCCTTCTCGTGGCTGCTGCTTCGCCTCTGTAAGGTGGCAGGCTAGGAGTCGGTGCTCCCCCAGCTCCTGCAAGTCCGGGCAGCCCAGAATGCTGCTGAGAGCAGGCCCTGTTAGGGCTGCTGGGGATTTGGGGCTGGGGGTATCCCAAGCCGGGGATGTGCAGGACCAGGCGGCAGGTGCCAAGCCACCCACACAGAGAGACGGAACTCCTAAGAGGGGTCCCTGCAGACGTACTGGCGTTGGGAGTGGCACATGCCCAGTGCCTTCAGCTCTGGTCCATCCACCCCTAGCCCAGTGCCCCATGGGAAGCTGGCAGGTGTGAAGGGGACACCTGCCCAGAGTTTGCACCTGCACCTTTGGCCGTCCTTGTGAAGAGGGAATTGGGAGGCTCTTCTAGGAGCATCTCCCTGAGCCAGCCAGGATTCCTCTTCCCAGAGCACCAGATGTTTCTTTATGAGCAGGGGCCTGGTGCCTCCCCCAGGCAGGCCTCCATGTCTGCACTTGGCAGCCAGCCCAAACCAGTGGTAATGAAGATGCCCCAGTTTATCAGGCATTTACAGTGGAAGGTGCTGTATGGGCAGGATCTCATTAAGTCCTTATGGCGATGTGGGGACAAGGGCTCTTTTTTTTTTTAAAGATTTATTTATTTCTCTCCTCTTCCCCACCGCCCCCCACCCCAGTTGTCTGTTCTCTGTGTCTATTTGCTGCGCCTTCTTTGTCCGCTTCTGTTGTTGTCAGCGGCACGGGAATCTGTGTTTCTTTTTGTTGCGTCATCTTGTTGTGTCAGCTCTTCATGTGGGCAGCGCCATTCCTGGGCAGGCTGCACTTTCTTTCGCGCTGGGCGGCTCTCCTTACGGGGCGCACTCCTTGCGCGTGGGGCTTCCCTGTGGGGGACACCCCTGCGTGGCAGGGCACTCCTTGAGCGCATCAGCACTGCACGTGGGCCAGCTCCACAGGGGTCGAGGAGGGCGGGGGTTTGAACCACGGACCTCCCATGTGGTAGGCGGACACCCTAACCACTGGGCCCAGTCCACTGCTGGTTAAGGGCTCTTGTTACCCTCATTTTGTGGATGAGGGAACTGGTGACCCAGAGAGGTTAGATTTAACATCCCATAGCTCAGAAAGCGGCAGAGCCGAGGCCCCAAATGCAGCACGTCAGAACCCAGAGCCCGGCGTTGTGCCATCCATCCATCGTGCTCCCCGTTCCTCAAATAAAGGAGAAGTTGTTCACTTGATGACTTGGGAAGAGGGGAGACCCTTCTTTTTCCTCCACTGCTCGTTTGGAGGTGTTGTTTGGGGCAGTCAGGGGTGGCTTTCAGGAGGAGGGGGGCATTGCCTAGGTGGGGTCCAGTGCAGACTCAGAAATGTGTCAGTCCCTGGCTGAGGTTGCATTGAAATCCTGGTGCTACCACTTATTCCTGGGTGACCTTGGACAGGTGCCTTCCCTCTCTGGTCTGTTTGCCTTTTTGCTGGGGCGAACACATGCAGGTGTACCATGAGCCAGAGGCAGCATGGGAGGCAGCATGGGTGCGTGCCGTTCAAAATGAGGAAACGGCATGACAGGTGGTGAGTGGGTAGAGGAGCTACCTTTGAGAGCCCCTGCTCTCCCCAGCACCAGCTCTCTGGGCCCCCCGTGGGGCCGGAGCGCAGTCCTGGGTTTGCCCTGGCCCTCCCCGGCCCTGGGAGCTTCTCCCGACCTTGGGGCATCTGCGAGGGCCCCACAGGGCTGCTGGTTGAGCTCGATGCTGCCAGGTGCCCGGGCCCAAACTTCCTGGCCTGGCCCTCCCTCGCCCCGGCAGAGCAGCTGAGGGCCAAGCCGGAGGGGCCGGCCGAGGGCCGTGCGGGAGGGAGGGGGCCGAGGGCCGAGCAGGAGGGAGCCAGGGGCAGGTGGGAGGGGGCTGAGGGCCGAGTGGGAGGGAGGGGGCTGAGGGCCGGTGCGGGAGGGAGCCAGGGGCAGGTGAGAGGGGGCTGAGGGCCGAGCTGGAGGGAGGGGGCTGAGGGCCACGCGGGAGGGAGGGGGCTGAGGGCCACGCAGGAGGGAGGGGGCTGAGGGCACGCAGGAGGGGGCTGAGGGCAGCACCTAGACGGGCTGGGCTGCCTGGGCTTGGGGCAGGACAGAGGGTGTCACTGACCCTAGGGAGCGATGCTCGGCAGCCCTGCCCAGGTGTTCCCCTTGACCCCCAAACCACCAGCTGGCTGAGACTCAGCCTTTCTCAGCTGCTTGCTAAAGCAGGTCTCTAACTACCCGAGCCAACCAGTTAATGCCCTCGGGTGGAAAGGCTCGGAGGACACTCAGTCTTCCCCCGTCACTCAGGGCTGCCCGAGCCAGGTCTGGAGTGAGGATGACAAGGCCCCTGCCCTGGCTGAAGAGACCATCACCCATCCAATTTTATTGTACAGGGGAAAGAAGGAGAAGTCATCAAAATGTTCTGGGAGTGCAGGACAGGCTATCAGGGAAGGCTGCATGGAGGAGGCAGTAGGTCGGGCATCCAAGGGTGGGCAGAGTTCCTGTGGGCAGAGACGGTGCCGCAGAGCGGTCCCAGGTGCGGGCATGGAGTGAGACAGCGCCCGTGCCAGCCCTTTCTGCGGTGGTTTCTCCCTGGTGGGCCAGCTCTTCTCTGTGAAGTAGGGACCTAGCAGCTCCGGTGACGAGTTTGCGGTGAGGCGGTGACAGGTGCCGGGGGGTTTGTAGGGTGGCCCTGGCCGGCAGGACCATCCTCTGTGCCTGGGGTGGCCTGAGGCACCCACTCAGCAGAGGTGTGCTGAGCAGTGAGTGTCCAGAGGTCGGGGGGAGGACAGCCCCCTCCCGGCGCGAGCCTGGCCCCGTCCCCCAGCGGCCTGGCCCGGCCACCCGGCGGGGGCTGAGGGGGCGATCCCAGGCTGTGCTTGTCCTCTTGCCCGGGCGGCCTGGCCTCCGGCTGGGCCTGGACCCTCAGGCTGGCTGCCCCTGTCTGCATCCACCCCCCACCCCGCCGGGCTGCTGAGGTCAGGGGACACGTATTCCAGGAATGCGGGAGGCGGGGCGGCCGCCCGGTTTGGATAAGCATCGGGGTAAATATTTGCCTTGCTCCTGGAGCCAGCGCAGGCCTCCGGGGAGGACAGGGGCGCCTTCCCAGGGTCACGGAAGGGGATGCCTGCTGGGCGGGGCACGGTGGAGGGATCCCCGGTCTCCCCGGGGAGCCTGGGAGCTGCGTCTGAAGCCCCCCTCCCTGCCGAGGGCCAGAGTCGGTGCCTCGGCCCACCGAGGCCCTCTGCTGCCTGGCCCGTCTGTGAGGTGGGGAGAGCAGCAGCTGCCCGGGCCAGCGCAGGGGCGCCGAGGTCAGCGCAGCAGGATCCAGTTAGGGCCACTTCTGCCAGTGGAGGGCGGGAGCCCGCGTGACGATGGCTCTGGTCCCCGCTGGGCCACTGTCACCCGAGCCGTGGGCCCCTCCCCCATTTGCTGGTCTCTTCCTCTGGGATACCCGTGTCCCCACCCCTCACATCTTGTTAAACCATCCCGGCCACCACAGGCGAGGGGCGCACTTTGTGTGCTGGGCAGCTAGTGTGGGGAGATGAGGCCCAGTGAGCCCCGACCGCGGGTTCCCGTCCGTGTGGCCCCCACTCCTCTCCAGGGCCTCTGGCCCTCCTCCCCAGGCAGCCTGGCCCACGGTGGGTCTGCACCATCAGCCTGCAGCCTCCCCTAGTGGTGACTGCCTGGAGGGGCGATCAGAGAGGCTGAGTCACAGGCTCAAGGTCACCCAACCATCACCGGCCAAGCAGAGACACAAACCCAGCCCTGGCCACTCTTTCCCTCTGACCTCGGCCCTGAGGTCAGGACCGAGACCCCCAACCCACAATGGGGGCTCCCATCTCTCACAGCCTGGAAGACACCCAGCCCCTCAGCCGCAGGCCCAGAGCACGCGCGGAGCCCCGCGTCCTGGACGCTGTGTGGTGCGGCCCCTCTGCCCTCCAGGGTGCTGGCCGGGCCCCCTCCCTCTCCCCTGGCCAGGCATCGCCCCACAAGAGCGAGGCCAGGTGCCTCCCCCCAAGCCCACATCCAGGTCCTCCCAGGGGAGCCTGGGCGGAGGTGGGGATGGGAAGGTGGGCCTGGGTCCTGGAACGGCCCCCGCCCTGAGTGGCTGCACCGCGGGAGACCCAGCCCCCCCACCTCCAGCCCGGAGGCTCCCGGAACCCCTCCTCGGCCCCCACCCCCGTTCTGCACAGCAGGCACCCATCACCGTTCCGCCGCTCCCTGGGGAGCTGCTGACCCCACAGGAGGGACAGCACTTTCCAGACTGTAGGGTGGGGCCCGCCAGGGGCTGGCGCTGTTATCGGGATGCCCCAAATTTCACGCCAGGTGAGCTAAACCCCTGCCCCGTCACTCGAGCCACCGGTGACCAAGCGGCAGGCGTGGCCGCAGGCTGCCACGCACACCCCCCCCCCCCGACGTCACAGACCGAAGCTGAGCGGGAGCCAGGTCCTTCCCCAGGGGGGAGAGAGTCCTGAGCTGAGGGCGCCCGGGAGGGGCCCGCCGCCCACAGCCCACCTCGGCCCTGAGGCTGCGTGACTGCTGGGTGCCGAGCGCCTTTGAGGCACGGAGCCGCCCCGTCAGCGTCAGCGTGGCCCGGCCCGCTGCCGTGAGCCGGGGGCCACGGGCAGCCATGGCCACCCCTGGCCCTGCCTGCTCTCTCCCTGCTCTCAGCTGGCGCGCCTTACCTAAGGGCCTCCAGCAGGGTGGGGTGGGGGCGCCAGACTAAGGCCCTGCGTCCACTGCCCCCGTCCGGTTCCTGGTGCCTGCACCCCCCCAGTCCGATGGGCTGCCAGGGTGGCTCCCGCAGCGGGAGGGTCTGGGCTCCCTGGCTGACTGCCTGCTTGCATCCCACCTCTGTTCCCATTAGTTCCTTACTAGCTGTGTGACCTTAGGAAGTCAGGGAGTCTCTCTGGGCCCCGTGTATAAATTGGGGCTGCTAGTCCCCATCTCACAGAGCTTTTCTGAGGCTTAAAGGAAATACTCCAAGCATAAGCCCCCTTGTGATCTCAGTAAAGGTGAGCCTCTTGCTGCCTCCCCCTTCCTATGTCGGGGTCCACTGAGGACTCAGGAAAGAGGAGTCAGACCCAGCTGGGGCCTGAATTGGAATCCTGGTGCCGCCACTTGCTGCTGTGTGATCTAGGACAGGTGCTTTCCCCCTCTGGTCTCAGTTTGCTCGTTTGCTTGAGTTCAACACTCAGGGTCCGGTGGGAGGCGAGCATGCGCAGGCGGCTTTCCTTCGGGCCTGGGCGATGCGCGTGGAGTCAGCCAGGGCTTTCTGGCTCTGGCTTCTATCTCAGCTGCCAAAATAATTATTTTCTCTTTGTCGGAGGATCTGCCTGTCAGCTTGCCTCTGGGAAAGGCGGGAGCTGTGGGCAGTGGGGAGGCAGGAGGCTGATTCCGGTTCTGCTCTGTGACCCCGGGAATGGGACAGTTGCTGCCCTTCTCAGGGCCTCAGTTTCCACCTCTGCGCAATGGGCCAGGCAGTCAGTGAACCTAGAGGCCATGGGTGTTCCCAAGACGAGCAGAGTTGGGGGGCTGCCGAGCCCAGAACCAAAGGGTCTGGACGTGGGGCACCTGCTAGGCCTGACTTGGGGGGCTGGGGGCTCAGGGCCAGCACTCCACAGAGCCCAGGGTCTGGGCGCCGTGCCCAGCTCTCGGAGGCATGTCCGTATCCAGCTGGTAAGACAGCCGCGTGAGGGAGGGCCCCTCGCCTCCCCCATTTTACAGATGAGGAAACCGAGCCACAAGAGGCTTAAGAAACTTGCCCAAGGCCATACGCTTGTAAGAGGGTACAACCAGGACAGACCAGATCGCTCCCCAGGGCCAGGCCTCAGGGCCTGTCACTGCAGCTCTGGGCGCCCTTCCTCTCCCTGGTGCCATGGTGAGGCAGCTCCCGGGGTGACTGGAAGCCCACGTTTACCTTCCAAGAGAAGCGCTCAGGCCTGCAGCCACGTCTCCTGATGCTCAGATGAGGGCGGGGGCTTGGGGGGGCCTGGCGCTGTCCCCGAGTCACGTTGAGCTGCCTTCCCGCTGGGCTGGAGCCCGGGCTGCAGAGCCCACCGGCAGCCTCTGGGTCGGATTCTCCTGGGTGGCCGTGGGGCTCCTCGGGCAGTGGATGGGGGCAGGCTGGCGGCCCTCCAACCCCCCCAGCAGCCATAATTGTGCCCCCACCTCCCCACCGCCTCCCTGAAGCCCTATGCCTGCCCCCTCCCCACCAGACCTGCTGCCTCTGCCCTCTGCTCCGGGCGCCCCGGGCTCACCTGGGCCTCTGGAGCAGCCTCTGCACCGGCCTCCCTGCCACCTCTCCTGGCGCTGCCAAGCCTCCCCCGCCCCATAGCTGCCCTAGGAGCTTCAGCCAGAAGAGCCATGCCCCTCGGCTGCCGGCCCCTCCTGCGGCCCCCTCACCGCCCCTCCCTGCCCGCTCTGCCCCCTGGCCTGCTCTTGCCTCCCCACCTGTGCCTAGAATGCTCTCCAGGCACCTTTGGTCTGGCTCTTTGGCTCATGCTGCAGCTTCCTGAGCCTCCGGTCTGCACCGCCTTGCCCCTCGTACCCATCCTTTCTGAATCGTCTGTCACTTGGTTCTTTGCTTGTTGTCAGAGTGCCCCCACGGGCAGGGCCCACTGTCCTCTTCGCAGCTCGGGGTGCTCATTAAATGTCTGTTGAGTGAGCAAGTGCGTACCCAGTACCTTTGTCCCCGGTGCCCTGAATTCTCCCAGCAAGCCAGAGAGACGCCCCGACCCCTCTGGACAGGTGAGGAAGCGGAGCCCAGAGAGGCACAGAACTTGTGCAGGCACACAGGTGTGAGGGCTCGGGTGGCAGTGTGACTCGGGGCACCCCGATATCGTGCCCCTTCTCCCCTCAGTCCTTCTGATTCCCCATCTGTCCGGTGGGAACGATACGGCTTTGCCGGCTGTAAACCTGGGACAGGTGGGCCAGCGTGGGCCCCTGGTGGGGAGCCGACCCCCTGATCATGCCATCTCATTGCAGGAGGATGGAGCGGGAGTGAGGTGCAGGGACCCCCGAGTGCTGCCCGGCCGCGTCGGACACCGGTGGTTCGCGGATCACTTAGGTAGGTGCACGACGGGGCTGGTGGGGCGGCTCGGCCTGGTCGCCGGGGGAAGGGGCGGGTGCGTCCGGGGACACACGGGGTGCCGGCCCCAGCACACGGCGCCTTGGGCTTGGTCCTTAGCCCTCAAGAGCAGGTGGGACCCAGGCAGCCCCCACCGAGGCCTCGTTGGCTCCTTCCTCAGTGGGCCGTCTCGTGGGCGGCCTTTCTCTTGAGCGGCTGCCGGGGCAGGGCGTGGTGGGGCAGTCCACCCAGGGAGGGAGCAGGCTGGTGTCCTGGGCACTGAGCCCCGTTCATGCCACTCTGAACCACGTGTGGCATTTGCATCGTGGTGGCCACTCCAGAAGGGCCCTGGGGGAGACAGGAGGGCTGTCGACCGAAATCAGTGCTGCGGCTGCCCCAGCCCCTGCGCCCTCGGACACACACAGGTGCACACGCACGGAGCACCCACCAGCATCTGGGCTCTGGTTCACTTGCCGTGACCTGGTACAGTTGCTCTGCGCCTCAGTTGACCTGTTTGCAAAGTAGGGGAGGTGCAAAGGGGGGGAGGCAAGCCCTCGGGATAGCTCAGCCCTTCTGGTCAAGGACACTGGGACCTTCGTTGTCCCCTGCACACATCCTATCCCTGAGGACCTGCCCATGCCAAGAGAGGCACAAACTGGTCATCTGGTCCGAGAAGAGAGCTCGGGCCCCTCCGGGGCCTCCTAAGAGCGGCAGGGTCCAGAAGCTCCTGAGGCCAAGCCGCGCAGACAGGACCTCTGGGCTGGACCCCAGCGTGTCTGGTCAGGGAGCGACAGTGCAGGTTTGATCACACTCGAAGCCAGAGGGTGACCTGTGTGATCCCATTTACTCCACGGCTCCCAGCACAGCGATGAAAGGCCCATGCGGAAACGCTCACAGGGGCAGGGCCCTCTGTCCCGGGGCCTGGGCGCTGGGCCGGCAGAGCGGGAGCCACCTCTCCGCCTGAAGGCCTCCGCTGCTCTCCCACAGCCTCGGTGCTCCCGGGAGCTGAGCCCCGGGGATGCTCCGAGGTGCAGCCACGCGGGGCTGGCCCTTCCTTCCTGCCGCAGGAAATCCCCGCGCCCTGCTTCTCAGCTGCGTGACTGGGGCAAGCTCCTGTGCGCGTCAGTTTGCTCATCTGAAAACGGGCACAGTTATACCATCACCGTAGGCAGGGCTGGCACAAGAATAAGCGGACAGAGTCGCTTTGTGTCTTGAGTATTTTTAAGGTTAGTTTGTTGAGAGTCTCCTGCCTACAAGGCACTGTGCTTCTCAAATGCCTTCTTCTTCCGCACAAGAGTCAACAAGAAGGTGTGTTTAATGGCCTTATCCCCCAGGTAAGAAAGGGAAAGCTCAAAGTGATTAAGAAACCCACAGAGCTGGTAAGTGGTGGAGGGGAGATTTGAACCTTGGTCCCTGCGGTCGAAGCAGCAGAGGTGTCTCAGGGACGCAGGGTGGAGCCACAGGACAGGCACCCGGAAGGAGCTCAGGAGATGCCCTCCAATTCTGCCTCCCAGCCTTTGTCCCGGCCTCCAAGCCGGCGGCTCGCAGGAGGCAGTGGGGGGCCCCCAGGCTGGCGGCTGCCCGGCCCCGCTGGGCGCTTTGGTGAGCCTGGGGGATCCCGTCACCCGTGATGAGGAGACCCTTGAAATTCTCCTTCACCGTGGCTTCTCTTTGCGAGTGTTTTTCAAGGTAATTCATTCCCTTTCCAGAAATTGCCAGCGGTGGAGCATTAGGCAGCTGGTAATTAATCATAGGAGAGACTTTGGAGTTCATTCTTTAAAAAAAAAAAAAAGGGGGAGGAAGTGAAAGCCTCGGTGCAAAAAGGAAAGGGAAGAAAACCTGTCCAAGGCAACAGTGAGCATCATACCTGGGTCCTAGAAACGGCTAGGGGAGGGGCCGGTGGCGGGCCCCTGGAATGGCCGGCGCCCGGGGCTGCTTGCCCGGAACCCTGCCCGCAGACGAGACCCGTCCTCGCCACCGCTCCCTGGGCTTTTGAGCACACCGCTTCCTCTCGCTGGACTCGGCTCTGCCACCTGTAAATTGGGGGAAGGGCTAGGCTAGGCTTGAAAAGAATATGAAATGATAATTCTGGTTCACTACTACCTCCTGGTGCTGGGGCTGGGTATGTTTTTAACCAAGTGAGCGAGAGAATGAGTGCGTGAATGAATGAGTGGCTCTCTTAGGTCGAGTTAGCTGTCACCAGTCGAGGGTGTGGTACTGGCTGCAGGACGTTGCTTCTCTAGTTCCATTATAATTTGAAGTGACAGCTAGAGCGATAGGCCAGTTCTATCACTTTACTAACTACCGATGAAAGGACAGTTTTGCCCAGGGGACTCTAGCTAGCAGAGCTCTGGCCCCTCGGTGGCAGCCACCCCATCTCCCTGGCATCCTCAAGGTCATCCTTCCCAGAGTCTGACTTGTCTGGAGATGAAAAGGCTGCGTCCTGGAGAGGTAGTGAGCGCCTCGTCAGTGAAGAGCATGCAGGCTGGGGCAGCTGCGCAGAGCACTCAGGCAGGGGATTATGGGGCTGGGAACCTCCCTAAGCATGGGAGAGGCACGAGGCTCTCCAGGATGAGACTGGGAAGACCGGACTGCCAGAGAAGAAAGCGTCTCCCCAGCTGGGGGAGGGCACCGGGGGGCCTCTGAGGATTGTGCCCGCAGGAAGCTGACCATTTGGCCCCTGCTCGCTCTGGCCCCCAGGGCATGGACGTCCGGTCACTGAGTGGGGAGGGGGTCCAAGCTCCTTCCACCAGGGTGGCGCTGGGGTGGGGCAGGCTGGGGGGCACGGGGAGAGCCCGTGTCGGGCATCAGGGGTCTCGGGCTAGTGCCGGCCCTGTGTGCTGGGGCCTCGGCAGCCCCTTCCCCGCCTGGGGCTGGGGCTGGGCTGCTGCAGAAGAGGGCGCCGGACCCCCTCCCTCTCGAAGCCCCTCCCCGCCCAAGTGAGCTCAGCCTCCCTGGGACATCTCCCCCTCTGGGGCCTGCCGAGGGGCCAGTTCCCTGCCCAGAAACCCCAGGACCGGAGGCACGCCTGGCTCGAGTGGGGGCCGCGGAGGCTTGGGGGGGGGGTGCGGCCACAGGGGCGCTGCCCGTCCCCTCCGAGTGTGTGAGCGGGTGAGGGAAGGAGAGGGCCTCTCCCCGCTGGGTGGCCCCGGGCCCCTTCAGACCGTCCAGTTAGGACCCGCTGGCCACGGTGGAGCTGACCGAGGGGTACCGGGGGCAGAAGGCTGGATGGCGACGGGTGGGCGTCTGAGGGACCAGAGGACAAAGCACAGGGCCTGAGGGAGCCCCAAGCGCCCACCCTGATCCCATGCCCGCACCTCAGTGTGAAGCCTCAGGTGGCCACGGGGCGGAGTCCTTGCAGCCCACCGGGCATCCTCGTTTCTCTCCTCCTCCCCCCCGGCCTCCAGGCTGCAGGTGCCTGCGCGTGAGTGTCTGGGTTTCCTGGCAGCCCGGGGGAGCGGGTGGGTCTCTGTCCCTCTCGGCCGCCCTCGGCACTCACCTGGCTGCCAGTGGCTTGCCCCCGTCTCTCCGTGTGGGTCTCTGTGCTTGCGGCCCTCGCCCGCCCACCAGCCCTCCTCTCTCCTCGCCCTGGCGGGTCCACTCTGCCTGTCCTCAGCGCCGTCACACACGCACACCACACACGCCGTCCCGTCACGCCCGTGGCTTCCCCTGCCAGCCTCCCTGAGCGCTGAGCCCTTCCCACAGACCGTCCCCTGCCAGGGGTCCCGCCTCCCGGCCTCGGCAGGACTTGGCAGAACCGAGGCCTCCTGCTCCCGCCCGCCGCCCGTGCCTGGGTAACCGGCCCTCCCCAGCACACCACGCCCCACCCAGCCCTGTCCCCCAAACTCCTGGCCCTGGGCAGCTGCGTGGGCCGGGGGCGGGGAGCAGGCACCGTCCCCCTGGACCTGAGGATCCCCACCCTGGCCGTGCCGACTGCTCAGAAGGCGGCCGCTGCCCTGGGCACCCGGGCCACCAGCCACGGGCCAGAGCAGGGGAGCAAGATGGCATCTGCGACCACTAACGGGAGGCAAACGGGGGGCGGGGGGGGTTGGCGTTTCCCTCCAGCATTAATGAAATTCCTGCTATAATTAGAAGTGAGGTGTGCAGGAGCCGGCTGCCTGGCGGGAGCGGGTGTATGCTCATGCATAAATAAATTGTCCTCTCCCCAAGGGGACAGAGAGCTGGAGGGCGGGCTTCTGGAGAACAGGGGTGTGGAGGGTCCCCGTATCTATGAAGAGGCCCCTCCGCTCACCTGGGTGGCTCCTCTCAGGCCCCATCCCTGGGCAGCCAGTCTTCCCGAAGTGTCTCCCGGGTGCCAAGTCGACTCAGCCTGGCGCCCCTCCCTGCGCCATCTGGCCCCAGCCTGCCTGCGCAGCCTCGTCCCATGCGAGCCCCCTGCCTGGGCCTGGGGTGCAGCTGCACGGAGCGGCGCTCCCGTTCCCGGCCGTGCGTCCCCACATGCCCTTCCACCCGGCCGTCACAGGGCCTGGTCCTTCTGAAGCCTTCCCCAACGCTGCTGCCTCCGCCGGGCGGGGCCTGGCCCCCACGCCCTTCAAGCCCCCTGGCCGCCACCTCTCGGCATCGTCTCCTCCCTGAGCACCCCAGTACCCCAACCCCTTCCCCGCCGGGCCCTCTGTGCCTTTGAAAGTGCTCGTCAGACTGTCCAGCACGTTATTTTTCATCGATCAGGGACTGAAATGACACTGGCTCTAGGGGGCAGATAGTCCACATCCTTCTGCTCACACCAAGGCGTTGACATTGGGTGTGTGACACGGCACCGCGCTCTCGAGGACTTGGTCACCAATACGTGGCTCGCGTCGGGCAGGGGAGACTTGGAGAGGCCAAATTCCTCATTGTGTGGGTGGGAAACTGAGGCCTAGGGAAGGAAGGGTTGCGGGTTAGAGCGTGAGGAGTGTGTGTTCTCTGCAGGCAAGGCCGCTGCCGTCCCGTTCGGCTGCACGCCGCCTGCGTCGTCACGGTCAGTGGAGGCGGGTTTGGCCGGGCTAGAACCCAGGTGACCGAGCCTCTCCCAGGGGGTTCCAGGGCTGCCGGGCTCCCCGCACCGACTCCCCAGACAGCCCCGGCCCAAGGCGGACATCAGGGCTGTACCAGGTGCCCCTTGGTTTCTCCCAGACCCCTGCTCCTGAGCCCCCCGCCCCAGGACACAGCCCTGGCCTCCGTGGCAGCGGGAACACAGTCTGAATGCCTCAGGTGCCCAGAGGGTGTGTCCACGTTAACCCGGAGGGTCCCGCTGGCGTGGCGCGTGCCTGGGGCAGGGGTAGCCTCCAGAGTAGGATCGGGGCAGGAATGTGCCTGGCCGTGGCCCTGCCAGCCTGCAGGTGTTGTCCGGAGGGGGCTGTTTCCCAGGCTGGCAGCAGCCCAGCCCCTCCAGAGCCATGCCCCCACCCCCGGGGGTGATTTTCCCCTTTGTTACCCAGCAAGTCTCCCTCCGGCTGCACTTTGCTGCATGCTCCATTTACAGTCTGACTCCTGTTTGCCTCTGCTCAGGCAGTGTGGCGGGAAATCCTGGGAAGGTTCAGGTGCGGCCCCGCCTCCCTCCTTGTGTCTGCCAGGGGTGGGGGCCGCTGCCCCCAGAGGCGCCGCCTCGGGCCTCCCTCCTCCTGCCAGCTGCAGGCTGGGCAGCCTCTTCGTGCCGGGATACAACCGTTCCCTGCCCAGTGAGACACAGCTCATCCATCGCCTCCTTCAGCCCACACACCCCACAGCCTGTCCTCACCTCCGCCCCTGCAAGCCAGCTCACTACTGTCACCTGCCCTGCACTGTCACCTCCTCGAAGGCTCAGGGCAGGGCTCCAAACCACGTCCCCAGCATGGCTCCTGGCACGTCCCTACTGAACGGCAGTGGAAAGCTTCCTTTCGGGAAGGCATCAAGGTTTTATCCAGTATGCCAGTCCTTTCTGTGTTTGGAGGGTGGTGCAAATACACTTCAAACACACGTGATAACGTGGATGAATCTTGAGAACCTTATGTTGAGTGAAGCAACCCAGGCATTGAAGGACAAATACTACATGACCTCAATGATATGAAATAAGTAAACCAAGCTGCCTCAGAGAGCTAGAGACTGGATGATAAGAAGGATTCTGAGACACGAGAGACAGCATCGTGTCTGAGAGCACAGGGAACTGCGGGGCAGCTGTTTGCCACCTCGGCCCCAGCTCTCTGTGTGTCCCGTGTCAGGTCACTTTTTGGGTTTCTCTACTGGCTGTGGCCAGTGCAGGAGGGGAGAGAGACAGTGACCTTGGTGTGGTCCCCACAGATGTCAGTTGGCCCTGGCTGCTGGATGAGCTGTGCCCCCGGGGAGCTGCCAGGGAGCAGCGGCCCTGCTCCCACCGCTCTGGTTAGCGACGAGTGGGGGGATTTGTGGTCTCCGAGCTCTTGGAAGCTTCTTCCTCACATCTGTCTTTTCTGGGAAGTGCTGCTTTCCCTTTCTCCAGTTCCAGGTTGGGAAGCAGCACATCTTGTCCCGCGGCTGTTTGGGACCCTCTGCTGCTTCCCCGAGTCCTCTCTGGGGTCCTGTGAGCACATCCCCGCTTCATAGCCTCCCTGGAATGCCCCCTGGGGGCCACCCCTTCTGGCCTGCCCGCCGGTGGGCGGGATGGTCTGGCTCATGTGACCACCCTCACAGGATGGCCCCTGGCTAACTCCCTCCCTGCCCTGTCCCACCCAGGCCCCCGGCCCCGTGCCCCGCCCTCCCCACCCCCCAAGGAGATCCCGGCTGGGCAGGAGTTGCCAGCTCTGTCCAGCCAGCAGCTCGCAGGGTGGCCACAGGCTCAGCCAGGGGAACTTTGGTGAACGAGAGCCCAGAAAGAATCTGCCAGCATTTTTTGGTGTGCGGAAGAGATCCACCGTGAACGGCCTTGCATCCCTCAGCCAGGTCAGCCCGTCACCAGTCACAGTGCCAGGAGGCTGATAGAGGTCACCTCGGCCCTGCCAGGGGCTCTGTCACCCACTGCTTGGTCACATCCATCACCAGAGAACTCACCACCCACAATTTCACTCAAGTTCCAACCTGACAGAGGGAGATGCTGAGCGGGGTTCAGGAACGGGCAGCGCCGGCCTCCAGGCCCCGTGCAGCCACCTCCCAGCCGGGTGAGCCCGGACGAGCGCTTGGTCTTTGACTACGCCGTTTCCGCGTTTGTGAAGTGGGGAGGAGATGCGCCGCCTAACGGGGTGCTGGGAGGGCGAGAGGCGCCGTGGCCACGCTCGGGCGGGTCCTCTTTGTTAACAGAACACCGATGTTGTCGGGGAGATGACCCCTGACCTCAGTATCGGGGGTCTGCTCGGGGTGGGCCGCGGCTCGCCCTGGGACACAGCCACTTCCCTCCCCAGGCATTCTGGCCCCCGGGCAGGCTCTTGAGCTTTGAAGGGGGCACTAGCAGGATTCTGCTTCGAGATAGACACGCTTCCCAAGCGTGCCAGCCCGCTCGGGCCTCCGGGGACGCTTGTTTAACTAGCGTGGTCAGGCCCTGCGTTTTTAGCAGATGCCCCAGTAAGCCTGGGGGCAGCCCCATCAAGGACGCACTGGCTCCTGCAAAGGGGAGCTGGCCCTAGAGGCGGGGCCCTGGCCAGCGTCCCAACCTCGCTGGGTGACTCCCTGTGGCTCAGTGTTCTCACGAGTAAGCCTGGGCGTAGATGACCCAGAAGAGCGCTTCCTGCTCCCAAGACCCCGTGGAAATCAGATGACAGTCCCCTCTCCTGGGCTCCCAAGGCAGAGCTGCCGGTTACGGCCCATTCCCTCCGACCACCCAGCGTTTGGCTCAGCAGCCGCCTGCCAGCCCCGGAGCCCCAGGGACAGAAAGGCCGTTCCTGGGCGTGATGTGCCATTTAGAGGGGATTCCCCCGGGCCTTCCCAGGAGCCCCCGGATGTGGCAGGCATGGCCAAGTCCCCTCAGATGGGAGAGCTTTTCCACCAGCAGAGCAGGAATGCTAACCCTGAGCCCCCCGGGGAGGTCGGGGCGGGGGGCCGGGGTGGAGCGGGGCTGCCCGGCTCTTCCTGCAACCGTAGTGAACACACGTGGAGTCCTGGGGTGTCGGAGCCCCTTCGTTACAGATGGGGAAACTGAGGCCCAGGGTGGCGCTCGCCTTGCCAGGTCACCCGGGGGTGGGGACAGAGAGGAGCCAGGCGTGGCACCCAGGCCCCCTGGCCCGTGGGCTGGCTTCTGCCCCCTGAGCCATGCCACAGGGCCTCTCCCTGGGCGGCCCGTCTGGAATGGGCAGATCCTGGGAAAAGACACTGGCCGCGAGCACTGGCCCCTTAAATCCACAGCCCCCACGCGGCTCCCGGGCCCTCCCTTCCAGGCCAGGGCAGCTCCCATGGGAGGTTTCCAGGAATCTCCCCGCCAAGGGCAGCGCGCTCCAGACATGAAAAGGCAACGCGCGCCCCGGCCCCCTCCCTCTCACTGGTGGTGGAAAGGGGCCCTGTCCTGGTGAGACCGCGTTTGAAGTAGCCCCTGAGAGGACGTCCAGGGCGCAGGGGCTGGCCGTGCTGGCACTCGGGAGAAGGGACCACGGCTTCTGGGACCACTGGCCCCGTGCCGGCACAGCCCGCTTGGGTGAGGGGCGGGTACAGGCGGCTCTGCCTGGGCCGGGAGCCGCGGTGCCGTCCTCGCCTGCACCTGGGGCCTCCTGCCGCGGGCCGTGCTGTTGCTCAAGGCGGCTCCTCTGCCCGCGTGTTCCTCTGCAGTCAGCCAGGTGGCAGTGTGGCCTGGGCACCCGCTCTACGCACGGGCTGTCCTCGGCAGTGGGAGGAGATGAGGAAGCAGAGGACCCCGTGCCAGCCCTCCTGGAGCTCAGGCATTAGATGTGACGCCACGACTCAGGTTCGGGGAACAGAGTCCTGGGAGACGGCCCCGAGGCCAGGGAGGTGCGAGAGGCCGAAGGAAGAGGAGGCCTTGTGGAAGGAGGGGATATGGAGGGCTTCCTGGAGGTGGCTGATTGGAGTCCGATTGACACTCAGAGGGTGTGTGGATTTCGGGGCGGCTGAGGGGTGGGAAGAGGAGCTGTGTAAATATACAGCCTTAGGGCGGGGCAAGGGCCGGAACCAGAACCCTGCATAGGTGCCTGGGGAGGGGGGCTTGTAGCAGACACAGCAGGCACACGCCTGGGCCCCCTCCTGGGGCCGGGAGGGGTAGGGAAGCCCGCTGGCTAGAGGGCGGCCGCCTGCTCGCCCAGCCTGGCCCCCTGGAGCCCACTGGCCCCCAGCTGTAGACTGGCCGTCCACCACATGTTCTGAAGCGAACAGTGCATAGTAGGCACTCCCTAGGGCCTGGCCAGGAGAGGGGCACACAGCAAGCACGCGAGGATCTGCTGAGCGACCGAGAACCACGTCAGGAAGCAGCAGGGGCGGAGAAGCTGACCAGCAGGACGCAGGGTGGGGACGCCGAGACGGGAGGCGGGGGGCAGGGGCAGGGCCAGAGCCTGGGGCAGCCCAGGGTACTTCCGCCCACCCCGGGGTAGCTGGTGCCCCGACCGAGCCGGGGCTCAGCGGGCCGAGGTGCCCGGGGCGGGCGGCAGCGTCGGGGAGCCCTGCTCGGGTCCGTGTGCGCACGCATCCGGCACGGGGACGTGCTGCCCACGGCAGGCGGGGCCGGGCCATAAGCAAAGGGTGAGGAAGACTCGCCGGCAGCCCACGCGGCCGCTCTCTCGGTGCCGACAGCAGCCCTCGTACCGTGCTACCTGTATTTTACGGAGGAGGAAACCGAGGCGGTGGGCGGAGGGGGGGGGGGGGGGGGGAGGAATAGCCGAAGGCGCCCCGTCTCCAGGCGGCAGGCCTCGTGTTCCGACCCGGGCGCCGCACTGTTCCGCCCAGCCCTCGCCACCCAGGAGCGCTGTCATCCTGCAGAACCTGTGTTTCTGTTGTTGTTTATTCATAAAGAGGTAATTCCATGTGAATGAAGGGGCAGTGTTTACTTTTTAAATTCAGCCTGGGAAAAGCACAAGGGAAATTTTCTTCGAAACATTTCAAAACATTTTGAGCTGGTAATCCTCTTGTCTGACTGTCAGGGTTTTGAGAAGATATTTTTACTGTTTGTTTAAAGTTCTTACACACTATTTGCAATCATTTAAGACACCCCCCCCCGTAGCACCTTTTAAGATGCAAAGAAGAGTGAAATTCCCCCTAAAAATGCGTTTGAAGTTTTCCATTACTGATCTTTGCACAAGCCCTTCCGGTGCCTTCCCAGCTCCTGAAGGGGGGGGTTGGGGTAAATTCCCTGGGTTAGCAAATGGGCCCTTCACCTGAATTGGTCTTTTGTAAATCACCTGCCAGCCTTGGGTGCCCAGTGGCTTAATACTTCAGGTGTGTAAATGGTAATGACGTGGGGCCAGCAAGGAGAGGACACCGTGAGCCAGGCGGGGGGTTCCACAGAGTGCAAGGCTTGAGCACAGCGCAACACCAACTCTGCCACCTGCCGTCTGTGCAGAGGAGCGCGCCCGCCTGGGCCGGCGCAGCTGCCCTGGGCCTGGGGTGTGCCCAGCGCACCGCGGCCCGTCTCCCAGGGCTCGGGGCCACGGGGCTTTCGAGGAGGTGGCCCTGGCCTGGTGGGGGTGAGGGCAGAGGTGGGCCTGAGGGTGTGAAGAGCAGCCTACCTGTCGCAGATGTCAGGGAAACCCTCGGGCCTTGAGGTCAGCTTGCGGCTTTTTTGAGGGTGGGACGGGATCTCCTGGAGGGTAATAAAGGCCACCCAGCTGCGAGTCCCATCCACAGTTCCCAATCCTGCCCTTGCCTTTAATCAGTGTGTTTTTCATAGGTGGTGTGTGGGAGTAGGTTTGTGTTGGGAGGAGTGAGTGGTAGTCGTGTTCATTAGCATCTGCCACCTGGACTTTCTATGCATCATCTAATTTAACCTCCATAGACACCTATTTCACAAATGAGTAAATTGAGGAACAGAGAGGTCACATACACACCCATGGTCGCACAGCCGCTGGGAAGCAGAGCTGGAACTTGAAGCTGGCTCCCTCTGACTTTCAAGCCTGAGTCTTGGCCAGGCCCCAGGCTGAGAGACATGCCCTGGCCTGGGACGAGGGGAAGACCCCAACCATCCAGGACGATCACGGGGGGCGACGTCTCAGGTCGGTCTCAGGTGTGTCCCGCAGGCCTGGTATATAGCGGTCAGGCTCTGAGCCCCCCCGCCGTGACCAGCCAACTGCCCCCCTCTGATCTCCTCTGCGTGGAAGGAGAAGGGCGTCCTCGCCCGGTGCCTGCAGGACCAGGCCTCAGGAGGGGGGTTCCCCGGATCGGCTGGGCTCGCTGGAGCCGCCAGCCCACGCTGCGCCCACCAGCCGGGGGCAGGCTTTGCCCCTGTCCAGCCTCAGCTCCAGCTTGGGCCGTCCTCGTGGCCTGACTGGGCTCCGCGGCACGGACTGGACACACTGCCACCACAACTGGACGGAACGGCCTGGGTGGAGCCCGAGACAGCCAGTCCTCAGCCACCCGGGTCAAAGCTCCAGGGGTGCCTGGAGGGAGGAGCGTGGCTTGAGGCCACGAGGTGCGTCCTGCCCTGAGCTGGCGGCAGGGGAGAGCCAGCGGAGGTTTCCCATCTGCAGGAGGACGCGGCTGTGGTTGCTTCGCGCTGGGCCCTCACCAGCACCAGAGCACAGAGGCTGCGCGCAGCGGGGGAAGGCTGCAGCCCCTGGGGACCGGCGGGGAAGGGGTGCTCGTTCTGGAGCTCCCCTTTGTAGGGGAAATGTTCTTTTGCGAGTTTGGGCTTTAAAATCCAAGCCTAGTGAGTGCAGGGGTTAACGTGCTCATTCAGATATGCGAGTTGGGGAGCAGATGGAGTGCAGATGGTTGAACGCCTGCTTCCCATACACAAAGTCCTGGGTTTGATCCCCAGTACCTCCTGAAAACAAATGAAAAAACCAGCTCTCATTTGGAGCAGATGCAGCTCAGTGGTTGAGCACCTGCTCCCCGTGTATGAGGTCCTGGATTCAATCACCAGTACCTCCTAAAAACAAAGTAAGAAAGAAAGAAATGGGGGTTCGTGTGGGGAAGAAGTACACAGAAGGCACATAGCAGGTACAAGACGCTGGCTAAATATAAAGTTGTAGAGACACAGGACGTTAGAGGGCTGGGGATCCAATTGACGCCACCCATTCTAGGAAGCCTTGGCCAGCAGATGGGAAGGGCCTTGCAGAGGCGGGTGCTGCAGCGCAGGCTCCTGCGTGTCCGTGACTTGGTCCCCAGGCTTCTGGCCTGGGCAGGAGCTGGAGGTGAGGGTGGAGCTTCCCCTGGGACTTCGACAGGAGGGGCCCGTCTTTCTCAGCTCCTAGACACACACCTCACAAGCCCCCAGACAGGGCGGGAGACCGCCAGTGGCAGCAAGCCTTACCCTAACGCGTGACCCAAAAGAAACTCCCCGAAGCGTGCCAGGGCCTGAGCTGCTGCACCTGCCACGCCCCTGTCCGTCTGTCTCGGTTTCTGCACCACCGCCCTCTTACCTCTTGGTTGCCCCATGTGCCCGTCTGTCTCTCTCGCTCGGCCTGTCCCTCTGTCTCACAGTCCTTTCGCTCGCTGTCTCTGCTTCGTTTCCTGGCTGCGTCTCTTTTGCTCACATTCGGTCCGTCTGGTCCTGCATCTCCTTTACTGCCCAGAGCGCAACGCCAAGGGGTGCCCTTTGGACAAATGGTTCTCGCTCCGGCTCCGGGGCTGTCTGGCGTCATCCCCACGCCGGTTTCTCCCTGGGGGCCTCTCGGGCCTCTGCCCTCTCTCTCACCCAGTCTCTTGCCCTTTTTCCCCTCCATCTCTCTTTCCCTTCCCGGTGTGTGCGAGCACGTGTGTGAGCACGTGTGCACGTACGTGTGTGTCCCTCCCCCTTCCCTTACACACATGCGCGCACGCACGGAGCCCCTGCCTGCCCCTCCGCCGGCAGGAGGGCAGCCTGCAGCCAGCGCCCGCCTCGGTGGCAGCCCTGGGGCCCCCTCCCGGCCGCTTCTGGGACTCAGCCCCGCAGCGAGCCTCTGGCCCAGCCCGCGGTTTCCAGGGAGCTGGTGTGAGCCTGGCCATCGCCAGGACGGACAGGGGCTCCCGTTAGGGACCGGGGATGGTCTGGACGGGAAGAAGCAGGGAGGGGACAGTTTGTGGAAAAAAGCAAACAAGTGTTTGATTGTGATCCCTGAAAATGTGTCCTTTGTGTAGTGCTGGAGCTCAGCAAGTCCCAGAGAGTGAGAAACCGGGCAAGGGAGGGCACGGCACAGGCGGGTTCGGGGCCTGGAAGCCTCTGGGAGGGATGGGACAGGGCAGCCACACCACCCCGGGAGCCCGTGGGGCAGGGGTGTGTCTCCTGTCGCCCCAGAAAGTCAAAAATGCATGGCTGGGGGGAAGAGCTTCCAAGCCTCCTCACCCCTCACCGTGAGCTGAGCCCCTGCCTGAGCCCCAAACACATGCAAATGGTTATTTGGTACCTGCTGTGCTCTGGGTATTTCCCCGGAGACAAGGACCCCACCCTCGTGAGGCTGACTCCAGCATGGGTGGTGGAGAGGACAGACTCTTGGGCTCCGGTCAGGAGAGCCCAGGGCCCCTCCACACCCTCCTGCCCTGTCCCACTCCCCGTTTCTGCATCTGGGGGCAGAGGCTGTACGGCCTCCGAGTGAACACCCGTGCTGCAGCATCTCTGAGCTTACTGAGAATTTCCCAGAAGCACCCAGAGGGCCAAGCGTGGGAATAAGGATTTCATCCAGCCTGGGGCAAGAAGGCTTCAAGCACTAAGCCACAGACCGAAAACAGCGCTGGGGGCGCGGGGGGGAGGCGACGGTCAGGGTTTGCCGTCCACGACTCCCTGGTCCATCTGCTGCCAGCCGTGGGGCCTAGAGAGGTTTCTTAACTCCTCCAAGCCTCAGTTTCCCCGTCTTTAAGACTCCAATGATAAGAGGTTCATAGGCTTGTTATGTGAGTTAAATGAGATTACAGTACCTGCCCGGGGTGAATCAGCTGTCACCACTATCATCAGTGGTATGGGGACAGGCCCGCCTTTGCCAGGGGACAGTTGGGAATCTGCCAATCTGATTCCAGGCCATTTCTGCCCAGCTGGTGGCATTAGGAAACCTCTTCTCTCTACGGGCCTCAGTTTCCCCAGCAAGGGGGCAGGGTAGAAGGACGTGGAACCAGGAGGCCAGAGCACTGGCAGCGTGGAGTCACCGGGTGCATCGGCAATTCGCAAAGCCATGTGAACTGTGCCCGGCACCCGTGGCCGACCGGCAGCTAGCTCTCGGGGGTCCCTCGGGGGTCCCTCGGGGGTCCCGGAGCTCCGCTGGCCTGCTGCGGACTCCCACCCGCGGCAGAGCCTGGAGCCGCTCTCCCCGCACGTCCGGCCGTGGCGGCGCGGGCCCGCTCGCAGCGCCTGGCAGGGGCCCGTGAATTGAAAACACGATGCTTCCCGTGGGAGGGCAGCGCAGGGCTGGACTCGGTGTGGCCGTGGAAAGCTGGCTGCGCTCTCAGGAAGCCCTGCTCCCCGCAGCACCGCCACAAAAACAGTGGAAAAGTGAAACCTTTTCAAGTCAGTGTTTCCACTGTAAACAGGGGAGGAAAGCTGGCCCCTCGCCTCCCGGAGCTGCTCGGGCCAGGCTCCTCCACCCCGCGCCGGCCTGCCCTGTCTCCAGAGGCACCTCGGCCCCACATCGGGCCCCCAGTTCATGGAACCCTGCCCGGGTCCTGCTGTCCTTGTCCTTAGACCTCAGCCTTAGTCCTGGGAGCTAAGAAGGGCAGAGGATACTACACGGGTACACAGAGAGGCCTAGCACTAGCCTAAAGTCACACAGCAAAGCCAGAGCAGAGCCTGTGGACTGTGGGAAGGAGGTCCTCGTGCCGGAGCAAAGCTGCCCCCTAATCCAGCAGGAGTTTCTTTGACTCTGTCCTTGAAATGGAGAGCCTTGCAGAAGTGGCTCTGAGTAGACCTGACTTGTTTCTCTTAAACATTAAAAATGCCCTTTTCTCTTATTGTCAAAAAGCAATGCATGGTTGTTGTAGAAAATGTAGAATCAAGGAAAAGGTGAAGGAAGAAAAGTAAAATCGTCCATAATCTCACCCCCTCCCCGGCTTCACCCCTGTTGACATTTTGTTGTGTTTCTGTCCGCCTCCTGTGGACTTAGCATGCCGAGCGTGTTTCGGGGTCACTCGGTGGTCCTAAGAAACGTGGTTTTTTGTGGCCGCGTGGAGCGGCCTGTGGTGACTCAGTGCAGTGTCCCCCTCCCCAGATATGCTTGCCCCCAGGACTGGGAGTGATGGGGAGCCACAGGGGGAAATGTCCCCAGCCCTGCAGCTGAGCCCAGACCCCCGGGCTGGAGACCCTAGGCTGCTCTGATTTGCCGTGTGACTCGGGCCCGGCGGGCTGCTCTGAGCAGCGGGCAGAAGGCCTCCCAGTTAGCTGGGCGCAGTGCTCCCGAGGCCGGCTCGCCCGCCGCTGCCGCCCACAGGGCACGCCCGCCGCCAGGCAGCCATCCACGATGGGGAGTCCGTGCCTGCTGGGAGCAGAAGTGGGGGAGTGGTCGACGAGAGGCCCCTTTGCCTGGCCCGCCCTTGCCCCAGCTGCCCTCCCACACCCCTGCCCCTTTTAACCTGCGGGCCCACCAGGGCCCCTCTTCCCGGACCCCTCACCAGGAGGTGGCGGGAGCCCAGCGGGGTGGGGGGGCGGGGGCCGGGAGGAGCCATCTACGGCCTCCCCCCCCGCCGCCGACGTCCTTGGTGGCCCTAAGACAGCTTTATGGAGGACAGATTGGGGCTGTCTTCCTCCTGGCAGGTTTATTTCTTCATTTCTCAAGCCCGGCTCCGATTTTTCCGTGGCGGCTCCCCTCGCCTCTCCGCCCCCTCCCCTTGCGTGCTTCCCCTTCCTCCCCTCTAAATCTGTCTCTCCCAGCCAGGGGGGAGGGCCTCTGGCCTCCAAGGTGATGGAATTATTGGGGGGAGAGGGGGCAGGCCAGGTTTTCTGTGGGGGTGCCCTGGGCTCCCCGGGCTTGGAGAGGGGCTGGAGGAGGAGGTGTGGTGGCGGAGGCCCTGGGCCATGGCTTTCCCCGACAGCCCTGCTCCCCCTGAGCCTGGGACACTGTTCTCTTACACCCCACCTCACCCCAGCTCCGCTCAGGCCTCGGTGTCACCTTCAGCCAAATGGGCAGGTCCTTGTCCAGAACCCAGAGGGGAAGAGGGGGCGTTAGGAGCAGCGCGCCTGCTGACTCACACGGGACGTTTCTGAAGCATCTGCTGTCTCCCTGCTGCAGGGGAGGGACCAGGGAGGAGAAAAGCGGGGAGCTGGTGCACATGCAGCACCTACTGTGTGCTGGCACTCGGTGTATAGAGCTTCATTCGCACGCCCGAACTTTCAA